>NC_057401.1:40128967-41382253 GCF_019320065.1 Cervus canadensis
AGAAGGCTGAGTGCCGAAAAATTGATGCTTTTGAACTGTGGTGTTGGAGAAGACTCTTGAGAGTCCCTTGGACTGCAGAAAGATCCAACCAGTCCATCCTAAAGGAGATCAGTCCTGGGTGTTCATTGGAAGGACTGATGCTGAAGCTGAAACTCCAGTACTTTGGCCACCTCATGCGAAGGGTTGACTCATTGGAAAAGACCCTGATGCTGGGAGGGATGGGGGGCAGGAGGAGAAGGGGATGACAGAGGATGAGATGGCTGGATGGCGTCACCAACTCCATGGACATGAGTTTGTGTGGACTCCAGGAGTTGGTGATGGACAGGAGGCCTGGCATGCTGCGATTCATGGGGTCGCAAAGAGTCGGACACAACTGGGTGACTGAACGAAACTGGCTCTCTCCTGAACCACATTTCACACTGTGTTGTTACCGTCTCTTAGACTCACCCGTCTTTGCCTGTTAGATCACAAGCTCCTGGCGGTCTGGACCATCACAAATCCGCCTTTGAACCATGGGCTCTCTGTGGGCTTGTTGTCACTGTGGGCTGAATAAAAATAGCCAGACTTCTCCTTGCTGTGCTTTCACAAGCCTCAACTACCCTAGAGCAGAACTCCAGCTTCCTCTAAGCCACCCTCCTGCAGGAACTCTGAGTCTGAGGTGAAGAGAATGTGCCATTGGAGAACACAGCATCTGCACCCTCTCTGGCCCTCCTGCCCTTGGACGTGGCTGGGAGCTTGGGGCTGGAGGAGGACAGCCTGAGCCCAGTGGGATTCGGCAGGAAGCAGGGGAAATTGACCTCCTTCATCTTCCTGAACCTGCTGCTCTCAGACCTCTCTGAGGTCTGGAGTTCACACAAATGGACAAAGAATAGCTCCAGGAGCTTTATTCTAGGTGATGAGATAAGCCACAGAAGCCTGAGGAAAGGCTTGGTCATCAGTGATGCCGCCAATGGGTGTCTTAGTAGTGTTAGTCGTGCAGTCGTGTCTAACTCTTTGCGATCCCACAGACTGTAGCCTGCCAGGCTCCTCTGTCCATGGGATTCTCCAGGCAAGAATACTGGAGTGGACTGCCATTCCCTTCTCCAGGGAACTTCCTGACCCAGGGATCAAACCCAGGTCTCCTGCATTTTAGGCAGATTCCTTACTGTTTGAGCTACAGGGAAGACCCTAATGGGTGTCTTGGGACAGGCTTTAGTCACCTGATCCCATCATCTCCAGCAGCAGCTCCCTTGCTATGGACAAATACAAAAGATCTTTATTCAGTCCCATATAACTATATTTAGGGCTTCCTTGGTGGCTCAGATGGTAAAGAATCTGTCTGCAACACAGGAGACCCGGGTTCTATCCCTGGGTAGGGAAGATACCCTGGAGAAGGGAATGGCAACCCACTCCAGTATTCTTGTCTGGAGAATTCCAGGGAAAGAAGATCCTGGTGGGCTACAGTCCGTGGGATCACAAAGAGTTAGACATGACTGCACGACGAACACTACTAAGACACCCATTGGCGGCATCACTGATGACCAAGCCTTTCCTCAGGTTTCTGTGGCTTATCTCATCACCTAGAACAAAGCTATGGGGTTGGAAAGAATCGGACATGACCGACACACACATACACAACTGTATATCGAAACACAGCTGCAGTTGGCACCTCCAATTACATTGTTGATCCCATGTGGAAATTCAGGAACTGCTGTAAGCAAATAAGGGCGGAACTCCCATTTCCCTCGTGACTACCCCAACCGGCTTCTCCATCTCTGTCTTGCACTGTCAGTGGCCCCACAGACATCCCTTTGAAGACCCCATCAGATCTCTGTCCACAACCCAGCCGTGAATGAACACGTCTATCCTGCCGCCCCATAGCTGCTTCTGAAAGTTTTCTTTCATTTCTGCTGAAATATGTGTCCGACTAAAGAAAAAGCTTTAAATGAGATTTAAAGACAAAAACACAAAAAGCTCAGCTTAATATTTGTATGCTGAATATTAGCCCATCACCACTGGAAACTCTCAGATAAAACAACTCATAATGAAAATGCAGCAAGACCCTTAAATGTAGCAATTCTAATGCTCACCTCTATTATTATAATAATAGGGGTCTCAAATGGAGCTGTTGAGAACAGTGGCTGCCCCTGACTAGAATTCAACCAGAAAGATCAAGAGAGTGCCCTAATTGCCTTTCTTCTCAGATCAAACAATTGACTTAATTCTCTAGGCCTACACACCGAAATGTGTTTGAGGAGATTCAAATAGGTTACTATGGAGGATTAGAGTTTTCTGTGCAGATTATACTTTTATGCCCCGTAGTTCATTGCTTGAAGTGTTAAGTAGTTTTGTCAAAATAAGCAGGGCTGGAAGGGTTTTTAGAATCTTACAAATCACACATTTGCTGAGTAACACAAGGGACATCTGCTTTCCAACCCCCACCTTTTTTTTTTTTTAATTTAATGGTTGAGGTTTGGGGGGCAGAAATTAAGCATATTAAAGATTAGTTGAAAATTTCAAGAAGCATCACAGATAAGAGAAACACAAGCGTGGGGGTTTATTGTGTTTCGTCTTTCAAAAATTGTTTCACAAAAGGATGCGGCTGAAGAAGCCACATAAAGAGAAGGGATTTTCTTGTGAGCACTTAACTGCCTGAAGTGAGAGTCCAGAGGGGCTGTGAAATCAGACCCTGGAGGCTTCTCTGTAGTGCCGTGCTAATCAGGGTTATTTTACTCCCTGAGACTTCATTCCTGCTTCAAGGAGTTGGTGGCAAAATAAGCTTTCATTTTCTCACAACAGCGCGTTCCCAGGAAAGGGCCCTTGTTCGGAAGTCCTCTGCGACATGAGGTCCTTGGTCCCACAGGTGGCTCAACTGTCTTCCCAGATAACCCAGGATTGCGTCCCTCCTTAATCAAAGGGCTGGTCAGTGAATTTACCCAGGTCATTAACTGCATGGAGCTTGGGCGATTTGCACACTTCCCTCCCCTTCTTCAGTTCTCCTGGGTCCATCCCTCATCAGCTCAGCTATGTGAAGTAGCTTGATTGATGTTGCAACATTGTACAACGCACCGCGTGCGTGTGAACTGCTGACTGGATAAAGCCTGACAGTGACTGGACACTGGTGGGTAGACAGCCCCCGGAACCACAGGCGCTTCCAGATATGTTTTTGTCCAGCCTGGCACAGTTACTTCTGAGCTGGCCTTTCCAGTTTCTTCAGGCCTCAACTCCATGCACCAGGTATTGGCAGGCGCTGGGAAAATATTCCTTAGGCTTTGATCTCCATCTCTACTGCGGGCCCGGTTCCATTGTCCTCAGCCACGTCTCTGCCCTCCCGTGTGTGAGGAATCTGCCAAGATGGTACCACTGGCCAATACTTGCAGGCCGCCAGCAGAGGTGCTCACGGCACGGCCACATTCCGCAGTGTTCTGTGGGTTGGGAAAGCTCATAAGTTGTTTATTGCCTCCTCCCCCAATAAGGAGGGAACTTGCTGGCAAACCTCAAGGCAGTTAACTGGTCAGTGTGGAGATGCAGGGCTGGCCCAGACTTGGGAGTGGGGGTGGCTAGTGGGAGTCAAATGCCCAGAGAGAAGGCAGGGGGCAGAGACTGGTGGGGCCAGCAGGTTCTTAGGGTCTGGGAGCAACTCGGGTGTTGGGAGAGGAAGATGGGCTACCGGACAGACAGCTGCGGGGTGGGAATGAGGCGGAGAAAAGCCCAGGGGAGGTTAGGGGTCACTAAGTGCTGTGCGTTCAGCCTTGCAAACTCCCTCCTTCCGTGTCTCCCAAGAGAGCCTTAGTAAAACACCTATTGTTCAGTAATGAAAGGAAGACGGCAATGGAATAAACAGTGTTGAGTCAAGTGGGGAGAGAACTGGGACCGCACGCAGGGCCTCATCATATCTGGGTCACATCACATCACCAAGGGGACTGGGGAGCTGCTTCCTTCCACTGTGAGCTTTATGTCGCTACATCTCACTTCTGTTTGGGTCACTCCCATCCTGACTGAGGCCCAGAAGGATCCTTCCGCCCTTTCTGTACCCAAGCCTCAGCCTTTTCTGTATATAGAACATCTCTTCCGTAGAATTTCTGCACAAATTAAGTCCCTGGGTGGCATAGCAGCACTCAGATTGCTGAGAACCTCTGAGTGCCTTGGATTCAAGTGCAGAATGAATGCTTCCAGACAGGGGTCAACAAGCTTTCTGTGTAAAGGGCCAGACAGTACGTATTTGAGACTTTGCTGGCAGACAGGCGAAATTGAGAATATTATGTAGGTATTTATAGAACGGGAGAGAAAACACATTTTCACAGATTTTACCGGTAAAAGTCAAAGCATTATAGACACTGAAATTTGAGCTCCATATAATTTTCATGTGCCACAAAATATGATTCTTCTTTTGATCTTTTTTCAGTTATTTAAAAGGGTAAAAGCCATTCTTAGCATGTGGGGTGTCTAAATAACAGGTGTGGGCTGCATTTGGCCCATTGGCTGTAATTTGCCAACCCCCGTTCCAGGAAGAGTGAAACGTGTCACTGTAACGGAAGCGGGGCTCGCAACACCCTGTTTTTCTCATATTCACTGCAGACTTGATTGTGATGATCTGGATAAAAATGCTGGTCATCAAAGCATCCGTTCCCAAATCAATGCCTGCGATTCATAACAGGTAGGCAAAATGACAGAGTTGTAGAATTTTCAACTCTTCTTTCAGATAAGTAGGCTGCAGGCCCAAGTGCTTTGGTAATTAATGCTGGCCGATCCATTAAGCATGTGCCCTTTATCGGAAGTCTGCACCCGGGACCACAGTGGTGATCTTACATTTTTATGGCAGCATATTGTTTTCAAAGCACTTTAACATACAATATCTCATTAGATCTTCTTAACCCCCTCAAGAGGTAGAAGGGGTGATTATTATAACCCTTTTATGACTGGAAAGAACCTAAACAAAACCAGGGATTTAAGTAATTGTGCAGCTGCCTCCAATCAGATATGCACTGGTGGATGGAGGTTGGACCTCAGGTGTGGCTAGGAGCTGGGGATAGAGCAAAAAAGACAAACCTGGAGCTTTGGTCAAGAGGGGCAACCGCCCACAGAGAAAATAAAATAATCCTACTCACATGAAAAGAATTGGTACACCTAAAAAGATGAAAAAGAACTCCCTCTTTGAATATTTCCAGAAATATTTAGCCTTGTTTATTGTAACCCAAAAGCATATCTTAAGGTAAAAGCCTCCAAAAGCTGAATAAATCCCAAAGATAAAAAGAAGAGACATCAAGGTAATAATTATACTTCCAAAAACAGTCCCCGGATACTTCTAAGGGCCAGTACCTGGAATGCGTATTTTGTTATTATCATATATGTGAAGATCTTAGAGCAGGCAGCAAAGAGAATGCTAAGAAAATCACAGCTCACAGGTTGACCCTCAAGGAGAGTGTGAATTGGGACTCAAAGGCGGTGATAGTGGCCCTCACAGACCCGAATGAGATCACAGAGGCCTGGGACTTTGATGGGCGGCAGTGGGTTAGTGGCCCAGTCATCCGCAGCCTGCCTAGAGCCAGCTTCCTTCCAGGGAGAGGTCAGGGGAGCAGGGCCAGCCTGCTGCTGCTGTCTGCTTCGATCACAGCTGCGCAGCGACATCACACAAGTCCAGAGTCCTTTGAACACGGCTCCCAGGAACTGTCACTCAGCGACAGAGCTGGTGCTCTTGGAGGGTAGTAGTTAAGAGCAAGAACTCTCAAGTTGCACGAACCTGGGTTCAAATCCCAAGCCCTCCCCTTACTGACCTTCACCTTGGGAAGTCTGTCTTCATGTGGCAGTGGTTTAGTAGCTAAGTTGTATCTGACTGTTTGCGGCCCTAGCAAACTGTGGCCCACCAGGCTTCTCTGTCCATGGGATTGTCCAGCTGGAATGGGTTGCCATTTCCTTCGCCAGGGGATCTCCCTGACTCAAGGATCGAACCTGGATCTCTTGCTTTGCAGGTAGTCTCCACTGCATTGCAGATGGATTCTTTACTGACTGAGCCACCTGGGAAGCCCCTTCACATAGTTCATGGTTTATAAGACAGGCTGACACAGTGGCTACATGGTTGGCCTGTGGGAAGCGCTAAGTGAGATAGTTCCAGGCTACTCCTGGAATGTAGCCTGGGCTATTGCCATGGGCATTATTTATTAAGCCCAACAGCTAATAATTCTCTGGAGAGGCAGCTTCATGGTGAAAGAAAGAACATTAGGTTAGGGTCCAAAAGGCTTGGGTTGCCCATGAAATTCTGACCCTTGGGAGAGGTTAAATAATCTGAGGAGTGCTCGCTTCGGCAGCACATATGCTAAAATAATCTGAGGAAAGTCACTCCTGGAGCCTGAGCTGCTCCTCTCAGAAATGGGAGTTAATAATATCTATTTCACAAGGTCACTGGGAAGAGTAAGAAAGACAGGGTGCGAGATGGCTTTCTCCAGTGTATTATTACAGAGAGCCACAAAAATGTTCACATCGTCTCTGAACAAGCAATATATGCATATTTATGTGTAGCCACATCTCGTTCCATAAAAGATTTGAGACATTCTTCAAACCTCAAGCAGAGCTCAAAACCCACATGAATAAAAAAATCCACATGAAATAATGAACCATAAATATGATTTTTAAAGGAGGACCCAGAAATAGGTGAAAGCAGGAACAAAAAGATCCAGGAGAAATAAACATTCGAAATTATAGGTCAGAAGATTTTATCTACTTTACTGTTCAAATTGAATATCCAATTTATCTTTTAAGCTTTCTCAGAGTCCAAGGGAAAAAAAGGGAGATGTAGATTTTCATTCTCATTGAAAAAAATATGTACAGATCTATCTTGCCCTCTCCTCTCCCCACCTCCCCCTCCCCACTCCTTTCTTCAAGAGAAGCGAGAGTTTGCAACACTTACTATAATCTTGCCAAGGTAAGTATTATTTGTAAATGAAGCAGCCTCAGAGAGATTACCTAGCTTGCCTGGGATCACACACTTCCTATGAATAGGAGGCAAAGCCAGGATCCAAATTCAAGTCCTAAGGTACCACAGCCCTGTTCCTCCCACCACGCTAGCAGTAAAATTCTTCAGTGTTTTCTGAGCTACAGCAGCTGGGGAAGCTGCTTCTTAGAAGAGTCAGACAGAGATTGTCTTGGTGCTCTAACTTTCTGCTCAATGTGCAATTCAACAGAAAATTACTTTTCCAAGGACATAGAGGCAGACGTAAACCCTCTCATTGCCTTGGTGCTGGACAAGCTGTATCAGATTTCACGGAGGTTGTAGACTAGGGCCATTGAGGATGGAAAGAGTTTGCTGGCAAATGAACTTGGTGTGGGGCACTTGGGCTGGCAAATGAACTTGGCGTGGGGCACTTGCAGAGATGTCAGCTCACAATTGCCAAAGGCTCTTGTGATGTAAACGTGAGTATGGGCACAACAGACTGTCACAGAAAGTGCTCTGAAGCAAGAAAGAAGATTTCAACTTAGCGGAGGGTGAGGCAAGAACAGGGTAGAGCATATTCACCAGCAGGAATGGAGCAAGGCAAGAGAAGGAAAACGAAAATGATTCTCAAAGTCCGAAACAGCCAAGCCTTTCATTCAGGCCTGGGAGCTGATGCCACAACCGCATAGACCAGAAACCCCTGTCATTGTAACTATCAAGGTTCAAGTTTACAAGACAGTATAAAGTATACAGTTCCCACCGGAGTTTTTAATGGATCCATAAGGTCCTGAGTTAAGGGGCTCCTCCAGGCACCGTCATATTGATATCCAGACTGGAGGAACCTACCCATTATTGCAGTCCAGAGTAAGTGACACTTGTGCTTTTAACAAGGTTTATCTCTCCTCGGGTGGCTATGGATTATGTTAACTTGGATTCTAAAATGCATTTCACAGTAGGTTCATAAAAGGGGCTCTGACTGAGAGTAAATGTCTTCAAGTTATATTCCTACAGCACATGTGGCATCTAGTCTTATAAGACTTTTCCTCTAATGTCTCCAGATCAAATTCAAGGGCATGACTCCTGAAGTACAGCTCAGGAAAGACAATTCTGCAGAGGCCAAGACCACTTGTTCCAGTTCTGCGCCTTCTGATGTCAACTTTGATCGAAGGATAGACTTTATGTAGAGTTGGGTCATATATATGTCATATATTTCAAATGACTGTCCAACAATCTCAACTTGAGGTTTTGATAAGAACTGGACAGTTGACAGTTCGGCATTGTATTTTTCGGCACTGTCTTATATTAAAGGCAGGCAGTACGTCAATCAAGGATGGACTAGGGTCCTTTGGAAATAAAAAATAAACAGATGGAAATTTGATACTATTTTATGAAATATGAGTAGGCAAAATATGCTATCTACTTGGACTGACAGCCATCCTACCACTGCATGGAGGCCAGATGCAGAAAACTAGAATTGCACTGAGAAATAGTTTGGGGGCTTTTCTGGAACTTCAGAAAATGATGAATTAAGTCCTGAAAATTTTACACTGTAGAGCATGAAAAGAAGTTTGGGGCCTGTAAAGTGTTCGGGCAGTTGTTACTAGTTCCCCTCAATGACGGTATAAAACCTGGATAATGTGCCCACAGATAACATAGTTTTGATCAAAGCAGTGTTCTGATGAAACCGCCAGGATGCATTAATTGAAAGATGTACTTGTTTCAGTTTCTAAATAACTGTACCTGTTTTATGAGATAATTGGATATGAATCAATTAGGTTTTGGACAACATCTGCCAAAAGTGATTTTAGTTGGGTCCTGTAATTAATTAACTGGAGGTCCTCTGAATCAGAAGGGTTTGTTCATTATTGAATGTAATTTGGGGGAATTTGGACCATAAATCCCTGGCTTTGAGGACTAGTCAACTTTAATCATGGTGCTTTAGAGCGGATGTTGCAGGGTTTAGGACAGGGCCCCTTCCTCTAGGTGGAAAGACAAGCGTTCACAGACAGGACCAAGGAAGAAAGACAAGAGTTAAAAGGTGACCAAGACAAGGACTCCCCTAGCGGTCCAGTAGCTAAGACTCCACACTCCCAATGCAGGGGGCCCAGGTTCAATCCCTGGTCAGGGAACTAGATCACACATGCTGCAATTAAGACCTGGTGCAGCCAAATAAGTAAATAAAAGTAAATTTTTAAAAAAAGAGGTGACCAACAGAATGGCCATCATCAAAAAGTCTACAAACAATAAATGCTGGAGAGGGTTTGAAGAAAAGGGAACCCTCTTACACTGTTGGTGGGAATGCAAATTGATACAGACAATATGGTGAACTGTATGAAGATTTCTTAAAAAGCTAGGAATAAAGCTTCCATACAACCCCGCAATCCCACTACTGGGCATACACTCTGAACCCCAGTGTTCATTGCAGCACTATTTACAATAGCTGGGGCATGGAAGAAATCTAAAAGTCCATTGACAGATGAATGGATAAGGAAGTTGTAGTACCTAGACACAAAGGACTATTACTCAGCTATAAAAAGGAACCCATTTGAGTTAGTTCTAATGAGGTGGATGAACCTAGAGTGTATTATACAGAGTGAAGTAAGTCAGAAAGAGAAAGGCAAATATCATATACTAATGCATATATATGGAATCTAGAAAGATAGCACTGATGATTCTACTTGCAGGGCAGCAAAGGAGACACAGACATTTTGGACACAGTGAGGGAGGGGGAGGGTGGGATGATATGAGAGAGTAGCATTGAAACATATACATTACCATATGTTAAATAGATAGCCAGTGGGAGTTTGATGTATGACACACGGAACCCAAAGCCAGTGCTCTGCGACAAGCTGGAGGGGTGGGATGGGGAGGAAGGTGGGAGGGGGGTTCCAGGCGGACGGGACATGTATGCCTAATACTGATTCATGTAGATGTCTGGCAAAAACCTTCCCAATATTATAAAGAAATTACCCTATAATTTAAAAAAATGTAAAGAAACAAGGTGACAGGACAAAAAGAAATGTGAGGGGACATCCCCCAGGCCCTACATTACCCAAATAATTGGGATGCCACGTAGTAAGTCCAGAAGTATCTGAACCTCACAAATAAATCATTAACCACTCTGCTGGCCAGAATTTAGCTTGGGGAGAAAAGCTGGAATGGTTGCACATCGTATCTCTGTCTTTTTGCTTCACACATTTTTGCTCAGCCAAGATATCAGGAGCACAACTAGAAATGTGAGACTTTTCAAGGAAAAGCCTCAGGTTGATGATGGAATCCAGTCTGTTGTCAATCAACAAAAGGTAGCCTTGGCCTTTGGGATTCTGTGGGGTCACCAAGGAATGAGATACCCCACTTATCTGCCTTACATCTTCAACTCTCCAAAGTAAAGCGCTGACTCAGAAGGAAGTATTAAAAAGCCTCACGTGTGAAACTCTGACTCAAACAAAGCCATGTATTCACTTCCCTGGTTCTCCTCAGATTTATCGGCTCTCCTGGACCAAGCTTCTTAACAAGTACTTGACTCTGGTTTCTTCTCCTCTTCAGATAAGAAGCAGTGCAGCAAGCCAGGAAGAGAAAGAGGATGTCAATGGGAGCTACAGACGTGGTCAGAGCCAGTGAAACGTTAAGTCTAGAGTCATGATAATAATAATAATAATAAAGAAAAACAGTTCTAGACCTGGAACCATACTTTATATAAGAATCAAATACTGTAAGCAACTTAAATGTCCATCGACAGATGAATGGATAAAGAAGATGTATGTATGCACAGTGGGATATTACTCAGCCAACAAAAGGAATGAAATTGCATCATTTGCAGAGACGTGGATGGACATAGAGACTGTCATACAGAGTGAGGTAAGTCAGAAAGAGAAAAACGAATTTCATCTATTAGTGTATGGATGTGGAATCTAGAAAAGTGGTACAGATGAACCTATTTGCAGGGCAGGAATAGAGAAGCAGGCGTAGAGGGCAGACACCTGGACATGGGGGAGGTGGGGGTGGGATGAATTGGGAGATTGGGATTAACATATATACACTTCCATATGTAAAATAGATAGCTAGTTGGAACCTGCTCTGTAGCACAGGAAGCTCAGCTCGGTGCTCTGTGGTCACCCTAGATGGGTGGTAGGTGGGTGGGTAGGGCGAGATTCAAGAGGGAGGGGATATACATATGTCCCCTATAGACATATGTATACATATGTATACATATACATATGCCTATGTGTACATAGAGCTGATTCACTTCATCATACAGCAGAAACTAACACAATATTGTCAAACAACTATACCCCTATTTTTAAAAAAAAGAATCAATACTGTATACTCATGATAACAATTCTGAATCAAGAACTGACTAAAATGCTCTTCCAGAACGTTAAATAATGGGCTAAAATTGACCATAAAATATATTGATGAATCAAAGTCAAATAATATTCTAGCAGGAAGTAGATTTTACCATATGAAGGAAAGCAAGTTTGCACCAAAAGTGGACCAAATATAAGAGAATAATGGAAGAAGAAAAAAAAAAAACAAACAAAGAAAAACATTGGTTTGACAACAAACACTTTCCACAGGACGTGACAGAGAGTAAACCTCTGGCTTCTCACAAAATCTGGGTCACAGGAGCTCAATGTGGTTTTTACACACGACTTAGAGAAACACCACTGGCATTAGGGTTTCCATCAAGGAGGAACCATCAAGCAAGAAGACTGGAAGCTCCGGACACACACGCCACTCCTGGAAAAAGTGTGTTCATGCAAGGAGGAGCCTGCACAAGGAAACTTGTACCCAGAAGCCAGCAGCACAGAGATCCTGCCTGGGGGTAGTGCAGGCTGCTCCCAGCGTGTCCTGGGGGTGGGGGGAACCAGTTGTACACATAGACAAAACCCAAAATGTGCATTTGCATACTTTCGGGGAATGAGGGGGGAACAAAGTCATGTAAAGAAAGCAGTGCAGGTTGAGTAGGATTCCTCTGTCTCTCCTCTTGTTCACCCATAGGCAAGGCCTAGGGGAATTCTTTTGAAGTTGTGCGAGTTAAATCGGGATCATACCATGACAGTCTCTGTTTTTGTTCAGTGACTAGGGAGCAGAAATGTTTCCTTTTCTCTCTTTTTGAATCTATGGAAATGTATGCTCCATTCCGGAAAGACTTTTGTTAAACTGTGTTTAAAATAATAGAAAGAATACTTTTGACCTTTACTTAGTTAACCTCTGTGTAGTGGTTATGTGTCTGACAAAGCAAGTTCAAGTCCTGGCTTTGCTTCTTACTAGCTGTGTGACTCCAAGCAAGTTGTTAATACTTTATCTTTTTTTTAAATTGTAAAAGAGGCCATTTTAAAACCACGAATACCACTGTGGTTGAGAATATCAGTGTTGCATCTGAGGGCCACCACTGGGGACCCCATTGTCTGCCAACTCCCCTCATTCTGGAGTCTCATGCTTGGTGGATATCAGGCCCTCTCTGATAGCTATCTGACTAGTGGGGAGGACGGGTCGAGGGTAAATCACCATGAAAGGGTACAGTAGGGACCCCACCTGGCCTGCTGGAATTTACAGAGGCTGCCAAAGCAGCTCTTCACCTATGGGAGAACAACCCCTCCAAAGGGCATTTCTCTTTTCTGGCTGTTGTCTCTGAGCCTTACACTTTTTCAGTCTCAGTTTTGCTAAGGAAAAGACCAGGAAGTATACCAGTTACACTCCAAGGGACTGGCCCAGTCCATTTCCTATTGATGTCCTATTGATTCAGCCACATCTGGGTTCTCAGATTGGAGCTCTTTAGAGAATAACTTGGCTGAGAGTGCTTCCTGGGTTAGGCTGAAGTGGACAACCTGCTACTTTGTTTCTTTTCTTCTATGATGGGACCTAGAGAGCTGCCACTTTTCCATATTTGAGTTCTGTATCATCTGCTTGTACACAGTCTTGAATGCTGCTGCCAGAGTCAGCAGAAGAGGCAGGCTTTCAGACCTAGTCATGCCCAGTCTCTGGCTCCTACCATGAATACACAGGTGAGAATCAATACTGCCCAGATCCTTTCTTGTCCTTGTGTGGTGGAGAGTGGCTGGTGGTCCCCATGACTGTGTTCAGTCCTAGAACCCATGTCTGTTGACCTGGTCATCCTTGGTCTTAACCCCACCGCCTTGGCCTTGGAAGAATCCTTGCTGCTACAGTGTGAAGCGACTCCTTTGGTGCTGGCCAAGGTGCTGATTGTGTGGGAGGCAGAACATAAAGTCTTCCTGCAAATGCAAGGGAATGGAGCAGAATATCTTGTTCTGACTGAATGACTCAGTAACTTGCTACTTAGGAAGGGCCATCATCACTATGCTTCCACATATCCTCTGCTGACCCCCTCAGCTGGGGTCGGGAATGGAGAGTGGGAAATAGGTCCTCTAAGGGCAGCATACTCAGCAAGAACATGCAGTTTCATTTTGAGTTGAGGCACAGATGGGATGGAGGATAAGAAGCTTGAAGTTAAGGTTCCTAGTCTGGAAGCCAGGGTGTGCCTCTGGAGCTAGTTTGAGGAAGGAGAGAGATGGCTGGGAAGTCCATAGGCTCTGCCAAAGCACCAGGAAAGGATAGGGGATGAGAGGAAGGCAGAGATGGGGAAGAGGATGCAAGGATGGAGTAGGGAGTAACCTGCAAAAACCCAGTAGGGTTTAAGCCTTGACTATAGCAGAAAGGTCCATAGTAAGTGAGAGGAACATCAAGGCCAGAGGGGAGAATTGACAAGGAGGAGAGTACTAGAGGGTGCAATATCATGATGACAGAAGGTCCTGGAGAGAGCTGTATTGAGGAAAGATTTCCCTGTCTCTATAAATGCATTATAGTTATCTAAACTGTCACATTATAAGCAAAATTCATGTTTTCAAGGAGTTTACAATTTAGTTGATGATGCATCATATTCCCTCAACAGAAGGTGAAGTAAAAACTCAAGTAGGACAGGTAAAGTGACCAATAAGTGGTACCCAGAATGAATGAGAGTTCTAATCAGGGAAAGTTCAGATTGGAGGGGAGAACAAGGAGAAACTGGAATCTGATTTGAATCTTGAAGGAGAGGGCAGGCTTTGGAGAGGAAGAGGTCAGGGGATGGGTGTGCCAGATAGGAAGAATGTACCAGGGTCGGCAGTAGTAAGAGGCAACTTTCAGACCCAGGAGAGTTGAGTGGGCCGTGTTATCAGGAAAAATACAGCAGGCAGGCCGTGGCTGGCCCCTCTGTAAAGGGGACAAGTGGAAGATGCCTGAAGGACAGCAAGTAGGCCACAGCAATGTACTCTCCCAAGGACACAGAGGAGAGAAGGCTGTCAATACATAATGGGCCAGAGTTCAGCTATGTCAAATCACCTTAAATATTAGCAGTATTACTGACATAGGGGATTACACTGCAGCAAGATACAATATGTAAAATTAACACACATGAAGAAAACCATCAGAAAAAGGAGGGTTAGTCAGTCTTTAAAGCCTAGCAACTGATATTTGGCCATCCCCATAAAACTGTCAAGAAGAAGGGAGTTTTACCCAAATGATTTATAGTCTTTTGGCCTCATAGGTAAGAATATAGTATGGGGAAATGCCAGCATCAGAGGGCTTGAGTAGATATTCAATTAGATGAATAAATAAATGGACCAATGATCTTATTAAATATTCAACTAATCTGATTCTTCTCTTTCTGACTCACCAATCAGTCTTTTGATTGTAACTTAACATTCCTTTTAGATTTGCCTGCAGAGAGGTAATTACTGATTGTAGACATTTTAGGTATTCTAGTCTTCCCAGGTGGTACAGTGGTAAAGAATCTGCCTATGAATGCAGGTGACTCAGGAGATGTGTGTTCGATCCCTGTATCAGGAAGATCCCCTGGAGTAGAAAATGGCAAACCACTCAGTATTCTTGCCTGGAAAATTCCATGGACAGTGGTGCCTGATGGGCTACAGCCCATGAGGTTGCAAGAAGCTGGACATGACTGAATGAGTAAGCATGCACAATCTCCATAATAAGAATTTCTTGCTGTAAAATAAGAAACTGGCACTCTGGTTTTCTACATCATGACTCTGGCTAATGGGAAAGACATGCTTTTGGTTTCTGAGAGCTGACTACCAGACCCTAGATGGTGGTCAGTTTGCTGGCACAAAAGTCATCCTGTGTAAGCTTTCTTGAGGACAACCTTGTCATGGTGGAGAAAGTGCTGTAAGGAGTGTGATTATGGAAGATCTTAAATGCCTGTGTGACAAGTATGGAGTTTGTTCTGTAGGTGCTTGGGTGTGGTTCAGGTCAACAAATACTTACTGAGCACTTGCTATGGGAAAGGCATTGCTCTGTGGGGAGGAAAACATCCATAAGCAGTGTGTGTGGAATCTACACTGTAGCGGGGAAGGCAGCTCCTCATAAAACCACTTACGATGGACATTGAGATGAAGGTATAAAGTGATATTCAGGAGGGAAGTGGCAGACACACTGGGCCTTAAAGGTGGAGGATCAATTTTAACCTGCAAAGCTAAGAGAAAGGCCATTTTAGAATATGGGAGCCATGTAAGGGATGACTAAACCTTCCTTGTGCCTGAGGCAGGATGATGAATATGGAAGGTTGAGTGGAGCAGACATAACCTTGATCAATGGGCTATCCTCCAAGTAATGGAAGTTTATGAACAGGTGAATGATGCAAGTAGATTTCCTCTTTAGAAAAAAGTTAAAGGATCATGAATAATGAATTTTAAAAAGATACTTGGAAGGAGAGGTATAAATTATAAGACTGTCTTATGTATCAGGTGAAAGATGAGTCAGAAGTAAAGGGGATGTAGTAGGGGTGGAAAGAAAAGGGCAGGTTCTCAGCAGAGTTCTTAACTCATTATTGACTGGGGGATTCTTGCAGAAACTAACAGCTGGGGCCAGTGATTTTTATTTTGGCTGGCCAAAACTTAATTTTGCTATTTCACTAACACTTTGTGGGTTACTGCATTCTATACTTATACTTGGGTGGTGTGCTAAGTCACTTCAGTTGTGCAGCGCTTCACTCTTTGCGACCATATGGACCATAGCCCTTCAGGCTCCTCTCTTCATGGGACTTTCTAGGCAAGAATACTAGAGTGGATTGCCATGCCCTTCTCCAGGGAAATCTTCCGGAACCAGGGATTCAGCCCTGTCTCTAGTTTCCTGCATTGGCGGGCGGGTTCTTTACCACTAGCACCACCCGGGATGACCTACACACCCGACACACCTGTAAAGTCTTCTAATTTTTTTTGAGATGTCTTCAATCCACTCTTTTGTAGAGCATTTAATTTTCACTTTCAGTATTAGAATCAATCACTCAGGTTTTTTGTCTGTTTATTTATTTATTTTTGGACACCCTGCACAGCAAGACCTGTGGGATCTTAGTTCCCCAACCAGGGATCGAACCCGTGTCCCCTGCATCCCTGCATTGGAAGCATGGCATCCGAACCACTGGACCACAAGGGAGGTCCCAGGCTTTTTGTTTTTTTGTTGGTCTAATATTCACATCGTCTGAATCAGAACTGTATTCTGAAGAACTATCATCTTCTGAGACGTTAGTAAATATGTCACTTGGACAATCAAAGAAAGTATCTACACCATTTTCACCAAAAAAATCTTCACTCAAAATCTTGTGATGCAATACTTTTGAAAGTTTTATGTTTATAACATACACAAAGTTGAAACAAAAGCCTAATGGAACAAAATGTGAATGATAATGACAACTGTAAGTTGTATAATGAACCCTTGATCAGTTTGAAGCTCTAACAACTTCACACAGTAATGTTAATTGTATCATTCTCTAAAAATGTGTTGATATGTCTCTGGTCAATGACGTTTGGGTAACAAAAGATATATTAATATGTCTCTGGTCAATCATGGTGGCCAAGGGGCTCCTCCTATAAATCCCATGAGTGAGCTGCGGGGATGTACAAATCTCATATTTTGTGTCAGATTTTGTGGAAATGCAAGTGTGAATATAACTGGGGAGAGGATTCTTTTAGACTGCATTCCCCAACAAGCAGATGTCAAGATCCTTTTAAACATTTAAGAATTTTCTTAGGCAAAATTCCTGTGGGAGAAAATGGGGAGGGAGCTGGGAGAGGCTGGGTGAGCCTTCAGAGAGGGAAGGAAGGAAGTTCTGGTAGAATCCTTTTAGAATGCTTTTCCATCTAAGGAAGGTTCAAAAAAGGCCATAGAGGAATCTTCCAGCCAAATTACTCAGAGGAGTCCCTTGTCTCTCAGGAATGGCTATGCCTCAGTATTCCTGCTGTGTTTAGTAATTATCTGGGAACAGCCAGTCAGAGGCATAGCTGGGATGCAAAGGCAGCAGCTCTGTTTTTAAGCACAGCAACCAGGGTGCCCAGTCAATGATGCTCCCTGCAACTGAAGGTCTGAGAGGCCGGGTCTCATGACCACCATGGGGGCACACGACCTTCATTGGATGCCCAAAGTGGCTCATGACCAATATGTGGTCAAAACATCACCTTTCTAGAAACTATTTGAGATATGGTGACCAACATATGCAAATAATTTTCTATGTATCTAGGTGAATGAGGGTGCCTTGCCTAACGCACAGTGTGCGGGATGAGACAGAGTGCAAGAAAATGTCCTTTGCTTCTGCCATGTTGTGTTTGAGGTGCTGCTGAAAGCACCCATTAAATAACTGCCAAGCAAGTGGAGGCTAGATGGCACAGTTAAAGCTGCAGCTCTCTGTTGAAGAGAGTATTCATGGAGAAACTGAGGGGTCAATGGGAACGGTAGACATGAGTAAGTTTCCCTCAGGCAGAGGCAGATTGAGCTGAGCAGAGGTCAAGTGTCTGTCTGAGAGCGGGCAGTAGGACATGGCAGACCCAGCATGTTGCTGAGAGAAGAGAGGGTAAGGGTGGGAAGCGATCCAAATGGGAAGGAGATCCTCACTACAGCACTTAGATCCTAAAAGCAATGAGGACAGGATCTAAAAAACCTTGGGGTTGTCAGAAATACCAAATGCGTGCAAAATATCAGGTAGGGAGAGGTCCAAGAAAAATGACAATATTTTAAGAATCAAAGAATCATGAAACAGAGACCTCATCTTACCACTGTATTACCTCTGTGTTTGTAATCTCCCTGCATTTTCATGAAGGACTCTTTACTCTGTTCAATTTTTTCTCAACTTCAAATCAGCAAATGTATGGGGTAGGGGGTAGGAAAGAGGCTGGAAGAATCAGGGTCATTCACAAAGAAACAGATGGTGCTCCTTCAGACAGGTCTTAGATATTCTTTTCCTCTTTCTATATCTTGAGATGTTGTCGTCCAAATCTCACAAGACAAAAACTGAACAATACCTAACACTTGTTATGGTAAATATTTTAGGCCTATTGCATATTTATTTTGAAAGCTTACCATGGTATATATAGATGACAGGTAGAACAGTAGGAAAAGGCAAATTGATAGCATACTGAAAGAGGAAATCCCCAGGTCGGTAGGTGCCCAATATGCTAATGGAGATCAGTGGGGAAATAACTCCAGAAAGAATGAAGGGATGGAGTAAAAGCAAAAACAATGTCCAGTTGTGGATGTGACTGGTGATAGAATGAAGGTCTGATGCTGTAAAGAGCAATATTGCATAGGAACCTGGAATGATAGGTCCATGAATCAAGGCAAATTGGAAGTGGGCAAATAGGAGATGCCAAGAGTGAATGTCAACATTCTAGGAATCAACGAACTAAAATGGACTGGAATGGGTGAATTTAACTCAGATGACCATTATATCTACTAGTGTGGGCAGGAATCCCTTAGAAGAAATGGAGTAGCCATCATGGTTAACAAAAGAGTCCGAAATCCAGTACTTGGATGCAATCTCAAAAATGACAGAATGATCTCTGTTCGTTTCCAAGGCAAGCCATTCAATATAACGGTAATCCAAGCCTATGCCCCAGCTAGTAACGCTGAAGAAGCTGAAGTTGAACGGTTCTATGAAGACCTACAAGACCTTTTAGAACTAACACCCCAAAAAGATATCCTTTTCATTATAGGGGTCAGGAATGCAAAAGTAGGAAGTCAAGAAATACCTGGAGTAACAGGGAAATTGGCCTTGGAGTACGGAATGAAGCAGGGCAAAGGCTAATAGAGTTTTGTCAAGAGAATGCACTGGTCATAGCAAACACCCTCTTCCAACAACACAAGAGAAGACTCTACACATGGACATTACCTGATGGTCAACACCAAATCAGATTGATTATATTCTTTGCAGCCAAAGATGGAGAAGCTCTATACAGTAAGCAAAAACAAGACCGGGAACTGGCTGTGGCTCAAATCATGATCTCCTTATTGCCAAATTCAGACTTAAACTGGGGAAAGTAGGGAAAACCACTAGATCATTCAGGTATGACCTAAATCAAATCCCTTATGACTATACAGTGGAAATGAGAAATAGATTTAAGGGACTAGATCTGATAGACAGAGTGCCTGATGAACTATGGACGGAGGTTCGTGACATTGTACAGGAGACAGGGATCAAGACCATCCCCATGGAAAAGAAATGCAAAAAGGCAAAATGGTTGTCTGAGGAGGCTTTACAAATAGCTGTGAAAAGAAGAGAAGTGAAAAGCAAAGGAGAAAAGGAAAGATATTCCCATTTGAATGCAGAGTTCCAAAGAATAGCCAGGAGAGATAAGGAAGGCTTCCTCAGCGATCAATGCAAAGAAATAGAGGAAAACAACAGAATGGGAAAGACTAGAGATCTCTTCAAGAAAATTAGAGATACCAAGGGAGCATTTCATGCAAAGATGGGTTTGATAAAGGACAGAAATGGTATGGACCTAGCAGAAGCAGAAGATATTAAGAAGAGGTGGCAAGAGTACACAGAACCGTACAAAAAAGATCTTCACGACCCAGATAATCACAATGGTGTGATCACTCACCTAGAGCCAGACATCCTGGAATGTGAAGTCAAGTGGGCCTTAGAAAGCATCACTACAAAAAAAGCTAGTGGAGGTGAGCTAGCTCACCTCCAGTTGAGCTATTTCACATCCTGAAAGATGATGCTGTGAAAGTGCTGCACTCAATATGCCAGCAAATTTGGAAAACTCAGCAGTGGCCACAGGACTGGAAAAGATCAGTTTTCATTCCAACCCCTAAGAAAGGCAATCCCAAAGAATGCTCAAACTACCGCACAATTGCACTCATCTCACACGCTAGTAAAGTAATGCTCAAAATTCTCTAAGCCAGGCTTCAGCAATACGTGAACCGAAAACTTCCAGATGTTCAAGCTGGTTTTAGAAAAGGCAGAGGAACCAGAGATCAAATTGCCAACATCTGCTGGATCATTGAAAAAGCAAGAGAGTTCCCGAAAAACATCTATTTCTGCTTTATTGACTACACCAAAGCCTTCGACTGTGTGGATCACAAAAAACTGTGGAAAATTCTGAAAGAGATGGGAATACCAGACCACCTGACCTGCCCCTTGAGAAACCTGTATGCAGGTCAGGAAGCAACAGTTAGAATAGGATATGGAACAACAGACTGGTTCCAAATAGGAAAAGGAGTATGTCAAGGCTGTATATTGTCACCCTGCTTATTTAACTTATATGCAGAGCACATTATGAGAAATGCTGGGCTGGAAGAAGCACAAGCTGAAATTAGGATTGCCGGGAGAAATATCAATAACCTCAGATATGCAGATGACACCCCCCTTATGGCAGAAAGTGAAGAAGAGCTAAAGAGCCTCTTGATGAAAGTGAAAGAGGAGAGTGAAAAAGTTGGCTTAAAGCTCAACATTCAGAAAACCAAGATCATGGCATCTGGTCCCATCACTTCATGGGAAATAGATGGGGAGACAGTGGAAACAGTGTCAGACTCTATTTTTGGGGGCTCCAAAATCACTGCAGATGGTGACTGCAGCCATGAAATTAAAAGATGCTTACTCCTTGGAAGGAAAGTTATGACCAACCTAGATAGCATATTAAAAAGCAGAGACATTACTTTGCCAACAAAGGTCCGTCTGGTCAAGGCTATGGTTTTTCCAGTGGTCATGTATGGATGTGAGAGCTGGACTGTGAGGAAAGTTGAGCACCGAAAAATTGATGCTTTTGAACTATGGTGTTGGAGAAGACTCATGAGAGTCCCTTGGACTGCAAGGAGATCCAACCAGTCCATCCTAAAGGAGATCAGTCCTGGGTGTTCATTGGAAGGATTGATGCTGAAGCTGAAACTCCAATACTTTGGCCACCCCATGTGAAGAGTTGACTCACTGGAAAAGACCCTGAAGCTGGGAGGGATTGGGGGCAGGAGGAGAGGGGGACGACAGAGGATGAGATGGCTGGATGGCATCACCGACTCGATGGGCATGAGTTTGAGTAAACTCTGGGAGTTGGTAATGGACAGGGAGGCCTGGTGTGCTGCGATTCATGGGGTCGCAAAGAGTTGGACACGACTGAGTGACTGAACTGAACTGAACTGAACTGATCATCTCGTACTGAATTCATTGTTGAAAAACAAGTTTTCTAGGGTGAGGATATTTTCCCCTGTGTAGTGTGAGAACTGGAAATTTGTACTATTGTCTGATTGTTCAGAGATGCTTCTCAGTGCCAGTTATTTTTTAAAAATATTTATTTATTTATTATTTGGCTGCTTTGGGCCAAAGTTGTGGCCCATAGGCTTCTCTGGTTGTGGCATGTGGGCTTAGCTGCCCTGCGATGTGTGGGAACTCAGTTCTCCGATCAGGTGTTGAACCCATGTCCCCTGCATTGGAAGGCAAATTCTTAACCACTAAACCTCCAGGGAAGTCCCTCAGAGCCAGGTTTGATCCATGTTATTTGATGACCAAGACTGCAATTTCTGTAGAGAGTAAGCGTATGGAAAATTGATTAAAGACTTGTCCATTTGATCAGCAAGTCTTGTCCTTTGCAAAATGGTAGTGTTGATTTTCTCCACTAGGTTACTCATGCCCTGTCTATAAAGATCCAGATGACTCATCTAGTTGATTTTTGTTCTAGGAATATTTTATCTCTAGTGTGAAATTTATAGTTTTAACTTATTAGAAAATGCAGACTTGTAATATAGCACACTTCCCTTTCCCCCTTATTACAGAGCATTACTCTATACTTAACTGTAATAATAGGTTCCTAGTAAGATGACTTCTAGAGAAGTACCTGGTTAATATATACTTGCTGAACGACTGAATGAATGGATTAGCTCCTTTTGACCAACTCAGTTCTATTTCTGATGTAAATGTCATATTTTACATTGTGCTTCAGCTTGTAAATTACTTTGGTTATCTTGGAAGTAGACGGAGAATGAATCTTGAATTCAATCTACAAAACAAAGAAACAGGCTGTACCTATGATAAAAAAAAAAGAACAAGACAATGAGTTTCTCTGATTTTTGTCATGGCTTAGCATAATAATGTAATCTACAAGAGTACAACCAATGTGGGTTTCATCTTTATGGTAGGTCAAGAAGAAAAATCACCATTTCACCATTTTTAGTTAATACTTTGAGCTGGTTCAAGGAAACAAGGTCATAGGAGTGTGGTCTTTAAAGTCAGACAGATTATATAAAACTTACTAATGTTGTGAACTTGGAGAGCTAAATAGCTTCTCTGAATCTCATATTCTTTGTAAAAATGAAGCAATAAGACCTCATATCTTCTAGGGTGGCATATGAGTTAAGTGAGATAAAATAAGTGAAGCCCTGGAATATGACCTGACAATGTTAAATGTTTAGAGGACTTCAGATTGCTCCCTCCCTTTCCTCTGAGCATCAACACAAGTAAAAATGCAATTATGGGGGAAGAAAGGCAATTAAGGAACACTCAATTTTCCTAGTTTTTATAAATCAAGAATGTATTTATGAGCTATATTTTAATGTGTGGAAAAAACAAAAACAAAAAAACAGAAACACCAGGCACAAAGTCTCGGGGTTGTCTTGTATTATCATAACTGTAAAAAGGCATTTTTCATTGGCCATTTAAAACCTGGTGTTCCTGAGTCCTGTGAGGAAGTGCACAGATCACTCACTCTGCTTCAGGTATTGACGTTCCTGTGAGAAAGAGATATTTCCTATAGGATTATTACTCATCATGACTGAAGTTCAATAGATAAATTAAAAACCCAGCCACTCCTCAGCTCCGGAAGTGACTCACTGCTCAAGGAATGCTCTCCGTTTACTTGAAGATGGGCTTAAAGAGGCCCTGAATCAGAATTGCTCCTTGTCAAGGGGGCCTCTGGACCGTTACCAGAAGAAATTATGGGTTGTCTCATAGAACTGCACAGGCATTTGGCTGAGTGCTTTCTGGAGCTTGTCCTGCAAATTCCTGTAATTTAGACCAGGTCACTTGTTATCCATTTTAGCTGACTGAACAGTTTGAATCACGGGTGTGAAAAGGCAACTGATGCCATAGTTAGCAGAGACCTTCCAAGAATGTGCTATTGCCATTCTGATCATGTGTAAGTGGGGCCATGAACTACAGCAAACTCTTTATTTTGCAGAACACACACACACGCATAATTTGTTTAAGAATAATAGTGGTTCAATAACCAAAATCAAATAATCTGAATTCAATTTAAGCATTTGAATTTTAAAATGTCTCTGAGTAGATATTTTTCCAGAGAAGACATACAGATGGTCAACAAGCACAGGAAAAGATGCTCAAATCACTAATTATTAGGGAATGCAAATCAAAACCACAGTGCAAATCAAACCACAACATCTCACACATGTTAGAATGATTATCGTAGAAAAGACAAGAAATAACAAATGTTGGAGAGGGTGTGGAAAAAAGGGAACACTTGTACACTGTTGGTGGGAATGTAAATTGATGTACCTACTATGGAAAAGCGTATGGATTTTCCTCAAAAAATTAAGAGTAGAACTACCATGTGATCCAGCAATTCCACTTCAGGAACTATACTTGAAGATCATGATAACAATAATTTGAAAAGATACATGCATTCCTATGTTCATTGTTGTATTCTTTATAATAGCTAAGATATAGAAATAACCTAAGTGTCCATCAATGGATGACTGGATAAAGAAAATGTGGTGAATATACATAACGAAATACTACTCAAACATAAAAAAGAATTATATCCTGCCATTTGCAACAACATGGATGGACCTTAACTGTATTATGCTAATTGAAATGTCAGATGGAGAAAGACAAATGCCACCTGATTTCATTCCTGTGTGGAATTTAAACACAGAACAAAGAAACAATAATAGCAGCAAAAGCCAAACTTGTAGATACAGAGATCAGATTACCTATTACCAGAAAGGAAGGTACCTGGGAGGTGAATAAAGTAGGTGAAGTGAGTCAACTGTATTGTGATGGATGGTAACTAGACTTGTGGTGGTGATTGCTTTGTAGTGCATACAGATGTCAAATTATAGTGCAGTACATTCCCTGGTAGCTCAGCTGGTAAAGAATCTGCTTGCAATGTGGGAGACCGCGGTTCGATCCCTGTGTTGGGAAGATCCCCTGGAGAAGGGACTGGCAACCCACTCCAGTATACTTGCCTGGAGAATCCCTGTGGACAGAGGAGCCTGGTGGGCTACAGTTCATGGGTCACAAAGCGTTGGACATGACTAAGTAACTAAGCGTGAATGAGAACTTGAGGGCTTCCCTGGAGGCTCAGTGGTAAAGAATCCGTCTGCCAATGCAGGAGATGCAGGTTCAATCCCCGGGTCAGAAGATCCCCTGGAGAAGGAAATGGCAATGTACAGCAGTATTCTTGCCTGGAGAATCCCCATGGATAGAGGAGCCTGGTGGGCTACAGTCCTTGGGGTTGCAAAGAGCTGGACACAACTAAGAGACTAAGTGACATCTGAAATGTAGATAAGAAGAAAAGAATAATTAGTGGTTATTGTAAAAACAGCCTTACAGTGAGAATGTGGAAAAAAAAAAAACAGTTTTAAGCCTGAGTGGAAAATACTCCAACTAACTGAAAGCAAACTCTTTTAAACTCTTAACAGGTCCCCAGCCTTGTTTTAGCTATTTTCAGCATTCTTTTTAGATTGATTAGACCTTAAACAGTTCAGCGTTGTTCTCTATCTTTGTTACCTTGCAGATGTTGTGTTCAGGTACTTATTTTCCAGTTTGGCATTTCACTAATAGTCTGTTATTTTCCACCTAGGTTGCCCTGTGACAATCTCATGCAGAATTCCCTCCTATGTGGTCTCTTCTCTTCTAAATATGCCTTATTATCCATTAAAGAGTAATGAGATAATAGGAGCCATCCAGTGACTAAAGGGGAATAAGTGCCCAGCACAATGTTGTAAATAAGTAGTTGCTTTCTCCCCTGGGAGAGCTATAAAATATGTCCACACTGGAAATATTTTAAAGGACTAGTTTTAAAAAAATATCTTCACTTAGTCTTGCATCTATACAGTTCTCATAGGAGTTTTATTAAAACTCTTCTTTCCAAGAACACATGTGGGTGTTTAAAGAAGCAAGAAGGTGAACATGAAATGGTTTTCCCATTGTGCATATTTCATGCAGAGTATGAAGCACAAGTGTTAGTCACTCAGTCATGCCTGACTCTTTGCAACCCCATGGACTGCAGCCTACCAGGCTCCTCTGTCCATGGGATTTTTTAGGCAAGGATACTGGAGTGGGTTGCCATTTCCTTCTCCAGGGGATCTTCCCGACCCAGGGATTGAACCCAGGTCTCCTGCACTGCAGGCAGATTCTTTACCGACTGAGCTACAAGGGAAGCCCTAAAGTGACTATATGAAGCACAAAGTGACTATAAATGCTAGATTTCTGTGGGGAGGCCAGCAGCTCAGAGCTTTGGAGGAAACAGTAGTTTTTGGGGAACAGTAGTAGCTTTGGGGAAACAGTAGTTGAAGGCACAGGTGCTATGACGAACAGCTGGCTGCTGCTGTCACCAGGGGCAACAGACACTTCCTGGCCTTTCATTGCAGGAAGAAAAAACTCCAAGTGCTCACTGGGGACCTTGTCCCTTAGGGTAGGAGGAATGAATCTGTGGCTCATTGAGCAGTGTTTAGTATGAGGAAAAAGGCAGGTTGCCGGTTGGGCTGTCCACGTCCCATGTTGTTGCTTGGTACTTCACTAGAGCAGGAAATAAAACAATTCACCATGATTCCAGATCCCACCCCTTTGTTACTCTGCTCAGATCTCCCCATGGAGTTTTGCCACCCTATCTCTGGCATTCTTTGACCTCTCTGCTCCATGGTTAGCATCCAACCTTCAGACTCTTTCTTAGATAAATTTGTGAAATGGAGGTTGGAAGTTGGAACAAGATTATAGTTTTAGAGACTTTAAAAATAATTATTCAGAAAATTTCTTACATCTCCTGTATCATCTGAGTGTCATGGGAATTCAAATTTAGAGATTAGCTTCTCCTAAGATCAGACCCAATGTTCATGTTGCCGTAGTAACATTGCTAATGAAAGAGGAAGTTTCCATGAGACCCATTTGTCAAACTCTGTTCCAGTCACAAGGGCTGGATTTATAAGCTCCATAGACTACTTCAACTCTATTCCTCCTCTGCAGATCCATATATTATTTCACAGGCAAGCATCAAACTATGTAGCTGGACTAAAAATTAATGAAATATTAGGATTGATAGGCTGACTACTTCAAACAAATTAAAAGATCATAGTCATTATTGGACATAGACAATGCAGGGTGTATCAGGATATACTGTCAAGTATGTGCTTCAGTTCTAAGAAGACAGATTGAGCACACATCTGCCTTTTGACATTTCTCCAAAACCACTGTGGAAAAATACGTATAGAAGTAGTTAACCCATAGTGAGAAGACCAAGATAAGGGCATGGAAATGTGTGTCACCAGTGGATAAGAAAGTTCAATGAATTTCTGGGAGACAGAGAAAGAAAGAAAGTGTGTCAAGGGAAGAAAGGCTACAACATGCTGTGGAAAGCAGAGGTACCAGTGGGAGGCAACAACCTTGAAGAATCTCTAGATTCTACATCAAGTGAAAGTGTGAGTTGTTCAGTTGTGTCTGACTCTTTGTGATCCCATGGACTGTAGTCCACCAGGTTCCTCTGTTCATGAAATTCTCCAGGCAAGAATACTGGAATGGGTAGCAATTCCCTTCTCCAGGGGATCTTCTTGACCAAGGGATTGAACCCAGATCTCCTGCTTTACAGGCAGATTCTTTACCATCTGAGCCACCAGGGAAGCCAAGAATCTGCCTGCAATGTGGGAGACCTGGGTTTGATCTCTGGGTTGAGAAGGGATCCATTCCAGTATTCTTGCCTGGAGAATTCCATGGACAGAGGAGCTTGGCGGGCTACAGTCCAGGGGGTCACAAACAGTTGGACACGACTGAATGGCTCACACTTTCTACATCAAACAGTGGGATAAACAGAAGTGAAGGCACTACTCAAAGATAGCTGATGGAAGAACTGCACAGTTGGGTCTCCCGACTCTGCATGCAGAACAGCAAGAGACCTAGGACTTATCTGTAAGCCAAACCAACCCACCAATCAACCAACCAACCAATCATCCAGTCCACCAACCCACCAACCAATCATCAACCAATCAACAAAAATAGAGGGATGCTTTCTAAAACAAATATGAACTTTGAGAAAAAGTCAAGGTCCCAGCTCTGTATTGGTGCCTAAAGCAGGCCATTCTTCATTCTACCTGTCATAGCCCTGCAGCCTAACACAGGTTGCCCCTTCACCCATTCCAAATTAAAACAGTCAATTAGCATGTATCATCCATGTTAGCAAGTTTGTCAATCAGAATTCCCTCAAAAAAGGAGAGGGCCTTTGGGATGTAGATCCACATACACAACAGTAAGGGTTTCCCAGGTGACTCAGTGGTAAAGAATCTGCCTGCCAATACTGGAGACACAGAAGATTCAGGTTCAATCCCTGGGTCAGTTGGGAAGATCCCCTGGAGTAGGAAATGGCAACCACTCCAGTATTCTTGCCTGGAAAATTCCATGGACAGAAGAGTCTGGTGGGCTACAGTCTATAGGGTTGCAAAGAGTTGGACACTACTGAGCAACTGAGTAGATACACATGCACACACACACACACACACACACACACACACACACACCCCAGTAGAGGAAGGCCACACCAGCTTTTCTGGTTTCTGCTCTTGAATACAAATGAACTTCATCAATCATAGGACAAAAACCAACCATACAGAAAAGAAGGACCAAGAGATAACCTGTATTAGCTGAGATGCATTCAACTGTAACAGAAAGTCCAGCTAAAATGGACTGGAACAAGAAGGATATATATTTTCTCATCTAAAGAAAAGTCTGGAGATGGCGCATTCCTAAATGGAGTAGCTCAGCACTGTCATCAAGGACTTGGGATTTTCATCTCTCTGGTCCACTATCCTTAATATGTTAGTAATTTCTTTCCTCATGATTACAGATGGCAGTAGGTATTACATGAAGGAGATTGCTTAAAAAAAATTTTTTTTTTTACCATGTGCCACTATAATTAGTTGAGAATACCATTCCCATAAATGTCCCAGGAGCTCTTCCTTACCATCACATTGGATTTCAGGAATTGGGTCTCATGCCTATGCCTATTAAAATCATTAGAAATGGGAATGAGACTATTGTGAATGGCCTACGCCAGGGCTTCTCACGTTTCACACTATTGACATTTTGGACCAGATAATTTTTTGTTGTGATGAGTTGTCCTGTGTATTATAGACTGTTTAGCAGTATCCCTGCAAAGTCATAAACCATTCTGGAGGGGCATCTTCTTGACCAGTTGCTAGTAGACCACTGAAGATAATGGTCAGCAGTGAGTCTTATAGAGATCAGAACCAAGGGCAGAAGGACTCACAGGAGCTTCACATAGAAAGCAGAGCCAAGGTTGACCTTGCTATAGTGGGGTTTAATGTATGTAGAAGAACAGTAACATCTCTATACTTCCTAGTCTACCATTTCCCAAATGGGTGGGTATTTATTTGTCCTGTTTTATTTTTTTTTAGTTTGCTGGTTTTGTTTTTTTGTTTTTCATTTATTCTATCTCTTCTCCTCCATTGTGTATCAGATGTATTGTTTCTTAGCATAGACCACCTGACTCCAAGGAGAATCACCTACACTTGGCAGAGGACAAGCCATCATTCAGAAATTGTGAACTTCAAGGTGGTGTAGCAGCGGAATGAGGCGGGTGTTTCCCTTGGTGATACGGTGTGTTCTCTAGTATATGTGGATATTGAGGAGCCAAAGGGAAGACTTTGGCAGACATTACAAATTGGATTACACAACATCTATTTCCAACCTCCCACATTCTTCTCTGTCTTTCCATAGAGGTTGTTAAGTGTACGTACTTACCCAGTCACCCACAGAGCTTATGGGAGCCACACAACACAGCTCTGACCAATAAGACATTAACAGAAGTTCAGGGAGAGAACAACTCTAGGGAAACCTTTGCTTTATTGATTAAAGAAATAGATGCAACTGGCCCCAGCCCTTTCTTTATGTCTCCACTTCCTCCCTCCTGGTTCATGAAGGTGATTCCTGGAACCAATCATCTTGCAGCCATAAAACAACAAGCCAATATTCTAAGGATGGTACAGTGGATGAACAGAGTCCAGGTCTTCCATATCACCATCATCCAATTTTATCACTTCTGAATTGACTATCTCTCAAATTGTCAATACTCAAGTAATTTATGTCAAATATATTTGAGTCATTATAAGTCAGGTATTTTATCATTTGAAACTGAATGGCAAAGGATTAATAGAGTGAAAGAGGAAGACAGAAATGAAAGACAGGGATGCAAATAGACTCACTGTAGGTGCAGGGAAATTGACGGATGCTGTCTTTGGAACCCCAGTCTATGGTGCAATTTGGTAATTACCTGCCTATCCTCACTATTTCTTGCTTTTAACCCCAAGATCTTCTCTGTATTAAATATCATATATTAGACTGAGACATTCTGGGCTTATTAGTAGAGGAGGGATGACAAAGCCACAAGCACAAATCAAGTTATTGGCTTTTGAGATTCTGAGTTTGCATTTGAAATTCACTGTCTAGAAAGCCAAAGATTTTCCCCAACTTGCAAGAGCCAGGATTTTTGAGAAAGAATAAGTATTGAATTCTAAAAGATTGCCTTTGCATATCCAAAGGGAAAAATCTCTGAAGGTATCAGGGCCTAAAAGTGGGTCTGCCTGAAGTGAGGAAGGAGATTAGAGGTTTAGAGAATAAGCAAGTACTTGGGCTTATACTCTGCCCACCACCCTCCACCCCAGTCCTGGGTGCGAGGAGACAGGTTTGAGTAAGAGGAAGTGGGAGTGGAGGGGAGCAGTGCATGCTTGTCTGCATTCAGCTACTGGGAGGCAGCAAGCTACCCTCACAGAAGTCCTCTCAATGCTCAAGAGAAGGGTCCCTTAGCCATAAATTGGGAGTTACGGTGGGGGCCAGTCAAGGCCAAGGGGGCCTAAGACAGCATTGCTGAGTTTCCTTTTTACCCACAGTAACAGAAGAGAACCAGAAAACTCTTCATGAGTGAGAAGGGATCACAGTAGGGTTAAGATGGCTAGTGGAGAGATTTCCCTGCTGGTCCAGTGGTTAAGAGTTCACCTTCCAATGCAGGGGACATGGGTTCAATCCCTGGTCAGGGAACTAAGATCCCACAATTGAGGCACAACTAATCCTATGGACCACAACTGCTGAGCTCACGCGTTCTAGAGCCTGTGCTCCACAACTAGAGAAGCCCGTGTGCCACAACTCGAGAAAGATGGCACACAGCAATGAAGACTCAATGCAGCCAAAAATAATTTTTTAAAAAAGAAAGAAATTATGTCAGAAAAATATATTGTTGTTGTTTAGTCACTGAGTCTTGTCCAATTCTTTGCGACCCCATGGACTGCAGCAAGCCAGGTTGCCCAGTCCTTCACTGTCTCCTGGAGTTTGCTCAGATTGACATCCATTGAGTCAGTGATGCTATCTAACCATCTAATCCTCTGCTGCCCCTGTCTCCTTAAAGCAGAAAGTGGAAAATACATATACATATATATATAGTTTTTTAAAAAGATGGTGAGTGGATCTGATGGGCACTTTTATCAGAACTTGGATGATACAAACCGTGTGGGCTAGTAACCAGAGATCATGGTGGTGGACGCCAGCACAGATGTCAGTGACCAAAGATAAGGACTCTCTAAAGAGGTCGGGGGTTATAATCACCAATGGAAGCCAACCTACTGACCTAGTGTCAGTGCTATAGCACCACAGCAACCCTCTGGAAGTGACCTACCCTCCCGTGAACCGTGAGTGGGAAGGGAGGAATTAAATCTGACCTTATAGAGTTTAAATGTAAAATTACGAGTTTGAATGAAATTAATCATGATTGAGGTTTCTGCCAGCTAGCACAATAGGGTCTTTCAGTTAGAGAAAATAAAGTTAATCCTTTTTACGACCAAGAACATGGCTTTAGAAAATTGAACCTGTTACATAAGAAATTGAGGCATAAGTATATTATTTAAGGTAATTAAAGATAAACAAGCAAAGAAATAAAGATGATAATACATCACATAGTATAAAAAGAAAGAAAGAGCATAGTTATAAAAGTTAATTAATCCTCATCTTTCATTCCTGGAAGACAATAGGCTAAATATAAATTTGATACATCCACAAATCTCATATTCATGTTATTTAGTATTTTGAAAGTAAAAAAATATAAGAATTAAAAAATAGTTAAGAGGTTTTTCTTGAAAAAGGGACTAGGGGGAGGTAGGAGACTCTTTTCTTTCCATCATAAATTGTTCTTTGCTATTTGAGTTTTTCTTACAACATACTTGTGTTACTGTGATATAGACTAGGAAAGAATTATTTATGAGCCTGAGTGCATTTGTCTTTTATGTTGTAGGCTAACATAATACTCACAATATATGTTAGGCTAACAGAATACTCACAGTAAAGATGAAAGTATACCCAAGTGTCTGAGAATAGGGACTACCATACATTGCAAAGTGGCTTTGCAAGAATTCTGTAGGAATTCCTAGACTCTATGGGCGAGTGGCAACCCACTCCAATATTCTTGCCTGGGAAATCCCATGGACAGAGGAACTTTGCAGGCTACAGTCAATGGAGTTCCAAAGGAATCGACCACAACTTAGTGATAAACAAAAACAATAGGCAAATACAGGGCTTCCCAAGTGACTCAGTGGTAAAGAATCCTCCTGCCAATGCAAGAGACGAAGGAGACGAAAGTTCTGTGCCTGGTTGGGAAGATCTCCTGGAGGAGGAAATGGCAACCCACTCTAGTATTCTTGCCTGGAGAATCCCATGGACAGAGGAGCCTGGTGGACTATAGTCCATGGAGTTGCAAAGAGTTGGACACCACTAAACAACTAAGCATGAAAGCATGATGGGCAAATACAGCAACCACCAGACCAAAAGGATGGCTATTAAGAGGCAAAAGAATAAGAGAAGGACAAACAGTGATTTGGAGACAGATCACATGGTGTCAAAGCAGTTGGAGCTGTGGGAAGGTACATGTAACCGTTGGGCTGTCTTTTGTGAAATGCACTGGCATGACTTTTAAGGCTTACACACACACACACACACACACACACACACACACACACACACATCCACACATACAGTGGGTTTAGCTTGTGCTCTTGCCCACTAATCATCGTCTTCTTCTCACATAGCCCTTGGGTCTTGAGAGCTCAATTACAGCTCCCAGAAACAAATCTGTGACACTCTGATCCCCCAGTCTTGCCCTTGTCCTCTCAGAGGCAGAGGGCTGAGAGGGAGTTATGCCTGAAATCAGTGGTCATTTAACCCATGCCAAAACATAAGGTCCCTGGAGCAAAAGGCTATGACTTGACAGGGGTCTAGGAAACAGCCTGCAAATCCTTGTAGTATTGTCTAGCACATCATCCCTGTGTAATAAACATTAAGACCACTTTTTTGTTTTTAAGTCTGAATGATTTCTGTATCAATAACTCTGACCAACAACCTTCTTGGGCTGATGGAACTCTGGAGTAGAAATACATTCTCAAACAATTTTCTCAGAGAGAGGAATATTCCAATTGGATAATGGAAACAAAATTAAATAGTTAACAAACAGCAATTGCTTCAAACCAGTCAATCCTAAAGGAAATCAACCCTGAATATTCATTAGAAGGACTGATACTGAAGCTGAAGCTCCAATATTTTGGCCATCAGATACAAAGAACCAACTCACTGGAAAAGACCCTGATGCTGGGAAGGAGGAGAAGGGGACAACAGAGGATGAGATGGTTGGATATCATCATCGACTCAGCGGACATGAGTTTGAGCAGACTCTGAGAGATATTGAAGGACACGGAAGCCTGCTGTCCTGCAGTCCATGGGGTCACAAAGAATTGGACATGAGTGAGTGACTGAATGACAAAACAACAGCTGTAAAACACAGAATTTGCAAATAAAATGTATTGTAATGGATGCAAATTACACCTTCCCCTGCACTGTTAATTTTTTGGCCATACGGCATGCAGGATCTTAGTTCCCTGACCAGAGATGGAACCTGTGCCCCCTGCAGTGAAAGTGTGGAGTTCTAATCACTGGACCACCAAGGAATATCTACTTGCATTGTGTTCTTCATCGGTTTTTCAACTGTTTTAGGACTCATGGTTAACTTGTACTTAGAGATCATTTAGAAATAAGTGCAAGTACAGATAGATGTCTTTAGAGAAAAATAGAGGCTAACCATGAGAGCACCTTGAAAGACATAAAAATCGTGCAGGTATTCTTCAGGCAGTGCATGCCAAGTAGCATTTTCAACATGCTACCAACTTCACTCTCAAGGCAAGTCTATGTTCTAGATTCCAAATCAATTCAAGTTGGTTTATTGATTGGTAACAGCAATTAGTAGGATTATTCAAGCTTTCCAGCCTGAAAAAATTTCTCAAATTATTTGAAGCAACTCTTGAAAATCAGAGCATGAACTAGGTTTATTTTTAAAAATTGATTTTGACCCATGACACCAAGGCTATAATCATGCTATTCCACAACTATATTATGGATCCATCAAAGAACAATTCTATTTGTGTGGCCACAGAGAGGTGAATGGAAGCTAATGACCTCTAACAGTGCAATTTTGCTTTCTCAATAACAGCATTCTGGAAGCACTGAGGGTGGATTGCTTTCCCTAGAATGTGATACCTGAAACCTGGCCATGGCTTTCTGGCTACTGGTCTGGCCACCTAGGGGAGGCCTTATTCACAGCTGACAATACAGAAAGAGGTTTAATAAAAAAATCAGGCTCCATACACATAGTTTATACCTACAACAGGGTGCCTTTGTTGAAATTCAACCCTAGGCTGCTTAGTCAACTACATGGAAATACACCTAACCCTCTTCTATCACTGTGAATTCTTTCCTGAAATTCGTGCCATTAAGTGAAAAGCTGCCACATGAAACATATTTCCATTAGTTGTGAGGGATTCTGTTTTCAGTCAAGGTTCTCAAACAATGTTTTCAGAGAGAGCAATGTATCAATTGGATAATGAAAACAATCATTTAATAAACAACAACTAGAATATACATAAACAGAATTTGCAAATGAAGTGTAATGGAGGCTTACTACACTTTTACACTCTCTGCACTATTTTCTTCACCGATTTTTAACTATTTTAGGGCTTATGGTTATCTGGCACTCAGACTGCCTTTAAAAATAAATTTAAGCACAGATAAAATTCTTTAGGGGAAAATAAAGGCTAAATGAGAGAGCTTCCAAAGACATGGAAATAGTATAGGTACAACAGACTGAAGGTTAGTAGACGATACCACCTCCTCATTTCTCTTGCTCAGTATAGGTCCACAAAGCAGAACATCCAAAGACACACGCAGTTCAAATTGGTTCCAGATGATATTCTCTAACTAGAAACTGTTGGCCTGAAAATTGATTTGTCTTGCCTGGAAGTATAATTTCAGAATATCACTTCTTATAGCACATTTATTTAGTCTGCTTTGTGATACAAAAGTCATTATACTTTTGTATAATGGAAATGGAGTGTGGTTGGAGTGTGGTTGGCAGAATAATGGTCCCCGCAAAGATGTCCATGTCCTATACCTCCAAATGTGTGACTATGTTACCTTACATGACACAAGAGACTTTGAAAATGTGATGTGATTGGATCTTGAGATGGAAAGATTATTCTGGATTATCGGGGTAGGCCCAAGGTAATTGCAAGGGTCTTTATAAGAGGGAGTCAGGAGGTCAAAGAAGCCATGTGATGATGGAAGCAGAGGTCAAAGTGATACAAGGAAGGGACCGCTAGAGCACCATCACACAGATAGCCTCTAGAGGCTGAAACAGGCTGGAGAACAGGGAAATGGATTCTCCCCTAGAGCCTCTAGAAGGAGCACAGTGCTTAGTTGCTCAGTTGTGTCCGACTCTTTGTGATCTCATGGACTTAGCCAGCCAGGCTCCTCTGTCCATGGGGACTCTCCAGGCAAGAATGGTGGAGTGCATTGCCATGCCCTTTTTTAGGGGATCTTCCCAACCCAGGGATTGAACCCGATTGAATCCTGCATTGCAGGCGGATTCTTTACCCTCTGAGACACCAGGGAAGTCCATGAGGTCACATAGAGTTGAACACAACTGAGTGACTAACACACACACACAGTCACTCAGTCATGCCCGACTCGTTTGCGACCCCGTGAACAGCAGCCCACCAGGCTCCTCTTGTCCATGGACTTCTCCAGGCAAGAATATTGGAGTGAGTTGCCCATTCCTTCTCCAGGGGATCTTCCTGACCCAGGGGTTGAACCTGGGTCTCCTGCTTGGCAGGCGGATTCTTAACCACTGAGCCACCGGGGAAGCTGACCTTCCTGCATTCAGCCTAGATGGAAATGTGTCTCTAGGCAATAGTGCGAAGTGGTGGAATGGGGTCGATGGAGCCGTGGTGGGAAGATATTTCTGTTTTTGCTCTCTATGAGTCAGAATGGCATTGTGTCTAAAGTGCTGATCATCCCTGAGTGATGGGTGGAATTTTTGCTGTCATTTTTTTTTTTTTTGATACTGCTGTGAACTGCACTGTTGTGCCCCCAGATTCACATGTTGAAGCCTCAACCTCCAATGCAGTGGCATTTGGAGATGAGGTTTCTGCATGGCTAATTAGGTTTTGATGAAGTCATGATGGTAGAACTCCATGATGTGATTGTTGTCCTTATAAGAGACACCAGCAAGTTTCCTCTCGTTCTCCCTTTCAACTAGGTGAGAAAACAGCAAGAAGTGGCTATCTGAGAGCCAAGAAGAGAGTTTCACCAGAACCCTCCCATGCTGGCGTCCTGATCTTGGACTTCCAGCCTCTAGAACTATGAGAAAATTGATTTCTGTTGTTCAAGCCACCCAGTTTACAGTGTTTTGTTATGGTAGCCTGAGCAGACTAAGATACTGAAAGGAAATAAGGAGAAGGAATGTAAAGCTTGATTTTTCTTGTCAACCTGGTTTAAGGGCAGTAAGAGATCAAGCCAGTCAAAAATGAGCAGGAACACCCAAGGTTCACAGGAGTTGTTACTGCCCAAGAGATCCTGCTGAATCCTGGTAAGAGGGGCTGGCATTTGATTATCTCTACTGGTGTAGCAGGCAGAGTTCAAGGTGACCCCAAGGTTCTTGGTTCCTGGTGCACACACACCTTCTCCAAGTTATTCAGTCAAACAATAATCTAGATGCTGCTATGGTGGGATTTTTGCAGAGGTAACTAAGGTCTCATATCAGTTGGCACTAGATAGGGTGACCTGGGTGGACCTGATCTAATCACCCGAGCCCTTCAAATCTGGGTCTAGAGGTCAGAGACAGAGGAAGTCAGTGATTCAAAGCACAAGAGGGAATCGAAGCACAACTGTTGCCTGGAGGGTGGAGAAGACCACACGCCAAGGAATATGGGTGGCCTTGAGCTGCTAAGAGTGGTCCCAGCCAACCAGGAAACAGGGACCGAAGATGTATAACCACAAGGAACAGAACTCTGCCAACAACATGCCTGATTTGGGAGCAGATTATTTTCTTTAAGTCTCCAGATAAAAACTCAACCTAGACAACACTTTGCTGTCAGCCTTTGGTAACCTGAGCACAGAACACAACCATGCCATGCCAGACCTCTTACTATAGAGCTATGGCCTAATAAAGGGGTGTTGTCTTAAGACACTACATTTATGGTAATTTGTTACACAGCAGTCGGGAACGGATACAGCAGTCTGAGCTGCTGTTGCAGTTTTGCCAACTCTGGGCACAGGGGCTCCAGCTTTTACGAGAGTGAGACTCAATGAAACCGTGAAACTCTTACTTGGAGCCACATATGCATGAGAGCTCTGCCCACCCTCTGAGATGAGCCATGAATAGGACAAATTTTGAAACTCCTAGGAATTACCCTTGGGGGCTTTGAACTTTATGAAAGACTCGCTTTTCTGAAGTTAAGCATATGTCCTCAGAGTCCTTATAATTTTGTTGTTAATATACTGGGGGTTTTGAGAAATATATATGTGTGTGTGTGTATGTATGTGTTTATGTGTGTATATATATATATATATATGTATATATATTTATACACCTAGTTTAACAGAAGGAGACTGTTGATTACTTTCCTAAACAACCAGAAATTTAGAAAATAGTTTTGAAAGCTATTTTCCATAATCAATCTGCTTGTAAAATGTGCCTTTAGTCAGTATCAGTGTATCCCGTCCAATTCAGCAAGCATTTAATGAATATTTATTCTATTTTCTTTTTAAAAATTTGTCTCAGTGAATTCATGGGAATGTTTTTTTTCCCACTGCAAAAATCAATCTTGTTAAAGGATGTCTATTATAAGCCTGCAATGTAAGTTACTACGAGCTCTCCAGTAGCTTTAAACTTTAAAGAGATACCATATGTCTAGTATGAGGAAGAAAAAATTGTTGCCGGAGTCAGAATACCAAACTTAGATTGGCTCAAACAAATTTAGGAATTTTTTTTATTCTCATACATGTGGTAAGACACATAATAGCATGTCAAGATTAATATTTTTTATGTTCATATACATTTTCTTCATCAATGGCTGACATCAGCAGTCATCATTTGGTTTTGTGGTTCAATGAATATTTTGTTTTATTTTATTTTTAACTGAGATATAACTGACATGTAACATTGTATTAGTTTTAAGTAAACTAATAAAATTATTTGATATATGTATATATACTGCAAAATGATCACCACAGTGTTAGTTAACATCCATCAAACATTTTTTTTCTTGCGATGAGAACTTTTTAAGATCTACTCAACTCAATGAAATACTATGGTATTATTACCTACAGGGGTTTTTTAACTGAAAAGTCTAAAACTAGGCCTGGTTCCAAGTACTGTCTCACACAGAAGTTTAAAATATCATATTTCCTTCATGATTGTTTTAGTTGTCCTCTTCCTCTTTGTGCCAGATTTATCTTCAGGCTGGCTCCCCTCATGTTAGTAAGAAGGCTTCTGTAATTCTAGACCTCATATCCTCAACCACCATCTGAGAGAAAATGTCTTCTTGAATGTACTGTCTTTGGAAGACAAGGGAAACTTCTATTGTAAAAGCTCCAGTAAATATCTCTTATCCCTCATGGTGTTAATTGGATCATATCTTCATCCGTAAACAAAATATCAAGACTCAGGGATGGGGGAGGAGAAGAGATGGAGTGAGTGGATTGGATTATGTTCTTCCTATGAAAACAAAGGAGGAGTAAATTCCACCCAAATCGCATGGCTGAAAATAGGAAAGGAGCATCCGTCCAAAGAAAGGTTTGTGTCCTGTTGGAGGAAAAAGTGAAACTGCTAGTCAGTCAGCTGTGTCCAACTCTTTGCGACCCCATGGACTGTAGCTCACCAGGCTCCTCTGTCCATGGAATCCTCCAGGCAAGAACACTGGAGTGAGTAGCCCATTCCCTTCTCCAAGGGATCTTCCTGACCCAGGGATGGAAGCTGGGTCTCTTGCACTGTAGGCAGATTCATTACATCTGAGCCGCCACTGGGGAAGCCCTGTTGGGGGAAAGATGTGAGTCAATACAATAGTAAAATACAATAAATGCAGTAAGAAAAGCACTTATGTTGTGGTGTCAAAAGAGAAAGGTCAAACTTTTCTCAAAAATTGGGGAGATAAGAAAAGATTTCATTGAATAGTTGTGTGTTGGTTTCTGCTTATCCTTAAAGGCCTATCTTGGAGGGGCAAAGAGACATCCTTGGAAGTAGGAACATGGCAGTAAGAACAAGGAAGCAGAAAACTGTTGAGTTGTATTACGGTGACACTAACTCCACGACTCCAACACAAAATGCTGGGAGACAGAGCTGAAAAGGAAAATTGGAGCCTTATTGTGAAGGTCTTTCCTTGAATTTCAGCAGGAAGAGTCTTATTTAATTTAGAAACCAGTGGGGAGCCATTGACAGGTTTTGAATAGGGGAAAGATGTAACTAAATATGCCTGCTGGAAATATGAATCTGTCAGCAATGAATTGGATGAATTGCAGCAGACAGACACAACTCAGTGAGATGGGTAAGGAGGCTGTTGTCACTTTCAGAGGAAAAGCCATGAAGTCAGCTGGTAGCTAAGAGGTAGAAGGAGATGTTGGGCATGAGAGACTTCAGACAGTGGAATCTTCGTGTGTATGTGTGCCCGTGCGTGCACGCGCATGCTCAGTTGCTCAGTCATGGCTGACTCTTTGTGACCCCATGGACTGTAGCCCACCAGACTCCTCTGTCCATGGGTTTCTCCAGGCAAGAATACTGGAGTGGGTTGCCATGCCCTCCTGCAGGGGATCTTCCCAACCCAGGGATTGGACTTTAGGTTCCTTTATCCCCTACACTGACAGGCAGATTATTTACCCATGAGCCACCTGGGAAATCCAGAATCTTCACAGCCCACTAATAAATTCATTGTAAAGAGTTAAACATGGAGCAGTAATGATGGAAGCTCTGATGTCACTGCGATGAGCAAGAAAGTGGGAACTAGCTTTCATGAAGATGAGCCCTCAAAGGCTCAGGTGTACTGCAAAGCAGCAAGCTCCACAAGGGGGCAGTAAAGACTGCCTGGCCCCGTGGCAACTGATCCTCAAGTGCTTGAAAAGCAAAGGGACCCCTCTGCTATTTACCTCTTTTATGAGCTGAAATAGTTAACTGTGACTCCTCTCCCCTTTTTTTTTTCACTGTGTCATTTCAGTGGCTCTTAACATCGCAGAGCCATTACCCAGTGGCAGGATCACGAGCAAACAATAGGGGTCTCTAAGTGGCTTCAGCATTGAAACTCTAGAGTCAGGTGGACGGCAAGCAAAGTAGTATCTTTAATGCTGATAAAGCTGTTGGAGAAAGTGACTTAATGCGAGGCTCAGACTGACTTCCTTAGATTGCCCCCAAGTAAGAATTTAGACTCATTGGTTCAGTATCCGTTTTGGGGAGGCAGGATTTTTCCTGCAGGGATGGAGCCTCTGAATGAAAACCTACACTGTGTCCTAAGAGAATGGCACAATCTCTGTGGGCAGGCAGTCCCCAGAGAGAAGAGGGACATACCGGTACATTTCTTCCATTCACCAATAGGTCTTTCCTCTTCCCTGGGGAGGAATGGGTGAGAGGAGCACAGGGGACAGTCCTCGGGTCTGGTCCCTCACTGACAGTGGGGGTTCCCCATGAGTTCCTGCAGAGCTGTCTTCCCTTTTTTCTTTGTCAACGCCCAAAGTCCCTGACTCCTGGTGGCCTCTGAAATCTGGCTCCCCTGGCTCTTTTAGACAGAAAACTAGAGGTAGTCTGATCAGATAGATTTCCTAGCACTTACACAAGCAGTTTGAAAGATCTGAAATGATGTGCTATGGTTAGATGGAGTTTTAGAAGATTCACTCTGATGACAGTGCACAGAATGCCACGTGGATAGGCCATGGGCTGGAGCAGGTCTGTGAACCACTAAGAGGAAGAATCCATGAGGCTGAAAGTGCACAGAAAGAGAAAACTGGATAATCCCCAGAGACTGCCTCTGGCCCTTGGTTCGACATTGAAGTCATTCCTTAAGGGAAGAATTATAGGAAAATGAGCATGTTGAAGGGTGTGAAGTGAGATTTCTTTTGGGGCATTTCAGTTGCATGTGGCATTTCCAGGTGAAGATGAGCAGAGATACCCTCAGCTTTGCAAAGCATGGGGCAAAATAAAGCATGAGATCAGCTGGGGGTCGGGGCTTGGAGACGCTCATTTCCCACTCCTCACATTTCCATCAAGGGAGGGAATTACACACCGTCACCCAGAGAAGAGGGCTTCTCTGGTGGCTCAGCTGGTAAAGAATCCGTCTGCCAATGCAGGAGATACACGAGATGCAGGTTTGATCCCTGGTTTGGGAAGATCCCCTGGAAGAGGACATGGCAACCCACTCCAGTATCCTTGTCTGGAGAATCCATGGACAGAGGAGCCTGGAGACTACAGTCCATAGGGTCACAAAGAGTGGGACACGACTAAGCATGCACCCAGAGAAGAAAGGTCAGGGAAGAACACTCCCAACCTCTCTCTGCCCTTCACTCACTCCTTCATATTCTCTTTCTTCCATACTGGCTCTGGTCCTCTTTCTTTCAGATCTATCCTCCTACCCAGAGTGCCTCCTAGGTTCCTCCATACAGTTTCCAGAGAAGGCCTGCTGTTTTGTTTTGTTTTGTTTTGTTTTTGATGAGGACCATTTTTAAAGCCTTTATTGAATTTGTTACAATATTTCTTCTGTTTTATGTTTTTCATTTTTTTGGCATTGAGGCATGTGGGGTCTTAACTCCCTGCCTAGAGATCAAACTTGCATACTTCTCCCTCTTACTGGAAGGGGAAGTCTTAACCACTGGATAGCCAGCAAAGTCCCAGGCCTGCTGTTCTGACTTTAATGCACACCTTATTAACTGCTGATGCAAAGTCACTTTCCCAAATGAAAAATATGGCTGACCCTTTGCTCCCATCTCTCTATTTCTCATCTCTTATTTATCAGTTGATTCAGAGCTCCAGAGGAGAGTGTTTGGGCTTGCTAATGCTGCTGTAACAAAGTATCAACGACCAGGTGGCTTGCCCAATAAAAAATTATTTTCTTACAGTTCTCGAGGCTAATAATCCAAGGCCAGGTTGTCAGCAGGGTTAATTTCTTCTGTTTCTCTCCTTGGCTTGTAGATAGCTGTTTTCCCATGTCCTCACATGATCATCCTTCTAGAGCTGCCTGTGTCCAAATTTCCTTCCTATGAGGACCCTAATTATAGTAGATTAGGGCCTGCTCCAAGGACCCAGTTTTTGCTTAATCCCCTCATTAAAGGACCTCTCTCCAAATACAGTCCCATTCTTCAGTCCTGAGGTTAAGGCTTCAACATATGAACAGGAGGAGAGGTCACTATTCAGCCCATAACAGGGAAAGAATGGGGTGTTTGTTCATCCTCTAAAACTTCATCCACAGACCCTATCCTGTTCCTTTTCTCTCTCTTTTTTGTTTCTTTTCTTAAATTCATTCTCTCTCTCTTTTTAAAAATTATATTTATTTACTTATTTTTGGCTGCGCTGGGTCTTAGTTGCTGTGCCAGGGCTTTTTCTCGTTGCCTGCCTGGGTTTCCCATCCCAGTGGCTTCTCTCGTTGCGGAGCACGGGCTCCAGGATCCCGGCTTCAGTAGTTGTGGTACATAGAGTCAGTAGCCTCGCAGCATGTGGAATTGTCTCCAACCAGGGATCAAACCCGTGTCCCCTGCATCGGCAGGCGGATTCTTAACCACTGGACCACGAGGGAAGTCCCAAAGACATTCTTACACACAATTTTGAGACCAAATTTTCTCCTCTCTCCCTCTTTTTGTTTCAATGCCAAGAACTAGGAAAATTTTAATCAGGGCACTGTTGAGTTTCATTAAAGAAAAAGTAGGTCAGTGAGGCTCAGAGACTGGATCCCATTAGGAGGGTTGCTGGACTGTGCACCTCTGGGAACTGGAGAGAGTTTAAGACAGAGCCTAGTGAGAACCTGACCGCCTGGTAATCAAGACGGCTCTGCTTCTTCCCCTCAGAAACAGTGTGGAGCAGTGAGACCAGCATTTTCACAGCCTATGGGATTTACAGGTGACAGTATTGGTAAAGAACTGCCTGTGAATGCAGGAGACATAAGAGATGTGGGTTTGATCTCTGAGTGGGGAAAGTCCCCTGGAGGGGAGGCCATGGCAACCCACTGCAGTGTTCTTGCCTGGAGAATCCCATGGAGAGGAGCCTGGTGGGTTACAGTCCACAGGGTTGCGAAGAGTCAGAAGTGACTAAAGTGACACATGCAAAATATCCAAGGTTAATGGTTTTATGTATATGTAGATTCACGGCCATGATCTGGGCCTGTCTTTCTTCATTAGTTTTGCCCTCTGATATGTACTTCTCCTGCCATGTTTGAGTCTGAATGGTCTTCCCAAGAGAAATAAATTCTGCAGCCAGAGTGATGGCTGATTTTACGGAATTCTGTTAATATCCTACATGACTGAGGACAGTCATTCAGAGCTTTGTTTCAGGGACATATGATCTTTAGGCATCTCCACACAATGAGGGGAAGAAATGACAGATCTGTGGCAATGAAACACTTTTCTTGATCAGTGTGATTATATCAGAATGCTCAACCTGGATATATTGATTTGCCTTTGAGAGTGCTCTTTGCCATATAAATCTCATAGAAATATCTTTAAGGAGCTGCCCCGGAAGGCCACTGCTTCCCTCCTCAGCAAAGAGAAGCAAAGCCAGGGAGTCATTTGTCAACGTTTCAAGCAGAATGGTCCATTTATGAAGTGACTCTGGATGGTTTCCTATTGTGACATTCATGGGATTTTAAAGCAAAGATGCATTTTATGATTAACCTCGGCATATAGAAGTGCAGAGCTGTATTTGTCTCTTTCGACTTACTTCACCAACCCGAATTTTTTAAAAAATCACCTTCAAGGAGAATCATATTTATTATACCTCAAAAATTCAGTTTTTATGCACCGCTGTTCAGAGCAATTTCTTTTCCCCTGTGTCTAATAGCCTAGTGGCCCTTTGTTTTGGAGATGCATTCATATTTTTCTAAGATTTGGCCATAGATGGAAAAGAACATTCTTGAGAGCATTTCCCCCCGCCCTGCCTTAGTATAAGAAAATAAGTCTTAAAATGTTATAAATAAGGTTTAAAATATTGATTAAAAGCTTCTCACTTGCTCTTTATTCTGAGACACATAGCCTCAATTTTCTAATTTTTGAGAGCTGTGGTGAAAGGAGCATCTTTTCTCTTTCTCTTTTGCATTGGGTGACCTTGGACAATTATTGAGCTGAAATTTACCTTTTTCCCCTTGTAAAGTAAGTATTGTGACATAAGTAGGTAGGACTGGAGAAAGAGGGGAGGTAGTTACTTATTAAGGAGTGTAGGTTTTGAGCCAGTTTGGCTTGATAAATTTGTGACTTGCTGGTTGGATGTTTCGGAGCATGTGACTTGTCTCCTAAGCCTAATTTTCCTCATCTGTGAAGTAGACATAAGGATTGCTTTTTCTCCTGTGGTTGTTTGAAAAAGAAATGAGATAGTTTACAAATGTAGTGTGAGATTATCATCATCCCCATCATGAAAATAATGAAGAACCATCAGCTGCTTTATTTTACTTTCCTTAATATATGAAGTAAGACATAGACTCAAAGGAAAGTAAAGTCCATAAAATCCAAACTCTGTCCTGGGTAAAATGGATTGAAACTGGATTGATGTAACTTGAAATGTATCTTTTGAATATCTGTATTCATACATACATATGCACATATATATGCACAGACACATACATAGATATTAATATTTATACAGAAATGTAAAAATAAATCTATTTATACACAGATGAAATTTCACAGAAGCTTTAAATAACAACTTGAAATGTATTTACCAAGATTTTATAACTATACTTCCATTTGGAATGCAAAGCCATTTTCTAAATAAAAAATATTTAGTCACAAGTATAAAATTGGAATAAGATTTAATAACCTCCCTTAGGAACTGATTTTAAGGTTTAAGTTGTCCTTTTAAACTGCATTAACTCTTAAATCCTTCTTATAATGTCTTCATATTTAAGCTTCAGTGGAGAAAAAGAGGAGCTAACCATTCTGTCACTTATTTAAAAATATTCCTGGATTTAAAAACATTAAGAGCTTCTGCTCGAAGATGGCAGCATAAAGATAATTGTGTTAAGCTCTACTCTCTAATATCAACTGAAAGCAACACAAATTCTAAAAAAGAGTCCATCTTTAATGAAACCAGGAGACAGATACAACCCCAAACTATGAAGAATTGCTTCTAAATATAGGGACATTTGGCCTCATTTCCAAAAGGATGCCAAAAGTAGGTTCACATTTGACACTCTTTGCACACTGCAGAGTTTTCCAACAGAACTGGCATTGCTCGGAACCACTTCACCGGTTACCCCTTGCTGGAAAACATTCATTCCACATCCTACACTGAGGAGCTGCAGACCCGGTGGGACTTGAAGGAGAAAAACCCATTAACTTTGCAGGAAGCATCCTGGAGGCATACAATGGAAATTGCAGTACCACTAATAGCAATATCAGTAATGACAACGGCCGACTGTTATCAAGTGCTCACAATGTTCTAGGCGGGCTTCCCAGGTGGCGCTAGTGGTAAAGAACCTGCCTGCCAGTGCAGGAGGCAGAAGACATGCGAGGTGGATCCCTGGGTTGGGAAGATCCCTGGAGGAGGGCATGGCAATCCACTCTAGTATTCGTGCTTGGAGAGTCCCATGGACAGTGGAGCCTGGCAGGCTATGGTGCATAAGGTCACAAAGAGTCAGGCACGAGTGAAGTGACTTAGCATGCGGGCAGGAAATGCTCCAGACCCTGCTTTAAATGGTTTATAGCCACCAAGTTGGGTTATCCTCACAGTAACCTTATGCTGAGGGTATGATCACGATCTGGTTTTACTAGTCAGTTAGAGAGCCTGTCCTCTTAACCTCCATACCCCTGAATTGTATGGTGTGCATGGAATCAGCTTTGATCAGTGGCTCAAGGTCAGCTGAAGGAGAATGAAAATAAAGGCCAAGTCACCACAAGAGAACTTGAGCCTCGTGGGGTTTCCCTGTAGGTCTCGAGGCTTTCTGTTCCCTTCCAGAAGGAATGCAGGTGATGGGGAAGAGATGTGTGCTTGGAGCAAAGGCACAGCAGAGATGATGAAAAAGTCTTCTGAGAAGACACCGCTTCCTTGAGGCTCTGTGATTTTGGTTCTCCTTCACTCTGCCCCATTCCTTGCTGATAAGACTCCATGCATAGAGTTGACCAAGATGGAACTGCCCTCATTTAATTATGCATCAGAGTTAGAAAGAAACTAGCATAGACTAATGTATAGATATTTGAAAGATATAAAAAACAAGAAAAACAAAACAAAATAACAAGTAGAGTGACCAGAAGGAGGAAAAAAAAAAAACAAAAACACACACACACACACACACTTAAAAGGGTAAGTGGAAAAACACAAAAGGAAAGGAATTAAATTATAAAGTGAATAAAATTTCAAACACTTTTCAACAAAAAGAGAACTGAATTCATGGGAATCCCATAATAATTTAAAGGTAAAAGGAAAAAAATCACTGCCGTAGGACAACTGACAGTGGTAAAGTTGCTGGACATCAAGAATAAAGAAACTGATGTGGACCTAGCATTTAGAAAACAACAGACACTCAACTGATACTCATAGAATTAGTGAGTAAAACTAAGCCAGAAAATGAAATACCCTATACTAAGGGAAAACCAAGTCAACATTAAACTTCCTAGTAAAAATGCTAGAAACTGCAGGGGCAATTATTATAAAGTATTCAGGGGATGAAAGTGTATTCTGAGATTTTTTTTTTTACTTAGCTGAATGTCATTCAAATCTATAGAACACAAACAGGTTATTTTGACATACCAAAGAGCTCAGGCAACATGGCACTCATTAGTTTTTTGGGGGGAGGAAAAAACCTATTTGATTAGGATGTCCAGCCAATCAAGATAAGAGTTAAAAATAAAGGGTTCAATTATAGAAAAATGAGAATACTGATGCTATTTAGATATAGCACCAGGACTAAACACCTGGAAATTATGGTATTAGAAGAGAATGCAAAGGTTATAAATTGTAACAACATAGAAATAATGATCTCAGTACAATAATCAGGAGGTCAGAAGAAAATAGAGACGGGAGGAAATGTTTGTTTACACTTATTTCATTATGGAGCATGAGAAATTCTAACAAATGCTGGTAATTTAAATTATGAAGGTTTGAGTGTGTTTTTTTAATGCGTAAAGATAACACCAGAATAAATTAAAATGGCAATATAACCAAGTGATGTATGCAGAGGGTGTGTAAATTTGGGAGGTGAGGTATGTATGATAATTTCCTCATCTTCCCTAGGGGAAGTTGGTAGATACTATTTAAGGTGGATGAATAAGTTTTAAAGTTATTTGGATGTATTATTCAAAAATATAAAATTATTCAAAAATCTAAAAACTAAAAATTCATTATAAACACAAAACCACACAAAAACAAAATAGAGAAACTCAGATCACAGAGGAAAATAGAGAAAACAATGGAAATATTTAATACGTAACATAAAGAATTAAGACAAAAGATAGCATCTGATTAATAAATGTAAATGAAGTAAACAATCTGTTGAGAGAAAGACAAAAAGAACTCATATCTCATATTGCTTAAAAACGTAATTCCACAAGAGGAAGTCTAAAAGAGACACATCTGAACAAAATAACACAGTAAATTTGAAAATTAAAGGTATGTGGCAACCCCTCCATTCTCCCTTCCTGCCCCCAAACACCCCACAACTAATCAAGGCTAATGCAAGCAAAAAGGAAGCAGGAGTTGCCATGTTGGTACCATCCAAGGTAAGTTGTAATGACAACTCAGGAAAGTGAACTAGTTAAGAACTGTGAAGGCAGAGTGTTGGATGAGTTATCAACAAGCTTGTGATTGCTCCCAAGAGCAACTGAGGGAGTACCACTAGAGGCAATATATGTTCTTTGCTTAGCATAGCACACAGACGATCATAAGTTCTCAATGAATGCTAGCTACCATTTGAGTGCTGCTTCTGTTCCATTTGTTCTGGTTTCTTTCAGAAATCCCACTTATCTATATGTTGAATCTCTGCTAATTGTCTTCCAGGCACCAAATATCTGTATTTTGGTTTTTGTGTGGTTCAACCTTTACTTTAGGCACAAGCCACGGAGTTGTGCCTGTCCAATTTTTACTACCCATCTTGTCATGCAGCCCAACCACCATCCAACTCTCTGCTCGGCAGGTTGGCGCACGCTCATGGGCTCACAGCACAGTTGCTTCTAAACGATTGTGGTTCTCTTGTGACACACTTCCTGCTTGCCCCAGGATTTGTTCTTTTCTTCAGTCTTCAGACTTGAAGGATGTTGCTGGGACTTCCCAAGACCTCCTCTAATTATTTTCATCTAGTTCCATATGTATCTTTCTCGTTGAAGCCATGGCGTGTGGAGGAAATTTTTTCCTAGTTCAAATGTTGAGACAGCTTGTTTGCTCTTTTCAAAATCATTGTGTCACTATAGCAAGGGCCTGGGAAGAAGGTTAGATACTTTTGCTCAAGTCACCATTTTAGATAAAGTTTCTTTTTTCCATTTTGTCTTGACTCATAAGACTATTGTATTCCTGGCTCTTATTCTTCTGGGTCCATATCGTTGTTTCAGTGTCTGCTTTTGGACATTCTCTTTGGAGACCTGTGGACTTCTCCTTTTGGCTCTCTGAGCCTGGCTTTTTATTCAACTCTCTCTTTATTTAAAAAAAAATTAATTTATTTATTTTAATTGGAAGATAATTACTTTACAATATTGTGGTGGCTTTTTGCCATATATCCACATGAATCAGCCATAGGTGCACATCTGTCCCCCTATCCTGAACCACCCCCCCCACCTCCTTCCCCACCCCATCCCTCTGGGTTGTCTCAGAGCACTGGCTTTGAGTGCCCTGCTTCGCACATCAAACTTTCAGTGGTCATCTATTTTACATGTGGTAATAGACAGGTTTCAATGCTGTTATTTCATATCATTCCACCCTAGCCTTCTCCCACGTAGTCAACTCTCTACTCTGATCTTAATATCCCTCTTCACACTACCCTGGTTTTGGAGGAGAATCACTTCTTTTAGCTCCATCCTCGGGTGTTGTAAGTAGGATTTTAAGATGGTACCCATGATCACTGTCCTCTTGTATCACTCCCACGATATTATGGCAAAAGGGAGAGTATCTAAGTGTGCCTGATCTAATCACATGAACCCTCTAAAAGCAAGTTTTCCCTGGTTAGTGGCAGGAGAGAAAGTCACAGAGATTCAAAGAATGAGGGCTCAGGAATTCTATGGTGGTCTAGTGGTTAGACGACTGTCTTCCACTGTCGGAAGCAAGAGTTTGATCCATGGTCAGGGAACTAAGATGACACATGCCTCATGTCCAAAAAGGGGGGAAAAAAAATCCTTAAGCAAAGAACAACATACCATTGCTAGCTTTGGAGACGGAAGGGGCCATATGTCAAGGAATGCAGGTGGCCTCTCTCTAGAAGCTGACAGTAGCCCCTGGCTGACAGCTAGCAAGTAATTGGGGACTTCAGTCCTACGGCTGCAAGGAACTGGATTCTGCCAACAACCTAAATAAACTTGGAAGCGGGTTCTTCCCCAGAACTTCCACACAAGAGCCCAGCCCAGCTGACATCTGATTACAGCCTTATGAGACCCTGAGCAGAGAAGGTAGGCATGCCATGCCAGATTTCTGAACTATAGAACTTTGAGTTAATAATTGGGTGTTTAAAGTCACTGAGTCTGTGATAATTTTTCCACAACAATGGAAAACTAATATATAAACATCATCACTAACTTCATATGTTCTGGAGAAAAATCTGATGATAAATTCTGAATGGGAAGAAGTGAAGCAATATTGCAATGCTTTTGCAAAGAGAGACTAAACCAAAATATAGTCTTAACTCTTTTACCCATGCCTCCCCATCTCAATTTATCTATTGCTGCTGCTGCTGCTGCTAAGTCACTTCAGTTGTGTCCAACTTTGTGCGACCCCATAGACGGCAGCCTACCAGGCTCCCCCCTCCCTGGGATTCTCCAGGCAAGAATACTGGAGTGGGTTGCCATTTCCTTCTCCAGTGAATGAAAGTGAAAAGTGAAAGTGAAGTTGCTCATTCGTGTCCGATCAGCGACCCCATGGACTGCAACCTACCAGGCTTCTCTGTGCACAGGATTTTCCAGGCAAGAGTCCTGGAATGGGGTGCCATTGCCTTCTCCGTTATCTATTGAGATATATCTATATAACGTTATATAGGTGCATAAACTATATAACATTATATTAGTTCAAGTGTATAACATAGTGATTTAATATTTATGTATTTTTCAAAATGACCATCACAATAAGTCTAGCTAACATCCATCACCACATATTCTTACATGTTGGTTTTTGTGTATATATGTAATGAGAACTTTTAAGATCTACTCTTTTAGCCTTCATTATTTATTGATGATAAGTACAACAATCTCCTAATTTAGGGCTTTACTCAATTATCTGCATTGCTCTTGTTTTGAGGTTTCTGAATCCCTAATTTGATTATGTCACTCTTCTACTTAACTCCTTTGAGGACATCTTATAGCCTTCAGGAGAAAATCCAGACTCCCTAGCATAGTATTTCCAGCTCAAATTTCTCCCACATTAGCATTAGTCATACTAAATTGCTTGCCTTTGCTACAGGGAAGCATATATTTGCACTACTTTGTGCTTGAAGACGACTGCCAATTCTGTCTGGAAAATTGCTGTTCATCCTTAAAACTCCTCATCCCTTTCCAGGAGGTGTTTTGTGAGTTAGATATAGACACTTCTCTTGTGGGTTCCTGTTCATTAGATAATGGGGTACCTTAATAGGGGCTTTCTTTCCTTCATACAGACAGATTCTGACTACCGCTCTCCCAATATGCAAAGAGACTCTGGATTTAGACCAGGCTCAGGCAGATACGCATTGCATTAGACAAGGTCTAGTTTAAGTCCAGAGGTGTAATTTGATCTTTATCCTCGTCTTAGGGTAAGGCTAGCTTAGGAGCGGTGAATGAGGCATTTTGCATAGGCAACTCAGAGTTGTCTGGGAGAGATGGTCTAATCACTCTTCTATCTCTTTTTACTGAAATTTGAGTTTGTAGAGACCTTGGGGTTTACAGGCTTGACCTGATGAGTGTCCTATGACAGGGGAGGACAGCAAGACTTTTCGCATAGTGCTAATTTGAGTCCAGAGAGAGCTGTGACAGGCTGGACTTTAGGTGCTGCTGAAATGGCCTTGAACAGGTTCACATGGGGCCTGTTTTTGCCCTAAGAAGTGGTTCCATGAGAACGGAAGGGGCTGGTAACTCAAGTTCAGCCAGGCATGGCCCACGTTTGTGGATGGAATGGACCATCTTCTCTCAAAGGACATCCTCACAAGCACCACGGAGCCAGGCACTCAGTATGGGACAAGACAGTCAGCTGCTACAGCCGTTCCTTGCATTTTCACTTCAGCAGTGGTCCTTCTTCCTGAAGCATTTAATTTCCACTGCTGCTGAAACATCTGCCATCTGCAGGCTGTGATACCACTCTAATGGCAGAAAGCAAAGAGAAACTAAAGAGCCTCTTGATGAGGGTGAAGGAGGAGAGTGAAAGAGCTGGCTTAAGACTAAATATTAAAAAAACTAAGAACATGGCATCCAGCTCCATTACTACATGGCAAATAGAAGGGGAAAACAGTGAAAGTAGTGACAGATTTCCTCTTCATGAGCTCTAAAATCACTGAGGACGGTGACTGCAGCCATGAAATCAGAAGATGATTGCTTCTTGGCAGGAAAGTGATGACAAACCTAGACAGTGTGTTGAAAAGCAGAGACATCACTCTGCCAACAAAAGTCCATATAGTCAAGGCTATGGTCTTCCCAGTGTTCACGTATGGTTGTGAGAGCTGGCCCATAAAGAAGGCAGAATGCCAAAGAATTGATACCTTCGAACTGTGGTGCTGGAAAAGACTCCTGAAAGTCCATTGGACAGCAAGGAGATCAAAACAGTCAATCTTAAGAGAGATCAGTCCTGAATATTCACTGGAAGGACTGATGCTGAAGCTGAAGTTCCAGTATTTTGGTCATCTGATGTGAACAGATGACTCATTGGAAAAGTCCATGATGCTGGGAAAGATTGAGGGCAGAAGGAGAAGACAGTGTCAGAGGATGAGATGGCTGGATGGCATCACTGAGGCAAGGACCAAGAACTTGGGCAAGCTCTGGGAGATCGTGAGGGACGGGGAGGCCCGGCGTGCTGCAGTCCATGGGGCCACAAAGAGTTGGACACGACTAGGAGACTGAACAACAGCCATGGGCTGTGAGGTGACAGACACTAGAATTTGTTCCACCTGCCCCTGAGTGTCTGACGGAGAGAATGGAAAGAGATCTGATGCAAAGACCTTGGTTAGTTTCCTTTGTACTGAGGTAACAACCTCATGGAGCTATTTTTGCTTTGGTGGCTAGCAGCAGAGAGTCTTTTTTCCACTTACGGTGCTTTAGATGCTCAGCCACAGCCAGCTTCCACTCCATGCCAGAAGTCAGAGCTTCTCCTCCGTGTTGGAGCTGGGATGATAAAATGGACTTCCTTGGGCTACCAGTCTATTGGTGTTTGAGCAGAGTTTTCTGGGGTTTGACCACTGCCTATTGTTTGTACGCCAAACTACCACTTTCATAGTTTTCTAAGTAACATTTGTTTGGGTGACTAACAGAAGCAAAAGTAACATTATTTCTTTCCTTGCTCTCTGCAAAATAATGCATGCAAACTATTTAAGTAACTCTACAAGCAATAGAAACAAAACTTGAGCTACCTAAAGTGAAGTGAAAGTCGCTCAGTCCTGTTTGACTCTTTGGAACTCCATGGACTGTAGTCGATGGAATTTGCCAGGCCAGAATACTGGAGTGGGTAGCAGTTCCCTTTTCCAGGGGATCTTCCCAACCCAGAGATCAAACCCAGGTCTCTCGCGTTGCAAGCAGATTCTTTACCAGCTGAGCCACAAGGGAAGCCCAAGACTACTGGAGTGGGTAGCCTATCCCTTCTCCAACAGATCTTCCTGACCCAGGAATCGCACCAGGGTCTCCTGCATTGCAGGCAGATTCTTTACCAGCTGAGCCATCAGGGAGCCCTAAAGAATTTGTCTAATCAGCTGTGGCCAGGAGACCCCAGTCAGGCTGGGGTGGGATTATCTACCCTCAGGTAATCAAGGCTGGTCACAGGCCTCTACAGGTGTTGATCAAAATACTCATTGGTTTACCCATTTGTTTCTCAACCAGCTTATAAACATATGAAAGTCCTTCATCTTTTTTCTATTTCTAGTATCTCACTTCCCATAGGCAATTCAATGATGTTAACCCAATTCTAATATTGGTTTAGCATTATTATTAAATGCAGGGTTTTATATCCTGCATTTTTGTTCATATGAATTATTATCATATTTGGTTTTTGCAGATATAACATGCATTCTCAAAGGATGATGAACTCTGATAATTAAGTATGGTCCTTAATTACAGGTTATTTGGGTACTTGGGAAAAATATTTGATGCAGTTTCATTGGTAACATAATTTTGCCTAATCAAATGGAATACTGTGAAAGTTGTAATAAAAGCACTGCTCTGTCAACACACTTAAGGTATACTCTTTTCCTTCAAATTTGAAAATTATCAGAAAGAAATACAAATCTTTCCTCCATAGAAAATATAGAGACAAGAAAATAATAAAAAAATACATATCAAATTATTATACACATTTGAAGTGAAAGTGAAAGTTGCTCAGTCATGTCCAACTCTACACAGTCCACGGAATTCTCCAGGCCAGAATACTGGAGTGGGTAGTCTTTTCCTTCTCCAGGGGATCTTCCCAACCCAGGGATTGAACGCAGGTCTCCAGCATTGCAGGCAGATTGTTTACCATCTGAGCCACAAGGGAAGCCTAAGAATACTGGAGTGGGTAGCCTATCCCTTCTTCTGTGGATCTTCCCGTCCCAGGAATCAAACCGGGGTCTCCTGCATTGCAGGCAGATTCTCTACCAAGTGAACTTTGAGGGAAGCATTTAGCTACCTCAAATACTATTTTACATCAATAAAAATGCTTAAATACTTAATTTTAAAATAATTATCCTTCTAATTTCATGAAAGAAATTAATTTATATGAAGGACATTCAGAATTTGTACTATTTTAAATTTTACTACAAGTAGAAAAATTCTTACCATAATCCTTTCTTTTCTTTTCTCACTCTTTGCAAGATAGTGCAAAGTAAAAGAGTTTGAAATACTTAGAAGCATGATTTAATGTATCCAATTCTGCAAATGGAACGGTAGCCTATTAATTTCTCCTTGGGAGTTTATCAACTCAAACCACATAACAGACTAGTTAGAAGAGCATCCATTATGGGTAAAATAGCTAGAGGAATCAAGTAATGTTTTCTTCTAACTGCTGAGGGTATATACAGGCATTTTTAATGAACAGTGCTGAACCATTCCCAGCATGAAAATATTTAACAACTTTTCCAGGATAAACAAGAATCCTACTCTCTTTTTATCTCTGGCATGACTTTGCAAAGAACTTTGCATAGAACTAGGTGCATGACAAATGCTTTCAGAAACAATTGGAAAAATGGAATGCGGAAACAAAGAGAAGTTAATACAAGACTATGCTTAAAGCAAAACCCACATTAAATGTCTTCGATGTTTGGGATACTGAGAGTAAACAGAATAGTTTTTACATGTAAACGGCTATCCATTTCATGAAAATGATCATTTTTATCCTAAAGCAGTGATTAAAATTTTTTTCTCTGGCTCAAACTTTCTGGTGCTCTGCTTCAATGATCTCTTTTTGTCACACTTCACCCCAATAATAGACCAATAGACATGAACAGCCAAATTTAGAAAACAATGCTTCCTTTCTCGTTGTTGTTGTTTAGTTAAGTCCTGTCGATTCTTTGTGAACCCATGGACTGTAGCCTGCCAGGCTCCTCTGTTCATGGGGTTTCCCAGGCAAGAATACTGGAGTGGGTTGCCATTTTCTACTCCAGGGGATCTTGCTGACCCAGGGATCAAACCCCGTGTCTCCTGCAATGGCAGGCAGATTCTTTATCACTGAGCCACCTGGGAGTCAAAAACTCAGGAAGCAATCTTAATCCCAAATCTTTAGAAAAGTTACCTAGTTTTTGAAATAAAAAGTATATTTTCAAAGCAGCTCAATGAGACTGTTTCCATCAGTTTTGACTGTGCAGCAGTTTTCCATGGCCCACACTAATATCCTGAATATTCTGCTTGCTCAGCACCAGTTTCCTCTCCATTATTAAGTATTCAGAAGAGATGAACATAGCCTTTCAGTGCATGTATAGCATTTGTCCCCCAGGTATTCAACCTCTTGTCTCCTTATTAAGAAGCCCAGCTACAATATTCAACACTAAAACAACACAACACAACACACACACACACACACACACACACACACACACACACACACACACACACACAGAGGTGTATTTTCCTGAGCCACCATCCAGTGTTGTAACATGTGGATTTCAAGGTCAACGTGTCATAGCGCCACTGAGAATCTTGACTGTGTGGGAACACTGCAAATATGAAAACAATGCTTTATGCACTCGCCATCTGAAAGCAAATGTGAAAGCATGTAAATTAAGGTATAGAAGCTTAGGAAAATATAGCAATTGTCACATGATTGCTTTTAGACACAGCTTGACATTCTTGAAGAATAGATGTTAAAGAGTAACTCCTTTTCAATGATATACAAACTCACTTATTCAGGTAGTCAATAAATATTCATTGGGAGCCCACTGTATACATAAAGTGGCAGATACATTTGATGGATAGCAAGGATGTATAACACCATATTGACCATGTGTATATCATTTCCTAGAGGGCTTTGCCAACAAAGCAGAAATGAGGATGACTGATTACTGTAAATGGTGTTGAAAGTTATTCTTTATGTACAGTAGTAACAAGACCAGCATACCTTTAACAACCTTGTCTCTCCAAAGATCCATTATATATTGCTCATCAATAATCAAGGAGAATTTAAAATGACTTTTCTATGGAGGAAGTAGACCTAGACCAAATTTGATTAAGAATAGATAATATGAGCACAATGCTTTAAAAAATTTTCAAGTGAAGTGAAGTGAGATGAGTCTGACCTGATTATAGAGGTCATCTGTTTTCTGAGATAATCACACAGTTTAAAACAAAAGTGGCAATGGGATGCAACATTAGAATCCCATGATTAGAAGGATGTTTTGGAGGGGCATGAATAGGAAGTTGCTCATTCTCTAAGGATCTGATGAACAGCCTTTGAAACTAAGGGAGGAAGAATAATCAAATAGGTTGTTTATTTAAAGGCTTTTTCTACGAAGAAACATGATCTTCCAAACTGTGAACTAGATCGTCAAGAGACTGAAATTTTAACATTGCTGAATATGTCGTTGAACTGTTCTATAAAATAAAGTACAACTATTTCCCTAAATTTTCTACACATCTTACAAAGTTTGATGGAAAGGTGAATGACTTTATATCACATTACATCTTTCTGGCTTTGGGGGAAAAGGAGATGATTCAAACTTTAATCACATCAGGCTAGAGACTAGAGCTACTATAAATTCATGGTCCTGAGCACTAACTTGGAGCTTTGTGCTATAATGCCTGGAAAGCCTTCTCTTTTCAGTCATCTCTCTCCTACTCTTCACACAAGTAGCTATGCTTGCTTCTCCACAGAAACTACAAAACCTCCTGACCTCGAATCTATTATTTTATCAGTGCCTCACATCCTTGTCATCATACCCTCTCACCACTTTCGAGCTTCCACAGAAAGTTGGCAAAGTTCACTGACTTCACCTCCTTACCCATTACACCTTGGCTAATGTCCCATCTCTACTGAAATTGCTATCGTCAAGGTCATCTGCTACTTCCTCTTCTCTATGTCCACTGGAAGTTTTCCAATCCTTACCTCAGTTGACCCGTGGGTAATGTTTGGTACTGTTAACCCTTCCATTCTTATTATATCTCTTGCTCTAAATTGGAAACAACTCCTCTGCTTTTCTCCCAGTTCTTGAGAAAAATCTTTCTCAGTCTGCTTCACAGATGCTTTTATTTTTGTTTATTCCTTAAATACTGGTGTTCAGGTAGGTTGTGTCTTGACCTCTTCACACTCTGCAGACTCTTGCTGTACAATCTCATCCATTCCTATGCCTGAAATTGCTATCTATATGTTGCTGGTGCTCAAAGCTACATCTACATCCCAAATTGTTCACCTTAAACTTCAGACCCATATATTTCAACTGCTGCTTGACTTCTCTTCAGTGACACACAAATGCCTCCCATTTAGCAAGTTCAAACTGAACAGATTATCTTTCTTTCAAATCCTTTCCTTTTCCTGCCCCCTGTCTATGATAGCACATCAAGCTACATAAATGCTTCAGTCCAGAAACATGTAGCGATGGTCCACAGTCCAGTCAAGGGGGGAAATCATTTTAAGTCTCTCATGACTCTGTGGCCATAAAAATAAAATCACTGCTCAGACTGTGATAGTACTGGCTATTTTCACCTTTTTTTTTTTTTTTCCTGAGTAACCAAATTAGCCTCCAGTTGTATTCCTTTGCTTGTAATTCCATCTTGTTCCAAGGCTTTTTCCATGTTAGAGTCAGAGTTATCTTTCAAAAGAAAATCTTATCATGTCATTCACCTTCTTTAAATCTTACAATGGCTTCCATTTTATTTTATTTATTTTTGGCTGTGCTGGGTTTTTGTTGCTTCTTGGGTTTTCTATGGTTGGGATTAGCAGGGGCTACTCTCTAGTTGCAGTGCACAGGTTTCTCATTGCAGCGGCTTCTCTTGTTGCAGAACATGGGCTCTAGGTGCATGGGCTTCAATTGCGGCTTGTGGGCTCAGTTGCCCCTCAGCATGTGGAATCTTCCTGGACCAGAGATTGAACCCATGAATGCTGCATTGGCAGGCAGACTCTCAACCACTGGACCACCAGGGAAGTCCCTGGCTTCCATTTTAGAATAAAATCCAACCCTTTAAAATGTCTTACATAACTTGTCACCACCTTGTCTACACTCTCCTCTTTTATATCTCACCATATCCTTTCAAATTGTGGTCCTGAAGAAGATTCTTGAGAATCCCTTGGACTGCAAGGAGATCAAACCAGTCAATCCGAAAGGAAATCAACCTTGGATATTCATTGGAAGGACTGATGCTGAAGCTGAAGCTCTAATACTTTGGCCACTTGATGCCAAGAGCCAACTCACTAAAAAAGACCCTGATGCTGGGAAAGATAGAGGACAGGAGGAGAAAGGGGTGACAGAGGATGAGATGGTTGGATGGCATCTTCGACTCAATGGACATGGGTTTTAGCAAACTCTGGGAGATAGTGAAGGACAGGGACGTGTGGCATGCTGCCATCCATGGGGTCTCAAAGGACTTAGCAACTGATCAAAAACAACACATATCCCCTGCCCACCCCACTCTACTATGCTTCAATCACACCAAACTTTTAGTGTTATCTAAATGGACTATGGTCTCTGCCACTTTTAAGTTTTCTCATTGACTCTTCATTTTGTTTGGGTGTTCTTTCTCTCATCTCATGCCTGACAATTTTTCACTGTTTAACATAACCATTTATTCCTCTCAGAAGGCATGATTTGTATCCACATTCCTCCTCCCTCCATACTTTTATCATAGCACTTTATTATAATGGCTTATTTAATTATTTGGTGTTTTTTTCTGCTAGACTATAAACCCCAAGTGTCTGTCATGTTTAAAGTTGTAATCTCAAACATCTATCACCGTAAATATTTTTTCATATTCACTGATGGGTGAATTTAGAAGGTGAAAGGAGGATAAATGAGTAGCAACTTACTTAGCAGAATGGAGAGACTGAAGCCTAATTTCTAGCGTGGGGTGGGAATGCAATAAGAAGCAAGCTGATTCATAATGCAACACTCAGGCAAGGTCAAGGCATGGAGCTGCCAGGAACTTGATTACCAGGGGTGGGGGTGGCTGGAAGAAGACTGACTGTAAATCTGCATCAGGAGCAGTTAGCCTCCAGATCTTCTTTCCTACTCTACACATCCAGCTGGTTTTTTTCACTACTCTTCCTCCATCCCAGCAGAAGGTAAGAGGTTTACTCTCTAGAAATGCTGAATCAGAGAGATCCTGTGCTCAGGAAAAAGAAGACAATTGAGGGCAGGGGTAAGAGCTGTACCTTAAAGGTAAATTACATGAAAATCTCTATTCCGAACACTGAAATTCCTCCAGATCCTTCCTTGTATAAAGGTTTCTAAATACTGACAGCCAGGACTGGACTTCCAGGGAGGAAACTGGAGGATCCTTCTCAGTGGAAACGGACTGACTCAAGACCAAATATTCATGAATGCGGTCATTTGAGGATACCAGTGAAATCATCAGTTTCCTTCAAGCATGAAATAGGGAAGACCACCAATGACACTTAGACCTTCTAATCAGCTTTTAAGTTGTTGTTGTTTAGTCGCTAAGATGTGTCCAACTCTAGCAAGCCCATGGACTGTAGCCCACTAGGCCGCTCTGTCCCTGGGATTTCCCAGGCAAGAATACTGGACTGAGATGCCATTTCCTTCTCCAGGGGATCTTCCTGACCCAGGGATCAAACCTGCATCTCCTCCATTGGCAGGCAGTTACTTTACTACTGAACTAGCTTTTCAGTACCTCACTATTAACTAGGAACAGATGATTAAGGATTGATAGACATTTGAGGAAGACGTCTAATGTGGAAGACAAAGACTAAAGTAAGCAGAAAATAAATTCAGAAAAAAATAGAGATAAACAATCAGGAATAGAAGAAAAAGTTTTAAAAAATCCATTCATGACATCAGAGAGATGGATGGTTTCTAGACAGATACTCTAAGCAAAAGAGAATTGACAGATTTCCTTACAGAATTGAGAGGAATTTAAAATTCACATCAGGAAGATTGTGGCTGAATTATGACAGGTATATAGAAAGCTAAGCAAATTTTAAAAAGAGGCAGTTATTAACTTCAGGCAAAAGCAAAGTTGAGTAAGAAAGGAAGTGAAATCACAGTACAGTGTAAGGCTCAACTGTGAGTAATATTTATACAGAGTAATAAGGTAAACTCTTCATCACTAACTGTGCTATAACTATATGGGAAAAATGTGAGAGAAGTGAGCATGTGTGTGTGTGTGTGTTTGCATGTATGTGCACGTGGGGGTGTTATAGTACATCTAATCCTTTCTCTCCATAATGGGAAGCCAATTAACAATGTTCAGAATCTTAAACCCAAGAAATAGCAGTATGAAGTTGAACTATCTGAAATTGCTGATGTTAACCACTTTTCACCTAAAAAAATAGCAAGTTGTTATGATTCAACGTAATGTAAGAATTGTTTAGAAAATGCTCCTTGGAAGAAAGGCTATGACAAACCTAGACAGTGTATTAAAAAGCAGAGATCACTTTGCCAACAAAGGTCTGTATAGTCAAAGCTATGATTTTTCCAATAGTCGTGTATGGATGTGAGAGTTGGACCATAAAGAAAACTAAGTGCCCAAGAATTGATGTTTTCAAACTATGGTGTTGGAGAAGACTCTTGAGAGTCCCTTGGACAGCAAGGAGATCAAACCAGTCAATCCTAAAGGAAATCAACCCTGAATATTCATTGGAAGGACTGATGCTGAAAGGGAAACTCCAACACATTGGCCACCTGATGCCAAAAGCAGACTCATTGGAAAGTACCCTGGTGCTGGGTAAGACTGAGGGCAGGAGGAGAAGAGGGTGACAGAGGATGAGATGGTTGGATGGCATCTTTGACTCAATGGACATGAGTTTTAGCAAACTCTGGGAGATAGTGAAGGACAGGGAAGCCTGGCGTGCTGCAGTCCATGGGGTCGCAAAGAGTCAGACTCAACTGAGTGACTGAACAACAACAAAGAAATATGGAAATAAGTACAGCTATCTGAAAGAGTTGAAGGGTATTACCTCTGGGTGAGTGAGTGAGAGTTGAGTGGGGAGTTTTTGCCATAAGTTTATAGAACTATCAATATTAGGCATTCTAGATTACATACATACATTGACTTAATAAAAATTAAAATTAATAAAGGGATGCATAAGTGGCTTACTTCTAAATTATCTAAGTGAAAAGACCCCATTTTACAAGGAAGAATGATTAACAGCATTAATTGATCTGACTGTGCTCACCCTTTCTCCGTTAAGGATTTTTACCTTTTAAAAAATAACTATTAGGAGAGCTTTCTCTGAAAAGACAAAAATAGTCTGTTCTAATAGCTCATTTAGAACTTTAATTGGAAATTTGGTTGTGTCTTCTTCCAATTAAGCTAATTGAAGTGGAACTTGGATTGGGCCCTGGGAGAGGAGGAGTTCCCCAGCTGAGGCTCACAGAATAACAGCTGACTTTAAAAAGAGAAGTACAAGCTAATGCTTAGGAAGACCAGAGAATTGACTCTATAGGGATTTCAATTATTTACTTATTGACTGACACATGCAGGGAAAGTAGCCAGAAAAGTTCTGAAAAAAAAAAAAAAAAGATGGAAGAGTGAAGAGCTACACCTGAGGTTTTAAATGAATGTGTATGAATGACTCCTGGTATTTTAATTGGAAACTTGCAAACTTTTCTAGGGAGGACACCTGTTTTAATCCTTTTATCATTTGTTAGACAAGTGCATTCATTGCAGTCAATAAGCAAAGGAAAGTTGAAAGGCATGTGTGAAACTATTACAACTTCCATCCTTCCTCACTCTTTTTAGAACCTGCTTTGCTAGTCAAAGAGATTTACCCAAAGTTCCTTGAGCATGCCTTGCTTTTGTTACCTCATCAGTGTTGCTCTCTCTCAAACTCTGCTGCGCATAAAAATCACTGGGTAATTTGCTATAAATGAAGATTCCTAGTCCTGTCTTTAGTTTCTCCATGACATCTTTTAATACATTACCCATAGTACACTATTTATGCTCTCAGATGAGCTGCAGCCCAAAAAAGCCCAAATTTTTGTTAAAAAGGGCTTTAAGATAGAGAAGGAGTTTGGAAAAATAGAATCAATGAAAGTCTAGTAGTATATATAACAATGTCATGTAAACTAGTGAATTACAACTTGATTCACATCTTCAAGGGCTTCCCTGGTGGTTACATCTTCAACGTTAAGCGCGGGTATAATTTAAAAACAAACAAGTCAATCCAAAAAATGGGCAAGGAACCTAAATAGACATTTCTCCAATGAAGACATACAGATGGCCTAGAAACACCTGAAGAGATGCTCAACATTGCTAATTATTAGAGAAATTTAAATCAAAACTACATGTCTTTACTATTGTAAACAGTGCTGCAATGAACATTGGGGTGCATGTATCCTTTAGGGCCATGTTTTGCTCCGGGTGTATGCCCAGGAGTGGGATTGCATTGCAGGTCTATTTGCAATAGCTAGGGCATGGGAGAAACCTCGGGCCTGGGATGAAGTTAAATGTCCAACAAAGGATGAACGGATAAAAAGGATGTGGTAAATATATGCAATAGAATATTGTGTGTGTATGTGCACACACATGGGCATTAAGTTGTGTCTGACTCTGCAACCTCATGGACTGTAGCCCACCAGGCTCCTCTGTCCATGGAATTTTCCAGGTAAGAATACTGGAAATACAGGAGACACAAGACGTGGGTTCAATCACTGGGTTGGGAAGATCCCCTGGAGGAGGGCACAGCAGTCCACTCCACTATTCTTGCTTGGAGAATCCCATGGACAGTGGAGCCTGGCAGTTGCCATTTCTTACTCCAGGTGATCTTCCCGACCCAGGGACCAAACCTACATCTCTTGAGTCTCCTGCATTGGCAGGCAGAATCTTTACCACTGGGCCATCTGGGAAGCCCAGTGGATATATGTATTCAAATTCATATAAGTGATTTACTTTGCTACACACCTGAAACTAATATAGCATTGTAAATCAACTGTACCTCAATATAATTTTTTTAGTGTGGGTATAATTTAATGTTTAATATAATGGGAACTTCGGAATGCCTACAGCCTATGGAGTACATAAAACAGCTCTGGTTATTCCCGGAGTGGGACCTGTGAACTTGCACTTCAGAGCGACTGGATTCCAGTGACAGTTGTAGATTCTAGCATTCCTACTTGGGCCCAGCGCAGGTCTTAATGCCAAAATCAATCTGCCCCTCAACCTTTTCTCACTTGAGATATCATTTGAATCTTGGTGTCATTTGGCCAAATTCTTTTAAGGTAGATACAGATCTTTGGATCCAAAGGAAAGCAGTCTGAATCATATGTTATTGTTTTTTCATTACAAGTTATTTGTTAAATATATATTTGATTGTGATCCGATTTTTGTAACTTTGCAAGGTATTTTTGTATAATGTTTTCACAAATCAGAAAACACTTAGTCATGATCTTGATTTATGATAAAGGAAAAATATATTTTATAAATAAAGCAGGTAGTAAAGTTCTCATCACATAAGAGATGTTCAGAAATCATTGAAGACTGGCTCAATTTTAATATACTATTATATTTTAATACTATCATGAATACTTTTTATAATGCTTGTGATAGATAGTAAAGCATAGGAAAAACACTGTTATAAATTAGCATTCAGTTTGACACAGTGACATTCAGAGGTAACTTTCAGCACTTTCTGAACCTTGGCCAAAGCCATAAGTCAGGAAAGAATCAGGTGTCTTTCTTAAGCTTTTGATCCTGACCTTTTGAGGATAAGAAATGACAATAACATAAAAAGCAGTTCTGATCAATAAACTTCAGCTTCCCCATTTTGTGATAGGTAGGCGAACAGACAGGGAGGGTTAAGAGAATTATCATATTTTTTCTGGAATCCATCTACTCCCCCTAACTCCCTTAGCAGATGAGCTTTAAGCTTTGACTATGCCTCATCTTTCTCCTGACCCCCACTCTTGAAGGTTACCTTGACCCCTTAGAACTTGGCTGCACTATTACAGTATGGAAAATTACTGATATTATAGTATCAGAATTACAGTATGGAAAGAAACCTAAATGAATAAAAGTTGAGCTTCTGTTGCTCACAGGAATCAAGGTTCAAAATAGAGGTGAAGTTCAGTTATTGTTTAGTCTCTAAGTCATGTCTGACTCTTGTTCAGTTACAGAAAAGTATGAAAAGTACTTTACTTTTAGTTTGTAAACAAAGATTTGTAGCTACTACTCTAGTACATGGTACCAGATACCACCATGGTGTCTGGTATCTGATACCATCCATAGTACATGGATACCACCTAACGGGGTAGGTGGATTTTCCAGAGATAAAGCAGACACCAGACTACTGGGGTGGGTGTATGTCTGTGTGTGCTAAATCATTTCAGTCACGTCCGACTCTTTGGGACCCCATGGGCTGTAGTCCACCAGCCTCCTCTGTCCATGAGATTCTCCAGGCAAGAATACTGGAGTGGGTTGTCATGCCCTCCTTCAAGAGATCTTCCTAACCCAGGGATCAAACCCATGTCTCATGTCTCCTGTATTGGCAGGCAGGTTCTTTACCACTAGCACCTCCCGGGGAGCCCACTGGGGTGGGTACTTGGATCTAATGGATGCTTCTGGCTAGAGCAAGTCTCCTTTGTTCCTCTAAACTCATGAAATCTGAATTGCAACAGGAAGTCCTAATTCTTTTCCTTCTCTCCCAGCTCTTGAAGGACATGGCTACACTATAGAAGGTTAACCACAATTTCATTGTGTGAATTATCACTGTTGTAAAGATGGTTATTATATAAACAACTAGAGCTTTGGCGGCCTTGGGTGGAATTTATATTTATTGGGACAATTGTTCTTTGGAAACACTGACCCAGTGGTGTTTTATGGTAAGAATCAATTGAGTAACTGGGTCAGCAGGCAGAATTTTGCTTTTCAAGTTCTTCTTTCCTTCGTGGAGCATTGGGGTTGATGTTATAGAGAGGAATGTTTCTAAGTTTGAAGTGACCAGTGGATTCAAACCTCATCTGAATTTATATAAAGGAAAAAGGAAGCCTTTTCTTTTCTTCCAGTAAGTATTTATCTCAAATGGATGGGATTGGACTATCCATAAAAAGGAGGAAATGGGTGATTCATTGGTGTGATTGCAGAGCCTGAGTTTATAAAGAATTAAGTTTAATTCTAATTCCTGTGATGTGACCTAAGGACAAATAGCCCCACTTTGTTGTGAAATGGGGATGATACAGCCTAGCGTACAGGGCTTTTGTGAGAATTATATTAAGTCATATATAGAGTAGTTATTTCTAAAGTGCTACATAAAAGTAAGGCAGTATTATCAGGCAGCTAAGCAAACTTAAAAGCTTTAATAAAACCTATCCTTTACTGACTATAAGAAGACATTTTCTTACCAATGTGCAAACAAGACATTCACTGTTAAAAGTTAAGTTTTTGAGACTAAATGGTTCAGGAAGCAATAAAGATGATCTAATATGTCAAGGGAGTCATTTTGAAAAAGAAATAAGTATTTTATAGACAGAAGTAGGAGACAATCTACTTCTTTTAAAGAACCATATCTATTCATAGCATATTTAGAAAAGTATTGAATTCAGGAATATTAGACCCAGAAAAGTGATCTAAAAAATCAGGGTGTCATTCCATGCAAAATGTTTAGTCAAGCAAACCAAGATTAATAATGGGAGATTAAATCATGGCAGTCCTTGAAGGAAGGGTGTGCACAGAGCAGGGTGTGTGTCTTTTTTATTCCTGTGTTCCTATCACCTTGATCAATTCCTGGCCCGCTGTGTGTGTGTTTGTGTCTTAGTTGCTCAGTTGCTCTTTGTGACCTCGTGGGTTGTAGATTTCCAGACTCCCCTGACCCTGGGATTCTCCAGGCAAGAATACTGGAGTGAGTAGCCACTTCCTTCTCCAGGGGATCTTTCCAACCCAGGGATCAAACCCAGGTCTCCTGCATTGCAGGCAGATTCTTTACCATCTGACCCACCAGAGAAGCCTGCCTGGCCCATTGTAGATTCTCAAATAAGTTTTGCAGAATGAATGTAAAGACTCATGAGTATCACCATATAGGCTTCCCAGGTGGTGCAGTTGGTAAAGAATCCACCTGCCAATGCAGGAGACGTGGGTTCGATCGCTGGGTCAGGAAAATCCCCTGAAGAAAATGGCTACCCACTCCAGTATTCTTGCCTGAAAAATCCCATGGACAGAGGAGCCTGGCAGGGTATATAGTCCATGCGGTTGCAAAAGAGTTGGACATGACTGAGCATGCACACACAGTATCACTATAGAGAGATGCATCAACAAGACTGAAATTAACATCTGAATTGTTGAAAAAGATACATGCTTGTTGGGTCAGATTTATGAAATAAAGATGTGAGCTAATTATAATGGCAAGCTGAGCCCTTTCGGCTTCCTTAATTATTCTGAATTTTTTACAACTTCAAGACCAGAAAGCTCTTCCTAAATGTCAGTGGTGAGTAGTTAACAAAACTTAGAACTATAACAAATAAAGCAAGTCTTTTACTAGACAGCTTAATTTCTAAGGTTTGTGATAGCAAATAGGTCAACATTGTTCTGTTGTTGATAGCTGCTGGGGCATTTCTGTTAGAGATGCTTAAGGCTAGAAATCCATAAGTCAATTCATTAGCAATGCCTACCATGGGTATTAGACTCAAGGATGACAGACAAACACCTCTTACAATGTTTTTCAACTTGAAGGTTGAATTTAAAAATGATTTAGTTCTCTGACTAGGGATTGAACCATAACAGTGAGAGCACTGAGTCCTAACCACTGGATTGCCAAATAATTCCCTATAAATGACTTCCTACCTGCTTTTCTGATAACACACTCAAGATTATCATGGATATGACTGAGGATGAAACTGATGTGATGGATATGAACTTGGGCAAACTCCAGGAGATGGTGAGGGACAGGGAAGCCTGATGTGCTGCGGTCCATGGTGTCTGGAAGAGTTGGACATGACTTCACAACTGAATACCAACATAATTGGGGCAGAGATTGGGAAAGATAACACAAGCTTGACAGAGACTGACTTTAAATGTGGCAGATACATGTAAATGTGCTGACCACATTCACATGTGCTCATCTTTCTACACCTCCCAGCCTCTGTCCAGTGAGTCTGGGGCTATGTGATTGAGATGTGAGCAGAAGCAGTCTAAGACAGTAGGCCCCGCCCTTAGGAGCAGCTCATACAATCTAGCTTGCTCTCTTCCCCACCACGTTAGACCTTGGAGGCAGCATGCTCCAGATGGCGTCGCTACAAGAGTGAGACACACATTTTCTGGAGGTGCTGGAGTTTGTCTATTGTAGCAGCCAGAATAAATTACTATAAATATCATTATGGGCAGTTTGCTAAGATGATGGGTTAGGGCTTAGTCCCGCTGAACGTTTGCAGCAGTCTGCTTCCTCAGCTGCTTCCTTGAGAAAGCACATTGCCCTTCCTGCCTATGTTACTGTTAGGTCAGGAGATTTTCCTAGATGCTGCAGACGATGCTTGCCTTTGGGTGGCCCAGAGCTGCGGAGGGGTGGGAGTGGCTTGGCTTTAGTCTACCATGCATGCTACTGTGTAGTGTGCATATCCTTCAACAAGTGTATTTCTGACAGCATCATTCCTTTCCATGGTTTTCTGTTTCCCACCAAGTCATCATTAAACCAAATGTCAATAAACAAAAATGTAAAGAAACAACAAAAGCCAGCTGCTATGACACTTGTGATCCTCTGTGTTCTGGTGACATGTGAATTTTCCAAACCTAGTTTTATTCAGATGGAGAAGGAAATGGCAACCCACTCCAGTATTTTTGCCTAGAGAATCCTATGGACGGAGGAGCCTGGTGGGCTGCTGTCCACAGAGGTCGCACAGAGTCGGACATGACTGCAGCCACTTAGCATGCATGCATGCACTGGAGAAGGAAATGGCAACCCACTCCAGTGTTCTTGCCTGGAGAATCCCAGGGACGGGGGAGCCTGGTGGGCTGCCGTCTATGGGGTCACACAGAGTCGGACACGACTGAAGCGACTTAGAAGCAGCAGCAGCAGCAGTTTCCTTCAGGAAACCTCAGCTGAGATCAATGACACTGCTTAGACATCCCTCTCTTTTCTCTCTTTTTCCTGCTATTCTTTCTGATTTCTTATCTCCCATGATCTCAATCTCACTAACTCCTAAACCTCCCCCTGACTTCTCTACCTGGGCAGAAAGAGTTTCTCCATCCTACGAAGATTTTCATATATACCTCTCTGAAGATGTCTCCATGTCACCTTCTCGTAGGTACCCTAGTGATGAATTTATGGCAGCCCTTCTTCCTAGACCATGAGCTTCTGGAAAGACAGGAAAAATTTTATATTTGGCTTATTGTTGAATATTCCATAGCACACAGTGGCATGCCTACTCTATATAGAGCAAATGAATGAATACATAGAAGTTTCCTTTGCAAAGCTATGAATTCAATTCTCCCCATTAAAAAATTATGAAACTGCCTCTGTAGAAATAGGAGGCAGCTTAAAAAAGAACAAGCATGTAAAATATTATACTTCTGAATATGCTAAAAACATTTTATTTACTCATGGTATCAGAATGCTGGAAGGATTTTATTCTTAGTCCCCTCTGGTGTGACTCTTGCTGTTTCTTTTTTAAATCAGAAATCTGTAGACAATTGTTTTTATGTGAGTGAAATAAAGGATGAAGATATGGGATGGGCAAAAATATAGAACTGTCTTTTTTATCTAAAGCAATTTCCATGAAGATGAACGAGTTTCTTTGTAAGACAGTAATTTTATAAGTAATAGTAGAATCTTGATGTCCCAGCAGTAAGAAGTCTGCAGGACTGTGCCAATGATACATGTAGCTGGTTGGGAGAAACTATTGTTTACAAGCTAATTATCATAGAGTAAGTTGGCTTTAGTTGGCTCTCTCAGAGGTTAAAACAGCAGATTTGAAAGGATAAAGTATGTATCAGTATGTACATTTAAAAGATCTATGATTACAAACAATAGTTTGAGAGAATTGAAAAAAAAAAACAAGTTAGAAAAAAAAAACAGTTTATTAAGTAATATCATATAAATAACTTGTTACAAAAATTGATTTGCAAAAGGCATATTTACTCTTTGTGAGAAATCACTTTTTAAATTGCATTCTTTTTAAATTTATACTTCCAAGAAAACAAAGGAAAATAAAAGAAGCCATTTCAAGGAGCGTGTATTTGCCATTTGACTACAACGAATGGTCCCGCCACACTGAGCTAAAAAGGTAATTGTCTCAACCCCATTCTTCTAATACAGAAAAGTTTCTCATGTAATCTGTGAAGTTATGAAAAATCTCCCTAGCTGGAAATGTGGATGAAAGCTGAGCAGTGATTGTTTCCACCAGGTGTTCTCGTTGCCAGAGACACGAGCGACACCGAGAAAAACCATATGAACTGAGGACTCCAGGCAGTAAATCTTCGAGGGTGGCATCAGCTTCAATTTATACTTGGGAGTATTTTTAATTAAAAACAATCAATACCAAAAAGCTTTTATTTGGGGGATTTTAAATCACACATCACAGTAGGAGACTGCCAAATTGCCTTAGCTTGGTACTACTGAAGATGCCCGTAGCATTTATTATAAATCCTATTCTTACGCAGTTTACTTTCAAAGCAAGGAAAATAATCACATAATAGTACAGTGGTTTGAAAGCGCTCCTATGTTTCTCCCGAACAGATCATTTTTACGTTTGCTACACAGCATTCCTCTTGAATGCCTAGTAATTCTATACATATGATTCCTTAATAAACACTAAACTAATAGATCATAGAAAACTAAAAGCTTATAGTAGGTGCCTCTAGACATATTTACATAAATAGTGTAGTCTCACAAGAAAGACCAAGATCTCATTATAGTGGAATGCTTTTTCCACAACGCTGGGTCCATGCCTCATTTGTCAAATTAACCCCATTTGAGGAGAAATTTGAGTTTGTGGTCCATGGGTTTTTAAAAAAATGGAATTAAGCAACTTGTAAAAGCTCTTTCGAAATTAATCTAATAACCCAGTGGCTCTTCGGCTAAGTGCCTGGTCCTGTCTGAAATACAGTGGGTAATAGGCTTTGTTTCCATTTGACCTCCTTTCGGCACTTTCATCTGCTGGCTCTGTCGGGCAAACGTTCCCCCCAAATTAAAAACTGAAAATGCATCATAAATAAGGTATTACCAAATGGGGAGGAGATTAAAGATTGTCTCAGCAATGCTTAAATTAAATTGACGATGCAGAGACCATAAACTCCTGGCTTTAAAAATGAACTATTTCTTTATTAACTTTTAACAAGTGTGTGAGTCAAGGCATTGCTCTGCGTGTTAAATATGGTCAGGGTCTAATATTTTTTAGTAGAGAATTATCCCTTTAGAAAATTGTTCCATAAAGATGCCAAAGGGATATTAAAAATGCTGCAACTGTAAGAATCATTGAACTTTTAAGGAGACCATACTGTAATTTTGTATCCTCTACAAAAGAAAGCTGCTTGTCAGACCTTAGGAAATAGTTCATTTTCCTGAAGACCCACACACTAACTCTTAATCTTTCCACTCTTATAATCTGATACAGGAGTCTTGGTTGTAGTGTTAATGTAAACATAGTAGACAGCTTAGAGTTTTAATCTCCTGTCATAATTCAAAAAGATTTTGTCTAGATAAAAACAAAAAAAGAATAAAATTACACTAAAATGATTCTTTTCAGAGGATACCTTTCAAAATAGTGGAGATCATGACTTTCTAGTGTTTTTCCAAAGTAATTACACTGCTTCAACACTAGTGACTATGACAAAATAATTTTTTGGTTAGTTCAGTTCCTGGGGAAAATGAGTTTAGTTGTACCTGCTTTAAATATTTAGTTTGGGCTCAGAAATTAGCTTTCTCTTTCAACTGCATCAGTTCAGTTCAGTCGCTCAGTCGTGTCCGACTCTTTGACTCTTTTAAATGGCTCTCAAGTATATAAAATTGGGGAATGCCCAATTCTAGTTTATACATGATTATTGCCAACGAAATAATCATTTCAAGGCAAAGCATTTGATATAAGGTATTGCTCAGCAAATCAAACACCTCAAATCTATGTATTACTTAAATATCTAAATTTAAAAATTACCTAAAATGAAAGTAATGAAAGCATTCTACAGTTAATTTGGATCTGTAAAATCTGGCTGCTTCTAAGGTAGAGATTCAACTTATAAAAGCTCTTGTACAACTTTTTGGGAGCTGAAAATGAATATCAAACCAAAATTTTTATACTGAGTTAGAATTGAATCAGCAGGTTTTGTTTCATCTGAAAAGGGAGTCAATTTGTATCCAAATTTGTATCAAATTTGTACCAAATCTTTATGCATCTAAACTGTAAAGCTAAGAAAGTTCTTACAAAAGCATACATTTTCTGGGTCCAGATCCCCTCTCTCATGGCTCTATGGAACCATTTTCGATTCTCCCTCTCATTTTCGATTTAGTTTTTATTTGGGAATGAATATTTTCCAGGTCTCTCAGAAGAACATGCCATGAAGTGGAGGGGCTTTAAGTTTATGCACAATAGATTCATGTTTTTAAAATCTCAGCTTATTCTAGGGAATATCTCAGTGATTTGAAGAAACTTTCCCTTTTGAATCAGAGGGTGAAAAATAATGTGAGAAGGGCCTCAAAGTCCTTGAAATAACCCACAAAAGCAATCTCCCTATATTTAATGAACTTTAGGTTCTTTGTGATTAAAGCAAATACTAAAACTTTACCTCTCCCCAATCTCCTTCTATCTTTCTCATGGCAAATAGCTAATACCAGGACAGAGACAATGTGAAAATTGAACTGAAAACTAATGGTTTCTCCAGTAATCGTTCATGTCTGACCTGGATCCTCGACCTGATAGCTTAGTGGAAGGAAGTGCAACTAGCACAGAATGATGAAATTATGGCTCTTATTGTTTCCATAATGTCAGACAGCCTTCATTTTAGGAAGATATCATTCAAATATCCTTGACATTTTTAGGGCCCTAGTGCAAAATATTCAGCCCCAGTCTCAATTTATTCTCTTTCTTAGAGATTCACCTCATCATCAGGTTTTGTGGTAAGAGATTTAACAGTTATTTAAATATTTAGTCATATTAACCTGTTCTTGGTATAACTATTCCATCTTCAGGGTGATATAAGATACCTTTCAATCACACCTCAGAAATCCCACTACAGAACTTCTTACTTTTACTTATATGAAGAGAATGTAAATTTTACTCCTAAACTTTGAAGTTGCTGGCATCAACCCGCAGACATTCCAATTAATGCCAAAAGTTCAAAAGGAAGACTTTTGATGATACTTTTCTTTTTACAGGACTATCTCTCTTGATATAATTTATTACATAACATGAAACATGAGGATAGAGAGCTCTTTTTTACAGTAAGTTGTGTGATTAAGGTGCTGTTCTATTGCTATAAGTAACTAGAGTTCTTATTAATTAACTTTACTAAGCTATCTTTTTTCAACACTTACCTGTGACTATGATATATACTGACTCTTTACAGTGAAGCCCTCCTGTAGGATTTTGTTTGCATTCTTCTGTGTGTGTGTGTGTCTGTGTGTGTATGAAGAACTAGAAAAGAGAACCTTGTAAGCAAGAAACAGTCCAAGCATAAAATACTTGTTAGTATACAGGGAAGTCCATCCATTCAGGAAACACAAGGAATAATATGGTTGCAACAATTTTTCATTCTAATTGGGTAGCCCCAAATACTATATTTCTCTTTTTTTAAAGATGTTGTCTTTACTTCCTGGGTAATACATCTATTTAAAACTTAACGAAACAACAGTGTATTTTCAAATAGAAAATATGTGTTGATATGACATTATCCTCAAATGGAAATGACACTAAGATTACCTGCAGAAAATTAACATTAATTGAAAATAAATTCCTAAGACTACTAATTGAAGTCAGCATATTCTTAAGTACATATTATATACATACAGAACCTGTTTTTTTTTTAAGTTTTCAAAACAAGGATGTTTTCATTACAGTACTTTGGAAATTTCTGATGACTGCACAATGTAAGATTCTAATGACAAAAATCATTAGAACAGCATATGAAATAAATGATTTGAACCTGCCAAAAGGATTAGTTCAGTTCAGTTGGGTCCTCTGGATAATAACTATGACGCTAATTGCATAATTAGAGAAATAATGGATTCGATGGATTGTACATTACTTTTCTGTTTGTAGTTTGAGACCATTACTTTATCATTAGTTCAAAGACAAGGATGGCAGTGTTGCCATGGAAACAAAGCTAAAAACAATGAAAAAATTTTAATGCTTTGAAAGTCAGCTATCATTTTAATTACAATCTTAAATACCCTTGTAGGGAATCCAAGTTTTCCCTTTGTGAGCGTCTTCCAAACATATAATATGTAGGTTTTCACCATGATTTCAATATTCATCTATATCACATTATATAAATATATGGATATTTTTGAATGTGAAGGACAGGGTGTCAAGTTCAAGTGTGACTGGCTCTTACCTCCCCATTTAACTCTGAGAGAGGGATCTGAGTTTTGTTTAATCTACTTTTACTAATGCAATTTAATTGTGTAAGAAGTATCTGAAGCATATGAGTTATTGTACTTCACGCTGCTACTTTCAAATATATTAGAATAATACTGACAACTACAGACAAGGAGTTAAACTTTGTCTCAGAAAAGTTCCTTCAAGAACTTTTTAAATGATTAGACTTATTTGTAATTAGCCTACTGATGGCTGAAATAATTCCAAGTGATCCATGATACATTTGGTGGCCCAAACTTTAAACTATGCTAAATATTTCCTTTGTTAACATCTATTAGCTATTTTTCCTTTCCCTTTATATGATGCAACAGCAAACTTTCGCATGTCTTATGAACCAGTGGCAAGGAATGAGGTCGTATTAAGATTTTTTTTTTTGGTTGTTCTTTTTGAACATTACCGTTTAATTGGCATCATTTCCTAAAGAGGAAGGAGAATCTCAAAACACTGGTGGATCTGATGTTTTGAATAGTCATTGGTGCCGAAAAAAGATCATGAAGGACAAACAGGATGGGCAAATATCATTTTAAATTCTTTGTGACAGAAATACACACCCATATATAGTTCATCAGCTCCTTGTGAGCTGATACACCAGGAACAGTGGCTCCTCCCTCATTTCTTTTACTAAAACTGTATTTTTTTTAATCATTAAAGCACAATCCCTCATCCCATTAGCGTGTGAAATGTACAGAGCAGTCAGCTGACCTTGAGTCAGTGCAATGTAGTAAGAGACCAGGCCAGTGGCATTGAGCTGTGTTTCAGACTTGCCCTAAGAGTACAGGGGAAAAGATGACGACCATCCTCTCCTGCAGCCCAGCGCCTGTTGGGCAGATATGGTTAACAGGATGCACTAAAAAATAAACATTTGCCTCTTAGAAGCTCATAAAAGTGTACTAGAAAAAAGTCTCTAACGTTGGATCCACACGGACTGCAGCCATTTACTTTTGGAACGGATAGAACAGAGAACCCTTCACGGAGCAGTGGATAAATAGAAAGAAATAGCCACTTCACATCTTTCAGTGTCGTATTGAAAAATGAAAAAAAGGCAACATATCATATTAGGAGTCCTTGTCACTGTCCACCCCTCCGTACATATCCGCGAGCTTTTTGAACCGAGGCCCCCAGTCACTAAGGTAATCGTAGTCTTGGTCTCCATCCGTGGTCACCGACTCGAGCGAGCTGAGCGAATCGGCCACCGAGCCGGCGCCCTCGTAGGCGTAGGTGGCCAGCGAGTCGTAGGGCGGGGCGGTGGGGTCCGTGTCGTTCTCCTTTAACCTTTGGTTAATGAAATCGCGGACGTCGGTGTTATCACGGGCTGCTGGAGTCCGTCGGGGTAGGAAAAGGGCTTCGGGCACAATGTCCCTGCGCAATTTGCTGTCCTCTATGGCTTCGGGATTTCTCAGGGTGCCGATATCAAAGGCCTGGGTGTCCTCCTCTCCACCTCCTTCGTCGTTGTAACTGACAATGTTGTCTCTGATGTCCTCTTTGGAAATGATCAAAGGTTCTTTTTTCCGCTGCCGCCTGAGAGCTGCGAACAACACCACTGTCACTGGAAGCAGAAACAAAACAGCAAGGGAAGGGAAAGTTAATTTGCCGCCCAATTAACATCAGGAAGAAACACAAAGTGAAGTTTTCAAAGTTCTCCACGAAACTACCCTTGCTTAAGGTTGCACTTGCCTCCGCACATGATCAAATCAGGGCCCTCCCCCACCCCCTCAACGGAGTAACTATATAATATTTGAAAGAAAGTTTTTAAGAATTTAACTAGAGGATAAAACACCTTCATGTTTTGTCAGTAGTTCCTTTTTGCTTTGAAATGGCAGATTAGTTTCAAGGTAAGGGAAAAAAAATAATAATAAAAAAGAGCTCAGCCGCAGTGAGAGTACTGCAAAAAGAGTGAAAATTATGCTGAACACCTGAAATGCTCTGAAACTGCTTATAAGCACAAGGCTGGCACCTTCGGGGATGTGTTGAAGGGTTTGCATAACTCCACTTCTAAAATAACTTTTGCACTGATGCCTTCTTTTTTTTTTCCCCGAGAAAAGTGTAAAGTTCGTTTAAAGCCCAAAGTAGAGATGTGAATGTTTGCATACCTTTCTTACATATAAGTACAGATAATACCTGGAAAGACCCAGATACAATTCAGAAAGCCATTTTGAACTTAGATCAGCCAGTTTCAAGGGAACAGGTAATAATACACGTGCCAGATTATTTGTGCTTAGGCTAAACAAAACAAACATTTCTGTGGGGACTTAAAACAGAAAATCTTTCAGAGTTTCACGTTCTGTAAGTTTGTTGACCGGAATGTTTGTTCTTTTGATTTTTCCTAATTCAAATTAGAGGCAAAGCAAGAACTGTATTTAAATAGCTCCCGATGTTTCTTCACAGCTGGTTGGGTAGAACACAGCTGGCTACCTGTAAAGAGACACATCTACGAATGAACATATGGATGAGAAAGTAAAAACATAGTGACAGCTTAGAGCGAAAACAGTCATCTGGGGCAGAAAATGCATTGTTAACCTGGGTTTGTCCAGGGGAGACTAGTACCAGTAGTATCTCTTTACTCTTTCATCCATAACATGGTCCAGTTTTTATGAGCCATGAAAACTGAATTATCACAATAACAATTACAGAATAATGGCCTTTGGTAGATGTGGATATCTACCTATATAATAATGGATATATGCACACCCAGGTGTCTATATATTTAACATTTCAGATGTTAATGATATTAATAATTGGTTACCTGTTGAGACAGTTCTATGTGCCAAGCACTGTGCTAAGTGCTTTACATATGGAATCTAATTGAATTATAATAGGCTTGACAAAGTAGGTACCACCATTATAACTCCATTTTACATAAGAGGAAATTGTGGTTTAGAGATGTGATGTGTGCAAATAATTGAAATCCAGGTCAGACAGACTAAAAAGCTTGTGCACTTGATTACCATGCTTTGAAGCATGTTTGGGTTATAGACTATTTCACAAGGATATGCAGTTCTGCTGTTTTCAAGCATGTGGTTGTATAAATGCAAACATTCTCTTTTGCTGCCAGAGAGTATCCTGGTGCCTCATGTATCCCTTTCATTCATGGTACATATTTTTTGTTTGTTCAAGAAGTATTTATTTATTGCCAACTCTGTGCTAGGTAGAGTTCTAGACAGAAAAAAATTGATCAAGAGTCTTGTCTGGATAAGGTAGGCAGAGGTGGTGGTGGTGGTGGTGGTGGTGGATGGATGGAGACAGAAAAAAGCAATGTGTATAATAAATAAGGAAATTATTAGAAGATGATAAGTGCAATATAAATAAGAAAAAGTAAGGCAGAGTAAGGAGGATGGGAAGGACTTCTGTATATGTTTGAGGGACTGCATATATTTTTGTGTGTGTATGGGGGGAGAGTGCATCATTAAGGAAGTAACATTTGAGCAAATAGATGAGGAGTTATCCAGGGCACTATCTGGGGGAGAGGCAGAGCTAGGAGTAAGGCCATGGCCTGGGGTGTGTTTGGAGAGTGTGAGGTGTAGGGTCGGTGGAGAGAGAGGAGGAGGAAGGGCCATGACATGTGGGGCTGTGGATGCTCCATATGCCTCCGCTTTACCCTGGGGTCCAGGTGGTTGGAAAACTGCAGGGTTTTGGGTGGAAAGATGCTCTTCATCTACCTTTTTGTAAAAAAAATTTTTATTTGGTTATGCCAGGCCTTAGTTGCAGCATGCGGGATCTTCAGTCTTCATTGTGGCATGGGGTATCTTTAGTTGCAGAATCTTTACTTGTGGCTTGCACACTCTTAGTTGCGGCATGTGGGGTCTAGTTCCCTGACCAGGGATTGAATCCTGGGTTCCCTCCATTGGGAGCATGGAGTCTTAGCCACTAGACCACCAAGGAAGTCCCTTGTGTCCAAGGAGATCTGTGAAAGTGAAAGTTGCTCAGTCGTGTTCAACTCTTTGCGACCCCATGGACCATACAGTCCATGGAATTCTCCAGGCCAGAATACTGGCATGGGTAGTCTTTTCCTTCTCCAGGGACTCTTCCCAACCCAGGGATCCAACCCAGGTCTCCTGCATTGCAGGTGGATTCTTTACCAGCTGAGCTACAAGGGAAGCCCAAGAATACTGGAGTGGGTAGCCGATCCCTTCTCCAGTGGATCTTCCAGGAATTGAATCGGGATTTCCTCCATTGCAGGCAGATTCTTTACCAGCTGAGCTGTAGGGAAGCCCCTTAATCTATCTTTAATGCTAGTTTCCAGTGTGACACAGATTTGCAAAACAGAGGGCTGTAAGTAAGGCCAGTCTTTAGAATAGAGAATAGAATCAAGCTAAATGTCTCTCAGAGAAATAAATTCTGATGGACACAGGTTCATCCCATCATTTAAGGCAAGATAGCAGGCATTTATCACTTCCTAATTCTTCCCTAGCTTAAGTTACCTGTATCTTGTCTTTTAGTCCTATGCACACCTGAAAGCGCAGTTGTCTAGAAGACAGAGGGCATGTTCAGTAATTCAAAGGCATCTGTGCACTGCCTAATTCTCCTGCTGCTACAATTGCCTGTCTTTTCTTACTGGCCCAATGTACATCTAACAGAATTTCTTGAGAGCATAATCATCTAAAAGGAAGGTCTTTTTTTCAAAGCTGACTTTTATAAATTGAAAGTGTGAGTTCTAAGCACTTGGAATAAAAATACTCTGAGAAAGTAATATGCTGTCTTCCCAGTAACTGACCCTTTCCTTTTCTCTACCCCCTTGAGGCCAGAGGACCACAGTGAAATTTTGGGGCTGGAGTACTTGGACCAATTTGTGTTCAAATCCCATCATAAAACTAGAAGGTAGCCAGGTATCTAAGATAAGCAGATCTAGATTCAATTAAACAATCTGACCTTTCTAAGTCAGTTTTTTCTCTGTAAAAGAGAAGCAATAACACGGTGCCCAATGTGAAAGTTATGCCAACTCGAAAGCACCAAAGAGGCACAAGATGTAGTAGTTGTTTTTACTGTTGCTTTATTGACAAAAACAACAGATGCCACACGATCCACTTTCTTGACGGCAGATTTCCTCCTATGTCAACGCCGCTTTCTTCCTCTTACAGACTCCCAGATTTGTTCAATCATCTCATTTTTAGTTCAAGCTCTCTTTCAGCGTGGAAGTTGCACTGCATTCTGTAAGCTTGTAAAGAAAGTAGGGTACAGTGTGGAAGCACCAGGGCTTGGGGGGCAAAAACCTGGGTTTGGAACTTTGTTCTATCACCTGTTAGCTGTGTGACTTGGCTTCACATCCTGGAACCTCAGCTTTCATATGTAAGATGCAGATAAATATAGACCAGAGAGTTCTGAGGATTAAGTGAGAAAAACGTTTGTAAAGCCTCCTGTCCCGTATCTAGCCCATGATGTGAGTCTAATAAAGGTTAAATCCCATTTTCTCCTTTTTAATTAGGTACAGAATTACAAAGGGACTAGACAAGATGTGGGAAACACAGAGGCAAATTAGGAGTAATGAGGAGATGGCAAGTTCATTGGAGGAAGGAGATGAAAAGAGAGGTCATAGGGAGCTGGTTAGAAGGAAAATAAGAGGGTGGAGAAAGTGGATAGATGATGAGAGAAGGGAAGTATGACCTCTGTGAGATGAAGACTGGTTCTTTCCCCATAGACCAGGGATCCATGGAATTCTATTTGATACAGTCTCCAGACTAGCCCTCCTAAAAATACCCGCTTTTACCAAGGGGGATGGTGGGGGTAAGGGATAGTTAGGGAGTTTGAGATCGACATGTACACACTGGTATATTTAAAATGGATAACCAACAAGGACCTGTATAACACAGGGAACTCTGCTCAATGTTATGTGGCAGCCTGGATGGGAGGGGATTTTGAGGGAGAATGGGTAGGTGTATAGCTAAGTCCCTTTGCTATTCCCCTGAAACTATCACAACATTGTTAATCAGTGATACCCCAATACAAAATAAAAAGTAAAAATAAAAAGTGAAAATAAATAAATAAAAAACCTCTTTTTCTTTTAAACCAAAAAAGAATATTTGCATCTTTCTCTTGGAAAACAATATTTAAAGACTCACACCATTAGAACACTGTTTTGTCTTTGCATACTGTCAGTTTTTATTTATCCTCATATCTTAAAATACTCCCTCCAACTCTTAGTTGACGAAGAGAATCACAGTTCTGTAGCCAGGTTTCAAGGCTCTGTGATAATTAGCAGAGTCAACCTGGCATATGAAACTCTTGAGCAGGGATCCCTAGGCTTTCTCTTCTTGGAGAAATGGAAGTCTTCCTTCCCTCTTCTCAAAGTCACTACACTGTCATTAAAAAAAAATGACTCCCTGGTCTGCCTCTGTGAAATCCAGGTTAACTCTGACTTACTTCCCCCCCACCCATGGTGTGGGCAAGTTTTACAAATTTTAACTTTTATTTTTTGAAGGGGTGTAATAGCTAATATTTGATCTCTTACTTCATAACAATCAAGGGACTTTTGAGCATTCCGAGCTCAACTTGTGTGCTTAATTAGTTGGTTGGGAATAAAAATTTTTCCTTCAAATCACTGTTAGACGTTTGATTACATTCATTTCTTTTAGACCCCAGATTTATTTCCTTACTCATAGAAGTTATTTATTGAGAGTCTGAGAAATAATAGACATTGTGTATGTGGTAATCAGAAAGCAATGCTAAGAAGATAGTTATTCAAGTGGGTAGATCCAAGTAAGTTTGCTGATTTCAAGAAAATTCACCACTATTTATTTTCCTGTATGAGAGAAAAAAAGTCATTGCATTTCTCTTTCCAGTTTCTCATTGGTCTTTAAACTTTACCTTGATGGAAATGGCCTTCATCATATACACTCCACGCCCAACAACTTTTGTTCTTTGAAAACGGAATGTTCGCCAGGTTAAATATTAAAAAACAAATGAAATGGAAAGGGCATATTTATATATTGCCCTCAAATCCCCCTGCAACTCATTCCCAGCCTGATAGACAAGAGATCTCTTGGTGGAACGACTGCCTCAGTGGGGAAAGACATGGGCAAGTTTCACAACTGTTCATTCTCCAAAGCCACTTTTCAAGCAAAGACTCGTTCATGGGTGAACACACATAAGATTCCCAGCACATAACTCTACTCACCTAGATCAGGCTGTATGCCTTAATGGGGGAGGCGGATAAATCTAGAGAGCCACAGTAACAGTGTGTGCCCCTCAGCATGGGGAGATAGGATGCGGGGAGAAGCAGTTTACCTAGTAGGGTCACGATGCACAGAAGGATGGCAATCAGAGCCCCCGTGCTCAGTCCCGTGGGGTGGACGAGGGCCTCCGCATGGCAGGACTGCATGTTCCCTTGGTGGTCACATGCACAGACCCGGACAGTCACTGTCCCAGTGCTGCTTTGGACTGGGTAGTCGTTGTCTGATATGACCACAGGCAGGAGATAGATGCTCATCTCGTGTCTGTTATAGCCATTTTTCCGAGTAAAGATTCCCGCCGTGTTGTCTGGAACCGGAAAGCAAAGTGGTGAATGGAAGTGGAAATCATGTTATGTATGGGATCAATTCTGATGAGACTAGATAGATATAGATACAGACATAAATATATAGGTAGACAGGCAGCTTGGGCTCATTTACCTTTGTTGTCTTGAATGGTAAAGTTTGAGCCACTGGCTGCTTCGGGGGCCAAAGAGAACGAGAATTGGTGCCCGCTGTAAGGGTCATCCTTGTCAACGGCGCGTAGGGTCTGAATCAACTAAAATCAAAACCATAAAGCTGTCATCAAGTTTTACTAACTCAAAAGAGTTTCTTACAGCTTTGCAGTAAATTGCTAATTCAACGATATCTAATTTTAATTTTAAAATGATAGCCTCTAGAAAACTTACAATGAATCCACCCTATGCAGAGAACTGATTGGCTAGAAATAGAGCAAGGGACAGCCCTACAACAGTATTTTTTGCAGCAAATCTAAATTCTTCTGTTGAAACCAGTAGTACCCTCTTCCTTGTGACAACCAGAAATGTCCCCAGATATTGCCAGATGTCCCTGGTGGGGGTGGGGGGGCAGGGGGGTGCGGGGCAAAATCACCTGGGTTGAGAAACATAGCCCTAGAGTGATAACAAGCTTAAAATATCACAGCGATTTATGACAACATTGCAACTTAAGTAAAGGGAGGCACTCTTTGGACAGCTTGCTTAGAAATGCAAGCTTGGCATACACAACTTGCTAAAGAGCTAGTTTGAGTATAAAACCCACAACTTTGGAGTCCCATTTTAACATGTATTTTAACAGTGCACTTCTATTTTGACAAACTAACATAATTTTTATATCACTGGCAGAAAAGACTGATTTCAGGTGGGGACAAATTTGTAAAACAGTAAAACATTCATGAATTTGTATTACTTGTACAGATGGGCAATGTAAATAAGTGAAATGAATTATAGGCAATTGTAAAATATGTTCTAGCTAGTACTTTTCAGTATATATGGTAATTAAAAATATCTTCTCACCAATAAAGATTTTTCCAATAAAGCAGTGACTGATATATTTTCATGAAAACTTAAGACTAATTTGGGATCAGCATCAGTCTATGAGACTAACGAACTTCCTGTTTTTTAAAAACTGTTTGCTCTCTTATGCAAGTTAAACATTCATCATGTTTCTTATTTATAGTATTAATTTTGTTGGCATTTATTTCATAGATAATTCAAAACTTGCCCTCAGCTCTGTGTATCATCTGAATTATTAGAAGATCTAAATTTGTCTGAGTTAATTAATTTGCTTTCTTATGAAACTCACCTGATCTGCTTTTGCTTTTTCACAGACAAAGGTTTCATAGAATTCAGCAAATTCTGGGGGGTTGTCATTGACATCTAGGACTTTAATATATAGAGGTACTCGGCTGCTCTGCTTTGGATTATCTGCAAAATGCCCAAAAGAAAGGAACAGGCATTTATATGTTAATGGGTGACCCCCTTTAGATGACGGTTACTCACTCCTTTTTCATTCATACATAGTTTCCCCAAGGCTCCTATGAGTACCACAGGGCATTATGTATCATCATAGTCACAAAAAAGTAGAATTCAATTCTTTGGTACTTATGGACTAGGATATACCTGAAGGAAATATATAGGGGACAAAGCTACCTTTATGTACAGGGTGTGTGTGCTGTGCTTAGTCACTTAGTTGTATATGACTCTCTGTGACCCCATGGACTGGAGCCCACCGGGCTCCTCTGTCCATGGGGATTCTCCAGGCAAGAGTATTGGAGTGGGTTACCATGCCTTCCTCCAGGGGATCTTCCCAACCCAGGGACTGAACCCAGATCTCCCACATTGCAGATGAGATCTGAGCCCCCAGGCAAGCCCCAAAATACTGGAGTGGGTAGCCTATTCCTTCTCCAGGGGATCTTCCCAACCCAGGAATCAAACTGGATTCTCCTACATTGCAGGCAGATTCTTTATCAGTTGGGCTACCGGGGAAGCCCATACAGTGCAACCATATAATAAATCCCAGATTAACACAAAATAAAGAAGAGCTATCCAGAAAAGGAATTTTAGAGGCAAATTTTAAAGGAAGCAAAGCCAGGGAAGTAGACTTTTCTGTGGACAGAAGGAAAAAAGAATGGGGCAGTAATGATTGTGAAGGGTCTTAGTTTTTTAGCTTCAGAGCTAGACATTGTGCTAAGCATTTTGTTATATTATTTTATTTAATCCTTATAAACTTCTGAGATAGATATAATTATTGCCCCATATTATAGATGAGGAAACTCATTATATTATAGATGAGGCATGGAGGAGTTAGGTAATTTGTCCACATTCACAGAGAAATTAATAGTAAAGAGTGGATCCTAGATTCAAACTTGGGTCTGTCTGACCACAAAACTGAGGCTGTTCATCTCATAATGAAAGAGCTTAATCAGTGTTTGAAGACCTGCGGTAAATGGAGTGTTTTGGCTGTCATTTCTGATAATCTCCTGGGAAGTATGGAAGATAGATTCCTGTTCTAAGAATCAGGGGCTGGAGTCTCTCACCTCAGGTTTCTTCATTCATTCACTCATATGTCTGTTTGTTCTCATCATAAATATTTAGTGAGCATCTAATACTAACTTGTGCCAGCCACTATTTGGGGTGCTGGGACACATTGGGACTATAACAAAGATCCTGCTTCCCGGAGCTTTGTTCTAAAGGAGGAAGGCAAACTGTAAACACATAAATATATAATGTGCCAGATGGCAAATGCTATGGAGAAATTAAACAGGTAAAACGGACTGGAGAGAGACGGAGATGCAGCTTTGTGTGGGATGACGAGGACTGGCTTCTCCGATGAGATGCCATTTGCATAGAGACATGAATGAAGAGATGGATTAAGCCATGTGAGTGTTTCTGGCTCTTGAGGTCAAGGAAATGGCAAGTACAGTGACCTGGAGTGAGAGAGAGCTGGCTTAATACAAGCTCTTGACTCTTGGCATAAAAGGTATTGAAAAAGTTTGGACAGTAAGATTCTTAGCTTCCTTTGCACCTAAAATTTTGCTCACATTTATTCTTCCAAAGTCAGAGCTTCCAAGGTGAGTTTTAAAAGGTCTTTATCACTAAGACTTTCAAATATATCATAGAAACAGTAAATATTAAAAACAAATTTTTAGGTGCAAAGCTTAAAACATGCTTAAGATGACTACCTCAGTAGAAAAATAAAATTTCATGTTATAAAAATGATCCTTTTCAAGTGGTAAATAATTTTGTAATTTTAACGCTCTAAGTATGCTCTGTCATTGGTATCCACATGTGGTCCCTCCATATAAATCCTGAAGATCAAATTCTTACCTAGCAAATATATAATGAGAAATTCTTACCACTACACAAAAGCAGTGTTTCATTTTGTCCATATTGGTTATTTATTATTCTACTCAATATCGTTCAGCCACTTCAAATCTCATGAGTTATACTGACAAAGAGTATTATTGTATTGAACCATTTGATATGGACTATTTTACACTAGATACCTGTGCTAAAATCATTTGAACTTCTAAAATCAAAAACTAAAAAATGAGCCATAACTTAGAAGCCTATTTTTAAACATTTAAATGCTATTTAAAAAATCCTCTTTCTTTCATTTACTTAAGTCTACACATTGTGTTTATATTACACAGGTTTCACTGTGTATAATTATTTTATTTGAAGTATTCCTTTGGCAGTGTTTTTCTTTGCCTTACATTTAATGGAGACTGCAATAAAATTCATTCTAAATACTCTATGGATTACTTGGTGGTTAGTATCGCTCACTTTGGTGTTCCATGGAAAAGTCAAAATTTATATGTCTTAATTCTGTAACAGGGCTTCCCTGATAGCTCAGCTGGTAAAGAATCCACCTGCAATTCAGGAGATCCCGGTTCGATTCCTGGGTTGGGAAGACCGCCTGGAGAAGGGAAAGAGTACTCACTCCACTATTCTGGCCTGGAGAATTCCATGGACAGTATAGTCCATGGGGTCACAAAGAGTCAGACACAACTGAGCGACTCCCCCAAAAAAAAAATTCTGTAACAATTTTGAGACAGGCATTTTACAGAAAGCTAAAGGGCGAATAGCCAAAATATTTCTATATTGAGTCCTCCTTGATAAACAAATATTAATAAATATTGTGTTGGATATATATTAATTGATAAAGTACAATGAAACCTTATATATAGCAATTCTTTTTTTAAAATGCACATAGTGAGAGCTGACAGAAGGTTAACAAATATTTGTTGTCTAAATTCATCACTTTCTTTCTTCTCATATAATTAAGTTGCTAAAATAATACTGGTTATGTTGCTGAAATTAAAAGAACTATTTCTAAGCAATGCCTACATTTTAGGTTCTACTTGATTCCCACTCCCCCACTACTGCCACACACATACAGTGTCTAACTGGGAGCCCATTTCTTTCAGTAGCTTGTGTGACACTCTGATTTACAAGCATTTTGGAATCAAATCCAACATGTACCAATTCAAACTAGACTGAGAGATGCATTCCTGTTTTATTGTTCCCAAACTGCAGAACTTCCACAGTTGCTTCTGCATTTATGACTGAACCAACATGTGTTTAGAAGAAGCATTTAGTACAAATCATTACAGAGCTCTTTCATTCAATATGTATTGAGCAGGATCATCAATACACAGTGATGAGTTTCAGCCATGTTCACTAGCCCTTGCTGAGATGCTCTCTGTCAATCAGGGATGGTAGTGGCAAAAGGGGGGACTTACTGATCTCTGTTGCTATCACTGTAATGTTGTGCCACAGCAGTGTTTCTCGGTCAAGAAGTTTCGATGTAAAGATTGAACCATTTCCAGAATCGATGTTGAATATTCTGTCCATATCTGTGTGTCGATCAACAGAATACCTGAAAATGCAGAGCAGAATTTAGGAAGGTTTTCTATTTGTTATTTTTACATCTTAAAAACTATTCCAGAATATTGGTTACATGAAATTTTTTCTACCTTTAGCGCATATTTGAAAATCTGTAACTTAACATTGATGCTTGAACTATGGTGTTGGAGAAGGCTCTTGAGTGCCCCTTGGACTGCAAGGAGATCCAACCAGTCCATCCTAAAGGAAATCAGTCCTTAATATTCATTGGAAGGACTGATGGTGAAGCTGAAACTCCAATACTTTGGCCATGTAATGCGAAGAACTGACTCACTGGAAAAGACCCTGATGCTGGGAAAGATTGAAGGCGGGAGGAGAAGGGGACGACAGAGGATGAGATGGTTGGATGGCATCACCAACTCGATGGACATGAGTTTGAGCAAGCTCCAGGAGTTGGTGATGGACAAGGAAGCCTGGTGTGCTGCAGTCCATGGAATCACAAAGAGTTGGACACAACTGAGTGACTGAACTGAACTGAACTGAACTGAACATTAAGCAAGATATTCTGAGAAATTATTGCTTTACAGTTGAGGTCTTAATAGAACCCACTAGACAAGTTGTATGATTTTTGAGTACCATCACCAATTTTTTTAAAATGTAATTTGGATTGAGTTTATATACTAATTGTTATGTTTTAACGTTTTAGATCTTTAGAATTTTAAAATGTGTGTGTGCATAAGTAGGATTATTGGTTATTTTTCTATTACTCATTTTTATTTTAAAAATCATTTTGTTGAAAAAGCAAAGGGTGGTAAATGTGGCTAAGGTTAGTGAGGCTGGAGAGGTAGGAGATAGGCTTGGAAAGAGATTCACAGTTGGGACTCTAGAGGGATGGGCTGGCCATGCGGAGGAGCTGGAGTTTATTTGAACTTGATGTAGATCTTCCAATGGATTTTATGCAGAGGAGTGTCACTGTCCAACTCTTGCTTAATAAAGATCACTGGCTGAATTAGGAGAATGGTTGGATGGTGATATTACAAACGATAGGAGTGAAGAACAGGATTTGGGGAAGATCAGTTTTGATATGTCGAGGCCGAGGTGCCTTAGGAAAGTCCAGGAAGCTCAAGATAAACATTTGGACTAACAATCTGGATTTTCGAGTCAATTGTCTAAGAAGAGAAGAGGGAAAAATGCGAGGAACTGAGTTGCTTACAGGATGAACAGGAACAGAGACCCACAGGGACTAGAACAGTGCCTAGAGCAGAGTAAGAATTTGATACATATTTAAAAAGGAGGGTTTGGAGAATTCAAGGAAAACCAAGAGGTGTTTTAGAAACCAAAAAGGGACAAAGTCTTCAACACTGAAATTCATGGAAGGCAAGTAGACTTTGAGAAATGCTATCTTCTTTATAAATTTATCACTAGTTTCTGGAATAGCCATAAGTAAGAGGAAAATATGTAATACACCCTGTTTTATGGAGGATTCCTAAAGAGAAAACTCAGAAGAAAGTTGATAGGTGAAGGTTATTAGGAACAAAAAAATTGCTCATTTCAGCTGCATTCTCAAAATGTACATCATGATAGGAGATTTTAAAATGTCAGCTCAATAGAAATATATTTTAAGTAAATGTCTTACCTAGTCATACATGTGTGGAATTATGCATTTAAAAAAAAACTTGTTACTAACTTGCAAATAGTGTACTATATTCTAAGATTCTATTTCAATTATTTTGTTTTAAAATGCTTCTGTTGACTTATAATAAACAATATATGTTATCTTAATAAAATCTCTTTTTATCATCTAGCAGATGTCTAAAAAATAGATATTCAATTATTGTAGGGTATTTAAACCCGATTTTAAAGAGAATTAATTAAGTTCACAATGGATACATATATATCAACCTGGAATTTTAGTTTCAGTTTATATAAATCTAGTGTTTTATTGTCAAAAGTATTGAAACAGATGAAAGAGCTATTGTTTTGTCATTTATGTCATGAATCAACATTTATTAAGAATTTAACCAATTGCATTGAACTTGTTTGATCACCTTTCTTCATTTTTAATTTGAGGATGATAAATATTTATAGGACATGATTACCAAAAAGGAAATCTCAGGATTCATAGCCTTTGTAAAAAATTTAATAATTTTCTACAAATGTATATTTTTCTTTCATGAAAAATGTCAAGCTTAAGACATGCTGCTTATTGCTTTTATAAGCTATAACAATTATACACAGCAGTAATCTTTTCTTGTTCTTTGTCTCTTTCCTTCCTGCTATGGTTTTAAGTTTTAAAAGTACTCATATTTTCCAATCAAGCTTTGAAATAAAGGGTGAGGAATTTTTAGTTGAAGATGGCTTTTCATTTTATTTATTTACTTGTTTAATGTTTTTGGCCATGAGTGTTGCATGCAAGATCTTAGTTCCCCAACCAGGGATTGATCCCATAACCCCTTCAGTAGAAGTATAGAGTTTTAACCACTGAACTGCCAGGGAAGTCCTAAAGGTGGCTTTTGATTTTAAAGAGAGAGGACAATTTAGGAAATATAATAATTCTATATTATTTTCTTTCCTTGATTGTAGGATTTAAAATCATTAGAAGACCTAAAATGTCTACATTGTTTAGGAAAGATGTCTCACTTGAGGCATACAAAGCCTCATTTATTTGTAGTTTTTCTTTCCAAAATAATTTCTACTTATATCCAGAAATTTACTGTCAGTCACATTAATTGTAATAGTAATTGATAAGGAAAATGGTAATCAATTCATCATGATTAAAGTGGATCATTCTGCTAGGTACCTCCTTTTTTCCCCTCAAACTTTATTGTATTCTGTGATTCAGTAATTTGTCTTCTCATGTATCCTGAAGGGAGCTTTGTGGGTCAGGAAAAGACAATGTATTTGCATGTAAAATTTTCATAATAAGTATTCTGAGTGACATTTCATAAGACTTCCATGTAAATCAAAGGACACTTGTGGCATACAGTAGTTGAAAGAAAATTATTTTATGTGACTAAAGAAGTAAAGATTTGTGCTAAAATAATGATAAATTAATGCTTGGGGAAGAATTCTCTAGTATTAATTATACACTTAAGATGGCATCTAACACTTAATTGTTCCATATTTATGTCTTGAATAACCAAAAACTATATACGGTTGTACTTTCTGAATATAAGAATCAGTTATAATTCTCCTATAAAAGAAACCACTGGAACATACATCTATGTACCAATGTATCTATATATATTTTTATCTTTATGTCTATACATGAAATCCATATGTACCAAAGAAAAACTGGCAGAAAAAATTTTAAAATTAGTTGACAGCCAACCTAGCTTCTGACAAGCTAACTACTTCCTATAATGAAACAAAATAAATACGATGGGTAAAAGTGGTATGTGGTATAAAAGTAAAACAGATATAAAAATGCAGCCTAAATTCCCAGAAGACATTATCTCTTTCATTAGAAATATTTTGACCGATCAAAGAGGTAATCAAAGTTCGTATTTATAAATTTCAAGCATTAGCACATTTAAATTGGTCTTGATATTGACTTGCTAAGATTGTTTTCTTATGCAATATACAAACTTTGAGTAAAAGCACGTTGTGAAAGTACTTAAAGTTATTCATGTTGTATAAGCAAAGGCCATCGTTTAAATTCCTTGTTGCGTGTGTGCTACGTGCTTCGTACTAGGTTGCCTCTCTTGTGTCCCACTCCTTGAGACCCCATGGACTGTAGCCCTCCAGGCTCCTCTGATCATGGGATTCTCCAGGCAAGAATACTGGAGTGGGTTGCCATGCCCTCCTCCAGATCTTCTGGACCCAGCGATTGAACCCATGTCTGGTATGTCTCCTGCATTGGCGGGTGGGTTATTTACAACGAGTGCCCCCTGGGAAGCCCATTTTCCTTATTAATAATGTTACATGTATATGGAAGATGGAGCTCTCATGTGGCTACTCTGGGTTGCCCGTCATGGAATTCAAGGAAATATTCCGGTAGAATGATAAAACAACAAAGTCTCTTTCCCCAGAGATTTAAAATTATTCTCTGAAAATAAGTCAGGCATTTCTGTGTTTTAGATGTGGGACTTGCCATGAGGTTTCATTTGAACAAAGGACTCAATGGCTGAAAAGTTAGGAAACAATTGCCTTAGAACCTCAGTCTTTCATCTGCAAAAAAAATATTCTTCATGCAACAACCAATGTGATCCTTTTAGAGAGTAGTTTTGGATTAGTTAACTCTGCTCAAAGCTTGCCAGTGGCTTCTTACCTCAATCAGAATAAAATCCAGTGGTTACGAGGACCCACAAATCCCAGTAGGACCTGCTTCACTCACCACCTACCGAACCTCTCTGTTGCCTGATGCTTGATACTGTAACTTCTCTTCATCAGTGACTGCTCTCAGCTTGGCCGGCCTCTCCTCCCATATGCCAGGCAAGCTCTGATATCAGGTCGTCCCCTTGCTTTTCCCTCTTCTTGGCACCTTCTTTCCCCAGATATCAATGTGGTTCATCCCTTCATTTCATTCAAATCTTTACTCAAATGATTTCCAACAAGGCCAGGCCTGACTGCACTATCTAAGACAGTATCCAGATGCTTTTGAGTTCTTTCTTTCCTCTGGCTGTGCCACACAGCGTGGGGGATCTTAGCTTCCTGACCAGGGATTGAACCCAAGCCCACTGCATTGGAAGTGTGGAGTCTTAACCACTGGACCACCAGGGAAGTCCCACCCTTTGTCTTCTCCATCTTATTTTGCTGCTTACACTTTGGTGTCACTTGACACATCACAGGGCTTCCCTGGTGGCTCAGACAGTAAAGAATCTGCCTGCAATTCAAGAGACCCAGGTTCAGTCCTTGGGTCGGGGAGATCCCCCGGAGAAGAGAATGGCAACCCACTCCAGTATTCTTGCCTTGAGAATTCCATAGACAGAGGAGCCTGATGGGCTACAGTTGGACACAACTGAGCAACTAACACGCCCACATATTCATTGTTTGCTCATTTCTGTCATCCCCAGTTAGAACGCAAGCTCCCTGCATTCAGGACTGGGTACTGTTCTCACTCATATCCCCAGCGCCTAGACCAGGCCTGGCACATGGCAAGTGCCCTGAGCAGAGATTTTTGGACTCACTGGCATAATTTCTCAGTCTGCTTACTTTCTTCACGGGGTGTAATTGACACAATAATATTCTGGTTTAGCACTTTTCTCAGCGAGTCAACTAAGCTATGGGTAAAGGCTTGAAGCTGTGGACTCCAGTGCTTTTGTGATAAGATTCTAGCATACTTAAGCAATGATGGTCTCAAAGAGCCATGAGGCTTTCTTACAACGTAATTTACAGTGAAGGTGTACAGGGAAAATAGAGCTTGCTTACTTGGTATATATTTGGACTCAACTCTATTAATTTCCCCATGATTTCCCAGACATATATCATGAAACTGTGCTTGTTTTTATCCATGTCTGCAAAAGAAAAAAATTACGCATCCAAATGGAGCATAATTCTGCCTGTAAGTGTTATATGGTAGGTTCTTCCACACTTGAAAAACAGACTTTCAAGCCCAGTGCCTTGTTTGTTAAAAGTACTTCCTCCGCCAACTTCGACAAATCTAAGACCTGAAAAGAAATCCCAGCCCATTCAACTGCATTACCTTGTACCACTCCCATGTAAGCAATAAACTCCTTACAGCTCATTTTATGTCTTCCCCCCAAATTAAAAAAATAATTTTGGGGGCTGACTGAAAGCATACAGGATCTTAGTTTCCTAACCAGAAATTGAACCCATTCCCTCTGCAGTGGGAGGGCAGAATCTTAGCCACTGAACCACCAGAGAAATCCCCAAATGTTGAGTTTTTAAGGTTTATTTAGTTGCTAAAATAATATTTTATATTGCACAAGAAGTGTAAAGGTAGTAGAAGTAAAGTAATATTTTAAGGAAGATACAACTAATTGGAAAAAAGGATTCATCTTTTCCAATTTACAAGAAAATATTTGAATTTAAATCAGCAAACTTATGGAAGAGACATGTCACAGAAGTGTGCTTACTTGACAGGGTTCCTGGCAGCATCTGGGTCTTGGGCTGTGACCGAGCCTATTGTCGTATTTATCTGAGCATCTTCTCTTATTTGCAGGATGTAGGCCAGTTTGCTGAAGACAGGGGGCTCATCTACATCTTCCACCATAATTCTCACCGTGGCTGAGTCTTTGAACGGACCCAGGTAGAGAAAGCGGGGTTCTACGTGAGGATTGGAGGCTTCCACTTTAAGGGTGTACACTTTCTTCTTTTCAAAGTCCAAGAGCTTGTGGGAAGTGAAGGGAGGAAGAAATGACATATTTAAAGCAGTCAAGACACAGAAAGTCAAGACATGAGCCATTTTTAATGCAAACCACTGACAAATGAATGTGATCATATTGCTTTGAGACATTACTACACAGCATAATGTTGGGAAAAAACATGTGAGTTCAGATGCCACACAATCCTGATGAAATTGTGGGCAGAAGTCATGCACCAGGAATGAAAGTTTATGATGGGCAGGAGAGGGCACTAGAAGCAGGAGAGAACCTAAACAGGCCCCTTTTATAAAAGTCCTTATATTTGACTATCAGGAGCCACACCAGGGGCAGGTTGGCAAATATGTGGTAGAGCATTCTGTGTCAGATGTTGTCACATTTGGCTTTAACTGAACAGTCACTGAGTGTTTAAAATTTGTCAGAGAACTTCCCTGGCGGTCCAGTGGTTAAGACTCTGTGCTTCCAATGTAGGGGGCATGGGTTCAGTCCCTGGTGGAGGAACTAAGATCATAGCTAGGATGGAGCGTCGCTGGTTTGCAGCCTAATTTCCTATTCCTTGTTCAGATAAAACAAAATTTGTTTTTTGTTTTTTTGTTTTTGGCATGAGGTGTTAAAATATTCCAAGTGATATCCAGATAAGGGCATCTGGCTAATTATTTGCCAAGGAAAGTAATGATCATTGTTGTCAGAGGTCTGTAGGAGAAGTATCTCTGCTTCTGGAGACATAGTGAACCCAAATGCTTATTGCTGACTTTTAGTTTTAGATGATAATATGACAAGGCTCACTAGAAACACAATTAATCAAGATGTTAGTGAATGTGATTTAGTCGGCTAGGCAAAATTTCAGCATGAATCTGATAAGGCACCAAGAAAATTAAAAAGGTTAATGCACACTAATGGGCTTCCTAATTATATTATAGTATAAAACATTGATCTGAATGTCACTGAAACATGTTTTATTGTGTTTCCAGATATTAAGACATACAATCCAAAGCTTAAGAGGGAAATTTTTCTTCTTATTTACATCCACCTATGCTTATATTTACCAGCAAATAAAACATTACACCAAAGGAGAGAGAAAATATGACACGATACATAATAAAAGTGAACTCATTAAACACAGTAACCAAAATTAATATTATTTTTAGCTTTGAAGCACACAGTTTATTGATTTTTAATTTTTGCCATATTTTAGTACACTGCTCCATGACAATTTTGGGGGTAAATAAGTACATAGGGGACAAATAAAAATTCAGAACATAAAGTTTTTGTGTGCGTGTTCCAGAGTAGTGATTAACTACGTAAGAGAAAAATAGGAATTCAGAATATAAAATCTTAATTACTGCATTTCAAAAAGTAGCTAAAGAGCTTGCAGGAAATTTTGTTACTTTATTTTTGTGGTCTTTCTATATTTTCTCTCTCTAATTCAAACCATCTTTGTCACTGCTTGTATTACTCCTTTCCTTCAAATCATGTAGTGGAATTTGTAGTTATATGTGTTTCTTTGTTCATTTGCTTTCTTGTCCATAGGAGCGGTTCCATGAGAGCAGAGACCATCTTGTTGAATGTACTACTGCATCTCCAGCATTCAAACGGTGTCTGGCACTGTTTTAAAATTTATTCTTCACTTATATTATTTATTCATGTATTTTTATGTGTTTCATTTGTTTATGCTATTTACTTAGGAACCTTTTAATACAAATTTATTAAATAGTATAGAATTAATGAATGCATAAGATTATTGAGAACCCCTGAAAGCCAACCAAAGAACTCTCAATGTAATTAGACTACATCTTAAAAAAATTTGGGCTTCCCAGTGGTGCTAGTGGTAAAGAACCCGTCTGTCAACGCAGGTGATATAAGAGACACGGGTTCAATCACTGGGTTGGGAAGATCCCCTGGAGATGGGAATGGTAACCTACTCCAGTATTCTTGCCTGGAAAATCCCATGGACAGGGGAGCCTGGTGGGCTACAGTCCATGGGGTCACAAAGAATAGGACATGACTGAAGCATCTTGGCATGTGTGCAATGCATGCAACACTCTTACTCTTAAAAAAATGAATAAGCAAGACTTGAGAGGAATGTTCATGTGAGATGTAATTGCCCCCAGTTACTTGGGGACCAGAGAAAAATAAATGCTTTCATTTGCACAGTATTTTTAAAAATGCATTACCTTTTTGACAGTTATAATCCCTTCCTGAGTTTCCTGATCGGTGATGACATCAAACATGTCCAGCCCCTCTCCCTCTGTAATGCTGTACTCGATTTCAGCATTTTCTCCCACGTCGGCATCGCTGGCTTTGATCCTGCCAATTGGTGTACCCGGTGGAGAAGATTCAGGGGTTTTAAACTGATATGTACCTATTAATTAGCAGACAGATATAAGTCAAACACAGACTAATTACACCCCATCATAATAAAAACAAAACCCATTTTCTAGCAGTTTGTTCAGATAGTACCATGGATGCAGACAGATTTGTGCTTTCCTTAAAATAATTAATGGTGCCCTTGTCTCTTTAATGTTTTTACTTTCATGGTTGTTAAGAATATTTCTTCTATTTCATGACTTGTCTCTTGGCAAAGGGAAAACACTTTTCTTGTCCTGTAAGTAGGCTTCCAAGTTTACGGTGTGATTGTGAGAAAGCCTGAACTGTTAGAGGAGGGTGCAGTTTTCGAAGCCTCCTGTTAATGTAATCTAGCAGAAAGAACAGAAAAGAATTTAACTTGAACTGTGACTTTAAGCCAGTTACTAGGTATTCTTTAAGAGTTCTTTCTGTCATTGTTAATAGTAACTGAAGATGAAAACAAACAGCATACTTCAGAGAACGTATCCAAGTAGAGATGAGATTCCTTCACTCATATGTGGAGCTGGTTTAGTTGCAGTTAGGATATATAAATACATTGAGGAATAAAGCTCTGAAATTTTTCTAGTTTTGACTAGATTTTTTTCCCTTTAAATATTAGTGTCTTTTTTATACACGGATCTCTCCCATTCTTGTATTTATACTACTAATTAAAAAGTCTATTATGTAGACATACACTTTTCTTACATCTTCATGTTGGAAATTAGTCAAAGGAGACTACATGTGAGTTTCAATTTAGATATGCCAGGCTAGCATGTCCTTAGCGCTACCCCTCCACCCCAAAATAGCAGAAACAAAAGTTATCCTACTCTCGCCCATTACATTTTACCCACCATTTACACAAATTGCCTTGGAAAGAAAATTTACACTGCCACTACTAAACTGTGAAAGTCGCTCAGTCGTGTCTGACTCTTTGTGACCCCATGGAGTTCTCCAGGCCAGAATACTGGAGTGGGTAGCCTTTCCCTTCTGCAGAGGATCTTCCCAACCCAGGGATCAAACCCAGGTCTTCCACATTGCAAGCGGATTCTTTACCAACTGAGCTATCAGGGAAGCCCACTAAGGTAGAATACTTTAATAATATTTAATTCACTAAGTATTGAGCTCATTCTTGATACAATGATAAAAGAGGCCAGTTTTATCATGAGGGAAGTGGAAGTGTACTTGGGTGCCTCCAATCCCTTCCTGTATTCTCCTATCCCTGTCCTTGGGACATTATGCAGAAATGATCACAGTCTCTTCTAGGAGAGAGTGGAGAGGGGGAAGTCCCCTGGTAACAAGTTATGGGTAAATCCTCCTGCTATCCTTCCCCAAGCCATTCCCACATAGAAAAGAGGTCTTGGGAGAAAGTGTTGGTGATCCTGATTTTTTCATGTCAGGCTCCTGAATGGATGTTTTAAGGTTCATAAAAACTTTCTTCTGCCCGTTAAATCAGAAATCAGTTAGCTATTCTGTTTTTGCATTTAGCTAACTATGATTAAATACTTGAAAAAAGTAGACAGTATGGAAATTCCTTAAAAAACTAGGAATAAAACCACCATATGACCCAGCAATCCCACTCCTAGGCATATACCTTGGGGAAACCAAAACTGAAAAAGACACATGTATCCCATTGTTCACTGCAGCACTATTTATAATAGCTAGAACATGGAAGCAACCTAGATGTCCATCAACAGACATCAGCTGTCCATGGACAGTTGAATGGATAAAGAAGTTGTGGTACATATACACAATGGAATATTACTCAGCCATAAAATGGAACACATTTGAGTCAGTTCTAATGAGGTGGATGAACCTAGAACCTATTATACAGAGTGAAGTAAGTCAGAAAGAGAAAGATAAATATCATATTCTAACGCATGTATATGGGATCTAGAAAAATGGTATTGAAGAATTTATTTACAGGGCAGCAATGGAGAAACAGACATAGAGAATAGACTTATGGACCTGGGGAGAGGGGAGGAGAGGGTGAGATGTGTGGAGAGAGTAACATGGAAACTTCTATTACCATATGTAAAATAGATAGCCAAAGGGAATTTGCTGTCTGGCTCAGGAAACACAAACGGGGGCTCTTTATCAACCTAGAGGGGTGGGATGGGGAGGGAGCCGGGAGGGAGGTTCAAAAGGGAGGGGATGTATGTATACCTATGGCTGATTCATGTTGAGGTTTGACAGAAAACAGCAAAATTCTGTAAAGCAATTATCCTTCAATAAAAAATAATTTTTAAAAAAGTTCTTATTGGTCCGTGTGTATCTCCATTATAAAAGAAGCTCTTAATCAGTTGATTGGCTTTAAAAAAACGGCCACATTTGAATAAGTGGGTTTTGTACTTACTGATGGGCAACTATTTTCTCCTAGAAGAAGGGATTCAGGTATTAAATAGTTTTCTCCAGTGGCTCAGACAGTAAAGAATCTGCCTGCAATGCAGGAGACCTGGATTCGATCCCTGGGTTGGGAAGAACCCCTGGAGAAGGGGACAGCACCCACTCCAGTGTTCTGGCCTGAAGGATCCCATGGACTGTGTTGTCCATGGGGTCGCAAAGAGTAGGATATGACGGAGTGACTTTCACTTAGGAAATCATGGTCAGAAAGGGATTTTGATGTTGGAAGAAAAATGACATGAAAACCAGTACCTACTGAGGTCTATAAGTGAAAAGGTCAAGTGTATTGCTTAAGAGTGGGCACTTATCTTCCTTCATCTTCCTTCTTATCTAATCATGACTGTTAAAGATTTCAGAGATGACTTTTGGTATCTCAGTTAACCATAGTGTGGAAAACTATTTATGAGTACAAATGGCTTAAGTGCATAGTTATTTCTACAGTTTTATTTTTAGAAACAGTAAAATGATAAATCCTCCCCTTGCAAAGACTTAAAGGAGATTACATGCCTGATTAAATTCACAAAATATACAGTCGAGTTTTTCCTAACAAATAGCAGCATGCTTGTAAACATATGTTCTGCACAAGCATATTTATGTCTGTGGTAGTCTTATTAATAAAGAAAAATAAAACAATGATATTGCCTTTATAATAACAGACATATCAGGCAAGTGCTCAGCTAATTACTGATAAACATTTACATCTACTGAGCATCAGTACTGTCAGTTCATTTTTAATAAATGTGCAAGTTCTTACTAAGTTCACTAACTTTGGCAATTAATAACAATAAAAAAAAAATATCATTCTTAAAGTTACAGTTTTACAAAAGTTCCCTGAAGAAAGTCATTCAATCAAATGTTCCTACTCTGGGGAAACCGAGGAGGGTTGTCATTGACGTCGGTCAGCGTGATGTTCACCGTGGTAGTCCCAGATAATCCGCCCATCTGGCCGCCCATATCCTTGGCTTGAATCACTACTTGGTACTGCTCCCTGTTTTCTCGATCCATGTTGAGCAAGGCTGTCTTGATGATACCTGTGGGTATGAAATTCAGAAATGGAAAGGGATGTAGTAAAAATTACTTTCCAAAATTATTAATTTATGCAAACAAATATAGATTGTCACCCACAATGTGCCTAACACTATGCAGATGTCATGGGTGACCATAAAGATGATTGATTATAGATAACCTTTGTACTGAAGGAAATTAAAACCACATAGGGGAGGTAGATACATTAAAACACACATACACACACACACACATAAACTCATTCACCTATAATGCAAGAAGAATGAAAACGAATGTAAATTACATCCTTCAGTAATGCAGACTGTAAGTTGTATAACTGTTAAGTGTTATAAGATGACATAGCAAAACATAACTTGGCATGTGGCACAGTGATATACTACTATGCCACAGTAGAATAAAAGACAATTAGGTGTATTATGAGGAAATTGTTAAGAAAGTCATATGTACTTGAAAAGACTTCCCTAATGGCTCGGGGGGTAAAGAATCTGCCTGCTGATGCATGAGACGTGGGTTCGATCCCTGGATAGGTAGATCCACTGGAGGAGGAAGCAGCAACTCATTCTAGTATTCTTGCCTGGGAAATTCTAAGGACTGGGGAGTCTGGCGGGCTGCAGTCCATGGGGTCAAGAAGAGTTGGACATGACTGAGCATGCATATGTATGTGCGTATACTTGCACAGACTCTTGAGTTTCACTTTATTGAATTCACTGATTCCTCATCAAATATACCCACCATAACGAATGTTCTGAAGATCTTCTAAACCACAGAACTATGGTCTTACGAAAACAGTATCGGTTCTCTCATAATAATCATCTTGTATGATCCTAGAGAATCTTCTCCCCAAAGCTGAGGTGAACTTTAGTTCAACAGATCCTAGCAGTGACCAACACTCTTCAGCTAGATAAAAATTATCTCTATTGTTAGGTAGTTATAAAATACTTAAAGAACTTCTAAAATTTCATCTACTTTCTGTGTAAGGCTTAGGCTTAAATTAACCACAGTCTTTCAAAACTCACTGATGAAGTCTTTATAACCTTCTCTGGTGGCACATTCCAGTGCTTAATGACTAATGAAACTGAAAATATCTTTCTTTACTATTAACAGAATATCTCAGACAACAGGTCAATTTTATTCCTATAGTGCTGGCTCCAGTGAAAGTGAAACTGCTTTCTATTCTCCAAATAATAGTACTTCTCTATTTAAATACAGGAGATCACCTTAGCCTTTTGTCTTTTAAGTTGAATAATTTTAATTTTTCATCCTCATTGTCTTTAAACTCAACATTTTCTTTCTCCTTGGGATTCTTTCCAAGTTCATTGCACCTCTTACATTGATTTCCAACTAGATATAGTAACTTAGAAAGGTTTTGATATCCAAACAATAATGGAAGCTTGAAAATTGTGTAAAAGGAACTTGACTCCTAACATGATAGCAAAAATACATGTGGAATTTACTATACAGTACAAGTTCAGTTCAGTTTAATTGCTTCATTGTGACCGACTCTTTGTGACCCCATGGACTGCAGCACACCAGGCCACCCGTGTCCGTCACCAACTCCTGGAGCTTACTCAAACTCACGTCCATCGAGTCAGTGATGCCATCCAACCATCTCATCCTTGGTCATCCCCTTCTCCTCCCACCTTCAATCTTTCCCAGCATCAGGGTCTTTTCAAATGAGTCAGTTCTTCACATCAAGTGGCCAAAGTATTGGAGTTTCAGCTTCAGCATCAGTCCTTCCAGTGAATATTCAGGACTGATTTCCTTTAGGATAGACTGGTTGGATACCCTTGCAATCCAAGAGAATCTCAAGAGTCTTCTCCAACACCACAGTTCAAAAGCATCAATTCTTCAGCACTCAGCTTTTGTTATAGTCCAACTCCCACATCCATACATGACTGCTGGAAAAACCATAGCTTTGACTAGACGGACCTTTGTTGGTAAAGTAATGTCTCTGCTTTTTAATATGCTGTCTAGGTTGGTCATAGCTTTTCTTCCAAGGAGCAAGCATCTTTTAATTTCATGGCTGCAGTCACCATCTGCAGTGATTTTGGAGCCCAAGAAAATAAAGTCTGTCACTGTTTCTATTATTTCCCATCTATTTGCCATGAAGTGACAGGACCGGATGCCATGATCTTAGTTTTCTGAATGCTGAGTTTTAAGCCAAAGTTACAATACAATACAAGTGGTATATATTAAAACATAATTCGTCATAGATAGTATGCTACTTTGTGGAGAAAGTGCAGAAAACTGAGATGTGGAAAAAAGAGTTAAGGCAATCCATTTTTTTTTTTTTTAGGGCAGTATCAATTAAGATAAGCTAGACAATGTGACAACAAACAAAGTAAAATCTCAGTGGTTTAACAAAACTAAAGTGTTCTGGGTAGGCCAGAAAGAAAATTTGCTCATGATAACCTTTAGATATTCAGGCTGAAGACTCACTTGATACTGGTTTCCATCCATGATCACTGTGGCAAGTGGGAGGGAAAATGGTGGATTATGCACCAGGTCTAAAAGTTTTACTTGGAAATGACTCATATGACTACCACATTTCATTGCCCCAAATAAATCACATGGCTATATCTAGCTTTCCAGTAAGGTAGAGAGATGCAATCCTACTAAGTGACTAGAAAAAGAAGAATCAGAATAAGTGTAAACAACCCTCTTGGCTATCAAAAAGGGTTGGCCTTTTAGTTTTATCTCAAACTGGAAGAAATAATAAGGCAATGTGTAATTTTTCCAAATCTCCCTTGTATAAACACAGTAGATGAAAGATCCATTGTCAGATTTCTTGATTAAAATGATCTGGATGTCATGTTTACAAATATGTCATTGGTGCTTGGAGATGAATCTAAGAAAATTCAATCACACTGATTGTTTTTATTAAAAATATGCTAGCTCAGCTGAGCATGTCAATTAAAATTACAGATCTTAAAAAGAAGATGCAAGAGGAATTCTAACCTGTTTCTGATTCAACTGAAAAATAGGGCTGCCCCTGTAGGATGCTATAGACAACTTTAGCACTGTTCCCGTAGGTTGGATCATCAGCATCAGTTGCAGTGACTTGGACAACAAATGTGCCTGTAATGAAAGAAACATGAATTGAAAATAAATTAAGGGTTCATTATGGATCCTTGATACCCACACATTGGGAAAAAGCACAATCATACTTCTATACAAAACTATCATGGCAAGGGAGTGGAGAACCACAGTAGGAATCTGGGCTAAAAAGCCTTGGATTTCTTATTCTGAAAGAATGTGAGCAATGTTCATAAATATTGAAAGGATTAAATTGGGCTTCCTAGGTGACTCAGTGGTAAAGAATCCGGCTGCAATTCAGGAAACATAGGTTCCATATCTGGGTTGGGATCATTCTCTGGAGAAGAAAATGGCAACCCACTCCAGTATTCTTGCCTAGGAAATCCCATGGACAGACTGGCAGGCTACAGTTCATGGGACTGCAAAAGAACTGGATATGGTCGCTCAGCTGCTAAAGAATCTGCTTGCAATGCAGGAGACCTGGGTTTGATCCCTGGGTTGGGAAGATCCCCTGGAGAACGGAAAGGCTACCCATCTGCTGTATTCTTGCCTGGAGAATCCCCATGAACAGAGGAGCCTGGTGGGTTACAGTCCATGAGGTCGCAAAGAGTCAGACACGATTGAGCGACATTCACTTCCCATTAGTGACTAAAAACAACAAGGATTAAATTAAAGGGGAGCATGGGAATGATCATGACTTTGGGTGGAACTGATTCCAGTCCATCTCCAAGGGTGAGATTTGATTGGGATTTTGCTACAGTGATTCTTTCAAGTTGTCTAGGCCTAAATATATTGGTATCTTGTACTACTTTTTCTACAAGGATTAGTTTAGGTATTGTTCAGTTGGAGGGCCATTTGTGATTTTGCTGAAAGTTTGTTGTGTCATAGGTGCTTTTGCCCCCTGAATGTAACGTTCTGATGTGGAGCCTGAAAATGCAGCAGGTATTTTGTGATCTTGGCAGTGCCAGTCTGAGGACAAAGCTGAAAAGGACAAAATTACAGAGAAATAGCTAGGGTCCAAATCAAACTATGTTCAAAGTCCACTTTGCTTTTAGACTTAATGTGACCACTAAACACTTTCATTGTTTAAAGTAATTTGAATTGGGTTTTCTGTTATTTATAAATAAAAGCATCCTAGGTGATAGATTTATCACCTAGGATGATAATTCTAAGAGGCTGAAAGACCTTGCCTTGAACCTTAAGAGAAGTAGTTTTGGATTAAGTAAAGAATTAATTGGAATAGTGGAGAATACACATCTGGAATTTATAATCCCCAAAGATGATTATAATTAAGTGTACAAAGAAAGCTATGCTGTTTCAGATTGGCATTCTTATTTTAGAGACCATAGTCTCTAAATACCATTCAAATACCATTCAAAGTACCCCTAATCCCCATGAAATTCCATGCAAATTTTTATGTGTATGCCTAAATGGATATGACACAGTAGAGAAGTGTCATAGATTTTATCTGATTCTGAAAGGGGTCTGTGACTTCCTAAAAAGGTAAGACCCTCTGATTAAGATCATTTTATGGATGAATTTTGGTATTCATATAAGACAGAGTAAACATACTGATAGAATTCTCCTGTCCATGAACAGGGTAGGGAAGTCACAGTTAAGGAATACTGGAATTTTCACCTTGCTCTTATAATATCTAACCAATTCTATTCATTGAACTAATACACTATACTGTCTTAGGGTGGCATACTCTTGGATGGAGCATGTTGATGCATGAGATAGAGCATCCATCCTTGTAATTTAGCAAGGAATGAGGGAAGAATGAAAGCATAAGATTTTATTTATTTATTTATTTTTTCTGGCATGTGGGATCTTCCTGGGTAAGGGATCGAACTTGAGTGTCTTGCGTTGTCAGGCAGATTCTTTACCACTGAGCCACCAGAGAAGCCCAGAAAGCATAAGATTTTAGAGTGAGAATTAATAGTAGAAGTCAACAAACATCTATGTTCATACTTGACATCAATGCACAATTTGATTGCTTTTAGAATATGATTATCTGGATATTTTGAATGCCTATTAGTTGCTGGTGTGGTACTTGGGGTTGTGCACTTGTTTTTTCCTTTCATTCTTATGATAGGGATTTAGGAGTTGATGTTTATTATTTCTTTTCTATAGATATGAAACTGGAGGGTCAGAGACATCAAGTTGTTTATTTTCCTAAGGCCATGTAGTTGCTTATTAGTAGTGATAGTTTCAAACTCTGGTCCATTTGACACCAAAGTCCATTTATACCACCTTGTTGCTGTCCCACTACCTTTATGTGATTCCTTTAGGATTCCTTTATTATCACAATAATGGCATGTTAATTTATGATAATGATGAATATCAACGTAACTGTGCCTGTGTGCAAATTGGAAAAAGCCTTCTTTTCCTCAAGACCTGTTATTGCCAGGTACCCCCCAAATATTTACAAAGCATATTTGACTCTATAATGGCTTCAGAAGCAAATGGTGCCCCTTTGATTGCACAGTCACGCTTTTCACATCTGCCTATATAGCTGCTCTGCCTGGTGCTGATCATCAGACAGCCTTTCATTAATTCTTTTTGCCCTTTACCACACAGAGGAAAAATATTTTTTTCCTAACAAATCTTCTGTTTAAAAGAATTCTAATCCTCCACTTTGGTGATGATTTGTGATTTTTCTAACAAAATAAAGTGACTTCAAGTAATGAGATGAGCAACTTCTTCATGAGAAAAATTTGGATGTTTTATAATCATTTCTGTAGATTAGCTATTGTTCAAGTCTTGGAACTGTGAACTGAAATATCCGTGATATCTGACTCACAGAATGATGGAAATGTTTTTATTATGTAATCTAGCCCTTTTGAACTTGACACTGAGTGAAACTTAAAATAACCCTTTACACAAGTAGTTGAAAATTTGTCACTGTCTCTCCTGAAGTGTTTTAATGTGGTTCACAATGATGTCAGTAGGATTTTTTTTCTTAATTTAAGAAAAATTCACATTTTCTCAATCTAAGTAAACTAAATGCACACATTAAAATTGGTAGTAGAATTCTGCACAGAGTATTAACTAACCATATTAATGTCATGAAAGTCTCAATTTTCACCAATTAGTAAAGAATATATCCCATAGACATCATCTGTGTATTTTTCATGGATTTTTAAAACAGTTTTCTTTGAGTCTCTTTCTCAAATATAATTACTCTTCAGTCTGAACTGTAAACTCAGGGCTTTTGTTTTCCACTGGGGAGATCCTTACCTAATGCCCAATTCTACTATGGGCTAAAAGAAATAGAGAGGACTATCAAGAAATAAAGTGGACATTTAAAGTGGGAGAGGAAACAGATGAAATGATCTCTCCTTCTCCCTGCCCTTCTCACTCTGCTGCTTTTCATTCGCTAATCACTAGAGCAAATGTTGTTTTCTTAAAAATAATAAGACTAATCTCAGGAGATACTGGTCCACTTCCAAAAAGGACCTAAATGGATTGTTTGAAACACAGTGCATCTAGAATGTAGCAGCCAAGTTCATTCACTTCAGCAAATTTCACTCATAGGATTCCTGATTCAGCTGATGTACTACTATAGGAAACAATTGAATCACATCTCACTTACCGACATCAGACATTTCGGGAACAGTGGCCGTGTAAACCTCCTTGGTGAATATTGGTTCATTGTCATTGATGTCATGGATCTTGATGATGAATTCAGACTCGGGCTCCACGGGTCTCCCTGTTTTTCTGTTTATAGCCTGAGCTCGAAGTATGTAAACAGGTTTTTCTTCCCTGTCCAGCCTCTTTGTGGCCTGTATGTCCCCTGTGTTTTCATTGATAATGAAGAGATCTCCTGCTCCATCTCCTGAAAGGATATATTTAAGTGATCCATCTCCTCTATCCTGGTCTGAATGTAACTAGTGTAGAAAAAAAAAATTAAAGAAAGTAAAAGTCAAGCATGTGATCCTAAACTGTTTGTCTTCATGATGCAATGCAAAGTTAACTTTCATTCAAGTCTTTCTAAGGGTTGCAGATTTTTTTTCTTTTACTGTTTATGGAAATCCTCAATAGTAAATGCCATTTGTTAATGAGCATGTTTCCTTATAATCACAGAAATTTCCAGAACTGGAATTCGTGTAAAGTTTAGTAATCTTCATTTTGAAGAATCAAAAACTACAGGCCAGAACAATAGAAAAATGCCCAAGGACACTTCAGGGTATTTTAGTTTAATATGGGAAAGGACCTTCTAAAAATTAGAGTCAGCCTAAAATTGAATAATCTGCTTTATGAAGTAGTGGGTTCTCTGCCCCTGAAGGCAATCAAGCAGAAGCTCTGATAAGATAAACAGCCAGTGACATGGGTCTGGGTAAAGGGTTGAGCTAATGAACATAAAGACACAACTAAAGTGAAGAGGATGATTTTAACTTGAAAATGTAGCCCATGTTACTTATTCTGAATTTCATTTCCACTGTATTGACTTCCCTGCTGTTTCTTTAGTTCCCTTTTTCCCACCTCAGCAAGACTTTGGGCAGTATCTCACAGGTCTTCTGATAATCTAAGGCTATTCACAATTTTTTTCAAAAAGTGCTTTTTATCAAGAACTTTTTTCAGACCTCAGTTGTAAGTATACATACAGAAAGGTTAGCGTTCATAGGAAGGCTGCTAATCTTGAAACCTGTGAGGATCCTGTGAGGTCCTCCTGGGTATAAAAGCCCTTCTGTGTTGGTTCTTTCTTGTTTGTAGAAAAAGGCTTTAGCCTCCTGGGCCTTGCCTGAGTTCCAAAGAGCAGACTCAAGCAGTTACTAATTAGGGAAGTGAGGGAATGTGCAAACAAAGGAAAAGCAAATCATTCAGTGATAAGATAGTCTTATCACTCTGTGTATAAGATAGTTATACACAGTCCTAAGAGATATACGTAACAATCTGACAAATATTTTGGGTTCTGCAGAAACAAGCCCCCCACATAAGGTGGAGGATGGTGATTTACATGCTACCACAAGCATGTAGACCCCAGATTGTTTGAAACCAGAAGGTTGATGATTATGATTCCTGAAACATTACCCTGTTACCTTACCATCAACCAGTCAGAAGAAGGTCCATAAGCAGCAATTCTCATGCCAAATGTTGCCTTTAAAAACCCCTTCCTAAAAGCTATCAGGGAGGCTGGGTCTTTTGAGCATGAGCTACCCATTCTCCTTGCTTGGTGCCTACGATACATGCTGTACTTTCCTTCATTACAACCTGGAGTCAGTAGATTGGCTTTGCTGTTCAGCAGTTGAGCAGACCCAAATTCTGTTTGGTAACAATCTCTACCTTATTTCAACTCTGTCTAAGTGGAGCACCAGCTATGTTACAATAGTAATGTCAACAACAGCAACAAGCAAACCAACTCCGTGTTCTCTTGATTAACACTGTATGGAATATTCAGAGTAACTTCTACAAACATATTTGAAAATAGAATCTCAGGGCAAAAGGGGACTTAAAAACATGTAACCCAGACTTTATATAAGTATGTCCCATGGAAAATCATTTATACAAAATGCTGAGAAAAAAAGGTTCTGTGGCCCAATAATTTTGGGAAATACTTCATATTCTGCTTCTTTCTTAGAATCTCCCACTGCCCATTAACTTAACAAAGGCTATAAGTACCTACAGTCCCAAACTGTACTGAACATTATTTGACCTGGCTTTCCTGAGCTTTCTTTGCTTATGAATCCTTTTTGGGTGTGATCCATACTGATGTTCCCCAAAACAGATTTCCAAGAAACTAATTTTGGGAAACATGAGCTAATTTAATGCATCATTGCAGAGTCAAGAAACTGAGGCTCTAGAGTACATAGAGTTTCCCAAATCACACAGATCGTGTGAGAGTCAGATTAGACTTTGAGTGCAAGAAGAGACTTTTAGATTATTCTGTGCAACCACCTCATTTTGAGAGATAAACTGTGTCCAACACCACACAGCTACTGCTAGTTAACAGCAAAGTTTGAGGAAGAGAATATTATTCATGCAATTTGTAGCCCTGAAAGCAATTTGACAGAAATAATGTAAGATAAATGCGAATGGGGAGGAAATTGCTTAGAAGTGAGACAAACGCAATAAGAAATGTAAAACAAGTGAACACCATGATTTGTGTAATGTGACATGCTAAGAAAACGTTGAAACCCTGATTACACAGAAAGAGCCACTGGGGAAAGTTTTAACTCTCCATCGTCAAATTCTAATGACTGAAGAGAGCTCTTAAAAAGCTATTTCAGTATCTCATGAGTAACGAAACCAATGTCATTGCCCATTGGATCTGGCTCTGGGGCAGCCATGGTCAGCAGCCTGGCACAGTGCAGGGAGCACCACACCAGGAGAACCATGCGTGGCTCTTGCTCATCCTCTCACTCACCAAATGTGAGATCATACAAGAGTCAATTAACCTCGCAGCACCAGGATCTTTATCAGAAAATGAAGATAATGGAGCTATAGGACAAGGCTGTCATGAAGCACTATTTAGAGACGATATACAAATACTATGTTAATTCCTACATAAACATGGGATAAAAACATGTGTTTTATAAAATATCTTCCAAATTTAAGACACTGTTACTATTATTAGCTCTTAGTTAATAATAAACAGGTTTTTGTTTTTATTTTGACTTTGAGAACTTTTTCTGAGGACTTTGAAAACCCCATTTAACAAACACACGGTATCGCTCAGGTAAAATCTGTTATCAAAAGCCAGTATTCTTCTACCAAGTGGCAACTGTTATCTTTCCATGTGATTTATTATATTCTGCATTCCGCTAGATTATAGACTCCCCTCGACTGGTTCTTTCATCACTTTCAATATGTAATCGCTGCACACTTACTGGTGAATACCATATCTGGTCACAAGATTTATCACGTAAAAGTAATCAGAAACTTATTTTTAGCTGTCAGGAGGCACCATTTTGATGACTTATAGAACAAACACCAGGACACTATAAAAGGGCAGCGGAGATGCCAACTAAGAGTGTGAACAGGGATTGCTCGGCAGATTCCACTTCTGATTTATCAATATTTGAAAACTAGTGGGAAAATGCACCTTTTCACACATATATCTTTATATATGATAATAAAACAATTTAACTTCACCCTCCTTCCAGCACAGTGTCTGCATCTGATGAAGTGCACAGGATAGAAACTTCCGGAAGCTTTAGTGTGCTCTTTCTCTACTCAGCTCCGCTTCTGTTGAACCCCCCTGGGGCCAGTTCTTTTTTTCTCTTCTTGGGGAGAAGAGGAAACATAAGACATCAGTGCAAGTGAAAGTGGTGGTGACAAGCAGACATTAGGGGTTTATTGAGCTCTTAGAATTTAATTGGATTTTTTTCTTTTGTGATGTCATTCATCATGGCCACTGTAAAAGGCAGAAGTTAAACAACAACAAATAAAAGGTTGTAGGCTGCCTGAGGCATGTTTTTTACTAATTTCAGTTTAATGTGGCTGTTCCATTAAGTTTAATCATCTGGTTCACTTTTAACGATTCACCATCAAGTAAAAATTATCCACTTTCCTCAGAAAGTCACATTTCATCTGGGGCTCTCAGGACTTTTTACTACTGTACCTGGAGCATTTTGTTTCAGGAGGAGCTCTTGGTCTCTGCTTGTTTTTCTGTTGATTTATCATCATCAATCAGTATTTTTAAAAATAATAAAGTTTTTAAAAAAATTATTTATTTATTTAACTTTTTGTTTGCCCTGGGTCTTCACTGCTAGTTTTCTAGTTGCGGTGAGTGGGGGCTACCTTCGAGCAGGCTTCTCATTGCAGTGGCTTCTCTTGTGGAGCACAGGCCCTAGGTGTTCAGACTTCAGTAGTTGTGGCAAGGGGGCTTCATTGCCTCGCAGCATGAGGAATCTTCTTGGACCAGGGATTGAACTGGTGTCCCTGCATTGGGCAGGTGGATTCTTAACCACTGGACCACCAGGGAAGCTCTGTCATTTTTTTAAGTGTAGTACCTTAATAAGTAAATACAGGAATTTGGTGTTACAGATGTGACCCCATGGCAGGCATTACCAAAGCAGTGCCCGTATCTTTTTACCTGCTCTATGCACTACCTCCAACTTGATTTTGACTCTAATTCAAAGGTGTGACACTAATTCTACAGATTTTTAGTGGTTTATGGAGCTAGTTAATGCTGCTCCCTCCCTCCCATTACCTACGTGTCACTGAGTCACTTGTCTAAGTCCGTAACTAAACTGAATTTTCTAAGCATCACTGAGACAAGAAAGAATAGTTTAAACAGAAGCATACCTACATGACACATCTGAAAATACCTTAACAGGGGAAGGAATTGTGTGATCTTTTTTTTTTTGCTAAAATAAAAAATTGGGTTATGACTAATATGCTCATAGAAAGTAATGCGGCCCTTTAAGAGATGGAATGAGTGCTAATCTGAGATATACAAGAATTAGAGAACAGCCATGGTTAAAAGATGTCTGATTGGGACTGAAGTGTAGAAACTGGATTTGCAGCGGGGAGACCACCTTTGTGCTAAACAGACTGAATAATATTTTAAATTGGGAAAATAAATTTACAAATCAAGTTAGGACAAATTGAAGCTTAACTGAATTCAATATGTATATGTATACACATACATATCTTGACATAATGCACATATACATAATGCTAATAAATACACTTAATGTTGTAAAAATTGTGAAGAGCTTGTTAGTTACAGTTTATGTCTGGAAGTAATTTTTTGAAGTCCATGACAGGGATTAGGAGTGGATTCTGTTTTAGAGACCATAGGATTAGATAGGTAAAAAATCTTTTAATAAAATTTTATATTATCAACATATTTTAATAATGCTGTATTAGGATGTTAGTGGTTAGTATGAGTTAACCAATTTATAATCTGATGATTCTTTTACAAGTTAAAATGCTGATGGCAGAATATTGGGTGGCCAAAATTTCATTTGGGTTTTTCTATAAGATGTTATGAATGAACTTTTTGGCCGCCCAGTATCATTGTGGTGGGCTGCTGGAACTAGTTAGCCATGCAAGATCTCAGACCTCATCTGCCACCAGAATCAGAAACTCAAAGGGTGTTGCTCAGCAGTGTTGCTCAGCAGCTCAGTCTGTGTTTCAAGAAGCCCTTCAGTAATTCTGATGAGTGCTCAAGTTTGAGCACTAGTACTAATGTTAAAAGCATGCAAGATCTTGGGCAAAGGAAAGCAATGGGTATAAAGTCATGCTATGTAGTAGTTGTATAACTTTGGGGAACTTAGTTAATTTCTCCATGTCTTTTTCTCATCCACATAAGAATAATACTGATACTTAGATTACAGGTAGGTTGCTCTGAAAATTAATAAAACAATATATGTAAAATGGTTAACAGAAGGCCTAGCTCAGAGATATGCTTTAATAAATTATTCTTACATCATTTAGTTGTTCAGTTGCTAAGTCGTGTCCAGCTCTTTTGTGACCCCATGAACTGCAGCACGCCAGGCTTCCCTGTCCTTCACTATCTCCCGGAGTTTGCTCAAACTCATGTCCATTGAGTCAGTGATGCTATTCAACCATCTTATCCACTGTTGTCCCCTATTCCTCCTGCCCGCTCACATCATAAATATGAAGTATTCAACAGGTGGATTTTGAAGGTGAAAAGGCTTGTGTCTGAATTCTGACTTTCCTACTGATGAACTAAATTAATCAGATTACTGTAGTAGTCATGCTGTCCATCTTTAAGACAAAACTCAAAAATAAATAAATAAAGAAGAATGGTTTTGGAGTGATGATGAAGTCAGTTGGGAAGTACTGAGTATAAGTTGTCCAAGATACTTGCCTGGGAATTAACTGTATCCGTAACTCTGGATCTCAAGAAAATGTCTGCTCTGGGGTTACATAGAGATTTGGACATTAATGGCATATAGATAATAGTTGAATCTATGAAAATAGATGGATAATCTCTTTTAGAGAGAGTATGTGAAATGAGGGAAGACAAGGACCTAAGGAATATCCACATTTAAGGGACAAGGAGAGGAGGACTACCTGGCAAAGTTAGTTATTTTGAGTTTTGTCTTAAAGATGAACAGCATGACTACTACAATAATCTAATTAATTTAGTTGATCAGTAGGAAAGTCAGAATCCAGACACAAGCCTTTTCACCTTCAAAATCCACCTGTTGAATACTTCACATTTACACCAAAATCATAAGGACCACCAGAGAGTCACCCTAAATCTTCCCTTCTGCCTCTGTCTCCACATTCATTAGACCCCTGAAAGTGAAAGTGAAGTCGCTCAGACACTTTGCCACCCCGTGGACTGTAGCCTACCAGGCTCCTCCGTCCATGGGATTCTCCAGGCAAGAATACTGGAGTGGGTTACCATTTCCTTCTCCAGGGGATCTTCCCAACTCAAGGATCGAACTCAGGTCTCCCGCATTGGAGGCAGACGCTTTAACCTCTGAGCCACCAGGGAAGCCCCAACTCCTGCCAATCCTACCTCTTGCCTGTATCTTGACTCACCACCTGTGGTGGTGGTTTAGTAGCTAAGTTGTCTGACTTCTGTGACCACCGTGGACCGTAACTCGCCAGGCTCCTCTGTCCACGGGGTTTCCCAGGCAGGAATACTGGGGTGGGGTGCCATTTCCTCCTCCGGGGGACTCGCCACCTACTTTGTCTCCATTCCTACCTGTGCTGCCCTGGTCCAAGTCACCACCATTTCTCCTTGGTCTATTGCAATGAGGCTCTCCCACACATCTTGTGCATCTCTTTTTCCTTTCTGCAATTAGATGAACTTAAACAATTCATACATCAGGGGTTTGTAATCTTGATCTCCACAGGGAAGTCTTCCCTAAGTGGCTAGTCTAAGTTATATTCTCCTCCTAGAGTCTCCCAGTTTCTTCCCTAGTTAGCCGTCAGCACATTCTTGATTTTTTTTTGTTTTTTTTTTTGAGAATTTCACAGCTATTTTCATGTTTCAGTCAGCAAACAACTATATTGCAAATTTCATGAAAAAAGACACCAAACCAGTCTGGTTCACTTCTGTGTTCTCAGCACCTGACATTTGGCACATTATAGATCTTCAACAATGAATGATTACAAAGAAAGAAAGAATGAAATTTATAAAGATAAAATTGGATAAAATATCAATAATCAATGAAATGTAGAAGATAATCAATAAATCTTAGTGTCGTCCACCTGCTTTCTCACTTGATTTTAGGATAATTCTATGTATCAAGAATATATGTTCCTGAAGTTGCCAGATAAATTAGCAACTAGGGTTTCCCAGATGACTCAGTGGTAAAGAATCTGCCTGCCAATGCAGGAGATCCCTGGGTCAGGAAGATCCCCTGGAGAAGGAAATGGCATCCTACTTCAGTATTCTTGCCTGGAGAATCCCATGGACAGAGGAGCCTGGTGAGCTATAGTCCATGGGGTCATAAGAAGAGTTGGACATAATTAGTGATAAACAACAACAACAACCAAACACTAAGCACATTATCTAATCTGAGCAATCCGAGAGAGGATTCAAGTTACCACCTTAGATATAAAATATTTTATTTAATAACCAATTAAACGTCAATAATAAAACTAATCTGTACAGGATTTGTTGAAAAGAGCAGATTTGTTTATATCACCTTAGATATAAAATATTTTATTTAATAACCAATTAAACCTCAATAATAAAACAAACCTGTACTGGATTTGTTGAAAAGGTAGTCCCTTGAGTACCTCAAACATTGTAAGAGCCGAGACAGAAGTCATCTGTTAAGGGTGAAGAAGCTTCAAGATTTTATGCAACCATATTTCGAGTATCATCCTGTTGCTGAAGCTGATGGAAAATGAATGGAAAACGTTCCATTTCACAGAAACACTGTTCTACTAAAATATAATTTAACTGTCAACCATGGCCATTTTAAAACACTTACTGGCCTGAAGAGCTACATAAGGCAATGGAGAAAAAACTTCTATTATCTACCTTCTATACATACATTTTCAAATTAGGCTTGGAAATACTGACTGCTATATAAAAGAAAGTGAATAAAAGCAGAAATTAGACATTTTAGTGTTGTTAATAAGTATTAGTTAGAAATAATCACCGACTCAGTGGATATGAGTTTGAGCAAACTCCGGGACATAGTGAAGGACAGGAAAGCCTGGCATGCTGCGGTCAGCGGGGTGGCAAAGAGTTGAACGTGACTTAGCAGCTGAACAACAGCTACAAGGTAAGGGAAACATACGGAGCAACACAGAGGGAACTTGTGAGTTGAACAGGGTGATGTCAGGGCATATGTTAGCTCTTTGATGGTTTAGAAAGACTTCTTGGAGAAGGCTGAATCACTGAGGGGAGAAAAATGACTTGGCAACCAGCAAGAGCACGTGGCATGGTTTCAAGCCTCCGTGTGGGAGAAAATCAGAGGAGGCCTTGAGTATGTGCCTGGAGTAATAAAAACAGTAAAGTCCAATGAAATAGAAGCGCCCTTCCCTTGAGGTGCAGGGTCACATATTTTCTCACACTGCACTCAGATGTGCATGGGAAGATGCAACTTTCTTATTCTTTCTTTTTTTAAGTAGCTTATCCCTCGAGCTCTAATCCCATTGAGTACTAGGAACTCGATATTGGATTGAATATTCAGTCAATAATTTAGTGCAATCCAATAAAGTCTCCTGATTCAATAATACAGTCTCTTTAGATAACTCTTTTAAATAAATCCTAGTCTTTCTGGCTTCTGCTTTCTCCCTTTGCTCCTGATTCAGTCCAAGATGATGTCTAAGTGTATGAAGAGCAGAGATCCACATGGCCCAAATCAGTGGGAAATTTGGGGCTTTTGGAACTGAGGGCAGTCCTGTACTGCCTCTGATCCATTGGTTCCTAGACAATAGCTCTCATCCGTCATTTTCCTCAGGGGCATCTATGGTTTTCCCCAGTGAAATCACAGATCTGCTCTCCAGGGTCTGAGGTGATTATACCCACCCTGCCTGCCTCATTGGCATCACATACCCCCTAGTGTCTGACTGTCACTTGTCCATTGCCTTTGGCAAATGTGACCTTAGGTATAGGGTTGCTTTGTCCTTGGTAGGTACCATCAATGAGATCGTCTACCCTTTTCTTTCCCTGGAGAAGCCCAGGAGATAAAAGGAGCTTCTCTCCCACCACATGATTGCCTCAAAGGGAAACAGGCAAAAACCCGCTCTCTTTTCACCTTTACCCACAAACTTGCCACTCCTTCCTACTGCCTTCTTTATTTGACTTGAGATACACTGTCTCAGGGAAGTAGAAATGACCTTTGATACACACAGGGGTGAGTTTTCATGTGTTTAGTAGCCAGGAATGTGAAATTCCTCCCTCAGTTTCAAGAATTTATTGTTGTTCACTTGCTAAGTTTTGTCCAACTCTTTGTGACCTCATGGACTGCAGCACACCAGCCTTCCCTGTCTTTCACTATCTCCTGGAGTTTGCTCAAACTCATGTTCATTAAGTGGGTTATGTTATCCAACCATCTCATCCTCTGTCACCCCCTTCTCCTCCTGCCCTCAATCTTTTCCAGATTCAGGGTCTTTTCCAATGAGTCAGCTGTTCATATCAGGTGGTCAAAGTACTGAAGCTTCGACTTCAGCATCAGTCTTTTCAATGAATATTCAGGATTGAGATCCTTTAAAAGGATTGACTGGTCAGGTTTCAAGAATACCCCATGACTTAAGTTTTGGTGGGAGGAAGTGTCAATTTCCACAATAAGAACTGAGATGATAACTGAGGAGGAAGAATGACAAATGGCCTGTAGCCCAGAGTCTGGCACTGATAATTTTGGTAATTACATTTATAAATGGGATTCACAAGTTCTATTAAATTGGCCTAGCTACTCTCACTTTTTCAAGAAATATTTATTTATTTGGCTATATCAGGTCTTAGTTGCGTCACATGGGATCTTTCTTTGCAGCGCAGGGACACTCTGCTTATGGAGTATGGGCTTAGTTGCTTGGAGGCAGGTGGGATCTTAGTTCTCCAACCAGGGCTTGAACCCGTGTCCCCTGCATTGCAAGGCAGACTCTTAACCACTGGACCACCAAGGAAGTCCCCAGGCTTATCTCTTGATCTGTTAAGTGGGTTCTAAAAGAATCTAACAATCTCTCTTCCTCTGACAAAACCTAGGATCAGGTTGCCTCCATATCCCATATTCTTTTTCTATTATACCCTGTTGCCTCTTATCATGACCAGAAAAAATTCTATTCTTCTATATAAGTAATTTGATTGACTTTTATAACAGTGGAAAATATTTTATCTTTAAGTTTTCTCTTATCTGATTAATCATTTGGTAAGGGTCTATCTAGGATTTGGGAAAATAATAATAGCAAACATTTATGAAGCCATACTATGGGCCAAGTAATGTGCTGTAACTTGTTACATAGATTATATAATTTATTACTCATTACTACCATCTCCCTATCACCTCAACTGATGAGTAAACTGAGGTAAGGTAAGAGTCAGTGACTTCTCAGCATCATACAACCAACAGGAGAAGGATTTGAGTCAGGGTACTTTGACACCATAGTCTAGTCTGTTACCTACAACATAAATATTTTCTCTGGATATTTACATTCAATTCTATGAATGGAATTCCAGTTGAGCTATTTAAAAATCCTAAGAGGTCATGCTGGGGAAGTGCTGAACTCAATATGCCAGCAAATTTGGAAAACTCAGCAGTGGCCACAGGACTGGAAAATGTCACTTTTCAATCCAATCTCAAAGAAAGGCAATGCCAAAGAATGCTCAAACTACCACACAATTGCACTCATCTCACACACTAGCAAAGTAATCCTCAAAATTCTCCAAGCCAGGCTTCAAAAGTATGTGAACCATGAACTTCCAGATGTTCAAGTTGGATTTAGAAAAGGCAGAGGAACCAGAGATCAAATTGCCAACATCCATTGGATCATCAAAAATGCAAGAGAGTTCCAGAAAACCATCTACTTCTGCTTTATTGACTATGCCAAAGCCTTCGACTGTGTAGATCACAACAAACTGTGGAAAATTCTGAAAGAGATGGGAATACCAGGCCACCTGATCTGCCTCTTGAGAAATGCAGGTCAGGAAGCAACAGTTAGAACTGGACGTGGAACAACAGACTGGTTCCAAATCGGGAAAGGAGTATGTCAAGGCTGTATATTGTCATCCTGCTTATTTAACTTATATGCAGAGTACATCATGAGAAACGCTGAACTGTATGAAGCACAAGCTGGAATCAAGATTGCTGGGAGAAATATCAATAACCTCAGATATGCAGATGACACCACCCTTATGGCAGAAAGCAAAGAAGAACTAGAGAGCTTCTTGATGACAGTGAAAGAGGACAGTGAAAAAGTTGGCTTAAACTCAACATTCAGAAAACTAAGATCATGGCATCCGGTCCCATCACTTCATGGCAAATAGATGGGGAAACAGTGGAAACAGTGACAGACTTTACTTTTTTGGGCTCCAAAATCACTGTAGATGGTGACTGCAGCCATGAAATTAAAAGACGCTTGGTCCGTGGAAGAAAAATAGTTATGACTAACCAAGACAGCATATTAAAAAGCAGAGACGTTACTTTGCCAACAAAAGTCTGTCTAGTCAAAGCTATGGTTTTTCCAGTAGTCATGTATGGATGTGAGAGTTGGACTATAAAGAAAGCTGAGCACTGAAGAATTGATGCTTTTGAACCGTGGTGTTGGAGAAGACTCTTGAGAGTCCCTTGGACTGCAAGGAGATCCAACCAGTCCATCCTAAAGGAAATCAGTCCTGAATATCCATTGGAAGGACTGATGATGAAGCTGAAACTCCAATACTTTGGCTACCTGATGTGAAGAACCGACTCATTTGAAAAGACCCTGATGCTAGGAAAGATTGAAGGCTGGAGGAGAAGGGGACAACAGAGGATGAGATGGGATGGTGTCACCAACTCAATGGACATGAGTTTGGTCAAACTCCAGGATTTGTTGATGGAAAGGGAGGATTGCCATGCTTCAGTCCATGGGATCACAAAGAGTCAGACATGACAGCAACTGAACTGAACTGAACTGAACTATGACATTCATTAAAGATTTACTCTGTATCAAACAATATTTTAAGTGATGAGTTATAAAGATCTATCTAATTCAGGATTTTTGACCTCTGTACTATTCACATTTAGGGCTGGGTAACTCCATTCTGGGCATTACAAGATTTTAGCAGCATCTTTGGCCCCTCCCCATTGGCTACCCGTGGCACCTTTCAAGTTGTGACCATCAAAAATGTCTCCAGACATTGCCAAATGTCCCCTAGGGGACAAAAGTGCTTCCTTTGAGAACCACTGATTGAATCCTATATCTATATATCTATCTGTTTATCCTTCTATATTTTTTCTCATTTCATATGCTGTAACTTTAAAAATATGTTCATATAATACCAGGAAGTGGTCTGCATTTGCAGAGTTTCCATATGACCCCATTCAATTCAATCTTTTATCTTTTGTTAGATTTAATAACCACGGAAACAGACCCTGCATTATGTGAAGGAGAATTTTTGACAAAAGTGCTAAAAGCAAAAGAATTTAAAATCTAAACTCAGGAGAAATGTATTAACTCCCTTGACATTTATCTTTTACACTCAATATCTTGAATTTAATGTCAAAAGTACCAGAGTAACTATTAAATGAACAAAACTTTAGTGCTATAATAGTTGGGGTAAGCAGAATAATGGCTCTCCCAAAATGTTCATGTCCCAATTCCCAGTGACTGTCACGTCACCTTACATGGCAAAAAATACTTTACAGGGGTGATTAAGATGATTTTCAAGTAGGAAGATTAGGTTGGATTATCCAGGTGAGTTCAATGTAATTACCAGGGTCCTTATAAGGGTAAGAAGCAGTGAAGAGTTGGGATCAGAGAAGGAACTGTGATGATGGAGAGGAGGAGGAGAGAGAGAGAGATGAAGATGGTATGCTGCTGTCTTTGAAGATGGAGGAAAGGAGGTCTCCATGAACCAAGTAGACCAGACAGCATCTAGAAGCTCAAAAAGGCAAGGAGATAACAGATCCTCCCCTACAGCCTCCAGAAAGACATCTTGCAGGCATCTTGATTGTGGCCTAGTGAAACCTATTTCAGACTTTTGACCTCCAAAGCTATAAGATAATAAACTTGTACTGTTTTAAGCTATTAAGTTTGTGATCATTCATTACAGTGGCAATAGCAAACTAAGGTAGTTCTCTATCTTTGAAATTCAAGGTGAGCTGGAACTGCAGGTGGTCCTTCAAGAATTTTAGTAAAGAAGGAAGAAAACTAATCCTTGGTGAACACTTACTATGTGTTAGATACTGCAGGAGAATTGACGCTTTTGAACTGTGTTGTTGTAGAAGACTCTTGAGAGTCCCTTGGACTGCAAGGAGATCCAACCAGTTCATCCTAAAGGAGATCAGTCCTGGGTGTTCATTGGAAGGACTGATGTTGAAGCTGAAACTCCAATACTTTGGCCACCTAATGTGAAGAGTTGACTCATTGGAAAAGACCCTGATGCTGGGAAGATTGAGGGCAGGAGCAGACGGGGATGACAAAGGATGAGATGGTTAGATGGCATCACCAACTCAATGGACCTGGGTTTGGGTGGACTCCAGGAGCTGGTGACAGACAGGGAGGCCTGGTGTGCTGCGGTTCACGGGGTTGCAAAGAGTCAGACACGATTGAGCGACTGAACTGAACTGCAGGAGTGCTTCATTTGTTAATCAGTTAATACTCATAATCACTCCAGGAGATAAGCTTTATTTTCTCTATTTTACAGAGAAACTTCATTCAGGGAAGTTAAGTAATTTATCCAAAGTTAACAGCAGACCCAGGGAGTTTACCAAGATCTGCTTGTTCACTCACATCAGAGCATACTACCAGTCAGCACTCCCTACCATAATTATAAACACTATTGAGTTCATTATATTTACTATAAGAGACCCCAGGCTAAGTTATTTGTAAATTCTATTGGCACAAATGATATAAACTGTGATAGATGTTGTTGTTCATTTGGGATTTATCAATTAAACAAATGCATTTTGATTTCTTCACCGCATGCAGTTATTTTCCCAAAAAGGCGTTGTTTACTGCCTTTTGCTTGGCTCTGGAAGTCCAAGGTCTTTGGCAGACTGAGACATTAGTCTCAGCTCCTGTTTAGTCTAACATTTTCATTTTCAAAAAGCCAGTGGTAAATCAAGCTGAGAGCCAGATACCCAGTCGAAAATTGATTTAGTAAGGCATTGTAACTCACTAGTTACAATCCAACTTTTTGCCTTTAGGTATACTCTCTTCAGTAATTGTCAAATCTAAGGACACACATACATACATATACTCCGCCTGTCCCCTCTCACCTTCTCTTCCTGACAAATAGACTTTGGAAGAAAATATTAATAAATGCAGACATTTGAGACATGATGATTCAAGCAGCAGAAATTAAAAAAAAATTCTATTCCTCACTAGCTAATGGACTTTTCCCTAAATGTGTTTTTCCTCAAAGGTAAAAAACATATTGGATATAATATAGTTATGTTGACTCTTACTTAGGATCTAAAAAAGTTAAAGCCATCTCTTTATAAAACAAGTAGTTTGCTTTAGGGAGAGATTATTTCTCATTCAAATTCATAACTCCCAAGCATCCTGTACATGTCCAATAAATGATGATTAAATTGAATTCTGTAACCCACTCATACAGTGAAGAAATAATAGTGAGCAATTCTAGGAGAAAAAGTTATGAGTTCATTTATTAGCTTTAGTTTTTCTTGCAGGGGAACAGCTTATAAATTCTTAAACAATTTGAATAGCTTTGTTTTCTGTTTCTGTTTTTTGCTTTAAGGGAATAACTAGGAAACAATCAGTGAAAAAAAAAATGTGTCCAATCTGGATGGCCATATCAGGATCATCCAGAAGTAAGGTGGGCTAGAGGCCAAGGAACATTTGCAAGGGAAATAGACAGTGACCTCCAACTGCTTCCTTAAGAACTAGATTCCAAGATGGGTTCCAATTTCACTGCTTTCCTTAATAGCTTTGCATGAATCCAGTGTGCATTTACTGAATTTGGAGATTAAGTTATGATATACTGAATAGCAATTCTGTACTGGTATAACTCACAAACAGATGCATAAAAGTAGGCCAGTCAGTTCAGAAAGATAATTCCCACAATCTAACAAAAGAAACTATCATAGGAACTGTGTTGTTCTTTTCTAGAAACAGCGTTCTCACAGTGATGTCTGTGCCCTAAACTCAGTACAGCGACATCACTTTGCCGACAAAGGTCTGTATAGTTGAAGCTATGGGTTTTCCAGTAGTCAAGTACGGATATGAGAGTTAGACCATAAAGAAGGCTGAAGACCAAAGGATTGATGCTTTTGAATTGTGGTGCTGGAGAAGACTCTTAAGAGTTCCTTGGACTGCAAGGAGATCAAACCAGTCAATCCTAAAGGAAATCCTGAGTATTCATTGGAAGGACTGATGCTGAAGCTGAAGCTCTAATACTTTGGCTACCTGATGGGAAGAGCTGACTTATTGGAAAAGACCATGGTCCTGGGAAAGATTGAGGGCAGGAGGAGAAGTAGGCAACAGAGAAAAAGATGGTTGGAAGCATCACTGACTCAATGGACATGAATTTGAGCAAGCTCTGGGAGATAGTGAAAGACAGGGGAGCCTGATGTGCTGCAGTCCATGGGGTCCCAAAGAGTTGGACATGACTCAGTGACAGAATAACAAAACTCAGTGCTCTAACTTCTAAGCCCTTATGCTACCGTTCTATTTGCCCACCATGCCTGAAATACCCTCTACTACTTTAACAAGGTAATGATGTCTTTTAAGGGAAGAGTACTAGACTAAATCACATCAAAGATCTGAACTCCATCCCCACCTCTGGCACTCTGCTGGTAGTGGAGCTGTGTGTGGTCTCTTAACGTCTCACACCCAAAAGGATTGAATCACACTCAACTGGAACCGTGCTCAGATCACGAGGAATTCTGTATGTACAGAGTAGTTTGTAAACGGTAGTGCTTGATAAAATCTGGAAAAGTATTATCATTGCTCTTGTCTCATGACAAATTTCTTGCAATAAGATTCTGCTGAAAAACCATCTAAGATGCCTCTTCACCTGCAAGGGGATGATCTTGTGTTTCGTTTTCTGTTCTGTTGCTCCCTATCCAGCACCCTCCCCGGCCCCGCTTCTTTGCAGTTACTTGATGGTTTGAATTGTGGTAAAGATTGTGCCTGCCTCATTATCACTTTAAAACTTAAGTAACATGATGTCCAGTCTGTTGGAAAGGAGACAAAATTAAAGTATTGCCACTCAAGTCTGCCCAAGTCACCTAATTTTCTTGATTTGATTTTGAAATCATATTTCCTCCTAAGAGGCAGGTAGATTGGTGATTGTCAAGATCATAGCTTTTGTACAATTGTAAACGGTTCCTCCCTTTTCTTCTTTTTACAGAATATATAGAGTTGGGAGAGTAGATAGAACACTCAAGATACAAATGGATGATAAAGTAACTTCTTATAACCTACTCTACTTTATTGATTTCTTAAAAAAATTTTTTTAAACACTTTTACTTGGCAGTAATCTCAAACTTAGAGAATACGCAGGTATAAAAATGGCTTAATTTGATTTCTGAAGGGAAAGTTTGCTTCCTGGACGTATTTATCTTCACTGGGAAAACAAAAAAGAAACAATGCTAGGATATAGATTATGTAAATGAGCCAGATTCTTAAGCTTCACAACTAATGAAAAGAAAACAATAAAGCATGCTAAAGTTTTACATAACTGTTTTAAAGCAGAACTTTCTTGGCATCTTCTCTTTCATGTTTTGCTTCTGAATTGTACTTATAAATAGTAGAAACAGTTATGAGATTATTTTTCAGAAATGATTATTTTTCCTGTGAGAACTCAAAATATGTTGATTAGAAGAATATATAGTTGGTAAAAAAAAAAAAAAAGAATTAGTCATTATACAGAATTTTTCTCTCCCTCTGTTATTCCATTTTTCTCTATAGCTGATTTTTTGTGGATCACTGTAATCAACATTCTTAGGTCTTAAATGATTTTTCTTTCACTGAGCACTTGAGTCGTCTGCACAGTGTAGCTTCTCAGGAGTTTCAGGAAAATATTTTTTTCTATTGGTGAACCCCGGCTTTTTCTCAATTTGTTACAAACTTTCTTCTGTGAGATCCTAAATAATGTCTGACTTTTAATTTGTAAAAGTCTTAAAGGAACCAACTTTTATGATACAGTATTATTTGTTATGTATTTTCATTTTTATCTTTCTTTTAGATGTACATACAACTGTGTTATCTTTAATGTCTCTGGTTTCTACTAAGGAAGCTCGCGTTTTCTTCTAGTATAAATACCTGTGTCATTTTGATGTGAAATTTTTAGAAATAGTTTCTATGGAAAGACTTTCACAATGAATTTGGTTTAAATATTTACTACCTAACATATCCTTGAACTTTAAAGACTAGATTTTCAGTTGTCAACAACTCAAAACACTATCAACGATATCCATATCAAATCATCCACACCAGTAAGCTGGTAGGAAGTTTTTAGAAAATATGGCAGGTTTTTATCTTTTGTGGTCATTGCTGCTTAATTGAAGTAATATTTGTTTCCAATGTGCAAAATCTGTGCTTGGTATCTTTAAGGATAAAAAGATGGGTGAAGTATGTAGTTTAGGGTCTTGCAGAGTTTATAAAGACATGGATAGTCAAAGGTTTAAATACAATATCTAAAGTATTAACTGAAAGATCAGACCTAGAACCCAATATAAATTAGTACTCAATATACTAAAGGTCAAAGTTTAAAAAGTTTTGTTGTTCTTAAAAAGGGTAATTAAATAAGTAAATCAAAAGTAATTTCCCCACAATAATAAACTTTGGTTCAATAATATAAGGATCTTATGTTATTAAATCCAACTTAACAACTTAGCTACTATAATTCCAATTTGAAACATTATTATATCCTAAGTGCAATAGTCATTTTTGACTGTTAGATGCATTGAAGTTTTATAACATTTCACAGTAGTTTAAATAATATAAACTCCAAGCTGTGGTGTTAAATAATGATTTTTAAAATGAAATGAGAAATAGCCTTAATAGGAGGATCTACAAGAGTCACCAGGATCATCAAATTACATTAAGTGTAGTGCTCATGTTATCTTTAGTTTATTTGAGATAACAAAGAGAACTTTGAATCGCTGTTGATGAGTTGTGTTTGCGGCTGCCTTAGCTGCTCTGGTCCCATCTTCTGGCCTGTAATACTTGACTTCAGAGAAGGAGACTAAATAATAGTGACACCCTCACCTGGGCACCTTGGGTCCATTCTTCTCTTCACCTTTCCTGTCCTCTGAAGATGCACTTGATAGCACTGGGAGGGTGTTTTCCTCCTTACTCTGGTCTTCCCTTAGATCCTTGCTAGTGAGTATGATATGCTGGTCACATTCTAAGCTCTTTCTGTATATTACCTTAATTAATCCTCACCTCAACAACTTTATCACTCCCCTCATTTAACAGCTGAAGAAATGGAGGGCAGAGAGAAGTTAAATAACTCGCCCAATATTACCCAAGTAGTCGCAGTGTAGCTAAGGATCAAACATAGGCACGCTGCCCATGCTATTAACGTCACAGTCTCCGGTGAATAACTGTTGAATGAATGAAAAGCATTTTCTCTCCAAATCTATTTGAAAATGCCGTAACTGAGATAGCTTCTTCAACAGTCTTCTTAACTCCAATCTCCGTTCCCTCTAGTCAGCATTAAATCCCACATCCAGACTGAGATTTCAGGGTTTTTGTTATGCTTTCATTACTGCCCTCAAGTCTTCTGAAACACATCAATCCACCTAAAATACTTATCCATATATTTCACACATGTATACATTTTAATCTTTTAAAATATCTCCTTTTTCTTGCGCACATGTACTTTCTGTGACTAGAAAACTGGAAGATGCTATACATAATTTTTTTCTGGTTACAATATATTCGTAGTTTTTCATATTTAAAATAATGCACCAAACCTGTCATTCATATCAATGTGAGAGAAGTGAACTAGTGAAAATTGCTCAGTCATGTCCGACTCTTTGCAACCCCAGGGATTATACAGTCCATGGAATTCTCCAGGCCAGAGTGGGTAGTTGGAGTGGGTAGCTGTTCCCTTCTCCAGGGGATCTTCCCAACTCAGGGATCGCACCCAGGTCTCCTGCATTGCAGGCAGATTCTGAACCAGTTCAGTCACCAGGGAAGCCCAAGAATACTCGAGTGGGTAGCCTATCCTTTCTCCAGCAGATCCTCCCAACCCAGGAATTGAACCAGGGTCTCCTGCATCACAGGCAGATTCTTTATCAGCTGAGTTACCCAGGGAAGCCAATGGAAATGAAATAAATCAGTGGTTTAAGAATCCGCTGACTGTTGACTACCAATATGTCAGGGATTTTTATCTGATTTTTGAATGAGTCAATCAAAATGATAATTAGCAATTCTGATTCTAAAAGACATGTAAACTGGGATGTTGACATTCTCTACATTTATGTTACCATTCTGCTACGTGTCTGGAGTGGACCCATAACATGACAAAAAATGAAGAACTCTGGTGCAAATCAAATATTTACATGGTTCCATAATAGTACAAACAAGTTAAGGTGGTGCATAAAGAAATACTTAACAATGTCTATAGGCTAGATTCAGAGGGATTTGTTATAATGAGCATGCAGAGTCTCTGTAACCTTCTGACAACCTCTAGTTCTGTTTGGTTTGTAAAGCATGGAGGGGAAAATAGCTCAGTGGGAACAAAAAGGATTTGAACCTTTAACTCTCTTTTATTCAGCTTGATCCCTCCATTTTCTTCAACAAATTGAATTATAAGCAGAAGGATATAGGATTCCACGGGCATAATAGCATGGAAGTTGCAGGATTAGGGATTGGGCTCTTGTTTGGCTTTCCATACTTTCCTCTGTTGGTGTGACCCAGGCAGCCAAACACTGCCTTTGGCTTTATGGCCAAGGTCAGACATTCTAACTGTTCTGTTCTCCATGTGAGTGACTGCAGACAGGGAAGGTCAGGACTCAGTGAATTGCTGTTACCAAGGACATTTTCTTAAATATAAAATAAGAAATTAAGGCTTTTGTCATAAAGAAGGTGAAATCAGTTCACGGATAGTGGAAACAAAATGAGGATTACTGCCAGTTATGGGCAGTTGGGTAGTTGCTTTTTGAAATATTTTTTAAAAGTACGTCCAAGGAGCAAGTGAAGCCAAGTTTTCTTAAATACACTAACCAGTTGAAATATGAAAATGTTAAAAATTTCTGAGCATTAAATTTAAATGATGAAGAATAAAGATGTGCCCAAGGCACTTGTTCTGACATGGGGAGAAAAGATTATTGCAGGTGACTGAACCAGAACAGAAGTTTAGAGAAGGTTATCAAGGGAAATAAAAAGAAAAGTCACTTTTTCATCATGATGACTAGAAACACCACTAATAGCATATCTAATTTTAAAATGCTCACATATAACTATTTTGAATAACACTGATATGTTCTGGAAATTAAAATCAAGAAAAATTGAAAGAATATAAGTAATCATTATGCAAACACATCTGTGTAACTCTTCAAAAGTAGTCTTTAATTTTTTTTTCCCTTTTCTCTCTACCCTTGGGTTTCACCCCTCAGGTCCTCAGTAGGTATTTGTGGTATTGAATTGAAAGCAATCTCTGAATGCTAAAGCATGTTCATGTTCTAGGACTGTTTCTTCATTTGAGCCTCAAAATGGCTCTCTGATGTAGTGGATGTACACGGTCGGGGATATAACACAGAAACTGTGAGGTCGACAGAGGCCAACCGCCAAGTTCAAGCAGTAGGAGACTTCACGCTAAAGCAGTGGACCTATCTGAGCCTTAGTTTACTCCTCTGTAAAACAGAGATATAAATATTCTCTAGGTATTAGGTTGAACCTCATTGGTGAGGAGTGTACCTGAGACATTAGCAGTGTGTCTGAGACAAAGCAAAACTCAGTAATTGTTAGCTATGATGATGATTTAATCTGATGCTGATGTTCAAGCAACAGTGGTTAAATGAGTCTCCAAACCGTCCGTCAAATTAGTATCAGGAGGTCTCTACTCCTAAGCTTATGATCTTTAAAAAAAAATAATAATATAAGAAAGTAATCTCTTAATAATGGCATCTTTCAAATGGTCTTTCTGAACGAATAAAATATTGCTTCATGTTTATTGAATTTGGACCATGTAATTATAGGAACAAATGATGCTTCATTCCTAATTGTAAAGGTGTATATGTCTGACAACTTTTATTCCTATGGGCCATTAAAACATTACTGTCTAATTATCCTAAGACTAGTGGCTTTGTTGAATTGGGGAGACATTAATTTTAAAGACTCAAGAGAAAGGCATATTAGGAGGACCTGTACGTCAGAGCCTCAAAGAGAACTCACATTTTCATGGTATTTAAAAAAGCACAGCGGATCAATTTTTGGATAAACTCCCCCAAAGGGAACCTTTACCAACTTCCAAAAAGCTAACATCAGAAAATATCTATGAAATATACAGTTTATCAAATTCCACAGAATTGGATCTGATATGCTACTAAAAATAGAAGCACCTTGAGAGCTTCTAATGGAGACTAGTTTTACCAATACATTGTGTGGAATAAGAGGATTAAGAACACTGTGAAGGATAAAATGGAGGAGGCAAGGGAGTTAATCATTGCTGTGTGTTGTTTAATGATAATATGTGAATTTTTTGCCTATAAATGTGCATAGTTCTGAGATTTTAAATATATTCATCTTTGTATTAATGCATAACAATACAACAATGTCTTCAAAGTCTAATCTATATCTACCTATGTTCTTACTGAATTTAATTTTAGACTATATACCAATTATCAAGGAATTGCTATATTATGTAAAGCTGAAAGGAAGGACATGGAATTTTCTGAAAATGGAAAATTACAATGCTTCTCTCTTATTTTTCTATTCAGTTTACATATAGCCAAAGATCACTTCATGGCAAACAGATGGGGAAACAATGGAAACAGTGACAGACTTTATTTTTGGGGGCTCCAAAATCATTGCAGATGGTGACTGTAGCCATGAAATTAAAAAATGCTTGCTCCTTGGAAGAAAAGATATGACCAACCTAGACAGCATATTAAAAAGCAGAAACATTACTTTGCCAACAAAGGTCCATCTATTCAAAGCTATGGTTTTTCCAGTAGTCATGTATGGATGTTAGAGTTGGACTAAAAAGAAAGCTGAGCACTGAAGAATTGATGCTTTTGAATTGTGGTGTTGGAGAAGACTCTTGAGAGTCCCTTGGACTGCAAGGAGATCGATCCAACCATTCTATCCTAAAGGAAATCAGTACTGAATGTTCATTGGATGGACTGATGCTGAAGCTGAAACTTCAATACTTTGGCCACCTGATGTGAAGAACTGACTCATTTGAAAAGACCCTGATGCTGGGAAAGATCAAAGGCAGGAGGAGAAGAGGATGACAGAGGATGAGATGGTTGGATGGCATCACCGACTCAATGGACATGAGTCTGAGTAGGCCCTGGGAGTTGGTGACGCACAAGGAAGCCTGCCGTGCTGCATTCCATGGGGTGGCAAAGAGTTGGACATGATTGAGCAGCTGAACTGAACTGAAAGATAATCTAAGTGATTTTTCATAGAATCCAATACTCTTTCCTTTAACCATTAACAAGAAAACATGCACCTTTTTCTGTTTGCTGTGCTGGCATCAGTGACATTTTCACAATCCTGATTGTTCTATCTTGAAGTCTCTGACTTTTGGAACCTCCTGCTTTCTCTTGGCTTCTGCATTCAGTTAATTGGGAAGTCTGGGTAACTCTCCCTCTGCTGTGTGGGCTAACGCATGCTCTTCCCTTAAGACATGATCCCAATCCCACCACCTCCTCTAGGAAGCTTTGCTGAACCCCCAAGCCCAGTTAGCCCCTGTCTTTTGTATTTCCACAATCCTTTGGGGATGCCCATTTTATCACTGAGCTTGCCACATCTTGCTATAATTATTGCCAATAATATTCTCCTAGGGCAGTGGTTCTCAAATTTCACCACAAATTAGAATCATAAATACTTAATTAAAAAGCAACTAAATCGGAATCTCTGGGGAAGTGAGACTCAGGCCAACATACATATTTTTAAAAGCAGCACGTCTCAAATGTTAACTTGTACAGTGGTGGTGGTGGTTTAGTCGCTAAGTCGTGTCTGACTCTTGTGACCCCATGGACTGTACCCCGCCAGGCTCCTCAGTCCATGGGATTCCCCAGGCAAGAACACTGGAGTGGGTAGTCATTTCCTTTTCCAGGTCATCTTCCCAAACCACAGATTGAACCCGCAGGCCCTTGTTTCCTGTGCTGCAGGCAGATTTCTTACCACATATCCACCAGGGAAGCCCCTTAATATGCATAAAATTCACCTAAAATTCTGCTTTTGTTGAAAAGCAGATTCTGATTCAATAGATCGCAGGTGGGGGCCTAAGAATTTACATTTCTAATAAGCTCCCAGGTGGCACAGAGACCACTTATGCTAAATCAGCTAAAAGTTCCCCCCAAATGGTTATATATTTTAGAAAACAATATCCTCCTTATCTGTATCGATACCTATATCTTAAGCTCACAAACTTTTACCCAATACAGGACCACTTCTTTCTACCCCCACCTGCCACTACCTTTTCAGGTGAGTAGAGGTGTTGAGAATTGTCTCATAAATCAGAGTTTGGGTTGTCAATCTTTCAGCTGTAACTGGCCTTCCTCACTTTTTTTTTATCATTTATTTTTATTAATTGGAGGCTAATTACTTTACAATATTGTAGTGGTTTTTGTCATACATTGACATGAATCAGCCATGGATTTACATGTATTCCTCATCCCGATCCCCCCTCCCACCTCCCTCTCCACCCGATTCCTCTGGGTCTTCCCAGTGCACCAGGCCCAGAGAGAGAAAATTAACCGGCCCTTCCTCACTTCTATACACAATAAGTGCGTCCCTTGCTAGCTGTGCCATGCACATGTTTCTGTGTAAATCTTTCTGGCCAGAGAGAAATGCGGAGGAGCGTTAATTAAGACAGTGGGGCTTCCCAGGTGATGCTAGTGGTAAAGAACACGTCTGTCAATGCAGGAGATGTAAGAGACATGGGTTTGATCCCTGGGTCAGGAAGATCCCCTGGAGGAGGTCATGGCAACCCAGTCCAGTATTCCTGCCTGGAGAATCCCCCTGGACAGAAAAGCCTGGTTGGCTACAGTCCATGGCATTGCAAAGGGTCGGACATGACTAAAAAAGCAACTGAACACACACACACACACACACACACATACACACACGAATGGACGCATTAAGACAACATGAGAAGGAAGGTCTTGCTAACTTTGTGCTTCAGTTTTAAAGCTCATCTTGTATTCACTTCATGGTTTTATTTATTTATTTCACCGAAGGATAATTGCTTTACAGATTTTGTTGTTTTCTGTCAAACCTCGACATGAATCAGCTGTAGGTATACATGTATCCCTTCCTTTTTGAACCTCCCTCCCATCTCCTGCCCCATCCCACCCTCTAGATTGATAGAGAAGCCTCTGAGTTTCCTGAGCCATATAGCAAATTCCCCTTGGCTATCACTCTAGCCTCCAGATCCATTTTCTGCTGTTTCGTGGATGCTTATGTGGCTTTCTTTTTTTTTCCTTCTACACCTGGTAGCCTCTTGCTCCCACACCCATTCTCTCATTTTCCTCCATTGTTACTGTCATCCCTATTGACTTGCACCCAAATAACTGGAACCAAGGAATGCATATATAAATATAAACAGAACACACATATAAATATTACATTACTTACAATGTAAAAACGTCTTTCTTCTACTTTAAGTGCATTTGCTCACTGGCCTTACTTTTCCTCAGTTAATGCCTCTATCTGTTACATGAAAAGTTGAGTCTTTTCAGTTTAAGGTCTTAAGAATAGGCTTTGAGTAGCTATTATTTATGGGCTTCCCACGTGGTGCAGTGGTAATGAATCCACCTGCAATGCAGGAGATGCAGGAGACGTGGGTTCAATCCCCGGGTCAAGAAGATGCCCTGGAGGAGGAAATGGCAACCTGCTCCAGTATTCTTGCCTGGAAAATCCCACGAACAGAGGAGCCTGGCGGGCTACAGTCCATGGGGTTGCAAAGAGTCCGACAGGACTAAAGCGACTTAGCACAATAGCACAGTTTAAGGTTCTATTAGTTTTTGTACATCTTTATATGCCAATCTAACCACAGTCTTTTGGTTCTCAGAGTTTGCATCAAGGCACCCTGGCGTGCAGCAGGGAACTCACTGCAGCATCGGGAAATATTTTTAAAAATTGAGGGAAACACAGCAACCCTTGAGGTATCAGACATCTTGCGAATTACTAACTCAGAGTAGTTCACAGTTTCAACAGTCGGTGGTGCTACCTTCCTTTTGATGATGTCATATACTAAGATTTGTGAAGCTGAGTTTCCCACAATGCACGTGCGTGTGCTAAGTTGCTTCAGTCGTATCCAACTCTTTGTGACTCTATGGACTGTAGCCTGCCAGGCTTCTCTGTCCATGGGATTCTCCAGGCAAGAACACTGGAGTGGGTTGGCATGTCTTCCTCCAGGGTATTTTTCCCATCCAGGGATTGAACCTGTGTCTCTTGCATTGCAGGTGGATTCTTCTACTGCTGAGCCACTGGGGAAGCCCATGTTAAAAAGCAAATATGGTGCAGAAATCAATGTGGAAAAGTTGTGCAGTGCAAAAAAAGTGGACCAACCTGTTGCCTCATGAGAAGCAAATCTGTTTTTCCTTTTTTAAATATTTATTTTTGGCCCACTTTTAATTGTGGTAAAAAAAAATTGTAGTCTTATCTCTTTGTTGATAAAATATAAAGACAGATTCAGGAAAATGCCTTATCAATAGTTCAGGAACACCTCTTACATACATTTGATAGAGCAATGATGGCATCTAGGATAACTTCACTTATTGCGCTTGACTTTTTCCCCAGCGGATATTTCTTCTTTATGGATTAGAACATCAAGGAGGTGGGGAAGGGGCAGATGAGGGGAGGAAGAAGGGCAATTTTTCTTGCTGCCAATAAAGTATGCAAATCCAATGAATCAAATTGAAGCTGTGATTGTGAAGGGATTTTCCCACAAGCCTCTCCATTTACCACCCACTGAGAAATCTGTTAATTACATCATTTTACTTTTGCAATGATATAAAAATAATCAGCTTCCATGCATTAAAGCTTTAACAGAGTGTATTCAATGGAGTTTTCATCGATAACAATAACTTCTTTCTGCACCTACTGTGTGCCAACTACTAGTTCTTGTCTCACTTTACATTGCAACTCCATGAGGTACATAGGCTTTACTTCTGCATTTTCTAGATGAAGAAACCAAAGCCTGAAAAGGTTAACAACCTTTGTGGGCTACACAACTGGCACCTGTCAGCACAGTGAAATGGCCTCAGATCTGCTTCAGTCCACAGCTCGCAACTTTTCCCCACGGCAATATTACCTCTCACAATTATAATCATAAAACTGATTCTTCTGAGGTTTTACCCATTGCTGCTTTTAGTGTTTTGAAATATCTGTATTTAAAAATATATGCTATTTTTTAATGTAAAATGGCATCACAATTTGAGACGAAAAAGAAGAAAAGAAAAAGGGGAGTCAATTATTTAAATAAAGCACTTTAAAAAACTTAATCTTTAATGACAATAATGTTATTTGTATTGTAGAAAGTGCTTTCAAGATTATAAGATTTTTTTTTTTACAATAATTGCCCTATTAATGTAGTGCTATTCAAATTTCACAAAGGAAATGGAGTGAAGTATGAGTAAGTGGACTGTCTTTCTTCAGCAGTCACACAGCGTGTGAATTTCATAGCAAATACAAGGCTAGTCTCTCAAGGATCCATGTTGATGTTCACCCCTTCACTGAATATTTCCTCCCTTACTTTATGCCACATTAATAATTCACTTCATTGGAAAAATGCCTGGTTACCTCAGCCCAAACCATGAATGCTTTTCCTTCATTTATTGTGGTAGATACTTAAAAAGAATATTTGCATCTGGTTATTCAGGGATATTTGATAACAGATTGAAGTGTGAACATGCAGCCCTTGGAATCTGTAAAATTTATGCTATTTGCATGATATCCAAATATAGATGTTCTAAAGTTGTAGTGGTACTCATAAATGAAGATGTTTTATCATCTCTATTATGTTTGTCCCTAGTTTGTTTACAGAAAGGATGTGTGACAATTATTTTCCTGATCAGTACCATGTTCTGAAACAGAGAATCTACAAAGTACAGACCTGTATCCCTGTCTTTCTCACTTCTTAGCAGGATGCAGATCTTCTGCAGTGGGAATGTGACTGATGATAAAATTTCAGTGAAATTCATGATGGCAGTATAACCAAGCTGTTTCCCTGACTCAGCTCCAGTAGTCCGTAAGGGCTATAATAAGCTATGCCTCCTCATTTTACTTTCTGGAGTCAATAAAATGGTCAGATGATATTTGGAAATGGCACCTTTACCTAACCATTTTCCTCTTTTGTGAACTTTGCTACAATTAAATCATAAGTTTTTGAAATGCCTGGTTATTAGCAATTATTGGAGACAAGACAAAAAAGCAGCAGCAACACAACTAAATCTAAGGCAGTGGTGGGTTTTGAGGATAAAGATCTCCGTTTGGTCAGAGCATAGACGGCTCTGTAGGTAGCAGAGTTAAGAAATAGTTAATTTGAACCTGGCCAAAGGACAAAAGCTCAGAATGTTTTTTTTTTTCCCTCAGAATAAGAAAAAAAGGAAGCTTCCTTTCCTTACAACTAAATCTTTCTATTCCTATTTTTAATACATCCTACTTTATAGAATAGCTGGACCACATTTTTCAAGCTAAAGTAAAAATTAAAGGATTTATGATAATCCTATGCGGATGGTTGTGGGCGTTTCATTTTCAACTGAAGCATTTCTCTCTCTTTGTTGCAGTGCTAACATTTCTCAGCTTCTTGCTACAGTCTTCTTTCTGAAACTACTCAAGTGAAAAAAAAAAAAGTCTTACCAGATAAGCAACAATTCTTACTGTATTGGGAGAAGAGTTCACATCCTCCCTGTTCTATTTATGAAAAGTAACTTCTTCAGGCTTTTAAAACCAGAATGTCAAAGAGCCCAACGGAATCCTACCTTGCCCACATACTGATAATCGGATCCTGTGTATTCCTCCAGGAGAAAGAACTGATTCCACATCCAGCTCCTTTTCGAACGGCTCAGCTCATTTTTGCTGTTTCCAGAGAGCTCCAGGGTCCTTTTCTTTGCCGGGAAACCACTAGTCCTCTTAGATAATGGAGTTGAGAAAGTTGGGTAGGGCTGGCCAACCCAAAAGAGAAGCAAGAAGTATCGGTAAGTTCTCATTCTGATGCCACAGTCCAGTCTCTGAGTAGCAGGTACCCCTCTCCTTGAAATGTCTTTTCTCACTGCACTGTATCCAGCCTCATTCCTCCTTTCTTCCTTAATGTTCTTGGCTTGGCTGTCAGAGAATATCTGGAAAGAATAATAACATATCAAGCATTTTTAGAGATGCTTAAAATTCAGTGTTACAGCAAATAGCTCTGGAGAAAAAAGAGGACAGAAATTTGAATAGCAAAACAACAAAAAAATAAGTTGGCTATCAATTTTGAAATGAGGAAAACGGTCTTTCAGATATGCTAAACGGAAGGCGGTTGCCGAGTATGAAGCTACTGTTTTCCTCTCTCCTTTTCTATCACTTAAAAATCCTATTTTAAGTAATAGCTTGCTGTAGGTCAACATGCCAGAGTGGATTATTTCACTACTCTTTTACCTCTGAGGATGTGGGCTGAGATCTGGTTAGAAGAAATGAGTTTGTGTTTCTGATTCTATTTGCATATTTATCCTCATGAAAGAATATCACAGACAATTTTGATTCAATTGAAAGTGGATAATGTTGAAATTTCGCTAAAGTGTATTGAGCACCTGTGATGGGAAGGCAGAAGCCTGTTCTGCAGACTCTTGGCTTCTGAGATGTGTTGTGATGGAACAGCCGGGTCAAACAAGGTTGGAAAAGACCTTATGTCTTCTCTGAAGAATGCTCATTAGTGTATTGACTTTTCTGAAGTGAAATTTTGTAGCAATGATGATAAGCCTGTATTTAATCCAGTATTTTCCAAACTTGACCGGGAAAGTTTTTTTCCTCATATGACCCAATTAACACTACAGGATGGGTTAATGAACAAGCTACAGAATTTGTATTTAATAGTATAGAGAATAAAATGAACAATTCTCTTCAATTTTTTTGAGGAAATCCTGGTTGGCTTTTATCTCTAAATTTTACTTGTATCATAGGCAACTATGTAAGTATATTAAAATTGGCCCGACAGTTCCTTTGTAATATTCACAGGTATATCAAATGTACCTCAATACCACAGTGAGGGCAATAGATGACAAGATCTTTAGAAAAGTCAGCTATTATAATTGTGGGTAATAATTTTCCATGACAAATATTAATTTTTAATATTAATTAATATCAATTGATTAAAAATTAATTAATTTTTAAAAACATAGCCTAGCATTAAAAAAAATCCTCATGCCAGAGTGCTTGGCAAAGATGCAAAGATATCACAATTTGGTTTACCATTTTACCTAATTAAACTAATGCATGCCTATATCTCCCTCCTAAATTTTCCCACATTTCTTGGAAAAAAAACCCCAACAAATTACTCCTTTATCTTGCTGTTTGAATAGAAAAAATATTTTCTTAAATAATACTAACACAAAAATGAAGGGCTTTGTAAGGTACAATATATGGTACAGTCAAATAGGTAAATACAGGTAAATAAACACAGATAAAGGAACAGGTTTTAGGCAATCTAATCAGTATTTTTTTTTCCCTCTATGTCTGAAAGATTTGTCCCTTTGTCTCCTAATTTTCTACTAGGTAAATGTATATATGACCAGTTTTTTTTTTTTTTTTAACCTCAGCAATGAATAATTATAGCCAACCAACACATGTTTAAATGGAAGTTTTCTGGTGGAATATAAGTGAAATATTTCATAGTGTTCAGCATTTTTAAACCTTTATTCTATTATTATGCATCTTCTTGACAGCAGGCTGGGGAAGTTGAAAATTCCACAGGTGAGTGAATTAGTACTGTGACAATTAGTCATGCTGGAAGAATGCCAGGTACCAGTATATTTGTCATTATGTGGCCTTGGGACAGGTGTGGGATGACTGATGACCAATTAGGTAATGACAGTTCTCTCTTCTCGTGGATAGGATGTAAGGGGGGCTGAGAGACCATATGGAGAAAAGCCCTCTAAAGACATCTATTCATTTCTAGCAGTCGGATGGCACTGAGGTTGATTCAGTGGAAACTGCATTTTTCCTCATTTCCCACATCCTCCGTTATTTGCATAGACAAACCTGCAGTGAGGAGTTACTCATCTGCGGCTGCACTCCATGTGTGTCCCACGGTGCTGGCAGGGAAGAGGGATGCAGAGAATGGAGGTGTCAGCTGTTAAAATGCAGGCTCCTAAAGGCCGTTTTAGAGAAAAATCGATCCCTATGGATGTTGTGTGCAAACTCTACAAGCTGTTGCCACTTGAATATTAAATATTAGTTCTTTTTAATATCACAGATACCAAAATGTCAAGTATTTTACTTTTTTTTTTTTTTCCTGCTTAGCTGGTAATAAGCTTTTAAAGTGGTACAAATTTAAGCAGTGTCTCCAAGCATGGTAGAACATCCATTTAGTTATCAGCCAGCTCTTTTGGTATCAACTTGGGGAATCAAAAGAGAACTGTGGACAGCTTGTCTGTGAGTCCCCTCAGGGACAGTAACCCTGGGGGACATACCGTTCATCCTTGAAGAATTCCCCTACTTCCCCCTGCAAGAGATTCTACTCTAGCAAAAGGGATTCTAGCAGGAGCAAAGAACTGGGGCCTAATCCAGTGCTTTGGCCACTGCCCACCGTAACCAGCTTCCACCACCCTCAGTGCCCTTCACTGCACTCCATCCACTGAAATGGGACCAGACACGTGTGAACGTCTTGCCACAAGACACATGTCACGGCTCCTGGGTTCAGGACATCCAAAAGTGAGAAGGAGAGGAGGGAAGAAAGGGTGTGTCCTTGTTAAAACTCAGTATGCAAAGTTACTAAAATTACTATGATCCACTCATATTTGGTATTCAGAGGGATAGCTTTCTCTACAAAACTCTACAGTTAAAAAACGCCAACAAACTCGACACTGTTGAATATATAACTTAGCAATTCTCATATAATAATACTACTCATGTAATACTACTTAATACTGCTTAAGTCAGGATTGCATGGTCGTCAAGATTATCAATGTTGGAGCCAGACTGCCTGGGTTTAAATTGCTATGAATTTGTGAAAATGCTTAATCTCACTGCACCTTAGTTTCTCGGTCTATAAATGGGAGTTATTATGGTAACTACCTCAGAGGGCATTATAAGGATTAAATGTCATTACATGCACTTAAAACAGTGACTGGCACTTAGTAAGGTATTAATACGTATTAGCCATTGTTATCATTATTACTACCACTATTGTTATTGTTACTATTATTTGCATTCCAAGTTTAGAATCCATCTACAGTAGCCTGCAAAAGCGTGCCAAAGATAGTATAGTTCCTTCTTAGGCTTAAATACTTTTTTATTTTTCAAGAGGCATTTCCAAGCAAGTCAAATTCTCTTAAAATTAAAGAATAGAAGCATTTAAAAATCAGAATTAGTCCATTTGCTAATTATTTTCCTTTGTGTAGACTTCAGTTCAGTGTTTCACAGTAACCATGTAGAAACAGAGAAGACGGAAGCTTTATGCCCACAGCCTGCCTCCAGAAGATTATGGGCAAAAACGAAAGTTCACCAGAGGACAGACTCATTTACAGACTCTATGTGTCCTTTCCCCCTTTCCATTTCGTTAACGTTTTGGAAATCATCTTTACTTTATTCAAGTGAAAACAATCAGAACTAACTTCAATGCTGTAATTTTACCTTGCAAAAATGGTACTGGATACACATTCTTTTATGATTTAACATGCTGATATTATATCAGATGAGAATTTGATCTAGTCAAAATGAATGACATACCTATTTTTAGGTATATTTAATTTTAGATTAAAATCTAAAAATATGAAATGAAAAAAACCCCACATTCCAAACATGATCTTGTGCTAAGTTGCTTTAGTTGGATCCGATTCTTTGTGACCCTATGGACCGTAGCCCACCAGCTCCTCTGTCCATGGGATTCTCCAGGCAATAATACTGGAGTGGGTTGCCAGGCCCTTCTCCAAGGGATCTCTCCACCCAGGGACCAAACCCATGTTTCTTAGTCTCCTGCATTGGCAGGTGGGTCCTTTACCACTAGCGCCACCTGGGAAGCCCAAACATGACCTTGGATGCAAAAGCCGCTGACTTCTGAGCAATCAGAATACAGGAAAACCACATGGCAAGTAGTAATCAGATGTGCTCGTTCATTCTGTAGGTGTCAGGCAGTAAAATAAAATGACAAAAAGTAAGAGCATACACAGACACCAAATTTTAAAATAGTAGGGATGGTTATTCAATTAGGAAAGAACCAAAGATTAGATGGGTAGCACTAGTGGTGAAGAATCCGCCTGCCAACGCGGGAGACACAAGAAACTAGTGTTGGATCCTTGGGTTGGGAAAATTCCCTGGAAGAGGGCATGGCAACCCACTCCAGTATTCTTGCCTGGAGAATCCCATGGACAGAGGAGCCTGGTGGACTATGGTCCATAGGGTCACAAAGAGTTGGACATGACTGTAGTGACTTAGCATGCAAACAAAAATTAGACCGTAGGGCAGGAAAGTATTTAAAGCAAAATGAATATTGTACCATTTTGCTCTCATCCCCTCATGGCATCAAGAGCAAACTAGGTAGAAATATAAAAAACTCTGTAAAAATGAACCTTGAACTTCCTAATTATAGCCCAATGACAGTTTAGCAATGAACTTAAAAGATTTCTTAATAGATCATGTCTCTACTTTTTATTTTCATTTTTGCCGGAATCTGTTTTTTAGGAGGGGGAGATTTCTATTTCTTATAGGCAATTGTTTGCTCTGAAATATGATATGCAAAAGGGTTGCTCTAGAAAAATAGTTTGAATCTTTGCAGAAGCCTTTTTTAGTGATGTGTAGAAGGTAATTAAGATGTTTATGGATGGTAGGGCAAAGTCCACATAGCATTCATAATTGCATATTTTGAAAATTTATTTGCCTGGCAGCCAGTAGGGATGTATATTTCAGTCTTCACAAGAGCATATAGTCAAGTCCAGCTTTTATTTAATGCATGCCAGTTAGAAGAAACCTGGGCCTCATTAATTCAGGTTCTATCAATTTAGAATATGTAATAATTAATGCAGAAGCTTGGCTGAAGTTTTCCTTTGATTAGCAAAATCTTTCCCCCTAGATTATTGCAAATTAATAATGTAAAATATTTCATAGGATATATAGAATGGGAAGACAAACTACGATGTCTTCAAGTTCCCTGGAATACTTTGGAATCACCTTTTATTTGCAAATAATATGTTAATTAGAAAACGTCTCTATTGATTAAATTGCTTCTCCAGCAACTCATATTTGATAACAGTTTGAACTATCTGGTTTTGAGATACTGATTTTATTATATTATTTACAGACAAACAAATAAGTAAATATTAGACAGACTTAAAGGCAATATAATTACTTTGAAGTTTTAGAATTCAGACTTAGCATACATCTGGTGTTCCTGATTAATTCTAATCAGTGCAATATTACTATAATGCCATCTAGGCTTACAAATTAAACCAAGTACATTCATTTTTTTTGGTATGCAGAGCCTTAACTTTGGCACTAAAAGCCCAGTCAACATTCAATAAAGCAACATTATTAATACACTTGAACCATTTACCCTAGCAAGAGAATGTTTTTTAAAATCTGTTATGAAATGATTTTTTCAAATAAATGGTGTTGCACAGAAATACTGTAGCATAGCACTTTGCATGATGCTGCTCACAGAAAATATTTCTGAAAATATCATCTACCCATAAATCATCCTCACCCATTGGCATAACCCATTAGTAATGCTTTTAACATATGTACCATGAATCCCTGAGGCTTCCCTGGTGGCTTCGTGGTAAAGAAGCTGCCTGCAGTGCAGGAGACGTGGGTCCATGGCTTCGATCCCTCAGTCAGGAAGATCTCCTGGAGAAGGAAATGGGAACCCACTCCAGTTTTCTTGCCTGAAAATCCCATGGACAGAGCAGCCCTGAGGGCTGCAGTCCATGGGGTCAAAAGTGTAGGACACGACTTAGCAACTAAACCACCACCAGCAGCATAAATTCCTACTAAATTTTTGGTACATCTCACATTCTACTGTCCATGAAATAGAAAGTGAAAGTGAAAGTTGCTCACTTGTGTCCGACTCTTTGTGACATCATGGACTATACAGTCCATCAAATTCTCCAGGCCCTAATACTGGAATGGGTAGATCTTCCCTTTCGCAGGGGATCTTCCCAACCCAGGGACCGAACCTAGGTTTCCCACATTGCAGGTGGATTCTTTACCTGCTGAGTCACCAGGGAAGCCCATATTAAGTAGGAAACAGCTGGTTATTTACAAGTATTTAGCATTTCTTTTGACCCTATTGTATTCCAACTCAGCCTGAAATCTCTCCATTCCCACACCATCTTTGAGTGCACCGGAGACGAGGGTGGTTTTTTACTCCATTAAAACCTGGCAAATCAAAGAAACAGGACTGTGATATCAGGATTAATTAAACAGAGTGAAGCCAAAGGGACACGTCTTCCTACAGGTAAATCTTTAATAATATATATACACGTTCTTTATTCTGAGAGGAGTTTTACAGCCAATTAAGGTGGTTCACAATCAATTTTTGGATGACCCAAGGAACTTTGTTTTGAATAGGTTGCCACCTGCTGTGAATAAAAATAAGTCTGTAGTACATGGCTGATCTTCTAGAAGTGGTGACATAAGGATAGAACCAATTTAAAATTTTTGGTAGAGATTTTACATGAAGTCTTCATTTCTAAACCTCCATTTCATTTTTCTGTAAATGTCAAAGTCACTGTTGAGTAAAATTGGTTCCGTTTCGTGTGTGTAATGAACTCCACTGAAATGTGTCAAACAGCCTAGGCATCTTCCATCACATAGCATTCCTCTTGTGCCAATGAATCATTATGGCGACAGTCATCAAATGCTGCCCGAATTTTTTGTAAATGTTTATATTTGTGGATAATATGCCAATCTGTTTGCAAACTGATGTGTTTCCAGATGAAGCTATTTCAACAGTATTACCCTTGTTCTAAAATCATATTCCAGACATTGCATTAATGAAGATAAAATCAAATGTGTTACAGCACAGAAAATGGTGTTTTATATGTAGTTGAGGCTTAAGGAATATTTGTTGAGTTGAAATACTCAGTTGGGACCAGAAACCCCCAAAATTTGAATCAAAAAGACAGAATTCTTTTTCCATGGGGGTTGGGGTGATCCAAAATATTTTATCATGAGAGGAAGTATCAGAATATGGTTAAGAACAGATTCTGGCAGGCCATCTCTGGGTTAGCTCAGCCTCACCCAACACTGGCTGGGCAAAGTAGAGGACGAATGTGTGCCTACATTTTTTTTTTAAATCTATAAAACACAATGATATTAATAGTATCTACCTTGTAGGACGGCTGTGAGAATAAAATGAATGAGTTGCCATGAGGTCTTAGCTATTAAGATGATCACAAATACCTAAATGGTCAAAGAATATCCTAGTAGAGGACACACTTTGCCTCTTGCACATCTCTTGGTTTACCTTTTACAACCGAGAAACTGTGGCCAGTGGCTCATCTTTAAAGATCAGCACATGCCTATTTCTGGGTTAATTTGGAACCAGAGAAGCTCTCGTGACATCTTCGTTTCTGGAGTGGAGGGAGCTGCCTCCTGAATCATGCTGGCACTTGCCTACGACCCTTATGGATGCCTGCATAAAGTGTGTTCAACTGCCACTCAATTGCCTTTTGTCCTCTCATGTTCTCTGCAGTTTTCTTAAACCTGCTTGCTTCAGTCCTTTATGTGTATTGCCTGGCTCCTTGTGCATGCTGTCTTTTCCCAAAAGATTTACTTGTGTGAACAAAGGAGAAGAGAAAGCATTTTATGCTTGTAACTAGCTATTCATGGCATGAATTTTGAACATTTCTGTAGCAAATTATATGTTCAGGTTGCAGAACTGTATGAATGACTTGGTTTCCTATTACTCCCTGCTTGTACATTAGGCTCTTCTGCAGCTTTGTTAATTCTTTTGGACGCGTGGCCATTTAAGACAATGAGCTTGAATAAGACTGCAAGATGTCAAAAACCACTTGCACATTCTTGTGAGTGATTTCAGTGAGTTTGGTCTTCTTTCAGCAGCTCAGTGAAAGGGCAGCCAGAAGGTACTGGCTGGGAGCTACAAGGCCACCTTGGTGGGGTAAGGAGTTCAAAACAAATTTAACTTTATTAAACTACAAAAGGAGTCACATGGTTGGGTTTACCATAAAGTCACTGTGAAACCTGGCACATCACAGATGATTTTTAAAGGTTCCTACTCATGAAAAGTGCTATGAAGAGTGGAGATGTACTTATGCTTGCTGATATAATATCTAAGCCTTTATCACTTATACGAAGTCTAGCACATAGTAATAAATTTGCAGTGTTCTGTCCCTGATCTATGTGCTGGGCACTGTGCTTAGCACATCACAAATATGATGTCTTCATTTAATTCTCATGAGAATCTGTGGGGTAGAGAATACACTTATAACTTCTGCAGATGAGAAACTGAAGTTTAGAGAAGATGAGTGACTTGTCCAGGCTCATGGACTTGTCCATGTAATGGGGACGTGAGGAAGCCAGACTCTAGCCCTGGCATATGACTCTGGAGTCCTTGTTCTGAACTCACTCTGATGAGTTACAGGCTGCCAGGCTGCTGCCCATGAGAAGCACTCAGTATAGCTGTGACCTTACAGCAGAATCTTCACAACTCCCCTAAAAATATAACAACAATATAGGTCTCTGAGAGGTAAAAATAGTTGTCACAAAATGTCTAAGCAAATAAGGATAGCAAACAATGTTTGCTTTGCCCCATGCAATGAGATAAATGCTTTCAAAACATGTAGTCTTAAACAATAATTCTTTGAAATAGAGACCGTCACTCTTATCCTTCACTCTAGAGACAGGAGAGACAGGCTTGGAGGGAACCGGATGCTTTGCCCAAGGGGGCATAGCTAGCGGCTGGTAGAACTTGGATCAAACCCAGCTCATCTAGAGGCTCCTTCTTAACCACAACATTCACTATCTCATTTGTATTTTGCTCATGGAAACAGCATCTAGGTTTTATTTACTCTCATTTCAGACAAGATTTGAACAAATTTATCATCAGGTTTCTAAAGCCCCAGCAAATTAAAGAGACCATGTAACGAGTACTGGAGGCTGGAGTCCCATTAGTAGGAGAAAGGCAGAGAAAGGCTTCAAAAGACAGGCAGAAAACTAAAGAGAAAATGGATGGAGTAAGGGGCTGGTCCTGGCAGTCAGGCAACACTCTCTATTCCTATGCTGAGGACAATGTCTGAACATACACTAGGTATACACATAAATAAAGTTGATGTGTGGATGAACGCATGATCAGCTGAATATAAGGATGACTAAACACATGATTGATGATATGACTAATGACTGTAAGAATGGACCTAGGAATACTTCACAGCACTTGAGCGAAATCCAGCATGTGAATATTCACGATGATGACCTTGAATCATTAAGAAGAGCTCCTAGTTTTCTTGAACTTTTGGCTTGAGAAGGCATGGATATATAGAATGAACACAAGCAATATGATCATCAAATGTTACAACAATGACATTCATTTGTCCATACCACATGGCATGTAGGGTCTTAGTCCTCTGACCAGGGCTGAACGTGGGCCCTTGGCAGTGAGAGCGCAGAGTCCTAACCTCTGGACCGTGAGGGAATTCCAACAGTGGTATTTGGAAACACTGGGTGTTAGGCCTCTCTGTCTTTCTCTCTCTTATTCCCTGTGTTATTTACCTCAGGCAAGCTCTTCCCCACTCTGACCTTTTGTTTCTCGTGTAAAATTAGGGCTGGTGAGCTGATACCCACTGATAGAAGATCACTGTGGTTAGAAGCACCTTCTGAGCCAGTTTACCCACATGTATCCCGGCATCAGTATTTATTAGACCTGAGAAGTGAGCAAGTGGCTTGATAGTCTCTGCTTCCATTTCCTCATTTTCCAATTGCGAATGGTACAGTTTTAGGATTTAAGTGGAGGCCCTTCCCAGGTGGCACCAATGGTAAAGAATCCACCTGCCAATGCAGGAGATGTAAGAGACATGGGTTCAATCCCTGGGTGGAGAAGATCCCCTGGAGAAGGGAATGGCAACCCATCCCAGTATTCTTGGCTAGAGAATCCCATGGACAGAGGAGCCTGGTGGGCTACAGTCACAGGCTCGCACAGAGTCGGACATGACTGAAGCCACTTAGCATGTGTGCAAGGAGGCACCTGATAGACAGCACTTCCCTTTCTCTTCCAAATTTCAAAGATATTAAGAAAACAACAACCATAATAAAGGAGTGTTGGATAGACACCAAAATATCACCTTTATTGCTAAAAAAGAAGCCAGTTGGAAAGGTAGATTAGTTTGAAAGCCTAGTGGGCTTGCTAAGCAAACCCAGCACTAGGCAGACTCCCGACTAGAGTTGGGGTTACATTATATTTTTCTTTTCTTTTACAAAAGCAGATGTGGCTGCTACCCACTGACAGCAGGCTCCAAATCTGCAGTTCGAAGCCAGAGGGAATCACTTTCTGCTTTCACTGCTGGCTGGCTCAGGTTCAGAACCCAGAGATCTGGAGGAAGTGATTAGGCAGAATCTGTTTTAATCCCCGTGAATTAAAAAAAAAGATCATTAGAGACACCAGTGATCCTGAGAGCTGGTAAATCACTTATCAATTAACAACAATTCTTGTACTTAAAGCTTTGCTTTTTTGGAGTTGTTTACAGCATCATGAAAAGGGGGAAAAAAGTATGAATAATTTAAAGACTGGGAGTTTAAAACTTCCCTTAAAATATCTCTCACTTCAGGTCAATCAATGTATTACAAGAAAAGTGAATTCCTTTCCATCTCTCTTCACCTTTCCCACCATCCCTGTTCCCCCTACACACATAAAGAAATATGCAAAAAGTGATGATGTGCTTTGTACATTTACCTGTTAACACTGAAAAGCTACACTGGCTATTCTCACCCCAAAGAACAGCACTATTTACAGAGGTGTAACCTTTTACAGCAAGTTGTAATGGGAAAAAATAATTGAAGCCCTACTTGCTATTTGGATAGCTTCATTCATTCAGTGTGTTTTATGCAACACTTTATTTGCAGAGGATCCATAACCTAAATTAGATCCTTCTCATAATATCCTGGTGTAATAACTCTGAAGAAATTTAATTGAATAAATATTGTATAACAACTTCAAGAGGTACTGCAAAATTTAAAGGTTTATTCCCTGAGACTAACTAAAGTAGAAAAGGGCCTGTGAAGTTGGGGACATCTTAACTGATTCAGGCTAATGTTAACTGACCATCAAATGTGGCTTGAACTAGACAGGAAGACAATGTGCTTGAATTGTTTGCTGGGTCTTTTATCAATTTTGATTGCCTCCATTTAAAAACTTTAATTAGAACCTCTGTTTACTCGAGTCAAATTGTGCATAAAATTTCATGCAAACCATTTTAAAGGGAATTTTAATTATACCACTAAAGAAATGCCCTTGCTCAATGTTTACTAAACACTTGCCAGAACAAGTTAATTAATACATGTTTAAATAAGTGAAAGAAGAAGAAGGGAAACAGGAAAAAAAATCACATTCATCTTTTGTCAAGTTTCACTGTAGTTGTCAAAGAAGTTCAATTTCCAGTTTAACGACTGCACTATCACAGTGTACATGTGTAATTATAAACAATGGGGCACCAGAACACAGTGAAGGCCAGCAGAAAGCTAATTCTCAGTGGAAGTTGTTGTTCAAAATAATTGTACATTGTTACTTGATGTTCTGCAGTCATCAAATCAAGTGCTTTTCAATTTCTTTCGTCTATTAATTATTCCAAGGTAGAAAATCAGAATGTTCACATGGTAATTTTTTAATAGGTCAGTAATATGGCCTTTTATTTATTTAAAGCTACTAAAAAATACTTTTTAATGTAAAGAGCATAATATGGAGAAAAAGAAAAATTTTGATGATACTGAGTTTGTCATTCTAATTTTAACATGCCACCAACTTTTCAGCTTTATCTTCTCAAAATCCCCATTTCCCCCATCTATTAATGTAAGCTTGTGTTATTAATACTGCTTGTGTCAGTAAAACAGATGTTGAAAAACAGCTGATAATCTATAAAAAAACCCAGATAAAATCAATCTTTCTGGGATACGCCCTGTTATCTCAGTAGCTTTATGAAAAATGGGAAGAAAAATATCCAAAATAATTTTGAAATCTTTTGGAGAAGGAAAATGCACATATTCCATTAATGCAACTGCCACTACTAAGGAAGTTATTCTTTTAATCAGCATGTCTTACATCAGTCCTGTTACAGTTTGTTCCTGTATTGCTGAAGCTGATCATTAATTTCTCAAATGGTCTAAGAAGCCACAGCTTGTGCAAGTCTGGGAAATAACGACTTAAGAACAGGCCTTCCTTAAGTGTTTTGCTTGAAATTCCAAGAGAGGTGGGATGGGAGTGGGGGAGGGAGGCTCTAGAGGGAGGGGATATATGTATAACTATGATTGATTTGCATTGTTGTATGGCAGAAACCAATACAACATTGTAAAGCAATTCAAAATTTAAAAAATAAAAACTTGCCCAGAACAAACATTTAACTAAAAAAAAAAAGAAGAAATTCCACTGATGGGTTAGGCCAACCCAGATCAGACATTTGAGTTAAGCCTCACTGATTTGTTATGAAAATTAAATATGATACAGTATGTAAAACACTTACCACATTGCTAAGTAAGCAGGCAATAAATAGCAGCCAATATTGCTTTTGAGACTATTGCTTACCAAGAGCTGATCTTATGCAGTGCAACAACAGTACATAAAACATCTATAGTCTTTGGGCCACTTACTATTAATAAAAAACATAAAGTCAAAATATCATAAAATGCAGTCTACTTAAAAAACAAAACAAAACCCTTTTCTTCCACATATTATTTTTCTTTATACCTAGAAAAAGACATGTTTGGTACTTAAGCATGCTGACTTGCTCTACAATTTCAGTTGGCAGGGGAAATACAATTTCCCAATATATTTTTCCTAATAAAATAAAGAACATGAAGTGCCAGCACATTTACACACCTACCAATTATGAAATGAGTTTCCTTGGATATTAAAACTAAGCCAAAATATAATTTAGTCCTATAAAATACTGTCCAACTCAGCTATAGTTCCACTGGGAGCATCAGGAATTGTTATTAATCAGCAATTGATTAGTGGACTTTAATGTAACTTTATTTTTTCTCCCACAACACAGTAAAAAGTTTTGTAAAATGAGCATTTTTCTCCATATGAAGGGAAAAAAGTACATATCATACATATGTTTTTTGAAATGTCTTAAAAGCATCTGAGAGTCAAGTGTTTATGACATCCTGAACTTTAGAAGATGCTGCAGCTCTGACACTGATGTGAAATTTCTTTCAGATGACTGTAAATAAAAATCAGGTACCCATGGTTATAAATACTCCATTTCACATTTTCTCCAGCAACAGCAAAAAATTTCAATTAATTGAATCTCAGCCAACTACAAATAATGCCAGAAGTGCAATATTTGGTGCTCCAGGTCATAGACAACCATTAATTAAGATGCAAAGGATCAGCATTAGAGGCCCTGAATACAGATTTTTGTTACAGAATTTTTTTTTTTTTTTTTTTTTGATAGGTATGGGCTGAAATAGCTATGAATACCACTTCAACTATATGGGAAAAGAGGGTTTTGGGTACAATTTTTATTTTGCTTGCTCTGGAATTTTTGATAAAATTCTTAAGTGTAATTTTTGAAAATAAAAATAAGATTATTTTCACTTCAGGATTTGTTCAGTTCAGTCACTCAGTCGTGTCTGACTCTTTGTGACCCCATGGACTGCAGCATGCCAGGCTTCCCTGTCCATCACCAACTCCTGGAGTTTACTCGAACTCATATCTATCGAGTCAGTGATGCCATCCAATCATCTCATCCTCTGTCGTCACCTTATCCTCCTGCCTTTAATCTTTCCCAGCATCAGGGTCTTTTCTAGTGAGTCAGTTCTTCACATCAGGTGACCAAAGTATTGGAGTTTCAGCTTCAGCATCAGTCCTTCCAATGAATATACAGGACTGATTTCCTTTAGGATGGACTGGTTGGATCTCTTTGCAGTCCAAGAGGCTCTCAAGAGTCTTCTCCAACACCACAGTTCAAAGGCATCAATTCTTTGGTGCTCAGCTTTCTTCACAGTCCAGTTTTCTTCACAGTCACATCCATACATGACCACTGGAAAAACCATAGCCTTGACTAGACGGACATTTGTTGGCAAAGTAATGTCTCTGCTTTTTAATATGCTGACTAGGTTGATCATAGCTTTTCTTCCAAGGAGCAAACATCTTTTAATTTCATGGCTGCAGTCACCATCTGGATTTGTATCTATAGAAAAAAAAAAAAAAAACCCTTTGCATTCCATGTCAGCTCTATTTTAAAGGAATGCAAATTCAGTGATTTCCCATTGGAGAGATGGAGGGGGAAGACTAAGATCCTTTAAGATGACTAAAGTTACCAAATGCAAAATTTATAAACCATGACATACCTTTTTAAAGAATTTTTTCCCAGATCATTTGCTAAGAGGCTTATAGAAATGAATTATTTTCAAGATACTATCCATCTTTCAAAATATCTAGATTTTCTGGCAGTAAAATTGTGTGTGTGTGTGTGTGTGTGTGTGTGTGTGTACATTTTGCTTTCTGAAATGTAGATATTTCTTCACGTTGCTTTATGGTGGTTGAGCTCAAACAAGAAGAATTCTGAGAAAAAGATCAGTACAACTTGTTAGCTTCCCAATTTATCATCCACCTATACAAGATTTAATGGCTGTGTTAACCCAGAGTCTCAAGAATAATTATAGTCTAAAACAAGTCCTTAAAGTGAAGAGATGAAAAGAAATATAGAAAGGGAGGGCTGTCATGAAACAGAAATTGCACAAGCAAGGGAACTTTCATCATGTTGAGTAAGTACTTTGCTATGGGATTCTTTTTAAAATTAAGGTGCCTAGCAAGTTGGATGGAAATAAAATATGTATGATTAGCAGGGAATACCTTGGCTCAGAGTAGTTGGAAATGAGTGGAGAAAGGACAGAGAGGTATTTTTCCCCCCAAGTCATTACCAGCTTTAGTTCACAGAAAAGTTATTTCAACTTCTCTCTTTGAAAAACTGCTTTGAGGTCTGCTTTTAATTTGAACAGTTAAATATCGTATTCATGCCAATGAATCTTTTTTCTTGTTTAATATCATTAGGAAGAAAGCCTCCCAGGCCAGAGTGAATAGTGTAATTGCTTAAAAGAAGAAATATATAGCATACATATTTAATAAAAACCTTTAAAACAATTTCCTTATGTTGGCCAGGCATTTTTGTTTATATAAGATAAACTTTTAGCTTTTAAAACACTAAACTACATTGAACCGTATGGGAAAATCTCTAGAATAAGATTTTAGTGAATAACCTCACAGATCTTTTACTGATTATATCTGTTTCGGCTGCAGGTCAGTTTTGCAGGATCTTTAATTCAGCTCATGCAATTAGAGAGTAAACCACACTATAAATCTGAAAAGCTTCTAAGAACAATGTAGAAGTCATCATGCAACTTTGGTCATAAATTCCACAAGATAAGTGTTTTGGTATTTTCCATGTCTTGAAATACTCCCAACAACTGAAAAATATTTGTTTTCATGAAAAGTTAAAAAAAAAAATTGAGCGCATCACTACTTTTCAGAGCTCAACAGATTGCTGTCTGCACGACACTTCTTGCTGTTTATAACTAAAGAGAAATGACTTTGGCACTTGTATCTGTTTGATGAGAAATTGTTACTGCAATTGCCCTATGAGACATCAAGCCACCTGTCACAGCATCCCTGCTGTTTTGTTTTTTTGTGTCCAAGGCAATCCTCTCCCTGATAGCTCAGCTGGTAAAGAATCCGCCTGCAATGCAGGAGATGCTGGTTTGAGTCCTGGGTCAGGAAGATCCGCTGGAGGAGGAATAGGCTACTCACTCCAGTATTCTTGGGCTTCCCTGGCGGCTCAGACAGTAAAAACTCTGCCTGCAATGCCGGAGACCTGGGTTTGATCTCTGGGTTGGGAAAATCCCCTGGAGAAGGGGATGGCTATCCATTTCAGTATTCTGGCCTGGAGAATTCCATGGACAGAAGACGCTGGCAGGCTACAGTCCGTGGGGTTGCAAAGAGTCAGACACAAGTGAGCAACTTTCAGTTTAATCCTCTCCAGTCGGCAGGAGGATAGAAAAACAGCATGCCACCAGACAGAAGTAGCTGGAACATTCTGGCAAACAGAATGGACTTCAGAGTCAGTCAGATTATAGGGTGAAAATTTTATTTACTTGTGTGACTTTGGACATGTTACATAACCTTTTAAAGTTGTAGCCTTTTCACCTTAAACTGGGGATGATTATGTTCAGGTCCCAGGTTATTAACATGGAGACTGAAAGAGGGTGTGCAGAAGGAGCAGATACATAGTAGTTATTATTAGGTCATTTTTGGGGTGAAGGTTTGATGCATTGATGACTTTGAGATGTTTTTCTTTGTCATAATGGCTTTTCAGATACGGTAGCTAGTCAACCCTCTGTCTTTGCTGCAGAGATTTCATACGTAAGGATCTCTGAGAGGTCTAAAGGCAGGACCCAAAGTGTGAAATTTATTGAAATCTTAGTTTTGTCTTAAACACATATGTATACTTTGTGTTCTACTCAGTAACAGATATAAATTGCTTTATTAGCCCAATCACTTCTGTTCCTTAAATCTTTTTATACATCTGACGCTCTGGTGTTACCTTCATTCTGTGGCATCGCCTGACCTCCGGCACCACGCTGGGAATAAGGATGGCCAATCTGGGCAGCATTTGAGAAAGACCAGGACTTTAGGGAAGAACTTAGACTTCCCTAAACTCTGCTTTCTAGTACCTCTGTACAGGTGGTGGGGCTTGGGGGCCTCCCTCTCTCTGACCAGCCCTCTTATTCCAAAATGAGACATAGGCAGGTTCTATTGTATGGATTATTCTCACCATTTTAAATTTTTAGCTTATGGCCTAAGAAATGGGGTGCATTTGGGGCCCCATGGGGAGGAAGAGGATGTTGAAAATAAATTTCTATACCTTAGTGAAAAAAGATAATAAATGGTAGAACATATGCCATTCTAGGTTCCCCCTCACCTACCCCTATTTTGGAGTCCACCAAGAACACACTAAGATAGACTTTTGATTGGCTACTCTAGAGATTATGGCGTGTGCTCATGTGTGCGTGTGCGCTCAGTTGCTCAGTTGTGTCCAACTTTTGTGACCCCATGGACTGTAGCCTGCCAGGCTCCTCTGTCCATGGAATTTTTCAGGCAAGAATACTGGAGTTGGTTTCCACTTCCTACTCCAGTGGCATGTAGAGCTTATATCTCATTCTATGAATCATGGGAAACTTGTAGGTAACGTCTCAGATTAAATGAGAAGGAAGATGAAAAAGCATGCTCTGGGTGGCTTGCTATACAGACAACTGGGTTCTTAGGCACAATAACATGTCTTGTAAGTAAAAGTCCATGAGATAGTAAATCATTGCTAAATAAATAAAGCATGGTATAAATAATAAAAGCATTGTTTTCTGTCTGTCCTCAAAGTTCTGTTACTCCGATTAAGTTAAGTAACTATTCAACCTAAAAGTAAAACCTCATTATATCCCCTGGTCACCAACAGCCCTCTAACCCATGAGCTGCGACACACAGGTGGAGAACATTACAGGGGTAGGATGGTATTTGGTACCATTTCATCCTGGATAAAGCCCAATAAGGTAGATGGGAGAGAGGGAAGAAAAGAGAGGAAGGATGAGGGCAAAAATGTACATTTATCTCCCTCTGTCTGTTTACATTTCATTCAGTGTAAGTCATATTTACTTGTTCCTGGGGCCCATGACATGCGACACCTTTCTTACTTCATAGATGGACTGTGGTGTCAATCTGGTGATGAGACTGTGTCATACACAGGTAATGACCAAATTAAACTCAGCCTGAGTCTTCCCTCTTCAGCTCAGGTTTGCTTCCTGCTAGAAAGGGACGTGGTTCTTCTGCTCCCGCTCTCTCAGCCCCTAGGCCTCAGGTCATCACCCTCAGTTTCTGCTCCCTGTCAACACTGAAGTTGTTAGTAGGCAGGGAGGGACAGACAGGTAGTGGGACAGTTCCTTTTACTTTCTGCACCAGTCAAATTGTGCAAGTTGATATTTCTGGATGGCTCAGTTATATGATGAAGGCTTCCCTGGTGTCTCAGTGACAAAGAATCAGCCTGCAGTGCAGGAGACGTGGGTTCGATCCTGGGTCAGGAAGATCCCCTGGAGGAGGGCAGGCAACCCACTCCAGGATTCTTGCCTGGAGAATCCCATGGACAGAGAAGCCTGGTGGCTAAGGCAACTGAGCACAGTTATATGATTAAAATGAACGTTCCCCTCTTGTGGCACTTTGATGGCCTCCTCACATCTTTCCTATCTGGGCCTCTCTTCTGCAATTCCCTACCTCCAGGCATATATGATTCTATTCAAGATGGCCTAAGAAGATACCTACCTGGACACCTTCATCAGACTCTCTGCTGAAGTCACCATGCTCCTCCAGGCCTCCCAACTGGACAGAGAGCCTAAGACACCCCCTCTAGTTCTTTCCCATTTGGCCCACTTGTGTTCTCAGGCAACACTCACACATCCATGTCGTGACAAACTTCAGCCCATCCCAGTGAGGTAGACTGCCCCTGGCTCCATTGCCTAGTGAGTCAGCCCCTCTCTCACACCCCAGTTCACAGCCTGTTTTCCCTTCCTCCAGTGTGAGTCAGAACTAGTTCCCCTGTGTCTCCCAACTGTCTCCCAACTGCTGGGAAAAACATCTCTCAGGGTTCAGGTGGTCCCATTGACATTTCCCTTAATATTGACACCTCCTTTCATGAGCTTTAGGAGTGGAAGGTAGCAGCCCTTCTTATAAAAGAGAGTGGGGACCAGGCAGTGACAGAGCCCTTCAGTAATTGCAAGATCCTCACTCTGATCCCCTTTCATCTTCTCCATCTAGGGAGGTTGTCCGTCATGCCATTTACAAATTCTGCATATGACAGGAGTTGAATCCACAGCCTTGTTGCCCATATTATTTTAGTAACTCAGTTTGAATAGCGTTAAGAAGAATCTCCATCCTTATTTGACACAAATCTGGTTTAATTCACTTGGGAAAAATAAGCAAACTCTCATGGTAACTAAAATTAAAAATAAATATGAACATGGTGCCAAAATTAAGTCACTGAAATGCATTTTAACTTTCTGGCAGGTAATCCAGCACTTAGAGTTTGATTTGACTATAAAAACAAGTCTGCACAAAATCAGTCTGAAACCATCATAAAAAGAAGCAAACTTTAAAACTCTTATCAAATTCACATCATGAACTCTTCCTTTAAAAGTGATATTTATAGACTTGGTGCCAACCTTGTAAGTAAAATCTGAGGCAAACATTTTCTTTGCACATTTTCATGTGATGCCTTTGAGTATGTTGACCAGAGAGGGGATAAGATACTCCGTTGTTTTAAAGCTAGGTTCCAGGTTTGGGCATGAGCTGTGTCTACCTCTGGGATTCCAGTGGGTCTCGATGTGCCTGGCAGACCCTTGGGGTCAGCCTGCCCAGAGTCTGTGAGCATGAGACACCATGATGCCTCCCAGGAGAGAAATCATCTTCAGGGAGGAGAGTGTCAAGCAGACAAGCTTAAACCTGTAATGAAGCCTGAGCCATCACATGGGAAGGACAATTCTGAGCACAGTATGATGCCGCCATTTGGATATGTCCCTTTAGGGACTCAGGTCTGAGTCTTAGGGAGGAGAGGGCTGCAAGTAGAAACTGAAAGAGCTATTTTTACTAAGCCTTCTGGGACACAGAAGATTCAGATGACCTAAATATTCCCAAACCCCAACTGCTCCCTGTGCCTTCCTGGTTGAAAGCAGCAGTTCCTTTTCTGTCTGTTGAGACTGATATGGTCTTGCATATCAAAAAGCAGAGACATTACTTTGCCAACAAAGGTCTGTCTAGTCAAGGCTATGGTTTTTCCAGTAGTCATGTATGGATGTGAGAGTTGGACTACAACAAAATCTGAGCGCCGAAGAATTGATGCTTTTGAACTGTGGTGTTGGAGAAGACTCTTGAGAGTCTGCAAGGAGACTGCAAGGAGATCCAACCAGTCCATCCTAAAGGAGATCAGTCCTGGGTGTTCACTGGAAGGACTGATGCTGAGGCTGAAACTCCAATACTTTGGTCACCTGATGTGAAGAGCTGACTCATTGGAAAAGACCCTGATGCTGGGAAAGATTGAGGACAGGAGGAGAAGGGGACAAAAGAGGATGAGATGGCTGGATGGCATCACCGACCCGATGGGCATGGGTTTGGGTGGACTCCAGGAGTTGGTGATGGACAGGGAGGCCTGGCGTGCTGCAGTTCATGGGGTCGCAAAGAGTTGGACATGACTGAGTGACTGAATTGAACTGAACTGAACTGAAGAGGGCCTAGTAACCCCTTATTAGGACAGTTACCTTGCAGGGTGATGCCAATTCTACTCATGTCTCCAAATTACTAACTCCTTCACTTTCTCTAGACTTGTATCCAGCAGCAGACCCCAGCAGGCTCTGTGGGGCCAATTACAAAATCAGATCCAGCAGAAGAAAGGTTCTCACATGAAAAGCACTGCATGATTCTGAGGAATATGTGTTCAAATGGATTCTAAGGGTGTTATATCAGGTAGGGACTGAACATGTGTGTATTTATCAGATATTCTCAGTTTTGTTTACTTGGTTGGTTAACTCAAAACTTGCCTCAGCAGTGGCCCATGTTAAATGAAGCTGAGATGCCAGATAGTCACTGGTATAATATAGTAGAAGGAATCCAAAGGTTGAGGGAGATAGGAAGTTAAAGTGGACTTACCTTTTGTTACTGACCATCCACCTTAACTAGATAGTATCCTGGCCATCTCCAAGTGCATCCAGAGAACACTCCTTTCATTAATATATTTAGAAAATATACCAGCAGCCTTGCAAAGTGCCAAAGAGTTGTTTTCTGCAGGCTGGTGATGAATATGGTGATGCTACCATTGAAGTAGGCTCCTTAGCTGCCATAGTGACTACAGGTTGCCAGGATGGCAGAGGCAATGTGCACCATGAGACCTTAAGAGGCAAGATGGGCACTATGTTAGAACATATACTTCAGCCAGAACAGTCATCAAAGAGGGATGATCTGAAGAAATCTTTGGTTGTGGCTAATGGATGATCACTAATGACTGTCTTTGGTGGTGGCTAACGGATTAGGACTGAAATAGTCTACTAAGGTTTTCTTTGATCTGTAGATCTGCAAACTTCAGATTTGGCAAGCAGAGTCACCCCAAGAGTCATCCCATATAAAGATCAAGACACTAACCAAATTCTAAGACTTGAGGCAATTCCTAGACCTAGTAGCTGTGAATGAAGAGAAGGTATGGAATCTTTGACAGCAGACCCTTTAGAGACCCCAACCTTTCCCAAGGGACTCAGAGCCATCTACCAGAGTTATTATGTACAAGGAAAGAGGGACTGCACATTCTTTACAGTTTTGATGGTGGCCTACCTCTGAAACCACTGGAATGGTATTGTTTTTGGTTTACTTTGTTAGAGAGAAGAATCTTCATTAACTGTTTCTATTACAGTGCTCACATTTCAGGAATCAGGGAGCTCATGTAGAAATAAAGTTCCTACTACAAACTTGGTAACTGAACTAGAGTGCGCACACAGAGAGTGGCTCTAAGCTGAGGATAATCCTGGGTCCAGACACCACTGCGCTATACTGGTCACAATGGGGGATATTGGAAGTCAAGGGGAAAATGGATTTTTGGTCAAGCCCACCTCTCAATGGGCCCAGTGAGAACACACATTATGGTTATTTTCTCAGTGGGAGTGGTAAAATTGAGTTGTCCTGCAAACTGATTAGGATTAGAAGGCTTTTACTTGCCTGGAACTTCTTCAAAGCCTTACAGCTTAAGCAGAGAATTAGAGCATCATGTTCAAATATGGTATAGATTGTCTACAAAACCCAAAGAAATTCTTTGTAGTCTTTAGGGAGGACCAGGCAGCAACTTATTGCAGATCAATTCTATCAGATCTCTTCCCTCTTGGAACAGACACATACTCTTGCTATAGATTTGCTTTTCTTAAATGCCGTGATTCTGCCACTACTATTTTCCACAGACTTACAGCCATATTCACTGTCACAACAAGCCACACAACTCTGAACAAGAAACTTTTCCAAAAAATAAAAGCACAGCAGTGGGTGAATGCCCATGGACTCTCTGATTTTTTTGTTTTTACCATGTACCGTATTGCCCTGAAGGAGCTGGCCTTAAAGAAGAGTGGATTGGCCTTTTGAAAACTCAGTTACAGCAACAGTTGGAAGATAACATTGTGAGACTAGGTTACTATCCCATATGATGCTCTGATCTAGTGAATAACATATGGTACAGTTTCTCCATAAACAGAATTCCCAGGGTAGAATGGCAGTTCTCATTATTACACCTAAATTTCACTTGTAAATATTTTATTTCTCAACCCCATGGATTTGGGCTTTCCTGGTTTAAAGATCTCATGATGCAAAGGAAAACTACTTCCGCTAGGGGACATAACAATTGAATGTTGAGACTGCCACCTGGTTATTGAGTTCTGTGTACCAGTGGGCCAACAGGGTAAAAAAAAGTCACTTTTAGGATTCATCCTGTTTATCAAGGGTGAAATAAGGTTGGCACTTTATAATAGGAGTTAAGAGGAGTCCAGGGACCCTCTTGAATGACACCTACTACTGCCATGTAAGGTGGTAAAAGTTAAGAAAAGAGTGGAACAGTTCTATGGCAGACTGAGATATAGTCACCAAAACACATTTCCCTTTTCCTTGTCGGCACATGGACCGACTATAATTCCCAGCCTACCTTGCAGCTATATGCGAGCATGACACTGTGGTCTGTCAATAGACTGTGAGGGGAGCATTATATGCTACTTGCAGGCCTAGCGTATAGGAAAGAAGGAGCTAGTGTATCAGAAGGTCACCATCATCAGACTGAAGACAACCTCTTTGGGTTTTACTGAAAGAGGAATAAACATCTCCTGGATTAGACAGCTGAAAATCCCAAGTTCATCTCTTGTAGCAATAGATGTTACCAAACTACTTACAAACTGCTTAACAGCTTAATTTTCCCTTGAGTCAATGGCACACTTCAAAAGACAGCCTGCCCATGGGCTTTTATGTCTGTATTCTTTCCAAGAGGGGTGCTTTCTGGATGAGGGGAACCAAACAGCAAAAGACCACAAGGAGATCCAAGCCCAAAAGTTGGAAGAGGTTGGGCTGAAGTGGATCTCTCACCTTAAGAAATTGTGCAGTTGAGGGTCCCTTGTTGGATGTCAGAAAAACTCATCTTTGGTTCATACATGAGACACTTTGAGTGCCTGTCATACAATGTTGATGTTCAAGGGACACCACGACCAGTAAGGCAAGAGACACTTGCTTTGTCCATCTTTCTCTTATCTGCACCCTGTGGTGAGTATCAATGACTAAAAGGTTGGTGGGAAAGAGCTGGAGGCAAACACCCTGTCTTCAAAGGAGTTTATGGAGCTGCAGGCTGACTGAGGTCAAGGAAGTGATACAGATTTAGCTCAGATCTGACACTGGAACTTCCAGTTGGACAGGACTAGAGTGGACTATGGGCTTCCTAGGTGGAGCTAGTGGTAAAGAACCCATCTGTCAATGCAGGTAGATGTAAGAGACATGGTTTTGATCCCTGGGTTGGGAAGATCCCCTGGAAGGGGGCACGGAAACCCGTTCCAGTATTCTTCCTGGAGAATTCCATGGACAGAGGAGCCTGGTGGGCTGTGGTTCATAGGGTTGCTGAGTTGGACATGACTGAAATGACTTAGCACACATGCATGCAGAGTGGACTATAAAAATAACAAAGCAACCAGAAAGGTATGGAATTTGCTCAAGATAAAAAGAAGGGGAAGGAAGATTGGAGAAAGCATGAAAGAATGTGGCAACTGAAGATAGAGGAGACTCTGTTAAACATAACTTAGGCTAAGTTGCACTATAATCATACACTCTCTACTCTTTACTCTGTGTTGCAAGATGAACATGGACAATAGTTTGAATGAATCCTACCACTATGCTTTCTAATTGTGGGAGAAACCAACTCATATTAATAAAAATTGCTGTATTTCTTCTTGGCACTTGGTAGGCTGTCTGAGAAGATGGAGATTTCGTAAGAGAGGATGGAGTTCTTAATGGAGCTGCTGCTCTTGAGATATAAGGTGATGAAGTCACTTATTCAGCCTCATATTTCTGCTTCAAGAATGACCTAAGTGATCTGGCTAAGTGTCCCACCATGCTTTGTCTCTAAGTGACGGTCAAGATACCTCCGGTGTTGATGGTGGTGGAAATATTCCCTCACTGCCCTCTGGAAACCACTGCATCTGGTCTGGCACGCTGTGGTTGCTTCTACTTCTTTCCCACAAATTGAAGAACAAAATGCACAAAAACCAGCATTTCCTAAAGTGTGTTCCACAGGAGTCTAGTTCCATGGGATATTTATAGATGCTAAAGAGGAGAAAAAACTCTTCAATCAAATAACATGGGTAAATTTGGATAAACAAAGGGGACAAGTTTTTCTTTATCACAGAAGATCTAACAGCCTTTATTATGCTAATGTGTGTGGTGGTTCTCATGATAGAGACACAGAGAGCAGAATTTCACAGACTCTAAGTTCATGGACCCTCTTTTCCCCCAGATTGTTTTTGAGGACTGAGAGTTCATCAGCCCATACTTTGAGACCTGCTGGTTCAATTCATTTCCCCTTGTGCAGAAAATTTCACAAGTAATGAATGGATGTGAATAAAAAGAGAAACAGTGAAATCCTATTCATTTATCTAAAGATCATTTGAAGAATTGTCTGTGTTAACATTAAGTGCTTTTTTCCCCTGGACTAGAGAGAGGGAAGACTATTTCTTGATGAAGTGGAGGCCAGTGAAACACAAATGCATGTTTCATCCCAACGCCAGAGAGCAATGAATTCCTCTGGGACTCTTCTAATATATAATTGTCGTGCAAGTGAGTTTTAAAATGAATAGTATGCTTTGCCTTGTCAGATTTTCCACTTTTCATCTCATGCATCACCTTTAAACTGCCCAGGTGGATAAGAGAAGCAGTCCCTGCAAGTCACACATTTTGGTTCTAATCAAGGCAGACTCTAAATTCACCTTGCTTCTAAAGTTGGGTTTATTAACCATTCATTTATAAATGTTTGTTTCCATATACTTCCAGGAATTCTCCTTTTTACCATTTCATATCTTTATGTCAATGATTTTTAATGGGCTGAATTTTATTTTTTTTAATTCATAACATAAATTGAGAAATAATCTCCCACTGAAACAGTATGGATTAGAAATATGGATTTGGTAATCAGCTAAAGTATGTGAGCAATAAGTAAATCAATTCTCATTATTCATTGGATAAAAAAGTCTGAACTTGGAGGCAGAAAACCAAGTTTCTATTTCTTCTGTATTTCTAATAAGTTCTGTGGCCATTGGCAAGTTTCTTTACTTTTTTTAGGCCTCAGTTTCTTCAACTGTAAAATGAAAGTGCTTGAGATGATATCCTCTAGGGACCTCTGAAGCTATAAAATTCTCTGATTCTTACACTGCTATTTTTCCTAAATTTCCACATTTAGTAGATTTCAATATGTATCTGTCATTGGGATGCCCTGCAGAGGAATAGTTATGATTTCTGGAACCACACATCCATGATACACTGAAATAGATGACCTAACTGGCAATATCATACCCATTGCAAAGAATGAATGAATCATCATTGTTCTTTTAGTCATCAGTCAAATTTGTGCTGGGATGTTTGGTTACTTAAGCATGTATTCTTTCCCTTAAATGTATATAGAGAAGTAAATGTATAACTCCAAATTCAGATTAACATTTAACTGCTATATATCCTAAAACATGATTAAGTACAAAATTAGGAAAAAGTGAATATACTCATAGCATAGAGAAGAGGCAAAAATTTCTAGAGTTGTGCTATCCAACACAGAGTCACCAGTTCTGTGTCTACTTAGCATTTGAGATGTTGCTAGTCTGAATTGAAATTTCAGTAAAGGTTTTGAAGACTTGGTTTAAAAAAAAAAAAGAGTAAAATATATTATCAGCAATTTTTAAATATTGATTTCTTGCTAAAAATTATAATATATTCCAACTGAGCTATTTCAAATCCTAAAAGATGATGCTGTTAAAGTGCTGCACTCAATGTCAGCAAAATTGGAAAACTCAGCAATGGCCACAGGAATGGAAAAGGTCAGTTTTTATTCCAATCCCAAAGAAGGGCAACACCAAAGAATGTTCAAACTACCGTACAATTACACTCATTTCACATGCTAGTAACGTTATGCCTAAAATCATTCAGCAGTGTGTGAACTGAGAAATTCCATATGTACAATCTGGGTTTAGAAAAGGCAGAGGAACCACAGACTAAACTGCCAATATTCACTGGATCATAAAGAAAGCAAGGTAATTCCAGAAAAACTTCTGCTTCATCGACTATGCTAAAGCCTCTGCCTGTGTGGATCACAACAAACTGTGGAAAATTCTTAAAGAGATGGGAATACCAGACCACTTTACCTGTCTCCTGAGAAACTTGTATATGCATCAATAAGCAACATTTAGAGATGGACTGGTTCTAAACTGGGAAAGGAGTACATCAAGGTTGTATATAGTCACCCTGGGTGTTTAACTTACATGCAGAGTACATGAAATGCCAGGCTGAATGAATCATAAGCTGGAATTAAGATTTCTGGGAGAAATATCAACAGCCTCAGATATGCAGATGATACCATCTAATAGCAGAAAGTGAAGAGGAATTAAGGAGCCTCTTGATGACAGTGAAAGAGGAGGGTGAAAAAGCTGGCTTAAAACTCAACATTCAAAAAATGAAGATCATGGCTTCTGGGCCCATCAATTCATGGCAAATAAAAAGGGAAAAAGTGGAAGCAGTGACAGATTTTATTTTCTTGGGCTCCCAAATTACTGAGGGCAATGGCTGCAGCCATGAAATTAAAAGATGCTTGCTCCTTGGAAGGAAAGCTATGACAAACCTAGACAACATATTAAAAAACAGAGACATCATTTTGTCAACGAAGGTGCATATATTCAAAGCTATGATTTTTTCAGTAGTCATGTACTGATGTGAGAGTTGGACCATAAGCAAGGCTGAGCACCGAAGAACTGATGCTTTCAAACTGGTGCTGGAGAAGACTCTTGAGAGTCCCTTGGACAGCAAGGAGATCAAACCAGTTAATCCTAAAGGAAATCACCCCTGAGTATTCACTGGAAGGACTTAGGCTGAAGGTGAAGCTCCAGTACTTTGGCCACCTGATGCAAAGAGCTGACTCATTGGAAAAAACCCTGACGTGGGGAACAATTGAAGGCAAAAGCAGAAGGGTGAGGCCGAGAATGAGATGTTTAGATAGCATCACAGACTCGATGGACATGAATCTGTGCAAACTCTGGGGGACAGTGAAGGAAGGGGAGCCTGGTGTGCTGCAGCCCATGGGGTCACAGAGTCAGATATGACTTAGTGACTGAACAACAGCACAATACTCTCTTCAGGTGTGTCTCTTTTTAAAATCCCTATCTTTATTTTTTAATTGAAATATAATTGCTTTACAATATTATCTTAGTTTCTGTTGTACAATGAAGTGAATCAACTACATGTATTCATACCTCCCCTCCCTCTAGGAATTTCCTTCCTACCCCACACCTACCCCACCCATCTAGATCATTTTGGGTATATTAGGTTACATAAAATATATTGTTAAAATTAATTTTGTTTCTCTTTACTTTTTACAGTATAGCTATTAGAAAATCTAAAATTACATGTTTGGCTCTTTTTATGTTTCTAGTGGACAGCGCCACTGTTCTAATGGATTCTGTCATGTTAATGAACACTTTAGATAGCAACACTGAATTCTATTTATCCCCATAGGAAGATTAATCAATGTAAGTAGCTTCAACCTTTTAAGAAGGCTCTGTTCTAAATTTTTATGTTGCTTCTCTCTCCATTTTTCTGACGTCAAAACAATATAATGGTTTATTTTCCTTTAAAGCTTAAATACTATGTATAAGCAATGAAAATAGAATAAAATACTACTGAAATAATGTGAATTAAACAAAATAAAAGAATAAATATTGTGTGTTTGTTCCAATTATTCAGACTTGAGTTTATTCTGCTCAGTGTTAATTGCTCCGTTGTGCTCAACGCTTTGCAACCTCGTGGACTGTGTAGCTCGCCAGGCTCCTCTGTCCACGGCACTCTCCAGGCAAGAATGCCAGAGTAGGTCACCATTCCTTTCTGCAAGGATCTTCTTCACCCAGGGATCAACCTTGGGTCTCCTGCATTGCAGGCAGGTTAGTTACCATCTGGGCCACCGGAGATGGAAACCTTCAAGTGGTCCTTCAGAAGACTTTGGCACATTTAGATGTGAATCTTTCCTGTCTATTAACACTTCAAACAGCGTTTTCCTTCTCTTTAAGACATGTGATTCTTTCACACTTTCTTACTTATTGCCAAGTTTACAGTAAATGTTTTGTCCAGCAACAGTGAAAACAAAAGGGAAAGAGGGGAAGAATCGAGAAGAACTTCTTCCTATCTACTTTTTTTTTTCCTATCTCCTTTCAAGGCGACAAGTGGACCAAGAGAGATTGTTTTGGGGTTGGAGGAAATTAGAACAGCTTTGGGATGGAAGGGTGTGGGGATAGAGAGGGAGTGAAGGCCATTTCTATGCATGGCTTTTCTTTCTTTGAAGTGCTTGGCAATGGTACCTTTCTGTTCTCAGCCTGAGATATTTCTATGATAGAAATATAGTTTTCCTATATGATTGTCTTTTAGAATATTTAAAATGTACAATAGAACCTGACTAACTTAAAGCCAGCAGTCACTATCTGACAGCTAGATCATAGACTGAGAAGTCCTTAAATGTTAAGTTTGCTGCTGCTGCTGCTAAGTCGCTTCAGTCGTGTCTGACTCTGTGTGACCCCATAGACGGCAGCCCACCAGGCTCCTCTGTCCATGGAATTCTCCAGGCAAGAACATTGGAGTGGGCTGCCATTTCCTTCTCCAAAATGTTAAGTTTAGGATAATTTAAAACATCTCCAATGACCAAAAATTGAACCAATCCTGCCTCCATAAAAAAAAAAAATCAAGTCTCTTACTTATTTAAAAAAATCAAATATAGGAATAGTTGAATAAAGATTTGGGTGGTCCTAACTTCAGAGTATACATTGGTTTCAACTTTTCACTGAAGGGAAGAGCCAGAAAGAAAGAAAGAAAGGAATATTTACGGAATTTTAACTCTTGCAACAATCTTGTGGGGCAGACGTTATCATCTCCATTGACTGATGAGGGAACTGATACGTGGGTTTCCAAGAAGTTGCATCAGCCTCTCACATTTGCATGGTGAGCAATACAAGGTTAGAAATGGATTCAGTATCTTGTGACTTAAAAGCCCATTTAACCTTGCTGCTCCTCCTGCTTTGTTTCCCAGAGAAAATGTGAGAGGAAGAACACTGTTGTGGAAGAGAAGAATTGCGGGCCTGAAACATATTTCACACCCAAAGAAATAGCGGGGAAAAAAAGGTCAAATCCATTCTTTTACCTCTCTCTCAGGAATGAAAAAGTCAATTTTTAATTATATGGGTAAGGTTGACCGGGGGCTAACCTATCAAAAATGCTGAGTTCAGGGTTGGAGATTAAATATGGAGAGAGGCTCAATTTATTACTATTTGGGAGGAATAAACATTCGTACATAAAAAAGAGACTGGAATCTCTTTGCCTCCAGCCTGCCCTTGACCTTGAGGTGAACAGTGTAAAGTATGATCTTTTGGGGGCAATAAATGAACAGCTAGAGGACAGCATGGCCCATAGTGTACGTTATATATTCTGGGATGCTGATCAAGTGTGGAGATCATGTGGGTATCACCATCTGCTGACACCTCTATCCTTCTGAGGCACAGATTTGCTCAGGTCATATAACATTCTTAGATGCCTACAAAGGGCTAGTTTTCTTTGTCTTATGATAACACAGGCCCTAAATCCCAAGTCTGACTTATTCTTTTCCAAATGACGGTCTGTGATTGCTAACCATTTATTAAACATATTCCTCTGGCAAATGACGGTCTGTGATTGCTAACCATTTATTAAACATATTCCTCTGCTTACCCACCTTGTTCAGCTGCCTATAATCTGCTCTGGAACAGGCAAGCTTTAAATAAACAAACTGGGTTCATTCATTCTTAAACATACTATCTTGCCAAACAGCTATTTTTCTGCATGTTTAAAAATATAAGATGGCTAAGTGGCAATGTAGTCTTAAATATACAAATCTATGTGGATTTCTTTGCAAAATGAGATAAAGTTTGCTCTTTACTATCTTATCAGCATGATTCCACAGTACTCCCCAAGCATCAGAAATCACACTGAATAAGGCACTAACTGTGATGAGACACAGCTAGGGGAAAGAGGGGTGCAATGGGACCCTCCTCTCCATTCAGATGTTGGGCAAAAATATTGACAGGAAATCCCAGCATGAGGGGCCAGATTTTCAAGTTCTGCTGATCAAAACAGGTTCACAGCTAGTTCACTCAAGTTCAGATGGAGGACAACATGACACTAGGAGACTGGGGGGGCAGGGGCGGGGGAAGGGAATCCCTTCCAAAAGAACCTTCTGCTTTATTTGCCAAAGTGTTTCAGTAAACTAAAAGCAGCAAAGCTAGCCAGAGAAGTTGGAGGGGACTTAATGGTTTGTGGTGGGGCATACCATGGGGCCACGAACCCTGTCCCAGTTATCATGTGGCCAAGCTGGGGAAGGACTGTGTATCCCTGATAACCAAGGAGATCAGACGGAAATTTTGCCTCTTTCCCCCCAAGCGTCCTGTCACCTTCATTCATACTGTGTTCACATCACTTCTTAATTAGGGGAGTATATTATGATACTTCAATGGGTCATTACAAACTACAACTGAAATAAAGTTGAGTGATTTGTTTCCACAAAAGACACCTTGATTGAGGTGATTATTAGTAATCTATAAAGTACAATGAGGATAATTGGTATGAGTGCTATCATTATGTAGTGATGTCTTCAAATTTCCCCACTAATTTTCCTGTGATTAAAGAAAATTACTTACATTTAGCCAGTTGAGTATAGAAAAGAAAAATGGTTTGTCAAAGTATAAAATTGCTATTTATACTTAAACTATTACTAAAATTTATACTTTATAATAGACTTACATATTTTTAGATATCTGCTTCTTATTAAAACAGCTGAAAAATGTTTTCCATACTTCAAAACATAAATGTCAAAAAGAATATATTTTTAGCAATTGAAAGCAAGAAACAGTGCAAATATCAATTCTGTTAGTACAGCATGAGGCAGAAAGTAATACAAAGTTCCCAGTCCACAGTTTCCTTTTCCTGATCAAATGTTAACAAAAACAGTAAAACAAATATTTTATAATAAATTGAAATTGCATAATTTTCTTAGTTAATATCCTAAAATGTGACTGAAGTATAGTTTCTTACATGTGTTACAGTATATTCAGTTCTTGGCCCTTAATTTTGGGTTAAAAAAGAAAATGTTTGGGAATGAGATTGTCTTTCATTTGTTCCTTGAATACAAGACATTATCAATTTGGTTTTCATTGCTATAAATAAATTACTCATTTAAGGCTTGTTACTCTGAAATGAAGGGTTTATGCAATCAATCATGCATAAAATTTGTTATTTCCCCCCACTTAGTCCAGTAGCTGCTCACAGAGAAATTGTATGAGTTGTTAGTTTTCTCTGTCATTACTGCAAACTGGAGACAGAAGAGTAAGGGAGAAACATAGAAATCAGATAAGAGGAAAACTCTAAATGTACCAGAACGGGAGATAGCAATAAAACTGTCGACTTCGAAATGAAATCACAGGACAATATTTCCTTACAAATATATGGGCATAGAGGAGCCACTCAAATCACAGAATTATCCTTTTGTTGTTGTTGTTGGCTCTGATATATTGCTTTGACTGAAAAAGTGGGAATTTTCTAACTTTGGGCTTGAAACAATGGCGTACACAGTTAAAAAAAAGATGAGGGAATAGAGTATTGTAAAAAAACATCTTTGAACCCTATGAAAGAGATTAACAAGGAGCAATCTCTTGGACTGACTAGGTGGTTGGAACATTTTCTTCCACTCTGATCTCCTCAACTGGCTTCTGATACTTAGTGGCTCCCTGAAGTATTTCAAAGTCTAAACCTACAAAAGCGAGCAGGCAATCAATCAATAGGTCATTGACTTCAGTGTGACAAGTCCCCTCATCCCCCAGTGATACTGAGAATGGGCCTTGGTATTGCACACCTGTGGATAATAGAATGCTTGGGTACAGGATGCTTCGGCTGACTTATAACAAGATGATTTTTATGTAGCTGCAAAACCACAAGGAGCATGTATAACTGTATGTATAGTTATAAATATACATAAACAGTATATATACACACACATATATATATACATATCTCTAATGACTCAGACGGTAAAGAATCTGCCTGCATTGCAGGAGATCTGGGTTTAATCCCTGGGTTGAGAAGATCCCTTGGAGAAGGGAATGGCAACCCACTCCAGTATTCTTGCCTGGAGAATTCCATGGACAGAGGAGTGTGGTGAGCTACAGTCTGTGGAGTTGCAAAGAGTTGGACACAACTGAGCAACTTTTACTTTCACTTTTCATATACATGTATATGTACACATGTATATTCACATGTATGTATATTTGTGTGCACATATGTGTATATATATATATATACACACACATATATACATAGAGACTTGTTTGCAAATGTAATTTGGGTTAAATGTAATGTATCTGTAATTTGGGTTGATCATCATTATAATATTAGAAGCCTAAGTAAAAAGGTCTGGGCTTAGAAAATAAAGACACTTTTATAAACTATAAAGAAATACATGGACAAGGGAGGGGGAAGGTGTCACAGAATAAGTGAAACAAAGAGTGGGAAGGAATGAATGCTGATACTCAGTGATTTACAGTGAAATCCTGGAGTTAATAAGGAACCCAGTGGTGGACTGGAGATATTATTTCCCCTTCTACCTTTTTTCTCTTCTAGCTGTATTGTATTCTGAATGGCAGATATTAGGAAAATAGCATCTTAGCTGTTAGTAAAAAGAAATCAACCCTGAATATTCATTGGAAGGACTGATGCTAAAATTGAAGTTCCAATACTTTGGGCACCTAATGTGAAGAGCTGACTCACTGGAAAAGACCCTGATGCTGGGAAACATTGAAGGCAAAAGAAGAAGGGGGTAGCAGAGGATGAGTTGGTTACACAACGTCACTGAGTTAATGGACAGGAATTTGAGTCAACTTTGGGAGACAGTGGAGGCCCAGGAGCCTGGCGAGCTGCAGTCCATGGGGCGGCAAAGAGTCGGACGTGACTAAGGAACTGAAAAACAACAACGACAAGTTTCCTTTGGTGTCATTACTCTATGGATACTTTCCCATTCTCAATCTGAGATAGTTTTGCTAAATTTAAAGATATGACTTAATTATCACACATACACACACTCAATATATGTGACAAGACTCTGAAGTCACAACATAATTCATTAAAAATACAGAAAGTTTTTTAAAAAGTTTTATCTCTGTGTATAGAAATTTATAAACTCACCTATTTTCTTTTCTGATATTATTTTGACATAATATTTGCACATTCTTAAAAACCTAATGCATTGTAAGATTTTGTTACAACTAGGACAAGAGTAACATATTAATAAAGAATAAAAATATACCCTTAAATACAATTGCTATTAGGCTGGAGGTTTATAAATTTAAAGATCTTAAAATATGATATTGTATCAAATATTAAGATACACTATAAACAGAATAACATTATGAAAAGAGAAATTTTGAGATATCAATTATCATTATATTGTTCTATTCACTTAAAAGCCATCAGAATGGAAATTAATAATTCAGTCATTTATTGAAAATTACTTTTGTGTTCCTGATACGTCCCAGACATAAAGTCTTGCCTCCTGGAGCTTGCATTCTGGTGGAGTAGATGGACTGTGAACGGAGAAGTAAGTAATAAATTTTTGGATCACTGATGAGGACTATGGAGACAAATGGACAGTGTAAAGGGATACTGAGTTATGGAATGAGGGGCAGCTATTTTATGAGGTCAAGGAAGACTTCTCTGTGAATAAACTGGAACCATGAAGAGCCAGTCATGGGAAGAAATGCTGAAATTTCTAGCAAAGCAAACAGCAAGTGCTGCGGCCATGGAGGAAGCAAATTTTCAAAGGTCTTAATAGAGCAAGGCAAGAGTAACTGAAGTAGGAGGTGAGATGACAGGAGACTGATATTAGTAACATTAAGTGATAATAAAGAAATAGAATAAGAAAAGTTTGGTAATTTAAATGTTTATAACATATTTCTCTCCTCATAGCTTTTATACTTTAAAAGATTTTTTTGGGGTATAAAATATGCTCCTTATACACTCTCTCCACGTATGTGTATATCTCTGTGTGTGCATGTGTATATCTGTGCACATGTGTTTGTATGTGTACATATATGTGTGGATATGTATGGATGTATAAATGCATATGCATATATGTGTATATAGTGTATACATGTGAATGTATGTGTGTATTCACACTGCATGTTAAAACCATAACATAGTGAAATTTGGATTGGAACTTAGTATGAATACTGACTCATGTCCCAGCTCTGACTTTTGAAAGGTTATTTAAGCCCCGCATGCCTCAGTTTCCTCATCTGTTCAATGGGAATTAGTACAGTACCTACTTTGCAAGGATGGTATGCGGATTAAATGAATTTATATATATGTGTGCACATATATATATATATCTTAGAATAGTGGCTGGCATATAGTATATGTAGCAAAAAGTCTAAGAGTCATACAACTGTTATTTTTATAATTTTCCTAACAAGTAGCATTTTATCCAAGTGATTAGAATATGTTATAATTTTAAATTTCAATTTACACTGCTATAAGCAAAACCAATAATCAAAAAGCTTGAAAATATTTTTTCACTGGCTACTCATATTCATCTACTCGGAAAACCACTTTGAACTCTCATTTATTTTTGGAATATTTCAAGCTTAAAGACGACCCTTCTGCTTCTCAATTGGGAAGATTAAATGGTTCTGTCCTGGAGAGAGTGTTAGTGAAAGTGTTGATTCCTCAGTTGTGTCTGACTATTTGCGACCCCATGGACTATAGCCCACCTGGAGAGAAGGTGCAGCCAAAAATGTTTTCTAGGGGTTAGGGGTGTATTAAACACGTGTCCACTTGAGGGAGCTCCAAGATTTCTCCAAAACCCTGGTCTTCTAAGCGTTGTCAACCCTGGGACTGGGTGCCACAACACCGGGTTTGGGTTTCAAACTTTGTGGAAAGAAAAATTTAAAGGTCTAGAGTTAAAGTCTGGAAAAGAAAAGTATTGGGTAGTAAAACTGATAATTATTTTACTGTTTTCCAGTTATGTATTTAATTGAGGGGAAAAGAAACACTTTTTGGAGAACTTCAAACAGCTCAGCTGGAAGCATAGGAATTAACATAAAGTGAAATATTTATGGGGGCTTAATACTGTTTAAGACTCATTTTTTCCTTGCCTTAAGACAAGAAGTCAAATTAACCATTTCTAATTAAAGAGTTGGATACAAAGTAGTGTGAGACCAGAAGCAGGAGCTAAATGGGAATGTCCTAAAGTGGGAAAGAGTCATTTGACATAAGGATCAAGAATGAAAGATACAAAAGAATCTTCATAGAACAAGAGAAACAAATCAGGGTGATTTAAAAATGAACATAGTTATGATAGACTTACTATCATTCCTTCCTAAATAAGTATCTTTCCTCTTAGGGCAGAGTTCTAAAACCGGACGTGATAAAGCCCCTCTGTCTCTCTCTGTTAGTGGTTCAGCTACAAAGAAAGTACAAATGCAATATCCCAAGTGAACTGGGATCACTTCATATGTTCACTAAGTATGATTCATGGGAATTCTGGCTCAGAGAACAGCCATCAATTAAGGATATCAAAAAAGAAAGTCCCAAATCCTAGGGGCTCCAGACCACTCTTCTTATGTCTAAACCACTACGCAGAGACACAATGATTTGCTTAGGATATCAATTTTATACACATATTTTAATTCTTACTGCAACATGAGTGAACTGTTGAAGAGAGTTTGAAGAGCCTATAAATCACTATTGGCTGAGTCATCTAAATATGTAAATCAGGCAATACATTTGTCACCCAGAATAGGAAAATATTGCATTAGAATATAATTCCAACAAAAGAAAACCATAATCAAAATATAATCATAAGATTAGAAGTAAATTAAAAACAGCACATAAGGTTTCCAGCATATTCTTTATATACTTAGATCTTAAATTTTAAAGAGTTTGTTTTAACCCAACTTAAAGCATTTTGCACAAAAATTCATGCCAATCTTTTCATTCGCACTTCATGAAATCTCCTACCATTGTTTCTTTATTAATTAACATACAATATTTTTACTTGGGTCACAGACAGTATTGCTAAGCTACTATTGTATACATCTCAAATTTCCCTTAAGCCTTATCTTGATTTTGATGAAATTGAATGGATTTGTTGTACTACTTGAGAACAGAATCAGGATTATCCTGCAAGTGGGTTTTTAAATCATTTTTGTTTTGTTTTGGTTATTTCTATTTTTCATGCAGCATTTGTTTCTTTTTGCTTTGGCTGTAAGTTTCTTCTTTCATTTTTCATTAGTACATCACCTCATGGTGTGAAATACCTTCTGTTGCTTTCTTAAATGTTAAACAAGATGATATGCCTGTTGAAGAAGCCTAATGCATCTGTATTCTCTCTTAAAAAATAAAATTGGAAGCATATTTTAAGGGTGCTTAAAAATCACTGCAACGGGCTCTCTGTCCTAGGACCATGGCCCAGTTTGTCCATAACCTCGCGGAGAAGGCCCTGGCGCTGGTCAATGCTGCTGTGACTTACTCGAAGCCTCGATTGGCCACGTTTTGGTACTATGCCAAGGTTGAACTGGTTCCTCCAACCCCTGCTGAGATCCCTACAGCAATTCAGAGCTTGAAAAAAATTATCAACAGTGCTAAAACCGGTAGCTTCAAACAGCTCACTGTTAAGGAAGCTCTACTGAATGGTTTGGTGGCCACTGAGGTGTGGATGTGGTTTTATGTTGGCGAGATCATAGGCAAGCGTGGCACCATTGGCTATGATGTTTGAAGACCAATTTTTAACATGTGATTATATTTGCTTTATTATTCAAGTGTTCTTGGACCATGTGTGAACAGACTGCTATTTGAATAAAATAAGACAATGTGTTAGAAAGAAAAAAAAAATCACTGCAGATGGTGATTGCAGCCATGAAATTAAAAGACTCCTTGGAAGGAAAGTTATGACCAACCTAGATAGCATATCAAAAAGCAGAGACATCACTTTGCCAACAAAGGTCCATCTAGTCAAGGCTATGATTTTTCCAGTGGTCATATATGGATGTGAGAGTCTCACTAAAAAGAAAGCTGAGTGCCAAAGAATTGATGCTTTTGAATTGTGGTGTTGGAGAAGACTCTTGAGAGTCCCTTGGACTGCAAGGAGATCCAACCAGTCCATCCTAAAGGAGATCAGTCCTGGGTGTTCATTGGAAGGACTGATACTGAAGCTGAAACTCCAATACTTTGGCCACCTGATGCGAAGAGCTGGCTCATTGGAAAAGACCCTGATGCTGGGAAAGATTGAGGGCAGGAGGAGAAGGGGATGACAGAGGATGAGATGGTTGGATGGCATCACCAACTCAATGGACATCAGTTTGAGCAAACTCTGGGAGTTGGTGATGGACAGGAAGGCCTGGTGTGCTGCGGTTCATGGGGTCACAAAGAGTCGGACATGACTGAGCGACTGAACTGAACTGAACATGAGCAGTTTAATATATAATCAGAGAGGCTGTTGCTCTAGAAAGTGGAGATAAGCCAGGCTTTTTGGAGATTGTCTCTGTGATGGTTACATAGACAGGCCTGTGCACAGAGTGTTACCACAGAATCCATCAGCCCTCAGTGATTTTCTATGTCTTTTAGGAGAAGTTATCAACTGGACACAGAGGGCTTTCTTCATGTGTATATTGAGCTAAGCTTTTGATTTGCCATGGTAGACCCTGAATATTACCCTGAATGAGTACTTGGGGGAATACACAGGCCCTAGGCTTCTTAACTACTGCTTCTAAATTGGGACTTTAGGGCTTTCCGTGCAAAAGAGAAAGTGAATTCTCTCCAACTGCAGTGGGGTATTCTGCAATGTGTGGGATCATTGTTATCTTGACTCTGCTGTGGAGACAAGCCACAGCAGCAGCAGAGATAGCATCAGCCAATTAAACTCCAATATGGTGTTCAAAGGATATGGAAGACAGATTTAATTATGGAACAGATGACACTACTCAATCCTAATTGTCATACCAGGATCAAGTTGAGGGGCTGTTAATCACCAGCCAGGAGACTGGAGAGCAAGCACCTGACGTCACCAAAGACAAGAAGCATCAGACCATAATCACATTGCACCTTAATGATCCCAGTTAGGAACAACAACAACAGAAACAAATAGAAATTTCTTTTTATGTTGTGTAACATTAAGAACTGGGAGATTTTTATTTAGTTACTATGATTGTAGGCAATTAGATTTCTCTTTCTCATAGTTAATACTTTCACTAAGAAACCCTTAGGTGGAACTCTGGAGTTTCTTTAGTTCTCACAAGTTATTTTCAGAGTTACAATTCTTTTTACACAAAAATTAACCACATTTCCTGGTTTAGCCAATAATATCAGGGGAACCAGAGACCTATAAAAGCTTTCAAACTGGCACCAGCCATACAGTCATAAGAGCCAAGCTGCCTTAGCAACTTGTTTCAAATGCCTAACAGCTCCAGAGAGAAAATATTTTCCTGAGCCCACAGTTCCTCATCTATTTTGCTTTTCTGCAAACTTCACAAAAGCTGATGGGCAATATGCCTCATTTCCTATATACCAATCTATTTTGGCCAAACATTTAATTTCTAATCAGTATGGTGACCAGAAGTGGAGAACAAGAGGTTTGTAATATAGAATAGAAAAACACAGGAGTTGGAGTCAAAACACTTGGTTTGCAGTCTTTGTTCTGTCCCTTTTTTCTCTATCACTAAGTTCCTTAACCTTCTTCTTTAGACTCAAAATTTGGCAATTGGATGGCAAAGTAGATTAAGAAATATAACATGGTTAGGACAGTCGTCACTTTGGAAATGCCATACAACCATATTCAGCATTACATGAGCTTGGACTAAACATTAGAATGGGAAACTAATTAACCGTAATCAAATACCTACTAAGGTTCTGTTGTAATGCTAGGTACTTTTGCATTTTTATGCTCTATATGAGGTTTGATTTTCTTCATGTTTCAGGTGAGGAAACATTCATAGAGAGGTTAAATGATGTCTAAGATCATACTGTTATTGGTAAAGTTAGGGTAGGAACCTAGGTATGTCTAGGCCTGGAATCACACTCTTTTCCATTTCTCCAATTTTGGAATCAAGGTGAATGAAGTTTCCTTCTTCAGCTGATTCAACTCCCAAGTCCTACACAGATGTGTGATTAGCAGAATACTGGGCCCCTAAATATGCCCATGTTCCAATCCTCAGAACCAGGGAATATGTTCCCTTACATGGCAAAGGCACTCTGCAGATGCGATTAAGTTAAAATCTTGAGATAGGGAGATTAGCCTGGATTATCTGAGTGGGTCCAGTGTAATTATAGGGGATTATAAGAGGGAGGCAGGAGAATTAAAAAAAGAGATGTGATTATGGGGCACAAATCAGAGAGAAAGAGGTCTGAAGATGCTACACTGCTGGGTTTGAAAAGGATGGGGCCAGGAGCTAACACCATGCTAGTGACATCTAGAAGCTGAAAAAGGCAAAGAAACAGATCCTCCCTAGAGTCTCCAAAGGGTACACGCCCTACTGACAAGATAATTTTAGCCCAGGGTGACTTTGGACCCATGAACCTGTAAGAAAATAAATTTGTGTTGTGTTAAGCCACTAAGTTGTTATAATTTGTTATAGCAACAATAGGCAACTAATACAGGATCCCTGCCTTTTTCCAGGGCTCTCAAGCTTTGCTTGTCCAGATATACGTGGTTCAGGTAGAGGAGGTGGATGGATCTCGGAAGCTGGGTAGTTGATGGGCAGGGAGTGTCTGAGAAGCTCAACCACATATTGTGGCTAGGATGGGATTTACACTTGCTTTTAAGAGAGAGATTTATTATTGGGGTTGGAGGCCATTGAGGTCTAAATTCTGAAGGAAGCCTAGGCCTGTGATGCTTAGAAGGTGAAAGGATTAGCGTATCACCTTTGATACACTGCCAGGGAGGGGAGGAGGTCTATACTTTAGAATTCTAGAAGAGTCAGAAAATGTTTCTGTTGCAGAACATAAGGAACAGTGGCCTTCCCAAATTCCAGAGCTTGTAATCTCCAAATACATAATCTGTTTTTAGTTATATCCAAATACATAATCTGTTTTTAGTTATATCCATGTACTTCTGTACTAACATACAGTACATAGGATTGAGCAGCCAAAAAATAATTGAAAGTATATGTGACAAAAACCAATTAGTTTAGGTTCAAGCTTTTCATCCCAAACTCCAATAGATTAACTTCCACATTCATCGTGGAGTAGTGTAGAGCATAGAGGAGGCATGGGAAAACATGATCCGATGGGTAGAGGGTGCCCCCCTTCATATTTTACTTTCCTTGTCTCTTATCCAATTTAGCTTAAGAAAGGGGTGAAGTGGGAAAGCGTAAGATGAAACCTTCAGTCTCCTGAGTTGGCACATGACCTCGGTTAAGAGAGCATGACCTTTGACAGTTGACGAGCCCTGCTTAAAGGAAGCATAACATAACATACTGAGCTGGAAGAAGGGGCAAATTTCCAGGGAGGAACAGTTTTCAGGTTTCAAGATTATGAACAGACTCACCATTTTCTTATGAAAGTCATGAGATCCTGTTTCTTCACGTTTGATTCCAAGGAGCATAAAATACTGCAAAATCCTTAATTAGTTTTACAGAGTGATTTGACTGCATAATAATGAGAATCGTGAGATTTTACCACTCTCATCTTTCTTCTTCAAAGGACTAATTTTCCACAACATGTTTGTGGTCCTAAACAATTTTTGAAAATAACGAGGATAATGAGTTTGTGTCCCTAGTTTGTAAAAGCATTCTACCAGTTCAGTAGGGGGATGAACTTATAGCTTTCCTATCATCAGCCCCCTGAAGGGAGAAGTAGGTAAAAAAGGTGGGCAGAAGCAAAAGGGACTCTAAGTAAGAGAACTGGTCCACAGTCACAGACCACTGCCCTGCCTCCCCCCACCCCGCCCCATCCACCACTTGCTGTGTGAACACAGTCAGGTCACACAACGTCTCTGTGCTGTGTTCTCTTTCTTTAAGAAGGGAACCTCTCAAATGAAGAGATAGTCCTCATATCTCATCCTTAAGAAATAATCTATTTTTATAACCTGTTTATGAGATACTAGAGTGTGTTTTTCTGTGAAATGAGAATATTTCTTTTCAAACTCTAATATCCAAGGAGCTATTCAATTATATCTAAGTTAAAAAGTGTTAGACTTTGAGGAAAAACCCTACTTTAGTACAATGAAAAATTAGAGCAGAACCCGGGACTGTAAATTGCTCTTACTAATTAATTATATCTGGGGTAAGGTGAACAGAGCCCATATCTGGGATGTGAATGTTGGTCCATCTCCTTGTGAGCTACTCAACTTTAGGAAAGCTATTTAATCTCTGTATTCTTCAGATTCTTATGCACAATATGGAGAAAATCATGCCTACTATGCATTATCACTGTGAGCATCTTCTGAATATGTAACATAGTTGGCATAGTGAAGTCTAGTGGGTGCTCATGTTGTGTCTATAGCAGTAACAATATCATCAAGCCCAAAGGAAACATCATTATACCCTCTGCAAACCTAAGGGATGATGTAAGCCCCTTGCATTTGTTTTATGCAGTCTCTCCTATAAACACAAGGCTCAGAGTCATTTATTCATCAAGATAGAGCAGTTAGAACAGAAATCAAGCCATATAAGGACATGATTACCAGAAAACCAATCACTGGACAGACAGCTCCTTAAAACAGGGTTTCACAGCCTCAGCACTATTGAGTTTGGGCCAGATAATCTCTGTTGTGGGGGCTGTTCTGTGAACTGTAGGATGTTTAGCAGCATCCCTGGCTTCTCCCCAACTAGATGCCAGTAACACTCGCATCACAGTTGTGACAGCTAAAAATGCTTCCAGACATCACCAAATGTTCCCCAGGGCAGGGATCACTGCAGGCTGAAAACCACTGCCTTAAAATGATGAGCTAAACAACATAGAGAACTAGTATGTGTCCCATTCTTTCCAACCCCATGGACTGTAGACCGCTAGGCTCCTTTGTCCATGGAATTTCCCAGGCAAGAATACTGGGGCGAGTTGCCATTTCCTACTCCAGGGGATCTTCAGACCCAGGGATGGAACCTGAATCTCCTTCATTGATTGGCAAGCAGATTCTTTGTCACTGAGCCACCTAGGAAGCCCATAGAGAAGTAGACTAAAATATAAACGTTGTGAGATTACTTGCTATATTTATAAAGACTAAAAATGCTAGTGAGAATAGTTAAAAGCTTGTCTCTGGAACCTTGGAATTTCACTCTACCTCTAGCCCTCTATGTGATTTTAGATAATTTATTTACTTCTCAAAGTTCAAGTTCTCTCACTTATGAAATGGGGATAATCACAGGTCATTGTGAGGATTAAATGAGATAATGTCAAGATGTCGGGTCCACTGAAGCACTTAGTGAATATTGGTAATTGTTCTTTCATTATTATTTATCACCACTCCTGCCACCACCATCATTACCATCATGGTTGATGGATCTTTCTCTATGCAGTACTGCAGTGTTGCTCAACAGCTGAGTATAGCTTTAAAAAATAATTGTTTGAGAAAATACATTTTAACTTTATAGAATTTCAAACTTCAGCCTTCTAAATGAAAGGCTCATCAAAATATCCCCTATTTTTTCCTTTGGACTCATTCATTCATTAGTAATCATTATATTGGACACAGTTAAATACGCATTTCATCCAGAGATGCCCACAGGGAACCCAATGCAACATATACCACAAAAACCAAAATGTAATGTTAATGGAAATTAACGAAAGACAAATCATTCCATAGCACACTAATTAGTTTTTTTAAGAATTAAATCACTGAGAGCTGCACATTCTACAAATAATTACAAAAAAGAATAAAATAAGAATCTCATTAAACTATTTAAACAAAGTACTGGATTTATAGAACTCCTAAGTTCCACATTAGAGAGCACAAGTATGTTTCCCAAAAGGAGGGATAATGTTACAAAGCTTCCGTTTTTCCAAAATCCTAATTTTATTAGCAGCAAAGTAATTAATTTTTGTGACAACAAATTCTTCAAGGAGAAATAAATACTAAGCCAGCTTCATGTGAGCAAAGCAGTCAAAGAAAAGGAGATGAAAATACATCAAGAAAGCCTTAAGAGTCATTTTCATCTCCTACTATGAAACTATGTCCTTAAAATCTGGTTCATTTTCAAAAGGGCTTCTAAACAAATCTCTGCTACTCAAAAGATAAAGATGGTCTCATTGAGCTTGCAGAAAGTCAACTGGGAAAGAAAATGGGAGGGATATTTTTTCAGGTGCTGAACGTACTATATAGGTTAAGGGAGTGAATAGACTACAGAAAGAAAGCTTGTATGTGTGTATGTGTGTGTGTGTGTGTGTGTGTGTGTGTGTGCACACATGTGAGACAGAGAGACAGAGAGAGAGAGGGAGAGAGTGGAAAGTGCTGCAGAAAGACAAAGGACTTCACCATCTCCAAAAATCAGGATTTTGCAAGAGAATATAGTCTCTCAAATATCTAATGATAATAGCATTAATCAGGATAATGCACAAAGTGATAAAAACAGAAAATGACCTAAAATTTATATTAGATTGGCTTAATTTTAATTTTTGCTAGGTGCAATTAATGAATAGAGGCTATGTGGAATTATTCTGATTTCGGTTATAAAACCATCATCAACTAATTGTCCTACCTTGAGTTTCTTAACTTCTTTGTATCTCAATTTTATGTAATTGTATAATGAATCTAAATATTTATATATTTATATCTTATAAATATTGAGAAGATTAAGTGAGATAAAGTGTACTAAAGCCTTAGCATTGAACTTGGCACCCAGGAGGTGATTCTCATTATACTATTATCTGAGTCATCAAAAGAAAACACTTTCATGTTAAGCCCAATTTAATGTACTCTTTTGCAATTTTTTAAATTAAAAAACTTTCTGTAGCATTATCCCAGGCAAAGTAAGAATGCATCAAGTTAGACATGGATAACAATGGAAAAAATAAGGGACATATCTAATTCTTGCTCTCTGATTTATGTGCAGGGCTGTTTTATATCTATTAATCTATGGGTCACTTTTATAAGATTGTAGGATTACATTCTTAGAGTAAGGAAAATTTTGTTTTAAAGAAAGTTCACTTGATGTCAGAGTCTGGTTGCTGTATATATCAAAAGCTATATATTTCAAACATTAAAACATCTTTAGAAGTAGTGAATATTCCTATCCAAAAAAGTTACTTGGGTCATTTTAAGATTTATTTCTCTTGTAAGGAGTTTTATAAAAAATCTGGTTTGGAAAGACTTTTCTATTCTTAAAAATACAACAGGAAAAGGTATGGGTTGACTAGAAAGTCCTGGACAAACTTTTTGGCCAACCCAAGAATTCTTCGTTTTTTTTTTTTGAAAATGCTAATAGGTAAAAGAAAGGCAAATTACATATACTGAAAGTTTACTATCTAAGAGAAAGCATCCTTGATGGTTTTGCATATGGTTTCACATATAATTCACACAAAAATCTAGCAGTTGTGATCTCTATTTTTATAGATGAAAAAACTGAAGTTTAAAGAACTTGAGGAGCCACCTGTCTCAAAGACTCATAACTAGTACTGGCCAAGTTGGAAGCTTAACGGTTAGTTGCATAAATCTCTATAATCCAAGTGTTCCCTACCACATCAAGCTGTCTTTCCTTAATAACTCTCTTCCAATATCTCAAACAACAAACATTCACATTGGTTAAGTGATTAACATTCCTGAATCTGTTAACTCAAGGTTTTCATCAGAGAAATGGAATTTATTCTATTTTATAGATGAACAAATGATGAATAAAACCAAGTGCAAGATGGCACATAGTCATCAAATCCTATCATGACTCACTCAAGCTTTCTGATTCCTTCCAGTTCCTTTCACAGGTCAACAGTCTTTGACGATCATCTTCTCTTAACTGTGTTTAATGCAAGTCAATAATAGTAGGTAAAGTCAAGAAGGTAAAGTCTTCATCAATGAGTTAAAAATCTAGAGGACCGTTTCCACTTAATTCCAAGATTCTATGCATTGGAGATGTTTCGGGTTCATTTTTTCAGAATAGAATTGTTAGGGGAACTTCCCACCCTGGTTAGGCACTATAGTAACCACTTGCATAAGTTATAACAGGAGGTCCTGTTAAGGAACTGATAACTAACATGCTATTACCCACTGGAAGGATTCGGGAAAGGTCACAAGGAAAGAGGAGATGCCAGTCCACATGTCCCACTAACCTTCTAGAATCCTCACTGGAATCCATCTTGGCTGAGTAATGTGACTGTCATCAGGAAGGACTGCAAGTCAAGTGACTGGCCAGTAAAAACTGGAAACTAACCCCATCGCCATAAAGCCCAAAACTTCGAGCTATGAGGCAGAGCAGTTCTCCTGTGTTCCCGTAATCCCCTGCTCTCCCCATGGCCCCTTCCCAGTAAAGTCTCTTGACTTGTCAGTACATGTGTCTCCTTGGACAATTCATTTCTGAGTGCTGGACAAGAGCCCACTTGGGCCCTGGAGGGGGTCCCCTTCCTGAGTCAGAATTAAAGTTGATTTCACATGACCTAAATGTATGCAGGCTGAGTGCAAGACCAATAGTGGGTTTCTGACTTTAGCCTACCTAATCAACGCTATAGGTATGTAAGGAAAAAACTGTTGCTTCAGTTCATCCAGTCAGAAGTGTTTCCTTTCTAAAGGGTTCCAGCTGTGAGCTAGAGGGCTTGTCTAGGGAGGGAGGAGTGACGGGGACAGACTGAGTCTCGGCAGTTGACAAAGGACTTTGTCAAAGTGCAGCCAGGCTGTGCTTGCATAATAATCAACCAGGACATCTATTAAATCGAATTCTGTTCAAGAGATTCAATTTGCATGACAAACTACATGGTTTCCATTTAAATGTTTCCCCCCTGCAAACTGCCTGTCCAAGATAGGGTGAGAATTCAGGCGAGGCCACATATCTTAGCCTGAGGCTAACGCAAAGAAAGAAAAAAAATCCAGATGATTTTAAGGATGATGTTTCCTGGAAAAAGATCCCTTCAGTTCTTAAACTTGATCAGGCATAGTCCTCCCTTCAGTTCTTCAGACTACCTTCTTCCTGGTACCCTCATCTCTCTCCATCTCCTCACCCTATTCTCTCTGGCCTTCCTCCTTTTCATCCTTCAGGTTAGGGAATAAAACATCACTACTTCAAGAGGCCTTTCATGACTTCACTATCAGAGTGTATGTTCTCTCAGTTATTCTCTGTCCCTTCACCTGGATCTATTTCCTTCATAGCACATACTATAGTTTTTAAATAACCTATCTATATATTGAATTATGTATTTGTTTTACCCCTTTTTGCTTCCTCTATATTGTAGAGTTCTCAAGGACAGGGACTCTTTTTTATTCACGAGCAGATGAGTAAATAAAATAGGGAATTTGGTCATCCTCACGTTAATTAACTACATTAACTCTTTGTGATAGGATGAGATCCAAAGACTGTGCTGGAAGGCATTTAGGAAGTTAAAATATCCTGAACAATTTTAAATGGATTTGGCATATCTGTTGGAGGTGGCCCTACTTTCTGAGTTCTCATGTTAAAAAAGTCAGCACTGACTTTAAGTCTGGCAATATGGACAACATATTCTCATTAATTCAAAAAAGAAAAAAGAAACCAGTCAGTAGGTAGAACCTTTGATACTAGGTCTACACCCTGACAAGTCCCTCTGGTGTTCTCCAATAGGAATGATTTGTCATAGGAAGTATAAAGAACTCCTTTTAATCATGGAAGTTTACAAAGGAATAATAATGGTCTCACTCTGATTTAATTAGATTTATTAGACTCCACTATGAAAAAAAGAAAGATAGATCTAGGGCAATTTTAGCATATGTCTGAGGTTTCCAATTTAAGACTTAAGTACCACAATTACGTGTGGAAACTAACAGGGGAGCTGCTACTTTTTCATGAGATATTTAACCAGCTTTCTATTTCATTATTTCATTATATGGATTCTGGGTGGAGAATGACCTCTCGGGCTAAACAGATTCTGAGGCTTGACAGAGAATGCTTAGGAAGTAATTTGAACTTTAACAAAAATGTTTTCTTTATTAATTTGTTCATTCATTTACTCAATAAATACTTACTGAATGCTTATTATTTCCCAGGCATTGCTTCCCTGTTGCTCAGCTGGTGAAGAATCCGCCTGCAATGAAGGAGACCCTGGTTCGATTCCTGGGTGGGAAAGATCCCCAGGAGAAGGGATAGGCTACCCACTCTAGTGTTCTTGGGCTCAGTTGGTAGAGAATCTGCCTGCAATGTGGGAGGCCTGGGTTCGATACCTGGGTTGGGAAGATCCCCTGGAAGAGGGCATGGCAACCCACTCCAGTATTCTTGCCTGGAGAATCTCCAAGGACAGAGGAGCCTGGTGGGCTAAAGTCCATGGGGTCACAAAGCGTCAGACACGGCTGAGTGACTAAGCACAGCACAGCACTATCTCATTATATGAATTCTAGGTGGAGAATGACCTCCTGGACTAAGCAGATTCTGAAACTGGACAGAGTGTTTAGGAAGTAATTTGAACTTTAACAAAAATGTTTTCTTTATTAATTTGTTCATTCATTTACTCAATAAATACTTATTGAATGCTTACTATTTCCCAGGATTGTTCTAAATGCTGGAGACTTAACAGGGAACAAGATAGGCATCTTCCCTCAAACTTCAAAAAGAATAGATACATGTATGTATATAACTGAATCGCTTTGTTGCACACTTGAAACTAATACAATATTGTTAATCAACTATGCAAGTGAAAGTGTTAATTGCTCAGTTGTATCTGATTCTTTGCAACTCCATGGATTACAGCCCTCCAGACTCCTCTGTCCATGGAATTCTCCAGGCAAGAATACTAGGGTAAGCCATTGCCTTCTCCATTGGATCTTCCCAACCCAGGGATCAAACCCAGGTCTCCTGCATTGCAGGCAGATTCTTTACCTTCTGAGCCACCAGGAAAGCCTCAACTAATAAACTATACTCCAATATAAAATAAAATGTTATAAAAAGAAAAAAAATAACTTTGTGGATGTATACCACATACATCAGAAACATGACAATTTAAGTATACAGGGAAATTAACCTAATTTCAGGACACATAATCATTCTTAAGACATCAACCAATATTAAAAGTATATAAAACAAGTAAAAAAGAAAGTATATAAGCAAACAAATGAATAAAGATCATTTTAAGATGATAATTTCCATGAAGGAAATGAAATGAGATGATATGATGGAGTATCTGGGTAAGCTACTCCAAGGTAAAACATGAACACTATAAAGGAAGCAGTTATATGGTGAGCCCGGGGAGGTAGTTCCAGAGATGGAGAACATTAAGAGCAAAGGTGTTTCAGGGCTTAGGTATTGAAGGTGTTACAGTGAGAAAAGGCTTGGTATGTCTGGTAGATGAGTCAGGCTTCTCAAAGGAACAGATCCAGCAGGATATGTGCCTACCTATCTATCTGCATTCCTTTGAAGGAATTGGTTCATGCAGTTGTGAAGATTTGGTGAATCTAAAATCTCATGGAGTAGGCTAGGAGACTCAGGGAAGAACTGCCAATCCAGTCCAAAGGCTGTGTGTTGGCAAAATTCTTTTTGGCTAAGGGGTTAATCTTTGTTCTCATAAGGCCTTGAACTGCTTGGATGAGGCCCACCCACCTTACAAAGAGTAATCAGCTTTATTCAACATCCACCAATTTAAAAGTTAGTGTCATCTAAAAAATCACCTTCACAGAAACATCTAGAGTAATATTTGACTAACTGTCTGGGCATGGTAGCCCAGCCAAGTTGACATCTAAAATTGAGTATCACAGTTGGGAAAGAAAAAGAAGTTAAATGTGCCTGAAACACAGTGTACAAGGAATGGGGTGGTGGACAAAGGGTAGCAAAGTGCAGTGGGATGCACTGAAGCTTTCAAAGCAGTGTAAGTCACATGTTCTGGGTTATATTTTACAGATGACTCTTTCTGTGTGTAAAGCCTGGATTTCACAGGAGCTGGAGAAAGAAATTAGGGAGACAAGTTTCGTGGCTTCTCTGATTGTTTAGGCATAGGACATGATGGTTTGGACTTAGGTTTTGCAGGTGGGAAGAGAGGAAAGGAGGAGGATTCTGAGCACATCTGGGAAGCAGATGTGACTGCACGCTGATGAACTGAGTGTGGGTCTAACTCTAAAGAGCCCACAAAGATAGGAAAGAGTGGGAGCCTCATATTTTGGAATTTTCCCTCAAAATAAATCAGAGTGGGTATAAAATCTTTAAAATGCAAAATACCCAGTGTTTTCTCATATCTGTAATTTATACCAGTGAAATAGGTTCTTTGTTAAATGGATGAAATTGCAGTACATTTGAAATTACCAACCCATGTTTTACTTTAATTAACTATAAATCTTTAAGGCATGTGAGATAAACCTCTTTCAGGTACAGTCTTCTTTTAGCTATAATTTTAAATACAACAATTGGGTATTGTGTACTTTTTCTTGTTTTTGTGAATTTCCCTACTTATAAAATTGCATCATTGGATAATATATTATAATTAAGTTTAAAATAGTAATGGTCTCAAAAAGATATTGCAAGTATATTTCAAGTTAGTATTCCTACAATTATAAATGCTCTGCAATTTCAAATGTATTATAATAACATTATTTAGCAATTTGGTTATAAAAATGAATTAAAATGAACTTAAAAACTTTAATGACAATGGAAAATACAAATGACTCTCCACTTAAGCAAAAAAACTTCTAAATGCCTAATTCCAGTATTATCTATACTTACACTCAATTTGTATCTGTATTTAAGTTAAATATATCTTAAAGTTTTTCTAGTCTCAAAAACTGGTTTAAATTTTGGGGGAATAATTAGCTCTATCTAAATAGCAGAACAGGAAGCATGTCCTAAACCCAAAGTTAATTAAAATATTAACTTAATAGAGGCAAAGCTGTGCCTTGGACTGGGAATTCTTTAATTGCTGCTGGGAACTTGATACTATAACCTGTGTGTTCCTCTGGCTGAGTTGAGTGTTGTACAGCCTCCATATCTTTTACTCTGGTTACCTTCCCACCTAGACATCAGTCCTTCAGGTGAGAGGGAGTGACGTATTGATCAGCTCTCTGTGTCTGGCAGGGTGTTTGCTGTGTGTGTGTTCAGTCGCTAAGTCATGTCTGACTCATTGTGATCCTACAGACTTCAGCCTGTTAGGCACCCCTGTCCATGGGATTTCCCAGGCAGGAATACTGGAGTGGGTTGCCATTTTCTTTTCCAGTGGATCTTCCCCACCCAGAGGTTGAATCCATGTCTCCTGCATTGGCAGGGAGGTTGTTTACCAAGCTACCAGGGAAGCCCTATGGTGTCTGGACCAGCCCTTATTAAGGTGCTCAATTAATAGTCCTGAAAGAACTCAACTCATTTGTGAATATACAGAAATTTATCCTGAATATCACAGACCCAGCTTTTCAAACTGTGGATTGGGACCCCACTAATTGTTCATGAAACCAATTTAGCAATTCTGATGAGAATTGAAAAATAATTAAATGAATAGAATATAATAGAAAAGACAGTTTTGTATTTCAAAAGGTTGTCTTTTTTGATGAAACTTTTAGGTTATAAGTATATGTGAATATGTGCATTTGGTTGTGATGTAAAATGTATTTCTCACTATATGTGGTTTTGCACTGGAAAATATTCAAAAGTTGGTCTAGGTTTTAAAATCAGAACGACTAATTTTTTTCATAAGGATCCAAGTTTATGAAAATTATGCCTATTAGTAAGAGACAGAGAAGTAGGGGAAATTGAGGCCATATTGACTACTCAGCACACATAACATCGAAATAAATGGATACCATTTCATTTAACAACTATATATTGTGCACTTATGAATGCCCTCATTTAAGTACCATGAGGAATATAAAAATATGTAATATAAAGTCCTTCTGCTCAAAGAACATGACAGTACCCGGCAAGAATTATGTGTATCCAGCTATGGCCTTGCAATCAGGAAAAAAAAAATTATGGACATTTTTTTCTCCTCTTTCTTGCAACTTCATTGTTGTTTAGTGGCTAAGTTGTGTCAGACTTTTTTGCTACCCCATGGACTGTAACCCTCCAGGCTCCTTCTGTCCATGGAATTTCCCAGGGAAGAACACTGGAAGGGTTGCCATTTCCTTCTTCAGGGGATCTTGCCAACTTATGGCCACCTATTCCTAAACTTCATAACTCAAGCTGTTAGTACTACAGTTAAAATAATTATGTTAATCAGCATTTGTGGGTTGGCTTACGTATCAAACTCATTTATCATTTGGTTCTCATGGACAACTGACTTCCAAATGAATTTTTTGTATAAAACCTGCTCCTAAGTTGGAGGATGCTTATACAAATTATTTTTTTGCTTTTGGTAGCAGGGTTTGCTATATTAAAGTAGAAATTGGTAGACTTTTTCTCTAGGGAGTCAGATAGTAAAGATTTTAGGCTCTGCACACAGTCTCTGCTGTAGCTACTCAACTTGTTTTTGTCGTGTGAAAGCTGCCACAGATATGCTAATGATTTGTTGCAATAAAATTTTATTTTAGGGGCACCAAAATTTGAATTTTATATAATTGTTATGAAATATTATTTTGATTTTTTTAACCATTTAAAAACGTGAAAACCATTCTTAGCTTGCAGGTCATATGAAAACAGGCAGTGGCTGGATTTGGCCTGAGAGCCTTAGACTGCTGACTCCTGCATTAAAAGCAACAACATATTTTTTTTCCCAAGAGATTTACTGTAATGGTTTTGTGCAACTGAATCAACAAAATAAACATTAGATTGCAAATAAACTTCTTAAACCCAGGAACTGCCTCATTTCTTTTTTTTTAAACCTTAAGTTTTCAGAAAAATGTCAGCTATAAGTTTTGAAAATGTATTGAAAGTTTCCATAAATGAATTATTTAAATAATATGGTAGGTTTTCTGGTAGAATTTGCAAACATGTAAAATCTCTTTATACTCCTGGTGCAGGAGGGCAAAGATTTTGAAAAATCAAAAAGCCTACCTCTCGCTTTACAATGGTAACTGTGTTTTACAGTATACTCATTGTCAGGAAAAACAGGTTTTAGGTCATTTGTCTCCTGGTTCCCATGTGGAGTTTCTTTGTCAAATGCAATGATTTGATTTTTATGAAAAGAGCTGGCTGGTTTCTGTGTGTGTGTGTGTGTGTGTGACTGGGAGGATTCAGGAGTCATGCTTTTACTTGCATAGAATGATAATCAAATATCAGCATCATTGGGCTTCCCTGGTGGCTCAGTGGTAAAGCATCTGCCTCCAATGCAGGAGATGCAGGAGATGTGGGTTCGATCCCTGGGTGGGAAAGATCCCCTGGGAGGAGGGCATGGCAAACCACTCCAGTATTCTTGCCTGGAGAATCCCATGGTCAGAAGAGCCTGGCAGGCTACAGTCCATGGGGTCTCAAAGAGTCGGACACGACTGAAGTGACTGAGCAGGCATGCATCATCATCAGTATCATAAAATAACACTACTAATCAAAATGACCAAGGCTTATTTAGTACCTATTGTGAGCCAAGAACTGTGTGACCACCTTATAATACATCTCATTTAATCCTCCCAATAATTTAAAGAAGTAGGACATTGAGGGAAAAGGATAGTGATTGAACGATTTATACAAGGTCACATGGATAGTAAGAACCCACATAAGACTGACTCCTAACCTTAATCACTCCCCGAATCTGCTTATTTTGCGGCAACGCTCTTTCATTTAGACCTGGAAACATTAAAATCCTTGTTTTGTAATGAGTAATGAGTTTTCTGCACACCATATGTGGAATTCTCAATTTACCTAACTTTATTAGAGTTATATTTGATTAGGCTACATCTTCAAAACATTGATTTGCTCTAACCAGAATTATTTCACATGGAGGAACTGAATTGGCCCCAAGCTATTTGGTTTTACATTTTCTATTGCCTGAATATTGATGGTTCCTCCAAACCTATCACTTTCACTGCATTCTTAATGGCATGTTTTTACTAATAAAGTTAAAATGTTTTAAATTATTACAGGGATCCAATGTAAGAACTATATTGAAGAATGGGTTGAATAATATTCATACCCACAGCAGTTTATTATAGCTCAATAAATGTAATATCTAATTCTACGTGATATTTTATTTAAAGGATTTAAAAATTCATTAAATATTTTCAGTAAAAAGTAAAGCATCATGTAAACCATCACTAACTAGTTGATTGGTGCTTAACAAAGGATTTTTCTTGTAATTATAATTAAAATACATTAAAGTTGATGACAGACATTATTCTAGGGAATATTTGAGAGATTTATAGTAGAAAGGAGTTTATTGCTTTCATTTTTGCCAATCTATCCAATATTGGGTAAAATGTCTCCTCAGCAGCAGGATTATAGTTTCAATTGTCACAACTAGATAAAAAAACAATTAAATCTAATCAATCATATATGTGACCTGATCCCTTTCTGGATTTCATGAATGAGCTAATATGAACTGTAAGACTTTTTACATCAAAGCTTCAAACTTTTTGATGCTAGATATTTTGAAAGTAGCAAGAGGAAAGTCATAGTATAAAATCATTTGAAGTCATCAGTTCATCCCAAACTTTACTAGGACACGCTCACAGTTTTCATTAATTTCAGGTCAGGATTTATCTGCAATCAGTAAATAAAGGCTTACAGAAATGCAGTTCCATTGCCAAACGCCTTAGCTCCAAATGTGATTTTCTCCCAAAGTGATTTCTTTCAGATACAACACAATTTCTTTCTGATCCTGAGCATATGGTCCTATGCTAATATGAAATGGTGTCTTAGAAAGGTTATTTTTGGTTTTTTTTGCAGGGAGCAGTCATCCTTTGACCTATATTCAATATGTGACACTGATCTGATTGTGCAACAACCATTAACCTCATCCGGAATCCCTAGTTGGAGGTCAGGGTTCAGGTCAGGGACCACTACTCTTGGGTGTCAGAGCTAAACTTATTTAATGCCTTTAAAATATATATATATATATATGGATGATATTTTATTCCTCTGAAGATGTATGAAAATAGCCTGCAGGATTTAATCCTGGAAAAATGTTAAAATCAGAAGTGGCTTAGTTGTTTGATAGGCCCTAAGATCTGTTTCTGAAATCACCAGCACTGCCCAGTGTATTGGGCTTTTTCCCAGCCTGATCTGGTGTCCAGTTATTGTGATCTTTTGTAAAGGCACAGCTTCCTTCTCTGCACCTTTCTGGCTCTCGAAGCATCCTCTGGTCAGCCACTGTCTTTTGAAGATGGGCCTTCCCCCTGTCATGGCTGTTGCAGAACCCAGGAAGGCCACAGGGGTAGAGAGTTACAAGGAAAAGGGCTGGGATTCATAAGGATGAGGAATAATGGCGGTTTCTATGGTGCCAATGAGCAGGGTGGGGGGACTCTTCTTGTGCTGAAGTGTTTAGCAATCATTTTCCAATGAGAATTGGCAGCTGCCTGCCAGGACGGGATGTTCTGTCAGCACAGGTGTCAAGAGAACGAGAGGGTTCTGAAGAAGGTAATTGACAAATCAGATAGGGTTCAGGAAGGAGAAAGTCACTGGGGAGGGCCAGAGGAAGAGGGCAAGGTGCTATCCGGCAGATAGCTTTTAAAGTAATTTTTAACCAACATTATTTAAGAGCCTTTTAGAATGCAGAGCCCCCTTTCCCAGAGGCATCTGCCAACTGACAGTACAACAGGAAAAGAGGAAACTACTTCCGAAAAGGCTTTAAAAAAAGACTTTTAGAGGTTGTTAAAAAGACATACAATCACATTCTGCGTAAACCTGTTTAAGCAGCAGTTTACTGCTCAAGCTGGGCTTCTTCCACTTAATAGTGTGTTGTTTTCCAATACCCACCACCCCACCATCCACTCTCTGAAGCCCTTTACCCAGTAGCTAAGCAGCACCTCTGTTTTCTGGTTGAGCCCCACACAGGATGCAGACACCAACATCTACTTCTCCTCTGTGTGGTCTGGAGATGTAGTTTTCATTTTAGCCCTTTCATCCCTGCAGTAAACTATACACTGCTTTACCTCTGAATGTCTGACACGCTATTGCTTGAGACACTTTCCAGTGGGTATATTGTAGCCTTCTTTCTTTGCTTTCATTGTTTGAGTTCTAATATTCTTTCTCATCATCCATTATCCAGCCAGTGAAGTAGCTTGTTCCTGTGCTTTCAGATTTGAGAAAAATGTGTTCCAAGAGGCCCCTACCAGTTTTTTTTGAGAATCTAGAGACAAAGTCTTCAGTAAGGAAACAAGGTTATGTTCATCATTGTATCACTGTCATTAGCATATAGTAGGCAAGCCATCAAGCCTTGCAGGAAATAAGAATGTATGAATGAATGAATGATTATGAATGAATCATGACTATCAGCAAAACAGGAGTTGGGAATGGCAAAAGGAGGTGTTCAGGAGGCACATAGTTGAGCAAGAAAAACAAGCTGGTAGCCTTGATTTTTAGAATTGTAATTCATTTTACCTGTGTTTTATATGCAAATATTTTGGAGGGGGAGTGTTTTTCCTGAGTGCAGAATTTGGGGGCAGCAAGGAGAGAAAGAAGGAGGATTAATTACAAGAAAGCATTATCAAGTTGGCCACCAGTTCATGAGATCATCCTGGAAACCGTATGAAATGCATCTCAGGACCTCCTCTCCTGGGGAAGAAAGGGAGGAACACTTAGCCATAGGCTCCAATCCTGGATTTGTCAAAGCTGCAACTCCTGGAACAAATCACCTGCACTTCTGGATTGTATAGGGTTTAGCATGGAACAGATTCCTTTAGTGTCTCAGTTTGTGGTGTCAACAGAGAAGCCCCAGGGCAGAAAGCAAGGTGTGCACTTGCAAAAAGTGGGTCAGAATATGTGTAGAAACTGGTTGTCATGGCAGTGGCTGGAATGAGAGACAGGGGAAGTAAGGAGATCTGAAATGGTGCATGAGTGTGATTAGATGTAGTCCCCAAGTACAAATATACCACATGAAGCCACTCATTGTTTTTAGGAAAAATGTAATCCCACTTAAATCTACATTAATAATTTGAATACTAGCATAACTACTATGCTTCAGTTCAGTTCAGTTCAGTCGCTCAGTCGTGTCTGACTCTTTGAGGGCATACCAGGCCTCCCTGTCCATCACCAACTCCCAGAGTTTGCTCAAACTCATGTCCATTGAGTCAGTGATGCCACCCAACCATCTCATCCTCTGTCAACCCCTTTTCCTCTGGCTTTCGATCTTTCCCAGCATCAGGGTCTTTTCAAATGAGTCAGTTCTTCACATCAGGTGGCTAAAATATTGGAGTTTCAGCTTTAACATCAGTCCTTTCAATGAATATTCAGGACTGATTTCCTTTAGGATGGACTGGTTGGATCTCTTTGCAGTCCAAGGGACTCTCAAGAGTCTTCTCCAATAGCACAGTTCAAAAGCATCAATTCTTCAGTATTCAGCTTTCTTTATAGTTCAACTCTCACATCCATACATGACTGCTGGAAAAACCATAGCTTTGACAAGATAGACCTTTGTTGGCAAAGTAATGTCTCTGCTTTTTAATATGCTGTCTAGGTTGGTCATAACTTTTCTTTCAAGGAGTGTCTTTTAATTTCATGGCTCCAGTCACCATCTGCAGTGATTTTGGAGCTCAAAAAAATGAAGTCTGTCACTGTTTCCATTGTTTCCCCATCTATTTGCCATGAAGTGATGGAACCAGATGCCATGATCTTAGTTTTCTGAATGTTAAGCTTTAAGCCAACTTTTTCACTCTCCTCTTTCACTTTTATCAAGAGGCTCTTTAGTTCTTTGCTTTCAGCCATAAGGGTGGTATTATCTGCATATCTGAGGTTATTGATATTTCTCCCAGCAATCTTGATTCCAGCTTGTGCTTCATACAGCCCAACACTTCTCATGATGTACTCTGCATATAAATTAAATAAGCAGGGTGACAATATACAGCCTTGATGTACTCCTTTTCCTATTTGGAACCAACCAGTCTGTTGTTCCATGTCCAGTTCTAACTGTTGCTTCCTGACCTGCATACAGATTTCTCAAGAGGCAGGTCAGGTGGTCTGGTCAATTGAGTGTATCAATAGTAAAACCATATTATGTGTGCGGGTGACCTAAGGTGCTTCAGTAGTGTCCGACTCTTTGCAACCCTGTGGACTGTGGCTCACCAGACTCCTCTGTCCGTGGGAATCTCCAGGCAAGAATACTGGAGTGGGTTGCCATGCCCTTCTCCAGGGGATCTTCCTGACCCAGGATGGAACCGGTCTCTCTTGCGTCTCCTGCATTGGCAGGCAAATTCTTTACCACTAGTGCCACCCGGGAAAGCCCCAAACCATATTATAGAGTTAGAGAAATAAGAGAATTAGACTCAGCTGGGTCTGTGTGTTTTAGCTTTGATGAACATATTGTTTTCAGGAGATACTGAAACTGGAAACCTGTGGGCAGAGGCCTGCCAATCTGACGTTTTCTCCATGCACATTAGGGGAATGACTGCAGTGAAAACAGCCTGGGCTTGGTACAGAGCTACCTGGACTAGATTTCTCAGGAATCTAACGCCAGCTGCAAAAGTGCCCTAACTGAGGAATTCAGGGATGAACCGGAGCCTCAGAGCATAACATTTTAGTTAAAGTTCTACAGTATGAGTGGTATATGTACACATTAGTCTTCCATACCCTACGGTAGGGCACCTCACATTTTTTGCTTGCATGTTAATCAAAATGATACTAAAAAGAATTTCTGCCACATTGTTAGTGGTTAAAAGTACCACACACTGCTATATTTAAAATGGATAACCAACAAAGGCCTACTGTATAAGACAGGAAACTCTGCTTAATGTTATGTGGCAGCCTGGATGGGAGGAGAGTTAGCGAGGAGAATAGATCCATGAATATGTATGGCTGAATCCCTTCACCGTTCACCTGAAGCTATCACAACATTGTTCATCGGCTATACTTTAATATAAAGTAAAAAGTTAAAAAAAATAATCTTACTGTAAGTTTGAGTTATTGAAAATAATGTAACTTCCTGCCAATTGTAAATATTAACACTAAAACACACTATCAAGTCACTCTAAATTTTTTCTAATAGAATTCTAATACAGTAGCAGTTCAATAGCCACAATGCCTCATCTAAAAATACATGAATGAGATCATTTTAACAGCCAGAAATTTTATACCAGTCCTTTGTCATCAACTCAATTCCATTCAACTTCCCCCACATATTTTAATCTAAAGGTAATTTTTTATGCTTGAATGTCTTATATTGATCACATGTACTTTGCAAAAGTTATGTATATGAACTGAAATTTGAAATAACATTTTTCCTATAAGTCTCTAATACTAATTTTATTCTGAATAGACTTTACTATTATTATGACACAAAGCAGCATATACTGCAAATTTTATAGTTATATAATTATATTTTTAAACGTAAGAGTACACTTTATATAAAAGAGGCTCATACACACAGATGCAGCCCTCTGGGACTACAAGCATAAGCCCCGGCTGTCCTCCAGGCGATCCAGAAGTATTCCGTGGGTTGGACATCTAGGCTCCAGAGAAGGGTATAAGCTCCTGTCTGGGAGATACTGCCAGTTGTAAAAAGGCAGAGGTCAAGTGCAAAGATGATGGCATGCACTGGCCTTTGTTCCCTGAGAGAAGGGCTTTGAGCCCCTAGTTCTGGGCCAAATCTGACGTCTACCCCTCAGCCCAAGTTCCAAGCCAAGCAAATGGGCCTCTTTCTTAGAAGGCGGTGGGGTGGGGGTGGGGTCTCCGTGCAATGTCCACCCAGTGCCCGTGCCGGCAGCCTGTCAAGAAGTGTCTCCCTGGGCTACAGCCGGGGCACCAATCTCACGTGTGAACGCAGAGGGGGCGGAGCTAGGGCAGAGGGGAAGGTGCGAAGGCGGGAAGAGAGAGGGAAGATGGCGCCAGGGCTGGGGCAGGGTAGAGACGGCTTCGTGGTGGCGCCTGCCAGCCTCCCTTTTGCGGAGTAGGGGAGCACCCCAGCTGTCCCCAATGTGTGTGTCAAGGCAGATGCCTGCCCCTCGAACCGAAGCTAAGCCGCAACATCAAGCAAGTGAGGACTCCCACAGCGGAGGTCCGCGTCTCTCATCGACATCGACACCTGCGCCCTGCCGGCAACAGGTGAGTCCTGCCACTGGGAGCTCTGTGAGGGCTGTTTCTCTGACCCTTCAGCCCTGTGGGACTGGTGCGCAAGAGCTCGGTTAGTTTTTAAAGACCTTTTGAGGGCTCTCAGATGCCGGTGTGAGAGGTGGGGTTCCAACCCTTTGCTCCTCAGGGAGAACCTCCGGTTTTGAGTTCCCTCCTGACTGGCGGGGGGCTTGGTTTTGGGGGGATGGTGTCCCCTCTCTCCTACCTGCTGAGTTGTGGCCTTTCTCTGGCAGGAGCTGCTCAGCCAAGTTTTAGGTGTTTTCAGAGGAAGCAGTTCCATGTGTTAGTGGTGGGTTCCCAGTGTTCATGGGAGGAAGTGAGGACGTGACCCTCTGACGTCTCCATCTTGAACCAAAACCTCATTTCCCGTTTTGTCTTAGGTGTTTTTGGTGGTGGAACTGGTGTGTGTGTACACGTGCGTGCGTGTGTACATGTCCATGTGTGCCTTCTCTTGCCAGTGTCATGTGTTTCTGATGCCATAGTTGTGGTCTGCTGTTTTTCCCCCCCACACGTTATCACATGGACAAGGGCAACTGGCCGTCAGATTCGAACAAGATCCTCAGGAGAATAGCGTGCTACAAGGGAATTTGTATCTACCATTTTTTACTTCGTTTTGGCTGCAGTTAGTTCACACCTTTGCAAACCCAAATGAGGAACCCTTCTCGGGTTGCAGATTTTCTGGGAATGGTGCTGAAGAGGCTTAAATTCTGAATTTAAGCCACATTTGGCACATTCACTGTGTCAGCCAAAACACGTTTCAGTGAGTAGAATTATGGGCATGTTGCCCCCCATGGCACATTACATTGGTGACATAAAAAATGCTGTGCATCATTCCAATTAGTGAAATTAAAAAAAAACAAAAAAACACCTTGCAGCTTGTTAAAAATAACCAAGACCCTCAAATGGATTGAATACTTGGAAGACTTCTTGATAACAATGAGGACAGCAACATTTTGGGAGTGCTTCCTACATGCTTATCTTAGTTACTCCTCAGACACCTTTCTGAAGTTGAAATTACCATTATCCTCATTTATCTGAGAAAAATGCACTATGAGAAACATCCAACAGGTCATCTGCCCAACTGGAAAGTATTTGTACTTACACGGTCAACCTGGGACTCCCTTTTTCATGCAAAGTAGGACAGTTTAAGAGCTCAGTGCCCCCTTTCCTCAAAACTTCATACATAACTCATCTAATTAAATTCAAAGCTTTTATGGTCATGGCTCCTTAATTCTACCCCTAACTTGCTTGGTAAAAAAAGACATTTTTGTCATAGTTGAAGATTTGCAGAGGTGATTGAATTCACATGGTGGCAAAGTCAGTTCTAAGGGAACAGAAGATGAGGAAAAAATTGTTAAGATTTAGACTTTAGATTTTATTACAGGATGTTTTAGGAACATCCTGTTGTGTGGCATATATCACATCCACATAAATGCATTTGTTAAAAAAAGCAACCCTAGAACTTCACTTTTGCCTTAAATTAGCCAGATAGCAGAGGCAGCACTCTGTTGAGTTTTCATTTTATATTTCGCAATTATTTCTCAAACCGTTTTGACTTGGATTTAGATAAATATCTGCATTTCAGCTTAGTTGCCTTTCAAATAAAATCTAAGAGGAAAAAAAAGCATTCTTAAAGATTTGGGATATTTTTAGCAAGGCAGAGAAAAGAAAATTGTTTTGTGAGGCTATTTTTAAACAACACTTTTTAAGATTTCTTAAAGCTCCAGTGGTTAGGACAGTGCTAAAGCAAAAATGTTGCTTAAGGAAACACTTCAGAAAAAGCTAGAAAAGTTAAAGCCCAGGCCAAGCCCCTAGAGAGCAAGGAGAGTGCTCACATGGCTTGATGTCCTTTGAATCTCTTAAGGTTATTTTCTAAATGAGACTATGAGAACAAAATGAAATTATACTTCCCTTCCAGCTAGTTAAACCTCAACTCCCTAGATGAAAAAAATGTTTTCTTTTTGGACAGTGATGTATTTCTAGTCAGTATATTCCCAAAACAAATACACCAAAACCCACTTCATGCACAGAGTAAAATAAAAGATAGGAACGGAGGTCATTAAAATGGTTTAGTATCACTCTAATTGCCATTTTGCTGATAACCCTCACTTGATGGAATAGGTGGGTTTTGGTCTTATTATCTGTTACCTGTAAAGCTGTGGTTTCTGAAACTGAATTCCACTGAATCCCTCACCCACTTAAAACACTTAAGACTTTTTACGTAGAGTAATACTGATTCTCAGGCTAAACTGTAGTAGATAGGGTTTGTTAACTAGGAACGTTCATTCCCCAACTTCTTTCTTCTTGATAGAATCCCAGTTTTGTCTACATATATTTCTTCCCTCTGAATCCACGCATGGAATTAAAATCAAGGGAAGCTGACCCCAAGAATAGATCTTTAGTCTAAAAAGCTAATTAGCACATGGAATTTCCTAGCAAAATAATATAGTAAATGGTCATATGTCCTGTACCGCCTCAGCCAGACTGAAGGACACTACCCTTAACTCTTGATAGTGAGAGAGGTTTTTCTCTTTCTTTTGCCAGACAAGAATAAGGAAGGATGTAGCTCCAGTAGCCACTGGCAGTCATCTTAAAGTTTGAGGGGAATCATTGAATGCAGTTGATGCTAAAGATGACAAGAAGGATAAACAGAAAGATTCAGAGTGTTTGATCATGCTACTCATCTATGGATCATTTGGAACCTGCATTTCTACGGAATGTCTATTTTGTAAAATATAATTTTATTTATTTCTTTCCAGTTTGAAATAGGATTTTTTTCTCACTCATAGCCCAAAGCATCCTATTGCATAAGCTGAAAATACTTGGTAATAAAGAGTAAGAAGTAATCAGATCTTTAGGATGCTGAACATGAATTATTATAGCTTACTTTTCTGATCTCCTTTCCACTGTTAATAGGCTTTCTTATTGGCTTCTCCTCTACCCCCAATAGCTTAATCACTCCTGAAAATCCTTTAATTCTCTACTTACTATTCTAAAGTTGGGATGTGAAGTATGGGAGAGGCTGCCTCTACAGAGTTTAGATTCCTTGTGTTAATGTGAGATGTTACTGATTGAAAGTGTTAGTTAACCAAAGGAAATGTTAACCAGAGGAATGGGAATCACTTTCCTAACTTTTCTGAACCCACAGTTCTATTCTTTTCCCTTGGAAGTTACAATTTCCCATAGTGGTGAGATAGGAGACAAACTTTCCAGAATGTACCATGGTACCTATTCTACTCTAGGAAATCCACTTAGGTAAAACAAACTAACTTCTATTGATTAGTAAATTTAAAATTCTCCATGTACCTTTGACTTCAGGCTGACGGATATCACATTAAATGGAGGAAGTTTAAAGAACATCATCTAAACCTCTTCCACTCTTCATCTCAAACCTTACAAAATATTTGGCATGCTCAGAGAGCTGGGCTGAACTGCATATTTCATTGCCAAATAATATTCATGAAGATCCCATTTCATGTATTGACTGCCACTTAAGGAATGAAACAGGACCACATAATCAGTTGAATTTAATTCAGTCTATTTTGTGTAGTTGTGTTCAAGGTTATAACAAGGTATGTAGACTCTGCTGTTAGACTTCTGTAGAACCTCAAGAAACATGTCCAGGGTAGGAATTTAGGGGAAAATGATTTTGCTCATAAAACATGTATATAAGATTGTTTTGTAGATTCCATTTGATGTACTACTATGGGTGAATAATAAACCAAAAGATAACCAAGGTTTATCATGCTAGTCTATTCCAAAGAGAAAACATTTATGCAGCTAAAATTTTCAACCTGAACACATTAATAAAACCTCTAAACAATTCTACACCTTGGTGAGAGTGACTGAAGAAATTGCAACTTTTAGATAAGAAAACATCCCCAGTAAAAAATTCAAGTATTATATTGGAAGACCCATCAGTTATGTGGTCTATAACCCTATGTCAGACACTTGGCTGACAACACCAAGGTTGTCCTGGGGACAGCACCTTCTGTTGGGTACACCCCTTTGGTCTGGGCTGTCTAGAAGGCTGGCGCTGACCTTTCTTTCTTAAGTGTACTCTTACACTATGTTTGGAGGAAATCGGATTACAAGAAACAAAAACTAACCAACATGAATAATGTAAAAGCATATAAGTGTAGTCCAATTTTATAATGAATACTGTCCATTTCTTCTCTCAACAAACATCGAAGGTGTTCTCGCCATTTGTCAAAAACAGTGCTAGGCCTTGGTTAGAGATGTTAGAGTTTAAGACCCAGAGGCCTTGTTCTCTCGAGGCTTACAGTGTGATAGGTTAAGACCTGGACTATCTTGTAGAGACGTTTGAAACAACAGGTTTACTTAGAGGCTAAGTGCAGTGAAGTTGCTCAGTCGTGTCTGACTCTTTGCGACCCCATGGGCTGTAGCCTACCATGCTCCTCCATCCATGGGATTTTCCAGGCAAGAGTACTGGAGTGAGTTGCCATTTCCTTCTCCAGAGGATCTTCCCTACCCAGGGATTGAACCTGGGTCTCCCGCATTGTAGGCAGACGCTTTACCGTCTGAGCCCCAGGGAAGCCCACTTAGAGGCTAAGTAGAGGCTATTATAGGATCATGCAGTGAAAAATCTTAAGCTGAGGGCGGGACAGGTGAGTGGAAGTCAGGGAGAGTTTGCTGGACAAACAGATTCTTGACCATTTCCCTGAATATCCAGTGAGATTTGGTCAGTGAAGATGAGTGGGGACACTGGAGGTAAGCAACCTGGACAGCTGTTCTGGTGTACATGAGCTGAATATTAATATTGGTACCGAGCTTGGATGTCAATACATTAAAGTCTAGATTTAATAATGGTAGATCTTAGTCTGCTTCATGACTGAAAGGCTCAATTCTGACAGAATATCTGTGTATTCATTGAATAAGTTTATGGCAGTTTTTAACAGTCATATTTAATATAGGTATACTTCCCTTTATTATACGTCACTTTATTGCACTTCCCAGTTACTGTATTTTTCTGAGAAATTAAAGGTTTGTGGCAACCATGCATTCGGCAGGTCTATTAGTGCTATTTTTCCAACAGCATTTGCTCACTTTGTGTCTCTTTGTCACATTTTGGTAATTCTCGCAATATTTCAAACCTTTTGCCAGCAAAAAGATTACAACTTGTTGAAGGTTTGGGTGATGGTTAGTGTTTTTTAGTAATAAAGTATTTTTAAATTAAGATTTTCACATTTTTAAAGACATAATACTGTTACACACTTAATGCAGTATATATCTTACATGCACTAGTAAACCATAAAATTCATGTGGTTCGCTTTATTGCAGTGGTCTGGAACCAAACCTACAATATCTGAGGTTCAGTTCAGTTCAGTTCAGTTCAGTCTCTCAGTCGTGTCTGACTCCTTGTGACCCCATGAATCGCAGCACGCCAGGCCTCCCTGTCCATCATCAACTCCCGGAGTTTACTCAAACTCATGCCCATCGAGTTGGTGATGCCATCCAGCCATCTCATCCTCTGTCGTCCCCTTCTCCTCCTGCCCCCAATCCCTCCCAGCATCAGGGTCTTTTCCAATGAGTCCTCTTTGCATGAGGTGGCCAAAGTACTGGAGTTTCAGCTTCAATATCAGTCCTTCCCATGAACACCCAGGACTGATGTCCTTTAGGATGGACTGGTTGGATCTCCTTGCAGTCCAAGGGACTCTCAAGAGTCTTCTCCAACACCACAGTTTAAAAGCATCAATTTTTCGGCACTCAGCTTTCTTCACAGTCCAACTCTCTCGTCCATACATGACCACTGGAAAAACCATAGCCTTGACCAGACGGAACTTTGCTGGCAAAGTAATGTCTCTGCTTTTTAATATGCTATCTAGGTTGCATAACTTTCCTCCCAAGGAGTAAGCGTCTTTTAATTTCATGGCTGCAGTCACCATCCACAGTGATTTTGGAGCCCAAAAAAATAAAGTCTGACACTGTTTCTACTGTCTTCCCATCTGTTTCCCATGAGGTGATGGGACCAGATGCCATGATCTTAGTTTTCTGAATGTTAAGCTTTAAGCCAACTTTTTCACTCTCCTCTTTCACTTTCATTAAGAGGCTTTTCAGTTCCTCTTCACTCTCTGCCATAAGGGTGGTGTCATCTGCATATCTGAGGTTATTGATATTTCTCCCGGCAATCTTGATTCCAGCTTGTGCTTCCTCCAGCCCAGTGTTTCTCATGATGTACTCTGCATATAAGTTAAATAAGCAGGGTGACAATATACAGCCTTGACGTACTCCTTTTTTCCTATTTGGAACCAGTCTGTTGTTCCATGTCCAGTTCTAACTGTTGCTTCCTGACCGGCATACAGCTTTCTCAAGAGGCAGGTCAGGTGGTCTGGTATGTCCATCTCTTTCAGAATTTTCCACAATTTATTGTGATCCACACAGTCAAAGGCTTTGGCGTAGTCAATAAAGCAGAAATAGATGTTTTTCTGGAACTCTCTTGCTTTTTCGATGATCCAGCGGATATTGGCAATTTGATCTCTGGTTCCTCTGCCTTTTCTAAAACCAGCTTGAACATCTGGAAGTTTTCGGTTCACGTATTGTTGAATCCTGGCTTGGAGAATTTTGAGCATTACTTTACTAGCGTGTGAGATGAGTGCAATTGTGCGGTAGTTTGAGCATTCTTTGGGATTTATATATATCTGAGGTAGGCCTGTATTTAATGCATATTGTAACCAACTGGATGCCATGGTGTTATCTATGGCACCAACACAATGCCTTGCACCTAAGTGTTGGTTAAATAGTTATTGAATTAAATCAAACCTCCATCACTTAAATCTTAATTTCTTGTGATTTCTTGATGAAAAGTATTTCTACTTAATGTTGTCCCACAAACTCACCAGGGGAATTGTAGGATCAGTGAAAGAAACATGAAAACATTCCATGTACAGTATGCTATATTGCTTCAGTCATGTCCGACTCTGTGTGACCCTATGGACTGTAACCCACCTGGCTCCTCTGTCCATGGGATTCTCCCAGCAAGAATACTAGAGTGGGTTGCCATGCCCTTCTCCAGGGGATCTTCCCAATCCAGGGACCACATCTCTTAGGTCTCCTGCTTTGGCAGGCAGATTCATTACCACTAGCACCACCTGGGATGTCTAACGTACTTTGAGGCATACTATTAAAAATAAAATTGTAATAAGCCTTTGGCAGTGAAGAGGGATGTGGGGGTTCTTTCTAAGCTGGGGCAGGAGGTCAAATACCAAATCTGAAAATGAATAGAGACCCTATAAACTGATCATAATGTAACCTGAAATGAAAGACTAATTTCCATGTTCATGTAAGATCTAAGTATGGGGAGAAGATGAATAAAATGAACTGTGAATGTCCTATTCATTTTTATACAAAGCTGGCACTATTGGCCTGTTATTACTAAAGCATGCATTCCTTCACTTTGCTGACTTCCTTCACTGTGTTTTCAAGTTCTGGCTTCATGCTTAGGAATTCAATTGCTATCCCAAGATTATGAATATATATTTATCTAATTTCAGTAAAGTTGCAGTTTTGTTTTATACTCTTACTCTTTAATTCTTATGGGATTTATTTTGTATAAAATATAAGGAAAGTATCTGTTTCCCCAAAGTGCTCTGTATGTTATCATCCCAGTGTCTCTCCAGCATTGGGCACAGGAGGGTCTCAGTAAATATTATAGAATGAATAAATTAATCAGTGATGAGTCTAAACCTTCCAGAAACTTTGCCAGGCTTCCCTTGGGACCAACAGTAAGACTGATTGTAAGACTGACTCAAATTAAAGTGAAAAGCTAGGCCTAAAGCTAAACGACTTTTGTGAGGCTGATATCTGCTGCTTTGGGCTATAATTAATTGATCTAACTTGTTGTGGGAATATACTGATGAATTCACTGAGACTTGAAAGGGAAAGATGTTTCTCATTTTCTTTAAAATTATATTTTTTGATTCCTGAGAAATATGTATATGTTACATATATTGCATATATATAAATGCATGTATAAATATCCTTACAATTTTGACATTATTTTTGAATTTGAAATACAAACATTTGAATCTATTCATCTATCTACCATCTGTTTGGGTTTATATACATACATATTAAGCACAAAAGGCACAAGAATTTAATATTTAAGAGTGTGGGCTATCAAGACTGCCAGGATTTAATCTTAGCTCTGACATGTATTAGCTGTGTGACCTTGGGCAAGTTGCCTAACTGCTCTATCTCCCAGTTTTGTCTGTAAAATTGGAAGATTAATAGTGTTTTCTTCAGAACATTGTTGTGAACATTAAATTCATGTAACCATTTAGAATAGTGCCTGAAATATTGTAAGTGCTGTCTAAGTGTTAGCTTTTATTATTATCCTACTCACTTCCAATAATCTTTCTTGTGTTCTCGAAAGTAACAGATTCAAAATATCTTTAAGATATTTTAAAAGAACATTTAGGATTTACTGAATGAGAGAGAAAAAAAATCGCTTAGTAAAAAAGCAATTGCTTTATTTAGCATAGAAAATATATAGTAACACACATGAATACTAAAACTGTAAAAGAAAAAAAATTCAGAAAAGAACAATATTTAAGTTTGAATTCTGAAAATAAAATACATACATTGAAAAAGTGTAAACTCAGAGGTGCATCCTGTTTCCAAACACAAGAATTAAAAAATCAAAATGACAGACTTCTGCTAATCTGCTTAGGAAGGCATAAATTGTTAATCAGGCTCCAGGCAACATTGTTTAATACCAAGTTTAATAAAAATCTGCCTGGAGGAAGAAGAGGTCTGGTGGCCAATTTTGAAAGCTGGGCAGCTCTGTTTACATGCTTAGTCTCTCTAGCTCTGAGGACACCATTGATAGGGTTTCCTTTGAAATTGGCTTCTTTTAAAGGAGTCAAAATTATTAAACACTATAGCATGGGATAGAAAACTTGAATTTTTTCATTGGTGTGAATAAACTTGAAAAGGAAATAAATTGGAGAAGTATTTATTGAAGAGAATCTTTTGCAGTTTGTATGAGAAGAATTTCACAGTAAGCATTTATTGAGCCTTCACTATATGCTTACATTTGCTAGTGATGCCTTCATGTTAAAACTGTGATCTTGAGATGAAAGAAGTGATATTTTAAAGCCATTTTCTCCTTTCTCCCCAGCCTGTATTTGTTCATTCCACAAGGCATCTTGTGTTTGTATCATGTGGGCTTTTTTCTGTGCAGGGAATCAAGAAAATTTCCAAAGTCTTGGCATTGTTTTTAGGAGGACTTGTCAATCAGGTGAAAACTAAATTGGAAAGTATTTGACAAGTGCAATATCTCCTGAGCAGTTAGAGCCTTGTAGCTACTTCTTTGGATTACTGAGTTTAAAATGCAGCCCAAATTTCACTTGCTTTAAAGTCCTTGATAACATCATGGATATTATTGCCTATTTCTTAATTACAAATCAGGGCAGGTTTGGCTCTTGTTTTCATGATTGGTTTTTCTAAACAGCTGTGATTTTCATATGGAGAAAAAAAATAAGCCATTTAAAAATTTATTTTAATGTAGTGAGAAATTGGGAAGCAAACATATGCTCTATTAAAGTTCAGAATATCCACAGTGCAAAGCAAACTTCTTGTTCTTTGGTGCACAGTTAACCCAGCATAGGTTTCAACAATTTCTCCCCTCTCTGTCCACTGTATAAAAATCTTTCATTACATCAGACTAAACTAAATCACTTGGGAGCATTTTACTCTTTTGTAGCTTTTAGCTTCATATTTTAAATAAGTAACTGTCCTATTTAGCATTCTAGTTGGTGAGAAAGTCATTTCACATGATCTCTTGACATCTAGCAGTGTCCTTCCCTCTATTGGGTAATCTCTTAAACTTAATTGCATTGTTTTTTTAGAACACAGAGTAAACACACATTTAAACTCAAGGCGGGGGAAGTTGAAAAATGAAACCATGGTGCTATTTGTAAAGGTATCTTGGAATGTGGCATCTGAGAATAAAAGCATACTGAAGAAGGGAAGTATCACGAGACAAAGTTTTAAAATACGAGACCTGTATTTGGTGTGCCTGCAATTATTTCAAAGGCACTTTACCTGCAGGTAAATATACTTTCCTTGAATTAAAAAATTATTGCAGAGCTGGATCTGGAGGTTTGGAACCACCTCCTCTTGATGACACTAACCAGTAAGTGACCCCTTCATTCTGTTGTCTTAATAAGGATCTGCCCTGAACATCTCTTTCTTAATAAAAAGGGATATGAGTCAGAAAGAGAGTAAAACTGTGGCACTGGTATTTATCACAAGGCCTCTCTCACAGAATTTATTTCTTTATGAAACACTGACAAAATCTCAACTACATACTTTATATAAGTAATTAACTAGCAAATAGTTAGTTAATACAAATTAGGATCAGCAGTACTATACCAATCTTGGTGAATTTTATCATTTTTCATCATGATTACTCAATCCGACCACACAGTTTTGATCAGTGTTAAATCAGAACCTGTTCTTAAGAAGAGCTTAAAATACTTTGTTGAGTGTGAAATTGAGCAGTTCTAAACATTTTATAAAATGGACGATAGTTGATTAATAAAATCCCCCTTTTTTAATCCTGAAAAGGAGGTTTAAGCTTTGCAGCTAAAAATGTGATAAGCTCATTTTCATGACTGAAATCTAGAAAGCAACTGCTTTTTGACCTAACAGTGCATACCTTAAACTACAAATCAATCAACACCTTAGGAAATTTGTGTTTATCCGCAGTTATATAAAGTTCACTTTTAGGGGGAAAAAAAAAGATGCCTCTTTAATAATGGTTATGGTTAAATTGAGCTGGCTGGGTTTTTAGAAAAACAAGATATAAATTTAAAACTTCTTATTTTCCACCGAATAATCCACTATGTAATCAAATAGGCGAATTCATTGCCGATGACATATTTTGGCCATGACCTTGGCAAAGCACAATTTTGGAGAACCTATTAATATAGTCAAAGATTGTATTGTTATTCCGAATGTTATTATTAATCTCTATGAAGTTTAAATAAGGGATCCAAAAATACCTTTTGATAGAATGACTTTTATCTTTTGGACTATTTGGCTTATCATTCCAAAAGTCATTCCCCTTTACTTTCAATTCATCCAAACAAGGAAGAAAACTAAGTCAGTCATTTTTCAACATTATGTTATTCATTATCTAACCCAGTGGTCCTTGGACTTTTGGATTTCATGGAACATTAACAGTTATTTTTTTAAATAGGGGCGGGTTGAGATTGGGTTGCTTGCAGATTTTAATTTTATCAAGGGAAAAAAACAACATAATTTATCCATACACTTTCATGCCAAAATTGACATTTTAACTCCAAAGAAGTAGGAAGGTCACTGTCTTAGTCCTTAAGTTGAATAAATGGAGAGTTATAAAGAACACAATAAATAGGTTGTTATCATGTTTCATATCTGATCACTGACCAATAAACTTTTTTTTTTTTTTTGCAAAGATGCACACGTGACTTTGGATAGCCTGCCAAATTACTGATACTCAAGACTACCATCAAATCATTAAAAATAAAATAAAAACCTACATTTTATCAGCCTCCCAAGTAATCGTCAAAATTTTGAAGGAAAATTTTAATTCTTCTTTGCAATAGGAGCTTTACAAAAGTGTATTTTCTTCATAAGTTTCCATGCCTGCTCCTTTATAGCATATTTATAAATAATGATATTATAGATTTAAATTTCTCTTTTAATTTTTAATGGCAGAATTGAGTGGAGATGATAAAAAGTTATAATATTCCACAACTAGAACTCAGGTTACAGAAGAGATAGAGATAATGAACAAAATGAATTCAGTTGATCCATGGACAAGTCACTTCATCTCTCTGGTCATCAGGTATCTCAAATGTAAACAATGGGCATTGGGTTTTAGTCACTCGTGTCCGACTCTTTGTGACCCCATGGACTGTAGCCCACCAGGCTCCTCTGTCCATGGGATTCTCCAGACAAGAATACTGGAGTGGGTTGCCACTTCCTTCTCCAGGGGGTCTTCCCAACCCAGGGATTTAACCCGGCATTGCAGGCAGACTCTTTACCAGTGAAGCCCTTGGCATTGGGTAAAGTAATGTCTAAATTCCTTTCTGTGTCTCACGTTCTCTGATAATTGCCAAACTGTCAATAGAGGCTGGGTTAACTACCTGACTTTTTGAATGGTGGTAATAGAAAGAATGGAGTTTAATGAAAATGGCTTATCACCATCAACCATTTATAATATTACTGCATTGTTAAGAGGATGTCTTTCTTCCTTTCTCCTTCCTGCTTTCCTCCACCCGCCCCCCTGCCCCTTTTCTTATAAAATTTTACTTGGTAAAGAAGTCATTCAGAACAAATACTGAACTGTGATGGGAATGAAATAACAAAACTGTGGTCATAAAAGAAGAAAATTATTTTTACCCATCAAATAAGGAAGGAAACGAACACAGTCTTATTCAGCTCTACCTACAGTCCCCAAAGCTATGCATGTAGTGAGTTTGTCAGTGCACTAAGAAAGGACTGAGGCCTTTGGGGTGCTGTGAAGTTGTGATGCCCCCCGACATTGAAATAAACAGCTGTCATTTTTAGCTACTTTCCTGAAATACCCCCTCCAACTTAAGGCACTCTCTGAACATAAGAGAAGACAATTTATTCTCTTATAAGAAGTATCATTATTATGCTCAGAAAAATGCCCCACACAATTCTTTTTACTACTATAAACCCTAATGCATACTTTCAAGTGGTTTTTAAGAAATGAATAACCTACAGACATTTTCCTCAGCCTGAAAACCTGCATTGCTCTGGTCAAAATAATCAAATCATTCCCATGCCCTCTGCTGCTCTGTATTTCTCAGAGTCACACTTTTACTTCTAAGATACCACAAGTGTTTGTTAACAGCACATTCATTAAACGCTTGGCTCAAACAGAAATTTCCTAGAAATTCAAACCAAAAAAGGGCTAAATAAAGAGGATACCACATATAGAATCCAAATGAATGATTTGGTTGGTCTTTATCACTTTTGTATACTTTAGGTTGTCAGAAGGACACATAGTATATCTATTTAGCTGGAAGAACAATGAAGATAATAGAAAAGAGTCAATATTCTTCAAAGCAGTAGGAAAACCTTCCTTTGATTCTGCTGCAATTTCAGACCACTTTTTAAAAATGTACTCCTCTGCTTATTTTATGATCCATGCAGATCATTTCCTTTAGATGGTGATTTTTTTAAAGGATAACTTTCAAATTTACATTCCATGTTAGAGAAACATAGTGATTATAAACACGTTAATGATGTAATCATGTTTATAAAGTTGTATCTAATAATAGCAGTATTTATAAAGTGGAAAGTACACTCTGTATAAAAATGGTGACTTTAATTCTATTTCTATTCTTACATTTTCCTCTTATGTAAAAATTCATCTCCCATCTCTTTTCATTGTAGTCACTTGGGACACCACCTCAACTTAATTTTTTCTTGTTGTTTTCCATTCCTATAACTTATTAGGTCTCCTGAACATCTTTTGGGCAGATCTACCAAATTAGGGAATTACAGAGAGAGAAAAAACACAGTGTTCTTTCAAGTGGTGAACTATGAAGATAAATTATACCCTGTATTGGCTAGCTTTGTATTCTTCAACTTCTTCCTAAGTTGTTCTCTTTCACAAGATAGCACTAAGTATGGTGGAAAAAGCTTTGGATCCATGCTGCCCACTTATATACTGCACATCAAATTTAATAGTCACATTCTGGCTTTAATTAAACTTTTCCTCTTATAAGTCTCAGCCAAGGTGATCTGATTTACAGAGGAAATGAGCACCCAACAGTGTTAGTGTAGTGATATTAAATAGATGAAACAAGGTAAAATAATCTCTAATAATCTGTGGGGATGGGGGACACAGAACCTTCTGCACATGTGTCCACTCTGCAGTAATGCATCTGTGCTCACAGCATTCACTCTTCAGTTAGTTTTGGTTGTTGGAAGAGTTAAAAATTTCCTGGATAGTTCAGTCTTGATCAACGGCTGTATCTTGATCCCTCTGACCCAATCACTTTGGCTTAAAAGAACCTTACTCCATTTACATCTGTAGTAAATGAAGGTGTATCACCTTTTTCAAGGGTTATGTATACTTTTCTTGCCTTATCTCCCTACTTGTGAGTGATGGGGTTACAAAGACTGTACACTTTCAGCTGTAAACCTTAATTAGAGAAAACCTGAATTTTCTCATCTGATTACTTTGAAAAAGGGAGCGTTTCTTAGGAATAGGAACTTTAAAAATGTAGGCCAGTTTAATCTTCATAAGAGGAAAACTCAAAACAAAAATATTGTTTAGATCTAGGAAAGTGCCTTAAGCTCTCATCTGTGTTCAAAATAAAACAAAAATCCTAATGGAGAGAAAGAATGAAAAGGAAAAAAAAAAGAAGAAAAAAAAATCAACCCAAGTTGTGCATTTCTTTATTTCTTCTCTAATATCATTGGAACAGTGTCACAATTGGGTGCTCTGTGTGTGTGAATTTTGATTTTATTCTTTCATCAATTTCCCCTATTAACATGATGTTCTTGAGTCTTTGTATTTAGAATCATTATTCAGAAAAAAATTTAAATCAGAGAAGGTTTGATTATCTACATTTTCACCTTTTTGTGAAGCAAATAAGGTAAGTTCAGTAGACACTAGCTAGGCTGAAATACTATTAAAAAATGCAATTCAGACTGAGTCACTGCTTGTTAGTTTTATAAGCGAGACCCTAATTCTGATTGACCCCAAAGAATGGGCTGCTGTGACTAAGCTAGCAGCAGAAGCAACTGGCTTCTGCTGGATGTTATCTCATTTGGAACACATTTCAAACTTTAGAACAGATTTTTAAATTCAGAGTTGAAACCTGCAGACCATCAGCAGACGAGGCTGATTCACCCCTATAAAACTTATCTTACTATGTAAGTTCCAGGCAGAGTTTTTTTTAAGGACTAGGTTACCTAAAATATGTTGTGATACATCAAAGAGAGAGAGAAAAATAAAAGACAAACACCTCCTGGAATAAGAGTGATATGCATCTAAACATTTTTTGGACTTTTAGTATATGCTTATTTGAATGGGGGCTTCTTTAAGTTAGAAACCTCTAGTTCAGTATAACTTGTCAGTGTTCACGGATCTCTGAAAGGTTAGTTAATTTTTTTCTGCCTCATTTTTTCTGCTTTTTTTCAATTGCTTCATATATTTGCTTGAACCCCTATGGTAGGGCTTCCTCATGTGGAACTTTTTGAGTCATAACTATAATGCCATTATTACTATTGGGTAAATTTGAGTGAAGGAAGTACAATCTTGGCAAGATGAGAAATAAGGAAAATTTTATATTGGTAGTCGTGAATTCTTTATTAATTGGCCGTTGCTTTCATTTGGAATCATAAAGAAGTTATCAAAAGTCTAGATACCCAGAAACTGTGTAAATACTCTTGGGCTCCTGAAATTAGAGGAACTACACAAATGACAGTAATGGTTTTGACCTGGAATAAATGTCATGAAAGGACTTGGGGAATACTGTCTTGTCTGTGAAGGGAAAGCTGTTATATGCTTATTATCTTAGATAACAAAATCCATGATGCAGTTGAACTGCAGGGAGAAATGCATGGTGTGACCCACTAGAGGTCCCTTCCAACTAAAAAAAGTTTCCAAGTTCAAAGGATTCAGCCTCAGTAAGTTGGCATTCCGGACTGCAAAGCGAGTAAGGACCAGAAGGGGGGACTGCACATTTTACTTCCCTAGGGAGAAACATGGTTTCATTCAGATTATTTGTCATATTTATCTCTCTTTTTTTTATCCTTATGTGGTACAATCACACAGTTAGCTCTGGTTAGATATTCAGAACCTGTTGTTCCAAGTTATTGATACATTTGGAAAAAAGAAGTGTCATTTGATGTCCTGGAGCTATAGTTGTGCTTTCTATTGATATTAGCTGTTTTCAAGAATCTCAGAAAAATATTTTGCAAGAGAGATTTTTGCTTAAAAATGAAGAGTGCTTCAGTAAGTTTTTACTTGCAAAGCTGATGGAAGTAGTGGGTGGAGGAGGTAATATACACATTTTCTGACAGTAGGCAACTTAGTAGAAAATGATTGTTTCTATATATTATCTTTGCAGAGTTAACATTAAGAAATGTAATTGCAATAAATTGATGTAAAAGCCAGATAGTAAAGGGACTAAAAGTCCCTACAGAGACACCAGTCTGTCACTTACAAAGATAGCAAAAGATAATTGTAGACAAGTACAGGAGAACTAAACCATTGCTGTTTTCCTTTAGAAATGTACTGCTGCTTCTCATGTTTTTCTGAAAAAATTGGTTACTTCCTCTGCTTCCGAAGTATGCCATGAACCATCAAAACAGGTAGAAAAAGATCTGCCTTTTATTTCTCCCCAATACCTTTTTAATTAGAATACACCAAAGAGCAAAACGGGGCGAGATACAATCCTATGTGATTGCATTTTCCAGTAAATTGTTGGATTTCTTTTAAGTTTCTGAGCTCTGCATTGAAAATCTGGCCTCTGGCACAAACTTTGCCCTCCCCTATGACATAATGAAGACATCTGCTTGATCATATCCTCTTTCTTCACACAACTTGTTTTCTGGCTCTAAAAAAATAGCCAGCACAAAGCCATGCAAGTACTGAAACACAAAGGATGATGCTGAAGCCAAATTGGAAGAGTTTTTTTTTTTTTTTCTCCTAAAGTAGAATACTAAAGCTTTTCCTTTTCAGGTACAGGCATCAGCAAGAAAAGAAAGGAAATAAGTAATCCCTGCTCACAGTTTGTATGAGCTTATTTGTTCTTTAGTCTTAGAAGAGTTGTTCATTAACAAGGTATATCTCCGTGTTCCTTTTCCCATGCAGGGAGGATTTTGCACCCCCTGGATTGTAACCACTCAGAGAACCCGTATTTCGCATGTGCGCCCCTCCAGAGCAGCCAGACATGTACACATCACTCACTCCAGCAGCAACATTTTTTTTTTTTTGCAGGAAAAATCCTCTTCTTTCCTACATTATGTGCTTCAGTAAGTGAAAATGAATATTGGCTGAGCCATGGGGTGATACACCTCCATAGTGTGAATATCATAATTAAAATGTCTTTACAAACCAAACAAACAAACAAAAACCAAAAACGAGAGGGGGGAGAGAATGTATGGCTATTCCACATGATTAAACTTCTTGGTACTTGGATGTTCTCTGTAGTTAACTCAGGTGAACAGCCCCTTGCACTAACAAGGACCTGCATATAACCCCCCATAAAATATGGATTTTATTGCAGCAGTGACAACACTTCTCAGCACCACGCTGACCTCTCCAGCATCTCCCATCTCCGAGATCTGCGATAACTCTTGGCATAAGAATAACTACAGAAGTAATCCCAGCTCTGCAATACACAACATAGCAAGATTCCCTGTTACTAAATTCCGGAATATCGCACCGGGGGCGTCACTTTTCATGCATCGGACACCGGAAAACCAGGCGCACTTGGTTTGCTCTCCAACCAGTCCGGGGGAGGCGTTTTCCCCCAGATTTGTGCCTGGCCAGCCTTGGAAGAGCACAAGCGAGCTCCATCTTCCACATGACTTTTCCCTGGACGGTGTGCTCCATTTTCGGAGTCCAGTGTTGGACTTTCCTTGCAACCTAAGCATTTCTGCCCTACGTGAGCCGGCAGGCGTTGCCCCCGGCGTGCAAGCTAGCAGTGTTTTTTTTTTTTCTAAATCTTCTTCTCTGAGACAAATCATCTCTTTAGCCTAAGTTTTCCTTATTGGGAGCATTCGGGAGTTTTCAAGCTACCCAGTTTTCTGCTTTGGCTCCCAAACCAAGAAATGTAACCCGGCCAAAGCAGTCCTTGCACAGACCCTGAGATGTGGGCAGGTGGAAATAAATCAAGCCCCAAACCGCTCCGCGGGTCCTGCACGCACCAGCGCCCTTGGTAATTGACCAGCCAACTTTGCAAATGCCGGAGACCCCTTGGCAGCCTCTGCCGCTGGAGAGAAAGGCAACGGGTTCTTCCCGGCGGCCCCATCACATATGCCCCCACCAAGCCCCTCCACGGTCTTACCAGAAGGCGGAGGAGCGGCGCCGAAGCTCCCCGGGAACCGGCGCCCGTTCTGGGCAGCGGCAGCAGCGCAGCCAGCGCAGCCGGACCCGCGCGCCCGCCCCGACCCGGGCTCGCAGGCTGAACATCCCTCCCAACTCCAGCGTGCGGCACCCGCCGGGGAAAGAGGGCTCTCTCTCTCTGATTGGCTTCCATCAGCGCTACAGAATTAAAACAAGAAAAGGCATGCACCATCGCCAACTGAGACCGAACCCACCTCTGCTCGCCTTCCTGCTCCCGGGGAGACCCAGCGACCCGCCCAGGCTGCTCCTGTCTCGGCCGCCGCCGCCGCCGCCGCGGTTGCCCGCTCAGCCGTTCTCCGCTCAGCCGTTCTCGCTGCCGCGGCTGAAACTGCAGCTCGGGATGGGAAGGTTACGGGCTCGGGAGAGCTGGCTCTTGTGGGCACACACTGATTTGCAAGTGAATGAAGTGGGAGGGAGCAAAGAGAGGAGGACTTTGTTAGAGAGGCCCAGTGCCTGCCCCCGCCCGCCCCCTCCCCTTGACAGAATGACTCCCTGTGTTTGAAGTCCTGAGCAATTCGCTCCCTGTAACACTCCCTCCGCTCCAGGCTTTCCTTTCTCTTCCTTTCTTATTTTTTGGGGGGGGGGGGGGTTAAGACATATTCAGAACTTGCGTGACTTCGTCTGTTTCCTCTTTTATACTATCAAAGTGCACCTTGTGCCATCATCTGTAGCGGTTGAATATCTTTTTTTTACCGACCAAGCAATTACAATTCCCAGGGACATGGTACCTCAGTTGGCCAGCTTCGTGTTATAGCACGCATAACATGCACACGCATAAAACAAACCCGGTCTCCTGAGATAACAGTACTGACGGCTTTTCTTCACAACATAAACAGGCGTTCTCCAGACGCAAGCAGACATAGATTCAGACGCGTCTTTCCTTTTCTTCTGGGAAGACAAGTTTTCACATAGTCCTATGATCTCTGTCACTCTTTTGGAGTGAGTAACCCCAAGATGTAAAATGAAGCCATGCTTCCTTGGGCTTGCACAAACTGTCGAACCCAAACCCTTCAGGCTAACCACTGACTTATGGCTGATTCCATCTTTCTAAATGCGTTAATACAAGGACACAAAAGACTTGCAGAAGAGTGTGTAATGATATTTAGGTCTGCCTCGCATTTGTGATCTTTCATGAAAGTTCCTGAAGTAGGGTAACCTCCAAATTTGAACTGTTAGGTACACATAGCAGTAACCAAAAAGTAATTTCTATTAGGGAACTAAACTGCAAAATCTTAAGTATGTTGAAGTATTATTAAGTGAGAGTAATGTTTTTCTACATAAAAGATATAAACATGATGGAGCCAGGCGCTGTTGGATTAGGAAAATTAAATCTAAATTACCACAGTGATTGCACCCGGGGTCAGTAGTATCCCAAACCAGCTGTTTGTGTATGCTTTAAGTTGAGGGGAGAATTCCACTGCATGGTGTGCTAAAAAAATCCAGGCTACTCTGGCCTCTGAGTGGTTAAACTGGTTGGAGGTTGGTTTTCTTCCCAACTGAGCTCTTACTAGAAAATCTTTTGTTTCTCCAATAGAAGTTCAGGCATTTAAATAAAGCCAAAATCAAAGTATTTCCTCTAGGCAGTCAGTGCTTCAAAGAAGTGTGCATGGAATGGTTTTAGCACAGATGTTCCACACATGGAAGATGGAAAGACTTTGAATTTCTTTCTTGAAAAGATCTTCCTTTAATGGAGAATTGCCACCAACTTAACAAAAAGGAGGCTGAACATTTTCTCTTCATGCAGCTATTCAGAATCTTGTAGAGAAAGGATAGGCGAGAAGAAAGCTGCTTCCATTCCTCAGATTATGAATTCTATACATTTAATTGGAAATTCTAGATCCTTATGTTTTTACCGTACTTTTTCGCTTACAGAGTACTTTCACAGATCATTTTATTGAATTCTTCTTTCAACAAGTGGTCTGACTTTTTCCCCATTAAGACAAAGGAAGCAGATTGATGATGGCATTGCATGGGTTAAATAACATGTCCAAGGCAATGAAAACTGGAAAGCAGATGAGTCAGAAATACTACTGGTAAAACTGGCTATGTGTGTGTGTGTCTGTGTATATACATACATATATGTATATATATATATACACCATTAAAAATTAGCCATGTTTTAAGACTGCCTTTTGCAGAAAGATATGCAGAATAACTGATTTTTATGGTAAAAGTGGGATAATAGTGAAGTTAATGGTCTCCCCGTTGAACAAGTTTATATCTCACAAAGGAAATCTTTAACTGTTTGAAATATACTACTCTTCCAACCCCACCAAACTACATATCAAAGGTGATTAAAGCAACTACTTGTTATTAAGAATGGATAAGCAATCAATTTGCTTTGGAATAGTTTAAGTGGCAACATTACATAAAGAACAGCACTTTTTAATACCAGAAAAGATTTTTGTGTGATATTTGAGGATTTCTAGCATTATTTACTACAATCATTGTTTTCAATTAAATATCCATAATTATTTCATTCTCATTTTGGAGATAAAAAACTGAGACTTATTAAGATCAAATGATTATCTGGTATTTAAATACCCAGAATTATTTCATTTTCATTTCAGAGATAAAAAACTGAGAGTTACTAAGGTTATATGATTATCCAGTGTCATGTTAGTACTATTTCTAGTTCATTCTCTTGCACACCAAAACATGTTGGCAAGTAACAGAAGCTAATTAGAGATAGTTCAACTGATAAGAGTCCATCCTAAAGGAGATCAGTCCTGGGTGTTCATTGGAAGGACTGATGCTGAAACTGAAACTCCAATACTTTGGCCACCTCATGTGAAGAGTTGACTCATTGGAAAAGACCCTGATGCTGGGAGGGATTGGGGGCAGGAGGAGAAGGGGACGACAGAGGATGAGGTGGCTGGATGGCATCACCGACTCGATGGGCATGAGTTTGAGTAACTCCGGGAGTTGGTGGTGGACAGGAAGGCCTGATGTGCTGCGATTCATGGGGTCGCAAAGAGTCGGACAGGACTGAGCGACTGAACTGAACTGAACTGAAACTGATAAGAGGGTCTTTGCTATCATCGTGTAGAATCTTCTCTTGAAACTCAAGAGTGGAAATTCTGCAGGGCTTCTGGAAAGGCTTGGAAGCAGGTATTGAGTCGCCACCGGGACTTGGCCTAGAGTACTGTTTTCCTGTGCTTACTGTGCTTCTGCTTCTGTTTTGTCTCCCTTCACACAGACCATCTCTGTTATTCACTCAGACCTTCAGAGCAGTACCACTGACTGTACCAGAACTTACCTGTTGGAAAGAATGTTTCTTTTTCTGCTTCATTCCCAGTGTCTTGGAAAGCAGTCCTGATTGGTCAAGTGTTCGCTGGACTAGTTTGCACGGGCTGGGGCTGGGGCAGAGGGAGGCAGCAGGGTCACCTACACAGAGCCCTTTCATGTGTTGCGTGCTCACTCAGTCATGTCCGATTCTTTGTGGTCCCATGGACCATAGCCTGCCAGGCTCCTCCATCCATGGGATTTCCCAGGCAAGAATACTGGAATGGGTTGCCATTTCCCTCTCCAGGGGATCTTCCCAACCCAGGGATCGAACCCACATCTGTTATGTCTTCTGTATCTGCAGGCAGATTCTTTTACTCTCAGGACCCAAATGAAGGGCAGCAGCAAGGGAATGCTCTTGTGAACTGGGAATACATTCCCCAAAGTGTCCCATTCCACACATTCTCTTGTTTTGTTTAGTAATTTGGTGCAGCTGAAGTATCTCATCAATTTTTAGACTACTTCATTATTTTATATGCTTCAGTCAAAATGACTTGTACTTCTCTCCTTTTACAGCTTGCAAAGTTTCAATTTTTCAAAAATACTCCTTCATAGACTATTACTAGGGATATTAATTTTGATGAGGGATTTTCCAACTTCCACTAAATCTCTCTTCAGATGATTAAGAAGTGATATTATCCTTATAGTGTGGAGGCATATAAATAAATAATTACATGTTTTCTGACTTTCTTTTCAGTAATGTGCATCTGTATGCAATGATTACCTGATAAAAACATTTTCATGATCATCAACAGTTATTCTTGATTAGGAGAAAAAAGTTCACTTTTAAAACCATGTGCCTAATTAAGAATCTTGGCATAGGTAGTTTTGCTTCATCCAAATCTTCTGTCTAAAGTTTGCCTCAAATGTGTTGTTACCAGGAAAAATCTACAGTGTTGACCAGAAAAAAGTCTACATGTTACAGTGATTATTACGTAATTATCATGGTGTACACAAGTGAACAGATTTCAGTGAGGAATAAGGGCTATTTCCTGTCTTTGCCCTGTGTGTGCTCACATGTGTATACACCCATGCATGCACACACACATTGGTGTTTAAGGGGGGAAAAAAGTTTTAACTACTCTGTGTATTAATGAACTGAAACAAAGGAGATAGGAAACCTCGATGGAATTCCTCTTTTGTGAGAGCCATAGACATCTCAAAACAAGCTAAAATAAAATCACACAAACTTCATGAACTTATCCAGGTTTTCTTATTCTGGGAGAGTTTCCAATCCTGTATTTAAAATGGGTTGGATCCCAGGGTGCATTAAGACATTTCCCTCTTGATCATTTGACTCATCACTATAGGTAGTTTGCAATAGCCAGGAAATTTCCAAATTAGATAAATGCACGGCAGCAAAATGTTATTGACCTACACTGGACATTTGAATACTCAGGGCATTTCCAGGTTGGTAGAGTGGACTTCAAATTTGATTAATTATTTTATATTTTATTCACTGTGTAGTGGTAGAATCTAAATTTGTCTGATGAGATACCTACAACTCAAGTTTGGTAGACTGTACTATGTCAGCGAAGGAGCATGTCCTGGTTTAGAAGGAACAACCTAGTAGGAGGATATGCACAGTGTCAGCGTATTCTCTTAAATAACTAGTGTAGACCAGAATAAACAGAAAATCCTACACTTGCATCCAATGTGCACACGCATGCCAAGTTGCTTAGTTGTGTTCAACTCTTTATGATGTTATGGACTATAGCCCACCAGGCTCCTCTGTCCTTGGATTCTCCAGGTAAGAATACTGCAGTGGGTTGCCGTGCCTTCCTCCAGGAGATCTTCCTGACCCAGGGATCAAACCCACTTCTCTTATGTCTCCTGCATTTGCAAGCGGGTTCTTTACTACTAGCACCACCTGGGAAGCCCTACACTTACATCCAGAGGGAAAAATTCCTTTCTCTCACTAATCCCTCTCCCAATTATAGAAGCACTTGATGGGAATAATGGCAGGCTGGAGTGGGAAAGATAATATAATAATGCCTGTCCAAAAATATTGGGGGACTATATATGCATATATATAGAGAGAGAATGTTAAAATTTCACAAGTTTTGTCAAAAGGTGAAACAAAAACAATTACACAAATATTATCCTTTGTGTAGGTTTAAGTGTTATCTTTAGAATAGACCAGACCTCACCTAGAATCTGTTCTTCAGGTATCACACTTAAATGCCTTTTTCTTTTTTGCCCCCTCCTGTGTTTTCACTGTTATTTGTAAAATATCTATAGTACTTCAGCTAGAGCTTTTGTTTACATATTCTTGTTCATCTGCTAGACTGTATATCCATTGAATTACTGAAGGTAGAGCATTTGTTTTGATCATCATTTTAGCTTCTGGTGCTTGAAAAATAAATGCTTGGTGCTTACATGTAAATAAATAGAAATTTAGATGGACTAGAATTGATTCTGTAGACAGAACCTTTAGATGATTTGTAGACTTAAGATCATGTTTATGAACTAACAGTGATAAGATTGGAAAAGAGAAGGTTCAAATTGGCCATGAGTCACACTTTCAAATACTTCATGAACTGTCATATGGAAGAAAATTAGAATGGCTTTTAATGTGATAGAAGCTTCAGGTAGTATCAACTGGAGAAACCTCTGGAAGTTACTGCATTTTGTTAATTCTAAGACACCCATATTTTCCCATTTTAATATCTCTGAAATTATGATGCCTCTCACAGTTGACACGATGAGAAAGGATCATGTCATGGTATAATTGGCAATGTCTCTTCTTTCTTAATGACATAAAATAATTGTGCAACTTACTACCATTGGCATCTTTGATCTTTGATGACATGCAGATGGTAGATTTCAGCTCAACATATGGAAGAATTTTCAAATTCTTAAGTTCTGTTCAAGATGAAAGGTACAGCTTCAGCATAGCAACAGGTCCTGTTCCTGAAAGCATTCATTTCCAGACTGGACCAACACTTGTTATAAATGAGCTCATCAATTTTGGGATTGAATCATCTTTAACATCTTTATCAAACTTGAGATTCTTGAATTTTGAGACTCTTAATTTTTAGATGAGAAAACAAAGATGATAGAGGTTAAGTGCTTTGTGCAAAGTTACATATCTCATTTGAGACCAACACTGGCCTGTCCATGCCTCCCGTTTTGTACACCTGAAACTAACACAACATTGTTTATCTACTATACTCCAGTATGAAACTACTTTCATTTACTGTCCTTTTCTCTTCAGGCTTGCAGTGTAGAAAATGGATACATACAATATTTTGATAAGAGCAACAGCTAACATTTGGTATGTAATTTACTTGTTCTTTATGTATGTTATCACATATAGTCCATCTGATGGCTCATGCTAGATATTATCATTCTTGTGTTCACAGATGGGGAAGCTGAATAATGGGAGGTAAAATAATTTTTTCAAAGTCACACAGTTAGTATTAGTCAAGGCTGAGGTTGAAACCCACACTTTGAAGTGAGTTCTATTCTCTTAATCGCTAGATAGGGACTTACAGATTCATAGAGTTTACTGCAGAATCTATATGCAGTGATGTGAAAATCAAAACCTGCCATGGTATGAAATTTCTGATTTTAAAATAAACATACTTTGGTTGTTTCATTATTATCTCTTTTATTACTTGCCTTAAGATATCTGAGTAATGGTTTCAGCTCTCTACTGCATTTATGTTCAAACAAAACCTTAAGTGCTTTTGTTAAATTTTAGGGCCAGCAGAAAGCTCATCAATAAACTGATAAAGTAATTTACCTCTTAAATCAGGAAAATTCTGTTTTATTCTTTGCTTTGTATGTACTTAACCTATGCCTACTTCTGCTCTTTTCCTACCTAGAGGTACCCCAAAGTTGAGAAAAATCAGTTTTTAACTTATTTCCTGACCTTTGTTTTTTATTCATTGTGGGCCCTTGGCCATCTGTAAAGATGCATTGACTTTTACTTTTTTTTTTTTTGAGGAGAGCTATCTTTGTGCACTTCTGAACCCTCAGGGGGCAGTCTTTATTCCTCAAAAAGGAATCCTTCATAGAGGACGCAGGCAGAATTCTCAGTCACAGCTGAGGTCCTCTCTTTGCCCCTGGGAAACTTTACTTATTATCTCTCTTCGAAGGAAAAAGAAAACTGGAAAAAAGCATCTGGGTATCAGTTGATAAGAAGAATTTTAAAAGAACCTTAGTTAAGTCCATTTTGGAGATTAGTTTTCCAGACATCATAATACTCAAAATATCACAAAATATTTTCACATGTAGGTAGTTTACTGAAAAATTTTGTAGTCTTGACCAATCTCTTGTCTCTTGGCCTTGGTTTGTTTATCTATAAATTGAAAGTGTTGAAATAGTGTTTTACTCCTGTCATTGTTCTCAAAGACATTTCTTTACATGTTGCTATTCTCTGTGTGGCCGCAAGGAGGACAAAGGCATGGCCCTACTATTGAAAATGGCTTCCCATCACTAATTTGGAATAATGGTCTTGAAGAACAACCACACGGAAAGCTAGTTTTTCTTAATGAGACACTGAATATTTTAAAAGTCCTTTTTATTAATTGGTATTAAAGTGTGATGTGAACTGGTACTTCTTTGTCATACTTGAGAATTGAGGAAAATGATTATTACTATTTCTGTGACCACTAAAATCTTTATAAGTATAATCACATATCTCCATGAATGTTACCACTTAGGAGATGTTACTAAGCTCATTAAGAATCATGGATATGAGCCTTTTTGAAAAGTATCACAAGCCACAATATTTTAAGAATGTAGATAAAGACATTTAAAAGATATTTTGAAACTTCTTAGTTGGTATCAAAGTTGGTAATAATTAGTTAATATTTTCAGACACTAAAGCAACAAAATAAGAAATTTCTAATTGCAAAATTGAAAGGGAACTAAATGTTTTGTAACTGAAAAAGGTCCATGAATACATAATAATCTTTAAAAGCAATTTTAGTAGCTAAGATTTATTGAACACTTATTATATGCCAGATTATGTGTTAAAAGCTTTTGTTCATATTCTTTTGATTCAGTGACTCTGTGAAGCAGTTACTTTATCAGATTCATGAGTAAATGATGGTTTAGAGAGTTTCATTACTGTGCCTGCCACACTGCTGTCCTATAGCAGAGTGGGGCTTTGAACACGGGCACTCAAACATCAGAGTAGCAGATAGTCATCCACGGCTATATTGGTAACAGCCTGTGCTATATTGCTCTTCAGGATTATAAAATGCTTCACGTTCATTACTGCTTTGTGTGTTTACTACATTTCTTTTCAGTAGAAGGTGAGGATAATTAGCCTTTGTGTTTCCAGGCAGGGCAAGGAGACTCAGGAAGGTTCAGAGTCCTGAACCAGACTCCACAGTTTGACAGAACACATTTAGAAACTAGTATTTTATCGTCAAAAAATAGAGTATTTTATCTTCAACTATTAGAACCAGAATCTCGGGATAGGATGAAATTGTCTACTTTCTGAGCTTTTGATTTTAAAAAGCTTGTGCAGATAGTCTGGTTGTCTCTAACTCAAAGACAAGACCCTAAAATTCTCAGAAAACTTGAAATTTCACATTTTTGAACATCAGTAATCACTCCATTTATCACGAGCCTGTTAGGTGCCAGGGATTACAGTCAGTACTTTATAAGTTGCCTTTTTTGATTCTTCATGACAGCCTTCTAAGGTCAGTATTCACCTCATTTTACAAATAGGGAACAGAAACCTAGAGAGATTAAATAACTTATTCTAAGTAACACAGCAAGCAAACAGATCTGAACCCAAATCTTTAGTATGACTTGAACTTCATATACTAATGAGGTTCAGTGTATAATATCTGTTTGAAATAGTTGTGACACTTTTGGGTATAAGTGTGCCCCAAGTTGTAGCTGGTGAGGCAGGAAGACTGGCTTTTTGTGGTTGTGAATAAGTGTATGCAATGAAGAGGAGGGTAAGGTTTCTGCTAGTCTTATTTTGCAAAACATGATCATTTTCTTGGTGAAGCATAAGGCAGAGTCATCCTATCATAAGACATATTAGAGCCAGTATCCTGAAGTGACCAGCTCTCAGCAGTGAATCACAGGAGCTGGAATGAAGGCATTGTCTGCTGATATGATAATACCCAGTTTGTCTCCTAATGTTCCCATTGCCCCCAGCACTGGCTGGTGGAATCTTCCTGCCTTCTGCCTGATCCCTCACAGCTCAGTCCTTTATTTTTAAAGATTCATTTCACATTTTGTTCATTTGAATATGATGCTTGTTTGAAGTGGAGGGAGAAGGAAGCACAAAGCCTGCTTCTCCTTAGTCCACTCAGCCTCTTAGAGATGCTGCTAGAAGAGGGGGCAGAGGAGGGCAGGTCTTATAAGATTATACAGCAGTTCAAGATTAAATTGATGATCCTTCCTCAGAGGGTTTCATTTTAAATAAGTGATGATACACATAAAATTAGACCAAGAAATAATACAATGCTATATGCTTTTGTGTTTTCTTTTCCTTGTTGGCATTTTTCATCTGTCATGATTCATCTATGAGAGTTTTGAATAAGTGCATACAAGTTACATTTGTGTGCTTAAAAGATAGTCGTGTTATTTGTTACTTTTGTCTGTGCATTTATTTGCAAATGTATGCATGCCTTCATCTAAGATTTTATCAAAACTTATTTGAAACAACATTTTTGCACTGAAAACTAGTAGGTTTTTGAAGTGTGACTTGTTTCATGCACATGTGTTTTGGACCTCAACTCTGTCGTATGTCACTTCTCTGCTCCTGCACTAAGGTTCAGTTCAATTCAGTCACTCAGTCGTGTCTGACCCTTTGCGACCCCATGGACTGCAGCATGCCAGGCTTCCCTGTCCATCACCAACTTCCGGAGCTTGCTCAAACTCATGTCCATTGAGTTGGTGATGCCACCCAACCATCTCATCCTCCGTCGTCCCCTTCTCCTTCTGCCTTCAATCTTCCTCAGCATCAGGGTCTTTTCCAATGAGTCAGTTCTTTGCATCAGGTGGCCAAAGTATTAGAGCTTCAGCGTCAGTCCTTTCCATGAATATTCAGGACTGATTTCCCTTAGGATTGACTGGTTTGATCTCCTTGCAGGCCAGGGGACGCTCAAGAGTCTTCTCCAACACCACAGTTCAAAAGCATCAGTTCATCGGTGCCCAGCTTTCTTTATAGTCCAACTCTCACATTTGTACATGACTGCTGGAAAAACCATAGTTGACTAGATGGACCTTTGTTGACAAAGTAATGTCTCTGCTTTTTAATATGCTATCTAGGTTGGTCATAGCTTTTCTTCCAAGGAGCAAGCGTCTTTTAATTTCATGGCTGCAGTCACCTTCTGCAGTGATTTTGGAGCCCAAGGAAATAAAGTCTGTCACTGTTTCCATTCTTTCCCCATCTATTTGCCATGAGGGATCTTCCCATAAAATGAAGCAATACATACGGGGAACTTGAATCATCTGCATAAGTATCACAAGACAGCATTTAACATTCTAGTTCGACTCCTTCATTTCATATTACCTCTTCCTCCCTTTTTCCACCCTTTGCTTGGAGTATCTAGGCTATCCAAAAAGAAAATGATTATGTGATTATGATACCAGAGAAAAGCAGTTATGGTGTGTCTTACTAAATCATTTTGGGACACATATCTTATTCTGCTAGCATTCACATGGCCCATGATTACAAACATACAGAGTTCTTGAAGATTGATTAAACATTAAAAATACAGCATCCTTTTGCATCTCTAAATGAAAATCATTAGAACAGGCTATTAAAAATGGCAAGAGAGTACATAGCTTATCGGATGAAACATTTAAATTCAGATTTTTCTGGTGCAAGTTTTTATGGTGGAAACCGTGTGAGAAATATTACTCAGTTCACACCTCCTTTGAATCCCTCTGCATGTTGCTGCCTCTGCAGCGTTTTACTGAAACGTTACGGTGACTTCAGTGAGATTTTGTGATAAGCTGAACTCCTCACAGCTTGATCCTTCCCTGACTTTGTAGTGAAAACCGGGGCTGTTGAGTGAAACACAGGTTGTTAGTTGCTCTGCTGGACCTGGCATTCGACCCAGATGCCTCATGTTTATCCCTTGCTGCCTAGGGGCTCCATTGGATTGCCCTTCTGATGCATGCTTCTGAATATAGACTGAGGTGGGAAGATATTTGGGGGTTCAAGATCTAAACGGAACTTAGTGATCTGGATCTTCCCATAGCACAGATTTCCTGGTTTGTGGTTCACCCTCTCAGAGTTGAGACTAATACAGAGATGTTGATGGGTTTTAGAGGCTGGCCTCTTGGGACATGGCAGCTTGCCATGATGCCATCAGTTTAGACTAATGATTGCACAGAATTCTCATGAAGCAGATGGCTACTAACCACAATATTAATATTATTTTGCTTTGTACATTTAGGGAAAAAATCATTTTCACAGTTGCAAAGGAAAACCTTGTTTGGATTTTATAAAGAATGATCTGCAACAGAAATAACATGCTGTCAGGACCTGTTTTATATGCTTTCATTATCAGTGACAAATTGTGATATTAATTCTATAGCAAATTTGTGCTTGGGACTTTAGCATTTCTCTCAGCCATTTCCTTTCTCTGCATAGCTAGCTGTAGAATAAAATGCTCTGAATTTTACCTTGGAGGGATCGACAGCTGGATTTAAATGTTACCTCTGTAATTTGCTTAGAGATACCATTGTTTATAAATTTGAAGAGTGGATGTTCTTTGACAGGATTCGGAATGAAGTGGAGGTTTGAGGTAATTGCTTAGATAATCCAGGTAGCAGAGACACTTCTGCCTGGATTCCCCCAATAACATAGCTGAAACAAAAGAAATTTATTTCTATCTGAATTAGTCAGGTAATTACTTCTGCACTCTGCTTTGTTTTGCTGATGACATTCTGGTTTGAATGTATTGGGAGAGATGATGGTGACAGTTAAGTTCATAAGATAGAATGGCGGTCCTGTGATCTATGTAATTCAGCCACAGGGTGTCAATCATTATTTTACTTTGATTAGTATTCTGGATTTTCCATAATGCTATTTTCAGGATAACTTACTAACAAAAGTAACTCAGGAATGCCTGATATTAGGACATTAGGGAATTTAGCATGACTTTGCCTCAAGCACAAGAATTTTAAAATTTGGAACACCAGAGTGAGATGGAGCACTTGGCAGTGGTATGCATGTTTCCTGTTCACCTCTCAAACCATCTTGAAGCCCAGCATAGGCAAACATGATTCACTGTGTGCAGTTTCTTTTTTTTTTTTTAATAGACTGAGATGTTTAAACATGGTTTTTTACCTGCTTGGTGTTTTTGACTTTCTTATTTTTGTGAAGCCTTTAAAACATAATATAAAAAAGGAAGGGAAAAGAATTAACTGCTTTTTGGGTCTGAGAGAACATGAAATCGTGACTGATAAGCAATGGCTACTGAATAAGAGATAAAGAAAATCACATCTTTTTATGGAAAGGTTTGGAAGGAAGACTTAGTAAGGGAAGATAGTCTTATTCCATGTACAAGTTCTGTTTCAAACTCTTGATGTACAAGGTCTGTTTTAAACTCTTAGCAGTTTAGTCCCAAATCCAAAACAAGAAAAGATAAGGCTTACTCAGTATCCAAGTGATTGTTTCTTAACAAACTATCCTTAATTATATTTGACATCTAGTTTTTGACCACTTAGCAGTTTTGCAGCAATAAATTTTTAGAAGGACAGGAGGTGACACGATTAGATGGAAGTTTAATGACAGTGGAAATGACAGCTGACCTTGAGTGGCAAGAGAACAACAACCACCACAACAAAGCAGACATTGAGGATATTGCAACAGAAGTACAGTGATGAATCCTCACAGAGATGACTCTATGGTTCAAGAAGTTAGTCCCTTTCCCTTAGAAAGCTAGTAATGATTTAAGATGCCGATGAGTGACACTGCAGTTTGGCAAATGAATAGGTGTGCATAAGTAATTTAGAAGATTCATTTATGTGAATAGTGGATTCCCAGCGATGCAGTTTGTTAGGTGTCTTTCCATTTGAGTTGGGTCATGTCAAACAAACATTCTATCCCTTACTGTGTAGTAATGATTCAAGAAATACTGGCGTGGATCAAATATCTGAAATTATTCACTTGGGGATTCATTCCTTTGAGCCTTGAAGGCACTACATTTTTTTTTTTTTTTTAAGGGCACTACATTTTTACAGACCTCCTGTTAAAGTGCCTATGGGTCATAAACTGAACTGTGGTAATCTATGGGTATTACATTATTAGGTAGTGTGAGAATTTTATGTAGGATAAGCACTCACTCATTTCTTGAGCTCAAACTATCTCCATACTCTGGGTACTGAGGAAAAGATTTGGAAAGCAAACAGCTTATTTCATTTCTATAAAACAGTTACCCAAGTTTCATTTTCACCTTCCTAGGGAATAAGAATCTTCTAAGTTTGATGCACTGGAAAATTCCATCCACGGTGCTGGCTGTAGCTGATAAATTGATTGGTCACTCTTTTTGACTATATGACAAGCTTTCTGAGTAAATGGTCCTACAATTGCAAAATAAACTTTGAAATTAAATGCCATTTAGTTATATTCAAGGAGAACTCAAAGATGATTGGCAATGATATGTGTAAGTAAGGAAAATAATAAATGTATGCAATTCCAGTGAGTGCATGCCTATATGGGCAACCATACTTCTGGTTATTAGTGACAGGAGAGAAGAGATGGAGGCTGCAGAAGTGGGAAGAGAAGCTGTGGCTGTAGCAAATGTGGAAATACAGTAAACTATTGGCCAAGTAGCCCACCTTGTTTGGGGAGAGCAACAATGGTGAGCTCTACCAATCTCAGTTCCAAGTTGGAAAGTAGTTTGTGGGAGGATTGCTTAGTTTCAGGGTAGCCATCCATCCTAGCTTGCCTTGGATAGCTCCAGTGTGTGCCTGTTGTATTGGTTTAATTATTGATATTTTACTTTATTTACTACCTTATTTTACTATCAAAAGTGTTCTGACTTCAACATTAAATAATTCCATGATCATTATAAGTAATTGTGAGTGAGACAGAAGAGAAAATACAGAGCCTATTTTAAGCCTATTTTATCTGATCATTCACAGATAACTCCTCTTATAAGGAATCTCTTATTTCCTTACAAGTGAAATAATAAAAGCAAACCTGACGGTCATAAGTCTAGTTTCCAACCTAGTAAAGAAATGACATCAAACCCTACAGCAACTTCAACCTCCTCCTACTGCCTTTATGTTTTACAGAGCCACCTATATTCACTGTGGAATTGTAATAACTAGGCAAAGACGAACAATTTTGGATGAGAAACGTTGAAATAAACAATGCTGCACTTCTGAGTTTATGTGCAGTAGTGTATCAGGCCAGGAACTGGAGGGGGAAAAGTGAAGTCCTCAGATTATGTCCAGAGAAATGTTAATATTCCCAGACTATCAGCCTTCTGCATCTGGTCTGAGTACTGTTCCTCCCCTGGCAGTCCACTGTACATTGCTAGCTGGGGAGGTTATTAGAATGAATTTATTATCCTTTGGTAGTCATTAACACTGACTGCAGTGGACAGTAAATATTTTACACTCTTTGTGAATGGGTCTGGAAAACAGTTTCAGAATTTTTCAAAGTGACTTTTGGGGGCAATATTCTATATCGGGGACATATCCTTATAAATAAGAACAACATGTCTCTCAGCAGTCACATAGAGTTGCTTTTAGGGTGTTTCTGGTGTTCAAAATCCTTACTTTATTTTCACTCTCTTATGTAATATTAGTAATCTTTTTGGCTCTTGGGTTGTGTTGGGATATGGCAGTTAAGAACTTTCTGACTATTGTGCTTATCTAATCAAGCCAAATCTTCTGTGTTTTGGCATCTGTCCAACATCTTCCTTATTCATAATTTCTTTCTTGCCTAGGCCTTCATACACATAGCTAGGGGGAGTATGAAAAGTGCAGGGAGGACCTGACACACAGGGGGAAGTGAAAAGGAAGAACTTGTGATATGACCGTGGTTGAAGGACTATAGCTCCTAGGACCCCCAGTACTGTGAGGCAGACATGAAGAGGACAGTGGGTCAGCTGGAATTCTAGCTAACCTCAGCAAAAGTGACATGGTGGCCAGGAGCTCTGAAGACTAATACGATATAAAACCCTGGATCTAGGTTCCATCATCTCTCTATCTAATAGCTGTGTGACTTTTGGCAAATTTCTCCATGTCTCTCTCTTTCAATTCTTCTTCTTAAACTGGGGATGGATTCTATAGTATCCATCTAACAGGGCTCATGTGAGAATTGTATGAATCGAACTGTGTAAAGAGCTTAGAAAAGTTGCAGGCATGTATGAGAACTTAGTAAATGTTAGTTCTCTAAAAACACCCAGGCTGTTGGTTTTTGGCATGATCCTCTCCCTACAGCAGTGCATAGTGTAACCAAACTTTGCTGAGCCAGGAAGGACTTTGCTAACAGGACCGACAGCAACAGAGCTGTGTAACACCAGTGTTATTTCTCTGCAGCACAGTGTGGATTCTCAACTGACTGGCTTGAAGTCACAATTCCTTTCTGAGCCAAAGAAGACAAGAGTGTTGGGTGATTACCAAATAAAATGGGACAATTATGACCTAAAGTCGAGGCGTCCTTTGGGGATTACCAGTTGGCCCTGAAGACTGATCTCCCTTTGATGACAAGTGCTAGAAAAAAAGAATGTACCCCACCTTTCCTTATTCTCTTTGCCACACTGTAACTGTGTCCTTAGAGATGGTATTTAGCACCAGGAAGAGTGTATTACCACTTTACAGTCAAGGATAAATCATGTTCTATAACTGGAATGTCTAAAAATTCTATTTGGTTATCTTCTTAAATGTAAAACATCTTGAGCCTTGATTATCCAAATGTACCAGAGTCTCCTAGTTTCTGATATTACTGCTCAATAATCACTGCCCTTTATTGAGTGTATCTATGACCATGTTATTCTTTGGAACTCTGCATTCAAATGGGTATATCTATCCTTTACTCCTTTTTTTTTTTTTTCTCACAGCTATTTGTAAGGCCTCCTCAGAGAGCCGTTTTGCTTTTTTGCATTTCTTTTTCTTGGGGATGGTCTTGATCACTACCTCCTGTACAATGTCATGAACCTATGACCATAGTTCATCAGGCATTCTGTCTATCAGATCTAGTCCCTTAAATCTATTTTCCAGTTCCACTGTATAATCATAAGGGATTTGATTTAGGTTATATCTGAATGGTTTAGTGGTTTTCCCCACTTTCTTCAACTTAAGTCTAAATTTGGCAATAAGGAGTTCATGATCTGAGCCACAGTCAGTTCCTGCTCTTGTTTTTACTGACTCTATAGACCTTCTCTATAATATAAAATATATTATAATCAATATATAAATATAATACAATATCTGATTATATATAATATATATTCAATATATATTATTGAAAAAAATTATATATATATATAATATATTTATATAATATATAAATATATAATCAATCTGATTTCTGTGTTGACCATCTGGTGATGTCCACGTGTAGAGTCTTCTCTTGTGTTGTCGGAAGAGGGTATTTGCTATGACTGTACCTTCTCTGGGGAAAACTCTATGAGCCTTTGCCCGGCTTCATTCTGTACTCCAAGGCCAAATTTGCCTGCTACTCCAAGTGTTTCTTGACTTCCTACTTTTGCATTCCAGTCTCCTATAATGAAAAGGACATCTTTTTTGGGTGTTAGTTCTAGAAGGTCTTGTAGGTCTTCATAGAACCATTCAACTTCAACTTCTTCAGCATTACTGGTTGGGGCATAGACTTGGATTACTGTGATATTGAATGGTTTGCCTTGGAAATGAACAGAGATCATTCTGTCATTTTTGAGATTGCATCAAAGTATGGTATTTCGGACTCTTGTTGACTGTGATAGCTACTCCATTTCTTCTAAGGGATTCTTGCCTACAGTAGCAGATATAATGGTCATCTGAGTTAAATTCGCCCATTCCAGTCCATTTCAGTTTGCTGATTCCTAAAATGTTGACGTTCACTCTTGCCATCTCCTGTTTGACCACTTCCAATTTGCCTTGATTCATGGACCTAGCATTCCAGGTTCCTATGCAATATTGCTCTTTACACCATTGGACTTTACTTCCATCACCAGTCACATCAACAACTGGGTGTTGTTTGTGCTTTGGTTTCGTCTCTTCATTCTTTCTGGAGTTATTTTTCCACTGATCTCCAGTAGCATGTTGGGCACCTACCGACCTGGGGAGTTCATCTTTCAGTGTCCCATCTTTTTGCCTTTTCATACTGTTCATGGGGTTCTCAAGGCAAGAGTACTGAAGTGGTTTGCCATTCCCTTCTCCAGTGGACCACATTCTGTCAGAACTCTCCACCATGACCTGTCTGTCTTGGGTGGCCCTACACGGCATGGCTTATAGTTTCATTGAGTGCAGTCATGAAATTAAAAGACACTTACTCCTTGGAAGGAAAGTTATGACCAACCTAGACAGCATATTAAAAAGCAGAGACATTACTTTCCCAACAGAGGTCTGTCTAGTGAAGGTTATGGTTTTTCCAGTAGTCATGTATGGATGTGAGAGTTGGACTATAAAGAAAGCTGAGCACAGAAGAATTGATGCTTTTGAACTGTGGTGTTGGAGAAGACTCTTGGGAGTCCCTTGGACTGCAAGGAGATCCAACCATTCCTTCCTAAAGGAGATCAGTCCTGGGTGTTCATTGGAAGGACTGATGTTGAAGCTGAAACTCCAATACTTTGGCCACCTGATGCGAAGAGTTGACTCATTGGAAAAGACCCTGATGCTGGGAAAGATTGAAGGTAGGAGAAGGGGATGACAGAGGATGAGATGGTTGGATGGCATCACCGACTCAATGGACATGAGTTTGGGTAGACTCCAGGAGTTAGTGACTGACAGGGAGGCCTGGCGTGCTGCAGTCCATGGGGTCACAAAGAGTCAGACATAACTGAGCAACTGAACTGAAATGAACTGGTGACTGTTAGGAGTATGAGACTTAGACTGCATGATCCTTGCTTTCAAAGAATGACTGATCTAGTTAAGAAATAAAACATTAGTGTGGTCTTGATACTAAGCTTCTGGTAGTCATTGCCATTATAGTTTCTAAATAATGTCTCGTGGTCTATTCTTCATGTGTTCTCATAGTGCAGTCCTTCCTTTCTTACTTTTCTTAATTCACCATTGTAGTAACACAACATCTAAGGGTTAGATGCTCTCTTTGCATCACTGTGGGTTCCTAATAAACATTGTAAATCAAGCATTCCCTAGTTTATTCTTGCTTGAAAGAAGAAAAGACTTCGTTTTTTGTGCTTTTGTGATTTGGCCTCCACTTACATACAGTTTTGTACCCCAAATTCATGCTTAAGCACTGTTTCATCACCTTGATTTAGTTGTTAATTTTTTAAACTGTTTTTGAAAATTTAAATTGAGGTAATCTATGTAAGATGCCTATTACAGTGTCTAGGGCATAAGGGATGATCAATGAAAGTTAATTCAACTTATTAATACATTTTTTGTTCTTCTCCCATGCAGTTCTAAATCATTCTTTTCCATCATGTAGCAATATTCAAGTTCATTTTCATTTTATGTATTTATTTTTATGTTATGGAAGGTGGAAGCAAAAATGTAAAGCACTAGGTAGAGGGTCATCTCTCTCTCTGCTGGGACAGGAACACCAGCATGAGTAATATATTCTGTGGAGCAGGACTAAAAACAATAAATGTCCTGAATGTATTTCCCAATAAGCAGGCAGAATTATTTTCCCATTTTCATAGCTTTGTATTTGAGGCTTGTATTTTATTTATAGTATAAATTCTGTGCTGTTTTCAGTAGATGCTGTTTCTTGTACTGAGCAATGGTTACTAAAGACTATTTTTCATGCTCCCATGTAATGTGCTCCTAATATGCAACCAAAAGCTTTCTTTCAGTTAACTTGCTCACTCCATTTGTGGCAGCAACATGGAACAGTATTTTAGAACCTTGTAGACCTCAGGTTTGTACATGGTATTATTTATTTGTAGTCTCTAAAAATATTCATGCAGAAAGTAACTTTTATATATTTCTTTGAACTTAATTTTATAAAAATACAGCACAGCTGAGTTGGCTTTTCACACTTCTTTCTCAAATTTGGGTTTTCGTGTCACTAAGATTATTTTTTTTTTCTCCTGAAAGATTCAGTTTAGTTCAGTTCCGTCACTCAGTCGTGTCCAACTTTTGCGACCCGGTGAACCACAGCATGCCAGGCCTCCCTGTCCATCATCAACTCCCAGAGTTTACCCAAACTCATGTCCATTGAGTCCATGATGCCATCTAACCACCTCATCCTCTGTCATCCCCTTCTCCTCCTGCCCCCAATCCCTCCCAGGATCAGGGTCTTTTCCAATGAGTCAGCTCTTCGCATCAGGTGGCCAAAGTATTGGAGTTTCAGCTTCAACATCAGTCCTTCCAATGAACACCCAGGACTGATCTCCTTTAGGAAGGAATGGTTGGATCTCCTTGCAGTCCAAGGGACTCCCAAGAGTCTTCTCCAACACCACAGTTCAAAAGCATCAATTCTTCTGCACTTAGCTTTATTTATGGTCCAACTCTCACATCCATACAGGACCACCGGGAAAACCATAGCCTTGACTAGATGGACCTCTGTTGGGAAAGTAATGTCTCTGCTTTTTAATATGCTGTCTAGGTTGGTCATAACTTTCCTTTTTTTCCCCAATTATTTTTATTAGTTGGAGGCTAATTACTTTACAGTATTGTAGTGGTTTTTGCCATACATTGACATGAATCAACCATGGATTTACATGTGTTCCCCATCCTGAACCCCCCTCCCACCTCCCTCCCCATCCAATCCCTCTGGGTCATCCCAGTGCACCAGCCCCGAGCACTTGTCTCATGCATCCAACCTGGACTGGCGATCTGTTTCACACTTGATAATATCCATGTTTCGATGCTGTTCTCTCAGATCATCCCACCCTCACCTTCTCCCATAGAGTCCAAAAGTCTTTTCTATATATCTGTGTCTCTTTTTCTGTCTTGCATATAGATTTATCATTGCCATCTTTCTAAATTCCATATATATGCGTTAGTATACTGTATTGGTCTTTTTCTTTCTGGTTTACTTCACTCTATATAATAGGCTCCAGTTTCATCCACCTCATTAGAACTGATTCAAATGTATTCTTTTTTAATGGCTGAGTAATATTCCATTGTATATATGTGCCACAGCTTTCTTATCCATTCGTCTGCTGATGGGCATCTAGGTTGCTTCCATGTCCTGGCTATTATAAACAGTGCTGCGATGAACAATGGGGTATACGTATCTCTTTCAGATCTGGTTTCCTCGGTGTGTATGCCCAGGAGTGGGATTGCTGGGTAATATGGCAGTTCCCATGACTTTCCTTCCAAGGAGTAAGGGTCTTTTAATTTCATGGCTGCAGTCGCCATCTGCAGTGATTTTGGAGCCCCGAAAAATAAAGTCAGCCACTGTTTCCACTGTCTCCCCATTTATTTGCCATGAAGTGATGGGACCGGATGCCATGATCTTAGTTTTCTGAATGCTGAGCTTTAAACCAAGTTTTTCACTCTCCTCTTTCACTTTCATCATTAACTGCATCTTATCAGTTGTCTCAGAGGGCTCCTTTGATTTGAACTAAGGAAATAATAAACATGGTTCTACATTTTTAAATGGGTGTTTATTATAGAATTATGACCAAAATGGAGAAAATTCCATCCACTCCCTGGAAGTTTCTGGTGCTAAAGTCTGACTGCACACTGCATTTCATCAGGGTGCTCCCGGCTGGTGGAGGTTGAGGGTCACTTCTTTTTGCATTACCGACTTGACTAGTTCTAATTCTCTCAGTGTATCCACCTGGCTGCTTTGGATGGTACAGTGAAGCTTACACACGGGTGCTTTGGCTGTTTATGTTATAACATCTACTGGGGATACAAGAAAACTACTACTTTATGATTTAAGTTAGAATTCGTACTAAATGGAGTAGTCCCTTTTAATTTCACCAACAAATGAAATTAATTCAGTTTAAAAGTATAAATAATTTGAAGACGTACTGAAGAAGATAGATGGTAAGTATGTCCTCTGTACTTATGAACTTGCTCTTCATTCAAGATTAAAGATTAAATCTGACTACCAAAAAATCCAAACCCCAAACCCAGAAGATTTTGTTCTTTTCTTTTACCTAGAAGAATGGTTTATCTTCGTTTATGTTGGTTGGCAGTAAAACCCAATGCCCAGAAAGATGAAACCCTGGTAGATATTCCTCAGGAATGTTTTAGAAAATTTATTCCATTCAGACCTCATATCTTATTAAAAGCACAGTCAATATCTGAAATACATATTCTTCCAGTGCCATACAATTTCTGAGATTCTTCAAGGCTTCTATTATTTTATACAGTCATCTTTTACTGTCCACTGTGGATGGACAATTAACTCAACTTTTATCTAGGTCTGAAGAAGAGAAAAAAGTCCAGTTATAAATGCTTTTGTAGCTTGGAGCCTTCTGTCTTTTGTAAGACAGCCATGGTAAGGTTTTTAACTCTGAATACTTTTTTTTTTTTTTGCTATGTTCTATTTACATGCAGTAAACAGTGTAAAGTCCAGGAGAAACTGAGAATGAAGAGAAAAGTAATGATTATCTGTGATTTGAAATTTTAACTTCATACATGAAATGATACAGTAAATAAAATAGAATGTGAAGGCAACAGAAATAAATATCTTTGGATCCCTTCTGTGTGACTTTTTCCACACCTAAGACACAGACTTGTATTTAAAGGAGAACTTATAAATCATCTATGAGGCCATTGCATTTAATGCAGTATCTGTATGGGTGACCAGTTGGCATGGCAATGATAGATGGACTCACACAACTGGGTCTGGTGGTTCAAACGTAGTTCACTTTGGCAGTGACTAAAAGCCTTTATGATCCAGTGATTGCTCAGTGACCTGGATGAAATGAATTGGTCTCTTTTCTAGTGAATAGCTGTCCATGTCACAAGACTAGAATGTAACCGGTACTAATTGTCTCCCTGGTTGATGGTTTCAGAAACAAGGCTAAAGAGGTCATAAGGAAAAGGGTGACAAAATGCTCTGTCTTTTCACACCATCACTCATTTACCAAGCTCACCGCACCCTGTTATCCCATTGGCCAGGCAGAAAGGAGGAAACCATTCATTGTTCCAACCTGAGTTAAACTGAACTTCCCTTAAATGACATGTCTTCAGTTCTCTTGATTATCTCTGTGACAAAATCCTTATACATACCAAATTTGGCTCCACATCTTTAACCCTGGGGGGACAAAAGCAAAAACAGTGTTAGAAAAGAAAAATAGTCTTTAAAATGACAGATGTTTCTGTTCATTTAGAGTGAAGTCTAGACTTTGAAAGATTAATGGAATTAACTTCATAGTTTCTTTATAGTTGTATCCTACTGTGTTAGGTAGTTGACTTAAAATGTTCTCGCATCAATGTTTATCCTTTAGGACCCATTAGAATAGTTTTTACCATTTTTGTCCTATATAAAATTAAGTCTGGAAGAATTTTCCTTGGCTGGGAAGAATTAAAGATGTAAATCTTTGCTAAATGCATATAAAAATGAACTTCAGTCCCAGGCAGCATCTAAAAATTTGATAAAGTCCACAGAGAACAATTCCGAGAGAATTAATAATGATGATACACACAATAATATTGAAGGAGACAAAGAGTTACTATAAGGAAAGAAGATGAGATTGGAAGTTAGACAAGCAGATTAATAGAATTCAACTGGACTGTGGCCACATATACATATTCCCAAATGTAGGAACTTAGTATTTGTTTAGCGTGGTGTTTCAAATCTGTAAGGTGTTTGGATGATTGAATATTCAAATGCCAAATACAAAATTGGATTCCCCTTCACACCACACACAAAAGATAAACTACTGAGCTAAATATAAAAATTTAAAATTGTTTTAATAAAGTGTTTATGAATTTGGGGTGACATTCTTAAGATTTGAAAACCAGAATCTGTAAAGAGAACACGTGGGCAGATGAGTACGTTAAAATTCTAAATTCTGTAAGTAACAGGAAATCCTAATTTAAAATACAAACAGCGAATGTGAAAATATTTGTACTATCAAGTGTAATAAATATTCCTAGTATTTAAAAATTTTTTCTAATATAGCTAGGAAAAATATTAACCACTAAACTATAAAGTGGACAAAACATATGAACAGGTAATTTAGAGATGAAAAGCTGGAAAAGACCAATAAATATATAAAGTTGTTTAACTTAAATACTAATAATTCCTTTAGGAATGAAAATTGAAACAAGGTACCCTTTTTGGCTATTAGAAATTTGGAAAATGTAAAGAAGATTGGAAATGTGTGTTATGCTGAATGGGGCTATGCTGTAGCATGAAAATGATCTTTTCATACATTACTGTGTTAAAAGGAATTTGTAAAAATTTTGGAGATCAGTTTGGTAATAGCTATTAAAAATTCAAATGCACTTTTCCTATAACCTAGACATATTCTAAGGAATCTCACCTATAGCTGTGGGTTCAAAAGCATATAATTTTGTCCATCACAAACATGAATGTTCATTAATAAGAAAACAGTACAATAAGTATATCATGTCTTTACAGTGGATTGATTCTATATAAACATTAAAAAGATTTGGATCGAATTATATCTGCTAACGTGAAAAAATATTTGTGTTATGTTATTGAGTGAAAAAGTGTGTAATGTGATAATTCTTTAAGAGTCTGTGTGTGTGCACATGTGTGCATTTGTTTGTTTTTGTATAACCTTAGGAAAATACTGAGAATTATGTGTCCCCAGTTGTTGAAAGTAGCTAAAGGTTTAAAGTTATTGAAAGGATGAGTCGGGTAGAGAAGTCAAGATGAGACTCTCTTTCTTCTTTGAATAACTTTAAGAGGATGGGAACCTGGGTCATTGTCTGAACTTGAAATTTTGGGTTTTTCAGTAAGATAGGTTTGTGCCTGTATGGCCACATATGATGTGTGCCATTGTCAACCCTCATTTCTCCAGTAAGACCAGAGCAGGAATGATCATTTGCCTGCTCACTAAAGGAGCAGTTCACACCTGGCTAAGAAGGCAGTTGTGAGTGTACAGAGTACCAACATGATTTTGAGGAGTGCTGCATACTCAGATATAAGTAAAAGGAAAGTCACCTTTCAACCCCTATTAGAAGAAGGTTTGACTTCCTGTCACTGATGCTTAATTTCAAAGTTATTTGTCTTTGGTTCCTTTCTTTGCTAATATATAATGCCTACCATAAAATAACCTATTGACTATGCCAAAGCCTTTGACTGTGTGGATCACAATAAACTGGAAAATTCTGAAAGAGATGGACATACCAGACCACCTGACCTGCCTCTTGAGAAATCTGTATGCAGGTCAGGAAGCAACAGTTAGAACTGGACATGGAACAACAGACTGGTTCCACATAGGAAAAGGAGTACATCAAGGCTGTATATTGTCACCCTGCTTATTTAACTTATATGCAGAGTACATCATAAGAAACGCTGGACTGTATGAAGCACAAGCTGGAATTAAGATTGCCGGGAGAAATATCAATAACCTCAGATATGCAGATGATACCACCCTTATGGCAGAAAGTGAAGAAGAGCTAAAGAGCCTCTTGATGAAAGTGAAAGGGGAGAGTGAAAAAATTGTCTTAAGGCTCAACATTCAGAAAACTAAGATCGTGGTATCCGGTCCCATCACTTCATGGCAAATAGATGGGGAAACAGTGGAAACAGTGGCTGACTTTATTTTTCTGGGCTCCAAAATCACTGCAGATGGCGATTGCAGCCATGAAATTAAAAGACCCTTACTCCTTGGAAGGAAAGTTATGACCAACCTAGACAGCATATTAAAAAGCAGAGACATTACTTTGCCAACAAAGGTCCATCTAGTCAAGGCTATGGTTTTTCCAGTGGTCATGCGTGGATGTGAGAGTTGGACTATAAAGAAAGCTGAGCACAGAAGAATTGATGCTTTTGAACTGTGGTGTTGGAGAAGACTCTTGAGAGTCCCTTGGACTGCAAGGAGATTCAACCAGTCTATCCTAAAGGAGATCAGTCCTGGGTGTTCATTGGAAGGACTGATGTTGAAGCTGAAACTCCAATACTTTGGCCACCTGATGCGAAGAGCTGACTCATTGGAAAAGACCCTGATGCTGGGGAAGATTGAAGGCAGGAGGAGAAGGGGACAACAGAGGTTGAGATAGTTGGATGGCATCATCGACCTGATGGACATGGATTTGGGTGGACTCCGGGAGTTGGTGATGGACAGGGAGGCCAGGCGTGCTGCCGTTCATGGGGTCACAGAGAGTTGGACACGACTGAGCAACTGAACTAAACTGAAGTATAAACTTTGTGAAGTGATTTTGTCAATTAGAAAAATTATTTTTAAAATGTTTGGTTTTTAAATTCATGTTTTAATTACTCATAAAGATTTTTAAAATGGGGGCATCATTTCTTTTTCTTTTATTTTTTCTCCATTTCCTTCTATGAATTGTTTTAGTAATTCTGTTGTCACATTAGTGTTTGAATCAAGGAGAGAATCTATGGCCTCTTCAAAGAAATGTGGCAAAATTTTCAATTACTAAAATGTAAAACTTGTTCTCCTTTCTCATATTTTTATACCACAGCATGGAAATGTGTCATCTGATTTCTTAGAGTAAGGAATTAGTTTTTAAAGTAGCAAATTGCATTTTAAAATCACTTTTCTTTCTCATTCATATTCCTTTTTCTGTCTTTCGTATCACTTACTGGCTTTTGGAACAGGTTTATTCTTTGCTTTTACATCAAACTAGACATTTACATTTTTATATTTAAATGTAATTTTTTTTTTCACCATAAACAGGTTCCTAATTTATGTCAAGGTGATATCTCCCAAGTGGGAGATATTTTATTGCCAGTTTGTATATGAAATTTTCTTCTGTTTTTATCACAACGTTTTTGTTGTCATTTTTTCTAAGAAACAGTTTTGCTTTAGTATAGTAAAATCATAAATAAAATGTTTAAGCAATCAGTGACTGGTCATTATGACATTTGCCCAGTACTAAGTTGGTAATAAAACCTAGAGAGAAAGAATTATGGAAATCAGTTTCCCTGAAGTGCTGCTTTTGATTTGCCAATATGCTTTTAAAGATTCTTTAATATCTTAATTCTTTAGCACCTCTTGACTTTCATAAAGTAAAATAACACATGTACCCTCCTCCCCCTTGGTCTGCAGTCTGTTACCTCTTAATACCTAAAAGGGGTGGAGAGTGATGAAGAGTAGTTCCCACTTGGTGCAGGATGGGCCTTGAAAGAGTTAACCTATTGCTCAAGGAAAAGTTGCAAGGAAAAATGACCCTCACATCAGTAATATTCTTGATCTTTCCTTTAAGAAAAGATAAGACAAAAGCAGACATAAAAACCTAACAAAAATAAAGTAAACCTAACAAAAGTAAAGTGAAAACTAAGATTTCAAAAGACATTGACCCATAAGTGGATATTTTTATAAGAATTTTATGCATGGGAGTAACATTTAGCATTTTAAAAGCACTTTGAGAATAAGTTCATGAGATGTAGTAGTGATAATTCAGATTCTAGGCAAAAAGGTCTTTGATGTTAGCTTTGGAATTAGGACAGTGTTTTGGCCAGAAACCAAGATGGGGGTCGTGGAGGGTGGTGTACAAAATTATTGGAATAACATTAAAGTGATACCACTGAGTGGACTTGAGATAAAAATAATTCATATATGGTTTAATAGTGGAATGATGCAGATATCATTTTAAATTAAAAACAATATGATGTAATAAAGTTTATGGAAGCAGTTAGATCCAGGCTAGGGGGATGACTTGCAGAGTGGCCTAGTGACAAATGAAGGAGTAGCTAAATCACTCATTATTAAGGGACTGAGGGTGACAGCCACTAATGCAGAGGGAAGCCCTATGCCTGCTTACTGGGGTTTGCACAGTGCTAAGTAAACTTAAATGGCTCAGATGTTCAGAGGAGGAATGCAGTCATGAAGAAGGAAGCTGCTGTGTACCTGGTGAGGTTAGAGAGCAAAGGCACACACCATCCACATTCTGGTGCCTGCTCAGTGATTAGGCTTCCCTTGTCTGGTTTGCATGTTTATTGGGCAGAAAGTGATCTGTCAGTTTAATTCAGAACTTGTATTTTCAGTGGAGTTGACATGGGGTTAAAGAAAATCAATGGAAGACTTACAAGATAAAATAATGTTATCTTATTGACAGCTATCAATAATGGATAATGAGGCCTTAGGTTGAACTTCCTTGAACAAACAAAGAGTTGAAGATGTCAATAGGTTATAAATGAAAATCTAATTACGTAGACTTGTTAGCTTGAATTCCAGTTTAGACATTAATGTAATTAATTTGTGGAAGAGTGGCAATTTGAGTGTGGGAATTTAAGCATATTTTATTAATTTTTTACACATAGGTAGAATTTTAGAGAAAAATACTTCTCTTTTGCAAGCAGAAGAATTGCAAATGCATATATGACATGTGAGCACATGGGCATGTGAGATAGATTCTTTTTTTTTCCAGTTTATGGGACATCATTATAAATCTGCTGAGAAGAAAGGAAATAGAAATTGCTTAGGCAATCTAATAAAATTCAGTTAGAAATAATTGGGTTCAAGATACTCAAGTTTGTCAGTATCAGTTCAAAATTAAAATAAATTTTGTATTCTATGAAAGTAAGGTCACTGTTAAAAGTTTCTATTTCTTCCTTACCATGGCTTAAAATATAAGAGCAAAAGTACAGTTCCATAGAGTTTTGCAGTAAGTTGGCTTTTCTAGAAAATTAGGATCCTTAGAAAGGGAGAGGTAGAGATAGAGTATTTTAAAATTCTCTTCTCTAAAGTTTTATTCATAACAGCTAGTACTTGAAAGCAGCCAAGATGTTCCTCAATAGGTGAGTGGATAAATGAACTATGATTCATCCATGTAATGAAATACTATTTAATGACAAAAATAAATGAGCTATCAAGCCATGAAAAGACACAGAGGAAATTTAAGTGCATGTTGCTAAGTGAAAAAAAGCCAGTCTGAAAAGGCTACACAGTATATGGTTCCAACTATTTGACATTCCAAGAGAGGCATAGCTATAGAGACAAAAAAAGATCAGTGGTTTTCAGGAATTGGGACAGGGATGGAGGTAAGTTAGAGAGAGGAATGAATAGGTGGAAAAGAGATTTTTTATGGCAGTAAAACTATTCTGTATATTACTGTTAAATGGTGGATAGGTGACATTATGTATTTGGGAAAACCCATAGAATGTACCACACAACGAGTGATCCCTAATGTAAATGTGGACTTTGGATGATGATGACAAATCAATGTAGGTTCATGGAAGTAACAAATGTACCACAGTAATGCAAGATATTGATAATAAGGCAAACTGTGTGTATAGAGGGGAGTTGGTGGAGGAGTAGATATATGGGAACTCTCTGTTCTTCTCCAGTTTTTCTATAAACCTAATACTGGAGAAGGGAATGGCAAACCACTTCAGTACTCTTGCCTTGAGAACCCCATGAACAGTATGAAAAGGCAAAAAGAAAGGACATTGAAAGATGAACTCCCCAGGTCGGTAGGTGCCCAACATGCTACTGGAGATCAGTGGAGAATTAACTCCAGGAAGAATGAAGAGACGGAACCAAAGCACAAACAACACTCAGTCGTGAATGTGACTGGTGATGGAAGTAAAGTCCAATGGTGTAAAGAGCAATATTGCATAGGAACCTGGAATGTTAGGTCCATGAATCAAGGCAAATTGGAAGTGGTCAAACAGGAGATGGCAAGAGTAAACATCAACATTTTAGGAATCAGCAAACTGAAATGGACTGGAATGGGTGAATTTAACTCAGATGACCATTGTATCTACTACTGTGGGCAAGAATCCCTTAGAAGAAATGGAGTTGCTATTATAGTCAACAAAAGAGTCCGAAATGCACTTTTGATGCAGTCTGAAAAATGACAGAATGATCTTTGTTTCCAAGGCAAACCATTCAATATCACAGTAATCCAAGTCTATGCCCCAACCAGTAATGCTGAAGAAGTTGAAGTTGAATGGTTCTATGAAGACCTACAAGACCTTCTAGAACTAACACCCAAAAAAGATGTCCTTTTCATTATAGGAGACTGGAATGCAAAAGTAGGAAGTCAAGAAACACTTGGAGTAGCAGGCAAATTTGGCCTTGGAGTACAGAATGAAGCAGGGCAAAGGCTCATAGAGTTTTCCCAAGAGAAGGCACTGTCATAGCAAACACCCTCTTCCAACAACACAAGAGAAGACTCTACACATGGACATCACCAGATGGTCAATACAGAAATCAGATTGATTATATTTTTGCAGCCAAAAGTGGAGAAGGTCTATAGAGTCAGTAAAAACAAGACCAGGAGCTGACTGTGGCTCAGATCATGAACTCCTTTTTTGCCAAATTCAGACTTAAATTGAAGAAAGTAGGGAAAACCACTAGACCATTCAGGTATGACCTAAATCAAATCCCTTATGATTATACAGTGAAAGTGACAAATAGATTTAAGGAATTAGATCTGATAGACAGAGTGCCTGAAGAACTATGGACGGAAATTTGTGATATTGTACAGGAGGCAGTGATCAAGACCATACCCAAGGAAAAGAAATGCAAAAAGGCAAAATAGTTGTGTGACAAGGCCTTACAAATAGCTGAGAAAAGAAAAGAAGTGAAAGGCAAAGGAGAAAAGGAAAGATATACCCATCTGAATTCAGAGTTCCAAATAATAGCAAGGAGACATAAGAAAGCCTCTCTCAGTGATCAATGCAAAGAAATAGAGGAAAACAATAGAATGGAAAGCCTAGATATCTCTTCAATAAAATTAGAGATTCTGAGGGAGCATTTCATATGAAGATGGGCACGATAAAGAACAGAAATGATATGGACCTAACAGAAGCAGAAGATATTAAGAACAGGTGGCAAGAATACACAGAAGAACTGTACAAAAAAGATCTTCTTGACCCAGATAACCATGATGGTGTGATCACTCTCCTAGAGCCAGACATCCTGGAATGCGAGGTCAAGTGGGCCTTAGGAGGCATCATTACGAACAAAGCTAGTGGAGATGATGGAATTCCAGCTGAGCTATTTCACATCCTGTAAGATGATGCTGTGAAAATGCTGCACTCAATATGCCAGCAAATTTGTAAAACTCAGCAGTGGAAAATGTCAATTTTTATTCCAGTCCCCAAGAAAGGCAGTGCCAAAGAATGTTCAAACTACTGCACAATTGCGCTCATTTCACATGCTAGCAAGATAATGCTCAACATCCTTCAAGCCAGGCTTCAACAGCACCTGATCTGAGAACTCTGGGATGTACACCCTGCATTTAGAAAAGGCAGAGGAATCAGAGACCAAATTGCCAACATTTGATGGATCGTAGAAAAAGCAAGAGAGTTCCAGAAAAACATCCACTTCTGCTTCATTGACTATGCTAAATCCTTTGACTGTGTGGATCACAACAAACTGTGGAAAATACTTAAAGAGATGGGAATACTGTACCACCTTACCTGTCTCCTGAGAAACCTGTGTGCAGGTCAAGAAGCAACAGTTAGAACTGGACATGGAGCAACAGACTGGTTCCAAATAGGGAAAGGAGTATATCAAGGCTGTATATTGTCATCCTGCTTATTTAAATTATATGCAGAGTGCATCATGAGAAATGCTGTACTGGATGAAGCACAAGCTGGAATCAAGATTGCCGGGAGAAATATCAATAACCTCAGATATGCAGATGATACCACCCTTATGGCAGAAAGTGAAGAACTAAAGAGCTTCTTGATGAAAGTGAAAGAGGAGAGTGAAAAAGTTGGCTTAAACTCAACATTCAGAAAACTAAGCTCATGACATCTGGTCCCATCACTTCATGGCAAATAGATGGAGAACAATGGAAACAGTGACAGACTTTATTTGTTTGGGCTCCAATATCACTGCAGGTGGTGAGTGCAGCCCTGAAATTAAAAGATGCTTGGTCCTTGGAAGAAAGGTTGTGACCAACCTAGACAGTATATTAAACAGCAGAGACATTACTTTGCCAACAAAGTCCATCTAGTCAAAGCTATGGTTTTTCCAGTAGTCATGTATGGATGTGAGCGTTGGACTATAAACAAAGCTGAGCGCTAAAGAATTGATGATTTAGAACTCTGGTGTTGGAGAAGACTCTTGAGAGTCCCTTGGACTGCAAGGAGATCCAACCAGTCCTTCCTAAAGGAAATCAGTCTTGAATATTCATTGTAAGGACTGATGCTGAAGCTGAAATGCCAGTACTTTGGCTACCTGATGCGAAAAGCTGACCCATTGGAAAAGACCCTGATACTGGGAAAAATTGAAGGTGGGAGGAGAAGGGGACAACAGAGGAAGAGATGATTGAATGGCATTGCTGACTCAATGGACATGAGTTTGAGTAAGGTCCAGGAGTTCGTGATGGACAGGGAAGTTTGGCGTACTGCAGTCTATGGGGTCGCAAAGAGCTGAACACGACTGAGCAACTGAACTGAACTTAATACTTCTCTAAAAATAAAATCTATTTATTAAAAATTATCCTTCAAAATTAGTTTGAAATAGAAATTTTCAGTTAATAAGATTAAAGCTACTCCAGGTGAACACATCCTATAAACCATCAGGATGTGGTTTAGAAACCCAGGTGGCTTTCTCCTTATGTGTCTATATTGACTTTCCATTTGGCCCAAAGCATTGATCAAGATAGAGCAGGATGAATCAGTTACTGCATGGACTCTGCCTTGGCTCCACCAGGAGGATGTCTTTCTTGGGAAAGTCTGTCACGTGTATTTGAAATAGCTCAGCTGGAATTCTATCACCTCCACTAATGTTGTTTGTGGTGGTGTTTCCTAAGGCCCACTTGATTTCACACTCCAGGATATCTGGCTCTAGGTTAGTGATGACACCATCATGGTTATCCAGGTCAGTAAGATCTTTTTGGAAAGTTCTTCTGTGTATTTTGCCACCTCTTCTTACCCTTGAGAGTAATTCCAAGCCAATTTTGTTCATATATTCTCTGGGTGGCAGCCCAACCAAAAGGAATGCCAGAAGATTCTAATGAGATTCTGCTTCAGCAGCCTAGGTTCTTCTGTGAGACTGACGTGGTGTTAGATCACAGCATAATGAGCACAGTGGTCTACTGACTTCAGAACATAGTGATAATTACCCCCATGAGTACCTCTACGATGGCTTAGTGGGCCCAGGTTGGACATTTGGGGCCACTGTAAGTTTGATAATGATATTCTATCTCTCTTACACTTCACATTTCTGGATGAAAGATCTGAGAGTAAGGATGATGGGGAAAAAGGTCAAGTTACTTTAGGAAGACATAACAACTTTGTGGCAGTGGAGACAGGACAACCCAGACATCTAGGGAGGGAACATCTTATACCCTGTAAATTAAGAGGAAGAAGGAGCTTCATACCTGAAAACTTCTTCAAGAAGGGAGGTGCCACAGTTCAGTTCTCCAAAACTGTTGTAAGCACCTTAAATTTAGTTGACTGGAAGGGCCTTCCATCCCCTACTACATAACCCTCACTATAATTTGCTCCCTGTTCTCACTACTAAAAATTCCGTCAGAAGCAGCAGAATGACACCAGACCCTGAAACTCTCATGCAAAATACCTGTTAGTATCTCCTGATATTTTTCCCTCCTCCTTTCCCTGGAAAAATGCCACCTGGTTAGTGGCATAGACAGAGAGGAAATACTGATCTGGTACCCCTAAGACTTAGTGGCCAACCAGATGACCACATTGGAGGCACTGTCAACTTGTTCTCTTTAATGAATATATCACTTGGGAGAGCCCAACAAGTGGAAATTACACTTTCTTTCCAAAGGTAGCACATGTGCCCCAGGACTCCATTGCTTGTGAGGAAGCCAAACATTTCCTTGCCTCTCTCCCAAAAACACCCTGACTTTCACCTGAGGGACTGAATTAGGAAGATACCACTTGTGGATTAGATGACTGTGAAGATTTTTCCAAAATGAGGAGGGCCTTGGTTACTCAGGGGTGCTCCCTAAATAACTGATTTGTTATTTATATGGACCCTTGGGCAGTTATTCCCATAATGGGAGCCATCCAATTAGATAATTTGTCTTTGACTTAAGTGACCGGTTACACTATCACAGGCCTGTAGTTCATTCAGGTGAGCCTCAGCTCTCTGGCCAAGAGACAGACTTGGAACAATGAACTGGTTCAAAATTGAGAAAGGAGTACATCAAGGCTGTATTTTGTCACCCTGCTTCTTTAACTTCTATGCTGAGTACATCATGTGAAATGCTGGGCTGGATGACTCACAGACTGGATTAATATTGCTGGGAGAATTTTCACAGCCTCAGATATGCAGAAGATACCACCCTAATGGCAGAAAGTGAAGAGGAACTAAAGAGCCTCTTGATGAAGGAAAAAGAGGAGAGTGAAAAGCTGGCTTAAAACTCAACATTCAAAAACCTAAGATCTTGGCATCTTGTCCCATCATTTCATGGCAAGTCCGTTCAGTTCAGTTCAGTCACTCAGTCATGTCCAACTTTTTGCAAACCCCTGAACTGCAGCATGACAGCCTTTCCTGTCCATCATCAACTCTCGAAGCTTGCTTAAATTCATGTCCATCATGTCGGCGATGCCATCCAACCATCTCATCCTCTGTCATCCCCTTCTTCTCCTGACTTCAATCTTTCCCAACATCAGGGTCTTTTCCAGTGGGTCAGTTATTCACACCAGGTGGCAATGGTATTGGAATTTCAGCATCAGCATCAGTCCTTCCAATGAATATTCAGGACTGATTTCCTTTAGGAAGGAATGTTTGGATCTCCTTGCAGTCCAAGGGACTCTCAAGAGTCTTCTCCAGCACCACAGTTCAAAAGCATCAATTCTTCGGTGCTCAGTTTTCTTTATAGTCCAAATCTCACGTCCATACATGACTACTGGTAAAACAGCTTTGACTAGATGGACCTTTGTTGGCAAAGTAATGTCTCTGCTTTTTAATATGCCGTCTAGGTTGGTTATAGCTTTTCTTTCAAGGAGTAAGCATCTTTTAATTTCCTGACTGTAGTCACCATCTGCAGTGATTTTGGAGCCTCCAAAATAAAGTCTGTCATTGTTTCCATTGTTTCTCCATCTATTTGCCATGAAGTGATGGGACTGGATGCCATGAGCTTAGTTTTCTGACTGTTGAGTTTTAAATCAACTTTTTCACTCTCCTCTTTCACTTTCATCAAGAGGCTCTTTAGTTCTTCTTCACTTCTGCCATAAGGGTGGTGTCATCTACATATCTGAGGTTATTGATATTTCTCCCATCAATCTTGATTCCGGCTTGTGCTTCATCCAGCTGGCATTTCACATGATGTACTCTACATATAAGTTAAATAAGCCCCGATTTGGGACCAGTTTGTTGTTCCATGTCCAGTTCTAACTGTTGCTTCTTGACCTGCATACAGACTTCTCAGAAGACAGCTCAGGTGGACTGGTATTCTCATCTCTAAGAATTTTTCACAGTTTGTTTGATCCACACAGTCAAAAGCTTTAGCATAGTCAATAAACAGAAGTAAATGTTTTTCTGGAACTCTCTTGCTTTTTCAATGATCCAGTGGATGCTGGCAATTTGATCTCTGGTTCTTCTGCCTTGTCTAAATCCAGCTTGAACATTTGGAAGTTCACGGTTCACATAATGCTGAAGCCTGGCTTGGAGAATTTTGAGCATTACTTTGCTAGCGTGTGAGATGAGTGCAATTGTATGGTAGTTTGAACATTCTCTGGCATTGCCTTTCTTTGTGATTGGAATGGAAGCTGACATTTTCCAGTCCTGTGGCCACTGCTGAGTTTTCCAAATTTGCTGGCATGTTGAGTACAGCACTTTCACAGCATCATCTTTTAGGATCTGAAATAGCTCAGCTGGAATTCCATCACCTCCATTAGCTTTGTTTGTAGTGATGCTTCCTAAGGCCCACTTGACTTCGCATTCCAGAATATCTGGCTCTAGGTGGGTGATCACACCATCGTGGTTATCTGGGTCATGAAGATCTGTTTTGTATAGTTCTTTTGTGTATTCTTGCCACCTTTTCTTAATATCTTCTGCTTCTGTTAGGTCCATACCGTTTCTGTTCTTTATTGTACCCATCTTTCCATGAAGTGTTCCCGTGGTATCTCTAATTTTTTTGAAGAGATTGCTAGTCTTTCTGTTCTGTTGTTTTCCTCTATTTCTTCGCATTGATCACTGAGAGAGGCTTTCTTATGTCTCTTTGCTATTCTTTGGAACTCTGCATTCAGATGTGCATAGCTTTCCTTCTCTCCTTTTCCTTTCGCTTCTCTTCTTTTCTCAGCTATTTGTAAGGCCTCATCAGACAACCATTTTGCCTTTTTGCATTTCTTTTTCTTGGGGATTCATTTTAAGTACTGGTGCTGAAACTGAAGCTCCAGTACTTTGGCTACCTGATGTGAAGAGCTGACTCACTAGAAAAGACTCTGATACTGGGAAAAACTGAAGGCAGTAGGAGAAGGGGATGACAGAGGATGTGATGGCTGGATGGCTTAGCCAACTCAAGGTACTTGAATTTGGGCAGTCTCTAGGAGATAGTGAAGGACAGGGAAGCCTGGCATGCTGCAGTCCATAGGGTTGCAAATAGTCAGACATGACTGAGTGACTGAACCACAAGAACTCTTAGGGGTGATGCATCATGCTGGAAATGGTCAAGGCAGCATTCTGAATTTTCCAAATGAAATCTATAAAAGTCCCACTATACCTTTGTTTTGATCATTATGTGGGGTAATTATACCTTATTTTGTATTACTTCAATATTACTTATATTGTTCATAAGTCATATTGAATAGTTGCTATCTCTCTTTATATCTGTTTTCCCTGGAAAACATGATTTCTTTAAGGAAAAAATTTTGACCTTTGCCTTTGTATTTCTAATCCTAGAGCCTAGGAAGGTACTTAGGTATGATAGAAGGCTCTTTAAAAAATGTTTCTTAACTAGAACTCACTTGTGAAAGATGGACTAGGAGAATAGTATTCAAATTAACTGTGAATTGTGTAAATAAAAACACAGAATCTCATTAAAAATGATTATTTTTTCTTTATATTCAGAGGAAAAAGATTTTGGGATAAATATTACATACTTCTTTTAAAATTCTTTAATAGTGTATTATTTCAGGAAAAATTCAATAAAAGTCTAGGAGATTAATATATGATTCTTCTGGTTTTCCCCCATTGCATTAAGCTATTTAGCAATGTTTTGACATTTAATAGCTATCTATAGAATTATTTGATTGGATTATATTAATTTTTTTGGCCTTAATGATGCTTATCAAATTAGTCCATTAAAATGAAAAACATCAGACTAAATTTCAAAATGCCTGCTTGAGATGAATGACAAGTTCATGAAACTAAAGAAAAAAGAGTCAAATAGTTACAAAATGTTTTTTTAAGCAGATTTCTTTAGTCTCTGTTTAAATATCTTGTGGTGAGTTTGGGCAGCAGAAAAGGGCTCTGTTATTCTGGTTTAAGTGCTGATGTGCTTAGTATTTAGAGAAGTTTAGTCAACCAGTTTTATAAAAGCAACGTGAGAAGAGAGGAGTTGCTGGGGATAACAGTGAATAGTCTGTGAATGACTTTGGTAATGACAAGCTTGTCTCTGAGTCCTCTGTGACTCAATGGAATGCGTTACTTGCGAGTCTGAGTTACAGCTTTCCTGCTAGCCTACAAGTCTCACCTTCCCTTGTTTTTTTTTTTTTTTTTTCCCCCTCTTTTCTTCTGAATGTATTCCCCAGGAAGTGAAAGCTACAACTTGCTTGGACAGACATTCCAGAGCCTTTGGATTTTATGGACATAGTGAATGTATTCAGAAGCTTCCTGCTTGGTGATGACACTCTGTGTTCTTTTGTGCATATTCTAAGTGAACTTTGCTCCAGACAAATTAGCCTAGGGCAAGGCGTTAAAAAGAGGAGATTCCAAGAGAGACACTTAACACAGGAAAGGGAATACTCATTCATTTCCATTTTGGTTTCTATTTTTAGCCAAACATTTATCATGTTTAATTCCTCTTAAGAAACTTAGTAAGTCGCATTTCTAATTTATTGTGAGCATAAAATTGGTTTTGTCTTTTCACTGAAGTTTTTAGGAAGCATTGGTCAACTTTAGGGACAAGAACTCCTTGCATTTAACAAGGGAACAATTTGATGAATGTGTCTGCTTGAGTTTTTTACTATCTGGAATTTGAGGCAACACTATAGATGTAGGTCTTTTGAATTACAAAATCCCACCTGTGAAAATCTTAATTCATTAAGCAAAATTTTACCCTTCTAGTGTCTGATCCAATAGAATATCAATGTCATTTTTTTTCCCTAGAGAGTTATTCCCTGACTCAGTTCAGTTCAGTTCAGTCGCTCAGTCATGTCCAACTCTTTGCGACCCCATGAACCATAGCACACCAGGCCTCCCTGTTCATCACCAACTGCTAGAGTCTACCCAAACCCATGTCCATTGAGTTGGTGATGCCATCCAACCGTCTCATCCTTTGTCGCCCCCTTCTCCTTTCACCTTCAATCTTTCCCAGCATCAGGGTCTTTTCCAATGAGCCAGCTCTTCGCATCAGGTGGCCAAAGTATAGGAGTTTTAGCTTCAACATCAGTCCTTTCAATGAACACCCAGGACTGATCTCCTTTAGGAAGGACTAGTTGGATCTCCTTGCAGTCCAAGGGACTCTCAAGAGTCTTCTCCAACACCACAGTGTAAAAGCCTCAGTTTTTTTGCAGTCAGCCTTCTTTATCGTCCAACTCACATCAATACATGACTACTGGAAAAACCATAACTTTGAGTAGATGGACCTTTGTCAGTAAAGTAATATCTCTTTGCTGAGAATAGGCTATCATGGATAATCTCATCTGAAAACTTAGTAGAATTACTTAATTTTATTAGGAATAAGGAAGATAAATTGATATAATCATCTCATTTATGAGTAATAATTTCTCTTCTTAAATAAAAAGTGTAGTATAGTTTTTCTTGTTTGATAATATTATAATAGTGTTATAAGTTACTACTTCTGGTTCTTCAGGTTTTAATGTATACTTTATTCAGGCTTATCTTTCACAGATGCTTCTCTTGTCACATCTGCTTAAATCCTTGACAACTTCTTCATTAGAAAGAGTAAACTGGACCACTTTGTGTCTCTTTTGGTACCTAGATGGCGCTTTGCAGAGTTGTTCCTGAATGCACATTTGGGTGCCCAACACACAGTGAGGCAAACAAATCAAAACTGTGGAGTTTGGAGCAGAGGAAATTTTATTGCAGGGCCATGCAAAGAGATGGGTGGCTCATGCCCCCAAGCCCCAAACTCTGGAAGGGTCTCAGTAAAGCACTTTGAAATGCAAGATGAGGAAGGGGTGGCTCATGCCCCCAAGCCCCAAACTCTGGAAGGGTCTCAGTAAAGCACTTTGAAATGCAAGATGAGGAAGGGGGGAGGTTGGTTGTTGCAGACTTCTTGGTGCTGGAATCCTTTGTTCTTGCAGCTATCTATACGGGTCAGGTCATCATGTTCCTATAAACCTCCAACAAAACATGTTATTCTCTGTTCTGCAACTTTTTATCTCTGTATGAATGGACTCTTTAAGGTCAGAGCCCTGAGAATAGGGTATCTTGCATATTTCAGGCTACAGACGATATTCATTTTCAAAAAACACAGAGCCAGCATGACTAAGCACAGGCAACAAAGCTCAGAGGTTAAAAGTAAAAGAAACAGAGGTAATTTGGAGTCAGATTGTTCTTCACTATTACAGAGTTATGAGATAGTTGGATGGCATCACTGACTCAATGGACATGAGTTTGAGCAAATTCTGGGAGATGGTGGACAGGGAAGCCTGGCGTGCTGCTGTCCATTGGGCACAAAGAGTTGGACACGACTGAGTGACTGAACAACAACAATTACAGAGTTACTTAATGACTGCTGATTAACTAGGGGATGTCACCTGAAAGGGGTTCTCATACTGGGCTGCTGAGCTCTGCCTTTAGCCATATCTTGTTAAATTCATATGTCAATGCTGTCTGTGAATACATAAAATTTATGCTTATCAGATTTGGAAACAACTCAAGGCTGAGATGGATAGCAAATATACTAGATGACAGAATCAAAACCTGAAAATATTTTAACAAGCTTCTTTTAACAGGATGAAATTTGTTGTTCAGTCGCTAAGTTGTGTACAACTTTTTGGGGCTCCATGGACTGCAGCATGCCAGGCTTCCCTAGCCTTCACTATCTCCCAGAGTTTGCTCAAATTCATTGAGTCAGTGATGCCATCCAGCCATCACATTATCTGTTGCCCCCTTCTCCTCATGCCCTCAATCTTTCCCAGCATCAGGGTCTTTTCCAATGAGTCAGCTTTAATGGAGTTAAAAGTAAAAACTTTTTATCTCCAGTAGCAACAACAAACCTATACCTGTTGAACATCTGTATGTAGAAGATTCTTAGAAAGGATCATCAGTGATCAGGAGTCATACAAGCCAATGGAGTCATAGACTTATTTGGAGAAAAGAAGGATGGAGGTGAAGGTCGCCACACTGGCAATGGTCAGACCCCATCCAAAATCTTGTGTGCACTTCTGGATTCTTTATTTTCAGTTCAGTTCTGTTCAGTTCAGTCACTCAGTTGTGTCCGACTCTTTGAGGCCCCATGAATCGCAGAAAGCCAGGCCTCCCTGTCCATCACCAGCTCCCGGAGTTTACTCAAACTCATGTCCATCAAGTCGATGAGGCCATCCAGCCATCTCATCCTCTGTCATCCCCTTCTCCTCCTGCCCCCAACCCCTCCCAGCATCAGGGTCTTTTCCAGTGAGTCAACTCTTCGTATGATGTGCTTTATTTTCAGAGAGATACAAACTGAAATGTATTAGAGAATGTCAAAGGGTCTTAAATTTTTTTTTTTTTTTTGGTAATGAGTCTGAAGAGTAGTTTTCTAGCTAATCTGGAAAAATTTAATTATTTTGTCAAGTTAAAGAAGATAAGCAAGAGTTGTGATACTAGTTGGGATAAAGATTTCTTGTATCCTAGAATTAAAAAATTTGGAGGATGAACTATTGGCAAACACATGTGTGTGTCTCTGAGTAGAATATTTATTCATAAGTGTGGCAATTTTTTCTTTTAAAAGAGGTGACATGGAAACAGCATGGTTAGGAGTGCTGTGAAATGACCAAGCTGTGCACACGTGGGACTGCATATCTTCTGCTTCTTGTGGTCCTGAGTGAGATGTGAGAGGATAGAATATGTTCTGTCCTCCAGGCTTTGCAGATACCCAGAGAGCTAGAACAGCTAAGAGGAAAGAAAAAAGTGAGGAAACAGAGTGTTCAGTGTATAATAGGATAGGATAGGACAGAAGAGAAAGGAGAGAGAAAAAGACATACTGAGCTCCTTATAATATGTTCTGGGGAAGCAAATTTATACCATCAACTTACTAAGAAATTAATAAGTGGGTCACATGTGATGACCAGTGCAAAGCTACAGATGTCTTAGGTAGGGATGCTTTTAAGAAATCAGAAGTATCATGTTCTCTCCTCTTCAGGTATCTGCCTTTTCTGCCCCTGTTTTTTGTCTGTGAAAAGGCAGATACTCATCAGACTTGTGATGTACTGTCACCTATTCTTAAAGGTCTACCTGTGTGTTTGAATAGTGACCTTCAAAATGCTTTCCCACTATAGTTGAGATCTGCTGAAACACTGCTGTACACGATACACCATCGGGCTTTGTGTCTCTTTCAGAGTTCATGATTGCAACTCATGTCAAACAATTTCGCTCAGTGTCATACATCTGCAAATTTAAATTCAAGAAAACTCATTCAAAACAGTGAAATTAAGCAATAATTGAAGTGGATACTAGCTACTTCAGCACAAAAGGATTTATTTTGGTGTATTTTTAGGGCTTGGTACAACATACTGATACAAAAATATTAAATCACTAGAAAAAAATTGATAGTGTTTTAAAGGATGTGAAGAAGGAGAAAAGAACAAAGGACTTTTCTCCAATCAAATGCAAATGAAAATGACCCACGAGATTCTGAAAACAGTCTCTCTCCTGACAATGAACATTTTCATGCAGTGAAATCCATTTTTGAGACTCATTAGCAAGTGCTGTGATCTTGCTTATTTTCTATAGGAGCGTCTGGTTATTTCAAATTGATTAGGAGACCTCTGATACGGGAGAGAGAATCACTGAAACTACCTCAGGTATTTCTGTAATTGGTTATCATGCTTAATTACAAATGTTTCAGCACAACCAATTTATTCTGGAGTAGATTTTCCTTGCCTTTCCACTGCTGTTCCTGCCAGTGTGTTTTTCTGTTTTTAGGGAGAGAAAAGAAAAAGGAGGGAGGAAGGAAGGGGGAGAGAGAAAAAAGGAGGAGGGAGAGAGAGGACAGAAAGTAATGGTTTTTGGGGTTCTAAAAACAGCAGATTCATTCACAGTATTTGTCAATAGTAGTAGTTGAAAATGAAAGAAATGGAAACGTATGTATGTATTAGTTTGTAGTGAGGTCACTCCTTGCAAACTGTTACCAATTTTGTCTGATTCTATTATTTCCATTAACTAGTGTTGGGAGCTGAAGTTTAACTCCCTCATCCGTCTCACCATGCCACAGCGCTGGCTGACCTTCATGTATTCAGTCCACTTGCTCCTGAGCTCATCAGAAATAAATGGACTAGAATAGGACAGAATATGGCTCCATATCGTGTTATTCATCGTCTGATGATCCTGAAGACCTGAGCAAGTAGCAAGTTGTGCTGGTGTCTCGGGTTGCAAATGGGGCACTCTTTACATTTTCCGCAGTCTCTCATCTACAGCCCGGGGCATTCCAGGGTCAAATAATGAGAGGCTCTGGTCAGGGCACATGCCTCCTGCCTCAGCCCTACAGTGAGGATCTGCATGGACTTTTGTAGTACCAGGGAGAAATGGCAAAACCTCCAGTTTCACATTTTCTGATTAGAATTTGATTTGTCCAGACTATCCCTGCTGGGCACTGCACATCACCAGGAAGCTGCTACCTATTAAGAAGTGTCTTCTGCTTCTGCTACCACAGATACTTTTGGCACAAAAGCAAAACTCACATTACCTGATGCCAACTGTGATTTATATCTAGGACTTTCAATTTAAAGTATTATTTATTATATTAAAAGTTAAAGTAATTCTTCAAGTAAAGGGAGTTCTAAAAGAAATTCCTACTGCTAAAGAATGGGAGGGGTTAGATTTGATGTAGTTTAATTTCCCATTGGTGAAATTTATGGGTTATTTATGGGAAATCACCAAAAAATTGGTGTAGGGAGGAGTCCTTGAGATAATTTAGGCTAACTTACTGATTTGCAGATGACAGAAATCAAGAGAAGTCAAGTGACTTTTTATAGTGTCAGTTGCAGAGCTGAAAACAGAATCTAGTTTTACTTCAGGTGTAGGCCTGATAGAAAAACAATTTTTCTGTTTTCTCTGTACTCCCAACAATCAGCATCCTCTTTACATAAAAAATTTTCTGTCCTTATAATGTGATTTTGTTTTGCTTTTGTTGTGATGATAGGAGTTATTGATAATAACATAAAATATAATAAATTATAAAGAGTGACATTTTTCAATATTTATTTCAGAAACTGTTGATTTTTGAACTTATGAGTACATAAAGCACTTTTCTTCTGTGGCAAAGATATCTATTTTACAGTTCCTAGTATTGGCTATCAGCACTTCAGTAAACCTCTGTAAATCATTATCTAGGGTGAGAATTAATTTTAAGAAAAGTAGCCATTGGCAATGTTCACATAAATGTGTGAGAAAAAACATTCCAAATGGGGATTTTATAGTCACTGAAGGAAAAGCTCTTGTTATATTAGAGCTGCCAAAAGAATTCAGAACTCGAAAGATCCAAATGACAGCAAAGCAGATTGAAGCTGCTCTTCCTTCTACATTCTCCTTTCTTTATGCATTCAGGGCTCTGCATCAAGGAAACTTATATGCAAGGGGTGCAGAACAGATCCAATTATACAGAACTTCAGCTAATGTCTGACGCTTTAAGTAGTTTTCAGAATTTCTGTAGATTGCTATATAGCCACCTCTCAATTTCTCAAAGTAATGAGGAAAGTCCTGGAATACATTACCCCAGTATTCATAGAATGAAGTAATTAGTATTCATTACCAATTTTATTTCAATGGCTAATTGCACTTCACACTTATATATTGATACAAAAGCTGGACAGTTAAGTAGTATCTACTATCATTTATTATATGGACATGGAAAGAATAGTTGAAGGGATAGTTTTCCCTGTTCTGAAGAGTTTGAAGAATTTTCCACACAGTTTGATAGAGTACTATGATCCATTCAAAACCAAACCTGACATCAGTGAGTAAGATGGGGGAAAGGGAAGTTCTTAGAGGTAAAACAGATACCTGTTAAATTTGAGGGTGGCTGTGGGTGAAGGCAGTGGTAGTATTTGTATGTATGCATATATACTCTGACACCTTTGATGGATCTAAATGGGCATGAGCCAGAGTTTGAGAAATTTTGGTTGAATGTCTACTGAGGATGATGAGCTGAGCAAATTTCTACTTGAGGTTCATGCTTCTAGATGTTCTACTCAGTCTTAGGAGACAGAAGACTCCACTAACCTTTGTTTGAAAACACCAGAGGGCTGCAGACATTCATAAAACTAACTCTTAATTTCTTCTTGCCTCCCTTGCATTATCATGCTAATGGAATAAGAAAAAAGGAAAACAGTTGGTATTTTCACTCATGGAAAATTTCTTGAATTCTCTTATAATCCAGGGACTGTAGTAGGAGCTTTTGCTTGTATATTAGGACCTAAACAAGAAGCAGAAAGCATACTAAAACTGAAAATTTGGGAAGGAATTAATAGTAGGACAATTAAAAAATGTGTGGATATTATATAGAAAAGCTGTAAGCTGTAAGGAATTATGTTACCTCAGGGATAGTAGGAGTAGAATTAGAATACTTTCATGACTCTCAGATCTGTGGGGAAAATAGAAATCAGAGGACTGACTGTCAGGAGTTCCAACTCAATAGAGGGAAACAGTCAGTGAACAGTAAGCTTTTAGAGAAAGAACTAGGGGAATGTGTGAATACTTTCACCCAACTCTCCTTTCTCCATCACACTTCATGCTGAGACTTTGTATTGGCTGAACTCAACTGGAAACCAGAAGAGAAGGAAGCTCATTGATGCAGTTCATTTTCAGTTGCATTTTTGGTGGACAGATCAGGGTGTAGAATGGGGAGTCAAAAAGAAAGAGAAAATGCTGAGAATGCGGGCCTTTTCTCATTTCATTGCTAAAACAGCCAGGGATGGTTGTGTATGGTAGGATTTTCAGTTGCAAACTATAGAAACCAACTTTATTTGGCTTAAGCAGGAAAGGATATTGAGAGCCTTCTGGAATCCCTGGGATACATGAAAAACGCGCTCCCGGGAGGATACCACTGCTCCTTACCCTGGGTTTATATCATAGACACTACTGCTGCTGCTACTCCAGCAAGTGTGGAAGCTGCCTTCACAGCCAGAGATTCTTCCTCATGGACTCTTTTCCTTGTTTCAGTTACCGACTCAAAACTGATTTGTGTGCCTGCCACTGGTAGAATCCGGCTCTTGACTGAGCTTTGCTTCAGAAGATGGTGGAAAAGTGAGTATTTGGTGTTGTAAGTTGTCTATAGAATGACAGTGCCTCTCACAAGAATTTTTAGGTGAGGAGTTCTCCAAGTTTAGGGACAGTTTTCTAGTGATGATGGCTAAAGAGCATGTCAGATGCCTACTAAACATAGGTTTTATTAGCTCCATCTTGTAGATGAAGATCTGAGGTTCAGAGAAGCTAAAAGAATCTTGCAAAATTAATAGCATTAGTTGAGAGTGTGGTGTAGGTATAGGGGTGCACAGACTAATACAATAGACTAGTAGCTCCAGAAATAGATCCAAACAAGCATGCTGCTTCAGTTTGTGATAATAGTGGAATTTTAATACAATGGAAGAAAAGATAGATGATAAATTTGTTGGGAAAGTCTACTGACTGTAGATATTAACTGTTTTAATATGAAGATATTATGTAGATATTTAATATGTAGGTATTAACTGTTTTAATATGAAAAAATGAAAAAGAATAAAAGTAAATATAGGTGACTATTTTTATAATCTTGATCTATGTGAAACATATCTAAGTAGGGCTCCAAATCCAGGCAAATAGAACTGTTGCAAAATTGAGTACATAAAAATTTCTCCACAGCTATAATGATATAGACAAATAGTTATCTTGAAAAATACTCACAAAATACAAGAAATAAAAAGGCTAATATTTTTAGTATGTAAAGAAAAAATTTACAGAAGACATGAAAATGGCTCACTAACATATGAAAGGATGTTTAATTGCATTTGCAAATGAATTCACATTACAACAAAATTAGCAGAAATTAAAGCAATTAGCAATGTCCAAGGTAAACCAGGGTGTATGTCTATGTATGTGTGTGGGAGTTTACGTTATACCATTCTGGTTGGGTTCTGAATTGGATTAATTTTTCTGGAGAGTTATTTGGCAATATCCAAAATTCTTTAAAATGCCCTTTGATTAAAAAATTCCACTTCCAGCAATTTTTCATCATAAAATAGTTCAACAAACACATAAATCACACAGGGATGAAGATTGCAGTATTACTTTCAATAGAAAAAATAGGAAAATACTAGATATTCATAAACTGGGGATGTTAAATGTTTCATGTACATTTATAAAGTGGAATACTACTTATCCATGAGAAGGCAGATACCTATCTATCTATTGATATCAAAAGAGATCTGTGATACATTTTTAATGGAAAAATCGGGGTATAGAATACTATGATTATTCATATCTAGTTCAATATAATATTTATATATTTAGTTGAATAATCAGGTATAAAATAATATGAATAACATTGAATATTTTAAGAAAAAAATTGCATTTAGAAAAAATTGGGAAGATTATGCTCTAAGTACAAGTGGTGATTTTATCTGACTAGTAGCATCTTGAATGACCTTTATTTTTCTTTTCTTTTTAAAAAATTTTTTAAAGTTTATTTTTGGCTATGCTGGATCTTCCTTGCTGCACAGGTTTCTCTAATTGCAGCGAGTGGGGGCTACTCTGTAGATGCAGTGCATGGGCTTCTCGCTGCTGTGACTTCTGTTGTGGAGCATAGGCTCTAGGCACGCGGGCTTCATCACACGGACTCAGTAAAGGTGGTGTGTGGGCTCAGTTGCTCTGTGGCCTGTGGGATCCTCCTAGACCAGGGATCACACCTGTGTCTCCTGCACTAGCAGACAGACTCTTCACCACACTGCTACCAGTGATGCCCACTTTTATTCTTCTTTATCCATTTCTACATTTTCTAGTTATCTTATGATAAACATTGATAAGAATAATAAAAGACAAACTATTTCTGTTTTGAAAAATGAAGTAAAAGATACAAAATATCTGTAAACAACATGTAAGGACTATTTTCATGTACATGATTTTTCTAATATAATTGTGTGTGTGTGAAAGGGGTAATAAAGTGAGTGAGTTGCCATTTCCTTCTCCAGGAGATCTTCCTGACATAGGGATCGAATGTGCCTCTTATGTCTCCTGCATTGGCAGGTGTGGTCTTTACCACCCTGATGCTGGGAAAGATTGAGGGCAGGAAGAGAAGGGGATGACAGAGGATGAGATGGTTGAATGGCATCACTGATTCAATGGACTTGGGTTTGGGTGGACTCTGGGAGTTGGTGATGGACAGGGAGGCCTGGCATGCTGCGGTTCATGGGGTTGCAAAGAGTTGGACACGACTGAGCGACTGAACTGAACTGAACTGAACCACCTGGGAAGCCCAAAGAGTGGATAAGAATTGAACAATGAAAAAAGGAGAAGCTAGTCTAAATTTCCGGCTAGAGCACTAGACTTCAAAAGAATCACAGTGATCTACTCTAACTTGCTGTTAATATAGATGAGGAAACTGAGGCCCCAAGAATTTAAGTGACTTACACAAAGCCAGCTGATTAATCAGCATAGATCTGAGACTGGTGGAGAAGGAAATGGCAACCCACTCCAGTATTCTTGCCTGGAGAATCCCATGAACAGAAGAGCCTGGTGGGCTGCTGTTCATGGCATCACAAAGAGTCAGACATGACTGAGTGACTAAGCACTGAGGCTAGAGTTCATGTCTTCTAGCCAGCAACCTAGTGGTGTTTCCACTAGCACGTGCAGTTGACCATTGAAAACACAGGTTTGAACTACAAGGGTTCTTTTATACTAAGATTTCCTTTCAGTAGTAAATTCTACAGTACTACATGCTGCATTGTTGGTTGAATCCATGAATACTGGACAGCCGATATGGAGGAACTGGGGATAGAGAAGACCATACATGGATTTTTAATTGCAAACAGAGTCAGCCCCTTAAACCCCAGATTATTCAAGAAGGGTCAGTTGTTCTGATGATTTTCCAGGAGGTATTAGTCCATACAGCACATTGTTCATTAATAAAAATAGTGTGGGACAGAAATAGACATTAGAATAGAAAGATGATGAACAGTCTCAAGGGTTTTGAGATTACCTCTTTTTTTGTGAATTTTGCTACCTTTTATTTTCTCTAATTGTTCATAAAATTTAGTAGCTTTCTTGTTTACCAAAACAGATCATTGTATTTAGGGAAGTGCTTTTCAACATGAGAGGGCTCTAATACTAAGACAATAGAGCTCAATTTTCAAATAGTTGAATAATAATCTGTTAGGGGCAAAATAATAGATATGGAATGATATTAGCACTTACTTTTCTTGAGCAAGTATTTTCACATTATATATATATATATATACTTTTCCTGTTGGCAAAGATCGAAGGACCTGTAATACCTGAGAGAACTTCAAAAGGAAAGTGAGCACTTTTGACCAAGTTTTACGTCTTTGCATATAGGCAACTACACAGTAAGAACAGCAGCAAAGGGAATCACCAAGTGAAAGGAAGGAACATTTGAAGCAGGAGAGGAATAATTTCCTGCAAGAAGGGCTGTGTGATGATGGTTCAGCTGGTGATCCATTATGCCTTTTAAGAGGCCAAAGAGAACTGTAGATCTCTGAGGTCCATGGGGACAGAGGCAGGGGAATAAGATGAAGGGAACACTAGAATAAATGAAGTACCTTAACAGCTGAAAAGGGCTGATGGATGTGCTCTGCACCTCAAAAGACAGAGCTCCCAGCAGGAGAATAAAGAGTGCAACAGAGCAGAGCCTGCTAGAACCACATAGTTAGGGAACTGATCCTCTAATAACCTCCCGTTTCAGGAGTTTATAATGTGCTATAAAAACCTCTGTCTCTAGACTAAAACCTGGCACAACCACACTTAACTGAATTTTACTGCCATTGTACAAATCCCCGATTTGCTGTTACTTTCTCTTAAATAGGACTGGATCTATTTTCAACATTGCAGGTGCCAAGATGTTTTGTAGAAATAATTCTGTAGAGAATAGATTTGATTTTTTAAAATGCAGAAACTGGATTTCAATTCTTAAATTGAAATGTTGGACTGGGCACCAAGGACATTTTGATTAAATCATGCCTAAGTTCAGGCTATTAATTCCAACTTGGATGGTGTCTCTAGATATAGAAAACTACTTGAAAAGCAGATATTCAGAGTTTCCAGTGAGTGAAGGTCATCCAGTAGCTAAATCTCTTCATCCTTCATAACAAAATTATGGGAACTTTTGTCTCTCGTGTATATTGGCATTGCCGTTTACTATCAGTCAAGAGGAAATATTTTATTTTATAGAAGAGTGTATTGATACTTCTAAAAAGAGTCCCCCTCATAGACATGTATATTTCAAATGTGACAACCATCAGTAATAATGAGTCTTCTTACACTTTTACCTCATATACTTTTATTTCAGTTGTTGGTTGCAATTCATCTATTCTTTCCATACTTCAATAATAGGTTAACTAGAATTCTAGTTAAATTAAATGACTGTGCATGGTCAAATTCAGAGTCAGAAATAAAAATCAGGTCATTGTACTTTCCTTCTCTGTGTCATTCTCTATAATCAGAATCAATTACAATGAATGAGTGATTATTAATCACTAATTTCCAAGTAACAACCTTTTCCTATGTACATACGGTGTTCTACAAAGTATAGAAAAAAAGCAGATGACCATCATGAAGAATAACAAGTTGAGTAAAAGAACACACAACTATTTAGAGAACCAAAAGTATAATTAAGCAATTTATAATATTTTACATTTTCTCAGATTCATTCCTGAAGAAAGGGTCACTTTGATAACCCAGCTGTTCTAGCTAATTATTTTTAATGTGAATTACTATTTGTTCTTGACTCTATTGGTGTATTTATTTTCAAGTTAGAGGTCCAGCTTCAGGCCGATACTTTCATTTAGAGGTCACAATAATCACCTTCTTCTGTTTTTTTTTTTTTTCTTTTTTTGAGGAACTAGTGGGCTAAACATGCTATTCTAGGGAAGACAAATTTTGCACGATAGGTGCACAAAATCTTATGTTTTTCAAAGTTTAAGTTTCACGTTGCATTTTTCTTTCTATTGTCACTGGGGCCAGTATGTGTTCTGGGAATAAACTAAGAACTAAAGAAGGAACTTACTTGTATGCAGATCCTTTGCAAGTGTTTTGATTCTGCTTTTAACACTGAACTCTTTTACTTTGATTTTCTGAATTATGGGATGCGGTATTGCTTTTCTTTGAAAAACCTTTTGGGTTCTTTTTGTGTGTTTTTAGCTATGTAAGTTAGTTGGTAAAGTGATTAGAGTGTATCTGTTCTGTAATTGTTTTTGTTCACTTTTCTGAGGTATTTTGTAATAAAGTTCTAACTGGGATCTGTATGTATATGGTGTACTTGGAACATATAAAAGGGTCATGTTCCCTAGTCTGGGTGAGGCTTCCAGGAGAAATGCTCCAAGTTGAGTCTCTAACAATCAGTTCAGTTCATTTCAGTTCAGTCGCTCAGTCATGTCTGACTCTTTGCGACCCCATGAACCACAGCACGCCAGGCCTCCTGTCCATCATCAACGCCCAGAGTCCACCCAAATCCATGTCCATTGTGTCGGTGATGCCATCCAACAATCTCATCCTCTGTTGTCCGCTTCTCCTCCTGCCCTCAATCTTTCCCAGCATCAGGGTCCTTTCCAGTTAGTTGGCACGTCAAATTAGGTGGCCAAAGTATTGGAGCTTCAGCATCAGTCCTTCCAATGAATAGTCAGGGTTGATTTCCTTTAGGATTGACTCCTTGCATTCCAAGGGACTCTCAAGAGTCTTCTCCAACACCATAGTTCAAGAGCATCAGTTCTTCAGTGCTCAGCTTTCTTATAGTCCAACTCTCACATCCATACATGACCACTGGAAAAACCATAGCCTTGACTAGAGGGACCTTTGTTGGCAAAGTAATGTTCTGCTTTTTAATATGCTGTCTAGGTTTTAAAAGCAGAGACATTACTTTGCCAACAAAGGTCCGTCTAGGCAAGGCTATGGTTTTTCCAATAGTCATGTATGGATGTGAGAGTTGGACGGTGAAGAAAGCTGAGTGCTGAAGAACTGATGCTTTTGAATTGTGGTGTTGGAGAAGACTCTTGAGAGTCCCTTGGACTGCAAGGAGATCCAGCCAGACCATCCTAAAGCAGATCAGTCCTGGGTGTTCATTGGAAGGACTGATGTTGAAGCTGAAGCTCCAATACTTTGGCCACCTCTTGTGAAGAGTTGACTCATTGGAAAAGACCCTAATGCTGGGAAGGATTAGGGGCAGTAGGAGAAGGGGACGACAGAGGATGAGATGGCTGGATGGCATCACTGACTCGATGGACATGGGTCTGGGTAGACTCCGGGAGTTTGTGATGGACAGGGAGGCCTGGCGTGCTGCGATTCATGGGATTGCAAAGAGTTGAACATGACTGAGTGACTGAACTGAACTGAACTAGGTTGGTCATAATTTCCTTCCAAGGAGTAAGCGTCTTTTAATTTCATGCCTGCAATCACCATCTGCAGTGATTTTTGGAGCCCAGAAAAATAAAGTCAGCCACTGTTTCCACTGTTTCCCCATCTATTTCCCATGAGGTGATGGGACCAGATATCATGATCTTAGTTTTCTGAATGTTGAGCTTTAAGCCAACTTTTTCACTCTCCTCTTTCACTTTCATCAAGAGGCTCTTTAGTTCTTCTTCACTCTCTGCCATAAGGGTGGTGTCATCTGCATATCTGAGGTTATTGATACTTCTCCTGGCAATCTTGATTCCAGCTTGTGCTTCCTCCAGCCCAGCGTTTCTCATATAGTACTCTGCATGTAAGTTAAATAAGTAGGGTGACAATTTACAGCCTTGATGTACTCCTTTTCCTATTTGAAACCAGTCTGTTGTTCCATGACCAGTTCTAACTGTTGCTTCCTGACCTGCATACAGACTTCTCAAGAGGCAGGTAAGGTGGTCTGGTATTCCCATCTCTTTCAGAATTTTCCACAGTTTCTTGTGATCCACACAGTCAAAGGCTTTGGCACAGTCAATAAAGCAGAAATAAATGTTTTTCTGGGACTCTCTTGCTCTTTTGATGATCCAGTGGATGTTGGCAATTTGATCTCTGGTTCCTCTGCCTTTTCTAAAACCAGCTTGAACATCTGGAAGTTCACGGTTCATGTATTGCTGAAGCCTGGCTTGGAGAATTTTAAGCATTACTTTACTAGCATGTGAGATGAGTGCAGTTGTGTGGTAGTTTGAGCATTCTTTGGCATTGCCTTTCTTAGGGATTGGAATGAAAACTGACCTTTTCCAATGCTGTGGCCACTGCTGAGTTTTCCAAATTGGTGGCATATTGAGTGCAGCACTTTCACAGCATAATCTTTCAAGATTTGAAATAACTCAACTGGAATTCTGTCACCTCCACTAGCTTTGTTCGTAGTGATGCTTCCTAAGGCCCACTTGACTTCACATTCCAGGATGTCTGGCTCTAGCTGAGTGATCACACCGTCATCATTATCTAGGTTGTGAAGATCTTTTTTGTATAGTTCTTCTGTGTATTCTTGCCACCTCTTCTTATTATCTTCTGCTTCTGTTAGGTCCATACCATTTCTGTCCTTTATTGAGCTCATCTTTGCATAAGATGTACCCTTGGTATCTCTAATTTTCTTGAAGAGATCTCTAGTCTTTCCCATTCTATTGCTTTCCTCTATTTCTTTGCATTTATTGCTGAGGAAGGCTTTCTTATCTCTCCTTACTATTCTTTGGAACTCTGCATTCAAATGGATGTATCTTTTCTTTTCTCCTTTGCTTTTAGCTTCTCTTCTTTTCAAAGCTATTTGTAAGGCCTCCTCAGGCAGTCATTTTGCTTTTTTGCATTTCTTTTTCTTGGGGATGGTGTTGATCCCTGTCTCCTGTACAATGTCACGAACCTCTGTCCCTAGTTCATCAGGCACTCTGTCTTTCAGATCTAGTCCCTTAAATCTATTTCTCACTTCCATTGTATAGTCATAAGGGATTTGATTTAGGTCATACCAGAATGGTGTAGTGGTTTTCCCTACTTTCTTCAATTTCAGTCTGAATTTGGCAATAAGGAGTTCATGAACAAGACCAGCTCCTGGTCTTGTTTTCCATCTTTGGCTGTAAAGAGTATAATCAGTCTGATTTTGGTGTTACCATCTGGTGATGTCCATGTGTAGTGTCTTCTCTTGTGTTGTTGGAAGAGGGTGTTTGCTATGACCAGTGTGTTCTCTTGGCAGAACTCTATTAGCCTTTGCCCTGCTTTATTCTGTACTCCAAGGTCAAATTTGCCTGTTACTCCAGGTGTTTCTTGACTTCCTACTTTTGCATTCCAGTCTCCTATAATGAAAAAGACATCTTTTTTGGGTGTTAGTTCCAGAAGGTCTTGTAAGTCTTCATAGAACTGTTCACCTTCAGCTTCTTCAGCATTACTGGTTGGGACATAGGCTTGGATTACCGTGATATTGAATGGTTTGCCTTAGAAATGAACAGAGATCATTCTGTCGTTTTTGAGATTACATCCAAGTACTATATTTTGGACTCTTTTGTTGACTATGATGGCTACTCCATTTCTTCTAAGGGATTCTTGCCCACAGTAGTAGATACAATGGTCATCTGAGTTAAATTCACTCTTTCCAGTGCATCTTAGTTTGCTGATTCCTAGAATGTCGATGTTCACTCTTGTCATCTCTTGTTTGACCACTTCCAATTTGCCTTGATTCATGGACCTAGCACTCCAGGTTCCTATGCAATATTGCACTTTACAGCATCGAACCTTGCTTCTATCACCAGTCCCATCCACAACTGGGTGTTGTTTTTGCTTTGGCTCCATGCCTTCATCTTTTCTGGAGTTATTTCTCCCCTGATCTCCAGTAGCATATTGGGCACCTACCAACTTGGGGAGTTCATCTTTCAATGTCCCATCTTTTTGCCTTTTCATACTGTTCATGGGGTTCTCAAGGCAAGAATACTGAGGTGGTTTGCCATTCCCTTCTCCAATGGACCACATTCTGTCAGACCTCTCCACCATGACCCGTCCATCTTGGGTGACCCCACACGACATGGCTTAGTTTCATTGAGTTAGACAATGCTGTGGGCCGTGTGATCAGATTGACTAGTTGTCTGTGATTGTGGTTTCAGTCTGTCTGCCCTCTGATTCCTTCTCTCATGCCTACCATCTTACTTGGTTTTCTCTTACATTGAATGTGTGGTGTCTCTTCACAGCTGCTCCAGCAAAGCGCAGCTGCTGCTCCTTACCTTGGACTTGGGATAACTCCTCCTGGCCGCCGCCCCTGACCTCGGGCATATCAATACAGAAGGAACTGTGGATGAAAGATTATAGAGATAAGAAAATTTGCTATTTTCACAAAATTTAGTGCACCTGGAATATGGCATATATGTGTGTGTTGTTGTTCAGTTGCTAAGTCATGTCTAATGTTTTGTGACCTCATGGACTGCAGCACGCCTGGCTTCCCTGTCATTCACTTATCTCCTGGAGTTTGCTCAAACTCATGTCCATTGAGTCAGTGATGCCATCCAACCATCTCATCCTCTGTCGTCCCCTTCTCCTGCCCTCAATCTTTCCCAGCATCAGGGTCCTTTCTAATTTGTAGACATTCGAATTAGGTGGCCAAAGTATTGGAGCTTCATCTTCAGCTTCAGCATCAGTCCTTCCAAAGAATAGTCAGTGTTGATTTCCTTTAGGGTTGACTCCTTGCATTCCAAGCGTCTCTCAAGAGTCTTCTCCAGTACCACAGTTTGAAAGCATCAATTCTTTGGTGCTCAGCCTTCTTTATGGTCCAACTCTCACATCTGTACATGACTACTGGAAAAACCATAGTTTTGACTATATCACTTTGTAAGCAAAGTGATGTCTCAGACACTAAAAATTCTGCCTGCAATGCAAGAGATCTGGGTTCAGTCCCTGGGTTGGGTAGATCCCCTGGAGAAGGGAATGGCTTTCCACTCCAGTATTCAGAATCCTGGAGTAGATAGCCATTAGGTAGCCTGGAGAATCCCATGAACAGGAGCCTGGCATGCTATAGTCCATGGGTTGTAAAGAGTCAGACGTGACTGAGTGACTAACACTTTCAGTTTTCTTATGTATGTAGGGGAAGAGTATTGTGCAGAGGAGAAAGGTAGGAGATGAAGCCTGGCAGGTAGGCAGGCTCCAAATGTGTAAGGGCTTTGCCAAGGGGGTGAGAGGGTAGAGGGGAAAGGTGAAGGGGAATAAAATCTCTGAAAGATTTTAGACAGGTAACCAACTGCATGTGGTTAGACCAATTACTTAATATGCTGCTTTGGAACCTTTTGAGATCATAAAAATTCATTATTATACCACCTAGCAGGTTGCTCTCCAGGCTTCATAAATTGACAAAGCAATTTCCTGAGTGGTAAGGCTCACCCTTTCTAGGCACAGTAAATTCCTTTGAAGTCTTCCTCACCTTTTCCCCTTCTGTGTTCTTTATAATGTCTGATTCTTTCCCAGATATTCCCTTAAACTATTGTATTACTGGGTAACTCTAGATTAGAATTATCCCTCCTTTGTCACATGTTTGCATTTAAGCCTGAATCCTCAGAAATGGTTTTCCTGGAGGGGATTTCAGGCCCCATACCAGGCATGAAGAGATTTGAGCTTTCAACTCATCTCAAACTAGGCCATGTAAGTGACTATCTTCTCTGACTTCAAAGACATTTGGTTTTGGTGCTTAATCTGGCCTGCCTGTGAGAGGCTCGCCATTATACCTTCTAAAACTAAACTGAGTGTGTGGATGTGTATTTAGATTCTGCATAACGTTGTGTATGTGCTTTTTTTTTTTTTAGTTTGTGCCTTTAAGAATCAACTAAGAAAGTTCTGTTATTTGATCCTGCTGATGTTCCCTTTCAGACAGCTGCCACCAGCACCGCTTGGCCACTTCCTTTTTATTTCCTATTCCCTTTTAACTGTCTAGCTTACTTTGATATGATTTCGTCTCTCTCTGTAATGGCAATGAGAGAGGATGTTTTTTCCCAAGGCCATGGCATGATATGCCTTTTAATTCATTTTAGGCTTATTACCTTGCAGCCGTAAGAATGAGTTAGGGCCCTGTTTGCCCTCACCAAGCATGTTTCAGACATGTTGGAAGGTGAAAGTGCGCATTAGACCACTTGTCTGCTTGACAACCCCTTTCTGTGACAGCATGGGTCATTAGAGGTTTGATTCCTGGGTCTGCCACTTTTCTGCCTTGTGACTTTGGATAACCCACATAATCTCTCTGCTCACTGACTCCTTCTTTATAAAAGAGTAAAAAGAATATACTTTTACCTTCCTGAACACCAAGGGATGCTGTGAGCTTTTTCAGATCAGGTGTGAAAGTTGCTTTGAATGCCATGAATTCTATGTTAGAATGCTTTTAAAATGGCTTAATACAAAAAAAGTTAACTAGAGAGCATATTTTTTTTGTTTGTTTTGTTTTGGAAAACAATATGTATTTTTTAGTGCACAAATTATATGTGATTTTTTTTTGCATGATTACAGGTAATTTTTTTTTTTACTGTGACTTCTGGATTTATTTTAATACATGATTTAAACAAAATATGCTGTGTTTTTGACAAGGTTATATATCTTTCTCTAGACGTCTGTAAGACTATGCTGTTCATTTGAACCTAGGAAGTGAATCTAGTCCCTAGTGAATATTGTTGCTACTGGAACCTGATGTCTTATTAACAATTCACACAATAAAAATCACAGGTAATGCTCCTGTATTGTGGAGCAACTCTTTCCAGTAGATTATGCTGCCTATTTTGCAGGCATTTTGTTTTTCTAGTCTTTCTCTCTTGATTGCACTCAGCTTCTGCCTGACCTGTTGGTTACTCCAAGATAGGCTACATTACTCTGTAACTTTAGGAGAAAAAAAGCTTTGCAATTACCACAGAGATGACACATTTATATTAGGAAATATGCATAATGAACTCATATTCATAGTTATAATTTCTTGTTACTATACATTTCCAGTTCTTTCCATGTCAAATGGTGGCAGTTTGCCACTATTTCTTTCAAAGGAGAGGGAGCATATGGTCAGCTCCCTAAATTTGAAAATTCAGACCATATACACCCATTAATGAAATGATTTTGGAATTATGAACATTGTTTCTTTCTCTCTAAAGACTAAACCTGATTCCCAACTCCAGTTTCATTACCCTCCAGGGTAACTCCAATCATCCCAAAAAATGGCATGAAACTTTTAAGGCAAGATTAATTTTAACTTGTTTTAAATTAAAAACAAATGCATGCCAAACTGTGCTGTTAAAAAAGGTTATCTTTACATCCACTAAATACCATTTTTAACCTGAAAGTATTCTATTTCATCCTTGTTGTGCACTAGTTGAGAAATACATGAGGTATGTTTAGGGTGGCCCCACTGAACAGAGCAGAATTCCATTATTCTATAGAAACTTCTTTCTTTAGATTTTCTAATTAAAGCTTGAAATAATTTTAGAACCTTGTGAAGGTGGCAAAATTATATTTTTAGGTGGACCCCCTTTTTTCTGGTAAATTGGAGTTCTACTTGAACTATAGATAAACCTCCATGCTAGCATGAAAAATGTTTGTTTTTACACTTTGTTGTCTGTCGATGACTATATTTAGACTTGCTCCGAATCCTTACCTGATGTCATCTTGTTCTTCTTGTTCCCTTGCTCGGTCATGTCCTACTTGTGTCCATGCACTGTAGCACACCAGATTTCCCTGTCCTTCACTATCTCGCGGAGTTTGCTCAAACTCATGTCCATTGAATTGATGATGCCATCCACCCATCTCATCCTCTATCGTCCCTTTCTCCTGCCTTCAATGTTTCCAGAATCAGGGTCTTTTGCAATGAGTCCACTGTTCACATCAGGTGGCCAAAGTTTTGGAACTTCAGCTTTAGCATCAGTCCTTCCAATGAATATTCAAGGTTGATTTCCTTTAGGATTGACTGGTTTGATCTCCTTGCAGTCCAGTAGAATCTCGAGTCTTCTCTAGCACCACAGTTTGAAGGCATCAGTTCTTCGCTACTCAGCCTTTTTTTATAGTCCAGCTCTCACATCCATACACGACTACTGGAAAAGCCGTAACTTTGATTATACATACCTTTGTAGGCAAAGTAATGTCTCTGCTTTTTAATATGCTGTCTAGGTTTGTCATTGCTTTTTTTCTAAGGAACAAGCATCTTTTAATTTCATGGCTTCAGTCACCATATACATTGATTTGGAACCCAAGAAAATAAAGTTTGTCACTCTTTCTTTTGTTTCCCCATCTATTTGCTCTGAAGTAATGGGACTGAATGCCATGATCTTAGTTTTTTGGATGCTGAGTTTTAAGCCAGATTTGTCACTCTCCTCTTGCACCTTCATCAAGAGATTCTTTAATTCCTCTTTGCTGTCATAACGGTGGTGTTATCTGCATATCTGAGGTTATTGATATTTCTCCCGGCAATCTTGATTCCAGCTTGTGCTTCATCCAGCCCAGCATTTTGCATGATGTACTCTGCATATAAGTTAAATAAGCAAGGTGACAATATGCAGCCTTGTACACCGTTTCCAGTCTGCCGTTCCATGTCCAGTTCTAACTGTTGCTTCTTGACTTGCATACAGATTCATCAGGAGGCAGGTAAAGTGGTCTGGTATTCCCATCTCTTTCAGAATTTTCCACAGTTTCTTGTGATCCACACAGTCAAAGGCTTTGGTGTAGTCAATAAAGCAGTAGATGTTTTTCTGGAATTTTCTAGCTTTTTCTATGATCCAACGGATGTTGGTAATTTGATCTTTGGTTCCTCTGCCTTTTCTAAATCCAGCTGGTACATCTGGAAGTTCTCAGCATCTGGAAGTTCTTGGTTCATATACTGTTGAAGCCTAGCTTGAAGGATTTTGAGCATAATCTTTCTAGTATGTGAAATGAGTGCAAGTGTGTGGTAGTTTGAACATTGTTTGGCATTGCTCTACCAGCTGTCTGTTAAAAAGTATTCATAGAAAACATCCCCTTACTTCACTGCATTCTTACTGTGCTTTTAAAATAATTATTATTGTGTGAATTAATTGACCTTTGGGAGCAAGAACTTTATCAAGCATGGCAGTTTGGTCATCAATATTTTTACATTATTTCTTCTCTTCTGATCCTAGTGGTGAAGTTCAGCGTAATTTCTTTTGAGCCCAAAGGCATGTTATTTCCTTTTTCCTATGGCTCTATGAGTTCCCTCCCTCATCTTAAATGGGATCCTTTTTTAATTTACTTAAAATAGCTTTTGATCATTTCAAGGTAACTTTTATATTTATAGTTCATACAACTCTTCTCCTATTTACTTCCCTGTTTGTCACATTGTAAATACTTATTTTCCTTGACTCCTGAGTAATTTCTTTAGTAGTGAAGAAAAAAGTAAGATTTAGATCCCACAATTTCTTAATTTCATATTCAGAGCAGATGATGGTGTTTTGATCTGTGGAGCCAGGCTATATCAGTATGAATCTTGGTTAGACATTTGGTAAGATCTGAAAATAATGTAGGTAAATAAGATCATTATCCTAGTGGACCTCAGACTACAAGATGCTGAGACCTGCCAAATTAAAAACCTTTTTAGAAGTACCTAAAATTTCTTTCTATATTTTTATGAAAGCAGGAAATATTAGGCCTAGGACTTGAGTAGTCATATTTTTAAAGATGACATATGGATGGCCAACAGACACAGAAAAAGATGCTCAACATTACTAATCATCAGGGAAATGCACATTAAAACCACAATGAAACATCACCTTATACCTATCAGAGTGTATATTATAAAAGTGATAACAAACAGGAAGTGTGGCAAGGCTGTTGAGAAGAAATCTGTGCGCAGTATTGGCAGGAAGGTAAACTGGTGCAGCCACTATGGAAAACAGTATAGGAATTACTCAAAAATTAAAAATAGAACTACTGTATGATCCCACAGTTCTACTCATCGGTATTTAAAGGAACCAAAAGTCACTGATTAGAAAAGATATATGTGCCTCTATGTTCACTGCAGCATTATTTGCAGTAGCCAAGATAAAGATGCACCCTAAGTGTGCCCATCAAATAGATGAATGGATAAGTATGTTTATGTGTGTGTGTGTGTGTGTGTGTGTGTGTGTGTATACACACATACAATGGAATATTACTCAGTCAAAAAGAAGAATAAAATCTTGCAATTTGTGGCAGCATGGATGGACCCGGAGAGTTTTATGTTAAGTGAAATAGGTAAGACATAGAAAGACAGATATTTTATGATTTTACTCATATGTGGAATCTAAAAAACAAAACAAATGAACAAGCAGAGCTAAACAGAGTCATAGATACATGGAAAAAACAGGTGGTTGTTAGAAGGGAAAGAGGTCAGGGGAGGAGAGAAGTAGGTGAGGGAGATTAAGAGACACAAACTTTCAGTTACAAAATAAATAAGTCACAGGTATGAAATGTACAGTTTGGGAAATATAGTCAATAATTCTGTAATATCTTTGAATGGTGACAGATGGTAACTAGATTTATCATGGTGATTATTTTGAAATATATAGAAATATTAAATCACTGTGATGCTTTTGAACTGTGGTGTTAGAGAAGACTCTTGAGAGTCCCTTGGACTGCAAGGAGATCAAACCAGTCAATCCTGAAGGAAATCAGTCCTGAATATTCATTGGAAGGACTGATGCTGAAGCTGAAGCACCAATACTTTGGCTATTATTTTGACTACAGTACTTTGACACATTAGAAAAGACCCTGATGCTGGGAAATATTGAAGGCAGGAGGAGAAGGGGACGACAGAGAATGAGATGGTTGGATGGCATCACCTACTCAACGGACATGAGTTTGAGCAAGCTCCTGGAGATGGTGAAGGACAGGGAAGCCTGGTGTGCTACAGTCTGTGGGGTTGCGAAGAGTTTGATATGATGGAGTGACTGAACAACAAAATGTTGTGTACCAGAAACTGACATCGTATTGTCACCAATTATGCTTCAAAAACGAAGTCACTCATAGGAAAAAACAAAGTCAGATTTATGGTTTCCAAAGGTGGAGGTGGGGTGAGAGGGAATCAGATGAAGGTAGTTGACAGGTACAAACTTGCAATTAAAAGATAAAAAAGTCCTAGAGATGTAATGTACAATGTGATAAATATAATTAACAGTGCTGTATGTTATATGTGAAAGTTTATAAGAGAGTAAATTCTAAGAGTTCTCATCATAAGGAAACATAGATACTTTTTATATTTAATTTTATAACCATTTAATACATGAGATGATTGATTTTCATTCACTAAATTCATTGTGGTAATCACTGAATGATCTATGTCAGTCAGATTATTGTACTGTACACTTCTGTGTGGCAGAGAAACCTAGCTGAACAGCCTATGGGCCCCACCTAGTGAAGAGATAATGCTGGGCAATGGCTACCCAGCCAGGGACTGCATCTCTCAGTGTCTTTCCCTTTGTAGACGGAGCTACATGACTAGTTCTCACTGATGGAATATAAAGAGAAGTGACTTCCAGACCAGTGTGATTAAGAAACAGGTGAGCTTGGGCTCTTTCACAGTCCATCAGCTGAATAGAGAGGACTTCCTAAACCTCGAAGGGCAGAGCCCTAAGGATGATAGAAGAAGAATGGGTCCTGAGTGTTCATGTGGGAGGCTGCCCAACCTACAACACCTTGGTTGATCCTGCTGTGAAAAGTAAACTTCTGTTGTGTTACACCACAGAGAAGGTGGAGCTCATCTTTTACAGCAGCTAGCACTTACCTTGATAAATATAATATGAAAAATGCCGTATTCTAGTTGTGGGATACTCAGCACAAACCGTGTACAAAGTATCAACAGAAGTAGGAATCAGTTTAAATACATGCTCACTGTGTATCTTTTAAAATTCAATACTTGGAAAATAATCTAAATGATTCCCTTCATTCTAATTTCATTGATAATCCTTCTAACTGATGTATTATCTAAAAAGTTTTAATGAGCCTGCTAAAAGGCTAAGAGTTTCAAAGGACAGTTTGTTAGTTTACTTTAAAGGATTATAGTACAGTGAGTTATCCAAGTGTATATATTTCTGTAATATATCAGGCACATGGTTCAAGTGTACAATAAGCAAAGGTTTGCCTGTGGCCATATATTAGCATTAATGACTTGGATATGGTAGCACAATGTATTACAATATTCTTAACCATGAAGTAATTTACGATTGTTCACATGGCATAAGAACTAGGCAATACAATACACTGGACACTGATACTGGATAGAGAAAAGGATTTAATATGCTCCAAAATTCACCATCCTCTGCTGTGAACATTTCTCTTTCTCTCCTTCCTTTCTGCTTCTCTCAGATAATTCCATGGAGACTTGACAAGACTTCAAATTCCAAAATGTTCCAACTGAAATGTGACATGATAGTGAAAATTAAAAATCATAATTCTTATTTTACTTAACTTCTCAGTTGTGCAACAGTCCTAAAGGCTTTGGGGGATTTGGGATATATTTACTTTAAATACTACATCAGGAAAATTTTAATGTTGATCACAGATGGGACTATCATATTTATAACTCAATTGTAATTCAGTCATTACTTTGGGGACAGAGAGTCCTCCAGGGAGAGTCACACATTTGCATGATGTATCCCAGTGTTCAGTCAGGTATTTGTAACTCTGTTTCAACCAAGAGATGTGTAAAATCACAAATGACTGGTCAACTCTCAATTGGATGCAACTGAGAAAACTTATGAATTCCATTTTCCACTTATTAAAATTTAATGCTCTAATATTAATAGAGGCTGTGAACTAGGTTCTTACTAAGATTTTTAGGTGAGAATCTGAAACTGAGCCAAACTTAGCTGGTACCCAGCAATATTTTGACATTGATTCTTCTTATCTCTGTTCTGCATGCTTTTCCCTCTCAAACTCCTCTTACATCATGTTTTGGAGACCAATCTTTATTTCATTGGGTGTTGTGTTTTCTGTGGTCTCAGAAGACATCAGAGGTCAGTGGAGGAGAGAAATAGGTGAGGGAGATTAAGAGATAATTTATACTCTAGGCCATGGCCTCCTCCTCCTCTCTCATGCCTCTATCATAACTTCTTGCCTGGATTACTGCAATAGCCTCTTACCTGATCTCCCTGAATGCAGTCTTCCTTCTCTATAATGATGGTCCAGAAATGTAGGTCCATTCAAATTTCTCCCTACTTACAGCCTTTCAGTGTCTTTCCATTGCTCTCAGGGTAAAGTCCAAATTTTGTAACAATCCTGATAAAATTTAGATTTGAGGCTTGCCTTCTACTTATGGTTGTATAACCTAGTTACATCTAAGTTTTTTTTATGTAGGCAATCCTTATTATTTGTGGTAGTTATTTTCTGTAAAATTCCTGTGCACATTAAATCAGTGGATACTGGAGGCATTACAAGGTAAGGTTCCTTTGAGCCTCTGGTCACAGTATGTCCATCAATAGATCTATATATAACTTTGTTTTATGTGTTTCTGTTGAAAGACATCTTACTTAATATATGTTATTTATTCATTTACATTGAACTCATGGCTAATGACATTGTGCAGGCATGCATGTTAAGTCGCTTCAGTTGTGTCCGACTCCGTGCAACTGTAACCTGCCAGGTTCCTCTGCCCATGGGATTCTCCAGGGAAGAATACTGGAATGGATTGCCATGCCCTCCTTCAGGGGATCTTCACGACCCAGGGATTGATTTTGCTTGTCTTATGTCTCCTGCCTTGGCAGGTGGGTTCTTTACCACTAGCACCACCTGGGAAGCCCCTAATGACACTATTCTTCATGCCTAAATGAAGGTTATCTAATACACATATTTTCTGTAGTAAGACACATCACAGCCTTCTTGCACTAAACACTAGACAGCATTTCACTTCTTTTCTTGGGGGTCATTTAAAATAGTATGAAATTGCCAATAAAGGGCACAAATTTTTTTAAAAAATGCACTAAATAGACAAAGGAACACTAGCTTATAGTATGAGAGCTGAAATAAGGCAGAGTGTCACCTTCTTTGTCTTTAGTCAGGAATGGGTTCATGTCTGGTGACTTAGAATTTTCATTGCTCCACACACGCCTGTGAGCGACTACAAAAGTACTGTGAGTGTTGCTCTTGGGGTTACAAATAAATTTTAGTGGGTAGTAAAATTTGCAAATAAGGACTTTGTCAATAATAGGATCACTTGTGCATGGAAAGGAATAAGTTTATAGCAGATACTCTTGATTTCCTACTCTCCATGTTCACCTTATGCTTTGTTGGCCAATTTCTGATTTTGAATGAATTGTTTACTGTCTCCTATGTGGCCATGTGCTCAGAGAGGAGGCCCTGGACTGCTGCTAATTCATAACCATCTACATCAGTCACTTTCTCAGGGAAAGGTTTAGTGATGGGTGTGTGACCCACTGTAGCTAATAATATATGGAGGGAGGGGAGTGAGCTGCAAGGCTTCTGGGAGAGATTTTCCTGCTCACAAGAAAACACACAGGAAGAGACAACTCTTCTTTTCTGTTGAAAGATTTTGTGTCTGCTAGGAGTAGCAGACAATAGGGTTGATCTCCGAAACCAAGAAAACAGAGTAGATATGCTGCTTGTGTGTATGCGTGCTAAGTTGCTTCAGTACGTCTGACTCTTTGTCACCCCATGGACCATAGCCCAGCAGACTTTTCTGTCCATGGGATTCTCCAGGCAGCAGTACTGGAGTGGGTTGCCATGCTCTCCTCCAGGGGATCTTCCTGACTCGGATTGAACCCCCATCTCTTATATCTCTCTTGCATTGGCAGGCATGGTTCTTTACCAGTAATGCCACTTTGGAAGCCCCAGATACACTGGGTATAGCTCAAAGGAAATTTGAATAGCATCTCTAAAAGGTTTTTGAGGACATTAGTGAAAAGTTATATTAATCAACAAAGTCTCTTTGAAGTGAAAATAAACCTTTATGCCAGTTTATGTAGGTTTTTCTTGTTAGTTATTTGCAACCTAACACATCCTGGTGGTGGGTTGGTAGTTCAGTTGCCAAGTCCAGTCTGACTCGTGCGACCCCATTGACTGCAGCCTGCCCAGCTCCTCTGTCCATGGGATTCTCCAGGCAAGAATACTGGAGTGGGTTGCCATTTCCTTCTCTAAGGGATCTTCCCAAACCAGGGATTGAACCTAGTTCTCCTGCATTGCAGGCAGACTCTTTACCGACTGAGCTACATTTTCCATAAGGCTGGTGTTAGGAATAAATGGGAGAAAGAAATATGTAAATATGCATGTGTATGCACATATGTATGCCATCTGCTATAGGACTGAGGTTTGATAAATGTTACTTTCCTGATTGTATTTTTAGGGATACAAAGAGTATACAAGTTAAAGACTAAAATTCCAAATACTTGTCATCACTGTTTCAAATTAACAATAAAATCAAAATCTTATTGGTTATTTTTTTAATTTCAATATTCTTCCTTGGAATTGTGATCCCAATTAATTCCTTTTTCCTCTTGGTCATTTGTAGCTCAGCCATTCACTCTTCTATTATGTAAGGCTTTAAATTAATGTTAATGCTTTCAATTGTAGTATGATAATCATAACTCACAATATTTCTCTAACAATTCATCATCCTGTGGGGTAGAGGGAACCTATATTGCAAGAGGCTTTGTGAATATTACAATAGGAAGATATGACAAGTTTTCGGAAATTGCAGTTTATGTATAAAAAGTAAATTCATGGGATTTATTAGCTATTGTTTATTCATTCAACTAAGTATTTTTAAGTATTTATAATAAAGCATTGGCTGAGTTGCAAAGTGCTCTATAGGATATGTATCATGCCACTAAGACTTAGAATCCCTGGCATGGCATAGGTTGTAAAGTTTTGGAGACCATGGGCTGTTTTGCAAACATCTTTGTATTGTCCATCTGCTAAGTCTAGATACTTTTACACAATAAGCCCTCAATAAATACTTGTCAAATGCAGTAGAACACACAACACTCAAACACATACACACAAGCACATTTCTATAGGACTAATATTTGCTAAAAGAATTAGGACTTTTTGCCTTTGTTGGATTTTTAACTGGTGTTGGATGACTCTGCATTCTAGTATTTCTCACACATTTCTCTGTTAGATTGCCCAAAACTGTCTGGAAGTGTCATTTGCCCAGCTTTGTGGAATGCTCAGTCACTTCATGGCACTGTCCTGTCTCGTGGCTTATAGTGTTCTGTGCCTTTCTTTGAGATTTTATTTTCCTGAGAGGCCTGATGAAGCCACACCATTCAGCAGGGATTTGCGATACTGTCATCTCTTGTGAGTACACTGAGACCTTGAGCTAATGCTCTTTAACTTCCAAATAATTTCTCTGAGACATTTCTAGGATTCTGACAAGTAATCTAACACACAACTTTTTTTTTCACTTAAAGATAATGTATTTGAGCATCTAGAATAAAGCCATTTTCTCTCTTTGATAGAGATAGTATTTAATTTCCTCTTAAACATTTAAGTATAATATTTTCACTAACTCTACTATTATTTTCCAAAGTGTGCTTTGATCAGCATTGACATATGAATTGCCATATTATTCCTTATACAACATTCATAATAAAACTGAGAAACTTGAAATCAGACCTTTCTCAATCATAATGAAATTAATATAAAACATGAATTTAAACTGTTTTAGGGTACTATGTAAAGTTAGTACTATTGACTACTATTTTAAATGCCTATGACTGCTGAAACCTCACTATAACAAAATATCGCTGTTTTTTTTTTAATGGAAAGTAATGCATCTTTAAAAATGCATAAGATGTGGATTTTAAGATGAAAAAATAAGTGGCCTTTTATAGATTTGTTAACTTGATGTATGTCATTTTGAATAAACTTGTTATGGTGTTGGCTGGCTTTGCTGTCTCCAGTAGGATGTTCTTGTTTCTTTATGAGATTAGGGTACACTAAGTTCAGTTGAGTTCAGTTCAGCTGTCACTCAGTCGTGTCCGACTCTTTGCGACCCCAAGAACAGCAGCACACCAGGCCTCCCTGTCCATCACAAACTCCTGGAGTTTACTCAAACACATGTCCATTGAGTCGGTGATGCCATCTAGCCATCTCACCCTCTGTCCTCCCCTTCTCCTACTGCCCCCAATCCCTCCCAGCATCAGGGTCTTTTCCAGTGAGTCAACTCTTCGCATGAGGTGGCCAAAGTATTGGAGTTTCAACTTCAGCATCAGTCCTTCCAATGAACACCCAGGACTCATCTGCTTTAGGATGGACTGGTTGGATCTCCTTGCAGTCCAAGGGACTCTCAAGAGTCTTCTCCAACACCACAGTTCAAGAGCATCAATTCTTCAGCACTCAGCTTTCTTCACAGTCCAACTCTTACATCCATACATGACCACTGGAAAAATCATAGCCTTCACTAGTCGGACTTTTGTTGGCAAAGTAATGTCTCTGCTTTTTAATATGCTATCTAGGTTGGTCATAACTTTCCTTCCAAGGAGTAAGCGTCTTTTAATTTCATGGCTGCAGTCACCATCTGCGGTGAATTTGGAGCCCAAAAAAATAAAGTCTGACACTGTTTCCACTGTTTCCCCATCTATTTCCCATGAAATGATGGGACCAGATGCCATGATCTTAGTTTTCTGAATGTTGAGCTTTAGTAAAAAAAAAAAAAAAGTCCCCCAAATCTCAGTAGATTAACACCACACAAGTTTATTTCTCACTCAGGCTACACGTTCGTTGTGTATTGACAGAGAAGAGGCACTGTTTATCGTTGTTAGTCAGGAGGCAAAGCCAATGAAGGCTCTGTCTGGACAAGAAATTCCCACAGAAAAGAGAATGTGAATCTTACACCTTTTCCTAAGAAGTGACACATTTCTTTCACTGGTCAAAGCAAGGCAAATGACCTGACAGACTTCACTCAGGTGGGCAGGAAGTACAACTCTCCCAACAGGGCTGGGAGGAGAATTAAGAGTCCATGTAAATCCATGGCTGATTCATGTCAATGTATGGCAAAAACCACTACAATATTGTAAAGTAATTAGCCTCCAACTAATAAAAATAAATGAAAAAAAAAAAAGAGTCCCTGTGTATAACCCTAAACTGTAAATGCAATTAGAAAAGTGAGTTGGGAGCCATTTCCTGAAGGATTGTTTGCAAAACACACGCTTTTACGTTTCTCTATGTTGGTTTATTTCAGTTGGAGGACTTGATGGGGGAATATTAAGAAAGATGTTATATCTTTTACTAGCTACCCCTTTTGTTCTACCTATATGTTTCTTTAGAAAGTCTAAATGATGCTAAACTCTGTTTGCAGGTCAATACATGAATTATTCACACAGAACAGTGAGATTTCTATGCACATTAGGTGAACGATTTGCTTTTAATTATATGTGTGAAAGTTAAGATTGTCAAATCATAATTTTTTTTCGATATCAGAATCTATTGCTTTTATTGTCTGTAGTAGAATGATACAGTATAATCCTAACCCAGTTATAATAATTGAGATATAGCTTCCCCTTCCATATGTGCTCTCTTGACTTCTTTTGAAAATATATATGCTTATTCACTTTTGAACTTAGTGTGCATTTAACAATTCATAACAACAAAGCAAAAATCACATCATCTTAAGTGTGTTAAATAATCACTTGGTCTATTCATATTTCTCCATTGGTATCGATGAATTCACTGACAGATTTCAAAATTTTTAAAAAAAAAGAAAAGAAAAATTGAAACCACAGTACCGTCATGGCTGCAATTAAGAGAGTGTTTTCTTTTTTTTGGAAAGGGATTAGAATGACCCCGGGTGGTAGGTAGTTTTTATTGCATTGAGTATACATCAAAAAGCCCATTTTCAAAATCGATTGAGGGAAATTAAGCCCAAATAAAATAATTTTCATTTAGTGTAAATTTAAAAAAATGTGGGTGTATGTCTTTTTGAGCAAAAGTTTAGCATTAAAGTGACTAATATGCCAAGTGGAAAGTAATGCCCTTAATGGAAGTATAATGAGTAGTGAGGTCAAGAAATGGATGTACTCTAAATTATTTTCTTAATAAAAAACAGATCTTTATTCTCCGATTTCTTTTAATTTCAACAGTAAAGATTTTTAAACAGTAGACAAAGGACACTAGGCTAGACTTCTGCTTTGTAAAATGTCATCAGGATTCTTCAAAAAAGTTTCTAATAGGACTGCTTTTGTTTTTCAAAGACTTTGAAGCTTGGGAGGTATTCTCTTTTGTTATTGAGTTACCTCCTCTGTTTGTTTATTACCACTCTGTTAAGGCTTGTTCCTGGCAGGAGCAGACATCCTCCTGGCTGCCCAGAGCAGGATCTGCACATACTCTGTCCAAGGAGGTGATCACTGGGACCAACAGGGGCTCCTACAGAGAAGTGTCTCTGCTCACAGCAAGAGAGGAAATAGGAAATGACTTGAGGCAAGTTGTGCTAAGAAGAATGAATTAGAAACACACTCCTAAACAGACTCAGAAAGTATTGTAGTCACAGAAAAAGAAGAAAGGGTATGAGAAAGACTGCTTACTATTCCCACCTGGGGTCTGAAAAGATTCTTTTCAGTCATGTTAACCAGAGAGGGGCATCACCACTGAATAGATACTTTCATTATTTCTACTAGCTTGCCTTTTTAACTTTTAAGTTTTTTACATCTAATTATGAAAGGTCAGTATCCTGGAAACCAAAATTAGTGAGCTTGAGTGAAACAAACATTTCCCACTTAAAAATTTGGAAAATAGAACTGTAACAATAGCTCGGACCTCAGAAGCACTGTCCTTAATAATATGCAGTGCAAACTTGGGCAGCTCCATCTAATCTCAGGTCTATGAAAACAGAAATTGCTACAATGAAATGTAAGCTTTATGTTCTTAAATCATATCATTATTTTGTCAAGACACTGGAAGAGAAACTGGAAAAGCAAATTTTATCACCCAGGAAAAAGTAAACCTCTGAACAATGTCTTCTGTTGGTCTTGGTATTACCCTAGTACTTTTGGTCATTTTATGCCTTTTTTAAAAAAAATAAAAATGACTTAAGAGTTTGAAAGTCTAAAACTTAATGCCAACTACACATCATCTCACTTGATGAACTCTAGGTTTTTGTTTATTTTTAACCTTATTTAGTAAAAAATATTTAGGAAATTACTTCCTAAGCCTCTTTGGATATTTATTTTTATTGATTTTGAGTGCTTGAAATTAAAAAAAAAAAAAACAGGATGGAATGCTTACTGTTAGGAAGGTGTAGAGTCTATAATAAAATAAAAATGTAGACTAAACAACATGACCAAGAAAAACAGAATGTGAGATGAAAGAAACAGACACCCAAAATCCCAGCATCTCAGAATAAAGCTGTCCTTAGTGTTCACATCAGTTGGTTAGGGTATGTAATGGGAGAGTTTTATGGGCTCTACTTCTTCACCATCTTGATTTCGTCTTTGCCTCTATCCTCTTCCCCTCCTTTTTCTCTGTTATAATTGCTAGAAATTCATGCAGAAAAAAAATTGAGAAACAAAACCTAAATGAATATTAATTACCTTATAATAATATTTTTGTACACAGCAGAGATACAGGCATCAAGATAATATTCTCATAGGGAGTTCTCTTTATAATCTTGTTTTTCTGGGGATATAATTAGCCCCTGTGTCTTAGCCCTCTGTTAAGCTTATATTTTATTCTTTGTATTTTAGAAGGCAGACTGACCACAGGACACTTGATGCTTTGGCATGAATTCTTATACAATTTAGAAATTTTAATAATTTCTAAGCAAATTACCACATTTTATTATTGAACATTATTTTTTAATCCTGTTTCCACCATAGTCAAGTTCCAAAGGGATGAATAAAAGAGCACAGAACTGCGACATTCTCAGTTTCTTTAATATTTTATTTGTCCTTAAGAGGTTTTAAAAAGGTTTTTTGTTTCCACATTTCAGGTTGAAAAATAATATCTATCATTTGTGCATGTCTGTATTTATTCTCTTTAATTGTGAGTCAGTTTTGACACACAGGATATCAGACATTTGTGTAGTCATGATTCTCAGAGAGTAGAATGCACTGTTTTCCTTAGGTGATAACCCAGTGAGTGATGCAGAACTTCAAATACAATGGTTGACCGCACAGCGAGTTTCAGCACCATCGCTTTTGAAAACCTTTCTGGTCAAGTGCAGAACTTTTTAAAGATTAAAGCAGATTTGTGGTATCAAAAGGTATTTTGATGGTCAGCCAAAATTCCAGGAGGATAAGATTATGCACCATAAACTTTATCCTCCTTTTCAGTGACTTTAAGATTTGGTTTTTAGACATAGATTAAATGTAGATTCCTTTTTTATTTGTAATCCATATTTCAAATTACTAAAGTAGATTTACTGTGTTGTGTTGCTTGAACTCTAGGGATCTGAAGGCTGGATTGGTCAAATGACTTTAAAAAGAGCTCTGGTTATTACCATGCTTAATGTTGTAAGCCAGATGAAATAAGGAAGCTAGCAGAAAAGCTCAGTTTTCTTTGGAGAGAATGCACTTTATCTTGCTTTAATTTGTTCCTTGGAGTCTTTGTGTGCTATTGGTGATATAGGTAAGACAAGGTTACAAAAAAGTTCTTTCTACTATTTCTAAAGGCAGGGTTTCTGCTTCATACTGAATTCTGTAAATTTGGATTCCTTAAATTTAAGTGGTCTTAAATTCACAAAAGTACTACATTTTAGTTTATACGAAAGGTTTATGGTCTTCATCCAAAACTTTTGGGGCTGGGAAAATTTAAGAATTCAGATTCCCGCCTTAGTCAGTTCAGTCACTCAGATGTGTCCAACTGTTTGAAACACCATGGACTGCAGCATGCCAGGCTTCCCTGTCCATCACCAAATCCTGGAGCTGGCTCAAACTCAGGTCCATCGAGTCGGTGATGCCATTCAACCATCTCATCCTCTGTTGTCCCCTTCTCCTCCTGCCTTCAATCTTTCTCAGCATCAGGGTCTTTTCCAATGAGTCAGTTCTTTACATCAGGTGGCCAAATTATTGGAGTTTCAGCTTTAGCGTTAGTCCTTCTCATGAATATTCAGGACTGATTTCCTTTAGGATTGACTGGTTTGATTTCCTTGCTGTAAAAGGGACTCTCAAGAGTCTTCTCCAACACCACAGTTCAAAAGCATCAATTTTTAGGCCCTCAGCTTTCTTTATGATCCAACTCTCATATCCATACACGACTACTGGAAAAACCATAGCTTTGACTAGATGGACCATTGTTGGCAAAGTAACGTCTCTGCTTTTTAATATGCTGTCTAGGTTGGTCATAACTTTTATTCCAAGGAGCAAGCATCTTTTAATTTCATGGCTGCAGTCACCATCTGTGGTGATTTTAGAGCCTAAGAAAATAAAGTCTGTCACTGTTTCCATTGTTTCTCCATCTATTTGCCATCAAGTGATGGGACCAGCTGCCATGATCTTCATTTTTTGAATGTTGAGTTTTAAGCCAGCTTTTTCACTCTCCTATTTCACTTTCATCAAGAGGTTTGTAGTTCCTCTTCGCTTTCTGCCATAAGCATGGTGTCATCTGCTTATCTGATGTTATTGATATTTTTCCTGGCAATCTTGATTCCAGCTTGTGCTTCATCCAGTCTGGCATTTCGCATAATACACTCTGCAGAGAAGTTAAATAATCAGGGTGACAATATACAGCCTTGAAGTACTCCTTTCCCAATTCAGAACCAGTTTGTTGTTCCATGTCCAGTTCTAACTGTTGCTTCTTGACCTGTATACAGATTTCTCAGGAGCAGGTAAAATGGACTGGTATTCCCATCTCTTCAAGAATTTTCCACAGTTTGTTGTGATCCATACAGTCAAAAGCTTTGGTGTAGTCAATAAAGCAGAAGTGGATGTTTTTCTGGAACTCTCTTGCTTTTTCTATGATCAAATGGATGTTGGCAATTTGCTTTCTGGTTCCTCTGCCTTTTCTAAATCCAACTTGATCATCATTGAAAGAATGAAGATTGGAGCCAAAGCAAAAACAATGCTCAGTTGTAGATGTAACTGGTGATAGAAGTAAAGTCTGATGATGTAAAGAACAATATTGCATGGGAACCTGGAATGTTAGGTCCATAAATCAAGGTAAATTGGAAGTGGTCAAACAGGACACGGCAAGAGTGAACATCAGCATTTTAGGAATCAGTGAAAGAAATGAACTGGAAAGGGTGAATTTAATTCAGATGGCCATTATATCTACTATTGTGGGCAAGAATCCCCTAGAAGAAATGGAGTAGCCCTTACAGTCAACTGAAGAGTCTGAAACGCAGTTCTTGGGTGCAATCTCAAAAATGACAGAATGATCTCTGTTTGTTTCCAAGGCAAACCATTCACTATCACAGTAATCCAATTCTGTGCTCCAACCACTAATTTTGAAAAAGCTGGAGTTTAAAGGTTCTGTGATGACCTACAAGACCTTCTAGAACTAACACCCAAAAAAGATGTCCTTTTCTTCATAGGGGACTGGAATGCAAAAGTAGGAAGTCAGGAGATACCTGGAGTAACAGGCTTTGGCCTTGGAGTACAAAATGAAGCCGGGCAAAGGCTAATAGAGTTTGGCCAAGGGAACGCACTGGACATAGCAAACACCCTCTTCCAACAACACAAGAGGAGACTTTACACAGGGACATCACAAGATGGTCAATACAAAAATCACATTGATTATATTCTTTGCAGCTGAAGATGGAGAAGCTCTGTACAGTCAGCAAAAACAAGACCAGGAGCTGACTGTGGCTCAGATCATGAACTCCTTATTGCCAAATTCAGACTTAAGTTGAAGAAAACAGGAAAAACCACTAGACCATTCTGGTACGACCTAAATGAAATCCCTTATGATTATACAGTGAAAGTGACAAACAGATTCAAGGGATTAGGTCTGATAGAGTGCCTGAAGTACTATGGATAGAGGTTTGTGACATTGTATAGGAGGCAGTGATCAAGACTGTCACCAAGAAAAAGAAATGCAAAAAGGCAAAATGGTTGTCTTTGAGGCCTTACATATAGCTGAGAAAAGAAGAGAAGCTAAAGGCAAAGGAGAGAAGGAAAGATATACCCATCTGAATGCAGAGTTGCAAAGAATAGCAAGGAGAGATAAGAAAGCCTTCCTCAGCGATAAATGCAAAGAAATAGAGGAAAGCAATAGAATGGGGAAGACTAGAGATCTCTTCAAGGAAATTAGAGATAGCAAGGGAACGTTTCATGCGAAGGTGGGCGCAATATAGGACAGAGACTGTATGGATCTAACAGAAGTGGAAAATACTAAGAAGAGGTGGTAAGAATACACAGAACTATACCAAAAAAAAAAATCTAAATGACCCAGATAACCACCATGGTGTGATCTCTCACTTAGAGCCAGACAGCCTGGAATGCGAAGTCAAATGAGATACCAAGGGAATACTTCATGGAAAGATGGGCAGAATAAAGAACAGAAGTGGTATGGACCTAACAGAAGCAGAAGATATTAAGAACAGGTGGCAAGAATACACAGAAGAACTGTACAAAAAAGATCTTCATGACCCAGATAATCACGATGGTATGATCATTCACCTAGAGCCAGATATCCTGGAATGTGAAGTCAAGCGGGCCTTAAGAAGCATCACTACGAACAAAGCTAGTGGAGGTAATGGAATTCCAGTTGAGCTATTTCATATCCTGAAAGATGATGCTGTGAAAGTGCTGCACTTAATATGCCAGCAAATTTGGAAAACTCAGCAGTGGCCACAGGCCTGGAAAAGGTCAGTTTTCATTCCAATCCCAAAGAAAGGCAATCCCAAAGAATGTTCAAATTGCTGCACAACTGCACTCATCTCACATGCTAGCAAACTAAAGCTCAAAATTCTCCAAGGCAGGCTTCAACAGTACATGAACTGGGAACTGCCAGATTCCCCCTTACTCCTCAGTTTTTAAAATGTAATATTGTGCCCATACTATATATTATGCAATATTTTTAGCAAGATTTGGGGCAAACCCCCATAATCAAACAGATTAATATTTTCCCAGAAAAGTTATGAATGTTCACAGTAAGATCACCCCTACTCAGGGGTGATCGAATAACTTGTTTTCAGTTCAGGTCAGATCTTTTAAACTGAAAAGCCTGAACTTTTTCAGCTCTTTTTGGATTTTGAAATTTCAAATGCAGGATTACAGGTCAGTACCTATTTTGTTTTTCTGGTATAACTTGGTAGACTTTGTGAACCTTTTAGATGTTTAACAATAAAGGGAAGCTTTATAAAATTGTTTTAAAACATTAAATTAAATGCTTATGATATCTTTAAAATACTTGGAAACTTTTGTTTTCCTAGTGTTATTGGTATAAAGACTGTACAATATTATTGATAATGGGTTATACAGACACAAGCATTAATATTTGCTTCATAGTTATAAAAATGAGATTAAATTGCATTTTAAATTTTAAAAATCTTCATTGGAAACACTGATTGTGTTATACTTGAGAACCACACAATCACGTCCCTCCTGTGGCTCACTTGATCCTACACCCTCTCCTACTGCAGTAAATTTCCTTGTGTAAAATTTCTTTCTCTTTATTGGATAGTTTTGGATCATTTTCCCTCCTGATCATTCACTTCAACCTGTGAACGTGTTTTAGATTATTCTGTGTTTTAAAAAATATGCAATAAGATTAAATTTTCAGGTTTAGCTGAGCACCACAATAAAATGATTCTGCATTCCAGAGTAGGTCCCAAACTATATGCAGAATTTCCAGAGTTTTAGTAAAGTGGTTACCTACCCCTTAAATTCTATACTCACAGCACCAGGCATGTAGTGGCTCAGATGGTAAAGAATCTGCCTGCAATGTTGGAGACCTGGGTTCTATCCCTGGGTTGGCAGGATCCCACTCCTGTATTCTTGCCTGGAAAATCGCATGAGCTGAGGAGGCTGGTGGGGCTACAGTCCATGGGGTCCCAAAGAGTCGGACACAACTGAGTGACTAAGCACACATCCTAAGTCATGTAAACCCTTTCCTGTGTTCTTTATCTCCTTCCCTTCTGCCTCCTCCCTCCTCACCTCTGAACCCAGAAAGGATGAGAAAGAGCAGCCAGCCGTGAGTGGAGATGTGACAGAGAATGAACTCACTTAAATTCCCAACATTTCTGATGTCATCTAGGAAGTTTATAGTTTGTTAATTCTATGAGCATTATTGATTTAAGATTAGAGCTCTGTATCCAAATTTTCCATAAACCCATAATTTATATATATGTCTTTGAATGAAATTAGAGGCTTTGACTCTTAAACAGTACTGGACCTTCTAATTACTAAACTGAGATCATGTTTAGTGACTTAAGGTAGGAGTTTGGAATCACTAAGAGTTATTAGGAAAGTTATGAGATTACCTAAATTTTCATCCAGAGAAAGAAGAAAGTAATCCCTAAATAGAGTTTAGAAGACTACTGGGAGGTAAAATTAATTTGATCATGCTTATCTCCCTAAGTCTTTTTTGGGGGGGGCAATTAAGTGTTTTCAAATTTTATCCCTTGCTTCTCTATTTCCTTCCAGTAGGTGCCCAGTTTTTTCTACTTCCTTGTTGAACAAAACTCTGCTTCCTCCTTGATCAAATGTTTACATAGACTTGTGGCTTTTCCTTCTACACCCATGGTTCATAAGCTAATCCACTTAAAACTGAAGTCATCTCTGCCACTTCAGGGAAACTAGTCTCTTCCCTGGGAGTCTAGTGGTTAAGACTCTGCACTTCCAATGCAGGGGCATGAGTTCAATCCCTGGTTGGGGAAATAGGGGCCCACATGCCATGTGGTAAAAAGATTCTTATCCTTGCCCACCAATGACCTGCTAGTTGCCAAATCCAACTCTCTGTTTTCTTCTTATAGAACCTCTCTGCAGTATCTGACCCAGGTCTGCCTTTCTGAAAATACTTTACTGGCTTGGTTTCTGTGACACACATTAACCTTATGTTCTTTCCTGTGACAACTTCTTTCCAAGCTCCTTGTTGACCCCTCACTCCCCACTTCTACACTGAAGTGACCCAGCACTAGGTTATAGGTTCTGAATCCTTTTTGCACATCAAGTTACTGCATTTGGGTCCACTGTTTTGTGTTGTCTATAGGGTGATGACGTCTAAGTTTGAATCGTCAGCCATGATCCTTTTCCTGAGAAATGAACTGTGTATTTAACTGTTTTTTGACCGTGTTGTTATTGTTTCGATATTTAATGGATGCCCCAAATTATAGGTCCATCAGGCAGTTTTCTCTCAAATTTCTTCTCCCTAACTTGTTCATCTCAGTAAATAACACCACCTTTCATTCACTGTCTCAGGTCGAAAATATAGGGTTGTTACTGCTCCCTTTCCCTTAAATGCCACACGCAAGCTGTTCCCATCATGTCCTAGCAGTTTTATCTTTGTTATTCTTTGTGAATAGAGAATCTACCTCTACTGCATTAGTACAGGTGAGAGATTATGTTTTCATACCATTCTGACAGACGTGTGAAAAACAGATGACTGGGGACAAGAATGGAAAATTCCCACTGCATTGAACCCTACCTCAAATATTCAACAAGTCCACTCCTTTTGGTTGACTGTGTCCTAGGTAGACGTGCTTTCCTTTGTTCTTGGTGCATGTCCATACTCTTTCCTAACTCAAGACCTTTGCACTTGCTGGGCCTCTTGTCTAGATATTTTCTTGTTTATGTGTTTGTTTACTTATTTCTCTCTCTTCTAGCTCCCTTCGACTGGGATGTAACTCATATACACCCTCTTTTCTGTTCAACCCTGTATTCCCAACAGCTGTTGAGGAGCAATACGTAGCAATTAGGCTTCCCTGGTGGTTCAGATGGTAAAGAATCTACCTGCAATGCAGGAGACTTGGTTTATCCCTGGATCAGAAAGATTCTCTGGAGACGGGAATGTCTATGCACTCCACTATTCTTGCCTAAAGAATTCCACGGACACAGGAGCCTAGTGGGCTATAGTCCATGGGGTCACAAAGAATCGGACAAGACTGAGCAATTAACACTTTCACATACTCACTTCACATAGCAATTGCCTGTAAATATTGATTGACCGAATGAAAGAATGTATGTATTTAGGGCTTGAAATTTAAATAGAGAAGTCTCTTGAGAGTCCCTTGCACTGCAAGGAGATCCAACCAGTCAATCCTAAAGGAAATCATTCCTGAATATTCATGGGAAGGACTGATGCTGAAGCTGAAACTCCAATACTTTGGTTACCTGATGCAAAGAACTGACTCACTGGAAAAGACTCTGATGCTGGGAAAGATTGAAGGCAAGAGGAGAAGGGGATGACAGAGGGTGAGATGGTTGAATAGCATGACCGACTTGGTGGACGTGAGTTTGAGCAAGCTCCGGGAGTTGGTGATGGACAGGGAAGCCTGGTCTGCTGCAGTCCATGGGGTCGCAAAGGGTCAATACAACTGAATGACTGAACTGAGCTCATTTAAATAGAAAAAGAAGAAAACATGCTGTGATAGAGCACTGGGAGTCTCAGTGACCATTCCTGGGTGCTGACTCAGCCACTTTGGCAAACTCAATTTAAAAAAAAAAAACAAAAAACACAACTACTCCATGTATTTTTTCTTACTCCCAAACATGAGGCTTCTTGTCCATTAAACAAAAACAGATGACAACCTGCAGAAATAAAAATGTAGGACATATATTTCCACATTGAGTTCAATACTGCAAAAAACACATAATTTCAAGCAAATGGTCTCTCTTCAGTTACAGTGCCCTTTCAATAAAATTTGGCACTACAGGAAATCCATTACAATAAATATCTGTTCCAGTATCTGTCCATTTAGCAATAATTCTCCTTACGCTTGATTCCTCTTCTCTAATGAACTGTCCTAGGGACCCTCCTCTCCTTCCCTCTGAGATTTCCAGAGTTTAAAGTCTGCCTCTGAATGCTTGTTGTCATGGTAGCCTTGCTAATTTTACTTATATTTTCCCACAACCTTTGAAAATACCAAACTATATATGTGCCAAAGGCTATTTCTGACTTAATGTTGTAGGCATGAAAATATTTCTTTTCTTAGTCTCTTGAAAAATGTTAAATGGTTTTCTCAGCGTCATTGATTGAGACTGTTTGTTTATTTCCAGGGCTGAAAGTTAAGGCCATTCTATTTTCATAGAACTATTTATTTAAAACAAGCCTGAAATCAAAGACACCTCGTACAGTATGCAGGGAATGCTGTTTAACCCAAGTGATCCCAAAGTAAATAATTTATTGGATTACTCAGTAGGTTGAGAAATGAAGTGAGGATCTGGGTATATATGGTCTGCCTTTTATTTTTTAATTACTCACTAAATAAATGCATGTGCTGTGTGAGTTTAGAAGAAAACAGGGTATTATTGAAAAGAAGATATTATCCTTGTAGTGATCTTAGGTGGTCCTAAGGAAGAACAGGTCCCATCCATACCGTTGTAGCAGAGCAGGCCTGCTATCCATGGTTGTATGGAGGCAGTCACATTTGCATGTAACACCTAGCTTTTCAAAACAACAACAACAACAAAAATGGCTCTGTGGCTGCAAGAGAACCATTGAAATGAAACTCTGCAGGCTCGTTTCTTTATCTATAAAACAAGAAAAAATCTCTCAGGTCCCTTCCAGCTCTGAGACCAAGCCATTCTCTTTTAGACCAACCAAAAATTATTATAGGACTGAGGCAAGATACAAGGCAGTTTAGCAAGGGCCCAGAGATCATAACTTGGACCTTTCTGCAACTCAAGACATGGATGGCCCCTCCCATCTGTTTTATAGCAAACACTTGCTTCCTTTCAAGCTGATAAAATGTCATTGTGTTTCATTGTGTTTTCTTTTATGGGAAACATGCCACAGATCTTGTACCAAAGTTATTTTACTCTGGTGTATAAAAGAATACAATACAGATTTTGCTCCTTATTCTTGCCTTTTCAATGAGTTTTTGGATTGCTGATTTTTTTTTTGTTGTCAATTAAAAGTACATCTCCACAAGCCCAGCTGCTCATGGACCCATGTCGGCTGCATGTCCTGTTTCCTTGGCGGTCAAGCTCCTGTTGTTAAGCCCTGAGAAACAATGCTTATTTATTTATTTACTTTTTGTGAGGAGAATCCTGATCATTTGCTGTTTCTGATAAAAAGAAGGAAATTGGGTAGACAACAGAAAATATTTAAGTAGACTGTAAGAAGGAACTTCTTAACCCTGGGCCATAAGAAGCTGGCAAGAAGTGCTAAGAGTTGTAGATCAACAATTGCTGACCCCTTGTTTAGAAGGATTTAAATATCTAATTGAGTCATTTTAGAGACCTCAATTAGATGGAGTACACATAATCACAGTTACTGGTCTACCAGTTCCCAGCATACAGTACTTCTCTCAGGAAACCCTTGGAAATGCGAAGCAAGTAGTTTAGGCCAAATTTAAGGTTTAAGAGATTTATAGAGCTGACTATATAAAAAGCTGTACATGAGAAGAGGAACAAGATGGTGGAGTAGGTGGACATGGAGTACATCTACAGATACATCAGGGATGCACCTTCACACAGAGAAGTGCATGCAGAACACCAGCTGAGAGCGGACAAGAGTACCTGACCAGTGGAAAAGAATATATGGAACCACGCAAAACTTGGTAGGACAAAGGAACTAGGGGGAAAAACAGGAGTGTTAGCAGGACTGGACCTGCCCTCGGAGGGAGGGGGAACTGAAGTAGGGGTCTGATCCCCACATTGGGGCAATTATCTGAATCAGAGGAGAAACATTTAAGGCTGAGAGGGAAACAGCTGATTTGTGGCAGCCTAAATGGAATGAGAATCAGAGAGTCCTTGCTGCAGCCATACACACCGCAGACAGGGAGGTGGCTCCCCTGGAAGACACAGCGGCTGGGAGCTGGAGTTTAGGGATTGTAGAGCAGCCCCCGGGCAAGGGCTGCTGTTGACTGCGGAGAGATGGATCGAAGGGATGTGAGGGAGGAGACTGTGGTGGGAAATGCCTGTGGAGGAAAGCTGGGAAGCCGTGGAAACCTGCTGAGTCACGCAGAAGGGATGGAGCCAACACTATAGACTCTCTCCCCCCACATGCCAGCATTGGCAGCTGAGCAATACAGAGGCTGGCCCATCAAACGCCTGATGCACTGAACTATAGAGTAGGACCCCACCCAGGGTGCCCCTTTAAGTGCCTGATACGTTGATCTACAGAGTAGGACCCCAGCCATGGGGGCCCTCTATGTGCCTGACGTGCTGAACAGCAGAGAAGGACCCCAGGCAAGGGAGCCCTCTAAGTGCCTGAACGGGCGGAGCTACGGAGAAAGACTGGCCAGAGAGGCCTTCTGATCGCCAGCTACGAGAGGCTCGAAAAAAGACTCTGATAGGGCCATAACTCCTGCAGTGGAGGCAGTCCGTGTCCCTGCACACTTGGCGCTGCCAGGGTCCCCACAAGCCAAGTAGCAGTGCCACCGCGCTCAACTCTCACTGGGGCAGAGCTGCCGCAGGCAAAAAAAAGTCTTGCGTCTATGCACGCAGGGTCGCTTCAGTCATGTCCGACTCTTTGTGACCCTATCGACTGTGGCATGCCAGGCTTCTCTGTCGGAGTGGGGGTTCCCCAGGCAAGAATATTGGAGCGTATGGGCCAATACCGGTTGTCATACCCTTCTGGAGCACTATATTTCCTGCTGCCCTAGCCACCCACTCCCCTGAGTACCGGTGCTGCCAGAGCCCCTGTGACCCAAGCAGCTGCACCACCTTCACATCTGGCCCCCCACTGGGCCAAACCTAAGTCCTCCAGGGCAACCTCAGGAGCAAACCCCAGTGGACAACCCACATGCAGAGGTGGAAATAAAACCACAATTGAAACCCAGGGCAGTGTGACTAATGAAGAAGACCCCAAACCCTCCCATCAGCTGTATAATCCGCAAATTAAATCCACACAATCAACTAGGCAGACTCTGTGTCTATGGAATATATAAAAGGTCATTGAGAGCTCCCACAAAAGAAAACGTGCTAGTTCTGATAACTGTGGACGTTGGAGGCAAGAACATAGAGGAGTAGGATCAGATTAGAATCTGAGCTACCACCACAGTAGGTCCAGAGATCAGCACAGTGTTAGAGGGTATCCTAGGGAGGTGAGGTGAACTGTGACTCTCAGTGAGGGAAAGGACTCTGACAGCAGTGACTCAAAAACAAATTTGTTATTCTTATGTTTTGACTTGTTCTGTAGATTCTTTTGGATTTTCTCTCTCTTTTTTTCCCTTCCCTTCCCCCTCTGTTGTAGTTGTCGATTTTACTGGCACTATGAAATCTAATTAAGCTTTTGAGCATTTTTTTTTTCTTCTTGGTCCATTTTTTAATTGTTGTTATAAACCCCTGCCTCTACGTTGGGCTTTTGCAGTTCTGGGGAGTTTTCCTTTTTTTCTTTTTCTTTTCTCTTTCTTTAATTTTTAAAACATTATTATTTTTTCTACATTTATTCCTTTGTTTGCTTTTCCTACTGTTCTTTTCCCCTTGCAATTAATCTTTAATATATATAAGCCTTCTTTATCTACTTCTATTTAACTTTGAATATCTATTCTTTCTTTCCTTTCCTCTCAACATAATTGTTAGTTTCATTTTCATTGCTATATTCCCCAATTGGCACCTTGCTTTAGTTTTGTTTTCCAGTTTGTGCTTTAGTTAGTTTTTTCTGGTAGACATAATTTTTGGTTTCCTTTGTTTGCCGGGTCAATCTATTGTACTTTGTTTTTGTTGGACTGTTTTGATTTTGCTTATGGGTGTATATGTATATGTGTATATTCAGTCACATTTTTATTGTTGTTATAAACCTCTACATCTCCCTTGGGCTTTTGCAGTTCTGTGGAGTTTTCCTTTTTTCTTTCTTCCATCTTTTTAATCTTCTTTTCTCTTTAATATAATTTTAATTTTTAGTTTTTTGAAACCAATTATATTTTTTCTACATTTATTCCTTTGTTTGCTTTTCCTACTGTTCTTTTCCCCTTGCAGTTAATCTTTAATGTATACAAATCTTCATCTACCTCTATTTAACTTTGCATATCTGTTTTTTCTTTCCTTTCCTCTCAACATATTTGTTAGTTTTATTTTCATTGCTTTATTCCCCACTTGGCACCTTGCTTTAGTTTTGTTTTCCAGTTTGTGCTTTAGTTACTTTTATTCTTAATTGGTAAATATAATTTTTTATTTCCTTTGTTCACTGGGTCAATCTATTGTATTATTTTTGTTGGACTGTTTTGACTTTGCTCATGGGTATATATGTATATGTGCATATTCCATTATTTTAATTATTATTTGCCTGATTTTGTAACTGCCGCTTGTCTCAGGTTCATCTTTGGTTTCTTGGTTTTAGATATTTGTTTTAATCTCACTTAATACCATAACAAACCACTTGTGGAATCTTCATTCCTGACCAGATCAAGCCCTGAGCCTTTGGAGTGGGAGCACTGACTCCAAGACCCTAGAATACCAGAGAACTAAGCCTGGGGGTATCAAATAATGAGAACTCACACAAAGGAAACCATTGGAATACAAGACCTGGCATCACCCAACCACCAGTAATGCCCTGTGCTAAACAACAAACAAAACAAAAATACAAACCCAGTCATCAGCAGACAGGATTACAGCCTCACTCAGCCTTGCCCATCAGAGGAAAAACAAACAAACATGCAAAAACTCAGCACAATCTCACCCTGTATGAAAGTTACACAAACTACTGGACCAACCCTAGAGGGCAGAAACCAAAAGGAAGAAAGAATTCAACCCTGAAGCCTGGAAAAAGGAGACCTCAAACACAATAAGTTTTTTAAAAAATTATGAAAAGACAGAGAAATACTACACAAATGAAGGAACAAACCAGAAACACAGAAGTCCAAATAAATGAAGAGGAAATAGGCCAACTACCTGAAAAAGAATTCAGATAATGATAGTAAACATGATAAAAAACCTTGAAAACAAAATGGAGAAAATGCAAGAATCAATTAACAAAGACCTGGAAGAAGTAAAGAATAAACATGCAGACACAAACGGCACAATTACTGAAATTAAAAATACTGTAGAAGGAATCAGTAGCAGAATATCTGAAGCAAAAAGTGAATCAGTGAGCTGGAAGATAAAATGGTGGAAATAACTTCTGAAGAGCACAATAAAGTAAAAAGAATGAAAAGAACTGAGGATAGTCTCAGAGACCTCTGGGACAATATCAAACTCACCAATATTCAATTAATAGCGGGTACCAAAAGAAGAAAAAAAAAGGTATGAGAAATAATTTGAAGAGATTATAGTTGAAAATTTTCCCAACATGGAAAAGGAAATAGTCAATCAAGTCCAAGAGGCACAAAGAGTCCCATACAGGATAAACCCAAGGAGAAACATGCCAAGACACATGCTAATGAAACTAAAGAAGACTAAACACAAAGAAAGAATATTAAAAGCAGCAAGGGAGAAGCAACAAGTAACATACAACAGAAACCCCATACGCTTAACAGCTGATCTTTCAGCAGAAACTCTGCAGGCCAGAAGGGAATGCAGGATTTATTTAAACTACTGAAAGGGAAACATCTACAACCAAGATTATTGTACCTGATAAGGATCTCATTCAAAATTGATGGAGAAATAAAAAGCTTTTCAGATAAGCAGAAGTTAAGAGAATTTGGCACCACCAAACTAGCTTTACAACAAATGTTAAATGGGCTTATATAGTCAAGAAATACAAGAGAAGAAAAAAGACCTACAAAATCAACTCCAAACAATTAAGAAAATGACAATAGGAACATATGTATCAATAATTACTTTAAATGTAAGTGGATTAAATGCTCCAACCAAAGGACACTGGTTGAATGGACACAAAAACAAGACCCATATATATGCTATCTATATATGCTGTCCACTTCAGGCCTAAAGACACATATAGATTGAAAGTGAGAGGATGGAAAAATATATTCCATGCAAATGGGAGGCAAAAGTAAGCTGGAGTAGCAATCCTTATATCAGATAATATAGACATTACAATAAAGAAGATTACAAGAGATAAGGAAAGACACTGCATATGATCAAGGGATCAATCCAAGAGGAAGACATAGCAATTGTAATTATCTATGCTCTGAACATAGGAGCACCTCAATACATAAGACAAATACTAACAGACATAAAAGGAGAAATTGACAGTAACACAGTAACAGTAGGAGACTTTAACACCCCACTCACACCAATGAATAGATCATCAAAACAGATAATTAACTTTCCTAAGTTAATTAGGAAACACAAGCCTTAAATGATACATTAGATGAGATGGATCTCGTTGATATCTTCAGGACATTCCATCCAAATGCAGAAGAATACACCTTCTTCTCAGGTGCACATGGGACATTCTCTAGGATAGACCACATCTTGGGTCACAAATCAAACCTCAGTAAGTTTAAGAAAATTGAAATCATATCAAGCATATGTTCTGACCAGAACGCTATGAGACTAGATATCAATTACAAGAAAAAAATTGTAAAAAATACAGAAACATGGAGATTAAACAACACATTTCTAAATAACCAACAGGTTACTGAAGGAATCAAAAGGAAGATCAAAAAATTTCTGGAAACAAATGACAATGAAAACATGACAACTCAAAACCCATGGGATGCAGAAAAGGGAAGTTTATAGTTGTACAGACCTACCTCAAGAAAACAATAAAAACATCGAATAGTGAACCTAACTTTACACCTAAAACAACTGGAAAAAGAACAACAACAAAAACCCTCCAAAATTAGTAGAAGGAAAGAAATCATAAATATCTGAGCAGAAATAATTGAAAAAGAAGTGAAAGAAATAATTGTAAAGATTATTAAAACTAAAAGCTGGTTCTTTGAGAAGTAAACAAAATTGACAAGCCTTTAGCCAGAGTCATTAAGAAAAAAGAGAGAAGAATCAAATCAACAAAATTAGAAATGAAAAAGGAGAGGTTACAAAAGACAATGCAGAAATACAAAGGATTATAAGAGACTATTATGTGCAACTATATGGCAATAAAATGAATAGCCTGGAAGAAATGGACAGATTCTTAGAAAAGTTCAATCTTCCAAGACTGAACCAGGAAGAAAATGAAATTATGAACAACCCAATTACAACCACTGAAATTGAAGCTGTGATAAAAAATCCAGCAACCCCCCCCCCCCCCCGCCCCCGGCCCAAAAAAAAGCCCAGGAGCAGATAGCTTCACAGGAGAATTCTATCAAACATTTAGAGAAGAGCTAATGCCTATCCTTCTAAAATTCTTTAAAAAAATTGCACAGGAAGGAACACTTCCAAACTCATTCTACGAGGCCACTAATAGCTTATGGTGAACGGTGTCAGATTCATGATCTCCAAAGAAGATTTAACTTTGGGGCCAGGGACCAGGTTTGATCATTCAAGAGCTTTTGTGTAGCGGTGTTTTATTAAAGTATAAAAAAGAACAGAGAAAGCTTCCGACATAGACATCAGAAGGGGGATGGAGAGTGCCCCACTCACTAGTCTTTAGCAAGGGAATTATATACTTTTAAATTAGTTATTACAATAAATCAAAAGAATGTCTCAAGTTTGTGAAAATTTTATCAGACCCATGGCCACAATTTACATTTTAGGATAACAGGATTAGAATTTAACAATAGAAAGATCCTACCAGACCCACTCCTATAATATACATTCTAAGATATGAGGATTACTCAGAAGTTTTCAGGAAGGAGAAACTGTCCTCAGGCAGGATACACTGTTGTTATATAATCCCTAGCACAGAGTTTAAACTGAGTTGTTTGTGTGTAATCATCAGTTTCAGGCTTAAAGAAAAAAACGTTTTATGTGACTAAGATTAAGGAATGTAGAGAGAGAAAAATAAAAGTTTGTCCTTTTCTCCTCCTTGAGAATTCCAGACCCCTATCTCCTCCTCGAGAACCCCAGACCCCTCTCTCTTCAGGGAACCCCGGACTTCTTATCAACTTGCCTAGTAATTGACTCTCTCACCACCATCACCCTGGTACCAAAACCAGACAAAGACAACACAATGAAAGAAAACTGCAGGCCAATATCACTGATGAACATAGATGCAAAAATCCTCAACAAAATTTTAGCAAACAGAACTCAGCAACCTATCAAATGCTCATAGACCATGATCAAGTTGGGTTTATTCCAGGAATGCAAGGATTCTTCAATATATGCAAATCAATGTGATATACTGTATTAACAAATTGAAAGATAAAAACCATATGATAATCTCAATAGGTGCAGAAAAAGCCTTTGACAAAATTCAGCACCCATTTATGATTAAAACTCTTCAAATAATTGGTGTAGAAGGAACCTACCTCAACATAGTAAAGTCCATATATGATAAGCCTACAGCAAACATTATTCTCAATGGTGAAAAACTGAAAGCATTCCCTCTAAAATCAGGAACAAGACAAGGGTGTCCACTTTCAGCACTATTAACATAATTCTGGAAGTCCTAGCTACTGCATTCAGAGAAGAAAAAGAAATAAAAGGAATCCAGATCAGAAAAGAAGTAAAACTCTCACTGTTTGCAGATGACATGATATTGTACATAGAAAGCTGTAAAGATAGTTTCAGAAAATTACTGGAGCTAATCAGTGAATTTAGCAAAGTTGCAGGATACAAAATCAATACACAAAAATCTCTTGCATTTCTATATTTACAATGAAAAATCAGAAAGAGAAATCAGGGAATCAATCCCATTCACCATTGCAACAAAAAGAATGAAATATTTAGGAATAAACTTACCTAAGGAGACAAAAGAACCACACGCAGAAAATTATAGACATGGATGAAAGAAATCAAAGACAACAGAAACAGATGGAGAGATATTCCATGTTCCTGGGTAGGAAGAATCAATATTGTGAAAATGACTATACTACCAAATGGAATCTTTAGTTCAATGAGGTTCCCTATCAAATTACCAATGGCATTTTTCACAGAACTAGAATAAAAAATTTCACAATTCATATGGAAACACAAAAGACCCTGAATAGCCAAAGCAGTCCTGAGAAAGAAGAATGGAGCTGGAGGATTCAACCTTCCTGACTTCAGATTACACTACAGAAATATAGTCATCAAGACAGTATGGTACTGGCACAAAAACAGAAACATAGAACAATGGAACAAGATGGAAAGCCCAGAAATAAACCCATGAACCTATGGGTACCTTATTTTTGATAAAGGAGGCAAGAATATACAATGGGGTAAAGACAGCCTCTTAAATAAATGGTGCTGGGAAAACTGGACTGCTACCTGTAAAAGAATGAAATTAGAACACTTCCTAACAGCATACACAAAATAAATTCAAAATGGATCAAAGACCTAAATGTAAGACCAGAAACTGTAAAACTCTTGGAGGTAAACAAACATAGGCAGAACACTTGATGACATAAATCAAAGCAAGATCCTCTATGACCCATCTGCTAGAGTAGCAAAAATAAAAACAAAAGTAAACAAGTGGAACCTGAGTAAACTTAAAAGCTTTTTCACAGCAAAGGAAACTAAGCAAGGTGAAAAGAGAGCCCTCAGAATGGGAGAAAATAATAGCAAATGAAACAACTGACAAAGGATTAATTTCCAAAATATACAAGCAACTCATACAATTCAATGTCAGAAAAACAAACAACCCAATCAAAAAGGGGGAAAAAGATCTAAACAGACATTTCTCCAAAGAAGACGTACAGATGGCTAACAAATACATGAAAAGATGCTTAACATTGCTCACTATTAGAGAAATGCAAATCAAAACCACAATGAGATATCACCTCACATTGGTTAGAATGGCCATCATCAAAAAGTCTACAAACAATAAATGCTGGAGAGGGTATGGAGAAAAGGGAACATTCTTGCACTCTTGGTGGGAATGTAAATTAATACAGCCACTATGGAAGATGGTATGGAGATTCCTTAAAAACTAGGAATAAAACCACCACATGACCAGCAATCCCACTCCTCGGCATATACTCTGAGGAAACCAAAATTGAAAAAGACACATGTACCTCAATGTTCATTGCAGCACTGTTTACAATAGCTAGAATGTGGAAGCAACCTAGATGTCCATTGATAGATGAATGGATGAAGAAGTTGTGGTACATATACACAGTATAATATTACTCAGCCATAAAAAGGAACACATTTGAGTCAGTTCTGATGAGGTGGATGAACCTAGAACCTATTATACAGAGTGGAGTCATAAAGAGAAAGATAAATACCATATTCTAACACATGTATATGGAATCTAGAAAAATGGTATTGAAGAATTTATTTACAGGGCAGCAATGGAGAAACAGACATAGAGAATAGACTTATGGACATGGGTAGAAGGGAGGAGAGGCTGAGATGTATGAAAAGAGTAACATGGAAACTTACAGTACCATATGTAAAATGGATAGCCAACAGGAATTTGCTGTGTGGTTCAGGAAACTCAAACAGGGGCTCTGTATCAACCTAGAGGGGTGGGATGGGGAGGGAGATGGGAGGGAGGTTCCAAATGGAGGGGATGTATATGTACCTATGGCTGCTTCATGTTGAGGTTTGACAAAAAACAACAAAATTCTGTAAAACAATTATCCTTCAGTAAAAAAATTTAAAAAATGCTGTACATGATTAAAATATTTTCAGACAGTTTTAAATGAATATATAAGTGAAGATGCAGTAAAAGGAACACGGCATTTGAAATGGATACCTGCTCTAAGAAATACTCCAGCTTGTAGCCGCAAATATTTTGAAATTGACAACATGCACAAAATGTACCTTGTCGCCTCTCTCAGAGAAAGCCTATCAGAGTAACTGGCTCATTAATTTGACCTATTATGGCATTTCTTATGTCCTTAGGTTCCTATGACCTCCTTGAAGGCTCATTTGGCCTTGAAGCACCACAAGGTGAAAAAAAAAATCTCAGAATTAATCGAGACATTACCAGAGTGCTTTTTTTTTTCTTTATAGGGGCCTAGTAAATTGTCAGCTTATCCTTGAAAGAATAGCCTCCACCAGAATCTTTTTCCCTATGACAGTGGCAAAGAGGCAGAGAAAGGGGTTGTGAAATTGCTGCCAGACACTGGGTTTCCTCCCTAATCCTTGTCTCCCTTTCCACCAGGCACAGAAAAATCTAGAGTTCAAATATTTAGATAATCTCAGATGAAGGAATGCAGATCTACTCATTGCTTACAGAGTTTCAAGTTAAGGCCTGAATAACTGGACACAATAGGCCAGTCAAGTGTCTTTCGTCACTAGTAAGACAATCAAATCTGACTCAGCCTACAAATCCATGTAAAATGATTAAGAAAATGAAAAATGCATTTTTATTACAAAATATTGTAATAATCTTAAAGCTGTGCTCTCTTGAATGTATATGATCTAATGAGAAAGTAGTTATCTACGTATGATTACTTTGATTTATGTCTAAGAAGTGTCACATGTATGGGCAAGTAGGATGGGACAGCATTAAGGTGTAAATAGATCTGTTTTAAGACTAAAAAAAAAAAAAAAATCTGTATACGAACTGTTTTTCTAGACGGTGGTCACTTGCTCCTGAGGTGGTTGATTCTTTTACCTAGTTGTTATGTCTGAAAAATTAATGCTTGCTCTGCGACTATAAACCAGCCTGTAAGTGAAAGCAGCTCTGCCAACATTGTTTGAGTCATTAGAAGAGTCAACCCGTTGTTCTCTGTCCTTTCTGCGTGGCTGGATTTCCTTAATGACCAATTCATTGTGTGTCTTCAAGCATGACACCTGAAAAGCTGTGATCTCCTTAATGAAGGATCCATTAGTCTTTCAAGAATGTGAACATGTGAAGTTGAAAAACCTATTCAATAAGGTATCTCCTTGAAAGAACTCTAATCATGCTGGGAAATACATTTACACAAAATACAACTTCTTCATGCATGTTTAACTGAGCAGAATGGTTTCTGAAGTCACATTAGCTGACCCTGAGAAGAACACAGACTCAGTTTACTAAATATTTCCCATTTTCATAAAGTTGCTAAAATGCCACTTTTCAATTCACATTTATATATAGCAGAACATTCTCTCTTAGAACATAAGCCATTGTGCAGTCCTCTCTCTTCATTCTTTGAACCTTGGCAGCACACAGTCTCCAAGATTCCATGATCATAGACAGTCCACCCTGCTGTTATGTGCAATGTACTGCTTTATACAAATCTTTCTGGTGCCACTGGAAGTGACTCCCAGGAGACAAAGCCCAAGAATGACCCTGAGTTTTACCTCTTTGTATATTCAGTTCTGCATTTCATCTTTGCAGTTCTAAACCTATTCAAAGGTCTTTCTGTTTGAGCTTCTAAAATTTAGCATATCCTCTGCTGAATCTCGAGAGGAAAAAGATGTAATTATAATACACAAATTGCTCTTGCTCTGCACATTAACACAGTAATAGGAAATAGGGGTTTTTCAATATAAAACTAGTTTTTTCCTTTTATTTCACTTATTTAAAAATAATGCAGTATATCAGGAATTAATTTTAAGGTAGTCAAGTATGATTCATCACCATTAAGTCACTTTTACCAAGGAAAATAACTCAATATACTTTCTATATCATAGGAGGGGGAAATAAAGTATATTTCATTTTAATAGAGAAATACAATTTTGTCCCACAGTGTAATTGGATAAGTGATATAGGAAGGTATCTCATAATACGGTTTTATTGTATTTTTCCCTAAAGTTGCATAATATCTGATTTCATAAAGTCACTTACCTACAGAATCATCTGACTAGTTTCTCTGAGTATACTCCATAGTTTCCATTGAATATGTGTTCACTTGGGAGATTCCTACTCTAGTATTAATTTTTATGAAGTTAAATATTTGGATATGGATTGTTTGAAAAGAACTGGAGTTAATAAGGAGTTTGGTAAGCAAAGAGTTGGTCTGTTACCCAACTTTCCTCAGTCAGGAAGGGCTGATGCTAATAGTTTTGATTACTTGTCAGGTGAAAGTATTAATTTATAAATGCTGTTATGGCTAAGGTCTTGCTTGAGCAGAAATATGTGGACATGTCTGGGCATATCTGAAGCCCAGCAGGGCACAGTCCATTTGGTGCCTGAAGGGCTGAGGATATTTCCTGGGGAAGGATGCCTTCCTTGAGGAAAAAAAGGAAGGAGACAGTGAAAGCTGACCCAGTAACAGGCTTAATCTTCAGAAGGAAGCAGGACTTTTGACTTCAGCTTGGCATCTTGTTGTCTGCAGATGATTTGTTTTCTAGTCTAGAGTCCCATGGACTCCTTCCTATGGGTTCTGACCTGTGAAGTGTGTTTGTAAAAGCCCGAGTGGGCATGAGGAAGGACAGCTTTGAATAAAAACTGAAAGAGCTGAGTGACTGGTATTCACTCAGACACCATTGCTTTGGTACAAACACTAATAGATGTGGCAACATACAAAAAGTAGGAAGAGGAATATCCACCCACTTTGTAAAAGATAAAAACAAAACAAAACCCACAAACCCCAAATTGTTGCTGTTTGATTGACTGCTGCAGGAGCCCATGTGTGAAATGGTGGGACAAAGTGGACAGTGATTTAGCTCAGCAGAAATGCATCACTGTGTTAAAGGATTTAGGGGAAGAGGCCATTGTGAGTGGGATGGGGGGTGGGGAAGAAAATAAAATGAGTCATTGAGGCTACTTTCGTCATGATTGATTTCTGTGATGGTGAACAATGTGCTTACTTGCGCTTCTCCACTTTTACATTATTAAAATGGGTGTTAGAACCACTTGTTCACTGTCATGTTTAGTGGGTAGTGAAACTTGAAAGATTTATTTGCTTCAATTTTTTAAATGTCTATTTTTTTTTACTTGTTTAGGATATGCCTCAGTTCAGTTCAGTCACTCAGTCATGTCCAACTCTTTGCGACCCCAGGGACTATAGCACGCTAGGCTTTCCTGTCCATCACTAACTCCCGGAGCTTGCTCAAATATATGTCCATTGAGTTGGTGGTGCCATACAAACATCTTATCCTCTGTTGTCCCCTTCTCCTCCTGCCTTCAATCTTTCCCAGCATCAGGGTCTTATCCAGTGTCAGTTCTTCGCATCAGGTAATCAAAGTATTGGAGTTTCAGCATCAGCCCTTCCCATGAATATTCAGGATTGATTTCCTTTAGGATTGACTGGTTGGATCTCCTTGCAGTCCAAGGGACTCTCAAGAGTCTTCTCCAACACCACAGTTCAAAAGCATCAATTCTTCTGTGCTCAGCTTTCTTTATAGTCCAACTCTCACATCCATACATGACTACTGGAAAAACCATAGCTTTGACTAGACAGACCTTTGTCAGCAAAGTAATGTCCCTGCTTTTTAATATGCTGTCTAGGTTGGTCATAGCTTTTCTTCCAAGGAGCAAGCGTCTTTTAATTTCATGGCTGCAGTCACCATCTGCAGTGATTTTGGAGCCCAAAAAATAAAGTCTGTAACTGTTTTCATTGTTTCCCCATCTATTTGTCATAAAGTGATGGGACCAGAGGCCATGATCTTAGTTTTCTGAATGTTGAGTTTTCATAAATAGGATATGTCTGTTTATGAAAAATCTTTCCTCTTGGTATTGAAATGGTGAGAAAACACATTACCCCACCCCGAACATGGCATGGATATCTATTCTAAACTGGAGAGTGTGTGGAATCTAAATTGTCTGGACTCCTCACTCACCTGAGTCCCCCAAAATGTCAGCTTCAAATCATCCTTTAACACAGGGTTTCTTGACCTTGGTTTTATTGACACTTTAGTCTTGAAAGTTCTTTGTTGTGGGAAACTTGCCCCCTGTATTGTATTATGTTTAGCAGCTTCTCTGACCTGCACTCAATAGATGCCTGTGGCCCACATTCCCACCCGTCAGTTTTGTTACAATAAAAAATGTCCCCAAGACATTGCCAGGGGAGGGGAGGAAAAATTACCCCAGGTTGAGAATTAATACTAAAATCTAACACAGTGTACTAATTTGAGATTAATATTTTATGAAATGTTTTTGAGCACCTATACAGACCGTGACACCAACTACTAGTAATGATGTGCTATTAAATATAAACTGAGGTATATTAAGACCGTTAAGTGTTTACTTGAACATTTGTTCATTTGAATTGGACACTGTTGATCCAAATGGAAGTAGTTTGGAGCATTCCACCAACAGGAGAAAGGGAAGACTGACATGTAGGAGGTGCGGAAGCAAAGAAAGGAAGTTAATTGATTGGTTATAACTTAAAGCCTAAGTTAAGGTAGGCTGTCTGTGATGGGTTGTCCTTAGTGTTTTCATTTCATAACCTTGAGGCATATACAGGCTTGGATTTTGGTTTGCTTAAATAGACATCCATGGCATTATAGCTAACTCAGTCTAGTTGTCTCTGTATTTAGTTAATCTAGCAGTGCTTTAGCACTGCTTCTGTTACAAACTTTCTGTAAAGGGACAAATATTAAGTATTTTAGCCTCTGTGAGCCCCATGCTCTCTATTGCTACAACTCAATTCTGCTATTGTAGAGCAAATGAATAGATGAATTGGCTGTATTTCAATAAAATTATTATTACATATTTCGGGTCAAAGGGCTGCCGTTTGCCAACTTCTCTGCTATAAGAAAAACTGACACAACATACTGCATGTACTAAGCTATATCAAGTCATTGGATCTCCCAAACTCCAAAGCTAATGTATAGAAAAAGTAAATTAAAAATACGGTACATTTCTTTTATGTATACAGATCACCTATCACTCTTAGAAAATGAAAATCATTCTGCAATAGAATTTGTGAATTTTATTTTTTGTCATTTCAGCTTTATTATTGCAACGGCAGGCTGAATGAAACGAGTGACTGTTTTTAACATATTTTTAAAGCCCAATGCAATGTTTCCTGAAAAGTAAGGAAAACCAAATGGGATGAACAGAATTATTGTTGTGAAACAAATGAATGTGTGGGGAGAAATAGAAATGCTTTAATAGTATATTGGAAAACATTTAAAAACTCACAATTATACTATTTGCCTAAATAACACTTATTAAAGTGGGACCAGCTAAAAAAGGCCAGGCCACCTCCATGCTGATGCTGTAGGGAGGATTTAGTGAGATGGTCTTGCCATCAGAGGTCATATTTTATAAGGGGACTAATTCTGCCTAGAGATTTCTAGAGACAAATAAAATCCAAATTTTAGAGAGGTACTCTTACCACTTCTCCCTACCTCCAAAACTCCCTCCTTTCCCTCTCTTTGCCCCCTTCCTTCTTTCCTTCCTTCCTTTCTTTCCAATATAGAGATTCAAGAGAAGTTTGAGTTCAACCCATGTCATTGGACTCTAGCATTCTTCCCAGGTCTTTGGGGGCTCTGAGGGACGGCTTATGTTTCTTTATTCATCTTTGTATTCAGCTGCAGCTGTCAATTTGATGAGTCACTTCACCGTTCTGAGTGTGCTGTTCTGTTGTAGCCTTGGTGTTCCAAATGTCACAAGATTCCTTTTCCTCGATTTCCCCACACTTCCTCCCCACTAACAAGCCCACTTGTATAGTGACCTTTATTAGTGGTTTGAGTAGATGTAGGAAGCACTGTAATGCAAACAATTTATAATTGATTATTAGACAATTCATTGTTGCTCAGTTGCTAAGTGGTTTCTGATTCCTTGCGACCCCATGGACTGTAGCACCTCAGGCTTCCCCGTCCTTCACTATCTCCCAGAAGTTTGCTCAAACTCATGTCCATTGAGTCAGTGATGCCATCCAACTCTCTCATCCTCTGTCACCTCTTTCTCCTCTTGCCCTAAAACTTTTCCAGCATTAGAGTCTTTTCCAATGAGTTGACTTTTCACATCAGGTGGCCAAAGTATTGGAATTTCAGCATCAGTCCTTCCAATGAATATTCAGGGTTGATTTTCCTTAGGATTGACTGGTTTGATCTCCTTGCAGTCCAAGGGACTCTCAAAAGTCTTCTCCAACACCACAGTTCAAAAGCATCAATTTTTTGGTGCTCAGCCTTCTTTAGAGGCTTCCTAGGTGGCACTAGGGGTAAAGAACCTGCCCGCAGTGAAGGAGACATAAGAGACGTGGGTTTGATTCCTGGGTCAGGAAGATCCCCTGGAGGAGGGCATGGCAACCCACTCCAGTATTCTTGCTTGGAGAATCCCATGGACAGAGGAGCTTGGCAGGCTGTGGTCCATAGAGTCACAAAGAGTTGGACGCACGCACATAGCTTTCTTTATGGTCCAACTCTCACATCTATACATGACTACTGGGAAAACTGTAGCTTTGATTATATGGACCTTTGTTGGCAAAGTAATGTTTTTGCTTTTTAATACACTGTTTAAGTTTGTCATATCTTTCCTTCTAAGGAGCAAGCATCTTTTAATTTCATGGCTGCAGTCACCATCCACAGTGATTTTGGAGCCCAAGAGAAGAAAATCTGTCACTGTTTCCCACTTTCCCCCCTTCCATTTGCCATGAAGTGATGGGACCAGATGCCATGATCTTAGTTTTTTTTTTTTTTTTGATGTTTTATTTATTTATTTATTTTATTTATTATTTTTTTTTTATTAGTTGGAGGCTAATTACTTCACAACATTTCAGTGGGTTTTGTCGTACATTGATATGAATCAGCCATAGATTTACACGTATTGAATATTGAGTTTAAAGCCAGCTTTTTCACTGTCTTCTTTCACTCTCATCAAGAGGCTCTTTAGTTCCTCTTAGATTTCTGCCATTAGAATGGTATCATCTGCATATCTGAAGTTTTGATATTTCTGTCTGCAATCTTGATTACAGCCCGGCATTTTGCATATTGTACTCTGCATAGAAGTTAAATAAGCAAGGTGACAATATACAGCCTTGATGTACTTCTTTCCCTGTTTTGAACCAGTCCGTTCGTCCATGTCTGGTTCTAACTGTTGCTTCCTGGCCTGCATACAGGTTTCTCAGGAGACAGGTAAGATGGTCTGGTATTCCTATGTCTTTAAAAATTTTCCACAAAATTTCCACTATGACCTAGTCCGTCTTGGGTGGCCCTGCATGGCGTGGCTCATAGCTTCATTGAGTTCTGCAAGCCCCTTTGCCATGACAAGGCTGTGATCCATGAAGGGGATACAATTCATATATCCTCTAAACTATCCTATATTCCGTAACTGCCAAGATATTTGCCTCTCACCAAATCTCTCTCTCTTCTCTTGGCCCCTGGAAACATCTCCTACTCCCCACCCCCAAATCTCTTCCACTTTATTAAAAGAAACATTCTGGGCCTCTCCAAGCTGAGCCCTGAATATGGACAACCCACCAATACCCTGTGCTTGACAGTGGGTCATCATCTCTGACTGTTACCAATTTTTCCACCATCTGTAACGAGAAAGAAGTAATCGGTTGAGTTATTTCTCCTCAGTGTGAATTAACTTTCCTTAGAGGGAAGAAGCAGCCTTATTTAGTGTTTTGTTGAAGGCTATATCTCCATTATTCAGTATGCATTTGTAAACCATAGCACAGATGAAGTTTAGATTTTATCTGTTTGTTTTTGCTTGTTTGTTTTACTTTATTTATTTTTTCCCTGCCATTGGTCAACTATGCAAAGATAATAAGGTCCTATTGACCACAAAATGGGAGGGAATGACCATAGGATAGCTATGAAAGTCTTTTCAAAAATTGTTGTTTGTGTTATACTTACTCTTGGCAAGACATTGAGACAATTAAAAAGTCTGGATTTATTTTTGAAAACTACTATTTCAGGTTTAAAAGAAAATTGTATTTTACTTATAGGAGTTTACTCTTTCCTCCTTCCTCTTCTTTTATTCCCCCCTCAATTGAAAGTGAACAATTAAGCACTTAATTGAATAATTTAGGCCTCAAACTCCGTTTATTTAAAATTTTGCATATAAGATCATCCTTGTCCTACTTAATTTTAACTTTTGAAGATCCATCATAAAGGAAAGTTGGAGAGAATTTTTTCTAAGAATAATTGCATGAATAGAGATCTAGAACTAACGTGTTTAATTCTTGAAATACTGATTGAAATAATTACAGCATAGTTGAGAAGAAGCAGAGCTTGGCTTTTGGTGTTACAAGAAGCCTTTCTTCAAAGTTTTGGTGCTATTCCTAAGTGAAAGCCAAGAGCACTGAATCAGGCTGAAGCTGGTGAGAAATATGTAGTATATTAATGGTATTAGGCCTGAAAGTATTTATACAATTTGATCAAGTGAGTTCTGAAAAAAAGACATAGAATATTTTGCCTTTTATAAAAGCTTATTTTAAGGAAATTATGTACATCATGGCCTAAGGAAACTTAACTACATTCCTTTTTAAATAAAAAGCTACTTTACTACAATGTTGATGTTATGAAAACCTATAGAAGAGAAATTCTGATTAAAACTAATTCCTGTTACTATGAAGGAAAAAAAGGCAGCCAGGCAAAGTAAGAGCAAAATGTAGTATATGCCTTAAAGGAAGAGCAGTTTCAGACTATAAAATTGTGAGTCTATAGAGGAAGGAATTGGGATAATTTATTTAACTCAGTAATGAAACTTAAGTCTAATATAAGTAATGGTTTCTAAAGTAACCTAAGGTGCAGAACTCTCCAACTGTGAAAATTTAACTCTGAGTGTGTTTTAATTTATAACAAGAAGTTATATCTCCATATATTGACTAACAGAAGAAGTTCACAAACAGAAATTTCCAGAGCATAAATTCATAGAGACAAGTGAATGGCAGATACATATTTCAAGGTACTTTTGAAATTGAATTATTATTTTAATACTTCAAATTTTATGATTAGCATGGAACTGAAATCGCCAGTAAAGCTCTTAGAGAGGATAAAGGCAAAGATTTCTTCTTTGTATAATTCAGTTCAGTTAATTCATCAAATATTTTTGAGGGCCAGATGATCTCTGGTGCCTTTCACAGTACTATCCTGGCTTGGAGAAATCCTGGCTTGGAGAAATCCTGGATTGATTTGCTACCTACTTGTTTAAGAAGTGGTTTCATCAGTGCCTTTGGATACATTTTACATTTTTGATTTTTTGCTTTCTCCTCCTCCCTCTTTTTTGACTTTCTAGACACTTTTATTTATTTATTTTTGACTATTCTTTTCTCTTAGTCCCCCCAGGTTTTTTTTTTTTTTTTAAAGAGCGTTTTAACCTCTTGGTCTGTTGTGAGTAGAACCAAGTCTTTTCTTTCACAGAAGATTCTTATCCTGAGTCATAGCATGAATGATACCTTATTTTAACAAGGATCCCAAGAACAATGAATACCTTATTTTAACAAGTATCCCAAGAACAGTGGTGGTTCTGAGACTTTCCATTTTCAGTGTGCAGACAGTGCCTAAATTTCAGTTACTTGCATCTTGAAAATGTACACAAAAATGAGAGGGGAAACATCCTCTACCCTTATGTTTGTTTTCTGCTTTATTCCTGATGCATTTACACAAGGACATGTTGCACACATCACTTTTTATGCAGCATCATGTTACCTTCACCCAAGGACCAGCTACATCATGCATTATTACCAAATAATACAGCTGTCACCAGTGTCACTGTATTCTAAGCAAATGCCATTTCTCTCCTGTATGCCAAAACTTTCTTCTCAACTTCCTTTGCTTCCACTCTTTCCCAACAGTTCACTGTCCACAGGGAAATTAGAATGTTCATTAACAGTATGAGTCAGATTTGCTCTAAACACAACGAAGTTTTCCCATGGTAGATAAAATCCAAACATGATATAGTCCCGGGTTCCTTGACCTCATGTCATGCTGCTTCCCCTCTTGTGCACAATACACCCCAGGATCACTAGCTTTATTTCAGTTCCTCCAGGAGGCCTGTTCCTTGGTGGGTGGTTCTCTTTCCTCCCATCATTCCAGGACTGCCGCTTAGTCACTAAGATGTTGGTCATATTGTGTCATCTGCAGAGAGGCTCACCCCAACCAATCCATCTGAAGTAGCCACACACTGCCATCATATCACCTCTTTTAATTCTCTGCATACAATTACCACTCTCTGATGCACATCTCCTTTATTTATTTTTGTCTTGTTTTGGTCACCTGTATCCAATAAAATGTAAGACTTTACAGCTGAGGACTGTGCCTATCTTGTTTCCTCAGAGCTTTGGATAGTATTTGCTATGTACTTAGTTCTCAGTAAATATTTATTGAATGAGGCTTAACCTTCTTTACAGTTTCTACTTGGGCAATAAGGCTAAGCAAATTATCATAAATGTGTGCTGTGCTTAGTCACTCAGTTGTGTCCGAATCTTTGTGACCCCATAGACTGGAGCCCGCCAGGCTCCTCTGTCCATGGAGATTCTCCAGGTAAGAATACTGGAGTCGGTTGCCATGCCTTTCTCCAGGGGCTCTTCCCAACCCAGGATCGAACCCAGGTCTCCCACATTGCAGGCAGATTCTTTACTGTCAGAATCACCAGGGAAGCCCACCATAAATCTAGGTGTATCATTAATTAAATTGATTAATTGTATCACCTATGTAAATAGTGATAAAATGTATCTTTCCTGAATAACACAGATAATTTATAATGTGCTTCTATTTTTTTAAAACAATGTATTTCTACTCCCTTAAACTGAAAGATATTTGATTTCATTATGAATTTTATGCATTTGTGTTACATTCAGTCTTTAGTATTCAGACAGATTATCTCATCTTTCCCTATCTTTTCACTTTTAGTTTCAGTCATAGACAGTTATAATTTTAGGATCCTAAGGCCAAATGGATGTGAGAGTTGGACCATAAAGAAAACTGAGAGCCGAAGAATTGATGCTTTTGAACTGTGGTGTTGGAGAAGACTCCTGAGAGTCCCTTGGACTGCAAGGGGATCAAACCAGTCAATCCTAAAGGAAATCAGTCCTGAATATTCACTGGAAGGACTGATGCTGAAGCTGAAACTCCAGTACTTTGGTCACCTGATGTGAAGAACCAATTCATTGGAAAGACCCTGATGCTGGGAAAGATGGAAGGCAGGAGAAGGGGATGATGGAGGATGAGATGGTTGGATGGCATCACCAACTTGATGGACAGGAGTTGGTGATGGACAGGGAAGCCTGGCATGCTGCAGTCTGTGGGGTTGCAAAGAGTCGAACATGACTGAGTGACTGAATTGAAGGCCATATGTTTTAAAGATCTTCTTACATTGGAGAAGTGTGATGAAGAGCTCTGCCCTTGAATTTGTGGTGCCTGAAAGGAAGCCAGAACTGGGATTGTTTGTGCCCAGGAACATTTGAGAAAAAAAAATTGACCAATAGTAATAACACCAGAACTTTGATAGAAGCCAGATATCAAAAGATACTTTGCCTAATGAAGCTTCAGATTTAATAATATTAGAAATTAAAGATTGTGCCCAGAAGATGGTGACCCTGGGAAAACAAATTGCTGATCCACTCAATCTTAAAGTACAGGGTATGACATATGGATTTAGGATTGATTAAAGCAAATATCTATCACTGGTACTTACAGGTGCTTATGATGCCAACTCATGTTTTTAAACCCCCTGTTGGAAAGTCAGTTGTAATTAATGTATTATGTATATATAATTCATATATAGATCCATGGTGGTTTAGTTGCTAAGTTGTGTCTGACTTTTGTGATCCCATGGGCTGTAGCCTGCCAGGCTCCTCTGTCTGTAGGATTTATAAATCCATGTATGATCTTAAATCCGTGATCTATTTCACTAGGTCCATTCAAAGTGAAGATCTAGATTCAGGTGATACCATTTAAACTGTTACAGGGTGACTCAGTTGAGTGGGTCATGATCAGCAGTTTTTTTAAGCTCATACGATTGAATCAAATACAAAGCATGAGAGGATGTCTCACATTGTGAAACAACAGATTCATAAATTTCAATCAGTTGTGTGACTAAAGTGTGTGTACTGTCATCAAGTAAAATACATTTCTTGTTGTGAATGGGATAAAAAATCTGTGAAAGCCATCAGAGAATATTGGATTGAGTTGAACTGGGTTCATCTGACATAAAATGAAGAATAATTTACAGAGGGAATTTTCCCAAGAGTAAGTATGAGGACCAGTCCCCAAATAAGGACAAGGTCAAATTGTCACTGAACTCCATGAAATAAAAAACGCCTGAAATACAGAACAGAATGTGTTAGACTTTGTAATTCATAATTCCCTCAAACATAGCCTTATTTGTTTTGCCCATTGATAATTCATAACTTGTTTAGTAGTGTTTTGAGCTTCCCAACCAGAAGTTAAACTCCTTGAAGTAGTCATGTAATTCTTTGTCTTGTAATGCTGAGAACATAGTAGTCACATAAAGCATTTTGTTAATTGACCCATGGAAAAATAAAAAATATGAGTAGCTAATGAAGATTAAATATAATCTGCATCATTTTAGATGGCCCAGCGTTATAACCCAGTAGTTTTGCCCACCATCCCTGTTTGTTAGTAGCATATATATCAGTTTTCTATCTTGCACGTTTTCAAACCAAATCTGTTTTGAATTTATTAAAAATAAGACATATGATAGTTATCAAAAACGTCTTTCACAAATTCCAAATAGTTTATGACAATCCATTCCATTTTTTGACCTTTAAATCTGTGATTCCATCAAAGAAAGAGATCACATTCTCCCAACTTGATTTGTTTTTCTTCATTATGGTAAGGTCAGAACCCAGAAGAGGTAGAAATGGTTTCAGGTTCCTATTTAGATTCCTTTGTCTAACTCATGTTTTGGATCAACTCTTCCTTCACAGTTCAAAGTCATTGAGTTAAATTAAACAAGAGATTCCTGAGAAGATGAAGCCAAGCATGACTAACATCTTGTCCCAGACACATGTCAAGCTTGGTTAAGAATTAGACCCCCCCCTTCGTTGTTGCTGGGACAGACGGAAGTCTCTTTTAGTATGACCCAGCATGAGCTAGCAGCATTCATGTTAGTTTGAAGCAATTTACTTTGTATTTCGTTTTTGTAGTTCACAGCAGGTCCTTTCAGGAGGAATAAAAGGGCTTGCTCTGCAATCTACCTTTATTGTTTCACTGAAGAATAGAAGCAAAACATATTTCAATCAGAAGAATTACACCTGAGTGCTATAAATATTTCCAGAGCCAACAGAGAAAGCCCTGTGCCATTTAAGGTCAGGGCTGATATTTTAAAGGGAAAAATGTTGATGGTAAACCCATGGGGAAATAAAATCCTAGACTATCCTAAGTGAGTAGCCAGGAGATAAGGCCAGAAATTCCAGAGGTTAGTAGATAAGATCCTCATACTTTTTTTTTTTTTTTAAAAAGGACATTGCTAGGATACACAGTGACTTCCATGGAACTCAAGTGCCACTGTTTTATAGAAAAGCCACTTTTTTATTGACTAGTGTTAATGAGATGAAGGAACTCCACATTGATGGATTATCAATTCTACCTAATCTTGTTTTTTACTATTTAATCTTTCTTGTTGCTATGGTTAGAAATATGTTCAAACTAAATCCTTGTTTCTTCTTTCCCTTGACCTTATTCTGATTCATCAAATTGGTTCTCTTACACTCTGAACTACGCCAATTATTGTGTCTGTCAAGCCATACATTCATTAGAGTATTAGGGCTAATGGACATGCTCTAAGAGCATATTCATCTTTAGAAATATGGTAAAAGCTAATTCTTTTGGCTCAGCAAAGCTCAAGTTGACATCTTGCCACTCTTCTGCTGCCAGGAATATCTGGTGACTTAATGAAGCAAAGATCTTAAACACACAACTCAGTGGATTATTCACTATTAAGGTTTGCACTGGAGTCTGTGAAGAAGGATTAACACTTTCAGTTCTATAAAAGCACAGGTGATGAATTAAAACACAGAGGACTACCAGAATGGACAGTGCATCAGAAGGATTACAGAGTAACTTGTACCTCAAGAGTCCATTGATCTTCCTTTTCATATGGTATTAAAAAAATAATCTTTTATATGCCAGTTGTAATGCAACTGGATTAGTGGAGCCAACAGGCTGTGACTGTTTAAATATTAATTGGAACAGCAATGTCTAAATCAGTCGTTCTCAACCCTGACTGCATATTAGAATCACCTAGGGAGTTTTAAAAATTTGCAGATGCCTAGTCCCCACCTCTAGAGAGACTGCTTTAATTGGTTGGGGGCAGTGCCCTGACATCAGAATATTTTAAAAGCTCCCTTGGTATACAGTCAGCACTGAGGACCACCTGTAAATTAATGCTAAAACAGAATAGCATTCTCTTACCAGAATGCCAGGCTCAAATAGTCTATTCTTTTAAAGATTCTCAATGGAGTATCTTTTATTAAATGAATAGAATAAGGATCCTGTTTTACTCCATCCCAATTACTTTGGCTTTGCCATATTATAGCATATTATGGCCTGTATTGGATGCAATTAAATATTTTGGACATTTTCAGGAAGTCTTTTTAATTTTCAAAATATACTTGATATGAAATTTATACTCTTAAAAAGTCTCTTGGTTTTTGCAGTGTCATAGAATTTGTTCATCAGGAGAAAAAAAAAAAAAAATAAAAAGGCAAAATATCCCCAAAGACTCTTTGCTAATTCAGTAGCAAGCAAACCAACAAAAACCTTAAAACCTATTTTGTTTAGTTAGTTCAGCTGCCTGAAACAGAAGGGAGCAATTAATTATCAATTAATTTTTATTAATTTTTTTTTTTTATCAGAAAAAGAAAACTCAGTGTTGCTGTTGGGGTAGTGTTATATCTATATATCTATATCTATGCATGTATATCTATATCTGTAGATCTATGTCTATGACTATATCTGTAACTAAAAGAATGCTAACATGAGACCCACCATTAATTGTGAAGTTTTAGGTCACTCGGCCTTTGTGGGCTTTAGGGTAACACAGCAGTGGAGCAGGGATGAATGTCTGTGATTCTTGTCTCACTCTTTGTTACTTGTGAAAAGAACAGTGAGGACCAAGTGGGTAGAAAAGATGATGGAGGAACTGATGTGGGCCCTTCCTTAGAGGTAAGTATGGTTTCTGTATTTCTCTGCAGGCTGCCTTTCCTGTGTGTGTTTGCATGCATGGTGTGGAGTCAAGTGAGTTCTTGTGGAAAGGCTGATGTTGAGTCCTCCTTCTCCTCTGGATTCCAGGGCGTGGCTGCTTACCAGGCCGTGGGTCTTCTCAGCAGCAGCGCTGATCCCTGTGGTGACCTGCAGCCACAGCCCTGGCTCTCCTCGTCTACTTTCTTCTTTCCTGCTTCATCACAGATCCCCACTAATGGTTTCTCTAACCTTTCTCCAAGGTGGTGCCAGGTGAAACAAGTACTTCTATGTCTCAGATAACTAGTTACTGCCTTTCAGGTGGTTTCTTAGTGAAATGTAATGGAAAGGGGGAGAAAAATCCAGCCAGGGCAAGCAGGAGGTATGTAGGCACAGTGTGGCCTTTAGGGGAATTGGAATCTGATTTGGTTAAATTCCTATTGTCCGATCTTATTTTCATGTCTCACCTCATTTTCTTAGTTGCACAAATGCCAAACTTATACACTTTTGTATCTCCATATATTTATTTTCTTAAAATATCTTCATGGCCTATACACTTTTATCTAAATTCATTAACTTCACATGTTTATATTCTAGTAATTCTGATATATTTCTCTCTAATCTCAATTTCCTGTGAAACATCTAAATTTTACACGTCTTCCTGATTTGTTTCATAAAAAGATGTCATTAACACATTTTTTGGTTGGTTTTTGTTTTCTTTTTTATTTTATAATGCATTTTACAATATAATAATAAAAAATAGTGTAACTTTTTATTATAATAGTACAGTTCTTCCAGTTTATTCCTCAAAAAGTAATATATCTATAAGTCTAATTGCTAAACCCAAAAACAGCATCTTTTGACCATCATCAATAACTTTGTTCTGCTTTTTGCCCCATTTAAAAAATATGTTGCCATCTTCCACTGCAATCTTCCCTCCCCCTAAAGCAATACTGTTTTCTGTTATTTTTCCTATAGCATATTTTTTCTTTTCTTTCTTTTTGGGTGTCAAATGCATTTTATTCATCAGTTGATAAAATCATATGATTTTTTCTCAATTAGCTTGTTGACATGACGGATTGCATTGGTTGATTTCAAATATTGAACCATCCTTGCATCCTTGGGATAAATTCAACTTGTTCATGGTGTATATTTCTTCTTATGCACAGATATACTCAGTTGCCAATATTTTTAATAAATTTTTGCATCTAAATTCATAGGAGATACTGGTTTATAATTTTCTTTTTAAATGCTTTTTTAGCCTGGCTTTGAAATCAGGGCAATACTGGAATCATAAATAAGTTGGGAAGTGCTCCTTCCTCTGCTATTTTCTGAAACAGATTGTGTAAAGTTTATTAAAAAGTAATCAATTTTTTTAAACAGAAAACAAAACAAAAATAGTTCACCCATTTCTCCTGTCCTCCATTCTCCCACCTCTGGCAACTACCAGAGTTTAGGGTAAGTCTGAGCCTGGCATTTTCATTTATTTATTTTGAAGATTCCATTTATAAGAGAGATCATAAAGTATCTTTCTCTGTCTGACTTATTTCACTTTCCATAATGCCCTTGAGGTCTATCCATGTTACAGCAAGTGGCAATATTTCATTTTTTATGACTGAATAATATTTTATTATATATATTATAATTTATTCATTTATCCATTGGTTGGATGCAGGCTGTTTCTATATCTTGACCATTAAAAATAATGCTGCTATGAACAGGATACTGTAGATACCTTTTCAAATTAATGTCTTCCTTTTCTTTAGATGAATGTCCAGAAGTGAATTGCCAGAGCATGTGGTAGTTCTATTTTTAAGTTTTTAAAAAGACTTCATATTGTTTTCCATAGTGACTTTACTAGTTTACATTCCCGCAGTACACAGGGTTCCTTTTTCTCCACATGCTTATTAATCTTTGTTATTTCTATTCTTTTCGGTAATTTTAAAAGGTGTGAGGTGGTATAACCTCTCATTGTGGTTTTGATTTGCATTTCATGCATGGATGTGAGAGTTGGACTGTGAAGAAAGCTGAGCACCGAAAAATTGATGCTTTTGAACTGTGGTGTTGGAGAAGACTCTTGAGAATCCCTTGGACTGCAAGGAGATCCAACCAGTCCATCCTAAAGGCGATCATTCCTGGGTGTTTATTGGAAGGACTGATGCTGAAGCTGAAACTCCAATACTTGGCCACCTCATGCAAAGAGTTGATTCATTGGAAAAGACCCTGATGCTGGGAGGGATTGGGGGCAAGAGGAGAAGGGGATGACAGAGGATGAGACAGCTGGATGGTATCACTGACTCAATGGACATGCATTTGAGTAAACTGCGGGAGTTGGTGATGGACAGGGAGGCCTGGTGTGCTGCAATTCATGGGGTTGCAAAGAGTCGGACACAACTGAGTGACTGAATTGAACTGAATGATTAATGATATAGGATGTCTTTTCTTGCATCTGTTGGCTATCTCTATTTCTTCTTTGAAAAAATGTCTATTTACATCTTCTGTCCATGTTTTAATCAGGGTGTTTCTTGCTATTGAGTTGTAAGAGTTCTTTATGTATCTTGGTTATTAGCCTCTTATCAGATATATACTTTGCAAATGTTTTCTTTTATTAAGTAGACTGCCTTTTCATTTTGTTGATGGTTTACTTTGTTGTGCAGAAGTGTTTTAGTTCACTGTAGTCCTACTTATTTATTTTTCTCTTGTTGCTTTTGCTTTTGGTGTGAGAGTCAAAAAACATCACCGAGACCTATGTCAAGGAGCTTACCACTATGTTTTCTCCTAGGAATTTTATGGAGACAGGTCTTACATTCAAGTCTTTAATTCATTTTGAGTTAATTTTTGTGTATAAGATAGTCATTCAGGTTTATTCTTTTATATGTGGCTGTCCAGTTTTTCCAGCATCATTTAAGAGATTGTACTTTCCTCTTCTTTATGCATGGGTTTATTGCTGGGTTCCTTCCTTTTATGCTTCTTATCATGATTCAATCTAGGTAGGTTGTGTGTTTCTAGGATTTCTCTATTGCTTCTAAGTTGTCCAATTTATTGGCATGTAATTGTTCAAAGTAGTCTCTTATGAGTCTTTGTATATTTATAGTATCAATTATAATGCCATCTTTCATTTCTGATTCTATTTATTTGAACTCTTTCTTTTTTGCTTGGTGAATCAGCTTATGGTTTGTTCACTCTATTTTTTCAAAAAACCAGCTCTTGTTTTCATTAATCTTTTCTACTGTCTTTTTCATTTATTTCTGCTCTAATAGTTTCTTTTATTTCCTTCTTCTATTAACTTTGGGCTTTGTTCTTTCTCCAGTTGCTTGAGGTGTAAAGTTGGGTTGTTTATTTGGGATTTCTTTTGTTTTTTGAGACAGGCATTTGTTGTTATGAACTTACCTCTTTGAACTGCTTGTGCCGAGTCCTGTGAATTTTGCTGTGCTACATTTCATACCATTTTGATGTAATACATGTTTTCATTTGTATAAGGAATTTTTTTGATTTCTATTTTGGTTTCTTCTTTGATTCATTTTTTGTTCAGTAGCACTTGTTCAATCTTCACATATTTGTGAATTTTCTAGTTTTCTGTATGCAGTTAACTTCAGTTTCATACCATTGTGTTTGGAAAAGATGCTAGATATGATTTCAACTCTCTGATATTTTTTAAGACTTGTTTTGTGGCCTACCATGTGATGTATCTTGGACAGTGTTCCACGTGCAGTTTTTGGATGCATGTGTGTGTGCTCAGTCACTTCAGTCGTCTCTGACTCTGCAACCTGACCCTATGGACTGCAGCCTGCCAGGCTCCTCTATCCATTGGATTCTCCAGGTAAGACTACTGGAATGGGTTGCCATGTTCTCTTCCAGGGGATCTTCCTGACCCAAGGATTGAGCCTGTTTTCCTGTGGCTCCTGCATTGCAGACAGATTCTTTACATGCTGAGCTATGTGGGAAGCCAGTGTTTGGATGGCGTGTTGTATGAATGTCTGTTACATATACCTGGTCTAACGTGTTGTTTAAGGCTGATGTTTCTTTATTTATTTTTCAGTCAAGGTGATCTATTCACTAATATAAGTGGGGTGCTGAAGTCCTCAACTATTGCTGTCTATTTCTCCCTTTAGGTCTGTTATATAGCATACTTGAACACTGCAGAACAGTGTAGAAAATAGTAGTGAATACCTGCTCACCAACAAGTTCAATCAAATCTTGACATTTTTCCCAAACCTGCTTCAGTTGTTTTAAGGAACTAAAACTTTACAGGAAAAGTTAATGTCACTTGTGTGCTTCTTTTTCTCTCGTCTCATTCACCTCCTGCCCTCTTCCAAGAGAATAAATATCTTAATTTTTTTATCATTCCCATGCATTTATAGATACACATATCTATAAATAAAATCTATATCTACAAATCTATGTGTGTGTGTGCTAAGTTGCTTCAGTTGTGTCCAACTCTGTGCAACGCTATGGACTGTAGTCTGTCAGGTTCCTCTGTCCTTGGGATTCTCCAGGCAATAGTACTGGTGTGGATTGCCATTTCCTTCTCCAGGGGATCTTTCCAAGCCAGAGATCAAACCGTGTCTCTTATGTCTCCTGCATTGGCAGGCAGATTATCTATAAATAAAAGATAGTGTTATACTCAAGTGGCATTTTATGAAATGGCAACCCACTCCAGTATTCTTGCCTGGAGAATCCCATGGACAGAGGAGCCTGGTGGGCTACAGTCCACGGGGTCGCAAAGAGTCGGACACGACTGAGCGACTTCACTTTAGTCTGTAACTTTTGAGGGGCTCAATATTAAGATTTTTGAAACACATGGCCAACTTATGTATTTTAGGTTCTGTATCATGTTCTGTTGAATACTTATAAAACGTGTTTGATCAGTGAATGGACAATTAGTATGTTTTCAGTCTTGAATTATCATAGACAGTGTTTCAATGAACATTTATGTAACTGTCTTCTCTTGTAAAGAGTCTTGGTTTTTCCTGTGTCTCTAATGCATTTTTAGTTGTGTAACAGCTCCTGCAAAATTAAACTTTCTTGCCACTTACTATCAGGGGACCAAAAGGCAAATTTTCTGGCTCCCATTTCATTTCAGTTCACTCTAGAAATGTCAATAGTAAAGTTCTGACCATGACAATTAAAAGAAGTTGAACTACCTGGTTAGAATAAAAACAGCATGTGGTATGAATCCTTTGTGATTCATTAGCTTCTTTAATGGTAAATTTGCAGTAGATACTACTCCTCTTGCAGTAGATAACTTCTGATATGCCACTTACCCAATGCTGCCTCTGATTTTCCTTCCTTCCCTTTGGAGCTCAGAGGAGGTTTTTCTGTACATCCCTCTAGGATGAGAGACTTTTCCATGGAGTCTTTCAGATTTATGCATTGTGAGCCTCCTACAGCAACCAGAGATTTAATGCCTAAGGTCACTGTTTCAACTTTTTGTAAGATGGGTTTTTCTTCCTGCTAATGAAACTGGAATCACAACCACTCATTTCTGATAATAGCACTCAGAATTAGACTGCACTTTATTCCACCTTTGCCTTGGGCTCATTTTTATATATAATAATATGGAAGTATTTTCTGCAAAACTGCATCAAATAATCGTTAACAACTGAATAAACATAAAAGCGAGGTTGTATAATCCTGCATTTTCATGTGATGTCATTGAGAGTCTGAGTCAATTATGGCAGCTCCTGCTTCATGGGATTTCTTCTATCCTTTCACGTTGGCTTCTTATACTTGGGCAAATGCAGATCCACTTTTGCTTCTTCCTGCAACCTGAGCGGATTCCTGTTGGGAAAGAATGCCAGTTTACATTATGCTGCTCTCTTTGTACTCTGATGAACTCAAGAAAAGTAGACTAAGCCAGGCTGCATAGATCACCAATTCTCCTCACCTAATTTTTTGTTTGTTTTAAGGTAGTTTCATGTTTGACCTTTGTTCTGTCCTACAGAGCCATCAACTTCTGTCCCAGAAGAGACTCCTATATTTTTGCAGTAGAGTAACCAAGGTTTTTCTGCTTCTGTTCGTGTCCACAGATAATTTCAACCAGAGCCACATTAGTTCCCTTAGAGAAAACAGGGCAAGGGCCAACATTAACAAACAGTGAAGATCAATTTCTTGGATCAGTATCCTGACTGAACAAGACTCATGATCCCTCCACTTTTAATAAACTAAAAAACATTCAGAAAACTGATAGGTGGTGTTCCTGCTCCAGGTAAGTTATATTCCTCATCTACGTTTTTATCAGCTAAACACAGCTCTGATTTTTTTCCTCTACTTAGGAGTTAGGATGGCATATGTGAGTGATGCTATTTGGACACAATAGTCTGAGTTTGTCATATGAGGAAAGATGAACATGCTTTTCATTGTCAAACTTCCCTTGCAGGAAGGGCTGCCCTATGCATTCCCAATCTTTTGTTTCTTCTAGTACCTATAGACAGGGGCCGTCACTGTAGGAAAAAAATTATCATGATTCTTCATAGACATAGAAAATATTTTGAGTACTCTAATTCTCATAGGTAAAAATATAGGTCAGACAAAAAAAAAAAAAAAAAAAGATGAAATCACGGTTCATGTCAATTCCAGGCGTTTGAGTTGGCTTACACAGTTGGAATGTGTTAATATCTGAAACACAGAAAACAACCTAATATAAAAGGAAGTGTTCTTAACCTTGTCTAAGGGAAAAGGACATGATTGGGTCTGTTCACTATCCTTAACTTTATTTCTCTCCTTAAGCTCCATAGCTTGTTGTGCTGGCATGAACATGTGTGAACTTGTGCTGTTCCCACTCTTCATGAAGCCAATTTATTTAAATCCAGGACAATCTGCTGCAGATTCTCCTTAAACTGTGCTGTCAGTTCACCCTCTTTTAGGATGAAGTGGCGGTGTCTGGGCTTACAGTGTTGGACCTTCATTTATTATGTTTCTGATCTGAGGAGGGAGGAGCTAAGCAAGAAAGCAGCTCCCCAGATTAATCATTTATTGCTTGTAATCTTTTAGACTTTTGCCTGTTACTCAAGCTTCACTGCTTGAGAAGCGATTATGGGATTATGGACTTTTTACTGATGGTAGCTAATCAGGGTATATAGATTTAAATGATTCAACCAGTGTTTAATAGAAATGTACTGTGGATCTATCTTTAGGGTAGGTAATAAGCATTTACACGATTCCTGCCTTTGATAGTAAGTAACTTAGATTGTTCTTTTGTTGATAGTAAGCCCATGGACAGTTTGGGAAGCCTGTGCATATAATTCACACCAGTGTGTGATTTCCAAATGAAACATTAGGAGAGCCATGAACTGGACTGGACAGTCCTCAGCACTTGGGGTGCCAATACCTACCCCAGATCAGCCTGTGGAGGCTGCCCTGATTGTTGCTGTGGCTCACAGCATTCCTTTTCCCGCAAAAAACGAGGATGTGAAAAATGGCTTCTGTATGGAGATCAAAGCCCTTCCACCCTTGTTGGTTAGGTGGCTGGATGGGATCTGGTCAGTCAGGGCATTCCCTGTTTCCTGTCCCTTCACACCACCACATCATCTGCAACCTCCAGCAGCCTTTCAGGTTAACTACAGTGTGTTTCACAAATAGCATCATCATATATAAAGTGAAGTGGAAATGTTTGGGAAGCTGTCTTTAGATAAGTGTTCTTAGACTTAACTGTACTTTAGGATCACCTGGGGAACTTTAAATTTAAAAACCCATTTCTAAGTCCCATAGACCATTAAATGAGAATCTCTGGGTGAGGTCTGGGCATTGACATTTAAAAAATGCTCTCCAGGTGATTTGAATGGGATACTAGGGCTGAATAACAGTGCTTTGGACTGAAATTTAGACTAGAGGAATGAATATTGAAGTAGAGGGTGGGCTGGGAGGGAGGTGGGGTTGGGTTATTGGACTTAACTGAGGTTAGAATATGAGGAGCTGGGTTGGGACTGTGTGATGCCAGAGAGTACTCCCTCTGAAGGATTTACTTTTTAAAAATCTTTTACCCCCAGAATCTAGAAATAGTCATCTCTCTTTCCCAGCATTACATTTGTACATCCTACACTGCAATTGCTTTCAACTGACAGAGGACTTCTCTCTTATAGAGAAGTGCTGTCTGTCCCACACAACATCTCTGTTGCTCTCAGAGAAGAAAAAAAAACCTCATACTGGAATTTTTGGGTCTAGGAATTTTCAGTGGTGTTTAACACTAAAGTGAGCAGTGATCTGTGGTGGAACTGGGTATGGTGGGGAAAGACACTCATTATGAGAGTCATTTCTAAGGGAACAACTAGTAAGAAAATGAAACAAATTTGCTTTCCTTATATGTACTAGAGAAGGATCATACTTGAAACTGGGGGTGAGTGTTTGAATTGTAATAGGCAATAAAATATAACTTATTTTGTGTGTGTGTGTGTGTGTGTGTAATGTTTGTATCCTCTGTTTTATTCATCATCTAGGGAAGCAGGCCAGCCCACCCGAAACCAGTCCAGTGAACAATCATTTCACTGATTGGCCAGTTCTTCAAATAGCCAGTTTACCAATTTTTCTAATTTTATCCATTTCCCAGAAATTTGGTTATTCATAACTGGATAAAAATAATCATATCATATTGAAATTTAAAAATGTATTTCTAGAAACACAAACTCAGGCTTATGGGTTAATCTAAGGAATTGACACAGGGATAGTATACATACTTAAAAAAAGGAAGTAAATAACTTTTAAACACATATGGTAGAAACAAGAAGTGGCTCAACTAATCAAATCACACAGAAATTTTTGGTTTCTAACAGTGATTTGAAAAGATATACAACACAAAGCCTGCAGATCATTCAAAGCGATGGAAAGAAGTGAGAATGCATGGAAGGTATCACTTCCATGTGTATAATGTTGACAAGACAGTAAATTCAGCTGAGAAAGAACAGTAACAGAATAAAAGAGCATGCATTTTGTTAAATCTCAAAAACATTAAAACCTTAAGCATGCTAACAAAATGGGACTGTTTGAACAAGACAGAGACAAGAACAACCATGTTACTTGTTACATTTTGGCTACTAATTGCTAGAGATCACCTAAGTAATGTTCTAATACTTGAAAAATTAGTAAGAGATACTTAAAATGTTTTAAAAGCAGAAATGACATAGGAGAGAATTGGTAAGACATCAGCATAAACTGAAGAATTTCCCTATGAAATTCTGAAATAAAAATCAGTCAACTAAGACTTTGCAGAAATCCTCAAAATGTCAGAAGCCAACTCACCCTGTATAAATTGTTATACATTTTATAATTATTTGCCTTTCAAAAGCAAATATTTTGATAAATATATACATTATTAAAAATGGCAATTGGTCATTCAGCATATTGCTTTTTTTGTGAATTGACTAGGATAGTAAGGTACATAGCAGCAGTAGAATTACCCCATTTCCCAGAGAAACTAACTTAGTTTTGTAGAAAAAGGAGCAAAATTCATTATCTGTCTTATGTATACAAGGGTGTAGTTGCATGTTCCTTAGAAACCTGAAGCCTATAGAATAGATGATGCAAGCTCATGTCTGACATTTAAGAGGTACAATAAAAATAATTCACAAAGCATATTAATTAAAGAATATCAGATAAAAATATAAAAGGTAATATAACTAATTTGCCAGGAAACCTCCTACCAAGCTTTTCAGAAACACACATAATGTCACTTGAGTTCTTGCAAGGAGAAATACATCCAAAGCTAGAGAGCTCCAAGTGCCAGTATATATGAGAAAATTGTCACTTCCAGATCTAGGATGGTATTTGGCACATGGTATGACATATGTCATCTTCTCTGCAAGCATTTTCTTATGCATATGGTCCCTCCAGCTAAAGGAGCCCATCCGCAGTCTATTTTATCAATAGTGAAGACACCCAGACTGAAAATAATCTTGCGTTCAATAAAATCAACTTACATTTGACCAAGAAAGCAGTATGTATTTTATAGATACACTTTTTCTCCTTAAGCCATTACTGCAGAGAATGTTGTGTACTGAAGGTATAGCATGGTTCCATGCCTACATACTAAACGTTAATTGTGTTGTTAACAAGAGTTCAAGAGTGTGTATTAACTATGAGAAGTTTGCCGTGGATTCTATGTGCTCCATATTTGGCTAACTTTAAATGAAAACCTTTTTTTTCAATTTGAAAATTGCCTTATAATTTTTATATCCTTTTTGTCCTGCTGTGCAGCATTGGGAGTTTTATTAGTCAACATGATTTAAAGATGTAGCTTTCAAAAGGAAGTCTTGGCACAAATTTCTTGATTATGTCTGACCCTTCCAAAAAAGTAAAATTATTTTAAACAGTTAACATGTAAATGTAATATGTTAAATGAAAGCAAGTTCATTCCCTTTTAATAGGTTTTTAAAGGAAAGAATGTGGTACATCACTCATGAGTTCTATTTTGAATGTTTGCTTTCTTTTAAAAAATGTAGGAAAGTAATTTTAGAAACTAAAATAGACCATGCTTTAAATGCTCTTTTTAATAGTGGGAAAATGATTTTTTTAAAAGTACATTTTACTCACTGTAGCAAGTAAATTTCTATAGACATTAAGAGAACTCACTACTAAACTTCAACTGCTATTTTTAAATTTTGGAAAGGACCAAGGAATTATTTTGAATATCAAATAAATGGGATTCAGAAATACCCAAGAGTTCAGAAAACTAAAACTAACATTTTTGTTGAAGAAATACTTCTTCACACTGCTAAAGAAGTCTCTGTCATAGGATTTGCAAAAATGGTATAGCACTTTTACCAATACTCTGTCAACGTAGAGCCAGAAAGTCGAGACTTTGGTAAATTACAGTGTAATTAAAGTGCTGTGCTTTCTATGGTGGTGCCTTTCTTGATGCAAAGTCTCCACAAGCAAGAGGCATTTAACTCCCATCTCTCAGACTGTTTTTGGCAGTTACCATGACTGTCTTTAAGAGTCTGTCTCAGATGCTCTAGTTCTCCTCTTTCTGGTCTGGTGGTAGAATTACACTGCCCTGATGAAATTGCACATGACCATGTGTTTTACTTTGAAGAAGGAAATGTGACTGGAGGGGATGTGTCATTTCTGGTGGAAGCTTTAGAAGGCAGAGTTCCATTAGCTATATTCTCTTTCCTTCTGCCACAGTAATTGGTACCTCCCTGAATGGAAGAGTCTTTATCAGCTTGGTTCCGAGAGAGGGCACATGTATCCCCCAGTTGATCCAGTGGATATGAGAGATAAGACTTTGTAGTTGTAAGGCGTGAAAACTTGGAGGATTGTTTATTACTGCATCATAATATTGCCTCAGTTCAGTTCAGTCATTGAGTCCTGTCCAACTCTTTGCGACCCCATGAATCGCAGCACGCCAGGCCTCCCTGTCCATCACCAACTCCCGGAGTCTACCCAAACCCATGTCCATTGAGTCGATGATGCCATCTAGCCATCTCATCCTCTGTCATCCCCTTCTCCTCCTGCCCCCAATCCTTCCCAGCATCAGGGTCTTTTCCAATGAATCAACTCTTCTCATGAGGTGGCCAAAGTATTGGAGTTTCAGCTTCAACATCAGTCCTTCCAATGAACACCCAGGACTGATTTCCTTTAGGATGGACTGGTTGGATCTCCTTGCAGTCCAAGGGACTCTCAAGAGTCTTCTCCAACACCACAGTTCAAAAGCATCAATTCTTCAGCACTCAGCTTTCTTCACCATCCAACTCTCACATCCACACATGACTACTGGGAAAACCATAGCCTTGACCAGACAGACCTTTGTTGGCAAAGTAATGTCTCTGCTTTTAAATATGCTATCCAGGTTGGTCATAACTTTCCTTCCAAGGAGTAAGCATCTTTTAATTTCATGGCTGCAATCACCATCTTCAGTGATTTTGGAGCCCAAAAAAAGTCTGACTCTGTTTCCACTGTTTCCCCATCTATTTGCCATGAAGTGATGGGACCAGATGCCATGATCTTAGTTTTCTGAATGTTGAGCTTTAAGTCAACTTTTTCACTCTCCTTCTTTACTTTCATCAAGAGGCTTTTTAGTTCCTCTTCACTTTCTGCCATAAGGGTGGTGTCACCTACATATCTGAGGTTATTGATATTTCTCCCGGCAATCTTGATTCCAGCTTGTGCTTCTTCCAGCCCAGCGTTTCTCATGATGTACTCTGCATATAAGTTAAATAAGCAAGGTGACAATATACAGCCTTGACCTACTTCTTTTTAATATTGCCTATCCCTACTCAATTTAACAATAATAAGAATACTGTCAAATTAACTACTCTCCCCCAAAGAAAACTAATTCAAGGAAATATATCACAAACTATTTACTCAGGTGACATCACTTTTTATACATCATGTGAAGACATATAAAAAGTGAAAAAATTAATCATTAGAGCTATACTTAAAATTTTTTGATTTTAACATGACATGGGATTTATCACTGGTCTTGTGTTTTTTTGGAGAAGGAAATGGCAATCCAGTCCATTATTCTTGCTTGGTGAAACCTATGGGCAGAGGAACTTGGCAGGCTATAGTCCATGGGGTCACAAGAGTTGGACATGACATAGTGACAAAACCACCACCACCACTTGTGTCATTTTATTAGATAGTGTCAGGAAACTTTTTCTATGTATAGACTGATAATAAATATTTTAGGGTTTGCAGGCCACCTGATCTTTGTCACAACTACTCAACTCTGTCACTTTAGCTGAAAGTTAGCCATAGATAATATGTAAATGAATGGGCAAGGCTGTGTTTCAGTAGAACTTTATTTAAAAAAAATAGGTGGTGGGCTTGATTTGGCCTAGTGGCTATAGTTTGCCAATCTCTGTTATTAGGTAACATGTTTATACAGGGGAGCCTGGTGGGCTGCTGTCTATGGGGTCGCACAGAGTCGGACACGACTGAAGCGACTTAGCAGCAGCAGCAGCAGCAGGTTTATATTGGCCTCTCTTATATTTTCCTGTATGACCAAATATTTTCTTAGCAGTGAATTCTATTTTTTTAACCATATTCTAATTCTCTTTGTAAAATAGACAGTATAATTGGCATCAGTGGAGAAATTATATTTGCTATGCAGTGGGAAGGATGCATATTTAATTTCTGATTTGTTAAATAATTTTTTTACTAATTTAAATTTCTCATTTTAATGGAAGACTATTGAGTCACATTGAGATAAGAGGTTTGTTTGAAATCTTGGAAGCAATTTGCAGAAGAGCTAGGCCTACAGCCCTGGTCTTCTGGTATCCACTTATTGCCATTCTATTTTCATTATTGTATACCGACTTCTAAATGACTAGCACACGTTCAGAAAGATTAGGCCACAAACTTTAAACATGTTTCCTAACTTTATTTAAAGACTGCAGAAACTGATTTTAGTTAATATTGAATACAGCAGGTGTTAAATGAGTATATGTGAATATATACACAGTGTATTAAGCTTCAGTTTAAGGTTTTATCAAGGTTGGAGGAAAAGGAAGATGTAGAGTCCTGCTATTAACCTAATTTATGATGTTTACTTATTCCCACCTCTCTGACTAATGCTCCTTCTGTTCTCTTTATAATTCTTGGTTTCTATCTACTACCTCTTTCCCCCAAGAGCTGCAAACATTAGCTGATTAATACTCAGTCTTCTTAGCTGCTGTGATCAGTGGAGGTAATCTCTCATAGCACATTTATATCTAAATCAACATAATATATCTAAATCACCTTTGCTAATCCGCTGGAATTTGCTTACTGTTTCCTGAGCTTATATCTCCACATAACAGAGTGTTTGGGAAAAGAAATACCTAGGACATAAGGATATGAGAATTCAATTCTGTAAAAAGAATATGTTTCAGTTTTGCAGTTTGAAACATTTCATCAGTCCTTTAAAAAGTTTTTTTTTCTTTTTTTTTTTCCAGTCATGCTGAAAAAAAATTTCCACGTACAAACCATCAATTTGATGACCATTTCCAATTACATTTCATACTCTATTTCTCTATACTTTAACATATGAGAAAAAGAAAAAATTTTTGATGCTAGCAAGAAGAGTATATTTTAAAAATCTTGTCTATATGCATTTATCTTGCAACTTAAAGTGTAATTAATTTATTTTCTTGAAGACCTAGGTTATTAATTATACTAAAGCTTGATTACTTGTATGCTGTATGGATTTTCTGTAGTGATGTTTGATCATAGATTATATTTGGTTATTGTGGTAGTCTGAATAATTACCCATTAAAGACAGACATATCCTAATTCCCAGATCCTGTGAATATGTTATTTTACATGGCAAAAAAGACTATGCAGATGTGATTCACTCAAGGCTCTTAGGTGGGGAGAAAATCTTGAACTGTCCTGATGAATCCAGTGTGATCACCAGCCTTCCCATAAGAGGGAGGTAGCAGATTTAGAAACAGGGAGAAAAAGATGTGATGATAGCACCAGAGGTTGGAATCATGTGCTTTGAAGATGGAAGAAAAGACCATGAGCCAAAGATTTTAGACAGCTTCTAGAAGCTGGAAACAACAAGGAAACTGATTCTCGTCTAAAGTCTCCATTAGGGAATGTAGCCCTGCCAATGTTTGATATTTTGGATTTTAGAATCTGACATCGATACTATAGCGAAAGTCACGCAGTCGTGTCTGACTCTTTGTGACTCCAGGGAGTATAGAGTCCATGGAATTCTCCAGGCCAGAATACTGGAGTAGATAACCTTTTCCTTTCTCTAGGGGATCTTCCCAAGCCAGGGATTGAACCCAGGTCTTCCACATTGCAGGCAGATTCTTTACAACCCAGGGATTGAACCTAGGTCTCCCACATTGCAGGTGGATTCTTGACCAGCTGAGCCACAAGGGAAGCCCAAGATACTGGAGTGGGTAGCCTATCCTTTATCCAGGGGATCTTCCCGATCCAGGAATTGAACTGGAACCTCCTGCATTGCAAGTGGATTCTTTACCAGCTGAGCTATGAGGGAAGTCAGTCAGTTCAGTCACTCAGTCGTGTCTGACTCTTTGCGACCCCGTGAACTGCAGCACGCCAGGCCTCCCTGTCCATCAGCAACTCCCAGAGATTACCCAAACTCATGTCCGTTGAGTCGGTGATGCCATCTAACCATCTCATGTTCTGCCCTCCCCTTCTCCTCCTGCCTTCAGTATTTCCCAGCATCAGGGTCTTCCCAAATAAGTCAGCTCTTCACATCAGGTGGCCAGAGTATTGGAGCTTCAGCATCAACATCAGTCCTTCCAATGAACACCCAGGACTGATTTCCTTTAGGATGGCCTGGTTGGATCTCCTTGCAGTCCAAGGGACTCTCAAGAGTCTTCTCCAACACCACAGTTCAAAAGCATCAATTCTTTGGGGCTCAGTTTTCTTTATAGTCCAACCCTCACATACATACATGACTACTGGAAAAACCATAGCCCTGACTAGATGGATCTTTGTTGACAAAGTGATATCTCTGCTTTTTAATATGCTGTCTATGTTGGTCATAACTTTCCTTCCAAGGAGTAAGCGTCTTTTAATTTCATGGCTGCAATCACCATCTGCAGTGATTTTGGAGCCCCCCAAAAATAAAGTCAGCCACTGTTTCCACTGTTTCCCCATCTATTTGCCATGAAGTGATGGGACCAGATGCCATGATCTTAGTTTTCTGGAAGGCAGCTATGCTCACCACTATACCACCAATGCGATCTTAGTTTTCTGAATGTTGAGCTTTAAGCCAACATTTTCACTCTCCTCTTTCACTTTCACCAAGAGGCTCTTTAGTTCTTCACTTTCTGCCATAAAGGTGGTGTCATCTGCTTGTCTGAGGTTGTTGATATTTCTCCCAGCAATCTTGATTCCAGCTTGTGCTTCATCCAGCCCAGCGTTTCTCATGATGTACTCTGCATATAAATTAAATAAGCAGGCTGACAATATACAGCCTTGATGTACTCCTTTTCTAATTTGAAACCAGTCTGTTGTTCCATGTCCAGTTCTAACTGTTGCTTCCTGACCTGCATTTCTCAAGAGGCAGATCAGGTGGTCTGGTATTCCCATGTCTTTCAGAATTTTTCAGTTTCTTGTGATCCACACAGTCAAAGACTTTGGCATAGTCAATGAAGCAGAAATAAATGTTTTTCTGGAACTCTCTTACTTTTTTGATGATCCAGTTGATGTTGGTAATTTGATCTCTGGTTCCTGTGCCTTTTCTAAAACCAGCTTGAACATCTGGAAGTTCATGGTTCACGTATTGCTGAAGCCTGGCTTGGAGAATTTTAAGCATTACTTTACTAGCGTGTGCGATGAGTGCAATTGTGTAGTAGTTTGAGCATTCTCTGAGATTGCCTTTCTTAGGGATTGGAATGCAAACTGACCTTTTCCAGTCCTGAGTTTTCCAAATTTGCTGTCATATTGAGTGCAGCACCTTCACAGCATCATCTTTTAGGACATGAAATAGTTCAACTGGAATTCCATCACCTCCACTAGCTTTGTTTGTAGTGATACTTCTTAAGGCCCACGTGACTTCACATTCCAGGATGTCTGGCTCTAGGTGAGTGATCACACCATCATGATTATCTGGGTCGTGAAGATCTTTTTTGTATAGTTCTTCTGTGTATGCTTGCCACCTCTTCTTAATATCTTCTGCTTCTGTTAGGTCCATACCATTTCTGTCCTTTATTGAGCCCATCTTTGATTGAAATGTTCCCTTGGTATCTCTAATTTTCTTGAAGAGATCTCTAGTCTTTCCTATTCTATTGTATTCCTCTGTTTCTTTGCACTGATCACTGAGGAAGGCTTTCTTATCTCTCCTTGCTATTCTTTGGAACTCTGCATTCAAATGGATATATCTTTTCTTTTCTCCTTTGCTTTTCACTTCTCTCCTTTTCACAACTATTTGTAAGGCCTCCTCAGGCAGCCATTTTGCTTTTTTGCATTTCTTTTTCTCAGGGATGGTGTTGATTCCTGTCTCCTGTACAGTGTCACAAACCTCTGTCCATAGTTCATCAGGCACTCTGTCTATCAGATCTAGTCCCTTAAATCTATTTCTCACTTCCATTGTATAGTCATAAGGGATTTGATTTAGGTCATACCAGAATGGTGTAGTGGTTTTCCCTACTTTCTTCAATTTCAGTCTGAATTTGGCAATAAGGAGTTCATAATCTGAGCCACAGGCAGCTCCTGGTCTTGTTTTTGCTGTCTGTATAGAGTTTCTCCATCTTTGGCTGCAAAGAATATAATCAATCTGATTTCGGTGTTGACCATCTGGTGATGTCCATGTGTAGAGTCTTCTCTTGTGTTTTTGGAAGAGGGTGTTTACCAAGACCCATGCATTCTCTTGGCATAACTTTATGAGCCTTTGCCCTGCTTTATTCTGTATTCCAAGGCCAAATTTGCCTGTTACTCCAGGTATTTCTTGACTTCCTACTTTTGCATTCCAGTCCCCTATAATGAAAAGGACATCTTTTTTGGGTGTTAGTTCTAGAAGGTCTTGTAGGTCTACATAGAACCATTCAACTTCAGCTTCTTCAGTGTTACTGGTCAGGGCATAGACTTAGATTACTATGATAACGAATGCTTTGCCCTGGAAATGAACAGGGATCATTCTGTTGAGGGAAGGGGAATATGCATTTGTGCTGTTTCAAGCTACTACCTTTGTGCTATTTTGTTGCAGTGTCACTAGGAGACTATTACACTTAATTTCCTAAATTATCAGATAATTGAATTTTACAATGAGCGTCTGCAAGAGAAATAACCAACTTCTGTTTCTCAAATACTGGAGCCCATTTTTTAGTAAAACATAACTTTTGTTTCAGCTGAAAAATAATAAATAAGTGTGATTATATCAAGCCAAAAAGTTTCTGCACAGGTAAAGAAACCATTAACAAAGCAAAAAGGTAATCTACAGAATGGGAATGTATTGCAAACAGTATATCTGATAAGGGGTTAATTTTCAAAATGTATTAAGATATCACATAATTCAGTAGCAGAAAACAATAACCCAAAGAAATGCAAGAAGGGAAAGTGGTTGTCTGAGGAGGCCTTACAGATAGCTGAGAAAAGAAGCGAAATGAAAGGCAAAGGAGAAAGGGACCCACTGAATGCAGAATTCCAGAGAACAGCAAGGAGAGATAAGAAAGGCTTCTTAAGGGAACAATGCAAAGAAACAGAGGGAAACAACTGAATGGGAAAGACTAGCGATCTTGTCAAGAAAATGGGAGATGCCAGGGGAACATTTCATGCAAAAATGGGCACAATAAAGGACAGAAATGGCAAGGATCTAACAGAAGCAGAAGAGATTAACAAGAGGTAGCAAGAATACATAGAAGAACTATACAAAAAAGGTCTTAAAGACCCAGATAACCACGATGCTGTGATCACTCACCTAGAGCCAAACATCCTGGAGTATGAAGTCAAGTGGGCCTTTTGAAGCATTACTACAAACAGAGCTAGGGGAGATGATGGAATTTCAGCTAAGCTATTTAAAATCCTAAAAGATATGCTCTTAAAGTGCTGCACTCAATATGCCACCAAATTTGGAAAACTTAGTAGTGGCCACAGGACTGTAAAAGGTCAGTTTTCATTCCATTCCCAAAGAAAGACAAGGTCAAAGAGGTTCAAACTACTGTACAATTGTACTTATTTCACATTCTAGCAAGATTATGCTCAAAATCCTTCAAGTTAGGCTTCAACAGTACATGATCTGAGAACTTTAAGATCTACAAGCTGAATTTAGAAAAGGCAGAGGAACCAGAGATCAACTTGCCAACATCCATTGGATCATAGAAAAAGCAAGGGAATTCCAAAACAACATCTACTTCTGCTTCATTGACTATGCTAAAGCCTTTGACTGTGTGGATCACAACAAACTGTGGAAATTCTTCAAGAGATGGGAATACCAAACCACCTAACTGCCTCCTGAGAAATCTGTATGTAGGTCAAGTAGCAACAGTTAGAACAAGACATAGAATAACGGACTGGTACCAAATTGGGAAACGAGTACTTCAAGGCTGTATATTTTCATCCTGCTTATTTTACTTATATGTAGAGTACATCAAGTGAAATGAGGGGCTGGATAACTCACAGGCTGGAATCAAGATCGCTGAGAGGAATATCAATAACCTCAGATATGCAGATGACACCACCCTTATGGCAGAAAGTGAAGAAAAACTAAAGAGCCTCTTGATGAAAGTGAAAGAGGTGAGTGAAAACGTTGCCTTAAAGCTCAACATTCAGAAAACCAAGATCATGGCATCCGGTCCCATCACTTCATGGCAAATAGATGGGGAAACAGTGGAACAGCAGCTGACTTTATTTTTCTGGGCTCCAGAATCACTGTAGATGGTGATTGCAGCCGTGAAATTAAAAGACACTCCTTGGAAGGAAAGTTATGACCAACCTAGACAGCATATTAAAAAGAAGAGACATCACTTTGTCAACAAAGGTCCATCTAGTCAAGGCTATGTTTTTTTCCAGTGGTCACGTATGGATGTGAGAGTTGGACTATAAAGAAAGCTGAGCCCAGAAGAATTGATGCTCTTGAACTATGGTGTTGGAGAAGACTCTTGAGAGTCCCTTGGACTGCAAGGAGATCCAACCAGTCCATCCTAAAGGAAATCAGTCCTGGGTATTCATTGGAAGGACTGATGTTGAAGCTAAAGCTCCAGTACTTTGGCCACCTGATGTGAAGAACTGACTCATTTGAAGAGACCCTGATGCTGGGAAAGATTGAGGGCAGGAGAAGGGGATGACAGAGGATGAGATATTTGGATGGCATCACCGACTCAATGGACATGGGTTTGGGTGGACTCCGGGAGTTGGTGACAGACAGGGAGGCCTGGCATGCTGTGGTTCATGGGGTCACAAAGAGTCAGCATGACTGAGCAGCTGAACTGAACTGAACTGAACTGAACTTGGGTGTAAGGAGTTCATGATCTGAGCCACAGTTAGCTCCCAGTCTTGTTTTGCTGATTGTATAGAGTTTTTTTTTTTTTAATTTTTTCTCTCTGTACTTTTTATTGTGTTGACATGAGAAGATGAATTTTAGTTTAACCTATTATAATGATTAAATCATTATGTAATAATTAAATCAATCAATTAAATTAAAATAATAATTAAATTACTGTATATGTAAATTAAACCATCATGCTGTACACCTTAAACTTATACAGTATTTATTTCAATTATTTCTTAAACTGGACAAATTTCATGTTATTTGTCAATTTACCTTTTTTTTTTTTTTCCTTTTTGGATAATTCTGAGTTCTCAAAAACACTATTGATTTTAGACTAGACTTCCAGTTGTTACAGTTGTTCTGCAGTTTGTTCAATGATACTGTATGTTCTTATTTATATGAATTTTAAGGAACACTGTTGGGAAGTGGACGCTGGCCCCCACTAGTTAGTCCTATCAGAGATTGGAAGAGTTGGCTGTAGAATCACTTACATTTAGGCATGAAAAGTGTCCCTTTTTTCCCCAGAGCCATTTCACCTGCATGGCCTGAAGTGAGGCCAGGGGCCAAAACACAAGAAGGGAAACAAAAACCTTTCGTTACAAATTAATTGGAAGAGAGAACAGGAGGAAAAGGAGCTTCTTCACCCCTTCTCTTTACTCAAGAGATTGTGAATTCTAGTTGTTAGAGGGAGAATTAAACTCCATTTTTACTTGAGCATTTTTTAGACATAGCCAGTTCAAGCTTCAGAGGACTTTTAAAGACACAATAGTCTTAGAATTTCCTAGGACTTTTAATAATAAACCTGGAAAAATGCTTAGTCCCTTGCTGGTGGGACTCACAGTCATACACCCTGTTGCTATGCATAGTCAGGACTCTTTGAAGAATCAGCATGTGATTTCTGTGGTTACATTTTACCTGTTACTTGTAGCTGGTTTCAGTTTTTGCTAAGCCTAAGAAGGAATACCTCACCTAAAATATTAAGGGTCACAAAGTTTAAAATGTAAGCTCCAATAAATGCTTTGCTTTTGTACATGGTCTTCCCTTCTGTCACCCATTGGGGGTTGATTTGTTCCCCTTTTCTATCTGATTTTAGAAAATACTCATTTGGGGGAAATGCTTAGATGATTTACTGCCCAAGGGGAAAATAATTTATCTTTACATTGATTCTGACTTTAAAAACTTTACAGATGCTTGTTTATAAAATGAGGTATTCCCAGGAAAGAGGTTAAGAAGTTGAACACTTAGTACTCACTAGGATGTTGGTACCTCACACAATAATATGAGATGTAATAGTTTACTCAAGCAATTTAAAACCTTACTGGGGAAGTAACACCTTTCCTTGGATGGCTAGTTCATAAAGGCCAAATGCATGAGGTCTCATATCTGTTGCACGGTGACAAGGTGAAGGAGCAAGAGAAGATGGATAGAGAGGTTGAAAAATCTTCCCAGATGAGATGGGATTGAGTTAGATTCTGAAGTATGGGAAGGATTTAAGAATTTAAAGATGAGAAAGGAGAGAGTCCGAGATATTAGGAGATGTCAACAGCAATGATGAGCATGTCCCAGAGATTGAGAGGAGTCCTGATTTTTGCTGCTGGCCAAGTGCATTTATAATCTAATTGGAGGGCAGGTCACCACAGTATTTTTCTTTCCTCTGAGTTCTAATGAGAAACACACTTTTCATTTCCAGGTGGGACCCAGCTTTTCCTCTTTTGTGCCAACTTCAGCTGGTGAAGTGCTGTCTTAGCCGTAATAGCAGACTCTTCTCCAACAGGCACAGACTTATGTTAGCAGGCGTAGCATCCTGTCACTTTTCACATAGCATTTGCTTCAAATAGATGAAAAAAAAAAAAGAAGAACGTTCTAGCAATTGGATGTTTTGCAGTAGCAACAAAATCTGTGTGAGAGCTGGTCCTTCACTGTGTAGTTTCTCTCTTAAAGGTCCAGAGGTATCTCAGATTCCCCGTCCCTCATAACCAACATCACAACTTTGTCTTCTCTTCCTTTAATTCATGCATAAATAGTTTTGAGGAATAAAATAAATAGTTTTGCCACTAGAAAGAAAATGTCCTACCATTCGGCCCTATCCTGAAATTTAAAAATTTTTAAATTATCTTTTGCCTTCATGGTTTGAGAATATGAGAAACTGAAAAACCACCCTTTGAAAGTTAAAACTAAGTGGGTTACGTCAGATTCTGTTTTGAGGCACGGCTTCCTAATTATCTCGTAGGGCTCAAAAACCTTTCAGATAACAACCTAATTTTGGAAATACACTTCTTTCCAAGAATGAAAACGTGCCTCAAGGCTGAGTGCTGTTATTATAACAGAGAAGGAGAACCTGCAGGCTGTGTGTGAGGCCAGCAGCCATGGCACCGTCTGTACATGATTTAATATGTGAGCTCACAGAGTGCTCCCAAGCCCACTGTTTTCCAGTTGTTACTGTTGGCTTGGCCTCCAACTGTCACCACCAAATACTGTTTTTTTTTTTTTTTTAGTTTCCAAATACTATTTTTAATGGCTGCATGTAGCACGTCAAGGGTGTATATTGTCACCCTGCTTATTTAACTTATATGCAGAGTACATCATGAGAAATGCTGGGCTGGAGGAAGCACAAGCTGGAATCAAGATTGCTGGGAGAAATATCAATAATCTCAGATATGCAGATGACACCACCCTTATGGCAGAAAGCAAAGAAAAACTGAAGAGCCTCTTGATGAAACTGAAAGAGGAGAGTGAAAAATTTGGCTTAAAACTTAACATTCAGAAAACTAAGATCTTGGCATCTGGCCCATCAGTTCAGTTCATGACAGATAGATGGGGAAATAATGGAAACACTGAGACACTTTATTTTCTTGGGCTCCAAAATCACTGCAGATGGTGACTGCAGCCATGAAATTAAAAGACGCTTACTCCTTGGAAGGAAAGTTATGACCAACCTAGATAGCGTATTTAAAAGCAGAGACATTATTTTGCCAACAAAGGTCCATCTAGTCAAGGCTATGGTTTTTCCAGTAGTCATGTACGAACGTGAGAGTTGGACCTTAAAGAAAGCTGAGTGCCGAAGAATTGATGCTTTTAAACTGTGGTGTTGGAGAAGACTTGAGAGTCTCTTGGACTGTAAGAAGATCCAACCGGTCAATCCTAAAGGAAATCAGTCCTGAATATTCATTGGAATGACTGATATTGAAGCTGAAACGCCAATACTTTGGCCACCTGATGTGAAGAACTAACTCATTGGAAAAGACCCTGATGCTGGGAAAGATTGAAGGCAGGAGGAGAAGGAGGTGACAGAGGATGAGATGGTTGTTTGGCATCACCGATTTGATGGATATGAGTTTGAGTAAGCTCCAGGAGTTGGTGATGAACAGGGAAGCCTAGCATGCTGTAGTGAATGGGGTGGCAGAGTTGGACATGATTGAGTGGATGAACTGAACTGTAATAATAGATACAAACTCTTTAACACAAAGAAGACCTCTATATTCAGTCTTTTCAACAAGGTCCACCTTTGTGTACCAGTTTTAGAGCCAAGTGCATTACTCCTTGTTATCTGTACATAACACCTCTAAGTGATGACTACAGAATATATCTAATTTCATTTGATCCAGAGGATTCCAACAAGTACTTGGGATGAATGTTCCTAATTCATTAAATCCAAAGTCAAATTGATTAATTATATCCTCCCATTGCTTAAATCTCCTACTTCAGCTAATTACTGTCATTCATTTTGATGCTCAAACTAAGAACATTAAACATGGTCCTCTCTTCCTTACTACCGTTTATCCTTTTTAGTGTCTTCATTCTCACAGGGACTCTAGTTTATTGTGAAGTGAAAAGTGAAAGTGAAGTCGCTCAGTCCTGTCCGACTCTTTGCGACCCCATGGACACCAGGCTCCTCCATCCATGGGATTTTCTAGGCAAGAGTACTGGAGTGGGTTGCCATTTCCTTCTCCAGGGAATCTTCCCCACCCAGGGATCAAACCCGGGTCTCCTGCATTGTAGACAGACGCTTTACTGTCTGAGCTACCAGGGAAGTCCAAATTTCTTACCCAGTTAACAGCACAGACACTTCATTCTTTCTGCTATCTTGAACATAGTCTTTGTACTGGCTTAAATAAGACATCTTCTCAAAACACAAATCTGTTCATTACACTGTCTTTTCAAAATTCTTTACTCAAAGAAAAATATTTATATTTCTTGGCATGGATTATGTGCTCCTTTATAAGTTGGCCCCAAGCTACTTTATTTTTTACTAATTTTTTTTCACCCAACATTATCATGTATAGTATGCTATGAACACATAGAAATTGCCAGTCCCTTCTCAAATATTAGGTGGATCCAAAAGTAATTGTGGTTTTTGCATTATTGAAATTTGCCTTTGATATTGGAATACATTTTTAAATAAATGTGGTTATGTTATACATCATTTTAATGTACATTTGTTATTTCATGTTTTTTTTTGCTAATGACTTATTACTTGATGTTTATTTTATATTTATTTTAGACATGAAAATGATGTTAGACAGAAAGCAAATTTGAGCTATCTTCTTATTCCAATTCAAAATTGGTGGTAAAGCAGTGGAGATAACTCGCAACATCAACAATGCATTTGGCTGAGGAACTGCTACAAATGTAGAGGGCAGTGGTAGTTTCAAGAAGTTTTACAAAGGGGATGAGAGCCTTGAAGATGAGGAGCACAGTGGCTGGCCATCAGAAGTTGGCAACAGTCAATTGAGAGCAGTCATCAAAGCTGATCCTTTTACAGCTATACGGAAAGTTGCTGAATAACTCAACATCGACCATACTATGGTGGTTTGGCATTTGACGCAAATTGGAGACGTGAAAAAACTTGATAAGTGGGTGCTTCCTGAGCTGACTGCAAATCAAAAAAATCATCCTTTCTGAAGTGTTGTCTTCTCTGATTCTGTGTAAGAACAATGAACTGTTTCTTGATCAGATTGTGATGTGTGATGAAAAGTGGGTTTTATAGGACAACCGGGGATGACCATCTCAGTCGCTGGACTAAGAAGAAGCTTCAAAGCACTTCCCAAAGCCAAACTTGCACCAAAAAAGGTCATGGTCACTGGTGTTCTGCTGCCCATCTGACCCACTTCAGCTTTCTGAGTCCCAGTGAAACTATTATATCTGAGAAGTATGCTCAGCAGATCCATGAGGTGCACTGAAAACTGCAGTGACTGTAGCCAGCATTGGTCAAAAGAAAGGGCCCAATTTTTCTCTACAACGCTCAGCCACACATCATATAACCAAGCCTTCAAAAGTTGAATGAATTGGGTTATGAAGTTTTGCCTTATCCATCATATTCACCTGTGTGTGTGCTAAGTCACTTCAGTCATGTCTGACTCTTTGCGACCCTATGGACTGTAGCCTGCCAGCCTCCTCTGTCCTTGGGATTCTCCAGATAAGAATACTGAAGTGGGTTGCCATTCCCTCCTATAGGGGATCTTCCCAATCCAGGGATCAAACCCAATCTCCTGTATTGCAGGCGGATTCTTTACCACTGAGCCACTGGGGAAGTCCATATTCACCTGACCTCTCACCAACTGGCTACCACTTCTTTAAGCATCTTGACAACTTTTTGCAGGGAAAATGCTTCCACAGTTAGCAGGATTTAGAAAACGCTTTCCAAGAGTTGGTTGAATCCTGAGCACAGGTTTTTATGCCACAGGAGTAAACAAACATTTCTTTTTGACAAAAATGTGTTGATTGTAATGGTTCCTATTTTGATTAATAAATATGTATTTGAGCCTAGTTGTAATGATTTAAAATTCAAGGTCCAAAACTATAATTACATTTGCACAAACCTAATATATTGTTTTCTGTTAAGCCTTACCCCCCCTCATTTTTACTTGGCATCTCTTTTCACACATGTTAAAATTCTACTTAGCCTTTCAGACAGTTCAAATGTCACCACATCAATAACTTATTTCTGATCTTGCCCTTTCAACTCTCATTACCCTTTTTCTTTCTTCTGGCATGCATCAAGTTCTACCTTATAGCATAATTTAATAGAGGAAAATTTGGAATTCTGATCACAAGTTTAGGTTCAAGTCTGAGTTTTTCCCTATCCATGGTCTTGGACAGGACATTTAATTTCTTCTTGATCTATTCCTCACTTTTAAGGAATAAGGGAGGTAGATTTCCTTAAGTTATGAAGTGCTACAAATGTGATTATTAGTATTTGAGGAACCAGAAAATGATTATGATCTAAAGCCATGTTTGAAGGTACAATGAGTCAGAAACATTGCAATCACAAGTTTTGGTTGATTGATCAAGGGTAGATTTAAGCACAGTTAGCAGAGGGAAGTCCAAAGAATCTTTGAGTTGACCAAGTCCACCTCTTAAGTTCAAAGAGCTCTGGTTGCCACCATTCTGTAAGTTAAAATGTGTTTTAACATGTGTTTTTTGGAGATGAGCAAATCTGGGTTTATGCCAGTGTTTATGCTCTTACTTCTTTGTGATTCCGTTCCTCACCTGTAAAAATAATTCACTGGTAAGGATTTGCATGGATCTGTTATGAAAGGCACAAATGCTGTGAAATATCACTCCTTTTTGATGGTACAATTGTAGGAAATTGAATGTTTATTCTCATAATAAGTGAAGGAGAAACTCAATTTTCTTGGTATTCTGAAGAAGTGTTTCCAGCTCTTTGTGCTAGAATTGGAATTTCTCATTTTGGAGCAGTTCAGGGCAGCAGTGTGTTCATCATTGAAGGGTAAGGGGTTGGGGGCTTCTCTGGTGGCTCAGACAGTAAAGAATCTGCCTGCAATGTGGGAGACCTGGGTTCGATCCCTGGGTTGGGAAGATCCCCTGGAGAAGGGAATGGCAACCCACTCTAGTATTCTTGCCTGGAAAATTCCATGGACAGAGGAGCCTGGTGGGGTATATAGTTCATGGGGTCATAAGGAGTCGGACATGACTGAGTGAATAACACTTTCACTTCTGGTTATACTGATGTAGGAACATTCTTGATAAAACTGGATTTTACAAGGAAGTACACAGATGGACCCAGGATAAGGTTTAGGAGCCTGATTAAAATTTGGATGAGCAAAATATCCTTGTCAACAGAATATACATTCTCTATATAATAGGCACTAAATAATACCTTTCTCCCCTCCTGGCTCCCTCCTTTCCTTCCCTCTCACCCGGAAAACTTTCCGTGGAACTTAAACTATCTCTGACAGAAATCCTATGTGAAATATGTTCAACTCACCTTCCCAGACAATGATTAGAAGTGGCTGTGTTAAGAAAGACTGTGAGGCTGTGTCTGAGCTCATTGGGAAAGAGGACTGTAGTCAATTAATAACATTTGCCATGGAAGTGCCATGGGGACAGTAGCAGCCGGCAAGCAATGTGTTTTTCATCCTTGATGCGTGTAGATGACATGTGGCTGTTTAGTTCAAACAAATGTTCCTGAAATGGTTCAGAGGCAGCACTCTGTTAAATATAGACACAAGGGCTTAAAGTCTCATCTCAAGACCAAGGATACTGGCCTGATTTTGAAATCATGGGCTTTTGTTGTTCTTGTTAAGACTAAAGAGGCTGATAACTGAAATCTTCAATGAAACAAAGTCACCAAGTTATTAAGCCCACATTGGATTGTTGTTGCTCATAGAATGAATGCTGTTTTTTTAAAATATACATTTACCTTCTCTTCTTCAGTTCCTCAGTCTGAAAGCTAAATAGATAATACTTTTGAAACCCAATTGCAACATAATAAAGTGACCTACTGCTAAACACCATTGTGGTGTTAATTTTTAGAAATATTAAATACACTTTTTAGAAATGATTTTTTTTGTGATTTCCCTTTGACCTGTAGGAATATTTGCAGTGAATCTCAGTCTTTCCTTACTGTCTGGATAAAAGCTTCTACCCCTCTTGCCAGTTCTTCCTAGAGCTGATCCAAAGGCTGAGGTTAATAAATAAATAGGTGTTCTTTTTCCAACCTACTCCCCAGGAAGTGTATGAGAATTTATTTATTCTGTATGGTCAAGAGCAGATTTCTGGTATCTGAGTAGCTTAGGCAAAAGCATTCTCTCTCTCTCTCTCACTCTCATTTTCTGGTGAGGAGGACAGGAATATTTAAATTTCCAGAACAGTTACCTTAATTCTTTTCTGTGTTTGCTCTAAAAACTAGTCTGTGGTGGTGGTTTGCGAGTGACAGTGTGTGGATGTTTTAGTTACTACCAGGTGAGACTCAGTTTCATCTCATTCTCTCAGGACCTTAGGGGATCTTTTGCTACACTGCTCAAATCCCCTCTTGGCTCCCCTACATTTGTTAAACTGAGGCGCAGAGATTACAGTTAAGCTTAACACTGCATGCTGCTCTAATGCTGATCATTAACTGCCTGTCCAGATGGCCCCGGCTCTCACTGACAGACAGTAAGTCTAAATTGTTCATCTCCAGTGTTGCTTGTAGACTGCCCAATATGTTTACTGTGGTCCATTTACAGGAGGGTGACATTAAGCAGATCTGATGCTAGCATTCTGGCACTAGTCCTGAGGAGCAAAGTGGCAGATCCAGGCAGGAATGTGGAAGACTCAGTAAATGAGTAAGTTGCACCCGAAAGCACCAGTGTTCCAATGTAGCCGACTATTTTAGTCATCTGTCAGACAGGTAGGAATTCAAGCTTAGTGTTCCATTCATGCTGGCCTGGAGAAGATTAGCAGTGCAGCAACTGACACCTCAAACTACTTTCCTTTAAGTCATGGAAGCAGCAAGCAAGCAACAACAGAAAACATCAGTCTCACACCTACCTTAAGGTCATTCTCATAAATGTCAGTCATGCTGAGACCAGTGGGGTTTCTGGAGACGTGTCACAAGAGACTTACAGCTCACTCACATGCAGCTTAAAAATTGCATTCTCCTTTTAGAAGTTTTGTGTTAATGTCTACTCGAGCTCATAGTTCTTTCAGTTCCATCTTTCTGCTGGCTCAGCTATCAACTTATTCAATGTTTATCTTTATTTTCTGTTCCTAAGAGTGATAAATGCTAATACCAAAGGTAACTTTTCTCATTTTTTTTTTTCTTTTGAAATATCAGACAGTAAGCACTTGAAGGTGCTGAATAGCTAATTAAGAATGCACCGTCATGTTTTGTGTGGTGACATCAAATCTCTTAGATATCAGAGTGCCAGTTATGTGCAAGGCACTTGGCTTCATGATATCATGGATCCAAGAAACTAGTCAAATTCTTCCTATCAAATAGGTTTATATGAAAATCACCTACCCTATTAATCAAATACATTGTAGGTATTCTTTTGAAACCCCACCATATTGCTCAGTTTCTAGAAAGCCATTCATTTCTTGGTAGTCAGCTTATAACCGTGAACTATAAATATGTGCAATTTAAATAATTCAGGCTGCCTTTAAAAGGATGAATTGAAGAGTGCAGTAGGAGAAACAAGAAGACCCTGATAACCTTGTGTAATATAGCGGATGAGAAGCACACAATCCAATGCATTGTATGGAGGCGGAGGAGGATGGGAAGGATCACTGCAGGCTGATACCATTATTGTGGTCTTTTGTAATGTTACCTGTAGCTGGTAACTTTCTAGATCTCCTGGGCTTGAAATATACATATTTATTTTTCCTTTGGAAACAAAGGAACACAAAATACTTCAGCTTCTCCAGGTATATGGAATAACAATGTTTTGTAGTTACTCTTTTTTATGACTCTAGTATATTTCAGGGCAATGAAAATCAGCCTTACGTATTGGGAAAGAATTTATAATTTGAGAGGAAGCAAATCTAGATATGAAAGCAGCAAGATAATTTTCCTCTAAGGTTTTCAAAGTTCCATTCAGCCTTACCGTTTGATAGCGGTGGTGATGGAGACAGTGTTCAGGGTGTGTGCTTCAAGCCCCTGAAATGATCCTCCTTTCTCTGGACTTCAAAGTATAGAAATTGTTCCAGCCTCCTTTTCTACTTCAAACCACACTGTCTGGTGGTCAGACTTTGAACTCTGGACGAGAATAGAATTAGCCTTCAGGAACTTTGGGGGAGATTTATAAAATAAGCAATGAACATTTCTCTGCTTTCTAAAGACTTTTTGCTACCATTCCAATAACATCCCTGGTGGGCTATAATAAGCATAGTTTAAAAAAAAAAAATCTCTCTTGGATCTCTACTGCCCCACTTTCTGGTTTTGAACAGCTACCCAGGAAACTATTATCTCTGAAATGGTTTCTATTCTTATGTGAAGAAGGCAAATATGGGAAGGCTTCCTTAGTTTCCTCTAAAGGTAGGATTAGAATGGAAGAATACAAAAATGAAGAGACAATTTAGGACTTTTCGTCCGGTTTCAGGTTTCATCTTTTTAACTTGACTATGTGTGTTTAGATAATTTATTTTTTTTAACACGTCAACCAAAAATTAATCAGTTGATCTAAGAAAGAAATGGAAATTTTTATTCAAGCAAATTTGATGATTTTAACCCAGGAAGGGCATCTCAGTTCTGAGAACTGTTTTGCTGGTTAGAAGTCAAGGCATAGTTACATGATTTTTGAGACAGAGGGCTGTACATTAAATGATGTATTATTGACAGTTTACACAATCCAGATCTAAGTGTTACTGTGGCCCCTTATAAGATCAAGAAGGAATGTTGCCTTTTAAATAGCTGTCTTGTTGAGGATAGAAGAATGTTGCCTTTTATGATTGTGAAACTGTGCAATTCAGATTGGGACTTGAACCCATGGCTTTTAATTGAGATCCCACACCTAATCTCAGGACTTAAAAAGCTCAGGTTCTTTATGTCTCATCGCAGAAAGAATTCAGTGAGAGACAAAGTGATGGGTAAGTAGTGGATTTAGGTAGAGATATACATTCCACAGACAGAATGTGGTCTGGCTCTAAAGGTGAGGATGGCTTTGGGAGAAACATATGCCACAGATAGAGTATGGGCATCGCAGAAGGCAAGAGGCCCTGAAATATGAGTTGGTTAGTTTTTATGGGCTAGGTAATTTCATAGGATAACAGGTGGGAGAACTATTCTAATTATTTGGGGGAAGGTGTGGAGAATTGGGCTGCATGCATGCTAAGTTGCTTCAGTTGTATCCAACTCATTTCAACCCCATGGACTGTAGCCTGCCAGAATCCTCTGTCCAAGGGATTCTCCAGGCAAGAATACTGGAATGGGTTGCCATTTCCTTTTCCCAGGAGATCTTCCCGATCCAGGGATCGAACTCATGTCTCTTTACATCTCCTGCATTGGCAAGTGGGTTCTTTACCACTAGCGCCACCTGGGAAGCCAGGAATTGGGCTGCTGCTCACATCTTCTATGGTTGACTTCAGAACTGTCATAGCTCCCGTGGATGTGTCATTTAGCATGCTAATGTATTAGTGATTGTGTGTGTGTGTGTGTGTGTGTGATCTTATAATGAGGTTCAAGGTCCACTGGGAGTTGAATCTTCTACCATCTTGGACCTGATTGGTTCTAACCAGTTTTTGTCATGTCCTATGACTAACACTTGCTCTTTGGAAGGAAAGCTATGACAAACCTAGACAGCATATTGAAAAGCAGAAGCATTACTTTGCCAACAAAGGACCATATAGTCAAAGCTATGGTTTTTCCAGTGGTCGTGTACAGATGTGAGAGTTGGACTATGAAGAAGGCTGAGCACTGAAGAATTGATGCTTTCAAATTGTGGTGCTGGAGCAGACTCTTGGGAGTCCGTTGGGCTGCAAGGAGATCCAACCAGTCAATCCTAAAGGAAATCAGTCCTGAATATTCAATGGAAGGACTGATGCTGAAGCTGAAATGTCAATACTTTGGCCACCTGATGCGAAGAAGTGACTCCTTGGAAAAGACTCTCATGCTGGGAAAGATTGAAAGCAGGAGGAGAAGGGGGTGACAGAGGATGAGATGGTTGGATGGCATCACCAACTCAATGGACATGAGTTTGAGCAAGCTTCAGGAACTGGTGATGGACAGGGAAGCCTGTTATGCTGCAGTCCAAGGGGTTGCAAAGAGTCAGACACTACTTAGTGAGTGAACAATAACAACAGCAATGGCTATGTCATTTTTTAAAAGGCTATGCCATTCTCCTGTAAATGGACTACAGGAAACATATTGGACAGTCTACAAGAAACAGTGCAGATGAACAATTTAGACTGACTATCTGTCAGTGGGAGCTGGGACCATCTGGACCAGCAGTTAATGATCAGTATTAGAGCACAATTAGTGCACTGTCCCCTTTCTTCCTCTGTTTCAGTTCTACTTGTAAATATTTCTGTAGTCTACTCTCTATTTGTATTCTATCTCTATTTATATTTATTTTTATATTTATATTCTATCTCTATTTATATTCCCACAAGCATTTGTTTATTTATCCAACACAGTGTTTATTTATTATGAGCTTACTATGTTACAGACACTTCCAGGTAGTTACTGTGCCCTGAGTGCTGCTATCTCAGTGTCAGCGATGTGCTGAAGTTGGTACACCTGTGAGCATCTTTTCCCTGCTCACTGTTCAGGGACATCATATTGAGGCTTAAAAATGGCAACAAATCAGTGTCCTTCCCCTGGAAAGCCAGATATTGAATATTGCCAGCATACTAGTCACATCTCTAATCTCTCACCTCTTATCTCAGAATAGTCTCCTAGTTGGAGTTCTCATTTGGTGATTACCCCCTGAACAGTGACAAGACTGTGATCTTTTTAAGATATAGATTTGTATGTCTTTTGCTCCTTTCCATCATCAACAGTTGTAAAATAAAAAAAATCCTTATTTTGTTATATGAGACCCTTGAACTGCTTGCCTTGCCATATTCATTTCCTATTACTGTTATATTTTTACACTCTGTCAGTACTATATATTATATAGATTCTGAGTAAAACCACTTCTTTCTTTCTTTTTTTTAAACCTACTTATTTCTGATCTGATTTTTATACATACTGATCACAGTGCTTAGAATACTTTCTTTTTTCCTTCTGGTAACCTCTAATCTTCAGATTTTAACAACTAGGTCAGTATTTGGCATAAAGCAAGTGAGCATCATATTTTATCATTAAATGGAATGAACATTTATTTAGTATTACTTCTTTTAGTAAGCATTTCTGGAGTCTCTCCCCCTCCTCATTACAGAGAACATGAAATTCTCTGTTATAATACTCCTTTCATTATCATATGTAGAAATCCATGGTCACATGTAACATTGCATGATCAATCCATTAGTTTATAAATCTCTTTCCTCTATTAGGCATTGAGGTATCCATTTCAATCAAAGTTTTGAAATTAAGTCCATTGCAGAATAACATATGATTAACTGCAATCTTGTGCATTGCCTATTATGCACTTCTGTTAGTAAGGATAAGAAAGGTTGTGCTGTGATAATAAGTGAAGTGCAAGTCGCTCAGTCTTGTCCGACTCTTTGTGACCCCATGGACTACACAGTCCATGGAATTCTCCAGGCCAGAAAACTGGAATGGATAGCCTTTCCCTTCTCCAGGGGATCTTCCCAACCCAGGGATCAAACCCTGGTCTCCAGCACTGCAGGCGGATTCTTTACCAGCTGAGCCACAAGGGAAGCCCAAGAATACTGGAGTGGGTAGCTATCTCTTCTCCAGTGTGATAAGAAACACATCCTTAAGTTTAGTGACTTTATTCCGTGCTTATTGGGGCAGTTTTCTAGAGCCTCTCTCCTCTCCACAGATTTTTCAGAATCCAGTCTGCTTCTGTATTTTGAGGAAACTTTATCTGTGGCTTCCAAGGTAGCTTATCAGTGGGGGAGAGATGAGCAGGAAGCATAATATCCCACATGTCGCTTCTTGAGGTTCATTGACTATAACCTAACTCTGGGGAAGTTTTGGAAATATGGGACTGAATGTTGATGTTTGGAGAACATTTACAGTTTCAGCCATAAAACATTAAGGATTTAGTGAAAGGAAAATGTCATTATGAGATGGCAGAGTTGGGGGAAGTTTTATGGTAGAAATAGGACTCAAATTGAACTTGAAATGAGGTTAGAATTTAGATAGGAAAGAGAGAAGGTATTCTATTCATTTCTTGACCTAAAATGTAATTAAATTCTGGCTTAATTCCAGATTATTTTTTTATTTCTATATAACTTTCAGGTTCATAATTTTATTTATACTGCTTGATTTTTTTAAAAAAAATTAGAATATAATGAAAACATTTATTTAGTTTAATTTAGAATTCTCATTAAAAACTCAGCAGGGGGTTGTGGTTACTAATTAAAGACTATTAGATTAGGTAACACTGATATTTAGAAGTTTGGAAAAAATGTCATTTCATGGAAGACCAGTTATAACAGCCCTGGTAAATGCTGGGTCTTCTACATAAATAGTTCAGTGTACATTTTGCTAGATGTAATCTTGCATCACAGAGAAAATATCTGTCTCCATTTGGAGTCTTAACACTCCACATCTACTTACCAATATAGCTAGTTAAGCTTTGGTTTGCCTAACTAGACCATTTTCCAGAAGGGAGCAAATCATAATGCCGCTTGCTTGTATTGTGCTTTCAGATTTGCAAAGCAGTTTCATATTCACCATTTGCTTTGATTCTTTCACTAACCTCTTGTGCATAGATACCATTGAATCCCATCTTACAGATTAAATAATTGAGATTAACTGAATTTCCCAAAGTAATAAGACAGATGATTAATATTAGAAATGGGACTGAGATCCGTATTTTGGGACCTAAGCCAAGTGTTATTTTTAAAATACCATATACCTACCTTTTTCATTACCTTGTTGATGTTGATAAAATCAAACTGTCCTGGTTCAGATTGTAACTGAGGTTCCACGAGGAAAACTGATTTTTCCAGAATCAAATATTATACTAAAATAAATATATCATTCAATACTGGCCACAGTTTAAAGAAATAACAAAAAAATTAATTGATAGAGGGAAAATAATAACAGATTGAAACTCTTTCTCAAATTAAGTCTTTATTTCCTCTTATTCTAGTTTCTGAAAACATTTTATATAATTTATATTTACCTGAATTATAAGTTTCATAACTACATCTGCTTGTTTGTATCATTTTTCATTATTTATTCATTAAATATATTTTGATCGTGTATGTTGAGCACGACAGTAGACACTGGAGATCTAGTGGGGAATAATGTATAGTTCACACCCTCAGAGAGAAGTTATCAGACATTGCAGCAACTGTGAAGATGGGATGAATACAGGAGTAGTGAAAGAATTCATTGAGAGAGGACCCCATAGAGTCCATCAGGGATAAGGATGCCTCCTTGGAAGTGTCTGGAGAAGTGGGAAGGATTTTAGGTATGTGCCAGAGATGCCCCCGGGGAGACAGCTTCTTGAAGAAGGTGCTGTGCCAATTCTGTTTGGAGGCCAAAGAAATATGAAACTGTGATATAGTTCAATATTGTTAGGTATGCAAATGTAGTTATCATCTACATATAAGGATATTAAGAAAAAGGAGCAAAATGCTTTTAATAAGGAAAAGGGTAGTGGTTCTGAAATTCTAGTTTGCATCGGAATCACCTGAAGGTCTTGTTAAACTAGATTGATGCCACCACTAGAGTTTTTCTGATTCAGTATGTCTGGGCTCAGGATTTGCATTTCTAACAAGTTTCTAGGTGATGCTGATACTATAGGTCTGGGGACTACAAGTTGAGGAGCACAGTCATGGAGCGAAGGATTAGGATTTGAGTGTCAGTGACATTCAGCTGTACTTTTGCCATTTGGCATTAGCGTACATTCTTAAGGCAGTTAGTATTTAATACAAAGGTGCTTCATATGGTACTGAATGAATAAGTCAATGAATCTAATTAATTACCCTCCTTTGGTTATACCATTTATGTGGATATATGACTATTTCAGATTCACAATGAATACAAAAGCCGTAAAGAGATGACATCTGAAAAACTGCAATTGGAAGAATTTACTAGATTTACTGGCTGTGTATCCTGACTATATTTTTAGGGCAAGTGATTGAAAAAAAAAAAAAAACTTCATTTAAAAATAGAGAAGAGCTCACTTGGATATTTATAACCTGACAGGTTAAAACTAGCACAACATCTGAATGGGAAATTGTTGAGTCTTAAAACCTACACAGGCATTTTCTAAAAACTCAATGAACTAATTCATTTGAAATTCCATTAAGAAATATATAGTTCTGGACAAGAATTCTTTCAGCAGGGAGATCTTTCTAAAAGGGTTAACATGCTAAATTATCTACCACCTTTAAAAAAAAATTAAATTCTATTAGAAGGAAGCTGTATTTCCATGAGTAAAGCCTGTAGAAACTCCTTCCCCTAGGTGTTTCCTGGCAACAGCTAGAATCAGATGGAGGGAGGTAAAATTAAAAGTCTTGGCTTTTACCCAGACTCTGCTGCCTTTAGTACCTTCTACCCAGGTTCACTTGTTTAAAGAGTCTAATTGGGCTGGGAGGAGTCAGAGAGAAAGCCACCATTCCAGCTGATGCAAGGGCAGTAGTTCCCAGAAGCTCTGGTTGTGTTGGGAAGGGAATGTCTATGGTCCTAGGTCCTGATCTCCTTAATTGAGCAAAGCTTTATGGGCTGAATGAGTACAATTTGGAGGACTGCTTTGAAGATGGAAGGGCAAGTCTTGGAAGAGTATTAAAATGGTAGAAAACCTCTACTTGAAACAAGGATGGGGCATCAAAGAGATAAATGAGACAAGGGAGAGAAGAAAAAATTCTGGGTTCTTTACAATAGGCCAGAGAATTTATAAGCATGATCTCATTTAATCCCACCAGCAATCCTGTGAGATTGATATTAGTATCTCCCATTTACACAGGACAGTACTGAGGCTCTGAGTCTCTATAGAGCAAGTATCAAAGCTGGGACAGGATTCTAGGTCATTTGACTCCAAAGTCTAGCCTCATTTCACCGTACCATGGTATGGCGAAGTCAGACATGGCAGGTGTATAGCTCAAAGATGATTATTGGAGATAGAATGTGGATAGATAAAATACTGAAAGAAATTTGAACAGTTTTCATGATAGTCAGACCCTAACTCTTATTTAAAGCAGAAAAATAATTAACTAAATTATTTGTATTGAATACATAAAACCCTCAGTTTGCTGGTCTCTTGGAAGCTGTTCTTCATTTATTTCCTCTGCTCCTCCCATATATTTTGTAGTAATATTCTGGATCTATTTAGTACTCGAAAGGCCTGAACTTGAGTGATCTGTTATTGATTTTCTAAAGACACACTCATAAACCAAGCCTTCTCAGCCACCGATGAACTGCCACACACTTGCGTGGTACCTCTCCATCTCAAAAGGTGGTTTTTTGGGACTGCTCTTTGGGGATGACCTTTTGACATTCTCCCTGACCTTCCAACAAGGTCTCATTCCTAGCACATCTAATGTCTAGTGCAGAGTGACAAGACCACTTAATTTGGCCGGCTTTTTAAGGAAAAATTGTGAATGACATAGTAAAAGAATGAGATGAACCCTTCCTAACTAACTGCTTTCTTCTTCTACCTTTTTTTTTTTTTTTTTGCATTGGACTCCATCTGAACACAAATAATGCTCCTTTGCCCTCCTTTCCTTATTACCTTGCAACCCAGATAAAAGTGCCTTATGGAATAAAAATCCTTGACATGTTTCTGAGGGAGCATCTCCCTTAAACAATTAACCTTGTAATTTAGGAGGAATCTTATTACTTCAGTTTCCATATCACTAGTTTTAAAAAACATTTTTAAAGGAATGTCACCATAATATAGAGCGTGGAGCTTTGTGCATAAGCATGTAAATCATTTTTGTAAATAGCTATTTCCTAAGGATGAACAGCAATTTGTGCTGGGTGGGAGGTAAAGCAGATTTCATCATTTAGTAGTGTGATACACATACTTCTCAATTATCAGTGCTAATGGGGACAATGATAATAAGGGTAATGGAGTCCATAAGAAATCCATGGTGGAATTTAAATCAGTTCTTTTTGCTTCTTAGGAGTGATGGCAAATATTTTGCTAGAGAGAAGTTTTAGATTGTTTATAGATTTCAATTTCTATTCCTGTTCCTCTTATTTCTCAACAACTTAAAGGAATACTTAAAGAGACAAGGGCCTTGTTGAATTTTGAAAATAAAATTATTTTAATCAAACTGTTTATGAATATATAATACCCAAACAATAGCCTGTTTTTCCCTCCACTGAATTGAATAAATATTGGCGTTAGATGAACAAAGTAAACTCTAAACACTTTTACTAAAATTAGCAGGGCATTTACTGGAGAAAATTCTGATGTTATCCAGAAATGAAATGGGTTCAAATGATTGAGATTTCCCTTAAACTCTTGTGAAGAGTGATAGCTGCAGATAGTAGGGTATTCACCGTATTCATTGCCTCTTTTCCTATTTATATAAAGAATGTAAAATAAAAGACTCAGACTCCTTCAGATAAAACTTCTCTATGCTGCTAATTTGTTTTTTCTATGTACAGAAGAATGACTTTATTGGATAGCATAAGTATTTAAAATATTACTATGACAATGTTATAGAAATTAATAATTTAAAGGATAATAAAATAAAAACCAAGATACAAGTGAGTCTCCTCCCTAATACCACATCTGCCTTCTGTTCCATTCACACTTAACTTTAACAGACCACATCTGTTTCAGTCAGAATCACTTTCACTCCTAAGTTCAGAGATGCAAAGAGTTTCCCTCATGTAACTTGGGCAGAAGATAGCTTCAAACAGCTTTAAATTCGAGATGCCCTGACGCATCTCCTGAAAACTCCCGTGTGTTCAAAGTCTCTTGTTCCAGTCTGTTCCCTCTGGCAGCAGATCCGTAATTAGGAGTTTACCCCACACACAAGCTAACACCTTTCTAGAGAGCTGTCTTCTGCTATTTCTAGCAAGATTTCTAATTTGCTACATATTTTTATCAGCCACATCACTAAGTTTTCTTCTCCTTCCAAGTCAGAACAGGAAGATGAAGAGAAACATAATAGCCTTCTATCTTCTGAGCAGAACAAACCTTTCAGTGTTCTGACGGACTTTCAACAAAATTTCTTGAGTGGTGAAGGTACTATATTAACCTCATTTTGTACTTTGCAATTTTTCTTTTGGATTTCTCTCACTTTGTTTTTCATGAGTGATTTAACACTGAATCAGTTTTCTTTCCTTGAAGTAGAATTTCCAGAAGTGTTTAATATTCACCCAGATTTCTTAAAAGGAACTTTTCTTAACACTTCATTATATAAATATGTCCCGAGTGCCTACTGATGCTAGGCAAGCTTATAGAGACTCTTGCCATATAAAGCCCAGCTGTCCAGTATGGTAGCCACTAGTCACATGTGGCTCTTGAGCACTTGAAATGTGTTGGTCTACACTGAGATGTACAGACTCTACACATGGACATCACCAGATGGTCAATGCCAAAATCAGATTGATTATAGTCTTTGCAGCCAAAGATGGAGAAGCTCTATACACTCAGCAAAAACAAGACCAGGAGCTGACTGTGGCTCAGATCATGAACTCCTCATTGCCAAATTCAGGCTTAAATTGAAGAAAGTAGGGAAAACCACTAGACCATTCAGGTATGACCTAAATAAAATCCCTTATGATTATACAGTGGAAGTGACAAATATATTAAAGGGATTAGATCTGATAGACAGAGTGCCTGATGAACTATGGACGGAGGTTCATGACATTGTACAGGAGGAAGTGATCAAGACCATCCCCAAGAAAAAGAAGTGTAAAAAGGCAAAATGGTTGTCTGAGGAGGCCTTACAAAGAGCTAAGAAAAGAAGAGAAGCAAAAGGCAAAGGATAGAAGGAAAGGTAAACCCATTTGAATGCAGAGTTCCAAAAAATAGCAAGGAGAGATAAGAAAACCTTCCTCAGTGATCAGTGCAAAGACATAGAGGAAAACAATGGAATGAAAAAGACTAGAGATCTCTTCAAGAAAATTAGAGACACCAAGGGAACATTTCATGCAAAGATGGGCACAATAAAGGACAAAAATGGCATGGACCGAACAGAAAGCTGATCGCTGAAGAGCCGATGCTTTTGAACTGTGGTGTTGGAGAAGACTCTTGAGAGCCCCTTGGACTGCAAGGAGACCCAACCAGTCCATCCTAAAGGAAATCAGTCCTGAATATTCATGAGAAGGGCTAATGCTGAAACTGAAACTCCAGTACTTTGGCCACCTGTTGTGAAGAACTGACTCATTGGAAAAGACCCTGATGCTGTGAAAGATTGAAGTTGGGAGGTGAAGGGGACAACAGAGGATGAGATTGTTGGATGGCATCACCAACTCAATGGACATGAGTTTGAGTAAACTCCAGGAGTTGGTGATTGACAGGGAAGCCTGGCATGCTGCATTCCATGGGGTTGCAAAGTGTTGGACATGACTAAGCAACTGAACTGACTGACTGACACTGAAATGTGCTATAAATGTAAATTTCCAGTGAATTTTGAAGATTTGAAATGACAGAAAAAACTCACTAATAATTTTCGTACTCATTACATCTTGAAATGATGCTTTTGATATTGGGTTAAATAAACTATACCACTAAATTAATTTCACTGATTTCTTTTCAATTTTTAAAAATATGGGTACTACAAAACTTAAAATTACACATGCAGCTTGAATTTGTGGCTTGTGTTACACATCTACTTCTCAGCACTGTTATAGACAGCAGCCCCAACACTGTGAAAATGAAGTACAGGATGCTCTGACAGGAGCTGCTATTCTGGCCTGGGCTTGCAAAAAGCAAGAAAAGTTATCTGCAAGAGATCTCCTTCAGATGTGTATCAGAGGACACACAGGGTTACTCAGGTGGAGGAATACATCGAACAGGTGTGTTCCAAAGTGAGGGGGATAATGAACAGAAAGACAGAGGGTAAGGTGGCCAGAACTTCGGGTATGCATTGGGGACCAGAAGATGGTGACTGCAAATTTAGAAGAATCTATTGGTTCAAAACATGTTTCTCTTAGGTAGTGTGTCTATATCAGAGATTCTTCTGAAGTGTCAAAAGACTAAAGATACCAAAAAGAGAGGAGAAGCTTACCTTTTCCCTCTCTGATTCTGAGAATTGTTGGGAGAAAAACCCAGAAATAAGGGGCTCTCAGCCTCACAGAGCCCCACTTTCCTTCACTCATGAGGATGCTTAAACTACTTCCAAAAGTAGGAGGGAAGGTGAGACTCTTGAAGTTTGGAGAGGCGAATGGCATGCTTCCTTAATAGCAGTTCCCCACAGTTCTCCAGCATCCCAGGACGGCTGGGTTTTGGCAGGGGTCAATGAGATAGATGAGCGTGAGATGGAGGGGTCGGGGCCAAGCAAGAACTGGGATAGGGCTTAAGATTCCAGAGTGTGGGCAACTTGCATGGGGCAAGCAGCCAGGACTATGGATTAACGATGACTCTGGGTACACATATGATGTTCCCTGCCCACATGGGACCAGCCACTTTGATGGCTACCAGTCTTGCAAGCAGACTCGACTCGTCATTCTCCAGCAGGGACAGAGAGGATCCAGTTACCACCCCCTGAACAGGAACAGGTGAAAGTGAGGGAGAGGAACAGAAATCTAAAAACTGAAGCATTTATCCTGAAGGGATTGCTTTGTGGTACTATAACTGGCAAGTTAATATTTGTTCCCAGACCCAACTGGCCAACAGCTTGTGGGGATGATTGACTACATTATAAGAAAAAAAGGAGCTACATTTTCTTTGAACATCTGAATGTAGTTCAAGGCTGCTACGTGAAGTAGAGGTTAGAGAAACTAGCTTCTCTGAAATTATTTTACTTTTTAACTAGAGAATAATGGTAAGTGCTAAGTACAAATGTATGTAATATGTATTTTTTTAGGTATAATTATATGTATTGTTTGAAGAAAAAACTAAAACACATGGAAAAGAAAATATTTAGTGGGACTAAACTTGTAAAAGAAGAATACATTTATGGGGCATAAATAGCATATTTAATTGTCTTATTAAGTTGATTTTTATTTCCTTATTTATTTGTGTTAAATTAGACAGAATTTCTTCTAATAGTTCACACAATATATGGTTGGGTGGGGGGAGGCGATTGGAGTGGATGAAGGATTATTTCTGTAATCCTAAATTTGTGTGTGTTTTTAGTTTCCCTGTGTTAGTCTCTACAGTGTTGAGCTAACAAAGGAAATAGTGGGATTAAGACGTGAAGAATACGGTGGGCACAGCATGGGCGGCTTCCCTCTTCACGGCAGTTTTAGGTGCTTCCCAGGATCCTAGAGAACTCTGCCTGCTGGCTGATGCGTTGCTCTGAGTACCTGTGAGAGCTGCCCTCCTATTGGCCAGCTCTTCCTTTGATTCAGAAAGCCATTGCAGTATTCTTCCAGTAATTTTTCTACTTAAGTTAATTCAGACTGGCTTTTAGTTAGTTGTAATACAGTAAGTCCTAACTAACGCTTGGTGTTTGAGTTTGAGCAACTCCAGGAGATAGTGAAGGATAGGGAGGGCTGGTGCTCTGCAGTCCCTGGGGCAAAGAGCCAGACATGACTTAGGGACTAAACAACAACAAGTCTTGGTGTACTTAATAACCAAAGCGAATACATTTTTTTCAGGGTTTTGGAAGCACAGATTTACACATAAGCAATATAATCAACAGATCTGTGGTGGTCTACAATGCTTCAGATAGTGCTTGTGTATCTGAAATGATAAGCCTTATCCCCAGATTTCACCCAAGAAACATGCTAGTTACATAAATCAAGTTACTAAGTAAATGTGAACATAGCAAAATATTTTGGCTTTATTATTCAAACTTTATACCCCAAGACTGATAAGGAACTTGGATAGGAATCAGGGAGACTTTATTTAGTTCTGTTCTCTTCTCTCATATTTTCATTATTTGTAGCAGCATCTCAACCTCAGAGGTTTCTGCTTCTTTCCTTCTTTGTCCCTTTATATGCAGAAGGAAGGTATGGAAATTGAGGGTCTATGTACGGATGTCTCTTATATAAAAAAGATTTTGAAGAGAAATTACAGATAATCATGATTTTCAATTTCATGATTAATGATAATTATCATGATCAAAATCATGATTATCAATAATCACTAGCACATCCCTCTGGAAACTTGTCACTAGTTTGTTGTCTAAGAGTTCTAAGCTAGAGCAGTGTGAAGAATATAAAATTTTAAAGCAATTTTGTTTTTCCTATCATTCTGCTCAGAGATCTGCAGCAGCTTTCTCTTTTGTTTGTCCTGCCCTTCATTTAGTCATTAAAAAAATCTATGCTACAGTTGTTTGCCTGGCTACTAAGGGGCAGATCAGGATAGATATTATGCCCAACTAAATAGTCAGTCTATAATGGGAACTGTCAGCTTCTCTCAAACCTTCCTTCATATGTATATTCTATTCCATGCTCCTCTATGTGTATGTATTATGCTACAGGAATAATCCATGGCTTATTTTTCCATTCTTCCTTTCAGTTGGTAACATCAACTTACCAGTTCTTGATCTTCAACAAGGATAATTTTATGCATTTCCATTTTTAGATAACTGTGCTAGTTATATCAAGATAAAAGTAATTTTTAGAAAAATCACTTGGTCCCTTGTTGCCAAGTAGCTTTTATGATAAACTATTTGGGTTCCCAAATTATTTACAGTGCCCCCAACAAAATCCTAGATTCTTATAATCCTGCTTCTCAAATTGTCCATGTGACACTGATTCAACTGTTTGAAAATAATGCTGGAAAATTAAGAGCCATAACAAACTTTTATGATCAAAATGTCCCAACATCTTCAGGAATTTACCTTCATAACCAAACACTCAGCAAATTATTATTTAAGCAATGCACCCTGAAGAATTGCTCATTTTTAGCAGGGTTGGCCTTGGGAACTCTATGTTTCCACATCAATAAAACATTTTAGTGCTCACAATTAGTGTTTCACTACAGTTTTCTGCCAATTATTCAGAAGTAGCAGAAAATTCATTTTTATAATGGATTAATTTAGGAATATTGGCTCTTTACCCCTTCTCATTTCTATTCTATTTGAAAGATAAAGAATTGCCTTAAAACTGCTGGCTGCACTCATGGCAAGGTATTAATACATACAATTAAATTAACACCCATCATTAAAGGTTTGCCAGATAACAATCAAAGATAAATGGGATTTTCAAGAAACTGAGTAAACAAAGTTCTGATCTTCAATTATCTTTAAAAGCTTTGATGTAAACCTCAATTGACTAAAAGGGAGAATGAGCAGACAAGTTTCTGACCACATATGAAGTACACCATCGGTATACTAAATATTGTAAAAGTGACACATGGCATAAAAGTAATTCACTGTGTTCCTGAGTTGAAGTTATATGAAAAGTTTCATGCTTGTATCAGGAGATGGAATTAGTCTACCTTCTGCCTCACCTTGAACAGGAGATTTAGAAAGCTTAAATGTGATTCCTAAGAGTGCTCATGAAAAAAGAAAAGGTCATTGAAATTCCATGTCAAGCTGATTATATACTATGTGTACACAATATCAAATGGTGGACTCATGACTGTATTTCAACTCTTACAACACATTGTGGGAATAGCATGAAGACATTCATTCATTTAGATTTTTGAATTAGTGAGGGCATATAATTTAAATTCTATAAGAATAGAAAAATTATGTTACAACAAAAAGTAGTGGGGGAGCTATTCAACTTAGAAGGCTGCCCCCATTTATCTCCTAAAACCCCGAGGACCGTGTATAAGAAACTTTCCAACACAATTTCTAAAACTACTTTATTGTTATGTTTAATGGCATCAGGCGTTCAGTCATTCATTCAGTAAACTCAAGTACATGCCTGGTGGTATGTATACACTGCGTTATGTAGTTGGGAGTCATATAGAAATGAATGCAATGTGTCTGCTCTCAAGGAGTTCATAGCATAATATGAGCAACAAGTGAATAAAAACACAGTCCACTGTTATGGTCTTGTTAACCACTGTCTCCATAGAACCCCACCCAGTGTTTGGGATCCATCACTTCATGGCAAATAGATGGGGAAACAGTGGAAACAGTGAGAGATTTTATTTTGGGGGGCTCCAAAATCACTGGGGATGGTGATTGCCACCATGAAATTAAAAGACGCTTACTCCTTGGAAGGAAAGTTATGACCAACCTAGACAGCATATTAAAAAGCAGAGACATTACTTTGCCGACAAAGGTCCATCTAGTCAAGGCTATGGTTTTTCCAGTGGTCATGTATGGATGTGAGAGTTGGACTATAAAGAAAGCTGAGCGCCAAAGAATTGGTGCTTTTGAACTGTAGTGTTGAAGAAGACTCTTGAGAGTCCCTTGGACTTCAAGGAGATCCAACCAGTCCACCCTAAAGGAGATCAGTCCTGGGTGTTCATTGAAAGGACTGATGTTGAAGCTGAAACTCCAATACTTTGGCCACCTGATGCGGAGAGCTGACTCATTTGAAAAGACCCTGATGCTGGGAAAGATTGAGGGCAGGAGGAGAAGGGGACGACAGAGGATGAGATGCTTGGATGGCATCACCGACTCAATGGACATGAGTTGGGTGGGCTCTAGGATTTAGTGTTGGACAGGGAAGCCTGGAGTGCTGCAGCTCAAGGGGTCACAAAGAGTCAGACACGACTGAATGACTGAACAGAACAGAACAGAAATAGTCATGCAACAAAATTTGTGCAATAAAAGAGAGCTGCCTGAAATATTGTGGAGAAATGGTGCATGGAGTGTTCGGGTAAAGTTTAAAGAGTTGATCTTGAAGGATGAGTGGAAGTTTGCCAGGATTTTAACAAAAAAGGGTATTGTATAAACACAGAACAGAATTTCAGTGATTCAAACTTACAAAGTTATGTTTGGGTACTTGGAGAAAGAATGGAGATGAATTTATGATGCTAGATCTAGGCTATATGTGTGGGAAAAATCATAGCTGATACTGACAAAATATGGTACATATAGAATGTTTGGGCTCTGTTTGGCTTCACTTGAAGGAGCTTCGGCATTATTCTTAGGAGTGTCGAGATCCATAGTGGGTTCTGAAAACGAGAATCATGCAAATAGATTTGTGATCTTTGGAAGCACTATGGATATAGATGGAGGCAGAAGATTGGTGTCAGGAAAAAAAGGATAGAGAATTTTTCAGGAGATTAGGAAGAATGTACTAAATTGATGACATAGTAAAGTTGGGAAAAAAAGGACAGTTTTGAGTGCCATGACTTAGTGACTGATTATATATAGGGTGCAGGAGAATTAAATATTCCCTTGTGGTTTTTCCAGAGTAAATTTTCATCTCTGCTACTCTTTGGAAAAATTTCTCATATAACACAAGCCCCTTCATGCATCCTTGAGCATAACTACATAAAAGAAATTGGATTAAATGGAACCTATTTTACAATTCAACCTCATATTTGTTGGTGTTAAAAAATGAATTTGACAGGGCACTTTCATCTAAGTACTGATGAGTCATAAATCATCAAGCAATAACCTTAGGAACTCAGTGAATTTCTCACCATTCTTCAGCACCTGTCAGAATCCAGGCTAACATCCAAAGCTTTTTAGGGTTAAAAAAAGATAGAAACACTTCATATGCTACAACATTACGTAAGTGCGATAGCACCTCACAGAGTAATTGTATTAGGATCTTCAAGGGCAGCGATCATGCTTTTTTCCTCTTTATGGGGTAGCTAGAACATACTCCCATAATATAGTATGTAGTAGGAGTTCAACAAGAGCTTCCCTGGTGGCTCAGTGGTAAAGAATCTGCCTGCAATGCGGGAGACTCGGGTTCTATCCTTGGGTCAGGAAAATCCCCTGGAGCAGGTCATGGCAACCCACCCCAGTATTCTTGCCTGGAGAATCCCATGGACAGAGGAGCCTGGTGCGCTGCAGTCACTGGAGTTGCAAAATCCCTAGGGTTCATGAGTGAAGCGACTAAGCATGCACATACATGCAAGGTGCTCAACAAACATTGTTCAATGTGTGCACACCGATTATATCTTTGACAGTTGATGGCAGAAACTCTTAAATGACTTTAATGACTTTCTCTTAACCAATCATCTGGATTAGCTGACACTCTTCATCCCTTTTTAAAGCGTGCTGACTGTTGCCTGAAGCACTCTGAATGCTACGGCTAGTAGACTACTCTCTAGTCTGCCTGCTTTCATAGGACCCTTATCAAAAACTGGTTGGGCTTGGTCCTAAATGTATTAATGTTACTTGAACTTGCTGTGGTAAACTGGTTTGTTGGTTTTGAAAATTAGTTACTTAGTACTATAAAATATGAATGTAAGGGAGGTGATTTCTCTGAAAACCATGTCAAATGCATTTGTAAGACTCAGTAGATGTGAGGTGCTGAAAACTCCTAACCAGCTGGGTGTGAATAATATATTTATATAAAATGGATAGTGAAATCTATAATCTTACTTTAAAATCTGTACTTTGTTAATATTTTTATGTTCTTGCTCTACTTTAAGGAAAACTAAACTAGAAATAATAGATGATGCATTATAGATGAATTTATTGATGAGAGACAATAGGGAAATTCCAGTCAGTAGACTAGTACACAGTAAAAGTTGTCTTGTTCTTAGATGAGAATAATAGCAAAAGATAGTTATTTGTTTTTGGAATAAATAAAATATTTATGGAAAATATGCATCATTTAAAAAATCCCTGCTTTAGCCAATTTTAGTTTTGAACAGCCCATCAACTGATAGTTTCACTGAGTTGGATAAGAGACCCATTGCTACTTTTCTCGAAAGCAACATGTATCAAGGAAGTCTGCATCAGCACTTAGACAGAGGCATGGACATTCCCTAAAACTGTTGAAGCACACCACTGGGTTCTAGCCTTTACCATCCTGGCCCTGAATAGAGACATTAACTTTCTCATAAGGCCATTTTATTGCATGTTTATGGCTCTTTTCACATAATAAACCATTTCTATCAGAGAAGGGAAACATGAGGGAGTCATTTTAAGGATATCTCAGAATATCGTCAAGCAGCAGTGATTTGGAAACAGTCACCACCTAGGTTCATGCCATTGTTTGGTAATGTTATGCATTGATGAACAGCTGTATTCCACTGAACACTAGAATATTTCTCATTTTGTTTTTGGGAAGTGGTCAGAACCAGAAATAAGTATTTTTGTGGAACTGATTTGGCCTTAGAATAGGATGTTACTTGGCAGGAAAAGACACCTTGGACACAGAGGAATGCTTTCTGTAGTCTGAGCTTGTGGAAAGTTCTTTTCACATGTGTGGCAGATGGCAGATAGACCTTAGTGTAGCTCTGTGGTCATGCAGTGTACAATACCCTCCCTTTGAGTGTGGGCATGATCTGTAACTTGCTTTTAACCAACAGAATATGATCATGGTGATGGGATGCTATTTCTACAATTAGGTTGTCTACCTACCTATCTCTCTCTCTATCATCTATCTGTACATCCATCCACATAAATACATAGTTCTATTCCATTTTATAGCATGCAGTAGAGATATTCTCCTGATGACTCTAAAGAAATGCGCTGCTATGATAGGAACTGCGTATGGAGAGAGTCTTCTGTGGACTGAATGTTTATGCTCCAAATCCATATGTTGAAATCCTAATCCCTGAGGTAATATTACTAGGAGGTGAGGCCTTTGGGAAGTGATTAGATGGAGTTAGTGCTCCTAGAACCTTCAGAGAGATCCCTTGCCTATCCTATCACTAGAGGGCATAGGGAAACAGACATGATGGTGGCTATGTATGAACCAAGAAGAAGATACCAGGCACTGAATCTACCAGCGCCTTCATCTTGGACTTCCCAAGCTCCAGACCTGTGAGAAATATATTTCTGTTGTTTCTAAGCCACCCAGTCTGTAGTATTTTGTTACAGTAGCCCAAACAGACTGAGACAGGGTCATGAGGAAGGAAAATGCTGATGATCTCTGAAAGCTGAATGACTTAGTCATATATTAATAGCTGAAAGGGACTGAGTTTGTTCAACGACCCTATGAGCTTGGGTACTAGATGTGGACATCTTGGTTGCTGCCTTGTGGGACCCTGAGTAGAGGAATGAGTTGAGCTATGCTTTAACTCCTGACCCACAGAAACTATGAGATAAGTGGTAATTTATTATACACCAAGAGAAAACTAATATAACACGATCAGTGACTATTCTTTTGATTTTATTTCCATCTTTTTCTTTCTGTAAAGTGACTCAGGTTGAGTGGATGCAAATTGTGTTAGTTTGCTGGATTCAAAAAGTTTCCCAACTTCTGCCCTTCTAAAATACCTGATACTGTATGATCTCAAGCTTCTCTATATTTATTTATAAAAAATATTTCTGAATGTCTTCTGTTTCTTAGTTGGCTGGTTAAGTATTTTCCCCCTCATTTCTTACTATTGTACCTATTTTATTTACTTATTAAAGAAATATAAAAGGAAATAAATAAATATTTAGAAAAATAAAAATATGTTTTCACTGGATTTGTTAGATTGAGAGAGAAAGCTTTGTAGAAGTTTTAGAAAAGCAGAAAACATCACTGTCTGAGCGACCATATTCTGCTGGTTCCTTTGGAAATGTATCCAGTACCCTCCCGCTCATTTTACTCTTTTGCCTCTACCTTTTTGTGTCTTCCATTTTTTCCTTGTCTTCAGTCTACCGTATTCTATTCCATCACCCACAGTTAGTTGGAAGATCCATCCTATACAAGTGATATAGAGGATATTTTCTTACAGAAATGCAGTCTAAGAATGAAAGTTCTCCTTTACTAGTATGTGTGTTGTCCATCTCTTCAGGAAGCTTACACATCTTTGGAGGTGGAGGAAAGCAAAAGAAGACTACTTTTATTTAAGGGTTTTATTGATTACAATATAACAGTCAATCTTGAGTCTTTCCATAGAGCTACCCTTGATCATGTAAAAATCATCTGATGAAATAAGTAGATGATACCATGTTTTTAATATCCATAAGTACTCTCCAAAAATACAACCTGAGTTTTTGGCATTAATTTATGTTTTTATTTTTGCTCTGGAATTAATTTGATTCAAAATGAAGTATATTCTTATGTATGTGGATTTGCCCACATGGCCTTCTTTAATGTTAATGAGAGTGTAAAAGATTGACTCTGTGTCTTGAGCTGAAAGGGTTTCTTTTTCCAGCCGCCTCAGAAAGAGTCAAGGAGAGCTCTTATGTCACTGTCATGCCAAGCAAAAGTAAAATGATTTTTACTTAATGATGAGAAATAATTCACAGCTCTACCCACCTGGAGGAGAGTGAAAAAATGGCTCATCCAGTTTGAATCATCAAGTTTTTTGTATGTCAGCAATAAAAGCAGATCTTTTAAACAACAACAATAACAGAAGAGTAGGATAATGTTTTTATTTCTTTATTGAGAACCCATGAAAAAGTATCTCTTGGACCAAACAAAGAAAGTGAATAAAGAGATTTAACAAGATATAGTGAAATTCTTCTGTCTGTGTAAATAAAGAGCAAGTGTCATAGGAAGAGACACATTAATCAAGTAATTAACCTTTAAGTAGTGTTATTTATTGTGCAGAGCAATTTTGCCACCCCAAGAATTATGGCGAGATTAAAAAAATAATATGTTAACTCTTTAATGGCTTAAAGAGCTCATGTCGTCTAAGTGGCTGACAGATTGCTGTGTAACTAGAGCTGAGGAACTGGCGTGCAGGAATAGGCTGTCAGTCATGCAGGTGTCATCTTTGCAAAAGCCTGGAACACGTCTTTTTTATTATTGAAGAGCATTGTCATGTTGGCAGATTCAGGGACACAGTCTGGGAAAAAAAAGAAGTATTCATGCCAGTAGAAGTATCTCATTCCCCAGATCTGCTTAATGCTTTTCCTCCTGAGGCTGAAGGCCTTCTAGGTCATTTCTGGTCACTAGGCTCAATTAAAAATTAGGAACAGAAAATTGATCTTCACCTACCTCCAAGTGCATCCGCATTAGGTGGCACATGGATGTTAAACTTGTTAATAATTCAAAACATAGTGTAGACATATTTCCTTGAAACTTAACAGTTTGGAGAAAAAGAACATATCCAGGTTACCCCAGAGGAGAAAACAAATTACCTTTTGCCTTTCTGACATCTTATTCTCCTCCAGTGCACCTGGCCAGTCTCTACCTGGCACTGCTCTCAATCACCCAGATGGAAAGGGAGTTTAGGTGACCCCTCCAAAAACTGATGAGGTTCAGCCTCACCACTGGTCTAATAGAATGTGCTCTATAGTGGAACAGTCTACATTATATGCATCTGTCTTTCAAGGACCAATAGGCTGCATATATTCTTGTTTTGCATCATAAAGCAAAGAAATATTTTCCTGGCTGTTTCCACATTTACTTACCCATAATATTATCAGTAGATATCTTTTATCATTATGTCTAGTTTCATGAATAATACTTTACTGCTATAGTTTGCTTAATACAGCATTTTAAGCAGGATTTTTAATCTTCTAATATATGTGGACCAGAAATAACACTGCTTTTAATGATGTGAGTGATTATTTTGCTTCCAAGATGTTCAGTATTTTAAAATCAAGGCAGTATGGGAAAGAAATATGATGAAAGCCATTATGTGTGTGCACAAAATGATGAAGTAAATCAGTTAGCTTTTTTTTCTGCATTAAAATCTTATAATTGATTATTAAAACTTATTTAGAGCTGCTGGTTCAAGTTCACTAAGAAGAGGAATAGAATATTGAAGTTCTGAAAGTATCTCTATTTTTATGCCTGTTCACTGACCAGAGAGCTGAAAAATGGAAAATTTGAAGAGATTCAGTTACTAAACAGAAATTTCCAGAGAATAACCATAAAAGTTTTCATTTACATCATAGTCCTTGTGCAGGTTAAGAAGGCAGGATCACAAAGTTAAGAGTCTATTTCTATTTGAATAATTTAAATACATTACCAGAGCTAATTTTCTGTAATGTCCCTAAGACTATAAGCAGAAACTTTATACTCTTTACTCTCTGGTGATCAAAAAGTTCCAAATCAGACTTGCAAATCGCCTTCTCGTCACATCACTGGAACTGCCAGATAAGAAAATCTTGTAAGAAAGGGAACAACTAGAGTGCATTCATTAGTGTCATTGTACTCTAATTGAAGAAATGACTTCTTTTGTATCCTAAGATGGAAAATCTGTAATCTTGCAACTGGGCTCTGTATGTGTAGCTCCTGACTGAGTGGTAGAACAGTCCTTACACATTCAAGGATACCTATGGTAATGAAAAATACTATAAAATATGGAATCTACTCTTTGAGATTTACTTTAAAATGGTGATTGTGATCTGTTTCACATATGATAATACACATGTTTCAACACTATTCTCTCAGATCACACATGTACACCCATGGCTGGTTCATGTCAATCTATGGCAAAAACCACTACAATATTGTAAAGTAATTAGCCTCCAATTAAAATAAATAAATTAAAAAATAAAGATCTGGAGAAATATAAATATGTAAAGGGGGTTGGGAGAACAAACTGTGGCACTGCAATTTATAACACAAATACATAGACACACAGTAAAAAATCCTGATCTATTAAGAAAAATAAAAACACTGTAAATTAACTATACTTCAATAAAAATAAATAAACTTAAAAAAATGGTGATTGCAGTTGAGATACTATTTATTGCCTGTTTCTTTAAAGGTTATTGAAAAGAACCTCCCCAAAAGGCATTTTTTATTACTTAGATTATTGTTTTGCATGTGGCATCCTTAGTTAAGAAGACATGATGAGTTTTTAATATATTCTTTATGGATCTATAATACACATGCCAAATCCATATTGGTCTCTGAGAAACTCTTCTGACACTATTCTTGTTCCAGTGGTAGCAATTGTATTCCCTGATCTCGGTAGATGAAAGTGAAAGTGAAAAGTGAGGGGCTTCCCTGGTGGCTCAGAGGTTAAAGCGTCTGCCTGCAATGTGGGAGACCTGGGTTCGATCCCTGGGTTGGGAAGATCCCCTGGAGAAGGAAATGGCAACCCACTCCAGTTCCAGTGGTAGCAATTGTATTCCCTGATCTCAGTAGATGAAAGGATGCACTAATTGTGGAACTTCCTCAATATTGGAATAAGCAATATTTACCTCAAGCCAGGAGTGCATTTTGGAGGGAATGAAGGCAGACACCAAAGGCATATATTTATCAGATCTATAAACTGTTTTTTTACATAGCTTGAAATTGAAAAGTCAGACAATTCTATTATTTCATATTTTTGAGCTTTAGTTTTCTTTTTTTAAAATTTTTTTTTCATTTATTTTTATTAGTTGGAGGCTAATTACTTTACAATATTGTAGTGGGTTTTGTCATACATTGACATGAATCAGCCATGGATTTACATGTATTCCCCATCCCGATCCTCCCTCCCACCTCCCTCTCTACCCAATCCCCCTGGAAGCACTGTTTATAATAGCCAGGACATGGAAGCAACCTAGATGCCCATCAGCAGACGAATGAATAAGGAAGCTGTGGTACATATACACCATGGAATATCACTCAGCCATCAAAAAGAATTCATTTGAATCAGTTCTAATGAGATGGATGAAACTGGAGCTTTAGTTTTCTTATGTGGAGGGGATTAACAATTACTTCTTGGTGTTGGTATCATAAATATAGAATGGAATGATGTAAAACACCTTGTAAAGACTACATAAAGTGCAGTAGAAGTGGAAGGTTTTTTAAATAAGAAATTGCATTTTATATTTTCTGCTGCTTAGTAACTGGGTAGACCATCTTGCCTGGCTACTTAGCTTCCCATTTATGAGTAAAGTAGAAATTGTCAGAGGCACTATGTAATGACAGATACAGTAGAAGGAATGATGGGCAAGATGATTGCATGGTATCTGCCAACTATAAACATCTATGACCCTTTGATTTCATTTACAATTACATTTAACTGTAAAGGACTTTTGAGGGAGTGGTGATGGATTTGGAAATATGCATATCAAGGAGTAGATATCAAAGCAGTGTTCTAAAAATTGTACCAGCGTGGTAAAGGTATTTGATTTGTGTACTATTAAGAGATGATCTATGATAGGTAACTCATTTAAAGTCACATTCGGCCAATACATCTGTGCCTTTTAGAAATCATTACCTATTCAGGGAGAGCTGAGGACCTCGGCAAATCGTGGTGCAATCTCAATAGCAAAATGAAAAATCTTATTACCTAATTTTACCATCATACCGCTTGAATTCATTAAATACCTTAAAAAGTCACAAATGAATATGCGGTGCTTAGGCTAGAATCAATGCTGAAGACACCACCCCTAATTTTTGCCTTTCATATAGTTAAATATTTCCCATGGCTTGGATGCATTTGGGTTTACTCAATGTAAGTCCCCTTTGCCCTGTTTTTCTCCTGTAGTTGGCAATATCCATCCGATAATGACCTGCCAACCTAGCCTGACTTACTATGCAGAATAATCAAAGTAGGTGAATACCAGCCTCTAGGAGAATCATATTTCCTGCTTTTCAGTTTAATGTATATGTGTCATAGGAACTCCCTGCAAAATTGTGCCTAGGGGCTTTAGGATCCAAGTCAAAGCAATTCATAAAATGGATACGTTATAAATCTAGCTGTGGAAGATTGATGTTAAGGTTCCTTAAATGCTTGCTAAGTCCATTCACGAGCAGGGATGGTACAGTTATCTCCTTTTTAGTAGCCTGCCGTTTTATTGCTCTTTAAAGAAATCATTAAAGATATTTGAAGTCAGAATCAGAGAGCTCGCATTTTGGAGGAATTCCAGGAAGGAAATGCCTTATACAGAAATGCTCCCGAGACAATTTACATATAGTAAAAGTCTATCCAGTAAAATAGACTAATTCAAGGTTTTTAAAATCACAAATATAATTTCATCAGTTTAACTCACTCATTCATTTATCCATTCATGTATATATTTATTGTGCCCTATATGATTCAAGTGCAATTCTAGGTGCTTGGTTCTTAAGAGGAAATAAGACATACGATGCCTGCTTTCATGAAGTTTATGGCACAGTCAGTGCATATCCTGTGGAGAAAGATGATAATAATATGTTGTCTCGTGTCACTGGCAGCACGTTGGCATGTTGCACTTTTATGCATATTTGTTGTTGCTTAGTCATGTCTGACTCGCAACTGCATGGACTGTAGCCCTCCAGACTCCTCTGTCCATGGGATTTTCTAGTCAAGAATACTGAAGTGAGTTGTCATTTCCTTCTCCAAGGGATCTTCCTGGACCAGGTATCGAGCCCGAATCTCCTGCACTGGCAGGCAGATTCTTCCCCCCTGAGCCACTGGGATGCCCCTTTATGCATATGAGCACTGTTAAAATGCCATTACTAAAACAGAGAGCGATACCTCTGAAAAAAAGGCACCAAAGTTAAGAGCAAATATTAGCAGGAAGAGAACTACAAAACGATAATGTACATTTAGTTAGAAAATTCAAGAAGTTCTTCCTGACTATGCAGTGGCTTAGATTATTGCATGGAGGAGTTTCTTAAGATTACTGTTCAGTTCAGTTCAGTTCAAATGCTCAGTCGTGTCTGAATCTTTGTGACCCCTGGATCACTGCATGCCAGGCCTGCCTGTCCATCACCAACTCCCGGAGTTTACCCAAACTCATGTCGATTGAGTCAGTGATGCCATCCAACCATCTCATTCTCTGTTGTTCCCTTCTACTCCTGCCTTCAATCTTTCCCAACATCAGGGCCTTTTCAAATGAGTCAGCTCTTTGCATCAGGTGGCAAAAGTATTAGAGTTCAGAACCAACATCAGTCCTTCCAATGAACACGCAGGACTGATTTCCTTTAGGATGGACTCGTTGGACCTCCTTGCAGTCCAAGGGACTCTCAAGAGTCTTCTCCAACACCACAGTTCAAAAGCATCAATACTTTGATGCTCAGCTTTCTTTATAGTCCAACTCTCACATCCATACATAACTACTGGAAAAACCATAGCTTTGACTAGACAGCCCTTGTTGGCAAAGTAATGTCTCTGCTTTTTAATATGCTGTCTAGGTTGATCCTAACTTTGCTTCCAAAGAGTATATATCATCATCTGCATTTGATGGCTGCAGTCGCCATCTGCAGTGATTTTGGAGCCCCCCAAAATAAAGTGTGCTTGTTTCTACTGTTTCCCCATCTATTTGCTGTGAAGTGATGGGACTGGATGCCATGATCTCAGTTTTCTGAATGTTGAGCTTTAAGCCAACTTTTTCACTCTCCTCTTTCGCTTTCATCAAGAGGCTCTTTAGTTCTTCTTCACTTTCTGCCATAAGGGTGGTGTTATCTGCATATCTGAGGTTATTGATATTTCTCTCGGCAATCTTGATTCCAGCTTGTGCTTCATCCAGCCCAGCATTTCTCATGATGTAATCTACATATAAGTTAAATAAGCAGGGTGACAATATGCAGCCTTGACATACTCATTTCCCTATTTGGATCAGTCTGTTGTTCCATGTCCAGTTGTAACTGTTGCTTCATGACCTGCATACAGGTTTCTCAAGAGGCAGGTCAGGTGGTCTGGTATTCCCATCTCTTTCAGAATTTTCCACAGTTTATTGTGACCCACACAATCAAACGCTTTGGAATATTCAGTAAATCAGAAATAGATGTTTTTCTGGAACTCTCTTGCTTTTTTGATGATCCAGTGGATGTTGGCAATTTGATCTCTGATTTCTCTGCCTTTTCTAAAACCAGCTTGAACATCTGGAAGGTCATGGTTCATGTATTGCTGAAGCCTGGCTTGGAGAATTTTGAGCATTACTTTAATAGCATGTGAGATGAGTGCAATTGTGTGTTAGTTTGAACATTCTTGGCATTGCCTTTCTTTGGGATTGGAATGAAAATTGACTTTTTCCAGTCCTGTGGCCACTGCTGAGTTTTCCAAATTTGCTGGCATATTGAGTGCAGCACTTTCACAGCATCATCTTTTTGGATTTGAAATAGCTCAACTGGAATTCCATCACCTCCACTAGCTTTGTTCATAGTGATGCTTCCTAAGGCCCACTTAACTTTACATTCCAGGTTGTCTGGCTCTAGGTGAGTGATCACACCACCATGATTATCTGGGTTGTGAAGATCTTTTTTGTACAGTTCTTCTGTGTATTCTTGCCACCTCTTCTTAATATCTTCTGCTTCTGTTAGGTCCATACCATTTCTGTCCTTTATTGAGCCCATCTTTGCATGAAATGTTCCCTTGGTATGTCTCATTTTCTTGAAGAGATCTCTAGTCTTTCCCATTCTATTGTTTTCCTCTATTTCTTTGCACTGATCACTGAGGAACGCTTTCTTATCTCTCCTTGCTATTCATTGGAACTCTGCATTCAGTTGGGTACATCTTTCCTCCTCTCCTTTGCTTTTCACTTCTCTTCTTTTCATAGCTATTTGTAAGGCCTCCTCAGACAGCCATTTTGCTTTTTTGCATTTCTTTTTCTTGGGGAGAAGGGAGTGGCAAACCACTTCAGTATTCTTGCCTTGAGAACCCCATGAACAGTATGAAAAGGCAAAAAGAGAGGACACTGAAAGATGAACTCCCCAGTTGGGTAGGTGCCCAATATGCTACTGGAGATCAGTGGAGAATTAACTCCAGAAAGAATGAAGGGATGGAGCCAAGCAAAAACAACACCCAGTTGTGGATGTGACTGGTGATAGAAGCAAGGTCTGATGCTGTAAGGAGCAATGTTGTACAGGAACCTGGAATGTTAGGTCCATGAATCAAGGCAAATTGGAGGTGGTCAAACAGGAGATGGCAAGAGTGAACATACACATTTTAGGAATCAGCGAACTAAAATGAACTGGAATGGGTGAATTTAACTCAGATGACCATTGTATCTACTACTGTGGGCAGGAATCCCTTAGAAGAAATGGAGTAGCCATCATAGTCAACAAAAGAGTCCAAAATGCAGTACTCGGATGCAATCTCAAAAATGACAGAATGATCTCTGTTCGTTCCCAAGGCAAACCATTCAATATCACGGTAATCTAAGCCTATGCCCCAACCACTAATGCTGAAGAAGCTGAAGTTGATTGGTTCTATGAAGACCTACAAAGCTTTTAGAACTAACACCAAAAAAAGATGTCCTTTTCATTATAGGGGACAGGAATGCAGAAGTAGGAAGTCAAGAAACACCTGGAGTAACAGGCAAATTTGGCCTTGGAGTCAGAATGAAGCAGGGCAAAGGCTAATAGAGTTTTATGAAGAGAACGCACTGGTCATAGCAAACACCCTCTTCCAACAACACAAGAGAAGACTCCACACATGGACATCACCAGATGGTCAACACCGAAATCAGATTGATTATACTCTTTGCAGCCAATAATGGAGAAGGTCTATAGAGTCAGCAAAAACAAGACCAGGAGCTGACTGTGGCTCAGATCATGAACTCCTTATTGCCAAATTCAGACTGAAATTGAAGAAAGTGGGGAAAACCAGTAGACCATTCAGGTATGACCTAAATCAAATCCCTTATGATTATACATTGGAAGATTACTGTTAGTGTATTTATTTACTGATTAAAAAACATATTTCATTTCAATTTGGTAGAGTTGAAAATTGCAAATCCAGACCTCAAGGAAACTAGGGATTACTGATATTGAGGCACCTCCACTTTCATTTCCACACCCTCCTAATACTCTATTTCTGTCTGTCTCCCAGGTTCCTTGGGCAAACCAAGTGGATAATTGATAGCTTTTTGGCTTTTAAGGAAAGTGTTATCCTCACCTATAAATTTTCCTGCTGAATTCTCACCCTTGTGCCGCCGCCATGTAAACTCTCAAATGACACTGGAAAATCACATGGACATATATTGGTTGAGATCATTGTTAGAAAAATATATCAAGCTAACCTTTGAAAAGAAAGAAAACAAAGATACATTGGATAGTCTCTTACTCTCAAGAGTCATATATTATGACTCTTGAGATAAGAGCAACTATCATGTTAGGTGTTAATAAAATATTGATACAGCATTTTATGATTATTGATGCTTTTTCACAGCATAGTAGCTGATGAATTGCCAAATGAATTGTCCAGCCAGGTCTTTGGCCCATTTTATTGGACATAGGAGGATGAATTCAATCATCCTTATTAATCAAGAGGGCTTTTTTTCACCAGTTAAAATAGCTGAGGTTCCTCTACACCTGTTAAGAATTTGGTTTCCAGTTAACACAGTCCAGAGAAGGAAGAGCATTTTAATTATTTTCTCCTTTTCTCCTTTACACTGCACAAAGTAAACATGCCTCTTTGGTGAAAGCTCCTTCCCACAGTTTGACAATTCATCAGCCATCTCTGAGTGCCTCTCTTCTTTTTGCTTTTAAGCTGGATGTTCAGACATTTATCTTCACAGAGGTGAACAGAGCGAACATCTTTAAATATGGCATCGAAATGTCCCGACCTAGATGAAAGCCTCTAAGTCAGTTCCCCTCAATCCTGTTACTGCACATTAACTCCAGACAGGATTATCTACCAGCCTGCCAGTCAAGATGTTCATGGGAAAGGGGGAGAAAATGTAAAGCAAAGAGCTTTTCTTTGCCCTGGGACTAGTGAGATGAAAATGTTTTTCTTACCTCACTTTTATTCACATGGATACAAATTACAGTTACTGCTGTATATGCTATAGGGGAAAAAAATGATCAGAAACACTCACACACTTCCTTCAGCTTAATTTCAAAAAGGTAGACAGAAACTAAATCTTATTTATCTGTGTATATAATTCATAACATATTTTAAATCAATAGATTAAATACAGAAGAAATTCAGCAGTTGTGCTGTAAAGAAGTAACAATTTAGATTGGATTGGTTTGGAGTTAATGAAATAATTAGCACCTTTTCAGTGTGATTAATTTATAGCTGTATATTAAGTGCTCAATTAATTTAAGAAATTTGAGCTCCCCAAGTGCTGGCTGAAGAAGGGAACTGACACAGCAATGGCAAAGTGTGATTGCCATTTAAGTCTTCCAAGTCACGGAATCAGTTATTGCCATATTTCCACCTTACCACATTGCCTCTAGGAAATGGCTTCTGAAGGAAGACCTATAAGCAAAACTTGAAGACCAGAAGGATCCTTTGTGTAGTAACTGGATTATGGAGTGACAGAGCAGGTGAGAAAGAGCTTTTCATGACATGATTCATGAGTATCCTATGGACAAATGTAAAAGGCAAGATGTTGAGGAGCTTTTTAGTTACAGCTTATGGGGATAAAAATATCATTGCTGTTTCTAAAGCCCTTCAAGTTTGTCTTAAATAATTGAAACAAAAATGCCCCTTTCGCAGCCACAGAACAGACACTTCATCTCTCCTAATTATATATATATACCCATGATTCTGTTTTACTTTCTGCTGAATAGATTTTTTGACTACTGTGTGTGTGCCATGCTGAGTCACTCAGTCATGTCCTAATATTTACAATCCCATGGACTGCAGCCTACCAGGCTCCTCTGTCCATGGGATTTTCAAGGCAAGAGTAGTAGAGTGGGTTGCCATTTCTCTCTCCAAGGTATCTTCCTGACCCAGGTATCAAACCCACATCTCCTACATCTCCTGCATTAGCAGGTGGATTCTTTTTGCCACTGAGCCACCTGGGAAGCCCCAAGTAGACTTTTTGACTACTGTAACTCTGCTCTTCCTTTATACTTAATTTTTAAAATGCTCGACTACAGTTTAAGCTTCTCCAATTATATCTCATTCAAAAATTTACGTTTGACATTTTTAGATTATAATCTCCTAGAGAATATGAACACATTTTCAACTCAGTTGTGTATAATACCTGTCAGAGACTGGGAAAGTCTTGAGATTTTACCATTCTTGCAAGCTCCTTTGTCAGCTGGACAATTTCATAGATACTGGACCAGAGGTAAAGGACTTTATTATTAAAAGCAATAGTCATACCCAGAATATCAGATTTTCTGGCACCTGTCCCCTGAGCCTAAGTTGCCACAAGGTAATGCAAAGAGGATCAGGTGACACCTGCAGTTACAGGGGTGGCTTTCCAGGAGAAGAACCCTAAGCTTAGGAACCCAAATCTTTTATAACGGGTAATAGGGGTGCTAGCCTTTTGTTGCAGAGAGAGACACTATTCTTGTCTTCTAAGACTTTTCATTATACAGACATTGTTGAAAACACTGGAAATGTGGCAGTATGTGCCTCTGCTCACAAGATGTATGGAAATGTCAGAGATCGCCAGAGAATTGTCTCCCAACAATATCCAGAAAAACTGTCTTGTAGAGGAACTGAAGCTGTCTGTAAAAGAAGCGAAGATTGAGGAGAACTAGGTCTTTGTCTTCTTGCAACCAAATGGAAAGTGTTTCATCTGTGCTCCTTAGAGCCCCTATTAGGTAAAACAAGGATAAATGAGTAGAAAGTGAGTGAAGTTAGTTTTTTAATCACTTGCTGTTTACTTATTTGAGTTACAAGCTCTTATGCTCATTCTGAAAAATTTAATTAATACAGAAGTGAAAGCCCTGTTCACAACTCTTCCCCATCTCACTTCCCTGGGGGAGCTACTGTGAATATTTTGATTAAAGGAAAGAAATTCTAATGATTAAAACTGCCCAATGATATAGTTGACTTTACTGGAAAAGGTCAGTTTTCATTCCAATCCCAAAGAAAGGTAATACCAAAAAATGTTCAAACTACCGCATGATTGCACTCATCTCACATGCTACTAAAGTGATGCTCAAAATTCTCCAAGCCAGGCTTCAGCAATATGTGAACCGTGAACTTCCAGAATTTCAAGCTGGTTTTAGAAAATGCAGAGGTACCAGAGATCAAATTGCCAACATCTGCTGGATCATCAAAAAAGCAAGAGAGTTCCAGAAACATCTATTTCCTCTTTATCGACTATGCCAAAGCGTTTGACTGTGTGGATCACAATAAACTGTGGAAAATTCTGAAAGAGATGGACATACCAGACCACCTGACCTGCCTCTTGAGAAACCTGTATGCAGGTCAGGAAGCAACAGTTAGAACTGGACATGGAACAACAGACTGGTTACAAATAGAGAAAGGAGTATGTCAAGGCTGCATATTGTCACCCTGCTTATTTAACTTATATGCAGAGTACATCATGAGAAATGCTGGGCTGGATGAAGCACAAGCTGGAATCAAGATTGCTGGGAGAAATATCAATAACCTCAGATATGCAGATGACACCACCCTTATGGCAGAGAAGTGAAGAAGAACTAAAGAGCCTCTTGATGAAAGTGAAAGAGGAGAGTGAAAAAGTTGGCTTAAAGCTCAACATTCAGAAAACTAAGATCATGGCATCTGGTCCCATCACTTCATGGCAAATAGAAGGGAAACAGTGGAAACAGTGGCTGACTTTATTTTTCTGGGCTCCAAAATCACTGTGGATGGTGATTGCAGCCATGAAATTAAAAGGTGCTTGCTCCTTGGAAGGAAGGTTATGACCAACCTAGATAGCATATTAAAAAGCAGAGACATTACTTTGCCAACAAATGTCCGTTTAGTCAAGGCTATGATTTTTCCAGTGGTTATCTATGGATATGAGAGTTGGACTATAAAGAAAGCTGAGCACCGAAGAACTGATGCTTTTGATCTGTGGTGTTGGAGAAGACTCTTGAGAGTCCCTTGGACTGCAAGGAGATCCAACCAGTCCATTCTAAAGGAGATCAGTCTTGGGTGTTCATTAGAGGGCCTGATGTTGAAGCTGAAACTCCAATACTTTGGCCACCTGATGCAATGAGCTGACTCATTTGAAAAGACCCTGATGCTGGGAAAGATTGAGGGCAGGAGGAGAAAGGGACAACAGAGGATTAGATGGTGGGATGGCATCACTGACATAATGGACATGGGTTTGAGTGGACTCTGGAAGTTGGTGATGGACAGGGAGGCCTGGCGTGCTGTGGTTCATGGGGTCGCAAAGAGTTGGACATGACTGAGCGACTGAACTGAACTGCACTGAACTGGGAAGTATTTTCCTACTGTAGACAAGTTGAACCACAACTTGTCAAAATTATTGGAGTGAACAAGGTACCATTTACAGCTCCTTCCAATGCTTAAATTCCATAACTCTGATAAAAATTAATATCTGATGCTATTACTCAGTTTATGAATTAGTCTATTGTTATTTTAAGGAAAAATTAATAAATGTGATATATACCAGCTTAGCTGTAAGCAAGTAATCGTTATTTCTAGTAGTGCTGAAATACCTGGGCAACAGAGAAGTCTACCATGGAAAGATTTCCCTATCCTTTACTTGTTGCCTTTCGTATATCGGGGCAGAGGCCATATGTCTAATGGTAGAGAGAAATTAGAACACTTTCCCAGTTGGTTCTATCATGTAGATGGAATATGACATTTCCACTTTCGTTAATGTTCCCCACTTGACAAAGATTGGTGGCTAGTGTTACGAAACAGAGGGCATTATCATATTCTTTCCTCAGAAAGGAGATTGTATATTGATTCTTTCTCTATGGCACTCTTCCCAGAAAGGAGAATAGATTTTGAATATAAGCTATGGTTGCTCATAAGTGTAAGGAACACCAGATAAGCAAAATAGGAATGAATTTCTTAAATACCACTTTCCAAAATTAGTTAGTTATGGCATTTTCTGGCAAAGTTAACTGAAATTACTGTGTGTGCAAAGGGACCCCAGCTTATTTCAAAGAGTGGTACCTTTCCCCATGACTTGGCATCACTGTGGAGAGGTGAGGATCTTAGGATGGGCTTGACAGCTGATTTAGACTGCAGGTGGGTGGAGAAGGTGTGGGCTGCGCTGGGCACTGAGTCTGATGCATGGTAATCAGCAATCTGCATTTTTGAATGTTGGAGGGAGCAGAGCTGGGGAATGGTTCTGTTGCCTGTGAGCTTCACCTTCTCACTGATGAATGGTAACTGAGGAGTTTGATACACCTACTTAGTAAAGCTTTGGGTGTTAACAATGTGACCCAGGCTGTGAAGCTGAATATACCTGATGTTAAGTGAAGTTGCTCGGTCGTGTCCGACTCTTTGCAGCCCCATGGACTGTAGCCTAACAGGATCCTCTGTTCATGGGATTCTCCAGGCAAGAGTACTGGAGTGGGTTGCCATTTCCTCCTCCAGGGGATCTGCCCGACCCAGGGATCGAACCTGGGTCTCCCGTGTTGTAGGCAGACACTTTACTGTCTGAGCCACCAGGGAAGTCAACTCATAACCTAATGTGATCTTGATAATTGGAAGGTACAGCTACATGATCCTTTTTATGATCAATGTTTTAATTATCTTTAAAACACTTTTTGGGGGATTTTACTGTTTTGGTTGAGTGTTTAAAGGGGGTCATATTTATAAGTGAGTCTGAACATGAACTTAGTGGCATCAACTCCAGGAATTTCTGTGTAATCTGCTGTAACTGCTTTAAAAATTTTTTTTTTAATTCTTTATTTGTCTGGGTTGGGTCTCAGTTGCGGTATATGGGATTTCTTAGTTGTGGCATGTAAACCCTTAGTTGTGGCTTGTGGGGTTTACTTCCCTGACCAGGGATCAAACCTGGCCCATTGCATTGGGAACATGGAATCTTAGCCACTGGACCACCAGGGAAGTCCCTAGATGTAATTAATTCTAATACCCTGTTGTGATTACTATGGAGTGGACCACTTGAAATTTGTAATTTGTTTAATCATTGTATCTGAGATACTTATGTCCCCTCTTTATCTCTCTCTCTCTCTCTCTCTATATATATATATATATATGTATATATCTGTATCTCCATATATATGCAACATATATACTTCATATTTATACATGTATATATTTGTATATATTTCCTCTTGATCTCACAGACAGATAGATAGATCTTGACATTTTTTGTCTTCTTGTTATTGATTCATAAAAACCCAGGTACTGAATATATGTGTGATGCAGTTGGTAAAGAATGCACCTGAAAATGCAGAAGACACAGGAGACATGGGTTCGATCCCTGGGTTGGGAAGATCCCCTGGAGTGGGAAATGGCAACCAGTCCAGTATTCTTGCCTGGAAAATCCCATGCACAGAGAAGCCTGGCGGCTACAGTCCACAGGATCCTGAAGAGTCAGATATGACTAAACACGTACCATATATATAGTTTTCTCATTTCCTTCCGCTATTTTTTTTTATACCTTTAGATGTAAAGCACTTGTCTCCAACAGATGCACTCAGGATTTACTCATGAATCCATTTTAACACATAACCCAGAAAAGCAGATGCAGACGGTGTGAATTTCTTTTAAGCCTACTCCTTGACTTTCTTCAGCTCTTCTGTCCTGTGCTGTGGCTTCTGCAGAAGAATCAGTGCTTGCTGCTTGAACAGTGGAATTAGATGTTAAATATGTTGACACTGGTGCCCAGTACCCTGGTGGTGAGCTCTGGTTTCCTCAACTTTTTCTCATAATAAAACCAAGGAAACTTGTAAGAAAATGTTTAAGACTTGATGATTTAATTTAAATAATTAATTCTTAGAGGAAGTGGTTTTAACAACACAAGGGTTAAGCAGGAGACAGGAAAATGAACATATCTTAAAACTCCAGTGTCTATCCAGATCTGTTTCTGTTTTTAAGTTAAATTCTGATTAATAGCCTGAAATGTGTATGAAGTCTTGTTCAGGTTTAATTTGGAGCATAAATGTGCTATGTTCAGCTTTTTAACAGATACTGTGGGTGATTTCTTTAATATCTTTTATTCATGTGATCATATATACACAGGAATATACATAATGTATATACTACATGTATTTCTATTCAGAATGTGCTTGTGTGACTTTCTATAACCCAGTTTAAATGGGAAATACTTACCATTCTGAAATATTTACCTCTGAGTTACTTGACACACAAGTGTGATGAGTCTAACATGACTGGTATAAAGTATGCTCCGGTATATCATTTTGTTGACTTTGGTCACAGGAGGCTGAGGAATTGATCTGCCATTACAAGCAGAGCTGTCATTACAAGTAGAGCTAAACATGGTGGTCTCCACTGTCTTGGAGCTGTCCTTTATCTTACCATTCTCACAGACATTGGGCCAGCTTCTCTTTCTGTCTGCTGGGCTGACACTCACCTTCATCCAGCGTGATATGCTTCACATTCCCATAGACATGTCCTGTGATGTCGGAGGTTTAGAGCCTGCACTGCCTTCTCACGTGCATGGATTGGAAAAGATGCTCTGTGGTATTTATTGAGTACCCATGAAGTGCTAGGTGCTGTGATAGTGCCTTCATGATGGGGTCCAGCTCTGAGCACACTACAGCGTGGCAAGTTGACAGACTGGATTGTTTTCTAGCTTTAATTTGTCAGGCTAAGAAGGGAATATCGGCCCATTTCTCCTCTATTCTGTGAGGAGTGTTTAACTTTATTCTGTATTGTGTTCCTTGCATACCTGCTGACAATCTGAAGATAATACCATTTGGTGCGTAAAGCTTTTATTGTTGTTTGCTCGCTAAGTTCTGTTCAACTCTTTGGGACCCCGTGGACTGTAGCCCGCCAGGCTCCTCTGTCCATGGTATTACCCAGGCAAGAATATTGAAGTGGCTTGCTATTTCCCTCTCCAGAAGATCTTCCTGACCCAGGGATTGAACCCATGTCTCCTACATATCCTGCATTTTCATTCAGGTGGATTCTTTACCACTGAGCCACCAGGGAAGCCCAGTGCATGATGCTAGAAATCCTTATTTGTTCTGGTATTATATAATTTATGTTTGCAATTTCAGACAGGTACAGATTTCTCAGAGTGTATGGTGTTTCTTGTATGAACATTCCCCAAATTCGTCTCAGCTTCTTTAAAACTGGGACTTAAAAACTCAAATGACTACGTTCGGCTCGATAACCGCAGACAGTAATGACACCTCTAAGTAGCTAATGCAGGCGTGTAATATCCTCATAGCCCTGATTTAACTTTATTTACAGATTAAAATTGAATTGCAACTGATTTATTGATATAATAGGCAGAAAGTGATTATCAAGCATCCGTCACTGATGGAGGAAAACCAATCAAATTATGCTCCATGGTTTGCTTTAACCTAACCTAACTCATCACCTTATAAAACTCAGAGGATTTGAGTCATACGCTCTCACTAAAGTCAATGAGCCACAACTCCCACTAAACTCATATCTGCTCCTTTCAAGGCATGCAGGAGTTATACTAATTTGCACAACTGCAAGTTGTCATAAAAGGAAATGGCAATGGGCTGGAGATTTAGCGTCTGTACTTCCTCACTGTGTTTGCAGTCATGGGAATACTATTCTTTAATGTTTGTTGCAAACCCATAAGGATTTGGTGCTGTGCAATCCATGAAATGGTGTCAACCTGTGCTGAAAGGATGCAGGGAGTAAAGGCTGGTGGTGCCTTCAACAGTGACAAGCAGACTAGGAAAGGTGTCCCTTTGAAGGGAGAGCTGGGGTCGGTCTTTTTTTCAGACAGTTATAAACACCTTGATTAGGTGACAATGCTCAGTGTGGTCTTGGACATTTATATTTCTCCTCCTTAGAAGTGGAAAAGGGATGCGGTGGAGAGAATATAGTGGAGCAGATTAATCACCCCATGCCAGTAGCTGAGCAAGGTGCCTGGGGGCGTATGGGTTTCCTTCCCTTCTGATCACTAAAAGGTGGCAAAATTAAGTTTCTAAAAATCCAGTGCCATCATGTTTCAGAGGGTTCCTAATGTCATGTGGAGAGACAGCTGACAGCCACACTCACTCTCATCACTTGGAGCATTCTTAAACAGAGAGCTTTATGTTTATGCACTTGCATGTTATATATCCTGAAATATATTTTAAAAAAGCTATCCCTCTGGGAAGCATCATGTGAAACTTTAAGATATAATCCTTACATTTATCCTCATCTGTGTTGCTGCTAGTTATTTCTTATGCCTTGGATGGAAGATACTGCTATTGTCAGTAAGGACTGTTTTAATTGCACCTGAGCCCTTAGGAGATTTGGAGAAAGGACATACTTAATAGAAATCCAAGTCTGTATAATGGCAGAGTTGAATTTGTTTTTATGATACTGTTGTGTGGTATATTGTTAATTCTTAAGATATTCATCTCTACTTTAGAAAACAGAATTCCTTTTGAACTGTTTTCAGCATCTTGTCCTCTAAATCTAGTAGACATGTTCATTGACTTCAAGACTTATTTCTTATGTATGTGAGTGCCAAAAGAAATAGAGAAAGATGTAACCCTTCCTATAATTAGATAGAGGTACATATTCACTTTTATTCTCCCATCTAATATTACTGACCTACATGACAAACTTTCTTTCTTAATGAGTATTTTTTTAACTCACATGTAACCTTGTACACCATCTGCATGTCATGCATATTTACTTTCTACATCCAATATCCAAATATGCATAATTTAAAGAAAAGACAGATAATGATATAATTTAGGTATTATTTTCAAGAATTTCTGGGTTGGAAGTGGAGTGCAGAGAAATACTAATTTGTCTCCTTTCATTTATTGCTGTTTGTTGTGCTTTAGTCGCTAAGCTGTGTCTGACTCTTTTGTGACCCGTGAACTGTACCCTGTCAGGCTCTTCTGTCCATGGGATTTCCAAGACAGGAATACTGGAGTGGGTTGCCATTTTCTTCTCCAGGGGATCTTCTTAACCCAGGGATTGAACTTGCATCTCCTGCCTTGGCAGGTGATTCTTTACCTCTTAGCCACCAGAGAAGCCCACTATTTCTTCTTCTTCTTATAAGGGCACAAATCCATCATGGGGCTCCACCCTCACGGCTTCATCTAAACACAATCATTTCCCAAAGATCTTATCTTCAAATGCTATATTGGAGCTTAAGGCTTTAGCATATGGGCTTCTGTGGTGGCTCAGTGGTAAAGAATCTGCCTGCCAATGCAACAGACACAGGTTTAATCCCTGGGTCAGGAAGATCCCCTGTAGGAGGAAATGGCAACCCACTCCAGTGTTCTTTCCTGGAAAATTCCACGGACAGAGAAACCTGGCAGGCTACAGTCCACGAGGTCACAAACGAGTCAGGCACGACTTAGCAACTAAACAATATGAATTTTGATGGGACACATTCAGTCTACAGCAAAATTTATTCGAAAGAAAACTGCTATTCTCAAAATAAGTATTTTCATTAAAATGGAACCTGTGTATAGAACACCCAACCCATGTCCATCATATAGCTGAAGCATGGTTGTTCTTGGTTCCTAATCCCTTTATCCTTTTTTAATGAAATGTATTTCCCATTATGACATATGATATGCCCCTGGAGGGATATTCTCTGCCACTATATCCTATGGGTTTCCTTTGTTTTTATGCTTGTCCTCTCACCACAAAACTCTGTTTTCATTCTTTTTACTGGAAAATCTGTGTCATTTATCATTTTAGCGTTTGCCCTTACAGCTCATCCCTGTAACCTCTTATTACATGTTTCTTTGTAGCCCCTTTAGGACCTGGAATCCTCTGTTTCTATGGTTCTTGCTGTAACACTGTCACTAACATCTCTAGCAGTCTAAACAAACATCTGCAGCATTTAATCTTGGGAATTTAGAAAACACAAGAAATACTTCAGGACGTAAGATGCTCTTTGTTAATTTGCATTCAAAAGATACTGGTTCTTCCTCACTTTTACTTTGGGATGCTATGCAACTATTCGTTTATTTAGAGATGGCTACATTTCATAGCTTGCAGAAGATTTCGATAAGAAATTGTATGAACTTTGACATATGTTCCTTTTTCTTACTGGGAGAATGCAGTAGGCAGGCTATTCTAAATGGAAGGCAAAAGTCTAGCTTTACATGCCATTATCTGTGCACGCTTGCTAGGATTTTAACTTTGGTGCAGTGCTTTCACAGATTACCATGCCCCAGGGGACCTGGGGAGCATTAAGCACAGGCCATTGACAGGATAAACCATGCATGCTTTGTAGGCATGCACACCAAATACTCTTATGAAAAAGCACTTGCTTTATGTATTCAGTGATTGAGTTGTAAGCACTAGTACTTCAACCGCTTCATGAGAAACTCATTTCATATTCTGTTTCATTCAACTAATATTTTATTCAGCCCCTAGTATAATTCATTTATTGCTGCAAGTCTTAGAAATATAAAGATGAATATGATACACTTCTGGCCCTCAAGGAGTTTATGGTTTAAGGATGAGGAAATCATCCATATAGCAGATATAGTGTAGTGACATATGTATTAGCCAATTAATATATGTGAATGGACATTTATGCTGCACCAGGAAGAGCAAGTTGTTATGTTAGTGAAAAAGCGAGGAGGAAAGGGCCTCCCATAAAGAGATCAGCATGATGGCCATATGATTCGAACGCAGGGATGAGAGAGCATAGATTTCAGACTCATCTAGCCAGGGCTCCAGGGGGCCATCAGCCGGAAATATAAATCTGGGTACTTATTGGCTTTTGGTAGTTGCTGAAGCATAGGAAGACATAATTGAAGTAAATAATGTAGGGGCAGCAAGGAGACCTTCAATAGTAATGGATATTTGGAGGAAGAGAAGATTGTGAATGGGACTAACAACAACAAAAAAAAAATCAGGGCGGTTTCAACATGAGAACAGAGATATTGAAGCTAAAGAAAGAGCATGAAGAAGAAAATTGGTTAATACGTGTATTCTGGGCTTCCCTTGTGGCTCAGACAGTAAAGAATCTGCCTGCAATGCAGGAGACCTGGGTTCGATCCCTGGGTCAGCAAGATTCCCTGGAGAAGGGAATGGCAGCCCACGCTAGTATTCTTGCCTGGAGAATCCCATAGACAGAAGAGCCTGGCAGGCTACAGTCCATGGGGTCACAAAGAGTTGGACATGACAGAGCAACTAAAATAAAAAATAAAACATAAAGCATGCATCCTGGGGAAATAGATCTAAAATAATATCTTAAAATGTTGGTGCTCTAGCACAATTTTTATTTTCATTTTTTGTTATTATTATTCTGAGACATCACTAAAAATGTAGGCCGTCTCATAAAAGATTTTGTCCCATAGAGATGCTGAATGTCAAATGAGTTTTTCCTCTTGAATGCTGAAGCCATGATATAATTATAACTTTTAAAGGATGCTGAGATTTGAACTTTTTTTTAAAAAAAGTAGGCCTAGGGTTAGCCCTGACTGCATTGAGATTTGTATGAATCAGTTTTGGCACCGTTCCTTTATCCCCAGCCAGATTCTGGAAAAGATGGTCTGCTGGTACTTAAAAGAGAAAGTGCTAATAACTCACAGCTAAAGTGAAATTGCTCAGCATGGTCTTGCCAAATCCCTCTTTTGAGTTTGATCTGGTTGTTACACTGCAGCTCAGGAATTTCAGGGAGCCGCTTTCTCACAGAGGACAGTACAATTAGGTGAGCCTTAGGTGATTAAGAAACGAATGTTGACTGAGTGATCATTGCATATCTGGAGGGAGGCCACAGACCCTGCCCTGTTCAATACTTTCATCAGCAATTTGGATGAAGTCCCAGGGAGTAAACCAATGGAGAGAAGCCACAGGGAGGCGGATATTGGTTCTGTAAAAGGTAGTACTTTCTCACAATCATAGTTGTCCAAAAATGTTTTCGGTCTGTCGATGGCAAAGAGCTCTTCATCACTGGAAACGCTGAGTGCTTTAAAGTTCTGTATGTTTTCGGGTCATTTTCTGTTCATGGGAGGGATTAGATTAGGTGACCACCGCTTCCTTTTAGTTCTCACAGTTTCTATTCTAAGGACATTCTCTATGTTTCTAAATCTGGGTTTGCTTTCCTTACAAGTAAGAGTGAAATAAGAAGCTTGCCACAAGGATGGCTTTGCCTCTGACATCTTTTCCCTAACTCAGTGTACTCCCTGCCCTACACACACACCCTTTCCTCCTTTGAGCCTGACTCTCTGGAGCGACTATAAATCACAGAGCACACTTCTGAAGAATTGTGGGAGAAAGTCTATGGCATATTGAGCACTTCTTTTCGCTTATTATCTGGTGCAGATTATATCTCTGTGGCTCAACCTTTCTCTATCATTGAAGAAAAAAACTATTTTGAAGCTCTGGAAAGCAGGCAAAGGTTAAGTAAATCATACATGTAGAGGGCTGAAAGTGTCCTAGAAATGATTCTTTTTAAGGTCAGGGCCACGTGCCTGTTTTATCATAACTTCTTACCAGAAAGTGTGTTTAGGGCACAGCTACTATTATGGAGCATTGGATCATAACCTACTTGCTCCCATATTGTCAGGTTTTGAACTGTCTGCATTAGGGCCACTAATTTACTTCACTCCATACCAATTAGTTAAATCAACTCTGGATCTAAATATATGCTTGCTCCTTGTGCAAAAAAAATCCCCATTTCCTGACAATCCCTATGCTTCTCACTTGATACATTTAGGGAAATATGCTCATGCCAAGCTTCTGCCCAAGAACCTCACTTTAGAATTTCAGACATTTTAAATTCAGCAAATCAGAAAACAGTTCTTTCCTTTTCTGTTTTATATCCAAGAAACCATGTTAAGCTAAATAATCATATAATTATTGTGACAGTTTAAAATAGCTAAATACAGAATTTCCTACTTGGCTGATTGCCAGGGTCGTCTCTATCTCTTGTCTGACGTGAATTTCCTGCAGAAGAGAATCAATGAACAGCCAAATGAATTTTACAGGAATTCCATGGGTGTAGTCTATTTCCATATTCCTTATTTACTTCCAGGTACATCTCATACGGTCTAGTTAGTCTATTACCCCTTTAATCTACATGTTTCTGGCAACCAGTTGGCATTAACAAGTATTATAGGTATTTGAAAATTGTTGGCAAAACAACTTTCTTGGAAGACAGAACAAAAGAATTAGAAGGTTTAGAGGTCAGGCAACTTCTAATATCTTATACCATTGACAGTGATTTTTTCCTATCATAGTTCTTCTCTGACCTGTTAGTGAAGGACAAAATTCTAAAAAAATGTTTAGTTAGCACGTGCATTTTGTATAACCAAAGCTCTTGACTTAAAGTGCAGGCTGTATGGAGAGGCAGTCCCTGAAATAAAAAAGACTATTTACCTCTTCCTGTAATTATGCTGGCTTTTTGTACTAGTTCTGTCCTTCATCTTGTTAACATCATTGTAGGATGGCATCTGTGGTACTTGCAGATGCCTATCTACCAGAGGTTCAGGGCTTCAAATACCGTTTGTGTTTCCTCCTGTGAACCTTGCAATGTTGCATCCTTTAAAACAATGGAAGATCAAACTTACAAACAGGAATGCTTCACGGATAGAAAGTCCTGAATTAGCTTCTTTTAAAACCACTTGGGCTTTACCATAATACATATAAGGCCTGTGTGGTAATTTTTGCACTTATTGATGCTTTGTAAAAGTTTTCATCAATTTTTTTGTGTCAGTTTGTACCGCAACTTTTCTGTCTATAACCCCCAAGTTCTCTCACAAAAATAATTTTTTCAATATGCAAGCTATTTGGTTTTGTTTCTTTGGTTTGCTTTTTTTTTTTTTTTTTAACAAAGCTGTGGATCTCTTTAAATTGCTATATCATCAATGTATCTGTAAATTAAATGATTCTTTAACTCTTTGAATAGTGTGAAGTTTTAAAAGAGAGATTGTTATTCTCCAAGAAAACTGACTTTTTTTTGCTTTGAAATATGGTCAAAGGAGTTTAGAAATTTTCTCACTGTGAAAACTGACTTTCTAAATACAATTTTGTAGCAGCCATTTGAGATAAGGAAGTGATGCAGTTTTACCATAATTTAGATAAAAATCTTCCTGTTGAGCAAGGAGGGAGCTTGGGCCTGAGTTATGTTGGATTATTTACATTAATTAAACAACTAGGGCACTTTAAAATTCTGCAGCTTTATAGCTAAGTATGAAGTTTTTATTGCACTAAATTATTATATTTTTCTGCTTCACAGGAAGGTTAGCCTGAGTTTTACTCACAGTTTAATTGATTTGGGATATTAACCTTGACAGGTGGATTTCTGGCTATGAATACTTACATAAGGACCAACCAACGTGTGATTTGAGCACAGTGAGACTGTGCAATAAAAGTGACCTATTAAAAAGAGCTTCATTCTTTTTTTCATTATAAAACATATACTTTTGAAGGGCACAGACAAATGTCCCTTATCACACCATGAAACACCAGACGCACATTTCCATTTCTTCTTAAAGTTAAAAATTTTCCAGAAATCGAAGAATTAAATTACTCAGTTCATTTACAATAGCCCTTTTCCTCTAGAAGGCTTTTCAATTAAAATTTTTTCTATGGACCTCTGAGTGGATAGTACGGGTGAAAGACAATGTGATAGAAGCAAAAGAAATCACCCAATTTTAAGGAAGACTCAGAGCAGCTTCTTAAGCATGAAAATGTTGGAGGTCCTTATGGGCACAGGGAGGGCAGGTGAGCTGTAGGAAAGGTTAAGGGAGTTCTGGTAAGGACTTACTGCATTCTCTGTATGCTGATGGTTTCTTTACCCTGTGTGGTAGTCAGTTATCCCTTAATTTATCCTTTGCACAAATACCTTCCTTAGTCTTTATTTTCTGATTATGTGTATTTGTTCCATTTGGCGGTCACTAAGGAGATGGAGAAACAACTAGGTCATGAGATCCAATATTGTTACCAGCAGTGGTTAATTGAACCTGACAGAACCGAATGGAGAATGTAGACATTTGAAGACAAACTCATCAGCTGTAAAAAGGTGAGAGATGTTGCAAAAAATGGGCCATACAGATACAGCAGCTATGTAGCAAACTGCAGTAATTAAGGCTTGAGGAAACCTGTTATGCAGATGGGTGAGAGGAAAAGCATAAGTAAGATTAGGAAGAGCTCATCTCAGAAAGCATGGCAGGGTGCAAGTGTATTGCTGAATTTTTAATTCCATCTTAATTAATTTCCCTCATATAGCACCTTTTCTTTTAAGCACATGTATAAGAGAAATTGAACCAGAGTTAGTTGAAAAATTTAGAAAATGTTGCACTGTCACTGAAGATGTTTTACATTTCAACATTTTTTATTCATAGCATGTAATATATTCTTATTTTGGAAGTTAGATTGTAATCATAAGGAGAGTGTATTGTCATGTCATGTATTGATATTCCCAAATACAGCATAGTTCTATGTATAGGTGATCTGTATAGGTCAAGTGAAATGAAAGTTCAAGATTTTTGAGAGTTTATACATCATCATTATTTAATCAATTAACAGTGCACAATGTTTCAGAAAACACTTGATTTTCTTGAGGTTTTTGAAAATCTCATTAAATTATAGTAATAAATTTAAAAAGCTTCAAGTTACAATTTTAACACTATCCTGGAATAAACATACAAATAGTAATATTAGAGTTTTATTTTTCCTATGATACAACAAAGTCTGAATATTAAGGTTAGTTTTACATCGGGGCTTCCCTGGTGGCTTAGTTGGTTAAGAATCTGCCTGCAATGCAGGAGACCCTGGGTCGGGAAGATCCGCTGCAGAAGGGATAGGCCACCCACTCCAGTATTCTTGGACTTCCCTGTGGCTCAGCTGGTAAAGAACCTGCCTGCAATGCAGGAGACCTGGGTTTATCCCTGGGTTGGGAAGATCCCCTGGAGAAGGGAAAGGCTACCCACTCCAGTATTCTGGCCTGGAGAATTCCATGAGCACATGACTGAGCGACTTTCACTTTACATTAATTAAATTATATGCTTGGAATTAAATTTTGGTTTACTTTCTTAGTTTAGTGCACACTCATAGCTGCCATGATACTTGATGCAGTTTGTTATGTTAAGTGTTCTACAGTGAGCTTCGCAGTAGCTGAGAGTTGTTGGCTGGAGTTTGTTTATTTATACAGTCTAGAAATGGAGAAGGAAATGGCAACCCACTCCAACATTCTTGCCTGGAAAATTCAATGGATAGAGGAGCCTGGTGAGCTACACACCATGGGGCCGTAAGAGTTGGACGTGACTTAATGACTAAACCACCACCACCATAGTCTAGTAGTTGTTCCACCCAGAGGGGATAATGTGTTTCAAAGCCTGCTGGGAACAAAGGGAGTTCAAACTTAGAGAGAGGGAGTTCTTAGGAAACAGAAACATGCTGAAACTTCAGTCCCTTAGGGAAGGGGTTATAGCCTGGTGATGCAGAATCAGTTCAGTAGTAAACTAGACATTAAGACCTTAGGAATATTTGTTTTGAAAAGAGGGTATAGGCTCTACTTTGGACTGCTAGAGTAAAGATGACTCTTGTGCTGGATAAAATAGATTCTTCCAGGAATTTTGTCTGAAATGAAGCAATGACACAGCTCAAGTCCCATAGATAGTAAAACAGATTACAAACATGGCTTCAAATATCTGATTATGACACAGAGTAAGTAAATTTTAATCAGTCCCTGGATGTGTCAGAAAAACTACAAGTGCTCAGAAATTCCAGGTAGAATAGAACCATAGAGAGGATTTAGACGTCTTGGAATTACTTTAAGAGTAGGTCACTGCTTGGTACCACCATGGTGGCTTCAACATGATGGTTTCTACAGAGTAGCCTAAATTTATAGCTATTTATTTATTTATTTATTTTTATATTTTGACCATGCTATGCAGCATATGGGATGGTATGTAAGATGGCTCCCCAACCAGGGATTGAACCTGGGCCTCTGCAGTGAAAGCACTGAATCCTAACAACTAGGCCACCAGTGCATGTGTGCTAAGTCACTTTAGTTGTGTCTGACTCTTTGCGACTCTAGAACTGTAGCCCACCAGGCTCCTCTGTCCATGGGATTCTCCAGGCAAGAATACTGGAGTGGGTTGCCATGCCCTTCTCTAGGGGATCCACCTGACCCACGGATCGAACCCATGTCTCTCATGTCTCCTGCATTGGCAGGCACGTTCTTTACCACTAGTGCCCCTGGGAAGCCGCCAGGGAACTCCCCTAACTTCATAGCTATTTAAAAATTCTTTAGTATAACCAGTTTGGTTCCTTTTCCCAATCTAATTCAGCCTTGTATAATCTGGGTTGCCATATTAAATATGGAATACTCAGTCAAATTTGAATTTCAGATAAAACAATGAATTTACTTTAGCATAAGTATGTCCCAAATATGGTACAGAACATACTTATACTAAAAAATTTTTCTTTCTGTGAAAAATAATTGGGTAATAAATATCCTGAATCAGATTTCAGAATATCTTCCAGTTGTCTTTTTGACGTAAGGGGCTGTTTAGCTAGCATAAAATTAATAAGTAAAATACTTGTTTTGAAATGGAAGGTTTTGTACATATAATTACATTCTGGTATTTATTTTTTCAGAAAAAGCTGAGGCTGGAATTATTTTAATTATTTTCCTTCTGGATACATTTTGAATTACTTATCCTTGAAATTTTGTTTTCATTGGGAAATTTCTGTGACTTCTGTTTTTAAATTTTCCTAGGCAAAAATTTCAGTTTCTTTATTTTGTTCTAATCTGAAATGTTTCTATGTCTTTGGTTATTACATCTGAATTATTTTCTCTTGTTACTTCTCTAAGGAAGTGTATTATTTTCAGTTTATGTTATCTGTTTTCACTCTTCTCCATGTTAGGGTATCTTCCTTCTCATTTTTGGACTCTATTTAGTTTTCTCTTCCTAATTCTTATTTTGTTTTTCTCATATTATTGATGAATATATTTTTGTAATTTTATATCTACTTTTATTGTTTCTATAAGTGATTTCTCTTGTGTTTATTTTTGTACTTTCGAACACTATATATGTTTTTATGTAATGGAAGTTATTTTTTCATGTGTATTAGTAACTACTACTTTCTATTTTTGGAAATATTGTGAGATATTTTCATTTCAGGGAAAAAATGATCTTCCTTTAAGTCCCTTTATTTTCCTGTGCTTATTTTTCCTTTTACAAATACTTTTCTACTTGGTTGCTATGACTCATAAAGAAGATATTTCAAGAATGGTGATATTGCATTGACTTAATTTACATTTTGGCTAAACACTTTGTGAGTAAACACTGCTTCAGACAGTTCAGACAGCTATTTAAAGCAATTTTGATTTTAGTTCTATTGACTTACATATGAAAGACATATGGGAGAGGAATTAAAGTCACAGTTCTCTGCTTAAATGAAACCTGAAGTACAAAGATACTTTTGAATTTCCTCTATAATACTTATATCTATCATAAACCAGTAGTTAAAAATAAAACAAAAAAACTGGTGGATAGTTAAGATTTATACTTTCTTCATTAGATCATCGGTACATGAGAGAAAATTTGTTCTTCAAAACTTAATTTTCTATGATGTTATATTCTTTCTATATTTGTCATATTCTTTCTTGCACAGCTTTCCTTAATTAAATCCATCATCAGACTTCTATTGTATCTTTACCTTTGGATTTTTCAATAATGGCAAACTAGATAAAATAACTTTATTGCTATTATTCTCTTTTTCTTTATGGTTAAATTCTGCTAGATTTCATGAAATCTCCCCTTGGCTTCTGAAGTTGAACTAATAGACTTTCTAAACTGGAAAAAGTCTTTGACACTCTTAGAATCTGTGGCTCCCTGTTTTCACTGATCTTTGTCTCTATTGCAGCCACTGCATTATTTATTTACATTTTAGAGCACTGTTCTCCAAAAATTTCATTGGAGAGAGTAAAAATTGAAACAAGGATGCCCGAGTGTGAAATTTGCAAAACAGGTGCACTGGGTGTCCTGAGCCGTTTTCTAATCCTCACCCCCTTGCTCTGTGAGCTGTCTTCTGTGAACTACCTTGCAGATGCCCATTGTTTATCCAAAGAATTAATTTTGCCCAGATTCTTAATAAGCCCCCTTTTTCCGTGTGTAACTGAATGACTTATTTGGACTCTGGTAATGACTGAGCGACTGAACGGAACTGAACTGAATGTCTCATTTCCATCAGAATCTTCCAGCATCTTAGATATGTGTTGTCACCTATCAACCAGCAGCTCTGCCTGTGACAGTGCCACTTTAATGTTCCCAAAGAGGGACTTGTCTTTTATCTGATGCTCTTATATCTAGTTCTTAGAGAACTATATTCTTAGGCTCTAGTTCTATAGTCTTTTGGGATTTGTATTTTGCAAGCCTGGTAATGATTTATTACGATGGGTTCATTGATCTATTTATGGCAGTAACAATGTTTAGAAAGTGGGTTACACCACAGAAAAATAGAATGTGAGCAGACATTCCATAAAGAAAGACAAAGGGATTTGACTTTTAGGACATAACCATTCTAACGGCATATATCTACCAATTTGATCATGACCCATTATAGGAAAGGGAGCCTAGCGTGCTGCAGTCCATGGGGTTGCAAAGAGTCGGACACGAATTAGTGACTGAACAACAACAGCAACTTTATAGGAATAAACCCCAAAACTATCCAACCTAAAATCTAAAGCATGACTTCACAAGAAATATAGTGGGGAAGAAAAACATCTTCCTTTTCAAAGCTAATCTACTTGTTTCATAAGAGCTCTTAGTTACTTTGAATTTCTTTTCTCATCTCAATTAATATATATTTTTAATCTTTGTAAATTAAGGGGGTGCAGTATGATATTGTGGTGATATTGTAGAAAGGCTTATCAACCAAAACTGAAATTTAGTGTCAGTTCTACAACTAAATAAAATAGGCATATAACTTTAAATTGCACTTCTTAATCTCTCTGGTCCTCAGTTTTCCTGATGGGTAAAGCAAAGAGGTTAAATTCTGAGACATCATCTAGAATCACACTTAATTGTGGGTATATAGAGAGTACCTGGACTCTCTGCTGTTACTGAATTTTCCTCTTTCCCTTCCATATGAAAGTTCATTTAAAATAAATTATAGTAGCTGCTAGATAGAAAAAGTAATCCAAACTACTGACCAGACCCCTTTACAGTAATTTGACCTATATCATTGGAAGCATAATTTTTATTTTATCATATTAAAAGAAATAAGTTTTCATCAGTAACACAACTGTATCACTTTAACCATACACATGATATATAACAAGCTGAAAAAATACAAAGAAAATTATACTATCATGGTGAAGTTTAGATCAATGCAAATCTAAGCTTATTCTAAAGCAATCTTCCAAAAATGGCAACTTTTATGTGATTGGTTTTTCTTAGGTGTTAACACAGTTAAAAATATATAATTATGGTTTAGGAAAGGAACATTTTAGTACTAGATTAGAATGGATTTTCTGAAAATTTTGAATCTCTTAGAGACTTCCATATTATAGGCATTTTCATTATGGACGAATTCATCTCTTTCTAGTGAAACATGGTACTGATGAAGTGGGGCAAGTTACTTTAGTTTTTGTTCTGGGCTTCCCGGGTAGCTCAGCTTGTAAAGAATCTGCCTGCAATGCAGGACACCCCTGTTTGATTCCTGGGTTGGAAAGTTCCCCTGGAGAAGGGATAGGCCACCCACTCCACTATTCTTGGGCTTCTCTGGTGGCTCAGTCGGTAAAGAATCTGCCTGCAATGTGGGAGACCCAGGTTCGATCCCTGGGCCAAGGTAGATCCCCTAGAGAAGGAAATGGTGACCCACTCCAGTATTCTTGCCTGGAGAATTCCATGGCGACATAGGGACCCACAGTTGATGAGTTTGCGAAGAGACACGACTGAGCGACTAACACACACACGTCTCTTTTTCTCTTTAGTGAGTGTTCAGATATATCAAAGAGAAGACTTTTTAATTTTTCCATTGGCTAGCTTCCAAGTTTGTTCAGGTCATTTTTTGTTTATCACATTTTTGTAGAGCACATGTTGACCCAGAGAAAAGAGCAATTTTGTTGTTTCCTCTCCCCACTGAAACAACGGATATAAAATTATTTATTTGCTTAAATGCATCAGAATTTTCTGGGAACATGATCAAAGACAGACGAAAGTATGACTTTAGCAATCTAAACAGCAAAAAATAAAAATAATAATTATAAATAAATAAAAACAAAAACAAAAAACAAAACGAGATCAAACTCTTTTGGGAAGAAGGTACTGAGAAGTATAATTTGCTTCATTCTCTGCCCTTAATGGTATCTCCTTTTGGAGATCATGTGCTCCCCAGACTCTGTACTCACTATTAAGGAATGTGCTGTGTGTGTGTGCTTGGTCATGTGTGACTCTCTGGGACTCTGTGGACTGTAGCCTACTAGGCTCCTCTGTCCATGGAATTTTCCTGGCAAAATACTGGAGCAAGTTGCCATTTCCTCCTCCAGGTGGTCTCCCCTAGGGGTTGAACCCACATCTCCTGCATTGGAAGCGGACTCTTTACCGCTGAGCTACCTGGGAAGCCCTATTTGAGGAATACTCCTTATTTAAAAAGTAGGATCTGGACTCAAAACAAAGCAACCTCCCAACTCTGAGGTGTTCTAGATTAAAAAAAAATTCTGAATTCACCAACATGACAGACCCAATTCCCATGATAATGTACTGAGTAGGCCAAAAAGTTTGTTTGGGTTTTTCCATAAAGTGGTATGGAATAGTAACAGAAGACATAAGCTTTCTTAGGTTAACAGCTTGATATTTTTCATTTTATTGATTTATAATACTCCAGTGAATGACAGGCGAATTTTACTGACTTTTACCTTCTTAATTTAGTACTGAAGCTATGTATTCTTTTGCATATATATTAGTTTATTCATTAGAAGCTGTAACACTAAATTGTATTATGTGGATCATGTGCAAATAATAGAAACTCTGTTCCTAAGTATAAATATGCTGGTCTGTTTTAGGAAATATATTCAATTAGTATGAGGTCAAAATGGTTCATGGTACTAAAGATAGAATTGAGGATTTAAATTTATGATTCTAATGCTGACTCACTGCAAGGTGTGAGAAAAAAAAATTTTCTGATCTGTTGTGAGTAATTATAGTAATGAGGAACCTTGAAAATGTAAGCTGTTAATTAATAAGGCTATGTCTAATTGTAACTGCTTTATACCAGTGTCTGGCATTTTGAACAGTAATCAGATATTAATGTAGCCTCACATATACAGAGTTTTAATCACTGTTTCTCCATAATTTATTCTTAACCCACCTCTCTGTTTAGCTCTCTGTATCTTGAGTCAATCAAATGTCTTCCATTTCTTGCAACAATTATTTTATTCTAATATTTTTATTCTGAGGAAAGATGAGGTTTTTTTTTTCCCCAAGTCAGTTTATCCTGTCACCATCTTTCTTTGGCCACATTCCATCTTTGCCTGTTTCTATAAATGAGACATTTCAATTGTTTTTTGAGTTTGTCTATACTTCCTTTTCTTCTAGTTGTATTGAGACATAATTGACATGCAGCACTGTATAAGTTAAAGGTGTACAGCATAATGATTTCACTTACATGCATCATGAAATGATTACTAGAGTAAATTTAGTGAACATCTCTAATCTCACATGGAGCTTCTCAGGTGGCGCTAGTGGCAAAGAACCCAGCTGCCAATGCAGGAGACGTGAGATATGGATTTGATCCTGGAGTCAGGAAGATCCCCTGGAGGAGGGCATGGCAACCCACTCCAGTGTTCTTGCCTCCCAGAATCCTATGGACAGAGGAGCTTGGTGGGCTACAGTCCATAGGGTCGCAGAGAGTTGGACACGACTAAAACTACTTAGCATGCAAGCATAATCTCATGTAAGTACAAAATTAAATAGAAAAATAATTTTTTTCTTATGATGAAAACTCTTGGGATTCACTCTTAACAGTTGTCATATGTATAATGTGCAACAGTATTAACCTCATTTATCATGTTGCACATCTCTAGTACTTCTTTAGCTTATAACTGGAAGTTTGTACCTTTTGACATCCTTCATCCAATTGCCCCTCCCCCATCCCTCTTCTCCAGTAAACCAAAAGTCTGATCTCTTTTTCTATGAGTTTGTATATTTTTGAAAAATAATTGACCTACAAAACTGTGTTAGTTCCTGTTACACAACACAGTGATGCAATATTTCTATACATTTCAAAATGGTCACCACAATAAGTCTAGTTACGATCTGTGGCCATGCAGAGATATTACATAGTTATCGACTGTTGCACTCTGCATTTCATACCAGTGACTCATTTATTTTAAAACCAAAAGTTTGTGCCTCTCAAATCTACCTCACTGATTTCTTTCCCTCCCACATTGTCCTTTCCTCTGGCAACCACTTTTTTGTCCTCTGTATCTGTTTTACTCATCTGACTTATTTCAGTTTGTATAATACCCTCTAGGTTCATCCATGTTGTGGCAGATGCAAAAATCTCATTCTTTTTTATGGCCAGATGATCTTACTTTATATATATGTATGTAGTTTTTCTTTATTAATTCATCCCTTGATGGACATTTAGATTGCTTTCATATCTTGGCTTTTGTAAATAATGCTTCAGTGAATACAGTGGTGGATATATCTTTTCAAATTAGTGTTTTTGTTTTTGTGGAGTAAACAGCCAATAATGGAATTGCTAGATCGACAGTAGTAGTTCTATATTTGTTTTTAAGGAATATTAATGACATTTTCCATAATGGTTCCACCAGTTTATAGTCCCATCAGCAGTGGACAAGTATTCCCTTTTCTCCACATTCTTATCAGCATTTGCTGTTTGTTGTCTTTTTGATGATAGGTATTCTGACAGGTGTAAGGTGATAGTTCATTGTGGCTTTGATTTGCTTTTCTCTAATAGTTAGTGATGTTGAACATCTTTTCATTTGCCTGTTGGCCATCCGTAGGTCTTCTTTGGAAAAATGTCTGTTATGGTCTTTTGCTCATTTCTTAGGTTGGTTTTGTCATGTTGAATTGTATGAATTATTTGTATAATTTGCTTATTAACCCCATGTTGGATATGTCATTTGAAGATATCTTCTTGCATTCAGTAGGTGGCCTTTTCATTTTGTTGGATTTCTTCACTGTGCAAACTTTCAAGTTTTTTTCAACATGGTAAATTAAATCTAATATTTAAATCACAGTCATAATTATATCTCATTCCTTGCCTGAAATAGAAAGTTTTGATAGGGATTTTGTGGCAAATACAAAACTGAAATGTTAAAAGGGCACTGATTTAAGTTCAGGTGTTATGCCAATTAACATTAAAGTTAATCAAGTAATTGGAGGTTCAAGACCATAACTTGAGCATGTCCATCCATAGTCCTTCCTGCCAAAGATCTCATTGCAATGATACAAAAAATATTTTTGAAAGAATAAAATAAAAATTGACAGGAAAATAGACCTCATTTTGAAGAATTCCACGAAGATAGACAGCAGAAAGAATTGGAGTGATGCTATTACTATGCAAGTATATGATTTCACAATTAACAATGATATAAAGAACTCATATAAAATGAAAAATCCACATTCTTTGCCATCAGGTTTGCCTAACACAAAGTGTGTATTCAATGGGATTAACTATTGCTATTCTGGTTAAAGTCTCAGGGACAGACGTTGGTAGCCTACATTCAAACCCAAGCATTGACATTTGCCAGGGCATGGATTAGTTACTTTAATTAACAGCAGCCACCTCACAAGTTTACTCATGGTTTCATGTATTTATAAATAAACATATCTATACATACATATAAAGAGTTCTCTCTTTTTAGAAATTTTATAGATATCTCATATTTTTCATAAACAATGGAAAGGGATCAAGGAAAATGATAAAAAGATGTGTTATTAGGGAATGGCAATTTATAAATGCAAGGGGGGCAGGAGATTGAAATAATTACTCTAGATTAGAAGGAGTTAGAAACAATATGGATTATGATCTGGCCTCTAGTTCCTGCACCAAAGAGCATGTGAACAGCAGGGCTTCATAGCATAGGATCTGTGCTCAGGGGTCTATGCTCAGGAGCATCTTATGCTCCTGAGGGGTTTAATGTTCTATGGTTGCAGTCTTAAAATACTTAATCATTTTATTTTTGAATTTGTATTTTGTAAATGAAGTTCAGTACAATGATAGAGTGGGCCAGGAGCTCTGAGCCTTGGAGTCCTGGATTCTTTACTCAAGTGTGATCCCCTTTCTCTGCTTCCTCAACCTCCTAGAATAGACACTTGGCTTCCTGATCCTGTCCAGTAGCTGTTCTGGCTTCCATTTGGTCTGCCCATTCTCTGTCTCACCAAGACTGCTGCTCTCCGGGTCTGGTTGGTGGGAATTTTCTGAGTCCTTCTGTTGCTCTCTGCTTCTGGGGGGACTTGGTCATTGGATCAGGGCAAGTCATTGTTTAGTCACTAAGTCATGTCTGACTCTTTTGCAACCCTATAGACTGTAGCCTGCAAGGCTTCTCTGTCCTTGGGATTTCCTAGGCAAGAATACTGGAGTGGTTTGCCATTTCTTTCCCCAGAGGGTCTTCCTGACCCAGGGATGGAACCTGTGGTAAGGGTTAGGCAAATGCCTCCTGTCTTAGAGTGGGCTAAAGATATGACCATCTGTGTCCCAGGCTGTCAGTACCTTTCGAGGCCTGCAATGTACTGAATGTTTATGTTACTCAAAATTCTTATGTTGAAACCTTAAGGTGATGGCATTTGAAGGTGGGTCCTTTGGGAAGTAATTAGGTCATGAGGGTAGAGTTTTCATGAATGGGATTGGTACTCTTGTAAGAAGAGACCAGGAGCTGCCTCGTTCTCTTTCCACCATGTGCAGATGCAGCAGGAAGACAGCCTTCTATAAACTAGGAAGAGGGCACTCACCAAGAACTTAACCTCACTGACCTTCTGATCTCAGACTTCCATCCTTCGGAACTGTGAGAAATAAATGTTTGTTGTTTAAGCCACTTTTGTTCTTCTTGTTCAGTTGCTCAGTCATGTCCTACACTTTGCGACCCCATGAACTGCAGCATGCCAGACTTCCCTGTCCTTCACTATCTCTTGGAGTTTGCTCAAACTCATGTCCATTGAGTTGGTGATGCCATCCAACCATCTCTTCCCCTGTTGCCTCCTTCTCCTCCTGCCCTCAATATTTCCCAACATCAAAGTATTTTTCAATGAATAGGCTCTTTGCATCAGGTGGCCAAAGTACTGGAGCTTCAGCCTCAGCGTGAGTCCTTCCAATAAATATTCAGAGGTGATTTCCTTTTGGATTGACTGGTTTGATCTCCTTGCAATCCAAAGGGCTCTTAAAGTCTTCTCCAGCACCACAATTTGAAAGTATGAATTCTTTGTCACTCAGCCTTTTTTATGGTTCAACTTTCACATCTGTACATGACAACTGGAAAAACACTTTGACTATATGGACCTTAAACCAGTTAGTCTATGGTAATTTGTCATAGCAGCCCTTGACTAGAAGAGAGCCTTTCCCATCCCCCATCCAGGTACTAAGGGCAACACAGCATGAAAATTGTATATGTTGGGTTAGACCTATCTGCTGTGGGCTGGGGCTGCACTCCCAAGGGAAGGAAATACAAATTTCCCTGTTTCCAGCACCACAAATTTTCATTTTGCATTAGGCCCTGCAAATTATGTAGACATCCCTAGAAGTCAACTTCTTATAAAAGAGTGACTAACATATCCTTGGATACTATTTATATGGAGGTCATCATGCTGTCTTCCTATTGCCAAGATATGATGGAAGGTCAGGAATTCTTGTTGATCTTCAGGATGGTACCCTTGGCACAACTGTAGCAACTTCCTGAGATTAATGTCTCCTTCTCATTCTCAATAATATTTCTTCTCTCAGAATATTAATCATACTGCTGTAAGCTTCAAAATGTATTCCATTTACCTTTGTTGCCAGCCCTAATTCCAAATTACTTAGTGGATTCTTTCTTATCTAAATAATCTCTTTTGATATTTTTATTTCTATACTTTTTCCCTTCTGTTATAGGCTGCCTTATTTGTACTTTTCTGTCTTGTAGTTCCATTCTTTTATTTTTTGTACTTGCATAGTCTGTTCTTCCTTATTCTTACTCTAGTGGTAAGATTTAACCTTATCTTCTACATGACCTAAAACTTTTCCAAGCCATTTTTCTTTCTGGCATTTTTCAACATGTCATTTTTTATTTTTTGGGCTTATGTTAGATTCTTTTCCTAAATCAAAGTCTAAGTCCCCTGAAATTTGGGAGTACACCTATTTTAATTCACTTTATTTTTATAATCTTAATTTTGTTTTTTTGAAATAACTTCTGACTACCTACAGTCTATAAGGCCCATCTCTGGGGTCTGGCAACATACTTATGAAATTCTCTCCTTAGAACTTTTCAGAAGAGTCACTATAGAAGAATTTTCCAGAAGGGACATCAGAACAAAACCTAGTTTTCCCCTCAGTCAGTCTCTATCATCAGGAAGCTTCCATAAACCTCTTATCCTTCTCCATCAGAGGGCAGACAGACTGAAAACCACAATCACAGAAAATGAACCAATCTAATCCCATGGACCACAGCCTTGTCTAATGCAAGGAAACTATGAGCCATGCCATATAGGGCCACCCAAGATGAATGGGTCATGGTGGAGAGTACAGACAAAATGTGGCCCAATGGAGAAGAGAATGGAAAACCACTTCAGTATTCTTGCCTTGAGAACCCCATAAACAGTAAGAAAAGGCAAAAAGATAAAACAGTGAAAGATGAACTTCCCAGGTTTAATAGGTGCCCAATATGTTACTGGAAATCAGTGGAGAAATAATTCCAGAAAGAATGAAGAGACGGAGCCAAAGCAAAAGCAAGAGTACATGTGGATGTGACTGGATATTGAATCAAGATCCGATGCTGTAAAGAGCAGTATTGCATAGGAACCTGGAATGTAAGGTCCATGAATCAAGGCAAATTGGAAGTGGTCAGATAGGAGATGGCAAGAGTGAACGTCGACATTCTAGGAATCGGCGAACTAAAATGGACTCGAATGGGTGAATTTAACAGAGGTGATCATTATATCTACTACTGTGAGCAAGGATCCCTTAGAAGAAATGGAGTAGCCATCATAGTCAACAAAACGCAGTACTTGGATGCAATCATTAAAATGACAGAATGATCTCTGTTCCTTTCCAAGGCAAAGCAATCAATATCACAGTAATCCAAGTCTATGCCCCGACTAGTAATGCTGAAGAAGATGAAGTTGAACAGGTCTATGAAGACCTACAAGAACTAAAACTAACACCCCCCAAAAAATGTCCTTTTCATTATAGGGGACTAGAATGCAAAAGTAGGAATTTAAGAAACACACCTGGAATAACAGGCAAATTTGGCCTTGGAGTACAGAATGAAGCAGGAAAAGATTACTAGAATTTTGCCAAGAGAACCCACTGGTCATAGCAAACAACCTCTTCCAATAACACAAGAGAAGTCTCTACACATGGATATCACTAGATGGTCAACACCGAAATCAGATTGATTATACTTTTTGCAGCCAAAGATGGAGAAAGTCTATAGAGTCAGCAAAAATAAGACCAGGAGTTGATTTTGGCTCAGATCATGAACTCCTTATTGCAAAATTGAGACTTAAATTGAAGAAAGTAGGGAAAACCAGTAGACCATTCAGGTATGACCTAAATCAAATCCCTTATGATTATACAGTGGAAGTGAGAAATAGATGTAAAGGACTAGATCTGATAGACAGGGTGCCTGATGAGCTATGGACGGAGGTTCATGACACTGTACTGGACACAGGGATCAGGACCACCCCCATGGAAAAGAAACGCAAAAAGCAACATGGCTGAAAAGGCCTCACAAACAGCCATGAAAGGAAGAGAAGCAAGAAGTAAAGGAGAAAAGGAAAGATATGCCCATTTGAATGCAGAGTTGCAAAGAATAGCAAGGAGACATAAGAAAGCCTTCCTCAGTGATCAATGCAAAGAAATAGAGGAAAACAATAGAATGGGAAAGACTAGAGATCTCTTCAAGAAAATTAGAGATACCAAGGGAACATTTCATGCAAAGATGGGCTCAATAAAGGACAAAATTGGTATGGTCCTGACAGAAGCAGAGGATATTAAGAGGTGGCAAGAATACACAGAAGAACTATACAAAAAAGATCTTCTTGACCCAGATTATCATGATGCTGTGATCACTCACCTAGAGCCAGGCAACCTGGATTGTGAAGTCAAGTGGGCCTTAGGAAGCATCACTATGAACAAAGCTAGTGGAGGTGATGGAATTCCAGTTGAGCTATTTCAAATCCAAAAAGATGATGCTGTGAAAGTGCTGCAGTCAATATGCCAGCAAATTTGGAAAACTCAGCAGTGGCCACAGGACTGGAAAAGGTCAGTTTTCATTGCAGTCCCAAAGAAAGGCAATGCCAAAGAATGCTCAAACTACTGCACGATTCATTCATCTCATGCTAGGAAAGTAATGCTCAAAATTCTCCAAGCCAGGCTTCAACAGTACATGAACCAGGAAATTCCAGATGTTCAAGCTGTTTTTAGAAAAGGCAGAGGAACCAGAGGTCAAATTGCCAATATCTGCTGAATCATCATAAAAGCAAGCTAGTTCCAAAAAAACATCTATTTCTGCTTTATTGACTCTGCCAAAGCCTTTGACTGTGTGGATCACAACAAACTGTGGAAAATTCTGAAAGAGATGGGAATACCAGACCACCTGACCTGCCTCTTAGAAATCTGTATGCAGGTCAGGAAGCAACAGTTAGAACTGGATATGGAACAGCAGACTGGTTCCAAATAGGGAAAGGACTATGTCAAGGCTGTAAATTGTCACCCTGCTTATTTAACTTATATGCAGAGTACATCATACAAAATGCTGGGCTTGAAGAAGCACAAGCTGGAATCAAGATTGTCGGGAGAAATATCAATAACCTCAGATATGCAGATGATACCACCCTTATGGCAGAAAGTGAAGAACTAAAGAGCCTCTTGATGAAAGTGAAAGCTGCTGCTGCTGCTGCCAAGTCGCTTCAGTCGTGTCCAACTCTGTGTGACCCCATAGACGGCAGCCCACCAGGCTCCGCCGTCCATGGGATTCTCCAGGCAAGGACACTGGAGTGGGTTGCCATTTCCTTCTCCAATGCATGAAAGTGAAAAGTGAAAGTGAAGTCGCTCAGTCATGTCTGACTGTTAGCGATCCCATGGACTTCAGCCTATCAGTGTCCTCCATCCATGGAGTTTTCCAGGCAAGAGTACTGGAATGGGTTGCCATTGCCTTCTTTGAATGTGAAAGAGGAGAGTGAAAAAGTTGGCATAAAGCTCAGCATTCAGAAAACTAAGATCATCACATCCAGTCCCAGTACTTCATGGCAAATAGATGCGAAAACAGTGGAAATAGTGGCAGACTTTATTTTCTTAGGCTCCAAAATCACTGCAGATGGTGACTGAAGCCATGAAATTAAAAGATGCTTACTCCTTGGAAGGAAAGTTATGACCAACCTACATGGCATATTAAAAAGCAGAGACATTACTTTGCCAGCAAAGGTCCATCTAGTCAAGACTATGGTTTTTCCACTAGTCATGTGTGGATGTGAGAGTTGGACTGTAAAGAAAGCTGAGTGCCAAAGAATTGATACTTTTGAACTGTGGTGTTGGAGAAGACTCTTGAGAGTCCCTGGGACTGCAAGAATATCCAACCAGTCAATCCTAAAGGAGGTCAGAACTGAATATTCATTGGAAGGACTGATGTTGAAGCTGAAACTCCTATACTTTGACCACCTGATTCGAAGTGCTGACTCACTTGAAAAGATCCTGATGCTGGGAAAGATTGATGGTGGGAGGAGAAGGGGATGACAGAGGATGAGATGGATGGTTGGTATTACCGACTCAATGGATATGAGTTTAAGTAAACTCCGGGAGTTGGTGATGGACAGGGAGGCCTGGTGTGCTGCAGTCCATGGGGTTGCAAATAGTCGGACATGACTGAGAGAGTAAGCTGACTGGCTGACTGACTATAGAAGGAAAATATACAAACTGCAGATACTCTTCATTCAGTTAATTTTCATTTTGATTTTCAATTTACTATTTAGCATATTTCTTATGAAATTGATGCCCATGTTTCAGATATTATCCCTACCATTTCCTTTTTCTTCCATGCTTTCTCAACAGCTACTAGAATGACCCAGTTCTTTACTTTAGAAAACTACAGTAGCAAATAGTTAAGATAGAAGCAGTGAGGAAGGTGGAGTGGGAAGAACAAAGTGTATTTATTAGAAATCTTTGTCAGGTCACTCTGGCCTCCTAACGCTGAGTTTAGAGAATCCTTTGACAAACTTAAAAGTGTGTTTGGTTTTATATTTTTCAATAAATATTAGTAGATAACAGACAATACTATGAATAGGTTCATAGTAAAGGTAGGAGAGAAGAAATAAAAATATAATATTAATTGCATCTTCTCTGTGCCAGGTGTTCTGCTACATGATTTCTATATGTTATATTTATTTTATCTCCATGGTCTCTGTGTGAGGTGGATGTTACCCATTGAAGGACTAGAGGCTCAAAATGTTAATTTTCTATTGTCTGACCACTGAAGAGTGATTGAGCTCAGTTTCATACATAAGTCTGTCTGATTTTGTGGTACTCCATTGCACTACCGGAGAAGGCAATGGCACCCCACCCCAGTACTCTTGCCTGGAAAATCCCATGGATGGAGGACTCTGGTAGTCTGCAGTCCATGGGGTCGCTAAGGGTCGGACGTGACTGAGCGACTTCACTTTCACTTTTCATTTTCATGCATTGGAGAAGGAAATGGCAACCCACTCCAGTTTTCTTTCCTGGAGGATCCCAGGGACAGGGGAGCCTGGTGGGCTGCCGTCTCTGGGGTCACACAGAGTCGGACACGACTGAAGTGACTTAGCAGCAGTAGCAGCCACTGCACTACTCTGAGAATTCTCTTCTTCCGTATTTATATTTCCTTTGTTTCTTATAAACTCTGTGGACTAATATTCAACTTTAATTTTAACTAGGCAGCCTGCTGCCTGACCTGTAAAAACCTCACCTTTTCTCTTAGGAGCCATCTTAATTTAAAGAGCTGCCAGTCTATGAAGGGTCAGTAATCTCCTTCCTGTTGAATTATCATGCCTCATACACTTTGTTTTATGGCTTCAGATTAGAGCTAAAGTCCTCCCTTGTTATTCATTGCCTTGTTTCAATAAGGACAGAGTTGGTTAACGTTTTACTGGGAAGATCCCCAGTGGTCACATTCTGGCATGTGAGAAAGATTGGATTTATTTATCAATATATAACCGGCTGTGTGGGAGATGTCTTCCTCGCCCCCTTTCTTCCTTACTAGTTGATTTGTGAGGAATGCAAATAATGAGAAAGGAGACACGCATTTTGAGTTTTTGGTTCTTTAAATAGAAGAGTCATTCTGGGGTCCACTTTCCCAGTCCTTCCCCTTGTAACATCAATTTTTAAACTCCTGATTCAAAAGATCAGATAAAAGCTAAGCCCAAATCAAGATGAGAAGGAAAATCGGGAGCCATGCCAACTGCCGGGACAGTTGTTCTTTGCTGTATTCCGCTGACCTCTTAAATTAATAAACAACAGCAGCAATGGGTGTAGAGTAGATTCTGAAGTAGCAAAGATGAGAATAAAGATAACCTACTGTCAGTTGCAACTGGACTGACAGTGTCTTGGGCATGGTACTTGAAAGGCTTACTTAGAAATTATGTTTCTATACTTTTTCTTTGAAACTCCTTGTAGTTGTTTGTCACAGAACATTTGTTTCCCCTCAATTTCTTGCCTTGGTTTTAAAATTTTACTAAAGAAAATTGTGATGTTTATTATATAGAAAACATTAATCCCATAAACAAAATACATCAGATCAAGAAAATAATCATAATAAAGCCCTCTGCTTTTATTTTGTATATTTACACAGTATGTTCCATTCTACAGTGTCAGTTCAGTTCAGTCACTCGTTTGTGTCCGACGCTTTGCGACCCCATGGACAGCGGCACGACAGGCTTCCCTGTGCATCACCAACTCCCAGGGCACACTGAGACTCATGTCCATCATGTCGGTGATGCCATCCAACCATCTCATCCTCTGTCGTCCCCTTCTCCTCCCACCTTCAATCTTTCCCAGCAACAGGGTCTTTTCCAAAGAGTCAGTTCTTTCCATCAGGTGACCAAAGTACTGGAGTTTCAGCATCAACATCAGTCCTTGCAATGAATATTCAGGACTGGTTTCCTTTACGATTGACTGGTTGGTCTCCTTGCAGTCCAAGGGACTCTCAAGAGTCTTCTCCACTACCACAGTTCAAAAGTATCAATTCTTTGGTGCTCAGCTTTCTTTAGAGTCCAATTCTCACACCCACACATGACTACTAGAAAAACCATAGCTTTGATTGTATGGACCTTTTTTGGCAAAGTAATGTCTCTGCTTTTTAATATGCTATCTAGGTTGGCCATAGCTTTTCTTCCAAGGAACAAGCATCTTTTAATTTCATGGCTGCAGTCACCATCTGCAGTGATTTTGGAGCCTAAGAAAATAAAGTCTCACTGTTTCCATTGTTTCCCCATCTATTTGCCATGAAGTGATGGGACCAGATGCCATGATCTTAGTTTTCTGAATGTTGAGTTTTAAGCCAGCTTTTTCACTCTCCTCTTTCACTTTCATCAAGAGGCTCTTTAGTTCTTCTTCACTTTCTGCCATAAGGGTGGTATCATCTGCATATATGAGGTTATTGATATTTCTCCCAGCAATCTTGATTCCAGCTTGTGCTTCCTCCAGCCCAGCATTTTGTATGATGTACTCTGCATGTAAGTTAACTAACTAGGGTGACAATATGCAGCCTTGATGTACTCCTTTTCCTATTTGGAACCAGTCTGTTTTTCCATGTCCCGTTCTAACTATTACTTCTTGACCTGAAACAGATTTCTCAGGAGGCAGGTCAGGTGATCTCCTGTTCCCATCTCTTTCAGAATTTTCCACAGTTTGTGGTGATCCACACAATCAAAGGCTTTGGTGTAGTCAATAAATCAGACTTTTTTTGGAACTCTCTTGCTTTTTTGATGATCCAGTGGATGCTGACAATTTGATCTCTGGTTCCTCTGCCTTTGCTAAATTCAACTTGAACATGTGGACGTTCATGATTCATATACTGTTGAAGCCTGGCTTGGAGAACTTTGAGCATTACTTTCCTGGCGTGTGAAGTGAGTGCAATTGTGTGGTAGTTTGAGCATTCTTTGGTATCGCCTTTCTTTGGGATTGGAATGAAAACTGACCTTTTCCACTCTCCACAGTGTAATTACTGTTTAATTTAGAGAATTTTAACTAAAGGAAACAATAGAAAGAAAACCATATTCCCAATTCAAATTCACCCTTTCAGTTTAGAATACCTAGACAGCTTTACTTTTTCTGTTCCTTCACTGGATTGCTCCCTAAATTAGTTTAGGGCTGCCATAACCAAGTACCACTGACTGGGTGGGTTAAACAAAAGAAATTCATTTTCTCACAGTCTGGAGGCTAGACATCTAAAATCAAGATATCTGTGGGGTTGGTTTCTTCTAGGCTTTTCACCTTGGCCTATAGATGGCCAGTTCTCTCCCTCTGTCTTTGCATGGGTTTTCCTCTGTGAGTATTCCTCTCTGGGTATTCATGTCTAATCTGTTTTTATAAAGACACTTGTCATATTGACTGTGCTGTGCTCAGTCGCTCAGTCGTGTCTGACTCTGGGTCCATCAGTATGACCTCATTTCACCTTACCTAGTTTTTAATTGCTCTGTTTCCAGATACAGTTACATTCTGAGGTATTAGAATATAGGAGAGGAGCAATAATACACCCTCTACCCTTCTATGTTCTTGGCTGAGACTCCTTCCCCTCTTAATAGAAGATTAACTAGAGAAAAACAACTAGAAGTTTAGTAAACTTGTGTACCCCTGTTTACAAGGGAGATATTGAGGAAAACTGAATAACTCCCCTACATGGCCCAAGCCATTACTTTAAATACAATCTTCAGCTGATGACAAAAGAAAGATGGTTGGGGGGAGTGGCAAAAGTCCAGTTATGGGAGAAAATGCACAATAACAAGTAACAAGGGTGTTTGAAGTCCTAAGTCATTGGCTTCTACATTGACATGAGTTTATAGAAAAATAGCTATCCTTCGCTTCCTGGTAATAGAGGGACACACCCTTATTATAATAAATGTATTTAAATATTTAAGCTGGAATATGTGTATATGTATATGTACACATACACATATGACAAATATATATATTTGTCAAATATGTATATATATATATATATACACACATATATAACAAATATATACACGCACACACACATATATGTATATACATACACATATGACAAAACTTGGTCCACTGGAGAAGGTAATGGCAAACCACTTCATTATTCTTGCCTTGGGAACACCATGAACAGTATGGAAAGGCGAAAAAATATGACTCTGAAATAAGGTCAGTAGGTGTCCAATATGCTACTGGAGAAGAGTGGAGGAATAGCTCCAGAAGGAATGAAGAGGCTGAGCCAAAGCAAAAACAATGCTCAGCTGTGGATGTGACTGGTGATGGAAATAAAGTCCAATGCTATAAGAACAAAATTGCATAGGAACCTAGAATGTTAATTTCATGAATCAAGGTAAATTGGAAGTGGGCAAACAGGAGATGGTAGAAGTGAACATCCACATTTTAGGAATCAGTGAACTAAAATGGACTGGAATGGGTGAATTTAATTCAGATGACTGTATATTTACTACTGTGGGCAAGAATCCCTTAGAAGAAGTGGAATAGCCCTCATAGTCAACAAAACAGTCTAAAATGCATACTTGGGTACAATCTCAAAAAGACAAACTGATATCTGTTCATTTCCAAGGCAAGCAATTCAATATCAGAGTAATCCAAGTCTATGCTCCAACCACTTAATGCTGAAGAAGTTGAAGTTTAGCAGTTCTATGAAGACCCACAAGACCTTCTAGAACTAACACCAAAATAAGATGGCCTTTTCAGCATAGGGGCCTGAAATGCTAAAGTAGAAAGTCAGGAGATACCTGGAGTAACAGGAAAGTATGGCCTTAGAGCACAAAATGAAGCAGGGTAAAGGCTAATAGAGTTTTGCCAAGAGAACGCACTGATCACAGCAAACACCCTGTTCCAACAACACAAGCGATGACTCTACACATGGACATCACCAGATGGTCAATACCAAAATCAGATTGATTATATTCTTTGCAGTTGAAGATGGAGAAGTTCTTCACAGTCAGCAAAAACAAGAGCAGCAGCTGACTGTGGCTCAGATCATGAACTCCTTATGCCAAATTCAGACTGAAATTGAATAAAGTCAGGAAAACCACTAGACCATTCAGGTATGACCTAAATCGAACCCCCTATGATTATGCAGTAGAAATGTCAAATAGATTCAAGGGATTAGATCTGATAGACAGAGTGCCTGGAGAACTATGGACGGAGATTTGTAACATTGTACAGGAGGTGGTAATCAAAACCATCTCCCAGAAGAAGAAATACAAAAAGGCGAAATGGTTGTCCAGGGGGCCTTAAAAATAGCAGACGAAAGAAGAGAGGTGAAGAAAGGCAAAGAAGGCAAAGAAAGGAAAGATATACCCATCTGACTGCAGATTTCCAAAGAATAGCAAGGAGAGATAAGAAAGCCTTCCTTAATGATCAGTGTAAAGAAATAGAGGGAAACAACAGAATGGGAAAGACTAGAGATCTTTTCAAGAAAATTAGAGATACCAAGGGAACATTTCCTGCAAAGATGACCACAATAAAGGACAGAAAAGATATGGACCTAACAGAAGCAGAAGATATTAAGAAAGGTGGCAAGAATACACAGAACTATACAAAAAAGATTTTAATGACCCAGATAACCACGGTGGTGTGATCACTCACCTGGAGCCAGACATCCTGGAATGCGAAGTCAGGTGGGCCTTAGGAAGCATCACTATGAACAAAGCTAATGGAGGTAATGGAATACCAGCTGAACTATTTCAGATCCTGAAAGATGATGCTGTTCAAGTGCTATGTTCATTTTGCCAGCAAATTTGAAAAACTGCGCAATGGCCACAGGACTAGGTCAGTTTTTATTCCAAACCCAAAGAAAGGCAATGCCAAAGAATATTAAAACTACTGCACAATTGCATTCATCTCACATGCTAGCAAAACAATGCTCAAAATTCTGCAAGTTAGATTTCAACAGTATGTGAACCGAGAACTTCCATATGTTCAAGCTGGATTTAGAAAAGGCAGAGGAACCAGAGATCAAATTGCCAATATCTGCTGGATCATAGAAAAAGCAAGAGAGTTTCAGAAAATCATCTACTTGTGCATCATTGACTATTCTAAAGAATGTGTAGATCACAACAAACTGTGGAACATTCTTAAAGAGATGGGAATACCAGACCATCTGACTTGCCTCCTGAGAAACCTGTATGCAGATCAAGAAGCAACAGTTAGGACCGGATCTTGAACAATGGACTGGTTCCAAATTGGAAAGGACTATGTCATGGCTCTATATTGTCACCTTGTTTATTTAACTTATATGCAGAGTACATCATGTGAAATGTTGGACTGGATGAAGCACAAACTGGAATGAAGATTGCAGGGAGAAATATCAGTAACCTCAGATATGCAGATGACACCACCCATATGGCAGAAAGCAAAGAAAAACTGAAGAGCTTCTTGATGAAAGTGAAAGAGGAGAGTGAAAAAGCTGGCTTAAGCTCAACATTCAGAAAACTAAGATCATGGCATCTGGTCCCATCACTTCATGGCAAATAGATGGGAAACAATGGAAACAGTGGCAGACTTTATTTTCTTGAGCTCCAAAATGACTGCAGATGGTGACTATAGCCATGAAATTAAAAGACGCTCTCTTCTTGGAAGGAAAATATGACAAACCCAGACAGCATGTTAGAAAGCAAAGACATTACTTTACCCACAAAGGTCCATACAATCAAAGCTATGGTTTTTCTAGTAGTCATGTGTGGATGTGAGAGTTGGACTATAAAGAAAGGTGAACTCCAAAGAATTATTGCTTTTGAACTATGGTGTTGGAGAAGACTCTTGAGAGTCCATTGGACTGCAAGGAGATCAAACCGGTCAATCATAAAGAAAATCAGTCCTGAATGTTCACTGGAAGGACTGATGCTGAAGCTGAAGCTCCAGTTCTTTGGTTACCTGATGCATAGAACTGACTCATTGGAAAAGACCTTAGTGCTGGGAAAGATTGAAAGCAGGAGGAGAAGGGGATGACAGAGGATGAGATGGTTGGATGGCATCATCGACTCAATGGACATGAGTTTGGGTAAGCTCTGGGTGTTGATGATGCATAGGGAAGCCTGGCATGCTGCAGTCCATCAGGGTCCCAAAGAGTTGAACACTACTGAGCGATTGAACAGAAGTGAACTGATATATACATATACATACATATATGCCATATATTCATTCTTTATACCTTCATCTGTCGATGGATATTTTGGTTGCTTTAGTGTCTTGGCTATTGCAAAAAGTGCTGCTATGAATATTGGGGTGTATGTACCTTTTTGAATTAGTGTTTTCACCAGATATATACCAAAGAGTGGGATTACTGGATCATATAGGAACTTTTAGTTTTTAAAGGAAACTCCGTACTCTTTTACATAGTTGCTGCACCAGTTTATGTTCTCACTGATAATGTAGGTGGGTTTCCTTTCCTTCATTTGGTGTTTTGATGATGGGTATTTTGACAGGTGTGAGGTGATACCTCATTGTCGCTTTGATTTGCATTTGTCTAATAATTTGTGATGAGCAATTTTTCATGTGCCGATTGGCCATCTAAATGTATTCTTGCAGAAATGTCTATTTGAATCTTCTGATCATTTTTTATTGTTTTTTTTTGTTGTTCTTGTTGTTGTCATTGTTATTATTGAGTTGTATGAGCTGTTTGTATATTTTGGAAATTAAGTCCTTGTTGGTTGCATTGTTTGCAAATATTTTCTCCCATTTATGTAGGTTGTCTTTTCATTTCTTGATAGTTTTCTTTGCTGCGAAAAATCAAATAAGCTTGACTAGGTTTCATTTGCTTATTTTTGCTTTTATTTCTATTGCCTTAGAAGACTGACCTAAGAAAACATTGCTATGATTTATGTCAGAGAATGTTTTGTCTTATTCTCTTCCAGATGATTTTTACTGTGTCATTTCTTTTATTTAAGTCTTTATGCCATTTTTTGTTTATTTTTGTGCATGGTGTGAGGGAATATTCTATTTTCATTGATTTTCATGCATCTGTCCAGCTTTCCCAAGGTTACTTGCTGAAGAGATGGTCTCTCCCCCCACCCCCCCATTATGTCTTCTTGCCTCCTTTGTTGAAATTAATTGACTGTATGGTCCTTGAGGTATATGGGTTTATTTCTGGCTCTCTATTCTGTTGTACTGATCCATATGTTTCTTTTTCTGCCAATACAATGCTATTTTGATTGCTATTGTTTTGTAGTACTGTCTGAAGTCTGAGAAGGTTATGCTTCCAAATCTGTTCTCTTTCCTCAGATTTACTTTGACAATTTTGGGTCTTTTATGGTTCTATATAAATTTTAAGATTATTGGTTTTAGTTCTGTAAAAAATGTCATGGGTAATTTGATAGGAATCCCATTAAACACTTATAAACAGAAATTTCCCTTATAAATATAAATTCCTCTTCCAAAGGGTAATTTCTACTCAGAGCTCCTGAGTCTGTTATTTCTTCAAATAATCTGCACAAAATATGTCAAAGAGGCATATTTTGGGGGGGGGGCAAATTCTGCTTCCCTTCAGGGAGTTAGAGCTTCAACATATGGATTTCAGGGGAATATAGTTTAGCTCATATTACCATCTAAGACCTGTTTACAGCCAGCAATCATAGTGATCCTCGCTGAATACAAGTCAAACTGAATCACTTCTCCACTCATAGTTGTCTTCTAGCACGTTCCCATATGGTGCCTGACATAGAGGAAGCATTCAATTCATATTTCTTGAATGAATATATGTTTTAACTATGCTTTCAAAACTTCAAATTGTTACAACATCTGCCTAATACAGTGTAGTTCTGTAACTTTTTCCATCTAATGTGTGTAATAAACTTGTGTTTTGGTGTTCTAGGGCTTTTTACTTTGATGCAGGTATATTCTGTATGTTCAGTGCATCCTAAAGATAATTTGAATGGCACATAAAGATTAAAGATCAAAAAATTCACAACTATATCCATTAGTCCTGTAGAAGTTATCCTACATATTGTGGGCAGCATATTTCTCAAAGCTACCTGTAATTGATGCAACATTCGATTCTAAATACCCATAAAAAGTAGAGCAAGCTTTCTATTTGATGTAATTCTCTTGATATCAGAGGAAATGTGCATCAAACTTTATATTCATAGTATAACTTAGTGCTTTTAACAGCAGGCTCAGTAATTAGTTGAGCAATTAAGGGACCATAAATTATAATTTTAACTCAGATAGACATCCTCTCTAACACCTTGGGAAGTCCATTTGCTATTACTTCCTCTATTTTTCCAACTATAAAATAAGGCTAAATATAGATTTTCCATAAACTTGCTGATGAACTAAAGAAAGATAGGTTTACAAATGGAAGAAACCATGCAAGTTTATCTGGTTAAGTCTCTAGCTTTCAGACACATTAATTTCATCAGGATAGAAAATCACTTTTTTTTTTAATTAAAAAATGTTTATTGCATTTTAATGTTATTTTATATGAAAAATGGTACAAAGTGATCTCCATGTATTATATGTGCATCATATGGGAAGAACTCAACACTAGCCAGCATCTGTTATGGAGGTGAATGTATTTACCAGCAAAGCTTGGTGGCATCTTAAATCTCAAGGTCAATCATTGACATACTTAAAGTATGGTAATCTACTTTCATTAAAGCTGTTAGTACCTGTGTGTCCTGATTCATGAATCTGTCACCTGGCTTCCTCTCCACAGATTGTATTCTGGATTTGGAACTGAGCTTTAATATTCATTTCCATTTTTTGAAATTGTATCTCTTAAAAATGCTGGTTTGTGTTTCTTATTTTTTTGCCTCTCTCTTTTTTCTCTCTTTAGTACATACCTTGTTACCAACAAAACCATTACTCAAATCCTTTATACATTTTTATAGTTCTGCATTTCTGTTATCCCAAAGGGATTTTGTTCCTACAATATTTTACCACAGGGCCACATGCATTCAGTTTACTATTTTGGGCGAGGAAAATCACATATCCTTTCTTTACATACATGGTTTTCTATTGCACTCTTTCCTTGAGACCTAAAACTGAAGTTTGTAGTACTTGAGTGGTAACCCATTTTAGAGTGATGTCACTTCAGTGGTCTACTGGAGTGGTTCCCAGTTTGGGCATAGGAGGAGGAAGCCCTCAGAATGTCACATGTTAAAGAAAAGTCATTCTGAAACTTGCTAAAGTGGCAAGGAAATTTTGACTATCTTGATGGGTGTCAAGACTATTGCAATAGGGGAGAGAGAGATGAAATTCAGCTTCAGATACAAGAATAAGTGAGGTTCTTTTAGCCAAAGAGTAGGTTAGTTGGGGAAATTGGTAAATAGAAAATTACTAAGAGGAGACATCAATATAGGGAAAATTCTGGCAAAACTGACCTAATTCAGTTCTTACTGAAGGCATTTTGGGGTGATTAGAGAGCAAGGCTGATCAGATGTTGAATTTGGGCAGATTCTCTCTGAACTGGCTTAACAGAATTCCTGGTAAAATTGAGCTATGCAAACCCACCAAGGGCCGTGGTCAAAGCTAGTTAAGAGGGCTCAGAGCAGTCTGAGTAATGTTTGGTCAAAGAGAGTCTTTGTCAAAATGTTACATTATGGTTTTAGATGAGAGGTATGCCAAAGTTGGCCTGTCCTATGTATTTCAAAACAGCTCTTCAGATGATTTTGACGCTAGTGATGCAGAAAACTCGGTTTCTCTGTACACTGGTGCTGAATCAAATCTCAGAGACAGAGTTCTGGTTGAAGTAGAAAAGGAGAGCTTTATTGCTTTACCAGGCAAAGGGAGAGACAATGGGCTAATGTCCTCAAAACCATGTGTCCCAACTTGGGGAAGATAGTGAGAAGTTTTATAGTGATTGTTCAAAGAGGGAGTGATCAGCAAAGAGGGCACAAGCAGCTTGTGGACATTCTTCTGATGGGTTGGTGGTGAGGTAAGTAGGAGTCAGAATCAGCAACCTTCAGGTCCAACTGGTCTTGGGTCAACATGCTTCTGGGCAGCATACCCTTGTTAATCATTAACTTCTCCCACCTGGAGGGGGTTTCAGTATCTGTAAAATAGCTCAAAGATATTGTTGTGTGTATCCCTTGATGGGTCAGTAGGAACTTGCCCCAAGGCTGTTCTTGACTCTTTCTCCCTGGTCCCCAACCCATCCCTTCCCTAATTAACAACTGCTTGAGTTTGCCCATTGGAACTCAGGGAAGGTCATGGAAGCTGAATGAAGGCTGTTTCTTATAATCAAAGAAATGAGGGACACAAAGGCCTTGTGCTCCAGAGCCTCACAGGGCCCTGCCCGGTCAATAGTGGATGACCTTGTTTGAGAGAAACTGGCCTAAAATGTCTTCGCTAATTCCCTAAAAGTATCAGCTGGTTTCAACGACGTAAATATTCTCTAATTCATTGGTTCTCAACCCTATCTGCACGTTGGAAACATCTAGAGAGCTTTTAAAAACTATAGCTGCTTGAGTACCTCTCATTTTCACAGACTTATGGTGAGTCCGTGGGAATGGGCTTTAGGCAGTGGTGTTTTAAACCTCCCTAAGTAGTCTGATATACTGCCAGGTTGAGAAGCATGTCTCTAATTTAATACTACAAAGTTGAAAAATTAATCAGCAATACCCTTCCCTCTCCCAGAAATTAAAGTGATTTCTATGCTTAAATTTAGCAAATTCCTAACATTTTCTTCTCTCGGATGAATAGCAAAATTCTCTTAAATTTTTCCCACAGGAAGTGTTTTTCACATTTCAGCCATTCATCTGTGGACCAATGAGAGCTTCCTCTTACTCTTTTTAGTCTGGGCACCTTACCTCAACAAAGGCCTGACTGACTTCTGATATGGCAAAAAAAGAAGTATTTCCTAGTCCTTGCATGACTTATTCAAATAAATGAGTGTCTGAAGTTCAGACTACTATTTCTTAGTCATTCTTGTATCAGATTGCCTTTTTATTAAAAAACAAAAAAAGAATTGTATGAGTAAGGAGATGGTAAGGTATTTAGGAGATAAAGGCCTGTGATAATCTGCAGTTGTTTGTTGGGTGAGGCAGAAACTTTGTCTGGTGAACTTGTACTATGGAAAATTATGTAGTCAGTTGTGAGGAAGCTGTCAGCCTTTGCTGTGAGTTACTAATGTGGTTCTTTGGTCATAAAAACAATTATGAGAGCTGTCCTTTTGTTATTGTTGTGAATGCTTAACACCATAAGTAAGTCACCTTCTCAGGAAATTTTATGGCTTTTGATAGATCCTTTCCTTTTTCCTTTAAATAGTTATGACACAAATTTTTATCAATAAATTAATTTCTATAATACCTCTCTTCTTCAAGAGCTCCCAGGTGACAGTACATACATAAATAAAAACATAAATAAGATTATTTCTTATGCCTTTTAACTCTGCCTGTTGTCTGAAACTATCATTGTTAATCCCAAGTATTTCACAAGTATTTTGAGTAAAGTTCTTAAAATCCACCAGTCTGGGAGGATGGCAGTCTATTGTGATGAACTGTTTGTAAACTAAAGAACTTTAAACTTTAGAAGCAACTATAAGAGATGTATAAAAGCTGACTGTTTGGACAGGATGGAGCTTTGGAAGAAAGTGAAAAATTATATGTTATATATTTTGGGGAAAATTTTTATAAAAATTTAGCTATATCTTATCCTAGAAAATTACTAACTTATTGTAAGAAATTAGTCACTTTAAAATTTAAAGTGTTTTAAAAGATGAGATGAGAATCTTAGCCAAAGAGTATGATTAACTGTAAGTTTTTAGTAATGTTTGCATGAATGTGTTCAAAATGGCTAGGATTTGTACTTGTAGCAATTAGTTTAAAAATTTGTCTTAATCCTCAACACAGAAAGCTAAGAATGGGAAATCAGTTGAAAACAAAATACAGCATAGAGCACAAAATATACAGCATATAGCACAAAAGTGTCATGTGAGAAAGTATCATGATATATGGAATTATTTCAAAGAGATGCATATTGCATACGGAAGAATGGTAAAGTCCTCATAGAGTGCAATTAAGCTTTTAAAATTCCATAGACATTAAATGTGCTGTGTTTTTGCTTTTTAAGTCTTATACTTCAGTACATTTTAGATAAGCACCATTTTCTTTTTTTTTGCTTGCACACTAACACCAGGAACTGTCATGTCTGTGTTATTTCGATTACAGACAAGAATCATTGTTTGAGGTCGTGCACTTTGTACACTCTTTAAAATAACTCTTGTCACTGGAGATTACTCAAGAGGAGGCATTTCTCTGATTTTGGTCACTCTGAGAATTAGACTGTAGCTCATGGTAACTGAGTCCTTGGAGGTCGCTTGTTAGACCTGATACCTTTAAAAAAAAAAAATCAATTATCAGGATCACAGCTTGACTGAAACCAATTGATGATATATTAGTTTGTTTGTCTTCAGAGAATCCCACATACTGAGATGGTTCTCGAAATCAGTGGGGCAATGATGAAGTGGTTAGTCATTTGTTCTGTAACTTTACACATATCTGAACTTATCACTAATCATCAGTGTCTGTGGGTGTGTTTGCATTTTTTGACTGGTGAGTTATAAAATATATGTATATATATATAATATAAATGGTGAATAATGATTAACAAAAGTATATAGAGAAATATAAGCTCTGTCAGCTCATTGTTTTGTGCTTAACTTGCCAGTATTCATTACTACAGAAGAGCATTTGAATGACTTCATGTCAACACTGTGACAAGCAGTTCAATCCTTCAGAAATATTCATAAAATGCTTTGAAGCCATGAAAATTTTCATTGTGGCATACAGTGATAGATAATCTCTATTGTTCTCTGTGTATTGCCTAGGTTCAGACTTGGGAGAGGATATCCTACACTAAATAATATTTTATATGTGGGTGTTTTAAGGGTCTTGGTTAAATTTTTACTCCCTCACCGTTTATATCCACATAGATAAAAAATTATTTAGATTCCATCTCTCAGCCCAAAAGTATTCTTTTGAATTTAGATTTATCTCAATTACATTTCAGGAAAATAGACGTGAAAGGGGTGAATTCTCTCTACACTCTATGGCACCAGACTTTAAACCACTTGGAGTTTGCTTTTGCGTCGAGGTCAAACACTACCCACATAATGGTCTCAGTGGGCAGAATTGCTCAGTCTCTCTTGGTTTGATGAATTTGATGTTTATTCTCTTCTGAGAATTTATCATTCTCAATTGGTCTTTTCACAGATTCTTTGTTAGCTTTTAGAATTGAGGCATCCAAGCTATGGCTCCTCGAAATCACTCTTATGTCTTTGGTCAGTTATCCAGTTGCACTTATACTACTTTGCACAGGACAAATAGTGGCATACACGAATAAAGTTATAAATTGGTCAGATCCGGCTAACATGAGCAAAGCAATGGCCATGTGAGTTTGTGAGTGCACACACATAATCACTGAAAATCTCAGACAGGCTTCTTTGCCAAACATAGTTTTTTCTGTCCTTATGTCATGGATTTGCTTCTTGAATCTCCAATGCCTCACTAACTTCTCTATTTTCAAGTGCATTATATTTCCTCCCTGCTGTGTCCACTTCTGTTAAATCCCAGTCCTAAAGAGTGTTTTCAAGAAGTAACTACAGCATTCCTTTTTGGATAGAGAAATTAGAATACAGAGGATTGACTTGACTTTCATGATTTGAAATAGAGAATAGAGGTATTTCAGGTATTTGGCCCATGAGTCACCTTTTAAAACCTTGTCTGGTATGTCAGAGACACTCAATAAATATTTCTTAAATGAATGATTGAACATTGAATTAATCTTTAATGATGCCAGCCAACCTCACACCTTATCATATGTCTTCCTTTGCTGGTCAAACATTTCAGTGGTTTTTCACTGTGATAGAGTCTGAAATTCAAACTCCTTATCTTGTCAGTCAAATTTCAAAATAATTTGCATCATATGTATTTTCAATCTTATCTTGCATTTTGTTCTTGCTAGAGAGAAAATTAAAAAAATCATTAATGCTAATGCTAAGTCACATACTTCCTACATAGGAATAATACACAAATAGCACATTCTTTATGGGTTTTTTTTTGAATGATGGCATAGGTATTTGAAATATTTGAATGTTATGAAAGATCTATACTCTGAAAACTATAATATATTGATGAAAGAACTTGAAAATAATCTAAAGAAAAGGTGAGATATCCTGTGTTCTTGGATTAAAAGAACTAATATTATTAAAATGTCCATACTACCCAGGACAATCTACAGATTTAATGCAATGCCTATCAAAATACCCATGACAATTTCTACAGAACTAGAACAAATAATCCTAAAATTTATATGGAGCTATGGAATATCCCAATAGTCAAAGCAATCTTGAGAAAGAAGAACAAAGCTGGGGATTTCATACTCCCTGACTTCAGATTATACTACAAAGCTACAGTAACCAAACATTATGGTACTGGAACAAAAATGGAAACATAGATCAATGGAATAGAATAGAAAGACCATAAATAAACCCAGACACTTACAGTCAATTAATCTATGACAGAACAGGCAAGATATACAATGGAGAAAAAGTCTGTTCAATAAGTGGTGCTAGGAAAACTGGACAGCTACATGTAAAAGAATGAGATTGAACCTTCTCTAACACCATATACAAAAATAAACTCAAAATGGATTAAAGATCTAAATGTAAGACCTGAAAACATAAAACTCCTAGAGGAAAACATAGGCAGTACACCTTTTGACATAGAATATAGCAATATTTTTTTTGGATCTGCCTTCTAAATAAAGGGCTTTATCTGAAACTAATATAACATTATAAATCTACTGTACTTCAGTAAGCATATTACTAATTTTCCTCATAGAAATTAACATTTTTTTTGTAAAAATGTCCTGCTACTGTTCAGAAATAAAGTATTGACAAGCAAAATAAGTAAATACATAAATATCTGAATATTATCTCTTTTCAGACTCTATCATGTCAGGCTGAGAACCAATTGAATATTTTCTTTCTCATTGATATTTTTATTCATTCATTTTTAGTCATATTAACCATAAAACCATTATGAAGATGTAGTGACTAAATCTATGAACTGATATATTTTTAGTTCAAGTTTCATTGGTGAAAATTGCTGGTTAAAATAAAGAATTTAGAATTTTTTATAGTTTTAGAAGTTTTAGAAAGAGTTTTATCCCTGTGGTTTTTTCCCCCCTATAATTTTCAATTGTTTAAAAGGAAAGAAAACATCAAATGAATATAATTTTAATTAAATTTCACCATATAAAGTGAAAATACAGCATTAAATATTATGATGAAATAAATTATTAAAAAAAGGTGAATCTAGAAAGTAGAAACTATATGTATATAATAATTATATATGGGTATATAATTATACTACATATTCATTTTTCACTGATTTTGTTAGAATATTTTGAAAACATGAAGAAAATTGAATTATGACAATGATGAAAATAAGTAGGAATTTATGATGTATAAAATATGATTTTGTTTAAATTTTGTATATACTCATATAAACATTAATGAATTTATTAATTAATGACAAGACAAAAAAGAAATCTATACTCAATATTAGTAAAATACCTTTGCCTTAATTTCTCTAGTCATATGTTATTTTTTTAAAAAGTACTTTTTTTAAATTATAGTTTTTATTATTGGCTGTGCTGAGTCTTTGTTTGTGTAGGCTTTCACTAATTATGGTGAGTGGTAACTGTCTTTAGTTGCAGTGCACAGGCTTCTCATTGCAGTGGCTTCTCTAGTTGCATAGCATGGGCTCTAGAGCACATGGGCTTAGTAGTTGCGGCACATGGGCTTAGTTGCTCCTCGGTATGTGGAATCTTCCCAGACCAGGGATTGAACCCATGTCCCCTGCATTGGCAGGTGGATTCTTCACCACTGGACCGCCAGGGAAGCCCTCTAGTCAATATATTCTGATGCTTCTTCTCAGCTTCTAAACATGCTTACATATCTTCCTCTTCAAAGACATAACAAAGCACCAAACCAACCCAAAACACTGTCTCAGAATCAGTTTTTCTTCTAGCTTCCACCATTTCAATTTTATCCTCAGATTCAAAATTTTCCCAAGACTTGTCTATCCAAGTGGCAACATTTCATCACTTCCTATTCACTCCTTAGTCCATTCTAATCTGGCCTTTTCTCTCTTTACTTCAGCAAATCAATTCTCTTTTAAGACCATTAGTGAAATCCTTATCCCTGAATCTATTTCCATGTACTTGGCTTTTCATTAGCAACTGACACTTTTGGCCACTCTGCTTGAAATAACTTCGTCTGACTTCAGCTGTGTGGATCTCCTTTTTACCATTTACCATTTCCTTTATAGGCGCATTTTCCTCTACCTGGCCATTAAATACTAAAATACCTCATGACTATCCTTTGCTCCCTTCTGTTTTCTGTGTATTCTCTCTAGGGTATATAATTCACAGCCACAGTTTAACGTACCATCTGTATGACAAGGACTATGAAATTGGTATTTTGATCTCAGACTTCTCTTAGCTCCAGTTTTGCATATACATATTGTGCCTACTTAAAATCTCTTTTTAGATGTTTCAAAGGTGCCTTAAACTCACCATGTCTAAAATTGCATCCATTGCCTTCTGTTCCAAACTCATTATCCTCCTGTGTTTCCTATCACAGTGAATTCTACCACATTTCATTCAACCTGCTTCTGTGCTATGCTCCAGCTACACTGGCCTGCCTGCTAGTCTTTGAATAAACCAAGACAAGTTCTATCAGAGGACCTCTGCTTTTGCTTTTCCTTCTTCCTGGAATGTCCTGCCTCGCAAACTTCCAGTGACCCTATCTTATCCTTTCTTTACTTCTCGTTTTAACAGGACCTCCTCAGAGAAGCTCTTCCTTCAGCATCCTATCTAAAGGAGTGGCTCACTCACTCCTGGTGAACTCTGCCTTTTGTTATTTGTCTTTTCACTGCTTATAAGTCTCTATTAGGGTGTTATATTTCATATGTGTATCAGTGTATCACATTTTCTCCAAACTAGAATCCTTAAGAGAAGTTACTCTGTTGTGTTGTTCATAATGTCAAAATAGTGTCTGCAACATACTACAAGTCAGTTTTACCTCTTAGTCCCCGGATTTCTTCATTTCTTTTTATCCCCATTGCCGCTACTCTACTCTGAGCTATCATCATCTCTTGCCTGTGAAAGCATCCTAATCACTTCCATTTGGTTACTTTTCAGTCCACATATTTTCTATCTTGCATCTAGAGTGGTAGCTTTTACAGAAGCAAATCTAATAATGCTTTTTTATTATTTAAAAACATTCAAGCATGTACAGTTCTCAAGATAATGATCAAAATCTTTACCATGAGCTGTAAAGCCAAGCATGATCCACTTCACCTCTTACTGCTTTCCCCCTTGTTCTCTTTCTTCCAGATACTCTGGTGTTCTGAAAGTTCTCAAGTGCATCATTTTTCTCCCATCTTTGAATCTTTCATATGTTTCTTTGTCTTGGAAGATTCTTCAACTGCACCCACCCTCAGCTCTAGATTTAACCTGGTTAATTCCTGCTTACTCTCCAAATTTTTCAGTCCAATATAATGTGTGCTACCTGGCACTGTGAAGTGATCTAAAATATAATGGTGATCTGAAAAGGCAAAACTCCACTCTCTTACCCTTTAAATCTAGAACAGAAACCTGATATAAACTGACTTAGCTCCAAATAGTAACTCTTTCTAACCCTGTAACCCTTTCACAGTTTGTAACTATATATATTTATGAATTTATGGGATTGTTTTTTTTATCAACCTCCCTAAGAAGTAAACTTCATGATTTGCAATCTGTATTTGTGGAATAAATGAATAAATATACATCCACTAATAACATATTAGAACCCATACAAACTAGAACCCAAACTTGACTTCAATAATATTATTTTGTATATCTATCAAATATCTTCAGAGAAGACAATTCCATTATTAAAATTTGAAGCATCTGTTATTACACGCTCACTCAAGCTTTATATTCTGTAACACTTTCTTCTCTCTTTTGTATAATCTGAGTTTTATTTCTAAGCATACCTGTAATTATATCTAATAGGAATTTTGCTTGTGCTCTTGTTTACAATATTCTTTGATGAAATTGCAACTTTGGTCAAATATAATTCTGATTGAATGGGCTCAGTGGTCTTTGCCACATGCATTTAAGTTAATCTGTTGGCAACATGGAGAGAACACATTTCTTTCTATTTGGCAGGATATTAACTCATTTCAGCCACAGAAGCTGTAATTTCCTGAATGGTATCCTACTGTCTGGCAAAAGTTAATGCAGGTTTCCAGTCCCTTTCTCATGCCAGTGGTACAATTTACACCCTGAGACTCTGGCTAGATGTGTGCTGTATTAAACCAACGCATGATGTAAAACATGATGAGTTCAATTCTGCAAGTGTGTTTTGAATTCTAATCTGTGAAAACTGTGTTTTTCAAGACTAGTGGGGGATAGACTAAAAAGTATGAGGGAGTCAGAATTTTTAATAACATTGACATCTTATTAGGGTAATAAAACTTACACACATTTCCATGGAAACTTCATGTCATCATCCAATAGCATTATTTATTCTTGACTTCTTCCAAATACTAATTCCCTGTTCCACATCCCCTCTGTAAGCACCCCACTATTTGAGTGGTTACACAATTTTGAAATCTTGGAATTCTATAAGGCTGTCTTTTCTTTTATATCCTGTGTTTGTTAGCTCTTTGAGTAGTAGACATGTTTAAAGCTCACTCTCTTTTTAAAATCCTATCATTTGCATTCCTGTGACTCACAACCTTCATCTTCTTAATCAACAAAAACATAAGTGCCTAAACTATTTTATAGATCTCGGCCAGTGGAATGTCATTCAGACAAGAAAAATGTGAAGGGCACCCGATGGGCTATACAAAGAGGTAGCTCTCCTATAGAGCATCATCTAACCCAGGACTCCCAACCATTTAGGCACCAGGGATGGGTTTCATGGTAGGCAGTTTTTCCATGGACTAGGGAGGGGTATTGCAGACCCCTGATCTAACTAACTATTGTTAAATTGACTTTTAAGTGTTTGGAACCTTCAAATGAAAAGGAAGTCACTATTTAATTTTGATATTGGATATTTCTAATGGTAATAATTTAAGTGTACTAGACAAAATCTATACTTTCTTTTTTGTTCTTACTTTTTCTTCCCACTAAATATTTGGAGAAACCATCATGCCCTACAATATCTGAACATCATTTGATATGCTCATCTTTTCTCTAATTATTTCTCACAAGGGAAGGTATCTAGGGGCCTCCCTGGTAGCTCAGCTGGTAAAGAATCCGCCTGCAATGCCGGAGACCCCGGTTCGATTCCTGGGTTGGGATGTTCCCCTGGAGAAGGGATAGGCTACCCACTCCAGTATTCTTGGTCTTCCCTGGTGGCTCAGATGGTAAAGAATCTGCCTGCAGTGCGGGAGACCTGGGTTTAATTCCTGGGTTGAATTCAATTCCAGGAAAATCCCCTGGAGGAGGGCATGGCAACCCACTCCAGTATTCTTACCTGGAGAATCCCCATGGACAGAGGAGCCTTGGGGGCTACCGTTCATGGGGTTACAAAGAGTCGGACATGAATGAGCAACCAAACACAGCACAGCAAGTTATCTAGACCCCTTAAGAGACCACTGAACCGAGACAGAGCTGGAATGTACTTCTCTAGTTTTTAATCTATTGGCCTTAAAAAGCTTCTGTTTTCTCATAACTGGATTTAGTTTTACCTAAGAGACTACTAAATTTGTTGAATGTGATATTGTGAAGATACTATACTTTAAGATACTTGTTTTCATTCTAGGTAGAAAGGTACTTTAAGAGCTTTAACCCAGCAGGTTCTACGTATAATAGATATTCTTTAAAACAGTTAGTTGAACCTAAATGGGAAGGAAATCCAAAAAAGACTGGATCTATGTATATGTGTGAGTGGTTAACTTTGCTGTACAGCAAAGACTGTCACAGCAGTGTAACGCTACTATACTCCAGCAAAACAAAACAGACGTTAGCTGATCAGCTTCCATTCTGGCTACTATATGAGGCTAAAGAAACCAGTACTCTACATCTGACAAAATTTAATTGACTCAAAATTGAGGGAGTATTTGAGGCTGTGTACTGTAGCAAAATCTGAGAAAGCAAGTTTACTTTCATCTTTAACATGAAACTTTAGTAGGATTTCTAGGTGCAAAATATACTTGAAATGACAAATTGTATTTTGAATAATCTGTTAACATGGCAAGTTTCTGTGCTTTGAAAGCTATGACACTTTATTCAGGGTAACTTGAATAAAATCAGTATAATATTTCTGCATATTTCTCCTTGTTAAAAGATTGCTCATTTTCTACCAAAGGAGATATTAAAATACTTAAAGTCATATTTTTTGTTCCCAGTATGCTCTCAGGAGCTAAGAGTGATAATGTTTCAATACTTTTACTTTAGAATATGATAAAAATTTTAAATAGTTATTTAGGATACAAATTATGAGAGCTAGTTAAAACAGAGTGTGTACTTTGTAAAAGCAGCCTATCTGATTTGTTGACCACCTGCCTTGCAATTGTAGCTGTTAATATGATTTCTATAATCCAGAGGCAAAAAGATAAGAACACAGCTACAGAAAATATAATTGATAGAGGGAGGCCCTCTTCCCATTCTGTCACTGCAGCAGATGATAGTAGTAACGTTGTATGTATGTATGTTAGTTGCTCAGTCATATCCGACTCTTTGTGACCCCATGGACTGTAGCTGACCAGGCTTCTCTGTCCGTGGAATTCTGCAGGCAAGAATATTGGAGTGGGTAGCCATTCCCTCCTCCAGGGGATCTTCCTGACCCAGGGATCGAACCTAGGTCTCCCACATTGCAGGCAGATTCTTTACTGTCTGAGCCACTAGGGAAGCCCAGTACTGGGTTAGGGACAGTAAATTGTAAAGGAAACAGAACCTCCTTTATTTTCTCTTGTCAGCCCCATCAAGCAGGGACTCTTGATAAACTTAGGTAGAGTTGCCCAGGGAGCATCACACCAGACTCTCTCTGGATGAATCATCAGGTTATTTTGGCCAGTACTCCTGGATAAACTGTCACCTTAATCTCTTTGTACATCTTTCTTGCAGGAATACTAATGCTGTTTGTTTTAATGCCCAAAGTTTTGGGTGCACTAAATAGTTTGAATTTTTTCCTTATTAAGAGAGCTCCATTCATGTTCAACATCCCTAGTGATATCCTGATTGTGAAACTCAGTGAGTATGTTTCTGTCATTGTCTAACTGCAACTTGAGACTGCATTTGACATTTCTGTCATTCTACTGTCACATGCTTCTTGCCATGCTCATATCTTCTCCTTCATGTATTCCTGTCTCTATCTATCCTTCAAAGATATGTGTTTCTCATGGTGGCAGATCCTGCTAATTACTCAACACCCATTCTTTTTCTGTATCAATGGATTCCTGGTTTTAATGGGACCAAACCATACTACAGATAAACGTAGTCACTTTCCTAAACTCTCAAGAGCAATTCTGGGCGAGGAAATGGAATAAAAAACTTCTCAAGGATGGGCTTCTGGAAAAGCTATTGTTCTCTAGATAGAAAAGGACACTTGCCTTTTCCCTTTCCCCCTATTCTTGCTGAGAATGCAGAGCATGCACATCAGATGCCTGAAGGTGGACAAGCTCTCTTGTGACATTGAGGGTGAGAAGCAATGTCAAGGAGACTTAGAAAAGTAAAGCCAGACAAATCATGGGTTCTTTCTTTCTTTCTTGATCTACCTCCCTCTGGACTCTTCATTTTGTCATAAAAATAAATCCTTTGGTTACCTACTATGATTTTTGCTTACATACAGCCTGAAGCAAATCATGAAAGTTTTTTCCTTTGTGTTGTGTTTTTAAAAGTTTCCAATTTTTTAGTACTTTTAATGTTTTAAAATATTTTACTTTGTTTTTGTATTATGTTTTACACTATTAGTTAACACAATGTCTCACGTAAGCTCCTTAAATGCAGAGGTTGGGTTCTTCACACCTGTACTCAAACTACCTCACACACACTGGGGAGAAAAGCAAGAATTCACTCTATGGCTTGTTATACACAAATAAAAAACAGAGTATGAAATAGCTCTGTAAGTTAATTACTACTTTATGTGCAGAGTACATCATGCGAAATTCTGGGCTGGATGAATCACAAGCTGGAATCAAGATTGCCAGGAGAAATATCAACAATCTCAGATATGCAGATGATAACACTCTAATGGCAGAAAGCAAAGAGAAACTAAAGAGCCTCTTGATGAAGGTGAAAAAGGAGAGTGAAAAAACTGGCTTAAAACTCAACATTCAGAAAACTAAGATCATGGCATCTGTTCCCATCACTCCATGGCAAATAGATGAGGAAAAAATGGAAACAGTGACAGATTTTATTTTCTTGGGCTCCAAAATCACTGTGGACGGTTGCTGTAGTCACAGAATTAAAAGACGCTTGCTCCTTGAAAGGAAAGCTTTGACAAACCTGGATAGTGTATTAAAAAGCAGAGGCATTACTTTGCCAATAAAGGTCTATATAGTTGAAGCAATGGTTTTCCCAATAGTCATATACAGACATGAGAGTTGGAGCATAAAGAAGGCTGAACACAGTAGAATTGATGCTTTTGAATTGTGGTGCTGAAGACTCTTGAAAGTCCCTTGGACAACAAGGAGATCAGATTAATTAATCCTAAAGGAAATTAACCCTGAATATTCATTGGAAGAACTGATGCTGAAGCTGAAGCTCCAATACTTTGGCCATCTGATGTGAAGAGTGGACTCGTTGGGAAAGACCCTGATGCTGGGAAAGATGGAAAAAAAGAAAAGAGAGCGGCAGAAGATATGATGGTTGGATGGCATCACCGACTCAATGGACATGAATTTGAGCAAACTCCAAGAGGTAGTGAGGGGCAGAGAAGCCTGGCATGCTGAAGTCTGTGGGGTTGCCAAGAATCAGACATGACTTAGTGATTGAACAGCAACAACAAAACAGAATTGGGCATTACAGAACCTATGGAAAGGTTTGCCATTTTTGTACTATTCAAACTTTTGATCATGTTATCCTTTATTCTGTTTTTGGTAAAATGTATAGTAATTTTCAGTGGGAGTCCTAAAAGTAGTAATTGAGTACAAGGTTCCTGACAACCAGGAGTTACAGAGAACCCATCAAGTTAGGGAGATCAGCTCTAAACAGACTGGCTTTTCCTTTTTTGTTTGTTATTTATTTTTTTTTTATTTTTTAAAATTTTTATTATTTTTTTCCATTTATTTTTTTTATTTATTTATTTTTTTAATTCTTTGAATCAGCCATGGATTTACATGTATTCCCAATCCCGATCCCCCCTCCCACCTCCCTCTCCACCCGATTCCTCTGGGTCTTCCCAGTGCACCAGGCCGGAGCACTTGTCTCATGCATCCCACCTGGGCTGGTGATCTGTTTCACCATAGATAGTATACATGCTGTTCTTTTGAAATATCTCACCCTCACCTTCTCCCACAGAGTTCAAAAGTCTGTTCTGTATTTCTGTGTCTCTTTTTCTGTTTTGCATATAGGGTTATCGTTATCACCTTTCTAAATTCCATATATATGTGTTAGTATGCTGTAATGTTCTTTATCTTTCTGGCTTACTTCACTCTGTATAATGGGCTCCAGCTTCATCCATCTTATTAGGACTGGTTCAAATGAATTCTTTTTAATGGCTGAGTAATATTCCATGGTGTATATGTACCACAGCTTCCTTATCCATTCATCTGCTGATGGGCATCTAGGTTGCTTCCATATCCTGGCTATTATAAACAGTGCTGCGATGAACATTGGCAAAACACTCTCCGACATAAATCACAGCAAGATCCTCTATGACCCACCTCCCAGAATATTGGAAATAAAAGCAAAACTAAACAAATGGGACCTAATGAAACTTAAAAGCTTTTGCACTACAAAGGAAACTATAAGTAAGGTGAAAAGACAGCCCTCAGATTGGGAGAAAATAATAGCAAATGAAGAAACAGACAAAGGATTAATCTCAAAAATATACAAGCAACTCCTGCAGCTCAATTCCAGAAAAATAAATGACCCAATCAAAAAATGGGCCAAAGAACTAAACAGACATTTCTCCAAAGAAGACATACAGATGGCTAACAAACACATGAAAAGGTGCTCAACATCACTCATTATTAGAGAAATGCAAATCAAAACCACAATGAGGTACCATTACACGCCAGTCAGGATGGCTGCTATCCAAAAGTCTACAAGCAATAAATGCTGGAGAGGGTGTGGAGAAAAGGGAACCCTCTTACACTGTTGGTGGGAATGCAAACTAGTACAGCCGCTATGGAAAACAGTGTGGAGATTTCTTAAAAAACTGGAAATAGAACTGCCATATGACCCAGCAATCCCACTTCTGGGCATACACACTGAGGAAACCAGATCTGAAAGAGACACGTGCACCCCAATATTTTTTTCCATTTATTTTTATTAGTTGGAGGCTAATTACTTTACAATATTGTAGTGTTTTTTGCCATACACTGACATGAATCTGCCATGGATTTACATGTGTTCCCCATCCTGAACCCCCCTCTCACCTCCCTCCCCATCCCATCCCCATCGCATCTTAATAGAAAGGCAGGAGGAGAGGATGGCTGCAGGTGGGTGATGGTGTGAATAATCAAGCATTCAGGAAGAGAATAGACTGGTCTGAGAGTCAGCCTTGTTGGTTTTACTTCTTTGCTGGTTTTCTAGTTTGTCTACCACCCCTGTCATACTTTGGGGCTTCCCAGGTGGTCCTGGTGGTAAAGAACCCATCTGCCAATGCAGGAGACATAGGAGACACAGGTTTGATCCCTGAATCGGGAAGATACCCTGGAGAAGGAAATGGCAACCCACTTCAGTATTCTCGCCTGGGGAATTCCATGGACAGAGGAGGCTTGCGGGCTATAGTCCATGGGGTTGCAAAGAGTCAGACATAGCTGAGCACGCAGGTCCTGTCATACTTTAGAAAAGCATCCCTCTCCTGGTCAACTTCTATGACCTCCAGCTTTGTTTCTTTCTAATTAACCCACAGTCATGAGGATCTGATCTGAAAGGAAAACATAGTCCTATCAGTCCATTGTCTAAAAGCCCTTCAAAGTCCCTTATTGCACAGATAAAAGTCTAAGCATGGCACCCTGGTCCCTCCTGGCCTTCATCCCCTGTTCCTTCCCATTCCGTCCTTTGTACTTCCGTGCTTCATCTGCTGGGGATGCTTGCACTGTTCTGCATGGCCCATGTCCCTCTTTCTTCACACACCTTCACTTTACTGCCCATATTCCTGGTCACTTACCTGGTTGCTTGTCTGAAAGTGAAGTTGCTCAGTCGTGTCCGTCTCTTTATGACCCCATGGACTATAGCCTACCAGGCTTCTCCGTCCATGGGATTTTCTAGGCAAGAGTACTGGAGTGGGTTGCCATTTCCTTCTCCAGGGGGGTCTTCCTGACCCAGGGATCGAACCCCGGTTGCTTGTCTAATGCCATTTAATTTCTAAGTGAAAGAAAGTGAAAGTGAAGTTCGCTCAGTCATCTCTGACTCTTTGCGACCCCATGGACTATACAGTCCATGCAATTCTCAAGGTCAGAATACTGGAGTGGGTAACCATACACTTCTCCAGGGCATCTTCCCAACCCAGAGATCAAACCCAGGTCTCCTGCATTGCAGGTGAATTCTTTACCAGCTGAGCCACCAGGAAGCCCTAATTTCTAAGAGTAAGCTCTATTCTGTCTACTAAGGAAACTTTAAACACTTAATTGCTGTGAAACCTTGAATAAGTTACTAAACACTTTATTTTCCTCGTTATTAAAATTAGGTAACAATGGGACCTACCTTGTGGAGTTGTGAGTTGGAATGGGTCAATACACATAAACAATTTAGAATACAGTAAATAAGCACACTCTGTAATAGTATATATTAGTTATAATTATTAAAATAGCTTTTCCAGCCTTACCCTAACAAATCTGAATCAAATATGTCTGCAATATATCCCCATGATGCCACACTGTATTTGTGTTTTGACTTATCCTTGACAGGCAGTATAGCATTGTATAGCCGGAGTACATGGAACTGAATTTTAGTTCTGCTATTTACTACCTGTGTGGCCCTGATAATGTTACTAACCCTCTGCACCTCATTTTTCTCACTTGTAAAATAGGGATAATGTAGAATCTATTTCACTCTCTTCTTTCATTTTCATCAAGAGTGAAAATGGTGGCTTAAAACTCAATATTCACAAAACTAAGATCATGGCATCTGGTCCCATCACTTCATGGCAATTAGATGGGAAAACGATGGAAATAGTGACAGACTTCATTTTTTGGGGCTCCAAAATCACTGCAGATGGTGACTGCAGCCATGAGATTAAAAGACACTTACTCCTTAGAAGTAAAGCTATGACCAACCTAGACAGTATACTGAAAAGCAGAGACGTTATTTTGCCAGCAAAAGTCCATTTAGTCAAAGCTATGGTTTTTCCAGCAGTCATGTATGGATGTAAGAGTTGGACTATAAAGAAAGCTGAGTGCAAAAGAATTGATGCTTTTGAACTGTGGCATTGGAGAAGACTCTTGAGAGTCCCTTGGACTGCAAGGAGATCCAACCAGTCCATCCTAAAAGAAATCAGTCCTGAAAATTCTTTGGAAGGACTGATGTTGAAGCTGAAACTCCAATACTTCAGCCACCTGATGCGAAAAACATTGGAAAAGTCCCTGATGCTGGGAAAGATTAAAGGCAGGAGGAGAAGGGGATGCCAGAGGATGAGATGGTTGGAAGGCATCACTGACTTGATGGACACGAGGTTGAGTAAGCTCCAGGAGTTGGTGATGGACAGGGAAGCCTGGCAAGCTGCAGTCCATGGGGTGGCAAAGAGTTGGCCACGACTTAGTGACTGAACTGAACTGAGACTATTTCATAGATTGTTGTGAGGAATAAATGAGCTGATACATGGTAAACTGTTGGGACAGTGCCTGGAACACAACGAATGTTATACAAGTCTTTGCTGTGCTAACTATATACTACAGGTCAGTTTCTAATTTTCAGATATGTTTTTACCCACCAGAAAGTAAGCTTTATTCTGCCCCAACCCAGCCAGCTTTATTGAGATATAATTGACATAGAAGATTGTGTAACTTTAAGGTATACAGTATAATGATTTGATATAAGTATATATTGAGAAATAATTACTATGATAAGTTTAGTTAACACCTACATCACCTCACATAGCTGCAATATTGTGTGTGTATGTGTGTGTGTGATAAGAACTTTTAAAATATATTCTCTTAGCAACTTCTGGATATACAATATAGTGTTGTTAACTATGGTCACCATGTTGCAAATTACATCCTCAGAACTTTCAATCTTATAACTTGAAGTTTATATCCTTTAACCACTTTATTCTTTCTTCTCCCCTCCCATCCCTGCCACACACACACCTCAACATTACGTACATAGATCACCCCTGGTGATCACCAATCTATTGTTTCTATGAGTTTGATTTCTTTACATTCCACGTATAAGTTGCATCATATAATATTTATCTTTCTCTGTCTGACTCATTTCACTTGGCATAATACCCTCAAGTCCCAAAGGTCCATCCATGTTGGAAATGGCAGAATTTCTTTTTTATTTTATGGCTATATATATATATATATATATATATATATATGAATATATTATTTTTATCTGAAATTTCCTTTTTTTAGCTCACACACACACACACACACGTATGTGTGTGTGTTGTTGTTGTTCAGTCACTCAATTGTGTCCAACTCTTTTGGGACCCCATGGACTGCAGCACGCCAGGCTTCCCTGTCCTTCACCATCTCCTGGGACTTGCTCAAACACATGTCCATTGAGTCAGTGATGTCATATATGTATATGACATATATATATATATATATCTCACATTATTTTTATCCATGCATTCATCAGTGGACATTTAGGTTGGTTGTTTTCAAGTTTTGCCTGTTGCAAACAATGCGGCAGATATAGTGATTGAGATAGTGATTTCATTTCCTTCAGATATATACCCCAAAGTGAAACTGCTGAATTATATACTGGTTCTATTTTTAATTTCTTCTCTGACCCATTTATTTTTCAGGAGTGTGTGGTTTAATTTCTGTATTTTTGTTATTAATTTTTCAGCTTTTCTCTTGTTATTGGCTTTAGTTTCATACCAAAATGGTCATAAGAAATACTTGATGTAATTTGTCTGCTCAATTTGTTGAGATTTGTTTTGTATTCTAAAATATGATCTATCCTGGTGAACGTTCTATCTACGCTATAGGAGAAACTCTGGTTGTCTTTATCTATGGGAAGTTGCTAGTTGGTCTTCTTGTGAGGGGACTGAAGTCAGTAGCCACCAATGTCATTATTCTGATGACCAAAAGTGAGACTTCTGAAGGCAGGGGTTGTGACATTCATTTTATAAATTTATAATTGTTGCCCAGTCACTAAATCATGTCTGACTCTTTGCAACACTGTGGACTGCAGCATGCCAGGCTTCCCTGTCCCCCTTTTTTGGAGTTTGCTCAAATTCATGTCCATTGAGTCAGTGATGCCATCCAACCATCTCATCCTCTGCTGCCCTCTTCTCCTTTTGCCTTCAATCTTTCCCAGCATCAAGGTCTTTTCCAGTAAGTTGGCCCTTCACATTAGGTGGCCAGAGTATTGGAGCTTCAGATTCAGCATCAGTCCTTCCAATGAATATTCAATGAATATTCAGAAAAGTTGATTTTCCTTTACGATTGACTGGTTTGATCTCCTTGCTGTCCAAGGGACTCTCAAGAGTCTTCTCCAGCACTACAATTTGAAATCATCAATTCTCCCACGCTCAGCCTTCTTTATGGTCCAACTCGCACATCTGTACATTGGCATGCATCAAATCTTTCTTGAAAGAATAGATGATTTTTTTCTTTTTGTTTCACAAAGGGACAAAATTAAAAGTAAAAACTGATGAGGTTTTATTTAAACATTACTAAGTTTACTGTTCAGAAAGAGTGAGCTCATTGGTACATAATGGGTTTCACCATTCCTCTGCCAGCATTTCTTTATTCCTGTCAGGTTTAATAAGGACGATAATAAAACTTAGAGAAAACATTAAACTGCTGACACTTGAAATATCCAGTTAGAAAATCTTATGTTCTCACTGTTTTCACTCCCCTGGTTCCTGACTGTATTAAACAGGTTTATTTAAGGGCACCTTAGGTCTTGAAAGGACTTATTCTGGATGACAGATTATACTGAGCCTATGCTCTGTGTTTCCATCACACTGACCGGTGATTCATGAAGCATTTGTTGAACTTCCTTCTGTTTTATCACTGGGTTACCAGATCACTTATGTCAGATGAGTTCCTCTTAGAGCCACACACTTACTGGTGGAGCTTGGCCCCTCTGGAAACAATCTTCTCAATCAGCTTGAAAGTGTTAAGCAAGTGTATAATGTGATCAAGTGCATGTTTTTAAAACATCAATCTGAAGCCCATAGGAAGAAAGACTGGGAAGGGGGTGAGAGCCAGGGTAGGAGGCCAGTTAAAAGACTGATGGAGTAGCCCAGGCAAGGAATCTAGATAGAAATAATCATGGGGTAGAGAGAAAGGGACATATTTGGGAAATGTTAAGGATTTATAACAGGCAATTATTATTATTAGCCTGGCAGGCTACAGTGCATTGGGTCGCAGAGTCAGACATGACTGAGGGACTGAGTGCACACGTGCACACACACACACACACACACACACAGGTGATGAAGGGTATTAAAACAGTTCACATGTGTTTAGATTATATTACTGGATGCAGTGGGACTGTTAATCAGTATAGAGAGAAGAGGAGAAAAAGTAAGTTTTATTAGGGAAAATTACTTCTGTTTATAGCAGTGTCTGTTGGATGTGCCTGGCAGGCAGTTATCAAGAGGGTTTGGATCTCAGAAGAGTAGCCAAAGCTGGAGATACAGGTTCAGAAGTCATTACCATATGGGTTTTCATGGAGATCACTGTTAGGACATCTCAGGTGAAGTGTATACAACAGGGCAGTAAACAGAATGAACTCTAACCTGCTGCAATGCAAATGTTTATTTTTTAGAGATTAGGAACCAACAATTTGGAACATTTCAAGAATCTTCTTCTGGAAGGTCCATGCTTAAGGTCATGGAAAAAAACTAGTGTCTCTTCTCAGAGATCTTAAAAAAGCAGAGTTTCTTATTTGTATTTATACTGATGATTCAACCAAATAATATATGTATAAAATATAAAACACAAAACAAAGCAAGTAGATCACCAAGGCCCCATATTAGGTGTAGTCTTGATTGTAAACAACATGCATTTATCCTTTTTAATCAGAGGAGGCTATAGGGTAGTCCTGAACTTTGAATTTACAGTTTTTTCCCAATGTGAACAGTGCATTTTTAGTACATGCACACATGTACATTTGCCACTGACACAAAAGTTTTACTAAACAACACTCATCCTTACTTCTTATGATGCACTCAATAGTTTTCATACTATTCCATTTCATTTATTCATTTCATTCTTTTCCTTTTTTCCCATTCTGTTCTGCTGTAAAAATAAATAAACTCTGATTTAATGACCCCTCAAGTTGATTTTGCATACCATGAAGAGGTTACAGTCTACAGTTTGAAAAACTCTACCTTAAAAATGCTTCTGAATCTTATATAAAGATGAATTCTATTAGTAATACCTTTAGTGAAAGCAGATTGGGTGTGGAAGAGTTTCTAAGAGACTAATTAGGGCCCTTGTGGATCTTCTCACAGAAATCTTTCTGAGGAGTTCTAAACCAGTTAGTTGATCATTTATTCATTTCTCATTCAGCTGATGGATATTTATGGACTACCTCCTCTAGCCAGACAAGGCACCATGCTAGTTGTTGGGGATAAAGCATTCAACACAAGACAGATCCAGAGTTTGTGGAACTTGAAACTTACATAATTTAGGTACTCATTTTAAGAAAAAGAATGTAAAATTATAAATATAAAATTAGGTGCCAAACTGATCATTTATGATGAAAAAAACATCATGTCATATTCTTCAAGCTTCAGGTCCCTTTTGCCTATGATCCCTTTAGGCAATTTGCCAAAAATGTTCATACAGTAATTCTTACTGATTGCAGCCTTACTCCTTTCCTCACCTAGAACACTCTGTGGCTCTGTGCAATTTCTACCACTCACAAGGGCCTCTGTAAGCAAATGGACCCCAACCAGATATTTCATTAGCTTCAGAGTAAATCCACTTGTGTTTGTATTTGCATAAACAATATCAACCCACTTGTACCCTTTGGGCAAGGAAGACACAATTAAGGAACTAGTCATGTAACACGCTGTTCAATTATATTCTGAGGTGAAGATATACAAAAAAACAAGGAGAACATACAGTAGGAAAATCAGACCTAATCTGCGACAGAGAGAAGACCTACCTGAGGGGAGGTTCACTGGAGAGGGTCCAAGCTCATGAGCTGTAACTGTAGGCCAGTTCCAGGAACTGGTACTGGTTTAGAAACCACACCGTGACAAGACACATTCAGTAACTTAGAGTAAGTGTCTAAAACCTTTTAAAACAATTTGAAAGAGCAATTTTATATCCATTAAATCCAATAATTTGGCTTAAGCTTGCATTTTGCATGCCCTTTTATTTTTTATTTTGTTTTCCCAGAAATTCATTTTTCTTATAGTAACAGTATGAATCTGCATAGATTGGGGGGAAACGTGATCTTTCCTCATTGATAGACCAAGAATACTGCTGTCAGAGACTTTCCTTACAGCCAAACCCCATGCCCTTTTACTTTTTCCTCACCATACTTAGAATAAATAACATTAGAGTGAAAGTAAAACAACATTTTGAATAAGGACTAGACATCAAGAAATATTATCTTTATCTTAAGTTAAAAAGCTGTATGGTAAATAAGAAACAATAATGATATTATTAAAAAATAGAATATGAAAGTGAAGAAAAATTCAAAGCAGACCATGAAAAATTGGGAGGTAACTTTTAAAAGACATATCAAACCATTAAAAGGATAAATCCTTATATAACATAAGCTAATATAAAGAGGGTGCAAAAGACAATGAAACTTTTTATCTAGGAGCCAAAACAGAAATGGATGTCCATGTACTCCTAACACTGGTCTTGCTCTTTGGCTGAGAGCCAATGGGTAGAGATGGATCTCCTGGTCTTGTTCTGGGTGCCTGACAGTCCCAGCATTTGTGCAGGGAGGAGGCGTTACAATCGTTTACAGCGCGTGGTGTGTCTGTTTCCACATTTCCAGTGTGCAGTCTTGCAGCAGCTTCACCAGGTTATCAGAAATCCTCATGTAAAGGTGATCAAATGGAGATGTGGTGATCACATTCCCAAGTGAGTCAACAGACCATCTGTTGGAAATACAAGGACAGTATGTTTCACTTTCCAAAATCCAGAGCAAATTTAACTTTTTGGTATTTATGAACTAAGAAAGGGTTTGCTTCTAAACATTTAATTTCATTTCACAGCAGTTAGTAAAAGAATGTTTAAGCATTAAAGGAAGAGACATGCATTTTCCCTTAAACACTAGCCTTTAAAACTCACTTTAAAAATCATTTCTAAGCGGTCAGGAGAATTTAACCCTTTCATAGCATTTTTATTAGGTTCATGGACGGAAAAAGTAAGAAACAAGTATATTTATTTTGTAAATTTCCCCCCACATTTTCTCCTTATTCTCATTTTAAACCTAAAAATAATGTTTTAACATGATCCCTGATTTCTCAAGTAAAATTTGTATAATTCCTTTCACTAATAAATAATAAACATTTGGTTAAGAGAGGCTTTTTTGTGCAGTACAAAAGACACTTTTTTATAACTTGCTTATCATAAAAGATATTCAAAGTATGACTTCTTTCAGTTGAGCTAAACTAACAGGCTGCTGTTTAATCATGTGTTTAGCTCTGTAAACTCTTCATTGTTGCAAAGTGTATGACATTATTTTAAAATTAATTCATAATTTTGTCAGCTGTTTTTCTTGACAGGTTTAGAACATTGTATGTTGGGTGCATTTAAAAGTGTTCCTGTATTTGCAAAATATTTAGCAGGAATGAGTTACTTTTTCATTATAGTATTCCTTAGCTATTGTGTTATAATTACTTAATTTAGATAAAGTAATGCTATGTCACACTGGTAATTTTGCAAAGATAAATCACATTTTTGTTAGCTTGTTTTCCCTCCACATAGTTAGAATTATTCACACTTGTGGAGTTAGTGAAATTTACCCATGGGATCTACTTTGAACTGAATTTGAAAGAAAAAAAAAATTAACTGAGGAAAAAGCAAAAAGAAAAAAAGGAAAAAAAAATTAACTGAGATTGATGCAGAAAAGATTGGTGTTTCTGTCTTCATTATTATTATTTGTGTAAGCATTTAAGTTTCAACAGATTGGGAAAAGTTTAAAGAAATGACCTGTACCCGAACTGGTAGGTTAGATTGTAAATCATTTATTAAATCATTGAAAATATACTGGCAATAGGAAGGAAACTCATGTTGAAAGGAGACCTGGTCTCTGATTTTGTTTTTTACAAGAGTTTTTCTCTGTTCATTTTGTACCATAATAGAGAAACATAAACTTTCTTTGGATAAATTCATGATATGACATCTTCACAAATCATGCTTCAATGATTGCTCTAGGATCACATTATTTGGATAGTGTGATAACGTAGATAGTTTTGAGTTGGTTAGAACACTGTGTACCCATTCTTCTAACAGCATCAAGGAATGAATGAATGACTAACAGTTGGGAATACTTGGAACATCAACTGTAAATCATCAAACCCCTTGAAATGTTTAAAGATTTTCTAGAAACTTAGGCTATCCATGGACTTAATTGAGTATTGAGGTAAATTGGTCAAGCCCATTTCTCAGACTCCTGGAGGAATTTTATCAAAGCGCTGGTGAAACATGCTTATATACTTTCCTTAATTTTCAATATATTATTTATTCTTCTGAAGACACATTTCAAAGGGGAAAGTATGTCTGGCAAATGTTGTGGATCTAATTAAAGAAACACACATATGTCATAAACAATTTACCTTCAAGGCCCAGGATTATAAATTTAGGATTTGAAGTTCAGGAGTTTGTTTAGGTAAGACCCATTGTTCAATAGCAAACAAACATTAAAAGTTTTGAAAATGAGAGTTGTGTTGGCATCTAATGGTGCTTGCCTTCCGTTTTGCTGATGTAGTTCATCTGGGCCCAGCTGTGCAAAATAGTTAGATTAAAATTTAATCTTATTTAAGTTGGCTTATTAGGGCTAGTTTTGATACAATTTGATATAATAAATTATACATGTTTAATAAAAGAAATATAATTATTTAATAGATTACAAGTGGAGTTAAATTGCTTGTAAATAAGAAAATTAGGCGGAGGAGAGTAATTTATTAGAGTGAAAAAAGTGAATTTTGGATAACGTATGTCAGTATTAAAATAGTATTACCATATTACATTATAAAATGTACATTATAAAATCTAGATGAAGAAATTATCCATTTGCTCCCTTAAAAGTAGTCTTTCCCTTCCAGACATGGGTGTGAGAATTTAGCTTTCCTTTAGCCCAAACACATTATTAAGACAGCAAACACGAAGAGAAGAAAGGGATAGAGGGTAAATGCTCCTCATTAGCGGCCAGAAACCTCCCCAAACCGGATTTTAAGTACTCCTTCTGATATAAGTTTCTTCCTTTTCATTAAGAAAGGATATTAAGGAAGTAACACAATCATAATAACTGTTCACACCGTCCCTTTCACAAGGTATTCTTAGTGGCTTGCATTTTTCTGGGCCTTGTGTCGGATAATGGAAGAGAACTGGTGCAGAAGGTAGAGAAACAAATTGTGTGGAAGTGGCTGCAATGAGCAATATGGCATAATCTTGGATACAATGTTTTCATTGTGTTTGATGCATTCATTCATTTGCAGATACATTCATTTGCAAATTACCCACAGCTCATATACCTTTGCAAACTAAGAATATGTCATTCCAGGAAGGCCAGCAGATCCATGACCCTCTAGATTCTTTAAAAGCCTGTCCTTATCCTGAGTTTCCCTTCCCCCTTTTATTTTCTTTGAGAGGCTGGAAGAGCCTCAGTGAAGAGTGTAAGGGCTCATGCAGAATATGAAGGTAGTTATCCAACTACGCATACCTGTATATTTCCCCTACAACTACTTCATTACAAATCTATTTGAAGGTAAATTTAAATTAGTGAAATTAACCATAGATTGATGGAGCAATCTTGGGAGACAGAATGACTTTGGTTAAATTTGTTTCATCATAATGGAAATGCAATAAGCAGAGAGAAGGACATAATTAAATGGTTATCTATTTTATTTAGTGGGAAAACATATTCTTGTATCAGATCAAGTGTATCTATAATACTTGTAAGAATAAAAAAGATAGAAAGCAAAGAGATTATAATACAGGAAGAAAAAAAACCACAGAAAGAAATATTGGAAAAATAGAATAAAATTCTGCAGAAGTAAGGAATCAGTACTTGGCGTTTTACCAGTGCCTCCCATAGTTTCAGTGTAGATTGACCAAGACGAATCTGTTGCCTGCTATGTGCCGAAGCTCGACCGTGTGCTTTAAAGATGAACAGTCTCCACTTGCAAGGAGCTCACAGTTGACAAAGACGTCTGAGCAGAGTGAAGTTGGGTTGTGCAGGAAACCCATCTTTGATAGTGAAATCTCTGAGCTGAAATTTGAAGAATGATGATTGTCAACTAAGTATCTACAGAAGGAAAGAGCAAAGACTTGTCCACATGGGAAACTCAGAAAAAGCAGGTGTGTGAGATAAACAGGCAGTTTCCACAAGGTTGTATATGGTCTCCATTTCAGCGCTTGAGCCTCTTATCACCCACTCTCTTCAAATTCTTTGAAGGCTGATCTATACATTAATTCAAGCGTATAATTAACCTGGCTTTGACCTTATGTTTTGAATGCTATTCAAGATATTATTAATGATAGGAATGATTGAAATAATTTCATAAGCTCTCTAATTTTTGACCTGCATCCTGAGAAAGATATTTGAACAGATCAATAGAAATAGTATGTGAGGAACTATGAAAATTAACATTGATCACTGGAAACAACTATTATTTGCACCAAATTAAAAAAAACATTTTTTTCTTTTTTTGAAATTAGTATATCTGTAACTTTAAAATGTAATATATAATAGTTCTCCTGATAGTGGAAAATACTGAGGAGGGTGCTATATGCATAACTAATAGTTTGCAAAGGTCATTAGTGGCTCAGTTGTCACTGTAAGAAAATGTCTAGTCACTTAGCACTTGACTGCCTTCACTCCTGCACATCAACATTGAACTGAAAGGTTAAACATATTGCTGCCAGTGTTGCAGTGTTATAGTACATTTCTTTTCTTCCTTTCTCTACAGAGAATGCCAAAAAATAATCAGCATCTATATGTAATTGGTAATAATATACATTTTCTTTAATGTCCATTGCATCCTTTCCACATGTGTACTAAGCCTCCCAATTGTGTCTGACTCTTTGTGACCCCATGGACCCTGCCAGGCTCCTCTGTCCATGGTATTCTTCCAGGTGAGAATACTAAAGTGGGTTGCCATTTCCTCCTCCAGGGGATCTTCCCATCCTAGGGATTGAACTTGCATCTCCTGTGTCTCTTACATTAGCAGGCAGATTCTTTACCACTGAGCCATCTGGGAAGCCCATCTTTTCCACATAGGCATCTTATATTCGTAGGTGGTTCAGACAGTAAAGAATCTGCCTGCAGTGTGGGAGACACTGGTTCGATCCCTGGGTTAGGAAGATCCCCTGGAGAAGGATATGGCAACCCACTCCAGTATTCTTGCCTGGAGAATTCCATGGACAGAGGAGCGCCTGGTGGGCTACAGTCCATGGGGTCATAAAGAGTTGGACATGTCTGAGCGACTAACACATTTTCACATATTATGTTCTAGTCTTATAGATGAAAGAACTGAGTCAAGTAAAATAATCCACTTAGTCTGTAGTGTGCAGTGAAGATCCCAGAGATGGTTCTTCTGGCTTGCAAATCTGGGCTTTGTCCATTGTTTTCAATTATCTGTGCAATTCCTCTTTTGAATATACATGTATGTTGTCAAAAATATTTGTACATTATAAATAAATCTTATTGCTATGTCTACCTCCCTTATGGAAGGAAACACTTCCATTGAATAAAGAAAGGGAGTTAAATATCCTCCATTACTGTACTCAGAGCAGATCATCTTTATAAGTTGACAACTTGTTAACTTCTCATATGATGAAGTGAAGTGAAAGTCACTCAGTCATGTCTGACTCTTTGTGGCCCCATGGACTATATGGTTCTTGGAATTCTCCAGGCCAGAATACTGGAGTGGGTAGCCCTTCCCTTCTCCAGGGGATCTTCCCAATCCAGGGATCGAACCCAGGTCTCCCACATTGCAAGCAGATTCTTTACCAACTGAGCTGCAAGGGAAGCCCTCTCATATGATGAAAGAGCATAAATACCATTATTATTTCATTTTTCTAAATAAACTTTAAAAAAATTTTGGAAAAAAATTTAGATTTACATTAACATTGCAAAGATAGTACAGAAAGTTCATATATACCTGTCACCCAATTTCCCGTAATGTTAACATCTCTCATGGTACATTTGCAAAACTAAGAAATATTAATAGCATTACTATTAATTACACTGTAGACTTCATCTGGATTTCACTAGTTGTTCCATGAATGTCCTTTTTCTGTTTTAGGATCCAATCCAGGATTCCACATTACATTTAGTCTTTATGTCTCTTTAGTCTCCTCTTGTCTGTGATGTTTTCTAAATATTTCCTTGTTTGATAGCTTGGAAGAGTGCTAGTCAGGTGCTTTGTAGAATGAATGCTCGTCAATTTGATTCTTTGAGGTATTAGTCATGGTTAGCCTAAGGATTGGGGTTTTGGGGAAGAAAACCACAGATGTGACATGCCTTCTCATGACATTTCATTAGGGAGTATGTGATAAGAGGAGAAAAATAAACCATCTCTCCTTTATCTATTTTTAGGTTCTTGACTGGGTCTCTATAACAAAAAACAGATTAAAGAGAGAAAAGCATGCACTTTTATTTAGTATAAATTTTACATGACATGGTAGGTAAGGAAATGATCTGACCATTTTTATGCTAATTTAAGGAAGGGTAGAAAGTTGTGGGAAAATGTTATGTAGGGCAAAACGGGTGTGAGTTTCACGCAGTAAACTGGAGGACAGTTTGAAAGGGTTGTTCATTCAGATTCCTCTCAGCATCCTTCCATCTTCAGAGGTAAGGATGCTCCTCTGAGTATAGGGAGGGCACCTCTCACATAGGGATTTATGACCTACTTCAGGGGAAGGTCAAAGAATCTTTCCTGTACTTGCCATTTCTCACACTCCTTTAAGCTTAAAACATCCAGTATGCTAAGGTACCATATTTTGAGACAGTGTATCTTGAATCCTGTCACTGTCAGCAAGACTAACCAACTTGCTCTTGTTGTTCTGTTGCTCAGTTGTGTCCGACCCCATGGACTGCAGCATGCCAGGATTCCCTGTCCTTTACCATCTCCCGGAGCTTCCTTAAACTGATGTCTGTTCAGTCAGTGATGCCATCCAATCATCTCATCCTCTGTCATCCCCTTCTTCTGCCTTCAGTCTTTCCCAGCATCAAGGTCATTTCTAATAAATCAGCTCTATGCATCAGGTGGCCAAAGTATTGGAGCTTCAGCTTCAGCATCAGTCCTTCTAATGGATACTCAGGACTGAACTCTTTTAGGATGGACTGGTTTGATCTCCTTGTAGTCCAAGGGACTCTCAAGAGTCTTCTCCAACACCACAGTTCAAAAGCATCAACTCTTCAGCACTCAGTCTTCTTAGTGGTCCAACTCTCACATCCATACATGACTAATGGAAAAAACATAGCTATGACTACATGGACTTTGTTGGCAAAGTAATGTCTCTGCTTTTTAATATGCTATCTAAGTTGGTCATAGCTTTTCTTTCAAGGAGCAAGAACCTTTTAATTTCATGGCTGCAGTCACCACCTGCAGTGATTTTGGAGCCCAAGAAAATGAAGTTTCTCCCTGTTTCCATTGTTTCTCCATCTATGTGCCATCAAGTGATGTGACCAGATGCCATGATCTTCGTTTTTTGAATGTTGAGTTTTAAGCAAGCTTTTCCTGTTAAAGTTGTGTTTGCCAGGTTTCTCCACTGAAAAGTTGCTGTTTATTATGGGCCGAATTGTGTCCTCTAAAGAAGATAACTTGAAAGCCTAGCTCCAATACCTTGAAATGTGATCTTGTTTGGAAATAGATTCTTTGTATATTTAATCAAAGTAAGATGAGGTCGTTAGAATGGGCCCTAATTCAATATGACAGGTGTCCTTGTAAGACTAGGAAAATGCCGTGTGAAGCCTCTGTGAACACACAGAGACATACAGGAAGAATGTCATGTCACAACAGAGGCAGAGTTTGGGTGATGCAGTGAAAGCCACTTCAGAAGCTAGGAAGAGACGAGGAAGGTTCCTCCCCCAAAGTGTTAGAGGGTCTGTGACCTTTGTTATTTGTCCTTTAGTCACTGTGTCTACATTGTACCTGACTCTTTATGACCCCATGGACTGTAGCCTGCCGTGCTCCTCTAACCATGGGATTTCCCAGGCAAGAGTACTGGAGGGGGTTGCCATTTCCTTCTCCAGGGGACCTCCCAGACTGAGAGGTTGCATCTGCATCTCCTGCATTGGTTGGTGGACTCTTTACTGCTGAGCCACCAGTGAAGCCAGAGCATGGCCTTACCAACTCCTTAATTTCTGACTTTTAGACCTCAGAACTATGAGACAATAAATTTCTATTTTTTTAAGCTACCTATTTTGTGGGACTTTGTTATGACAGCCTTGGGAAACGAATACACTGTTCATTTTCCATCCTCTGTCCTTTGTAAGCAAGTCATCAAATCTAGGACACACTCAAAGGTATTTAGTTTGCTCTTATGCGTACATTTTGAAAACTTTGGATAGAGCTTGCCACCATCTTTCATCTCAGTTAATCTGCAGCTAATGACAGGAACAACGGAAACACTGGAGGAATACCGCACACCAAATGGGCTGTGTTTAAGCTTATCAAAGAAATAGAACTGCCATATGACCCAGCAATCCCACTTCTGGGCATACACACTGAGGAAACCAGATCTGAAAGAGACACGTGCACCCCAATGTTCATCACAGCACTGTTTATAATAGCCAGGACATGGAAGCAACCTAGATGCCCATCAGCAGATGAATGGATAAGGAAGCTGTGGTACATATACACCATGGAATATTACTCAGCCGTTAAAAAGAATTCATTTGAATCAGTCCTAATGAGATGGATGAAACTGGAGCCCATCATACAGAGTGAAGTAAGCCAGAAAGATAAAGAACATTACAGCATACTAACACATATATATGGAATTTAGAAAGATGGTAACAATAACCCTATATGCAAAACGGAAAAAGAGACACAGAAATACAGAACAGACTTTTGAATTCTGTGGGAGAATGTGAGGGTGGGATATTTCAAAAGAACAGCGTGTATACTATTTATGGTGAAACAGATCACCAGCCCAGGTGGGATGCATGAGACAAGTGCTCTGACCTGGTGCACTGGGAAGACCCAGAGGGATCGGGTGGAGAGGGAGGTGGGAGGGGGGATCGGGATGGGGAATACGTGTAAATCTATGGCTGATTCATATCAATGTATGACAAAAAAAAATAAATTAAAAAAAAAAAAAAAAAAGAATGCTCTTCAAGGGGCAGGGATAAACTCATTTGCATTCCCTCAAATAACACTATCCTATTATAATGCAGAGTCAAATCAGGTTTTTGTAACCTTTGCTTAGCATAGTATTGAATGAATGAATGCAATAAAAATGCAGTCCTTAACTCAGGCCTTTTAAATGAAATTTCTCCAAAAATATTTTTATTTAACAGTAATTTGATTGAACTGGCAGGACAGTTTGGTTAAACCACTTAAACTTCTAGGTTTTTGTTAACAGTTTAAAAAAGGTTTTGAATTCTTTTCCTTTCCAGGAGGAAAGAAGGAATATCACATTAAATCTACTTTTATGTAGCAGGCCCCAAAGTAAGCGGTGCCTTCAGCTGTGTTTGAGGCTGTTGATAAATTTTATTTTTATTTTTCCTTGACATTTTTCTTCCTTTCTGTCTTTCTTTCTTTTTCTTTCCTTTTCATTCCTTCCTTTCTTTTATTCACAAGAGAGGTCACTGAGTATATATATGTATATGTATTTGTTCTAAGTATACAGTAGGTCTGGGTTTTAGAAGAAAGATGGAAGAAACATGGGAAAATTCGTTTTTGCTACCCTGTTTGCAGTAATAACACCTATTTTCTGAGATTCTCTAGCATATCATTAAATTTACTTTAAAATTTAATTATGTAAATCCAGTGCATTAGAACGTGTGAAATCATCATGGCTTGGGAGATGATCTCTCAAGAGTTGCACACCCAGGGGAACTGGGAGGTTGCATTACCAATTACCAAAATATGCTTAATGCAACCCCATTCTTCTTCCTACATGATGCAGCATTTACTGGAAACATTCCAAAGCCTTATGAATATGTATGTCCCAAATTGTCCATTTAGCTCTAGCAACAAAGAAGTATTTTATATTATATTATTACAATATCTGCCATCAATTACTTTTAAAATGTATGCTGCTGAAGGTTTTGAATAAGCATGAAGATAGAAAGTACAATAACCTATACCTTCGTCATATATTAAAAAATTAGAAGATACACACACACAGTATATACATATTGGGTTTCCTCCATTAAACTGTATATGATTAAAATGGCTTTTATTTTGGAGATGGTATATATTGACCTTACTGCTTTTATATGGTTCCACCAGTTTAATCATTTTTATGAATACATCTCCCTGACCATGTCTCAGAAACTTAATCCCCAAATCATGCCAGTAAATTTGTTAGAAAGAGTTTTAGGCAAGGGAGAGGTCTGGGAGAGTGAGGCAGAAAGGCTGTGATAATGATATTCTAAGCAATAGAAACAAGCATTTTGTTTTCTGTAATTGTTCTGTAATTGTTATCTTATTGTTCAGTAACCCATTCCCGGGAGGCTTACTGAAGATAGCAAGTGTAACATTCTCTGTTTGCTAAGTATGTATCCATTTTGTTACTCAATAATTATTGGCAAGTAATGATGACTAAATGGAGTTTTAACAATCAATCACATAAGCCATACTCGGGAACATGAGGAGAAGATATGTAAAAATCAGAGTCTAATGCAAATGATGTGTCATGGATCCGGATGATAAGCTGCCCTCCAAGTTTCTTTTAATGTTTGGTTGAATTAGATTAATTGTGCAGGGAAAATACCGAGTGCTCTTTCAGTAAGATGCTTGTCATGTGCTGCCTATCACATGCCGGTAGTTTGGCACCAAGAGAAAATCCTTCGTTTTTCTTATTTCCTTAAGGAAAAGCAATTAGATGTTACCTTCTGATGAAGGAAGAGAAATCATCTACATAACTGAACCTCTGTCCCCTACCCTGCCAAAACTCCAAAACATGTTGAGAATAAATCAAGATTTATGAAATCACTTATTTTAAAAAGTGTTTCTTTAGCAGTTGGGCCCATTTGTTTATGATTGCCATTCTAAGGAATAAATTTTCAAAATCTACCAGGTATCCAGCCATATTCCTACCAAGTCATATATTATAAAAGTCTGCTACTGCAAGTTTGGACAGATTATTTGGAAACATAACATATATTTCTACATAAAAAAAGGATCATGAAAATGAGGGAAGAAAGCAAGAGATCATCTTCCTTCAAACTTCCCCAAATTAAGTTCCAAATACTTTTAAACATTTGTGGTTTCTAGGGAAGAAATTGTATTAACCTGTCCAAAAAGATCATTTCCAGAAAGCTGCCTTTGAACATGCCGGGTACTTACTTAGATTGGAGTGAGATTTATTGGTACATATATGAATATTTTAATGTAATTTCTTACATTTTAAGGAGAGACCAAGATACTCAATTTTCTCTTTGGGCCATTTTATTAGGAATTCAACTTGACAAAGTCTTGAAGACATTTGCTTTAAATCCCTTGCTTTTCTGGCGCCTGTCTTCCACCAGCCTCAGAGTCTTCAAGACATCAGGCTATAGTTTTCAGAAGCTATTAAATCCTTTTGATTTTATCTCCTAATATTTAATGATTTCCTCTTGTTTCAGTAATAAATTATCCCCAAACTCAGTGAGCATAAAACAACAGTAGTGGGACCGCTGACCTCTGCTTCATGGTCTCTGGGCCTCAGCTAGAAAGACTAGAAGGATGGAGTTTGAGATCATCAGAAGACACCTTCATTCACATGGCAGCTGATGGTATAGCATAGCTGGGGCCTCCTGGGCTGTGGGCTAGCATGTGGGCTTTTCATATTGTTCATATTGTTTCCTCATGTGGAGACACTTTGGGCTTCCACATGGTTGGCAGCTGGATCCTAAGAGCAAGTATTTTACGAAGTTAGGTGAAAGCTGTATCCCATTTTATGACCTAGCCTCAGAGGCCATTATAGTGTCTTTTCTGCTGTAATTGTGAGAGAAGGAACTACTGAGCCCAGGAGTCTGCAAGTCACAGTGGGACCTGGAGCTGTGGGGTGCAGTGGGGCAGACACTTTGGGACAGCACAGTGGGCTAGTGGGACCTGGAGCTGTGGGATGCAGTGGGGCAGACACTTTGGGACAGTACAGTGGGCTAGTGGGACCTGGAGCTGTGGGATGCAGTGGGGCAGACACTTTAGGACAACACAGTGGGCTGCGTTTTCCCTCTTGTCCTACCTGCAATTTCAGGTCTGTGTCTCATCATCTTTCACTGGGACATTAGGGCTGATGGCCTCCTGTCTCATCTCCCTGCCTACGCTCTAATTCTCTTCATATCCACCCTCCATGCAACATGCTGCTACTAATAAACTGCTTCAGTCATGTCCAGTTCTTTGTGACCTGGACCATAGCCCGCCAGGCTCTTCTGTCCATGGGATTCTCCAGGCAAGAATACTGGAGTGGGTTGCCATGCCCTCCTCCAGGGGAGCTACCTCACCCAGGGATCGAACCTGCATCTCTTATGTCTCCTGCATTGGCGGGCAGGTTCTTTGCCACTAGAGCCACCTGGGAAGCCTCCATGCAACGTAAAGTGAAAGTTGCTCAGCCTTGTCTGACTCTTTGCGACCCCATGGCCTGGGAATTCTCCAGGCCACAGTACTGGAGTGGGTAGCCTTTCCCTTCTTCAGGGAATCAAACCCAGGTCTCCTGTACTGCAGGCAGATTCTTTACCAGCTGGGTCACAAGGGAAGCCCTAGAATACTGGAGTGGGTAGCCTATCCCTTCTCCAGGGGATCTTCCTGACCCAGGAATTGAACTGGGGTCTCCTGAATTGCTGGCAGTTTCTTTACCAGCTGAGCTATGTGGGAAGTCTGCCATGCAGACCATGTAAGGATGGCCTATTTAATATAGAAAGCTGTCCATCATTTCTTTTGTAAAACCCTCAAGACTATGGAATAAAGGCCCCTCAGCCTGGCATGTGAGCTCTTCATAATGTTTGCCTCACTTTACAACCTGTATACATGGCACTCTCCAGCAAAAACACATTTTCCATACTTTTCTCTTGCTCCTCCTTCATCACACACGTACACAGGCTCCCCATGCCTTTTCTGTGGTGTCTCCTCTACCTCAATTATATCCTCTACTGTTTCCATCTTCCTCCAGTTAATGCATTTTAGTTCTCTACCAATAGGATTAGTTAGCAACAAGATTCCAGCTTATCTTCTAAATTGTAATTCTCATTTCTACTCACTATGCCTTCTTACCCCCTATTAAAAGAAAACATAACCCTCACCTTACATGGCTGTTATAAAAATTAAATGAATCTAACATACGTAAAGTCCTTATAACAATAACCAGAACATATGAACTGCTTAAAAGATGTTGGGTATTATTATTGTGATTATTCACCACCTGCATCTTACATTTCTGGCAAGTTGGAATAGAATGTCTTGCCTTGATGTCTTTGTTTATTGTTCTTTTCTGCATTAAATTCTCTACCCCATCTCTGTGTAGACCTATTTATTCTGTTTCCCCAGTTTTGTTTTATATTCCATAAATTATCAAGGAGAGCATCTGCAATAGCCTGAATATTTGTGTTCCTCCCAAATTCATGTATTGAAAGGAATTCCCAATGTGATGGTATTAGGCGGTGAAGCCTTCAGGAGATCCTCAGGTCATGAGGGTGGAGCCCTCATGGGATTAGCATTTTTTAAAAAGTGATCCTAGAGAGCTTGCTTGCCCCTTCCACCGTGTGGTCCAAAAAGAGGACCAACTATGAACCAGGAAATGAGTCCTCACCAAACACCGAATCTGCCATGATCTTGGACTCCCCAGCCTGCAGAACTGTGAAAAATAAATACTTATTGTTTATAAGCCACCCAGTCTGTGGTATTTTGTTATAGCAGCTAAAATAGACTAAAACAGCATCTTTCTTCTCCAAACTTTAAATCCTCATAACTGTTTTTGTATACCCTCTTGGAATTTGCATATCCTATTTTTATATTAGTTTGCTTGTATGTGTCTTGTTTATGGAGTTCTCAAAGGTAAGAGTTGCATCATATATTTTTATCATTTTAATTACTAACAGTCTGCTTTCCTTGGCATAAGCTAGTATTCACTGACTTAAGTTATGCTTAAGACAAAAGACTTTTCATAGATTTTTTATATTGTTGAGCCAAGATAAATGTACATTAAATTTGACATTTGGTTTTATTATATTATGCCACGTATATTATGTACATTTTAAAGATATACTCAGTGCTTTGTGTTATAAGGTGGGGAAATATAAAAGGTTAACTTCATTTTCTAGTTTAAAATTTGAGGTTTTGATTACTCCAACTTTTTGTCTTCTCTTCAATTTCCTTATTTAATTTCTTTCTAAATTTATGCAAAGAGATGATTATGCAAACTATCCTAGAAACTATCCTAAGTAAAGCTTTTAAAATTTATAATTGTTTATTTATAATTTATTATAAATATAATTTATAATCCAAAATTTATTTCATGAATATTTGATAACTAACATGGGATAAATGCTGGGGCTTCAGGAATTAACAAGACATAGCTTTTTTCCTCAAGGAGCTTAGTGTATTAGGTAAAGAGGGAGGAATCAGTGGGAGATACAGATGAAGGGTAAGAAAATTCAAAGGAGATGATATTATTTTCAGCCAAGAGGCGCACTCAAGGATTTATTGGAGGACATGGTATTTGGTCTGAATCTTGCAGATTTGGTGGGATTTGGAAAGCATCTGTTATTTAGAGAAAAGAAGAAAGCAGAAGAGTTGTGCAGTAATGTGGCAATGTGAATATGTCTATTTGATGGGAAGGCACTCTCATGTGTTTGGTTGAAATGTATTGTGGATGTAAACAGAGGAATATGGAAGGTAGTTGGAGTCTGGGGGCAAAGTCTTGAAATATTCTGCTTGGTGCTGTTGGTAATGTGAAACCATTAACAGGTCTAGATGTGATCAAACTGAGCTGGGGGAAATTACATGGGGAAAGGACAACTGAAGTGAACTGATTAGTAAAAACATCTGACCTCAAATACTTTCTCCATAAATGTTTGAAGCAAATCTAATTTGGATGTGGATACATTTGCTTTTCCACTGGCAATCCGGTTTCAGAAGCTTGAGGCTGCTCTTTAGGTGAGGCTTTTCAGTTATTCCCAACCAGGTAGGAATCACTCCAATGAATAACCCTGGGGCAAACAGCTCCACAAACCAATTACAATACTCAGGAGATTTCTGCACAGAGTCTGTGTCACTCTAATTTCAATTAGCATCTCTTTTAATTAGAAAGAAATACAGAGGTACAGAGGGTAATACTTTTAATTCTTTGCTGCTTGTTTAACTTTCTGTCCATTTGATATATGAGATAGCAGAGATAGAAATTTGGAGAGCTGAATTCATAGAGATTTGATTATGACAATTAAAAAAATTAGGTCAGGTAAATTACATGCAATTTAGAGTTCATTCCAACCTCCACATTTGCCTTGAAGAAATTGTATGTTTGTACTGTAGAAGCTATTTCTATGGACTCTGTATGTTGAACTGTAATGGACAGTACTCTAGTTACATCATCATCATACTTGGAACTTAGGTTCCTAATTCAGTCTCCAAAAGAAATCTTTGCAGTATAGCCACTCATCTCGAGAACAGCAAAACAACAATATGAAACAAGGGTTGCTCCATTGTGCCAATTGAGCTTCTAGATACTGTGTCACTGGGTACGTTTGTTAATTTACCCAGGGGGTACCTTATGTATAAAAACTGAGGGTATTATTCAGCCAAAGGGAAGAATTGATTCACCTCTGCCATCCCAGTTTTCAAATCTTCTCAGAAAGCTGGATATCCTGACCTTAATTAGACAGCTCATGTGATAAAATGTCAAAGGCAAATCATTGCTTCCTGAACTTAAAGCTAACTACTCAAATGAGAAGGGAATGCCTTATTACAAAAACGGTAAAAGAAAAGCAACTCAAAAGGGTTTTTAAACTACATTGAAGTCATCACTGTGTAATAGCATATTCAGTAGAGATGGTAACAGAGAAAATTTCACTAGAAGTATTTATAGGTATTAAACACAGATATCTGGAGGTAGGAGTCCCTAATCTAGGGCTTTATATCATCTCCCTTTAATTAAAGAGGGGAAACACTCTCATTTAATTTCAACAGAACCTGTGAAATACTTTCATCATTTCATACATACTGTGATAAGACACTAATATGGTTAATGGAAATTGGATTTTTCCCTTTTTAGGTCAACAAAAATAGCTTCCATTTGCTGACTGTTTACCCTATAAATGCTTCACATAAATTGTTTTATTTATTTCCCACAAAATTATGTGGCTGATTCTATTATATTAATTTTACAGGTGAGGAAGCTGTGATTAAACGTGGTCAAAGATGTTGCCAAAGTTACAAACAATTAAATGAGAGTTGGTATTTGAATCCAGGTTAGTATAAATTCAAAATTTAAACAATTTCCCACAACATTTTAATGCTGTCATGAAATATCTTAGAATCTGCTGTAGGAATGGTATTTTAAGCTATTTCTCAAATCAGTATTGGCTTGAGGCTTCAGCTGCGTGTTTATCTGTATCCTGTAAATTAAGAGTGAATAGCTGCTGCTACTGCTGCTAAGTTGCTTCAGTTGTGTCCGACTCTGTGTGACCCCATAGATGGCAGCCCACCAGGCTCCCCCGTCCCTGGGATTCTCCAGGCAAGAACACTGGAGTGGGTTGCCATTTCCTTCCCCAATGCACAAAAGTGAAAAGTGAAGTCGCTCAGTCATGTCCGACTCTTAGCGACCTCATGGACGGAAGCCTACCAGGCTCCTCTGTCCATAGGATTTTCCAGGCAGAAGAGTACTGGAGTGGGTTGCCATTGCCTTCTCCGAAGAGTAAATTAAGACTTTTCAATACCAAAACTGTGAGGTTCATAAGGATGATATGTGAAACTGAATCAAGTAAGTTTCAATTTGTAACTCTTAAGTTGCTTTTTCAAGTCTCTAATTTGATGAATGTAACTGTGGGTTAGAAATGACTGTGTGGATCACAATAAACTGTGGAAAAATCTGAAAGAGATGGGAATACCAGACCACCTGACCTGCCTCTTGAGAAACCTGTATGCAGGTCAGGAAGCAACAGTTAGAACTGGGCATGGAACAACAGACTGGTTACAAATAGGAAAAGGAGTACGTCAAGGCTGTATATTGTCACCCTGCTTATTTAACTTATATGCAGAGTAAATCATGAGAAATGCTGGGCTGGAAGAAGCATAAGCTGGAATCAAGATTGCCGGAAGAAATATCAGTAACCTGAGATATGCAGATGACACCACCCTTATGGCAGAAAGTGAAGAGGAACTGAAAAGCCTCTTGATGAAAGGGAAAGAGGAGACTGAAAAAGTTGGCTTAAAGCTTAACATTCAGAAAACTAAGATCATGGCATCTGGTCCCATCACCTCATGGGAAATAGATGGGGAGACAGTAGAAACAAGTGTCAGACTTTATTTTTTTGGGCTCCAAAATCACTGCAGATGGTGACTGCAGCCATGAAATTAAAAGACGCTTACTCCTTGGAAGGAAAGTTATGACCAACCTAGATGGCATATTAAAAAGCAGAGACATTACTTTGCCAACTAAGGTCCGTCTAGTCCAGGCTATGGTTTTTCCAGTGGTCATGTATGGATGTGAGAGTTGGACTGTGAAGAAAGCTGAGTGCCAAAGAATTGATGCTTTTGAACTGTGGTGTTGGAGAAGACTCTTGAGAGTCCCCTTGGAGTGCAAGGAGATCCAACCAGTCCATCCTGAAGGAGATCAGTCCTAGGTGTTCATTGGAAGGACTGATGTTGAAGCTGAAACTCCAGTACTTTGGCCACCTCATGCGAAGAGTTGACTCATTGGAAAAGACCCTGATGCTGGGAGGGATTGGGGGCAGGAGGAGAAGGGCATGACAGAGGATGAGATGGCTGGATGGCATCACCGACTCAATGGGCATGAGTTTGAGTAAACTCCAGGAGCTGCTGATAGACAGGGAGGCCTGGCCGTGCTGTGATTTATGGGGTCACAAAGAGTTGGACAGGACTGAGCGACTGAACTGAACTGAATTGAAACTGAAACAATTTTCCTTGTATTTAGTCTGGGTAACTTAGTCTTAATTGTGTTTCTTTCCTTATACTACTTGTTTTCCTGTCACAAAGAAGTGTAATTGTGAGGGTAACAGCCGTTTATATATAGGGCAATCTTTAGGTAACATGGTTCAGCCAGTTAGAACTCAAATGAAGCTTTGTGCTATAGTTTGCATAAATATTTAACTTTAAATTGAGTGCTATGGGCTGAATGTTTGTGTCCTTCCCAAATTCATATATAGAAATCTTAACTCCCAAAGTTGATGTAGTATTAGGAGGTGGTCATTTGGGAGGTGTTTAGGTCAAGATGGTCAAGCCCCATGAAAGGGATTAAGGCCCTGATAAAGAGGCCCCAGAATTGCCTTGCCCCTTCATCCCTTTGAGGACAGTGAGAATTCTGAGACCCAGAAGACAGCATTCTCCTGACCATGCTGACTCGCTGATCTCAAACCTCCTGCCTCCAGAACTGTGAGAAATTAATTTCTGTTTATAAGCCACCCAGTCTGTGGTGTTTATAATAGCAGCCTGAATAGATGAAGATACCGAGATCTCAAAATTTCAAGTAGGAAGTCCTGCTCTTTACACTCAGTTCCTTTTCTGAATGCATTCAGTAGGTCTGGTGACTTTTCAGTCCTGAATCATGCCTCCTTGGCTCACCACACACCTTGAATATCAACTAGCGCCAAGGGCCACTTCTTGGATTTGTCCTGTCAATGTCTAATTTAGGAAAATGGGATGCAGCAGCTTCCTTGTACTATTTATACGCATTCAATACTTCTACACCTTTAAACCCTCAGGGACATTCAAGGAAATTTCACATTTTGTGTCATTCTCTGCTCAGATTCAAGGCCATCAGAATTATAATTAATTTGCATTTTAGACCCTTGTGTAAGAGGATGTCACTTCTTGGAAATGTTATTGTGTGATAAAGTAAAGCAAGAAAGCACCCACTGCTCTGTATGCACTTAATTAGGAATTCCAGTTAATTACTCATTATGCCTCTTTACATTTCTGGAAATTTGTAGAAAAAATTGTTTCTTCCCCTTTGGTGTCAAAAGAAAGAAAGAAAGGAAGAAATAAAACCCTTCAGCACAGAAAAGCTTCTCTTTTTCAGAGATCAAATCCTTAAGTGACCTTTGTTTAAAAAGCTTTTCTATCCCAATGTTTTCCTCTAACTTTAGGTTGTTAAAAAATAGCCTAAGTCTGAAAAAAGACAAATTTTATAGTTAGGATGTATACTAAAATCACAGCATGGAAGAAAATGAACTCTTTGTTTTATTTTTTTCAATGTACCCAATACTTATATTTTAAGTGCTTTAAAATGTTACTCATTTAATCCTTATTATAAACCTATGAGGCAGAGTATTATCATTATCCCATTTTACAGATGTGACTAGATAATATTATATGGGCAATGACAAAGTGTTTGAGTCTTGTATACAGATATTAGAATTATAGCAGATGTAAAATGTTGATTACTAGCTTCTTTAAAGAGTCATTTCTTTGTGGCAGCTTTCTTAGGCTTAATCTCAATGGTGAGTCAAATTCGTATTATGAATAGCTTCTTCAAGAATTCTAGTGGACAAGCTCCTGAAGTTAATTCTAAAGATGAACTTAGTATATTAAATTCTGCACCACAGTGAGTCACATTATAGTGAAGCTCCAACATGGGTTCTTTTTATAGTTAGAGAAGCAAATTAAAGGAGATTTCATTTGCTTTTGAGCCACTCTCCAGTTTAATTGTTCACATTTATATAATAGGTGGTAGCATAACCTATTGGAAAGGATAGCCAAAAGCGATTGAGTTCTATTTGTTCCTTAATGGACTATTTGTGTGATTTTAGGTAAATCCTTTTATCTTTTTCTGATTTTTGTTTTCTTTTCGGTAAAACAAGAATAATGCCACTTTTATTTCCCTGCCTATTTTCTACTAATAGTCTGTAGAAAACACACATACACACACACACAAACCAGCTATTGCTCATGAGGAGGAGAGGCACAGCTGGGTGTCCCTTTTTCTTTTCTCTGCTATTAGACTACTTGTAATATTATCCACTATTCTTGCCTAAATGGCATTTTGTGATTTTGATGGACATGGAGTCCTTGGGAAGTTTGTCAAACATCTTATTACAAAAGCTTTTTGATAAAAGCAATATTTTAACACTTTCTAATTCTAGAAGACTTCTCCTTGAGATTGTATCTGCCTTGCTGTAATGGGCAGAGAGGCTAAATTCTTTCTTTCTTTATTTTTTACACAAATGTTATAAAGTGTGTACCAGAAGTGAATGGATAGGAAGTAATAAGGGTCAACATTAAGACAGAATTAAGCAACCGTCTTTTTAGTTCCTGCTTTACCATTTATGGACCCCAGTCTCCTGATACATTATTTAAGTTTGCTGAAATTTGGTTTCCTTGTCTATTAAATGAAGGTACTAATATCTCATCTGCCTTTGAAAACCATAGATGCCATTTGTCTTATTGACTTTTATAGATAAGTAACAGTGGGGTTTAGAATGAAGCTAGTTAAAGGAGTAATGGAACCTGTTCTAGTTTTGCATGAGTAGTACTATCATTAGTCTTTTTAATTTAAATGACATTGCTGTAAAATGACTGTGTACTTTTTCTTAGGAAATCCAGACTGTAAATGAGAACTTATTTGTACTGTAACAAATCCAAATACTTTCTCTAGGCTTACAAAGTTTTCATTAATTTTGGATTCCTTCTAAGATTTTTTTCAAAACCTCCTATAATAATTATGTGGAGAATGCTCATAGTCTTTACTATGAGCTAAGGTCAAAATAGCACCAGGCTTCTACTTACCTCCTCCTTTCTCTCTATTCATGACTAAAGTGGACTTATCATCTTTATTCCAAAAATACTTCTTTCTTCTGAATTTCCTAATTGGTATACTTTATAGGATATAAACCTGCAATTATCACAAACCCCTTCCCATCACTTTGCTCTCTCTTTTTCTCTATTTTGCCCATCATAATCTATAAACTATCAAGAACCATTGATTTATTCTTCCTCCTCTTATATATGCTCCTTTTTATAAATATTTCTTTCAAAAATTTTAATAAATATGAGGAGCAATGTGTCAGAGGGTGAGATGCTATGAACCAGGAGAATTAAGACCACTGGAAAGAACACTGATAATAAACCTAAAGTTAGTGTTAATTATACTAACAACTAAACATGTCTCTCTTTAAAGCAAAATTGAAGAACAGATTTGAAAAGAGTAGCATGCTGCTTAAGCATTTACTGATTGACATAGAAATTAAAGCAAACCAAAAATCCTACTGTAAGAATCTGCTAGTATAAGACAGGTCAAACAATATGTAACATGACATTTTATTTAATAATAAAGTTACTGACAACAGTAAGGTATGTTGATAGTTTTTGGTTATCTTGTGTGTGTGCATGTTGTGTTGTATATGTATTTTTGTGTTGGAGGTACTGTTATAAGATATACTATTATCATTGCATATAAGAGAATATATATCAAACATTCTGCTAAATTACTTCTCAGATAGACTCTTATCTAGGCCTCATAACAGTTCTATGCAACAGATACTGTTATTATGCCCATCTTACAAATGACCACGAAAAAGGCAAAAAACAGTTGTTTGTCCAGAGTTACAGATATCTAGTATGTAGCACAGATAGAATTCTAACAGGATATTCATCTTCAGAAGCTAACCTCTTTAACTTCACCTCATACTCCTATTCTGTCTCATGATCATTATCATCCTTTATCAGTAGTCATACTATGAACCTCATCAGGTTCTGCTGCAGAATCATCTATAATAGGGCCTATACTATAAGTCTATTATTGGGGAAGTAATACACACCTGACTTACACACTTTGCTGGTTTACTGACACTTTCAATATTAAATTCAAACTATGTGCGGATGGGTTGATTAGAGGTCACTGAGTGGGAAGGATGATTGATTGGAAGAAGGAGGGGCAACTCAGACCTATGCATGTGGAGGGATTAGAGAAGTTGGGGAGGGGTAGAAGTGGGCCATGTCGGAGAGTCTGTCTTGGGGTTGATCTCTCAGTAGCCCAAAATGATCTGTGCTTGACACTTGGGGGGAAATTTAAAGAGCGACTCCCTGGAAAATCTGTGACATGCTATGGCTGTTGTACTAGATAAGTATGTATGTATATAGGGCAATTCTCACTATCCCCTAGCTGGCATCTGGCAATGTCTGGAGACACTGGTGATTGTCATGACTCAGGGGAAGGGTTGTTCCTGGCAGCTAGTGGGTAAAGGCCAAGGATGCTGCTAAACACTGACAATGCGCAAGACAGACTATCTGCCGTAAAGAGCTGTCTGGTCCAAAATGTCAACAGTGGCACCACTGAGAAATCTCTTTAATGGGGAGTCACGCCTCTTTGAGCTTCCCCAAGGGGCTCAGTGCCTGCAATGCAGGAGGCGTAGGAGTTCCATGTTTGATCCCTGCTTTGGGAAGATCCCCTGGAGGAGGGTATGGCACTCCAGGATTCTTGCCGAAAATTCCATGGACAGGGGAGCCTAGTGGGCTATGGTCCATGGGGTCTCAAAGAGTCAGACATAACTGAAGCAGCTGAGCATGCAGGGCCCTCTTTGCCTCATCATGCAGACTTCTACAAGTTTGTTTTGACACAGTGTAAATTCTTAACCATGAACAGGAAGCACTGTAAGTGATAGGGTCATGTAGCAATGATCATGGTAAAACTTCCTGATGCATTTTCATCTTGATATAGTAGAGGCTAGAAGAAATCTGTGACATTATTTATATGAAATTATTTGTGGAGCATTCTCTAATGACTTTTAGAAATAGTATATATATAAATAAGTTCAAAGAAAAACCAAAAATGCCTCCCTTCTCTTTCTGTTCATCTCATCCATATTTCCTTTTTTCTTCCCTTCCCCACTTTCTCTGTCTCTAACTTCCTTCCAAATTTGTCCTTTCAAACGAAATAATTTTGCATCTATTATATGTTATGAAATCTGTATAGATTTAAAGAGGAGAAGAACAAAATATCACCACGGAATTAAAATGTCTATGATACTATGTAGTCTCTGTTTAGAACATAATCATGATGAAACCTAATGGGTAAACTAAATACATGTATAGATTGGCCAAATTTTCTCAAGTATATGCAGTCACACTTTATCATTTTAGTCTCAAGTTCATATATGTGAGCTCTGAGAAATTTATGTAATTTTATCATGAGGGGGCACCAAACAGAATGGTTTGGATAGTCCCATGCAAACTAATTTTAAAATAGGAAAACACAAAAGCATAAAGTCCATGTCCTACTGACTAATCATGCAGATTATAGTTAGAGTCAGAGAGAAGATTCGTTATTAAGAAATAAACAACTCACAACAGGAAATGCAGGTACTGACAATTGTTTCTTTCCTTTTGAAATAACACTGGGAGATTGGGGAAGGCACTGTATTCAATAGGTGTATCTTTCATAAAATTTTCCTGATCAGTAAAAAGTGGCCTTGTTTGTTTATTTCTTTTTAGAAAAAATTATCTATAAATTGTGTTCATAAATAAGTTTTTAGTAGTTATCCTCCTAGTATATTCTGTTAAAATCGAAAGGAACAATCAAAGCTCCACAAGAAGCTGTAAGAAAAAGAAGAAAGGCAAATATTTCAGCAAGGCAAATCCAAAGCAAACACTGAAACAAATGAGGTTACAGACAACGGCATGAATGTTAATGAGCACAAAGCCATATAGTGGAAATCTGCTAAATGCATAGTTGGGGGAATTGAGAGGCCATTTCCCTAACAGTTTGTTCCTGTTGCTTATAATTTTAAAAAGGGTACCACAGGGTGGCCCAATTCAGTCCCAACATCATGTTATGCAGATGCATTACAATTCCCTACTGAAGTTCTGCCAACGAGAATGGAGTCTAATTTAGCATAGTTGTTTCACACAGTATTGTAAAGATCAGTAAATGAATACCCAAAGTATATGTGTAAGACTGAGAAATGATTGCAGTTTTGCAACGAAGAACTAAGTATTCTTTGGAGGTTCACAAATTTGTGAGAAGGGGAAAAGAAACAATATATAACAACAACATCAAAATCAACACAGAAGTTAGTTAACTTTAGATATTTAGCTTCAACTTCAACATGTATTTTCTTTACATTTTTATTTATAATGATGAAGCATAAAGCTTTATAGTTTTTAGCCAAGGGAAGAGCTGACCTTAGAAATTCTGTTTATCTTTATGGTATCCTGAGAAGGAAGACATGCTGGCATTCTTAAGATACAGCTGACAGGACAAATCATGAAGGTAGTTTAGGTCAGACATTCAGTCTTCAAACTCAGCATGAACTTACATCTCAATTCTTTATACAGGAGAAGAGAGTTTCATGTGTAAAGACCTATCTCAATAATCCACTCAATGTAAAACATTTTCATCAGGAGAAAGAATGATATTCGTTTATGTACTTACTCCCTTATTCCTTCAACAAAGATTTATGAAGTGTCTGTCACAAACCACGGGTAGTCTGTTATTTGAGATTCATAGTCAAATTGAGGAGAAAAACGCGAATCTAATGAACTAGCATACAGTTTGATAACAACTAAAATAATTTTGGGTCTGCAGAGAATGAAATGTCTAAGAGAGAATGAATTTGTCTGTAATAATGGGGAGGATTTAGAAAAGTATTAAAAAAGAGTAGTTAAGAAGATATATAAAAGGTTAGCAGTATTTCCTTACACAGAAGTTAATTTGTAACACTGAATACATTGCTGCTATTTTATAAGATCACTGATTCACCTGCATGTCAGATTGTTGCTGTTCAGTCACTCAGTCATGTCTGACTCTTTGTGACCCCATAGACTGCAGCATGCCAGGCCTCTCTGTCCCTCACCATCCCCCCAAATTTGCCCAATTTCATGTCCATTGCATCGGTGATGCCATCCAGCCATCTCATCCTCTAACACCCTCTTCTCCTTCTACCCTCAATCTTTCCCAGCATCAGGGACTTTTCCTATGAGTTGGCTGTTCACATCAGATGACCAAAATACTGGAGTTTCAGCTTCAGAGTCAGAACTTCCAACAAGTATTCAGGGTTGATTTCCCTTAAGATTGACTTGTTTGATCTCTTTGTCCAAGGGGCTTTTAGGAGTATTCTCCAGCACCACAGTTCAAACGAATCAGTTCTTTGGTGCTCCTCCTTTATGATCCAGCTCTCATAGTATCTAACTATGTCAAATACTAGTTAACTTAAAAAAGATGAGCTATAAACACCTGTTAGAGTTACCACAGAACGTATCACCAAGTTTGAACTGTATTGTTGCCAGGATACAATATCCTTTATCACCTTACCCTGGCTTTGGACTTGATGTTGCATATATGGACTCTGTCCTGGCTTGCTGTTCTCTCTGAGTTCTTTGATTCTCTAAATGCTTAACCCCTGACATTAATTATTTGGCTGGCATAAAATTCAGACCACCACTGGTCCCTCTGAGAAGACAAGTGACTCACTGGGCAGAGGAAAAGTATATGCTAAGGCACTGAGGAGTCATAAATAATTGGTGTTTCCAAAAATGCAATATTTGTTTTTGGTCTGGAGCATAGAATATGTGTAAGTCAGGTGAAACTGGAGACTGGAACTGGAGACATAACATGTGTTCTTCTCTGACATCTACAGATGTAATTTTTTTGTATATGTGTATGCAAGGTAGGAATCCACTGAATGACTTTAAGTAAAGGAGAAAATGGATTAGATTTGTATGTTAGAAAGATGGCACAATGGACAAATAGGGTGGAAGAGGGATTATTGGTATAAAGCAGGAAAAGTGACAATGGAGAGGAGTGGACAGGTTTCAAGAGTTCTTTAAAGAGCAGTATCTCAGGACTTGATTTCTTCTCTGTCCCATTCACTGACTTCTTTTCTTTTATCTGTGATAGTGAAGAATAAAGGATGATTGCCACATTTTTAGCTCCAGGAAAAGAATGGCCATGCCCTAATTTTGCTCCTATATAACTTTCTGTTTGCCTCCTTACCACATAATTTAATAGGTCTGTTTACTTGTCCAGCTTCCCCAACTAGGTAAGACTGTGAGCAACTTATTGCAAAGACATTTTTTTAAATCATCAAAGTTTGTGCAGTATATTTTTTTTTCACAATAGTGAAAGCTGTTTATCAGTTTTCACAATCAATAGCCAGACAAAAAATAAAAGATAATTACAATGGAGTGCCATAATGGGAACACGATTAGCTTAACAATATAAAGTTCAGTTTAGTTCAGTCTCTTAGTCGTGTCCGACTCTTTGCGACCCCATCGACTGCAGCACGACAGGCTTCCCTGTCCATCACCAGCTCCCAGAGCTTGCTCAAATTCATGTCTACCGTGTCGGTGATGCCATCCAACCATCTCATCTTCTGTCGTCCACTTCTCCTCCCACCTTCAATCCTTCCCAGCATCAGAGTCTTTTCCAATGAGTCAGTTCTTTGCATTAGGTGGCATAAGTATTGGAGTTTCAGCTTCAACATCAGTCCTTCCAAAAAATATTCAGGACTGATTTCCTTTAGGATGGACTGGTTTGGTCTCCTTTCTGTCCAAGGGACTCTCAAGAGTCTTCTCCAACACCACAGTTCAAAAGCATCAATTCTTTTGTGCTCAGCTTTGTTTATAGTCCAACTCTCACATTCATACATGACTACTAGACAAACCATAGCTTTGATTAGATGGACCTTTGTTGGCAAAGTAACATCTCTGCTTTTTAATATGTTGCCTAGGTTGGCCATAGCTTTTCTTTCAAGGAGCAAGCATCTTTTAATCTCATGGTTGCAGTCACCATCTGCAGCAATTTTAGAGCCCAAGAAAATAAAGTCTGTCACTGTTTCCATTGTTTCCCCATCTATTTGCCATGAAGTGATGACCAGATGCCATGATCTTTGTTTTCTGAATATTAAGTTTTAAGCCAGCTTTTTCACACTTCTCTTTCACTTTCATCTAGAGGCTCTTTAGTTCTTCTTTACTTTTTCCCATAAAGGTGGTGTCACCTGCATATCTGAGGTTATTGATATTTCTCCTGGCAATCTGGATTCCAGCTTGTGCATCATCCAGCCTGGCATTTCAAATGATGTACTCTGCATATAAGTTAGATAAGCTGGGTGACAATATATAGCCTTGACCTACTCCTTTCCCAATTTGGAACCAGTCTGTTGTTCCATGTCTGGTTCTAACTGTTGCTTCTTGACCTGCATACAGATTTCTCAGGAGGCAGGTAAGATGGTCTGGTTTTCCTATCTCTTTAAGAAATTTCCACAGTTGTGATCTACACAGTCAAAGGCTTTGGCATATTCAATAAAGCAAAAGTAGATGTTTTTCTGGAATTCTCTTGCTTCTTCTGTGATTCAACAGATGTTTGCAATTTGATTTCTGGTTTTTCTGCGTTTTCTAAATCCAGCTTGAACATCTGGAAGTTCTTGGTTCATATACTGTTGAAGCCTGGCCTGGAGAATTTTGAGCATTACTTTGCTAACGTGTGAGATGAGTGCAATTGTGTGGTAGTTTGAACATTCTTTGGCATTGCCTTTCTTTCAGGTTGGAATCTGACCTTTTCCAATCCGGTGCCCACTGCTGAGTTTTCCAAATTTGCTGGCATAGTGAGTGCAGCACTTTAACACCATTATTATGAGCACACCTTCTTCTACTCTTCCATCTGGATGCACAAGTCTATTCAGTCTAGTCTTAAAAGAGTTCTTTACACACAGCAGGATATTATTAAAAATTTGCTGCCTAAATAAGGAGAGAACAGCTCTTGGCATGGCAGTGAGTAGGGAAACTGTAGATTCTGGTAGAGAGATTTTCGGGTTTACTGGAATACTTATTAGTTATAGATGGGATTACTTAGAGGGAAGTATAAGTAAAGGGAGTATAAAAACAATAGGGCGTGATTATTGATGCTGTGGTAGGTACCATGCTAAGTGCTTTACTTGCACTATCTAATTTAATCATCTAAAAACTTAATGAATTGTTGTTCTTATTGATGACATTTTATAGCTGAGGACCAAAGAGGTTCATTGAGGAATTTTGAGAAGCAACATATTTTCCAAGGTCGGTATAGGAAGAGGGATTTGCAAATGTGATAGAAATGGAATTGGCAGAGTTAAGAAGAGAATCTCTGGACAGAAAAGAGGGCCAAGGACCAAGAATTATAAGGAGCAACAATATTTGTGGGCATAGGCATGGAGGGGGCCAGCAGGGGACTTATAATAACTGATCAGAAATTTAGGAGGAGAATGGACAGAAGTGAGAAGAGTTTTGAAAAGAAATGAATGGCTTGGTAGGTAAATGCTTCAGACTGTTAGAGGTCAAGTTGAGGACAAAAGAAGCCTTAAGTTGGGCCCTTGAAAGGTGTTCTTTGCACTGTGAGCAGGGCAGTAGGATGGAAACTGAGGACAAAGGATGAGAAGTGAATTGAATGGAAGAGGAGGGAGTGAAGTAATGAGTAGTGAGGAAATCAGCAAGGGGAAAATACCTAGTTTCTACCAGAGGAGGAAAAATCCAAGGAGATTCTTTTTTTTCTTAAGATAGAAAAGAGATTTATCATTTTGTTTATATATAAAAGCTGAGGGGAAGGAGCCACTGAAGGTGGTGAAGATACAGCAGGAGGGAATACTGAGAGAATAATACCTTGGAGGATGTTGGAGGAAATGGGTCAGAAGTACAGAGAAGGGCCAAAGAAAGACTTCTCCTCCCCTGACCATTGTTTCCAGGATTTGGAGGCAGGTTTGAAACACTGGGTAATACAAGCAAGAGGAAATGTGAAGACAGATCTAAGGGACTGGGTAAGTTAGACATGGAAAAGCTTTTCATGCTATTCCTAGTGTAGAATTGGGGCAGACTATAAAGTTTTATATATATTTTTCATAAAGAAAAATAAATAAATGTAGTACATCTGCATAATACGGCTTTGTACTGAAATGAACCTCAGTATGGTGCCTTCTTCCAAATTAACAGATAGAAGCATAAAGTGTTACAGAAAGTAGTTTCATTTAATTTACTGTATTTCATTTGTTTAACATGGCGATTGCAATTGATGTTCCTTTTGGTATGATAACTACATACAAATTACCATGCTTTCTTCCTTAGAAATTCATCCTCTTTGAAAAGAAAAGCATTTGCAGATTATATTAGACTTTTATTTTTGAAACTGTATATTTGTAAACAGAAAATATATAAATTTATATATTTCCTAGCTACATTTATTTGATCACATGTTAATGGTTAAATCAGATTAATCAGTTTTAAATAACAGAAACAAAAATAAAGCAAATGAAGGCAAAAGGAAAAAAGGATATAATAACTACTGCATAAAATTCAATAGAAAGTGAAAATTTCTAAGTTATCATATGGTAGGATGGGTTTATGTTTAACCTTTTTTTACCTAGGAGAGGAGACTTTGCCTTTAATAACAGTGTTTAGTAGCATATCTCGATGACATTTGAGAAGAAATTCAAATCCCAAACATGATTGCAACATGAAAAGGAGAAAAAAATCAGTATTTTTTCCCCAAAAAGCTGTTGATTTTTCTATTTCATTCAACTTTAAAAGTAAGATATTTTATATATAGCATGCTAAATTTTATCAATTCAAACTAAATTTTATCAATTAGATTTAGTAATTATTACTCAACCATTTTATGGCTAGAATGTCAAACCAAGATATATTTAAATGAAATAAAAAGTAATATCTCTATTATCTAGATCAATAAACATATATTTTGATAAAGAACTGACTATATTTCCCTCTGGTAAGAATTTATCATGGGAAAAGAAGGGATATTTAAACGTGACTGCTTTCAATTTGTCATGTTCTGTTTTCTTCCTGGATGTTTCTACAGTGCCCTGTCATTAGGAGTAGGTTTTCCTCAAAAGGATCTCAAGATCTTAAGACACAGAATCAGGTCTTTTTTTTTTTAATTTTTATATTGTAGTGCTTTTTGCCATACGTTGACATGAATCAGCCATGGATTTACATGTGTTCCCCATCCCAATCCCCTCTCCCGCCTCCCTCTCCAATCCCATCCCTCTGGGTCTTCCCAGTGCACCAGCCCTGAGCACCCGTCTCATGCATCCAACCTGGGCCTGCTGATCTGTTTCACCCTTGATAGTATACTTGTTTCAATGCTGTTCTCTCTGAGCATCCCACCCTCGCCTTCTCCCACAGAGTCTAAAAGTCTGTTCTGTACATCTGTGTCTCTTTTTCTGTTTTGTATATAGGGTTATCATCTTAATGGGAGGGCAACTATATGTGTATTTGCTCACCACTATGTCTTAGACATCAATGTTTCCTACTTAAACTATCTTATTCTTGGACAGGCACTGCTTCCATTACTGAAATATAAGGGGTAACATATTAAGTGATGGGCTTCCCTGGTAGCTCAGTGGTAAAAAAAAAATCTGCCTGCAATGCAGGAGAGGCAGGAGATACGAGTTTGATTCCTGGTTTGGGAAGATCCCCTGGAGAAGGGAATGGCAACCTACTCCAGTGTTCTTGCCTGGAGAATCCCACGGACAGAGGAGCCTGGTGGGCTATAGTCCATAGAATCACAAAGAGTCAGACACGACTGAAGTGACTTAGTACATGCACACATTAAGTGACCATTTCCTTTTAGAAAATAAGTTCTCACTTGATAGACCAGGAAGTGAGATGATAGTTAGGGATAAGATAGTATTTCCTAAACAGTGGGCAAAATCCCCAAAAAGTAGAGTTAGGGGATTATCACTAAAATTTTTGCTTGCTTCTTCATTTGGCATGTGGCCAAAAGCAGCCTTGTCCTGAGACATCCTTTGACACTGGGCTTTTTCATGGGGAAGTGGTATAAATGGACTTTCTAAGAGACACATCAAAGAGCTTCATTTCTGTTAGAATCTGTTCTTCAGCTAAGTTCATTTGAGCAGAATTTTTTGTCCTGATCATATTAGTAACATGTTTGACTTGCCTAAATATATGACAATTTATTTCTCTTTTCTCAGATTTATGGAAAGTTCTTGAAGGCCAGATTCTCCCCTTGCCTTGTAGAAGGGTATGATTTGTTCTCATGAATGTCATTCTCAAATATACCAAATACAGTATGGATTTTCATCAGGTATTTAATTTAATTGCTCCCCTAAATCTCTAAGCTTTAAGAGAGTAGGTTGATAATGGTATATCTGCTATAATATTTCTTGGTATAATAGTCTCAAAATAATGTAAGAATAGTATTTTTTTATAACATTCTATGAATCAGTTGTCTAAATCTTTTGGAATATTCAGAGAACTTTGCTTAAATATATTTGGAGAAAACAATAATGGTGGAAAGCTATTTGTCACCAGTTGCATATCATAAATATAGAGCTTATTTATATATTAATCATTATTACTTCCCCTGTGAAGTAGTTAGTTAGGTGCCAAGTTTCAGATTACAAATTACAAATTTTGACTATCAATCACTTTTCTTCTAGTTATTACCAGAGCTTATAGTAGGTATTCTTCTCTGCTCAGTCGCTCAGGTGTCTGACTCTTTGTGACTCTTTGGACTGTAGCCTGCCAGGCTCCTCTGTCCATGGGATTTTTCAGCAAGAATACTGGAGTGGGTTGCCATTTCTTCCTGCAGGGAACCTTCCAGACCGAGGTTTCGAACCGACGTCTCCTTTGTCTCTTGCATTGCAAGTAGATTCTTCACCTGCTGAGCCATCAGGGAATATAATTAACTGTAAAAATTACCCCATGGTATATAGGAATGTATTTAATCATTCAACAGTCCTGTGTGGGAGATGTCAGTGTTACTCTTTCCTTATAAATGAGATTCTGCAGGTCAGAGATGGTAAGTGATTGGCTCAAGACCTCACAGTCAGAATGTGACAAAATTAAGACCCGGTTCCAGTCTCTGACTCCAAATACAATGCTTCTGCCACCAAAAGCAAACGAAACAGCTTCTCTAAGGTCTGCATTTTCCTTGTGACAGAGAGAGAGGAAAAACACAACAGGATGATTTCTCACAGCCGGAAAGAGAAACAGCTTTAGACTTCCAAGGAATAGGAAATTTTCTGCCTTGTTAATGCATAGGAGATTCCCTGGGTGACTTTCTAAGTTATAATTCTTTCTATGGAAAGTCAGTGTAATAAATGTAAGCTCCCTGAAATAGAAGCACATGGTAAGTCTTCTGAAATCACTGTATCAAATGTGTTCTGCTGTTCAAATATACGAAATCTCACCCTGAGACTCTTGACTCTGAGATATGTGTGGGAAATGTGTGCAGACCTGACTTTGAAAGGTGTTGTCTAGAAAAGCATTGTCCTGTGCATCTCAGACTGTCATACAACAGGTCAAGGATATTGCATTTTGTGGAAGAAGGAATTCACCTTCTTCCAGTCTTTTTGTTTTTTAGACATTACTATGGTTGCTGAAAAATAGATTGCATGAGGTCAAAATACATAAGGAAAATATATTTGTAACTCTTTTTACTAACTTATCTTGCTAACTGTGAACCTTAGAAAATTCTGGTGGAAACCATGAAGGTAGTTTAAAGTGGAGTATTTGATTGGTTTAGATGGGCTATTCTGTTGCAGAGAATGAAGGCATCCACATTTCCATGACTACGAGATACAGTGTTTAAGGGTAGAGATTCTGGATCAGATTGCCAAGATGAACACTGGCTATCCCACTAATTAGCTGTGTGTCCTTGAGCAAGAAAACTGCTCTGTGCCTCAAGTTTCTTGCCTTTTTAATGGGACCTTAATAGTACCTATCTCATTGTGTTATTATGAGAATTAAAGTGGTTCATACCTATAAAGTATTTGAAACATTATCTGGCATATGTTAAAAAAATGTTTGCAAGATACAAATAAATTATTTACATTTTCTCACATATTAACTCTTAATAAAAGAAAGTGAAAGTGAAGTCTCTTAGTCATCTCCGACCCTTTGGAACCCCATGGACTGTAACTTATCAGGCTCCTCTGTCCATGGGACCAGGCAAGAAGAATACTGGAGTGGGTTGCCATTTCCTTCTCCAGGGGATCTGCGCAACCCAGGGAACAAACCCAGGTCTCCGGCATTGCAGGCAGACGCTTTACCGTTTGAGCCACCGGGCAAGTCCTTACCTCTTTATACTTACCGAAAATTATAGAGTTATAGAAATTTAGAGTAAGGAAAAACAAATTGGTCTTTAAAGAAAAATGGGGCATTACATATTGTACTCTCTGCCTTCTAAAGACAAACTTCTTTCTTCAGCTACTTGTTACTAAAAAGCTTCTTCTGGTGACTCAATTTCATTATCAGGACTTTTTGGCTTTAATGAGAAATAAAGTAATATGCTGGGACTTTTTATTTATAAGGAATTAACTTGTGAAAATGGACCGCGCAGCAGAAGCGTGGCCGTGAGGAGCTACCCGTCTCCCAAGGTCAGGAATAGCGACCGAGAGCGCCAGGCTGCAACAGCGCAGGAGCCATGGCCAAGAGGAACTTCCCCACATCCGAGGTCAGGGGCGGCGGGCGAGAGGAGCTACCCCACCTCCGAGGTCAGAGGCAGCGGCCGAGAGGCGCTACCACATGCCCGAGGTCAGGGGCTTCGGCCAAGTGCTACCTTACGCCGGAGGTCGGAGGCGGCAGCCTAGAGGAGCAAACCCACGTCCAAGGAGCGGCAGCTGCGCGGGCGCAGGAGGGCCGAGAGGAGCTACTCCACGTTCAAGGTCAGGAGGGGCGGCCATGAGAAGATACCCCTCGTCCAAGGTAAGGAGTGGCGGCTGCGCTTTGCTGGAGCAGCCTTGAAGAGATACCCCATGTCCAAGGTAAGAGAAACCCAAGTAAGACGATAGGTGTTGCGAGAGGGCATCAGAGGGCAGAAACACTAAAACCATAATCACAGAAAACTAGCCAATCTGATCACAGGATCACAGCCTTGTCTAACTCAGTGAAACTAAGCCATGCCCTGTGGGGCCGCCCAAGACGGACGGGTCATGGTGGGGAGGTCGGACAGAATGTGGTTCACTGGAGAAGGCAATGGCAAACCTCTTCAGTATTCTTGCCTTGAAAACCCCATGAACACTATGAGAAGGCAAAATGATAGGATACTGAAAGATGAACTCCCCAGGTCTGTAGGAGCCCAATATGCTACTGGAGATCAGTGGAGAAACAACTCCAGAAAGAATGAAGGGATGGAGCCAAAGCAAAAACAATACCCAGTTGTGGGTGGGACTGGTGATAGAAGCAAGGTCCGATGCTGTAAAGAGCAATATTGCATAGGAACCTGGAATGTTAGGTCCATGAATCAAGGCAAATTGGAAGTGGTCAAACAGGAGATGGCAAGAGTGAATGTTGACATTCTAGGAATTAGCGAACTAAAATGGACTGGAATGGCTGAATTTAACTCAGATGACCATTATATCTACTATTGTGGGCAGGAATCCCTTAGAAGAAATGGAGTAGCCATCATGGTCAACAAGAGTCCAGAATGCAGTATTTGGATACAATCTCAAAAATGACAGAATGATCTCTGTTTGTTTCCAAGACAAACCATTCAATATCATGGTAATCCAAGCCTGTGCCCCAATCAGTAATGCTGAAGAAGCTGAAGTTGAACGTTTCTATGAAGACATACAAGACCTTTTAGAACTAACACCCCAAAAAGATGTCCTTTTCATTATAGCGGACAGGAATGCAAAAGTAGGAAGTCAAGAAACACCTGGAGTAACAGGCAAATTTGGCCTTGGAGTACAGAATGAAGCAGGGCAAAGGCTAATAGAGTTTTGCCAAGAGAACGCACTGGTCATAGCAAACACCCTCTTCCAACAACACAAAAGAAGACTCTACACATGGACATCACCAGATGGTCAACAGCGAAGTCAGATTGATTATATTCTTTGCAGCCAAAGATAGAGAAGCTCTATACAGTCAGCAAAAACAAGGCTGGGAGCTGACTGTGGCTCAGATCATGATCTACTTATTGCCAAATTCAGACTTAAACTGAAGAAAGTAGGGAAAACCACTAGACCATTCAGGTATGATCTAAATCAAATACCTTATGACTATACAGTGAAGTGAGAAATAGATTTAAGGGACTAGATCTGAAGAAGAGAGCCTGATGAACTATGGACGGAGGTTCGTGATTGTACAGGAAGGGATCAAGACCATCCCCAATGGAAAAGAAATGCAAAAAAAGGCAAAATGATGTCTGAGGAGCCTTACAAATAGCTGAGAAAAAGAAGAGAAGCAAAAACAAGGAGAAAAGGAAAGATATTCAATTGAATGCAGGGTTCCAAAGAATAGCAAGGAGAGATAAGAAAGCCTTCCTCAGTGATCAGTGCAAAGAAATAGAGGAAAACAACAGAATGGGAAAGACTAGAGATCTCTTCAAGAAAATTAGAGATACCAAGGGAACATTTCATGCAAATATGGGCTCAATAAAGGACAGAAATGGTATGGACCTAACAGAAGCAGAAGATATTAAGAAGAGGTGGCAAGAGTACACAGAACTGTACAAAAAAAATCTTCACGACCCAGATAATCACAATAGTGTGATCACTCACCTAGAGCCAGACATCCTGGAATGTGAAGTCAAGTGGGCCTTAGGAAGCATCACTACGAACAAAGCTGATGGAGGTGATGGAATTCCAGTTGAGCTATTTCAAATTCTAAAAGATGATGCTGTGAAAGTGCTGCACTTAATATGTCAGCAATTGGAAAAACTCAGCATGGCCACAGGACTGGAAAAGGTCTGTTTTCATTCCAGTCCCTAAGAAAGGCAGTCTCAAAGAATGCTCAAACTACCACACAATTGCACTCAGCTCACACACTAGCAAACTAAAGCTCAAAATTCTCCAAGCCAGGCTTCAGCAATATGTGAACTGAGAACTTCCAGATGTTCAAGCTGGTTTTAGAAAAGGCAGAGGAACCAGAGATCAAATTGAGAATATCCACTGGATCATCAAAAAAGCAAGAGAGTTCCAGAAAAACATCTATTTCTGCTTTATTGACTATGCCAAAGCCTTCGACTGTGTGGATCACAATAAACCATGGAAAATTCTGAAAGAGATGGGAATACCAGACCAACTGACCTGCCTCTTCAGAAACCTGTATGCAGGTCAGGAAGCAACAGTTAGAACTGGACATGGAACAGCAGACTGGTTCCAAATAGGAAAAGGAGTACGTCAAGGCTGTATATTGTCACCCTGTTTATTTAACTTATATGTATGTAGATTACATCATGAGAAATGCTGGGCTGGATGAAGCACAAGTTGGAATTAAGATTGCAGGGAGAAATATCAATAACCTCAGACATGCAGATGACACCACCCTTATGGCAGAAAGTGAAGAGGAACTAAAAAGCTTCTTGATGAAAGTGAAAGAGGAGAGTGAAAAAGTTGGCTTAAAGCTCAACATTCAGAAAACTAAGCTCATGGCATCTGGTCCCATCACCTCATGGGAAATAGATGGGGAGACAGTAAAAACAGTGTCAGACTTCATTTTTTTGGGCTCCAAAATCACTGCAGATGGTGACTGCAGCCATGAAATTAAAAGATGCTTACTCCTTGGAAGGAAAGTTATGACCAATCTAGATAGTATATTAAAAAGCATAGGCATTTCTTTGCCAACTAAGGTCCGTCTGGTCCAGGCTATGGTTTTTCCAGTGATCGTGTATGGATGTGAGAGTTGCACTGTGAAGAAAGCTGAGCGCCGAAAAATTGATGCTTTTGAACTGTGGTGTTGGAGAAGACTCTTGCAAGTCCCTTGGAGTGCAAGGAGATCCAACCAGTCCATCCTAAAGGAGATCAGTCCTGGGTGTTCATTGGAAGGACTGATGCTGAAGCTGAAACTAGTACTTTGGCCACCTCATGTGAAGAGTTGACTCATTGGAAAAGACCCTGATGCTGGGAGGAATTGGGGGCAGGAGGAGAAAGGGACGACAGAGGATGAGATGGCTGGATGGCATCACCGATTCGATGGGCATGAGCTTGAGTAAACTCCGGGAGTTGGTGATGGACAGGGAGGCCTGGAGTTTTGAGATTCATGGGGTCTCTAAGAGTTGGACACGACTGAGCGACTGAACTGGACTGAACTGAACTTGTGAAAATAAAGTATCCCATTTAAAGTCTATTTCTGTTTGCACAGTAATAAAATAAAAAAAAAAAGAACCCGAAATTCTCAGTTTAAATTTTAATTATGCAAGTAGTATGGTATATTTTGAATCTGGTTACCTGCTGGTGAAGCTATTGGGTAGATAAGTTTCATTAATCGTTTAGGTGGGAAGTTTCTGAGGAAGCACTTTCTGTCATTGAGCAGAAAGTCAAAGCTATAGGGATGTCTTCATTCCTGTATGAGGGCCAGCTTTTTCTTTCTGGATATCCTGTTTTCTCTTTTTTTCTTTTCCCACTGAATATGGCAGCTTGAGCATAGAAAATTATATATACTGTAAAGATGCTACCATTAATACAAAGGGTTTTTGTCCACCTTGTCTTTTAAAAAGAGTCCTGGGGAGTTCCCTGGCATCCAGTGATGAGAACTCAGTGCTTTCACTGCTGAGGGTCCAGACTGCATCTCTGGTTGCAGAACTAAGTTCCCCCAAGCCGTGTGGTGTGGCCAAAAATTAGAATGAAATAGAGTCCTGACCTTTGATATATTAATCACTGTTTAAAGAAAGCAACGAATTTTATTTTTCTTATGTGATACATATTTTTGTTGTATTTGCTGCAATAACTCATATTATAAATATGATCAATGTCTATGGGGCAATCGGTTTATCATAAAGTATCTCACTGTATTTCATATTATTACAGTGGACTCAAGGTCACCTTATTTTTATATTATAAAATTTGCAAGGCATTTTTCTCTGACATTCTATATGACATATTCTTTTAATTTTTTAAGTGACTGGGAGTTGATTTGTTTTATTCTATTATTGCTATTTAAATTTTTGTTTGTGTTCTATCACTATGTTAATAGCTGTGTTTGCATAAATCACGCTCAAAAAATTAACATGCCTTATATTGCCAATTAAGCTTTTGAACAAATAAAAAGTGTAAAAAGAATTTTAAGTATATAATGTGTTATATAGTTTCATGATTTTATTGTTAGTAATCAATCAAGAGAAAAATGTGAAATCTGTATTAATTGTGAATTTGGCTTCATAGTAAAGGAAGTAGGATATAATCTAAACATCATTATGTGGTCTACACATAATCATCGCCAGTAGCTGTCCCTGAGGGAGCCCCTTCAAGAGTGACGACAGAGGGAGACAGATCAGAACCTGATAAAGGGGACAGTTAAAAAATTAAGCAGAAATAATAAAATATACAAAAGATATTATAGAGATTATATATCAAAAGTTGTTTATATGATACCAAAACTATCAGAAAATGCAGTGAGAAATTCGATCAAAACAAATGCTTGGTATCACCAACTTGCCAAAATATTTCTCTCCTTTCATTTGGTCATTGCTGTGCTGCACGTTGTGCATAGTCAGACATTCATTATCTCACTTCCTCATTAATGCAGAATCCCAGCCTTTGTTCAAGAAATGCAAAGGAGATTATTCAGCCAATTACCACATAATTCAAAAAAAATTTCATGGTTGGGTAATGCTTAGTTGAGAAAGAAGCAATTCAATCCATTTAAGCATTTTCATAATTAAAATTATATTAATTTAGACCTCTAAATCAAATACCCCATATTTGATTTTATATATGCACATAAATGCATATATATGCATAAATTATATATTTATATCAGTTATTAATTTTGCATAATCACAATCTACATTGTGCAAAAATGTAATGTGCTTATTTCTTTAAATCCAGAGAAACTCATGGGTTTTCATTTCTGCTTGGTGGTAGGACAATTATTCTAGCCTTTTTAAGGTAACCCAATCACATCCAATTTTATAAAATGTATTTTAAAATAGAATTTTTAGTTTTAGATTTACAGTGAAGTTGAGGAGAAGATATAGAAATTTCCTCTATGTCCCCTGCCCCCACAAGTCCATGGCCTCCCCATTATCAACATTGCCCACCATAGTGTATCCTGTTAGAACTGATGAATTTGCATTGAGACGTTCTCACCACTCAAAGTCCATCGTTTACATTACAGTTCATTTCTTCGTGTTGTATATTCTATGTGTTTGTATAAATATTGAATGACATAAGTCAGCCATCTTAGTATTATATAGACTGATTTCACTATCCTAAACCTCCTGTTCTGCCTATTCAGCCCTGCCTCTCCTCACCTACTACAAAGACTGATCTTTTTACTGTCTCAATAAGTTTGTCTTTCCCAGAATGTCATACAGTTGGAGTCATACTGTATTTGTCCTTCCCCAGATTGCCTTCTTTCACTTAATAATATACAATAAATTTTGCCATGTCTTTTTATGGCTCACTATCTCATTTCTTTTAGCACCGAGTAATATTCCATTGTCTGAATGTACCACAGTTTATCTGTTCACCCACTTGGTTGCTTCCAAGTTTTGCCAATTGTAAAAAAAGCTGCTGTAAACATCTGTGTTCAGGTTTTTGTGTGGGTGTATGCTTTCAACTCTGAATAAATGTCAAGGAACATGATTCCTATATCTCACAGTAAGAGGAGATTTAGTTTTGTAAGAAACTACCAAATTGTCTTCCAAAGTGGCTCTACCATCTTGCATTCCCATCAGAAATGAATGAGTTTCTGTTGATTCACAGCCTTGCCAGAATTTGATGTTGTTAGTGTTCTCAGTTTTGGCTATTCTAATAGGTGTATAGTGGTTTCTCATAATTGCTGTAATTTGTATTTCCCTGAAGATATATGATGTAGAGCATCTTTTCATATGCGTATGTATGTCTTTTTAAATTAAAGTAACTGTTAAGGTCTTTGGCCCATCACATCCAATTTTGATGCCAATTATTTTCTGGGAAATACCCTTTCAATTCAGGATTTACCCCCATTACAGCATCTTCATGCACTCCTTTTTTGTTGGTGGCAATGGCATCTGGGAGACTTCCCTGTGTTCTTAGTACTGGGAGTGGAGTGTGAGGTGCATCTCTGGTCTACAGTGGCCTTTGGTCTTTACTGACTTCTGTTGAGGTGTAACTTGTCTCCCATGTTTTTGGGGTATGACCTTTGTATCCTCACTGCACCTGCTATGATGGTGCTTCCACCTTGGTCTCCAGTAGTCAGTTCTATGAACTTTCCTTTCTTCTCTGAGACTGAGATTCCATTTACCAACCTCCTTCACTTACTCAAGAGATTCAGCTATTTCCCTAAAACCATGGGGTGTGTGTGAAAGGGACTCCCTATGTCTGCTGCTTACAGGAACATACAGTTAGACACATGCATTGGCCCTGGGAATTCCAACTGGATCTCTGGCTTCCCTGAAAGATTTAATGTGTCTTCAATCAAACCTGGAAAAGCAAAGAACTTGTCCCTCTGTTCTGGGATTGTTCCATCTGAAGTTTCTATCACAAACTCTCTTATCCTGTTCTCTCCTTCCGAGGAATAATCCAGGACCAGAGATTTACTGAGAACTTCTCAACATCTGAACCTCAGTGAAATTTACTCTGTTATTTCTCTTTTAATCCTAATCTACTGTTCGTCTTTTTTTTTTTTTTTTATTCTCCCCATAAGGGAAAATTGTCATGATTCTTCTGTAATTTGTTTTATGGTATTACCTTTATGTTCTGGTTCCTCTGTAATTTTGCTCTTGATATTTAAAAGGCATGTCATTGGAATCCATGAGAACATTTTTTATTACTCATTCATGTAGCTCTGGCAGTCAAAAGCCATGGTGCCAAGGCTGTTATCTAGGCTATTTGACCAAATATACTTACAATTTCAAAATCCAAAGACTTGTCTTTCTTTTCTCTCATTATTCCTATTTGCACAACGCTATAAAGTCTCTCCCTGGAGAAGGGCATGGCAACCCGCTCCAGTATTCTTGCCTGGAGACTCCTCATGGACAGAGGCGCCTGGCAGACTATAGTCCATGGGATCAAAGAGAGTCAGACACGGCTGAAGCGACTTAGCACAGCAGCATCAACTCTGCTATTAAGAGGAAAAGAGAGGTAGGGATAAATGAGTTTAAAATCACAAACCCTACTCTAATATATTTACATTTAACTGTGTATTGCACTTTAATAGTTAACACTTTTTTTTTGTTACCCAGAATAACTTTCTTCCTCCAAGAACTGTTCCTTTCTCCACTCAAACAGTATGACTTCTAACTGAACTTCCATTTCCTACAATACCCCATCTTCTGACTACATAGGGTTGGTATGGTGGGAGAGAAAAAAAGCCAACACACAAAAGCATGTAGAGATAAGTGATGGAAGGTACAAGTGGAAAGTAAGATTAAAAGAACATCTAATCTATCAGTTTCTAAAGTTCTTTGGATATTGATCCAAGGTGGATGCTGTTGATGATTTGTAAAGCTTGGACCCATGTGACATTGCACAGTTAAACTTTTTAAGCCACACTTATCTCTTTTGTGAAATATGGCTGACAGTGCTGATTTAAATGGACTAAACATACACAGCTTCACTGTATAACATCATCAGATGGACTTAAAGCTTGTCTTAACCTTAGTTTGGTCTTTTGTTTTCCTTATGGACAACTTAAAAAGATGATTTTCTATATCATCATAATTTCAGTGAATAATGCTTCCTGATTATAGGGAGTAGAAAACATAGATGAAATTTATATATATATGAATTTCATATATATATATATATACATATATATATATATATATAGAGAGAGAGAGAGAGAGAGAGAGAGAGAGGCAGAATCACTCAGCTTGTGGTTTCTGAGTTCCCAGACCAGGGATTGAACCCACAGTGGAAACCTAGAATCCCAACCACTAGGCCAACAGGGAACTCCCTGATGTATTATTTAATTAGAGAAATGTAGGCTTAGCCAACTTTATTTATTTTTTTTTTCTTTCTTTTTTTTTATTTTTTTTATTAGTTGGAGGCTAATTACTTCACAACATTTCAGTGGGTTTTGTCATACATTGATATGAATCAGCCATAGATTTACACTTATTCCCCATCCCGATCCCCCCTCCCATCTCCCTCTCCACCCGATTCCTCTGGGTCTTCCCAGTGCACCAGGCCGGAGCACTTGTCTCATGCATCCCACCTGGGCTGGTGATCTGTTTCACCATAGATAGTATACATGGGCTTAGCCAACTTTAGTCTCAATATTTAAATATGTCTTCAGAAACATTCTGAAATAGACAGTGATTGAACAAAATCAATGTCTAATAATTGCAAATTGCCAATTTAAGATTTTTTTTTTTGCAGTATAAGATTTTTTCGTTTTAATATTATAGAAGTAGAAAACTTATAAATGACACAATTTATTTCTGTATCATTGATTCAAAAGAAATACAATTCTGAGTTCTCTAATATTCCTTTTACCCTTAACCTTGGTTTGGAGAAGAGCACAAAATTATGTGAGTTACATTTATAACAATTCTGCAGAAATACTAATGACTCTAACTTCATCCATTTGTCTTCCCAAAATTGCCTTCACAAATTGAGTAGGTATTATCTTTTTATGATAGTGAATGGAAAACATGCAGCCAGTGAGATGTGAAGGCTATTTCTTCATGGTGCTTGTGGTCACCTAGCACTGCTAAGCTAGGCCTTTATAGACAGTGCTTTGTGTGTGGCTGAAACAGACCAGGGCAAACAGATGCTGAGGATTCTGATTAAGGTTTCCCTATAAGACTGTACTTTTCCTTTCAAACTGTGAGAGGCAAAATTTCTCAGCAGGAAGATTCTCAGTTTATTCATCCCCCTATTTTTAGGGCTGGTTATTCTTTAAGAAGTTTGAGTTTGGGGACTCTTGATTATAAAAATAATTTCATGTTTAATTTTCATGAACATTTGGATTAAACAAATCAAACAGAAGAAAAAGAAAAACACACCTTCATTCCACCACTTTAACTGTTAATATTTTTTTCTTGTTGTGGGGTGGTATTTGTGAGATCTTTCTGTGTAATGAGTTTATTTTTTGTCATTTTCACCTACTGTTGTAGGATAAGCATTTTTTTCCTCATGACTGAAAAACTTTTGGAAGTGGAATATTCATAAGGCTGCAGAATGTTTGCTATAAAATAATGTTTCATCCTTGCCTTATTGTTTATATATTTTTTAGATTTCCAGAATTATAAATAATGCTATAATGACTATTTTTTCTTTCCTCATGAGAAGAGCATAATGAAACCAAGAAGTGCTTTGGGAGGACAACTGCTCCTTCCATTTTGCTCCAACATGTGCTGAAGTCCTCATTTCTTATGTCTTATTGTGTGTTAGAATATATATGTACATATATATGTGTGTGTGTGTGTGTGTGTGTGTAACTGAATTGCTATGCTGAAACTAAGAAGATACTGTAAATCAACCGTTGTTGTTGTTGTTCAGTCACTAAGTTATGTCTAACTGTTTGGGACTCCATGGACTGCAGCACACCAGGCTCCTCTGTCCTTCTCTATCTCCTACACTTTGCTCAAATTCATGTCCATTGAGTTGGTAATGCCATCTAACTATCTCATCCTCTGCCACCCTCTTTTCCTCTTGCCTTCAGTCTTTCCCAGCATCAGTGTCTTTTCCAATGAATTGACTCTTCGCATCAGAATACTTCAATAAAAAATAAGTAAATAAAATTAAAAACCCAAACCAAAAGCAGCTAGTGAAGTTTTGCTTTAGGTACTCTAATGCACAAGACCAAGGAATGGGATATAGTTGTCCCTTGCAATTCTGTAACATTGATTCCAAAAGTAATTTAAAATTCTCCAATCCATTGCTTTGTTGGGGTCTCTCCTCTTGAAGCCTCTTGTGTTCCACTTGTGTGCACCATACTGTACTGCCACTGATGTTCGCCAGTTGTTTTCACTTGGTTCATGCTGTGTTGGCACTCGGTAGAAAGCAGTGTGGCATAAGAATTGTGGTGCTGATGTTTATGTGTTTGGTCTTCCAAACTCTAAATGAAGAAGTCTTAGCAAGCTTATTTCTGATTGGAAATGGTGGTGTGGACTAGTAACACTCAGACTAGAATATTTTTTTTTTTTTTTTAGACTAGAATATTTTAATCACATCGTGGCTGTTAGCTCCTCTCCGGTTCCTTTAGCATTTTGTTGGGCTATTATGAGTGCACTAAAAATTATACACCTCCAACCCCTGCCATTGTTTTAAATTTTTATTTTAGTTTTTCCTGAGCCTAACTGCCTCATGGTTGATTTAATAGTAAAGTAGTGACTGAGAAAAATAAGATGAATGGAGGGACTTTCATACTAAAATTTTTTAGACATAAAACCATAGAAATTCATTGAAATGCTCTCTCCCTCTCTTTCCTCTCTCTGTCTCATCACTGTTTGAATGAACCTAGAATTACATTCTAAAGAAAACCTCAGTTTGCCTCTGAGTGACATTGGTTAGGCAGCTTACATTTCATAAGAGAGTATGAAGAGAGGCTTAACTTACACTTGCTCTGCTCTTACCTGGCAGCCTAAAATAGCTGCATTGTAGGTACTCTAGGTATTTAACAGGGAATATAATGCCAGATTCCCAGCCTCTCAATTTTTTTCAAAAGCTTGGCAGAGAAAAACAATGCTTTTGGAGAACTGCCTGCGAGAAAAGCAATAAATTCATTTCTGTGAGTCAGTGATTCTCAAAGAATTTGGGAAGGCAGGGGAAGAAGGGAGAAGGAGGAAAGGGGAGGACCTGATGTCCTCTTCACAGGAGGGCCTGCTTCCCAAGGGGGTTCATGTTTCCTGACAACCCCTGCTCCCCTCGGATGCAGATGTGGATAAAATTTGATAACTGTTTCTCAAGAGTTGATAAAGTAGGGATGACAAACTGCAGAGAACTCCTGGTCAAATCCAGCTCTTTTTAGACAGGTTCTCTCTGCCAAGTATGTAGAGCACATGTGCGCAAACACACACACATACACACACACATTTTAACAAAGAATACAGAATTTTCATAAAGCCTGAATTTCTCTGGAAATGAAAAAAACATCTGGCAAAGCTAGGCCCATGTCCAGGCATGGCAACAAATGCCTGTAACTAAGAAAAACACTTCCTTCTTTGATCGCTGTCCTTATTACTCCCTTGTTTGCTTCCACTTGGCTCACATCACCAACTCAGGTTACATGTCTGATCCCTGCGGGCATGGGAGTTTAAAGCCCTTGAGTAAAGGTCTGATTCTAGATTAAAGCAAAAGAACAAAGAATGAGGTAGTTGGCCACAGTGTTTGACTTTCCAGAAGTGTTTTTCTGAATTCAGGTTTTATCCTGATTCCATTGGGCTACCTTGGTGGCTCAAACAGTAAAGAATCTGCCTGTAATGCCGGAGACCCAAGTTTGATCCCTGGGTTGGGAAGATTCCCTGGAGAAGGAAATGGAAACCCACTCTAGTATTCTTGCCTGGAGAATTCCATGGACAGAGGAGCCTGACTGGCTACAAGTCCATGGGATGCGAAGAATCAGACACAGCTGAGTAACTCACACACACTGATTCCATAGGCCTTGTGATACAAGGAAATGATCCTATAGAACTCATCCTCAGGTTTGCTTTAAGAATATTTGTTCATTATTTTGGGAGTTTTATAAATATAGTGGTTAAAGGATGGACTCTGGAGCCAGACTGCCTGGAATGTAGTTCTACCTCCTGCATTTCCCATCCGAATACCTTTTGGCCTGACATTTGATCTTGCTTTGATGCGGTTTCCTCTTCTGTAAAATATTTAGGACAGTACTTAGCATAGACAAATGTTTGAGGTGTTATTATTGATACTAATATTATTACCTCCTATTCCAGAAATAGAAATAGTTGCACTTGTTATTATGTTTTTCTACTTTATAGAGATCTTAAACTTATATGTTTGTGTCTTCTTGTTGGTGTCTATCATTGAAAGTTTTATGTCAAATTTGATGCACCTATTTGGTAAATATATTGCATACATCCTTGTCCTGCCTCATCTTATTTTCCTACTCTTCATTTTCTTCCTTATATTTCCTGATTATTCTTGATTATTCTTATTTTGCATAATATTCGTATTATGTGCACCTCTGCAAGTCATTTTGACTCTCCTTTAAAACAATACAGGCCCCCAAAATAAACTAAGAGCAAACAACATATGTGAGCTCTCCTACATGGAAAGTATGACCAGAAAAATGAATTGTTTCCCGACAGGAATTTCATGTGAAGTTTGCTTTTCTGCTGACATTCTAAGCGTCCGTTTATTTTCAGCTATGTCTTTTAGCTTTAGGGATAAACTGATCCAGTCATCTTCGATAGCAGTACTCCAACAAGTTCCTGCAGTCACGTTATTTCCCAGATGTCTTCAAATATATCGCATTGCTGCAAATTGATTTTTAGCTTGTCTTTAAACATAACATCTGAGTGTCCTATGCCCATTTGACCTTTTTTAGGTCACCAAAGGCAATTGTTTGTATATTTAAATTTGCTATGTGGGGTGATAACTAAAAAACAACTACATACTCTATAGGCTATTTCTCCAGTGAAAATAAACCTATTTGGAAATAGTAAGCCACCTAAAGTTTATCCCCAAGAATCTTAATAGAGGGCTTGAGAATTTTGCTATGTTGCTGTTGTTGTTTAGTCACAGAGTTGTGTCTGACTCTTTGCAATCCCATGGGCTGACACCCACCAGGCTCCTCTCTGTAGGATTTCCCAGGCAGGAACACTGGAGTGGGTTGCCATTTCCTTCTTCAGGGGATCTTCCTGGCCTAGGGATCAAACACTTTTCTTGCTTGGTAGGCAAATCATTTACCACTGAGCCATCAGGGAAGCCCAAACCAACCGCTATGAGACTAGTAGAATAATGGGGCTTTATTTCTCTATTTTTTAATTTGGTGATAAATAAATGAGACAACTTTTTTTTTTAAATTTTTTTATTAGTTGGAGGCTAATTACTTCACAACATTTCAGTGAGTTTTGTCATACATTGATATGAATCAGCCATAGATTTACACTTATTCCCCATCCCGATCCCCCCTCCCACCTCCCTCTCTACCCGATTCCTCTGGGTCTTCCCAGTGTACCAGGCCCGAGCACTTGTCTCATGCATCCCACCTGGGCTGGTGATCTGTTTCACCATAGATAGTATACATGCTGTTCTTTTGAAACATCCCACCCTCACCTTCTCCCACAGAGTTCAAAAGTCTGTTCTGTATTTCTGTGTCTCTTTTTCTGTTTTGCATATAGGGTTATCGTTACCATCTTTCTAAATTCCATATATATGTGTTAGTATGCTGTAATGTTCTTTATCTTTCTGGCTTACTTCACTCTGTATAAGGGGCTCCAGTTTCATCCGTCTCATTAGGACTGGTTCAAATGAATTCTTTTTAATGGCTGAGTAATATTCCATGGTGTATATGTACCACAGCTTCCTTATCCATTCATCTGCTGATGGGCATCTAGGTTGCTTCCATGTCCTGGCTATTATAAACAGTGCTGCGATGAACATTGGGGTGCACGTGTCTCTTTCAGATCTGGTTTCCTCAGTGTGTATGCCCAGAAGTGGTATTGCTGGGTCATATGGCAGTTCTATTTCCAGTTTTTTAAGAATCTCCACACTGTTTCTCCATAGTGGCTGTACTAGTTTGCATTCCCACCAACAGTGTAAGAGGGTTCCCTTTTCTCCACACCCTCTCCAGCATTTATTGCTTGTAGACTTTTGGATAGCAGCCATCCTGACTGGTGTGTAATGGTACCTCATTGTGGTTTTGATTTGCATTTCTCTGATAATGAGTGATGTTGAGCATCTTTTCATGTGTTTGTTAGCCATCTGTATGTCTTCTTTGGAGAAATGTCTGTTTAGTTCTTTGGCCCATTTTTTGATTGGGTCATTTATTTTTCTGGAATTGAGCTGCAGGAGTTGCTTGTATATTTTTGAGATTAATCCTTTGTCTGTTTCTTCATTTGCTATTATTTTCTCCCAATCTGAGGGCTGTCTTTTCACCTTACTTATAGTTTCCTTTGTAGTGCAAAAGCTTTTAAGTTTCATTAGATCCCATTTGTTTAGTTTTGCTTTTATTTCCAATATTCTGGGAGGTGGGTCATAGAGGATCTTGCTGTGATTTATGTCGGAGAGTGTTTTGCCTATGTTCTCCTCTAGGAGTTTTATAGTTTCTGGTCTTACATTTAGATCTTTAATCCATTTTGAGTTTATTTTTGTGTATGGTGTTAGAAAGTGTTCTAGTTTCATTCTTTTGCAAGTGGTTGACCAGTTTTCCCAGCACCACTTGTTAAAGAGGTTGTCTTTTTTCCATTGTATATCCTTGCCTCCTTTGTCAAAGATAAGGTGTCCATAGGTTCGTGGATTTATCTCTGGGCTTTCTATTCTGTTCCATTGGTCTATATTTCTGTCTTTGTGCCAGTACCACACTGTCTTGATGACTGTGGCTTTGTAGTAGAGACAACTTTTAAGATGTTATCAGCCATTTTAAATCAGGGAAAGAGAAATCACTCTCTTGTGGTTTGATACGGGGAATTGGTTACCTAAAGGAAGGATGGACAGGAGAAGCAAGGTGGGAGAAGTGATGTCTTCCAGAACCTTAGCTGTCTGCACTCACCACGACATGCTAGGACCCTTGTTTTGAGTAGGAATCCAGGAGCCTACTCTCTCACTAACTCTTCTGTTACATTACTGTGTTCTTTTCCTTCTCTCCTAGTGTCATACAAGTGGCTTCCCATTCATAGAACTTCACTGGAAGACAGAGCTGGCAAGGAGTTTAGGATTTTGGGGGCTTCTACTGCTGGCCATTCAGGGGAGAGTATAGAATAGCATATTTTCCTATATGTAGTTCTGTCCTCAGCCTTTTTATTACTATGAATGCTTTTTCTTCTGTTTCTCTCATATGAGGTACTCATGTAAGTATTCTGATTTTGAAACATTTTGAACTATATGAAAATATTTCTAACTCCAGGACTATGTCAGTTATGTCAGAAACACTTACTGGAGTCACTTATAGGTGTCTAACTAGAAACATTTTAGGCAATTATATATTTGTCAGTTATGTGGTTTTTGCCAGTCCTTAAGTTGTAAATTTTTTTGATGAGGGAAAATACTCCATTACTTTAGCTACATGAATTCCATGTTTCCTTGTAGGGGTTGAAATAATTTAATTCTGATATCTGAATATTTTCTCAGCCTTATTTATTTGAATTTGACTTTCATTTTGGTTTCCTGATTTTCATAAACATGCATTTATTATTTAACTGTCTTGTGTCCAAATATGATTTTAACATTTGGCTCTTTCATCAAAAACTATGTCTGATCAACTTTCATCCTGACTGCCAAACATTGAGATGAATTAGGGATTCTTAAGATGCATCATAAAATGCATCCAGAAAGGCTAAGGCATTCAAGCAACAGAAGCAGAACTGCTAGGCATGAGTGTAACTGGGTTGGCAAGTCAACAGAATCTGAGTGGGAGGACTTATCTCTCTCCGTAGCCCTTTGTCCCCAGAAGGGTTTCTTGTCATTTTGGCAATGGTTGACAGGACTCAGTTGAGCCCTGGAATGTACTGTGACTTCTGTAAGTGTTTCTGACATAACTGACATAGTCCTGGAGGCTTTTGACAAGTTTGTCAACCTAATGAATGGGCAAATAAGCCTTAAAACCACAGTAAAGGTTGTATAAGTTGTTCAGGAGAGGGTGCAAAATCCAGGTAACCAAATAATGGTGTCAGAGTTATTCTGCTTGCCTGCTTGCTGATGACACTGCAACAGGCCAAAAAAAGCATCACCTTTAAAATAAATATTCATCTTTGGGAGCATAATGCAGCATATGCTTTATAACAGAATTACTTTTAATAAAGTTATTTGCAATACTTATCTTCTCATTTGTTTATCACTTTCTTTTATGTATGCTGAATGCTTCAGGCCTCTGATGAGTTCTGGCACTATCTATCTGAAAGGTTTAGGTTACTGTGGTGAATGTTTCCGGGAAAATAGAACAGCGACTACTAAGTAACTTTGCCGAAGTGAGGATTAACTAGAGTAATTACAATTGCTTGGGGTTTTATATTTTAGGGTAAATTTCCATTTCCATTTCTATATGGAAATCTCAGAGCCTCTGACACTCAAGTGCCGCTCTATTTGAGCAATATCATAATTAACAATAGTATCAAGCTACATTTTGAGAGTTGGGCATGAAAAATGATAACTGGGTGCTCATGCCTGCAAATTATTAAACAATATAAAATTATATTCTACCTTTACTCTTCCACTTCAAAAGTGTGCTATTTGGCTTTTTAGACTGATCTACTTGAGTATCTATGTTGAACCAGAATTTTAATGTTTAAAATTGGGTTAAGGTCCCTGACACTTTAGAAAGGCTGTTATTCTAACTTTATACAAGGATTAGAATATCTCCAAATGCAGAGAAGTCTGAGTTTCTTATCTTGAAGCCTATGTTATAACTGATATGTTATACTCAATGGAGCATGAATGCACGGAGAGTATGGTCTTTAATAATCGCTAAGTTTTCAGGTGCTATAATGTAGTTTTTAGCTCTTTGGAGGGACTTTAATCTTGCAATCAATCTAATTGAAGATACTCACCCTCCCAGTCCCTGTTTTCATTCACTGTTAAAAGCTGGAAGGTGCATAAAAGATGGTTGCATCCAGTGCTTCTCATTTTTCCCCTAGGGTAGGGTCTAGGGGGGTAATAAATGAGATAGTAGGTAATAAGGTGATGGGACAGTAAGAGTGAGGGTGAAATTAAACACATACAGCCCCATACTCCTTACTTCTTCTCAGATGAAAGGCATATGTGACTTAATATTATATATTGGCATTCTTGTGACATGTGATTCTGCTGCCAACCAGCCCACCTACATTTCAGATGGGGAAAGTTGTCTCCAGAGAATCTAAGTTGTTTGCCCAAACCCAAGCCTTCTTCATGGAAAACCAAATTCAGAGTCCAGATGTCCTGGGTCCTAATGTGATATTTTTTCTCTTTTTAAATTCAATAAATAGGTTTGTAATAGTATTTCTGATAGCACTGGAGGAAAAAGACTCTTTCTTTTTTTTTTTTAATTTTTTTAAATTAATTTATTTATTTTTTCAGTGGGTTTTGTCATACATTGACATGAATCAGCAATAGATTTACACGTACTCCCCATCCTGATCCCCCCTCCCCCCTCCCTCTCCACCCGATTCCTCTTTCATTCTTTCAAAAAACTTAGTTTAATGAAAGAATAGATGTAGAAATAAGTATAATAACAGTTGCATGCACAAAGAGTCTCTTAGCAAAGAAAAGGCTACTCAAGTTCTTTTTAAATGAGTCATAAAACTCCTGTTTCTTTAAGATTTTTTCCTTTAAATTATTAGCAAAGGTATTCTAGAAACTTTTCAAACAGTGGGTTATTTATGAAATTCTTACTTTGTACTCATAGTTTCACAAAAAACAGGCTAATACAATATTTTAATTGAGCACACATAATGTTTATTATCTAGAATTTCAAGTGTGTCCTATTATATGAGCAGCTTCCTGTGTGGGTTTTTCTTTTCATGAGTTATTTGAATCACATATTGCTTGCACTTTAGCCTCAGAAGTGTGCTTTTTCTGATGGAAGCTAACAATTGCTATAAAAATCAAGATACTTAATGATTTCACATAGCAAGAGACCTCGAGGTCTGTGGCCTCAGGGACGGCTCCGCAGTGACATAAACGATCCAGGATCTCTTTCATTCCTCAGTGTGGGCTCGTCTTCCTCTGGCGGGTTGTCGCCTGGTTGTGAGATGCTGCTGTGGCCTCGGGTGTTCGTGAGGCAGCATCTCCAGTAGGAAAGGAGGCAAAGGGAAAAAATTCTTCAAATAGATCTGTATTCATCTGCTGAGAATCCTTGAGTATTTTGATATAATATTTTGATTAAATAGACTAAATGCAATGTATTTTGGTTTATGTTAAACAGAGTCATTTAGATATGACTGTCCAACTGTGTGTGTGTGTGTGTGTGTGTGTGTGTGTGATGTGATACCTGTCTACTTCTTACCACCTATTCTGAATATGATGTGAGAGGAAAGAGGGGAAGAAAGGTTTGTTCACACTAACTCTGCTGTGGGTAGCAGGCTGAAAAACCATCACGATGCTTTCCTTAAAAATATAACTTCTGTGTCTAAGGAAAAGAAATCAGATGAATCTAGTAATAATACTTATTTATAAATCTTTGCTCCCTGTCACTCACCAGAAGTAATTTCAAACTATCATTGAGCACTGAATGTTTTTGCCTGAATGTCTTTCTCTGCTTTCCGTGACACAGATACTGTCCTTTGAGGTGCCACGGTCTCTTGGTAGATCACACCAAAAGCCTCCTAAATGGTCTTTCCACAGACACTCCACCCTTCTCCAATCTGTTCACCACTCTGCTGTCAGAGTGATCAGCTCGGAATGCATATCTTATTCCCACTCTGCTTAGGAAAGTTCAGCAGAAGCCATGGCAGTTAGAAAAAAGTAGAAAAAAATCTTAATTGCCACTGGTGAGACTTGCTGTGGGCTGATTCATCCTTATCACTCCAGCTGCATCTGTAGGATACTGTTTGTTTTCTGAACTCCCACACCAGTGGTCCTTCAGTCCCTCTGTCAGATACTCTCACTTCTTCCCATCAGGGATCACACGTATGCACTGCTCCGTCTGCCTGCAATTTCCTTTGCACCTGCCATCCTCTTCTGCTCTAGCAAGCTACTCTCTGTTCTTCAGATTAGGCCTATGCTGTGAATTTCTCAAGAAAACTTTCTCGGACCCTGATGTACTCTATAGTCTTAGAGCATTTCCTTTGTATTATTTATACCACACTGTAACTTTACAATCATTTTCCTAATTGTATGATTAATGTCTGTCTCTCCTGACTGATTATATGGTGAACTTCATGGGGATTGGACTGTATTTGTCTATTTTTAAAATTGATATTTTTGTTCAAAATGCTTAACATGACACTCAGCACATAGTAAGTGCTTAAGCAGTGTGTTGACTGGTTGTATCAATAAGTGAATGAATAAGTAATATTTATTGTGTTATCTGATCTCATCATTACTCAAATATTTCAGTTGCTGAGGTTAAGTATTTGATGTGGCTATAAGTCATATTTCAAAATAGGTCATTTTGGGTCCTCTGCATTATAACATTGATAGAGATTTTTGCTTTTATTAATTCCCCAGAAAAAAATCCTCATGTGTCTTTCATATGCTATGCATATGAGGTCTTGTCAAAGAACTTCTAAATGCAAAGATGAGTTTTCTCTTAATAAAATTGAAAGCTGCAGATACATGATTTTTTAATTCAGCAAAATACTATTGAAATGGTAAAAAATTTCAGACTTTCTATATATGGATTTGAATTTGGAGAGATCCAAATGTCACTTAGCATAAAGTCTGTTGACTAGCTCAGTAGTCAAAATAAAAAAAAAAAAAGTTAAGTGGTATGGTTACAAAGTTCAGGTGATTTCTTCCATAATATTCCTTTTAAATTATTCTACTTTTCTGAAATCATAATACTCATTATCTTTGCATTTGGCAATTCAACAAAATTAACTAGCACATATTAAGTGGATACTATGAGTCATTTATTAATTCAATGAATAGCTATTTGTTGCCTCCTACCTGCCAGCCATAAAGTTGTATTTTTCTTGTCAGGAATTCATCTATATAATGACAGAATCCATTATTTCAAGGAACAAACAACATGGAAAAGAATTTTAAAGTGCATGCGTGCTTAGTCAATTCAGTCGTGTCCAACTCTCTGCGACCCCATGGACCGTGGCCCACCAGGCTCTTCTGTCCATGGGATTCTTCAGGCAAGAATACTGGAGTGGGTTGCCATTTCCTTCTCCAGTGATAAAGTATGAAGCTAGTGAAGGGAGTGAAGTGAAGTTGATCAGTCGCGTCTGACTCTTTGCAACCCCATGAACTGCATGCAGCCCACCAGGCTCCTCCGTCCATGGGATTTTCCAAGCAAGAGTACTGGAGTGGGTTGCCATTTCCTTCTCCAGAATTTTAAAGTAGAGCATGTTAAGTACAAGTCCTTTGTTAGAAGTAAGCAGAGAACGTGATGAGAACACATGTTAAATGTCCCCAACTCAATTTGTGTTAAGAAAGAGAATGAAGGGAAGGCTTCTTGGAAGATAAAACATTTGAGCTAAATTCTGACAAGTAGAAGTTTTACGTAAATATTTTTTAATTAGGATGCCAGTTTCTTACTCTATTGAATATTTAAATAGCATTGTTATTTTTTCTCTGCAACTCTCATGTTTTACTCTTTCGCCTGTATATTGAAGCCTTCTTGAGAATGAGAAATATGTTTCATACTTTAAGGTATCTAACAAATTATTAAACATGGAGCTTAGCTTTGCATCATCTAAATACACATTGATGATTTCTCTTACTAATATTAAGTGGATTGAAGCTTTGCAGAGATGGTTCTGGGAGATAAGAAAAGGCACCTAGGCTAGAGTCCACCATGAGCTATATTTATGTTGCTTAGCTCAAGGAAAGACTTCAGTGGCTCTCCCTATGTGGGCATTCATAGGTTACCTGCCTAGTGAGAAATGATCAGAATGAATTATAGTTTTTATATATTCTTTTTTTTTTTGAATCTTAGAGAAAGCATTGCAGATGTTTATATTATCATTTGTGTAACTTCTGGATATAAGTAACTAAACTTTCTCTAGTCCTGAAATTTAGTCCTTTGCATAGGCAGACTCCTAGGAGGGTCAGAATTTTTAAAATAATGTTTAATGGATTCTGTCTTCAGAAAGAATGCCTGCTGAGCATTTAGTAAATACACTCAGTTGGTGGCCAGGTTCACGGGTCTATTTTTCCTTTTCTTTTTCCTCTCTTTAATCTGTCACTTCTTTTACTCTCAGAACAGCTGGGGAACATTTCAAAAATATATGTTAGATTATTTTAATTTAGAAGAGTGAACAATTTTTAACTCTTGTGTGTTAAAGATATACCAGATACTTTGGTTCCTAGGGCTATAAATACATTTTGAGGGAGGATAAGATAAAACTCCTTCCAAGATCATTCCAGGAAAGAAAAGTGACCTTATTAGGTATACTGTAGTGTTGAAAGTGAAAGTGAAAGTCACTCAGTCATGTCCGACACTTTGTGACCCCATGGACTATAAAGTCCGTGGAACTCTCCAGGCCAGAATACTGCAGTGGGTAGCCTTTCCCTTCTCCAGGGAATCTTCCCAACCCAGGGATCAAACCTAGGTCTCCTACATTGCAGGTGGATTCTTTACCAGCTGAGCTACAAGGGAAGCCCAAAAATACTAGAGTGGGTAGCCTATCCCTTCTCTAAGGGATCTTCCCATCCCAGGAATGGAACAGGGGTCTCCTGCATTGCAGGCAGATTCTTTACCAATTGAGCTATAAGGGAAGCCCTTATAAGGGGAGCCCTTATAAGGGAGGTAACTGTTGTGTTACTCCTTTGCATTTGCTCCCTAAGAAATATTGCTTCATCTAACACTTATTTTTAAATATGTTATGTTTGCTATTTTTTTGTTTCAACTGGTAGCATCTCTAGTTGTTTTCCCTCCTCTTTGATTCCCCTTCAGATGGATTATTTATTTTCTATCAAGTTGTTGTTCTCCACCTACACAAGTCAGTTTTGAAGAGCTAAACAATAATCTGTTCACTTAATCTCTCTTCAGAATTCACATTGCCAATAATTCACATTATTTTTAGAAGCACTTTCCTGTACTTTTTTGTACTTTTTCAACTGGGAGATGCCCGTACTGTTTTAATATCTGAAATGCGGTAGCAATAGAGCCTCTCATTATGGAATATTTCTTTTTAATCATGTTGGGTTAGCGCTGACCTTTTCTTTTTCTTTAAGAATGCTGTGTAGCCTAAGAAGCACTTATGCCAAGTGCTCATTTAAATGGAGAAATATACATATTAAGAAAGAAACACACCCACAGCTGCTTACTTATTGTGGAGTCACTTATCTGACAGTTTTAACCATTTGAAGTTTCAATAAGCCCTGGAAAAGGCCTCTAAGCTGTAGCAGTTGCTTATGATGTATTTCCTGGAAAATCTGTGGGCTGGGGGCTTGGTGGTTGTGCTCCTAACCCGCAGGATTTCATTGAGGGGCTCTTTGACCTTATTTATTAGTAAACTGGGTTTTCTTATTTCTCGGTCTTCAGTGTATTGGAAATAGCGAAGTAGAAACCAGAAAGGAAACAAAGAGCAGATGTGTTTTGAAGTGGAGATGATACAAATAATGAACACACTGGAAAATGTATCCCATTTAATGACTGTTCTGATTATGAAAGATAAAAGCATTTTGTTGACCCTTTTGCATATATTTTTGCAATAGTCTAAATGGTTTTTGAGTAAGAAAGAATGTTTTAGTTTCGCTTGTGGGGTTCCTTTTTGAAAAAAAATGAAGAATAAAAGACAAGGAGGTGAGTTATAGAGATAATTCTTTTTATTGAGTAGATTATAATCAGAAAACTATGATATGTTACATATCAAAGACCTTGCAGATTCAGTTATTAATTTTACATAGACTATTTATTAGCCTATTATCTTTCTTTCAGTTCTAGAATTGGAAAAAAATAAGCATCCTTAACCAATTCCCCTATTGGGTCTTTGGGAGAGTGGTGGCAATTAACTATTGACCTATGGGAATTATATTTCTTTGTTTTAAAATAGCTATAATCTAAATAATATAAACACTAATTGAGTCATTTCATTTTACACCTGACATGATAATGAAAAATGGGAACATTTTAGTGCAATCCTTTGAATAACTTGCCCATCTTTTTAAGTAGTTCTCACATAAGAAAGAATCCTCTGAGATTGGATTTCGAGATGCTATATTGACACTTGGAAATCATGGATGCTAGAAATGTGGGAGTTAAAAGGACCACCCCCAACTGCACTGGTGATGAACACAATATGAGGGGCACCAGTTGTTTCTATATTCTCTAGTTTCATGTATGACAGACAGCCAATAAGTTTTGTGCCCAAAACTATTCAGGATGCAAAGCTCGTATTTGAGATAGCAGATAAACTTTCTCAGAGGCAGGCTTTTACATGTTTTCATTAACACCAAATTACAATAGTACGTGACGTGCGTTTGTACCTTTTTGATTTGTGCAGGTGACAGCACGCTGCAGTCCAGTTCTCACAGCACTGGGTGTTCCAAGGGCGCCACACAGCGTCCTCTGTGACGTCACCCGTCCCTGCTGCTCCTGGGTCCTAGGGTGCCCCGCCAAGCATTTTGCTGATGCTTTAACAGCCGAGTGAATCACTAAAATTATTGCTGGTTTAGGAAGGTAGGCCTGCATAGGAGCATATGAAAGGGATCCAGGCTAACACAGATGTGGAACTCAAATGCAAATCTTTAAAAATATAAATATTCTTATATTACATATTCGGTTGCAGTTATTAGCTCTGTTTTGAGCCTTGTGGTACTGGTTGTTCCTTTAGCAATTTAGCAAAAAGAAAACCAAATAGAATAAGAAGCTCATCCTCTCCTTCTCTCCCTTCCCCTCTCATGTCTCCCATCTCCTCCCCTTTCCTCTTTTCTTTTCTCCCTTTCCTTTCTCTTTTAAAGTAAATGTGACACTGAAGTGCTATTTTTATTTCGCTTGGATGTTCCTCTCTTGACCTCCCCACCACCCCTGCCAGAAAAAAAACTTCCCTCAAACCAGAAAAAAACAATTAGGCTAGGTATTTCTTCAGTGTAATGGCAAAAGGTAAAATGGGAGAAAATTTCCTCTCTCTACTGGTTTCTCTACAAACTAGACTCAAGAAGCAAACTAGTCTGTGAAGCGGTGTCTTGGTCAGCGACAGCGGCGGCTTAAACTGCGTGTACTCTGCAGTACGCTTTGTCTGTTGATTTGCCAGGTTTGGCGCCATCACAAATCGATAAACTAACCAGTTGTCCTCTACACCTGGCAGCATGCTGCTTTCCTGGATGCTACCCTCGACTTGATTTGGCAGAGGACAAGCAAAGTGTGGGATCACTGTTAGCTCTGGGTAATATGTGAACGCTGCCAGTTCATGTTGAGAAACCTGAGTCTGTTTCCTGGAGACACTTAAAAGTTTCTATGTTCCCCCATACATCACTGAGTTGAGTTCAAAGAAGTTGTCAATGTCTGTGTGATAACAGCAGTGTGGTCTTGTTGGGCATGGCTGCATTTTAATCACTTCATGGATGTTAAAGGCTTTAGTTCCGGTTGATTCCTGCCTGTCTCTTCCTTCCAAAATCCCCCTAAATCTGGCTCCTGATAGGAGGAACTTGCCTCTAGGAGACAAGCAGAAGCAAAAGATAACAGGAAGGCCCGCACTATGCCAGGGTGTCTTGAAACATGAAAGGTCGGACCCTACATTTCTCTAAAAATAAATCTCTTCTGCAGGGTCAGTAAAACTTCTATCATTTAAAAAATCTTCACTTGCAATTTCTTCCTTTCTAGAAAAAAGTATATATTTTAAACTGTGGCTGATACACTGTTAACAAAGCTTAGTTCAACTATCCAAAGCCCATTTTTAAATCCCTTTAGAAGGGTAGCTGATAAAGTGTCTAACATTGCAATAAACACAATGCCACCACAGGCCTCTTGGATTGTGGGTCTATATTAGTATCATTATCAGTATTATTTTTTCCTCCCTTTCTTCATTTTGCATAAATTGAAATTCCTTCAAAACTTCAGCAGCATGTTATTAAAGTATCTGTACACACGCAAAAAAAATGCAAATGATTTTCTTCTGGAGGAAACGGCTGCTGAAGAGTCTTTGAAGCCTAGGCTTTTGTTGGGAATCTGAGAGCCATTGTTACCTAACAGATTCATACCCTAGGCAGAATTTCTATGGAACTGTGTGCATAAAGCACTGTGTCAGCTGAGTCTGCCTCAGGAAGAAGCAGGACCATCGATGTCCATCACAAAGGAAAATATATGAGTCTCAGCATCCACTGCTCACCTACATCACTACAGTGGTAAAGCAAATTGCATGCTCTTTAACCCTACTGTCTGCCCAGTGTCAGGGAAAGACTGGAACAAATCCCAAGTGTGCATTGTCCTCCTGCTAAAATGTCTATCTTATCCTACTGACAAGACCATTTACAAGGACCACTCAAAAATAATACCTTATGTTCTGGTTTTCTGCATGATTTATATACACATGAATCTCCATTTATATAGGTATATACATACACACACATATACATACATATGTATATATATAAATATGTGTGTATAATCTATTATCTTTTTTAACCTTTAGAGAGATATTGACTAAAAGCAATTGAAGAAAGAATCTCTTCAGTGTCAAAACAACCTGTTTGTTTAATCTGCCATGGCTACATATCCTCCTGTGACTACAGGGTTTAGTGTGTGTGGAGTGGGGAGGAAGGGGAAGAGGCAGTACTTTGGAGAATTCTAATGCATGTTTTTATTTAAAATGATGTAGAAAGGAAACTTTCAGTATTTTAAGTTTTTGGAGGTATTCCACATACTAATCCTTATATAACACCCAGAGTAGGGGAAGTTAGAATGACAGTTGTCTTGGGCCTCAGATTTCATTTGGACATCTGCTTACCAGGGTTTACTGTTTTGACATATCCAGCAGCACTGTATGAAAAATAAATTAGTATTATGTAATGACAGGAGTTTTAAGTTAATAATGATGCCTACTTGAGAGGAAAGATTTTTTTAAGCTTGGTACTTTTCCTTCTTTGTAAATCGGAACTGAAAAAGGGATACTTTCTGTTTAATTTAGAGGTGTTCTCATGAAGTAAAATTTATATTTCAAAAAATTTTTTCTTTGGAAGTCACTAAATCCAAGATAGTCCATTACTAAATGTTTTTGTATTCTTGAAATTGGTTTCACTGTATGTCATATTTTAGGAAATTCAAATACTAACGAAATTTTAGGTTGTGAGAATTTTTTAGAAATCATATATGGCATAGGAGCACCCCTGTTTATCAAGTTTATTTAGTCATTATGAGATGAAAAGAGAAAAAAAAGAATTTCACCATGAATAAATGAGATTATTTCACTTCACATATGACCAGTCAATAAAAGAATAATTACACATAAATTCAGTTTGATTTTAGATAAATTAATGAGTTTATTAATTTCCTAAATATTTTTAGACATACTGAATGATTCACATTTTGTAACTCTTTTAGTTGTTTTAAATTCAAGTTGAATAAATATCCTTCATGGAATTTTAAGTGTGTAACATTAAAGAAATCTCCTCTAGGTTCAACTCGTTTGATATTGAATCTTTAGCTATATTTTCCCTGTTGTTTCATGATACTGAAATTTACTCATTTTAAGAGCTAACCAAATTTGGAATCATTACTCAGTGAACTACCCAAAGTTTTTAACGTGACCTCTTGCTGCACACAGGATCTCTCATTGTGGCTCTTTTCTTTATGGCTCTTTCTTTGTGGCTCACAGTCTCCTTAGGTGCAGGCTGTCTAGTTGCAGGACTCAGGCTTAGTTTCTCTGTGGTATGTGAGATCCTAGTTCCCCGACCAGGGATTGAACATGTGTCCCGGCATTGCAAGGAGGATTCTTAATCACTGGACCACCAAGGAGGTCCCAATTTATGACCTCTTAAAAGGCAGGTTAATTGGTCATCACAAGCTTTTGGTGTTGTCTTGAATTTGATACATTGTATGTGATCACTGACTCTAAAAGCCCCTCCTCATGAAACTATTGTTGTCATAGTCCCCAGTCTTCTCTATTCTCCTTTAATAACTGAAGCAGTAAGTATAATTTATTTGGGAATCTGAGTATTTTTTAACAAAATACACACAAGAGACATACACAATGAATTTAGTAAAAGACATACACAATTATGGATGATAATACTGGCTTATTATAGCTAATAATGTTGCTCAAAAGTGGCTCAGGGTTATTCCTGAAACTTGATGATATTTTAACTTGAATCCTAAGTCAGTCTTAACTGCAATAAGCAAAATTATTAGTGCATCTGTTAATAAAAAGGAATTTTTATCTTAAATAAGAAAAAAAGTTGGGTACTTTAATTAAAAATTAATTCATAAAGCATATGTTTCAGAGAGGTGAATTTTAATTGTATTTACTATATTCTATTTTGTTCTACAATTTTATTCATCAATTATTTATTGAATGCTTCCTTCCCCCCCAAAAAAAACATGCTAATGTGCTAATTTAAAATACTGGTTTAACAATCTCTTTTAGACTATGTCCAAGGAGGATTTTAACAAGCCTCTCAAGAACCATAAGGTTCCCCCTTCCCTTATTCTTCCTACTTCAAATCTGCTTCCAGACTGTTGTGTATAGGGGACACTTTATAACAAGTACCACTTTTTATCATAGCAGTAAATTCTCTGGGTTACTAAATGTTTATTTTGATGATTTTAACATGTTACATTAATCTGCAGAACAGTAAGAACTAATAATCCAAAAAGAAAAATTGCAGCAAATTTCAAAAATGGGAAGAAAAATTTAGTAAATCTTATTTCACTAGAGACTGAATGAAGCCAAGATTTACTGCCTATTATTTGCTTTTCAGGAATGGATCTAACTCTTTTAACTGACAAAGACTGCATTGACAGAAAGTCTTTCCAAAGGTTAATTATTTTACAAAGAAAGAAGTACTATATTGCTTGTTACCCTTTGTTTTCTTCTTAATATTATTTCCCTTAATTATCTGACTGGATAGTTTGAGGGATGTTTCTGATTTCTGATTTACCTTATCAGTTAAAATACTTTTCAAATCTGCATCTTATCTGGTTAATCTTGTTTATTCTGAAGAGAATAGATTAAATTCACTTAACTGTCCACTTTATTAAATTTTTGTTATAATTTATGTTACTGTAATTGAATCAGGACAGGAGGAAATTAAATTGCTTAAATAATACAGAAGAGTCTGTGACTTCCACAGTCTCCTATGTAAAGTTTGAAATCATTTCATGTTCTAAGTGGGGAAAGTAGCATTATAAAACATTTTTTTGTGTGAAAATACATGCCAAAATAACATTTACTTCTTTCCACTTTAATAACAGTACATTGGAAAATCACTGTATTCTTTGGATATGGATTTTGATTTCCTTCCAACTTTGTAGAATAATTTCTATTCAAAAGTTTTAAGCAGAGAACTTATTCCAAAATTTTGACAATGATTGCAATAGTGCAGGGATTAGACTGTTTTATTTCCCAATATTTGTTCCTTGGGCAGAAGTAAAATAAAGCTTATGTTGGTTATCAATACAATAAATCAATGTATGCAACTAATTGGGACCATTCAAGCATAAAAATAATACTCCATTTTATCTTGTAATTATTCACAAGATTCACCTCTTTCTATCTTATTTTTCATAGAAACCCTACTTAGAAGCATATACTTAGAAATTATATAGATTTAGGGAGAAAAGAAAAATTGTCGTAGGGAAAAAATGACTGGAAAAGTTGCAGTACTGTAATCTATTGTGTGTAGTCTGGAAACTAAATCAATGGAAATCTAACTAATTTGCCTTGCCCAAGAGCCGTAAGAACAGGACTATCTGGTTTCATCTATGGGAGTGGTAAATGAGAACATAAAAACACTACAGCTGTTGGCAACTTTCTCTGTATCCACATGCTTGCTAAGCAGTATGAGACACATATTGTTTGAAAGTGAAAGTCGCTCAGTCATGTCTGAGTCTTTGCAACCCCATGGGCTATACAGTCGGTGGAATTCTCTAGGCCAGAATACTGCAGTGGGTAACCTTTCCCCTCTCCAGGGGATCTTCCCAACCTAGGGATTGAACCCAGGTCTCCCGCATTGCAGGCGTATTTTTTTTTTTTTTTGCAGTCGTATTCTTTACCAGCTGAGCCACAGTGAAGTGCAAGAATACCGGCGTGGGTAGCCTGTCCCTTCTCCAGGGGATCTTCCAGACCCAGAAATCGAACCTATGTCTCCTGCATTGCAGGCAGATTCTTTACCAACAGAGCTACATATTGCTTAGCTGCTTCTAATTTGTGAGCATTTATTAGATGCTTACTGTGTATGTATTTCTGGAGGAGGGCATAGCAACCCACTCCAGTGTCCTTGCCTGGAGAATCCCATGGACAGAGGAGCCTGGTAGGCCACAGTCCATAGGGTGCCAAAGAGTCTGGACATGACTGAAGCAGCTGAGCACGCACGTGTGTGTATGGAGTACTTCTAGTTAACTATCTAGGTGGTGCATGTGATGGTATGGGATGTAAAGGATATATAAGGTAGATTGTGAGGTACCAAAGGTATTCAAGGCTTACCAAAAGGTTCCAAGGGGCTTTCCAGGTGGTGCAGTGGATAAAGAATTCACCTGCCAGTGTAGGAGACATAGGAGGCTAGGTCTGATTCCTGGATCAGGAATATCCTCTGGGGGAGGGCGTGGCGATCCACTCCAGTATTCTTGCCTGGAGAATCCCATGGAGAGAGGAGCCTGGCGCACTGCAGTCCATGAGGTCACAAAGAGTCAAACATGACTTAGTGACTGAGCACGCAAAAGTTCCCAAAAAGACATGAGAACAATTATTTAGTAACAGAACAACAAAGTCAAATTCACATATTTTATTAAAATGCAAATACATTGGTATGTGATAGAAGTGGGTATGATTGTTTTGTTAACTTTTAAAATCAGGAGACTGAATTCTGATTTTAAAAATAAAGTTGTAAGTTTTCAGATTCTCACTTAGCCTGAGCTCTGTAGGCTGAATTCTGTGTTCAGCTATTTGTTTGTTGTTAGCTTTGATGCATGCAGCAGAAAGAAAACAGCTTGGTTTCTATAAGTTAGGCAAATTCTAGAGAGCTGGGAATGGCAGGGAGGCAATTGGCTTGCAAAATAAACTGACCAAACCGGAAGCCAAAATTAAATAGAGTGTATAAAGGCACCCCAAGGATCCTCTTAACAGTATACTAGTTATGAACTAACTATTGTCATTATTACCATTGCTAATGAAGAAACCATAGGAGAAGGCAAGCAATGCCTCTCCCTGATTACTGCGGGCTTCTGGTTTAACTAGCTAAGGCACTCAATGATCCTTTAAAAAATGAATTTACTCAAATGTCTTTCTGCTATTAGTGAGGATACCATTAGACATGCTTTAGCTTCAGAAAGTTTGAGGACAGTTTGGCTAATGATAGCTAAAAATGCTCAATAAAATAACACTCTTTGACATTCATAGATTTTTTAAAACCATGTTTTGTGACTTGATAATGACTTTAATTTCTAATACTTCTTTAAAAAGTGATCCAAGGAAGTTATTAAATGCAACTCACATAGAAATATTAGTCCATTGGTTTAGTTAAGTCTTTTTCTCAAAAAACGATTTCTATTGCTAGAAGCTTAGGAAAAAAATATTTTCCCAGTGGTGATTTTTAGAACAATTGAAGCCTATTAACATGCAAAATAGTGCCACAGTAAAAGAAGACTACACCATTGTTGACTATACTAAAAATTTGGTTTGGGGGGGGTGGCAAATAAAAGCTAATGATTGGAATATCTTTGGAAATATCTAGAATACTTATGAAAATAATTCTTTATCCAGTTCTCTTCAGATTTAAAGAAGCAAAAAGTATTTTGTTATTTGATTTTATTTTTATATATTATCATTCAGTCATCCATTTTTTCATCCAGTTCTCAACAAATATTTACATCTCTCTCACATGCCAAAAATATAAGGCTAATAAATAACAAGAATGATTTTGTACAGCCTTGGCCTGCAGCAGCTGAAATGGGGCTTCAGTTTCTGATTCAGAGATTGATGTGGGGTTGCAGCAATGGGAGTGCCAAATCCTAGCCACTAGACCAGTGGTTGGTGACAAGGCCCTGGCCCTTTGGCTTTGCAGAAAAGAATTCCCACAAAGACAGAAAGTAGTGAAATGATGACAGTATTTATCAGGAGGGAAAAAGTATAGTATGGGCAGTTAGACACATGAGCAGACTAAGAGGGTGAGTCCCTGAGTTCCACCCTCGTGGCAGTTTGAATTATTTTTATGGGGTGTTTCTTTCAGTTTTCCTCTGGCCAATCACTCTGATTTGCCAGGTTCAGAGTCCATATTTGGTATATCTCATTGTTAGGACTTAGATCGGATAGAGAGAGACTTCTGCTCTGCTAGGCAGGCCTACGCCCATGCACAGCAGGAAGAAGTTACAGAAGAAAGAGACCTCTGCCCCAATTCCCAAGAGGTATCTTGAGTATGAAGTCTCTCACAGGGGAGTTGTTAGGGGAAGCACACTGACTGAAACCGCCCATGTTGGCCAGGCACCATAGTAACCATTTGCAAGAGTTGTTTTATGACAGGAGGTCCTGGTAAGGAACCAGAACTAATAAGCCAACACCAGCCGGAAGAGTTCGGGAAAGGTCAAAATGAGACACCACATGCCCGACCACCTCTCAGAATCCTTCTCTCTGGCATCCATCTTGGCTGAATGAGGTGTGTACCACCAGGACAGACCCTGAGTCAGAATGATTGACTAAAGGCAACCTGGAAACTAATCCCATCACCATAAAACCTGAGACTGCAAGCCATGTGGCAGAGCTGTTCTCCTGGGTTCCCTTACCCTCCTGCTCTCCACCCGGGTGCCCTTTCCCAATAAAATCTCTTGCTTTGTCAGCACATGTGTCTCCTCAGACAATTCATTTCTGAGTGTTAGACAAGAGCCCAGTTTTGGGCCCTGGAAGGGGTCCCCATTCCTATAACATCATGATCCTCCCGTGCATGCACACGTATCTCTTAGCCAAGTTGGATTCTACCTAAGAGGCATATAGGTAAAGAACCTGTTAGCGTCACTCCCCTTTTTAACTCCAAGGAGCCTTTCTATGCAAATGTGGTCAGGGAGGTCTCCTGACTTGAGGAATGAGACATATGTGGTCTCCTACTGGGCAGGGCCCAACCTCCTCTCAATTGTTCTTCTAGTCTTGTCTTAGAGCTTCGGCCCACAGGGAATGAATATCTTATCGCTTTACCCTGGGGAGTGGCAGGTTGGGGGGAGGGGGGCATCTACCTCCTGCATCAAGAACATCAATAATAACTTCAGGAGACAGTGAAGGACAGGGAATATGTGCTGAGGTTCATCGGGATGCAAAGAGTGGGACACAACTTCAGTAATAGATCATATCTTAAGCTAGGAAACTTGGACTCTAGGGTATTCATTAAAGGTGAAACAGAAAAGTCCTGAGCTAGAATCCTCATTGCCACCTACTGACTGGCTCTAGGCAAATTCTTTATTCTTCAGTTTTCTTGTTTGTAAAATGGAAATATAATAAAAGCATCAATTTTATAGTCTTACTGTAGAAATTAAAGAAGATTAAAAAGCATTTTGAGCAGTGTACATCTAATGATAAGTGGTCAGTAAGTATTAACTAGAGATCAAATTGCCAACATCCGTTGGATTATAGAAAAAGCAAGGGGATTCCAGAAAAACATCTACTTCTGCTTTATTGACTAAAGCCTTTGACTGTGTTGATCATAACAAACTGAAAAATTCTGAATGATATGGGAACACTAGACCACTATACCTGCCTCCTGAGAAAACTGTACACAGGTCAAGAAGCAACAGTTAGAACTGGACATGGAACAATGGAGTGGTTCCAAATGGGGAAAGGAGTACATCAAGGCTGTATATTGTCACCCTGATTATTTAACTTAAATGCAGAGTGTGTGATTTGAAATGCTGGGCTGGATGAATGACAAACTAGAGTCAAGATTGCTGGGAGAAATATCAACAACTTCATGTCTGTATATAATACTGCCTCAGTGGCAGAAAGCAAAGAAGAACTAAAGAGTCTCTTGATGAAGGTGACAGAGGAGAGTGAAAAGGTTGGCTTAAAACTCAGTATTCAAAAAACGAAGATCATGGCATCCAGCCCCATCACTTCATGGCAAATAGATGGGGGAAAAATGGAAACAGTGGCAGAATTTATTTTCTGCAACCATAAAATTAAATTAAACCATAAAATTAAAAGATGCTTGTTCATTGGAAGAAAAGCTATGACAGACCTAGACAGCATATTAAAAAGCAGAGACATTACTTTGTTGACAAAGGTCCATCTAGTCAAAGCTATGGTTTTCCCAGTAGCTATTAAGGATGTGAGAGTTGTACCATAATGAAGGTTAAGTGCTGAAAAATTGATGCTTTTGAATTGTGATGCTGGAGAAGACTCTTCAGAGTCCCTTGGACAGCACAGAGATCAAACCAGTCAATCCTAAAGGAAATAAACCATGAATATTCATTGGAAGGACTGATGCTGAAGCTGAAGTTCCAGTACTTTGGCCAGCTGATGCGAAGAGCTGACTCATTGGAAAAGCCCCTGATGCTAGAAAAGATTGAGGGCAAGAGAAGAAGGGGGTAACAGAGGATGAGATGGTTGGATGCTATCACTGACTCAATGGACATGATTTTGTGCAAACTCTGGGAGATAGCAAAGGACAGGGAAGTCTGGCATGCTCCAGTCCGTGAGGTCGCAAATAGTCGGACACGATTTAGTGACTGAATAGCAACTCTTATTTTTTTAAATTATTTAATTTAATCTTTATATACATGAGCATAACAATGAAACACTTTGAAAGAGGTGAGCAATATGAAATAGGTGCTTCTTTAGGAATCAAAATGCTGAGTTTCCACAATGTATCTTTTGCTTTAATCAGTGAAATAATTCTCTAAGTTCTTCTTCTCTATTATAAATAATGCCTATACAAGAATAATAATAATAGCTATACAAATAAAGAAATGGTCTCTATAGATTATTTATGAGCACATATGATTGCCTACATTCTATATGAAAAACCAAAGCACAGGAGTTTAAGTAGCTTGTTCCATGCGTGCTTGTGTGCTAAGTCACTTCTGCCATATCTGACTCTTTGGTACGCTATGGACTGAAGCCTGACAGACTTCTCTGTTCTTGGGATTCTCCAGGCAAGAACATTGAAGTGAGTTGCCATACTGTCCTCCAGGGGATCTTCCTAACCCAGGGATGGAACTCAGTCTCTTGTGGTTCCACATTGCAAGTGGCATTTTTACCTCTGAGCCACTGGGGAAGCCAACTTCTTCCATATCAAATAGCTAATAAGCAAAGGCACTATAATTGAAACCCAAGCATCTTATCCACGATGTTATGCTGTCTCCCAGCAAGGCCATGTACCTTTTCTCTTATTTAAAGATCACTCAGAATATCACATATGAAGTCAGGTTTTGAGAGGAATTTACTCACGGTAATTCAGTCCTGAAAGCAGATAACAGCTCCAGTCTTCTATGTAAAGCAGCTATCTCTTTGTATCTGGAATAATTAATTAAAATAGGTCATTCTGATCTATAAAGCTGTAGAAGATCTGAATTCTGATTGCTTTAGAGATTAATCCTCTAGACTTACTGTCATGATCATCAAAGTACTTATGCTAATATTTCCCAGATTTGAACTTTGGGAAATCAAAAGTATTTCCTTTATTTTCACATTGTAAATTTCAGGCAACCTTCTTGATAAAATGGAATTTAGGTCAAATTTCTCGTATTCAAGCAGGTTCTTTGTATATGGGATAAGGAAGTAAATTAAGAAGGAAAAAGAAAGACCTCAATTTATCTTAATCTTGTGTTGTATGAGCCTGTGTTATGCGAGATGAAAAATGCATATATATACATAACAAATGGAAACTACTCCTTGACTAGAATCTCAGTTTAGGGTGTTATTGCAAAAAGCGAATGTAGCTAAGAGTTCCATTTTTCTCCTCAGAATAATGAAATGAGTACATATTTCTCCCTCTTTTCTTTTTCTCTTCTTTCCTTTTTACTTCTCTTTTTCCTTTTTAATTTCTTTTCTCTCAGTAAAATATACTTAACCAGGGATCATGCTTGCTTTGGATAAAATAAATAGTTTTAACTTTTTCAGCAGTTGTCCCCAGCAGAATTAAACAAAAGTTAGGCAGGAAAAAAAACACCACCTGGTTTTCTTTCACTTAGATGCTATGCCCAGATTGAACATTTTGATTTGACTGAATGAGGAACAATGTAATCTGCAGAAGAATAATATTAACATAAAAACACAATAGAACTTGTCACAAAATGCATGGCAAACATTATAGCATGTAGTCTAGAGCTTTAATTAACATATTTGTTAAATGCCAATTCTTCGAATAGACACTATCAACAAAGAAAAGAGTTTCCTTAACACAGATAATGTTGATAGCTCCCCTTCCTTTAAAAGAGATTTTGACAGTTATACTATTGAGCTCTGTAATTCTGCCGGGAATCAACTCCCATCCTTCTGCCACCCATGCTTTCAAAATCAGAATGGAGGAGAAAGTCAGTAGCTTTTACAGCTATTCAATTTATTCCAAGGCAGGAGTTGTAAATGGTTGTCTATATAGTCTTGGGAATTTGCATACTGAATGCCTCCTCTCAGTTTTCTTATGCCTACCTCTGTCCCTGTCATTTAATTTGCATTTATTCACCAATCAAGTTTGCTTCCTGGATGCCTCACTTGCATGAATGGGTAGCAGAGTAATTACAGCTAAGTAAAGTGGTTTTATGAATGAAGGCACAATTTACGGCAATGTGTGTGGATATCACCTCCCTTCCTCTTGTTTAATATTCAGACCTGTCACCTTGCACACAAGCTGTTGGAAAAGGCTCCAGAGCCACAGTTATACTTCTAACAAATCGCATAAGATTGTAAAGCTGCTCCAGGGGACTTTGTTGGGGTTGAGCAAAGAGGAGTCTTAATAAGAAAGCTGAATATGGAAGCTTGACTCATTATTGCATAAAAAAAAAACAAAACAGATTGGTGACTGACAGGCAGGATGAGGGAGAAAGTTAAACAAAAAAAAACTTACATGTTATTTTTGAAGAAGATTGTGTTTTATTCCAAGTCTTTGCTAGAGAGTTCTCTATTTAGAAAGTCCATGGTCTAGCTCTTAAGCACAGAGGATAAAATTTAGTAGGAATATCTTTGTTGAACCATGGAAACAGTACTAAACCTTGAGGGTTTTCAAGTGCCAGTGTTTCAAGTGTTTAGGGCAGCCTCTTGCAACAAAGAACTATCTAGTATAAAATTTCAGCAGTTCCAAGGTTGAGAAACTCTGCCTTAAAAACCCTTTTTGCAAGACCTCAGTTCAGTCACTCAGTCGTGTCCAACTCTTTGCAACCCTAGGGACTGCAGCGTGCCAGGTTTCCCTGTCCATCACCAAATCCTGAAACTTACGGAACTCATGTCCATTGAGTCAATGATGCCATCCTGACAGTGGCCATGCCAGTGATGCCATCTCATCCTCTGTGGTCCCCTTCTCCTCCTGCCCTCAATCTTTTGCAGCTTCAGGATCTTTTCCACTGAGTCAGTTCTTTGCATCAGGTGGCCAAAGTGTTGAGTTTCAGCTTCAGCATCAGTCCTTCCAATGAGTATTCAGGATTGATTTCCTTTAAGATAGACTGGTTGGATCTCCTTGCAGTCCAAGGGACTCTCAAGAGTCTTCTCCAACACCACAGTTCAAAAGCATCAATTCTTTGGCACTCAGCTTTCTTTATAGTCCAACTCTCACATCCATACATGACTATTGGGAAAATCATAACTTTGACTAGATGGACCTTTGTTGGCATAGTAATGTCTCTGTTTCTTAATATGCTGTCTAGATTGGTCATAGCTTTTCTTCCAAGGAGCAAGTGTCTTTTGATTTCAAGGCTGCAGTCACCATCTGCAGTGATTTTGGAGCCCAGAAAAATAAAGTCTCTCCCTGTTTCCCCATGTATTTGCCATGAAGTGATGGGACCAGATGCCATGATCTTAGTTTTCTGAATGTTGAGTTATAAGCCAACTTTTTCACTTTCCTCTTTCACTTTCATCAAAAGGTTCTATAGATCTTCTTTGCTTTCTGCCATAAGGTGGTGTCATCTGCATATCTGAGGTTATTGATATTTCTCCTGGCAATCTTGATTCCAACTTGTGCTTCATCCAGCCCGGCATTTCCAATGATATACTCTGTATGTAAGTGAAATAAGCAGGGTGACAATATGGAGCCTTGACGTATACCTTTCCTGATTTGGAACCAGTCTGTTGTTCCATGTCTGGTTCTAACTGTTGCTTCTTGACCTGCCTATAGATTTCTCAGGAGGCATGTCAGGTGGCCTGGTATTTCCATCTCTTGAAGAATTTTCCACAGTTTGTTGTGATCCACACAGTCAAAGGCTTTGGCATAGTCAATGAAGCAGAAATAGATGTTTTTCTGGAACTCTCTTGCTTTTCAGTGATCCAGTGGATGTTGGCAATTTGATCTCTTGTTCCTCTGCCTTTTCTAAATCCAGCTTGAACATCTGGAAGTTCACGGTTCATGTACTGTTGAAGCCTGGCTTGGAAAATTTTGAGCTTTAGTTTGCTAGCGTGTGGGATGAGTGCAATTGTGCAGTAGTTTGATCATTCTTTGGCATTGCCTTTCTTTGGGACTGGAATGAAAACTGAAGTTTTCCAGCCCTGTGGCCACTGCTGAGTCTTCCAAATTTGCTGGCGTATTGAGTGCAGCACTTTCACAGCATCATCTTTTGGGCCTTGAAATAGCTCAACTGGAATTCCATCACCTACAATGGCTTTGTTCGTGGTGATGCTTCCTAATGCCCACTTGACTTCACATTCCAGGATGTCTGGCTCCAGGTGAGTGATCACACCATCATGGTTATCTGGGTCATGAAGATCTTTTTGGTATAGTTCTTCTGTGTATTCTTGCCACCTCTTCTTAATGTCTTCTGCTTCTGTTAGGTCCATACCATTTCTGTCCTTTATTGTGGCCATCTTTGCGTGAAATGTTCCTGTAACTCTAAGTTTCTTGAAGAGGTCTCTAGTCTTTCCCATTCTATTGTTTTCCTCTATTTCTTTGCATTGATCACTGAGGAAGACTTTCTTATCTCTCCTTGCCATTCTTTGGAACTCTGCATTCTGATGGATATATCTTTCCTTTTCTCCTTTGCCTTTAGCGTCTCCTTGTTTCTCGGCTATTTGTAAGGCCTCCTCAGACAACCATTTTGCGTTTTTGCATTTATTTTTCTTGGGGATGGTCTTGATCACTGCCTCCTGTACAGTGTCATGAACCTCCATCCATAGTTCAGGCATTCTGCCTATCAGATCTAATCCCTTGAATCTGTTTGTCACTTCCACTCTATAATCAAAAGGGACTTGATTTAGGTCATACCTGAATGACTTATCCCTGCCCAATTCCATCACTTCTCTTTCTTGAGGAAGATGATCTTGGTCCTTATTTCATAGAATACAAAGGCTATCAACCACGTGCTCATTCCCTCAGTCATGTCCAACTCTTTGTGATCCCATTGACTGTAATCCACCAGGTTCCTCTGTCCATGGAATTCATTGCAGCACTGTTTACAATAGCTAGGACATGGAAGCAACATAGATGTCCATCAGCAGAAAAATGGGTAAGAAAATTGTGGTACATATACACAATGGAATATTAATCAGCTATTAAAAAGAACACGTTTGAATTATTTCTCATGAGGTGGATGGAACTGGAGCCTATTATACAGAGTGAAGTAAATCAGAAAGAAAAACACCAATACAGTATATTAACACTTATAATGCAATTTAAAAAGATGGTAATGATGACCATCTATGCAAGACAGCAAAAGAGACACAGATGTAAAGAACAGACTTTTGGACTCTGTGGGAGAAAGTGAGGGTGGGATGATTTGAGAGAACAGTATTGAAACATGTATATTACCATATGTGAAATAGATGACCAGTCCAAGTTTGATGCATGAAACAGGACACTCAAAGGTGGTGCACTGGGATAACCCAGAGGAATGGGATGGGGAGGGAGGTGGAAGGGAATTTGGGGATGGGGGACACATGTACATCCTTGGCTGATTCATGTAAGTGTGTGGCAAAAAGTACCACAATATTGTAAAGTAATTAGCCTCTAATTAAAATAAATGCTAAAAAACCCAGAATTTTCATATTAAAAGAAAAACAACAGAATCCTGGAGTGGGTTGCCAAATCCTCCTTTAGGGGATATTCCTGATCCAGGAATCAAACCTGTGCCTCCTGCATTGCAAGAGGTCTCCTTCATTGCAAGTGGATTCTTTACTGACTGAGCCACCAGGGAAGCTACCCCACCCTTAACAGCACCTATCCATTCACAAACACATTTGTACTTAAAGTCCTTCCATTTAAGTCTTTACCCTCATTCTCCTAGCCCTGAAAAAGAGCAGCTCCTTCTGCTTTCCAAGGTTAATTGGTTCATATGTGTTCTAGATTTTATCCTCCCCCATCTCCTCTTGGTTAGTTCATCACTCATCTGTTTATCCCTCTGTTTTATCCCAAACCTTTCATTCTCCATCAGTTCAAGACTCACTAAATTCCTTCAACTTTAGCTTTCCTCTTTCCTTCATGCAGAAGTTTTCCAAGAATACTGTACAATTGCTATGTCTACTTCCTCAAATCCATATTCCATTAGTCCATTGCATTATTTTTCAGTGACAAGTTTTAACTGTTTATATCAGTTAGTTCTGTGTGGCTTAGTGGTAAAGAATCCCCCTGCAAAGCAGGAGCCTTGAGTTTGATCCCTGGGTCAGAACAATCCCACAGAGAAGGAAATGACAACCCACTCCAGTATTCTTGCCTGGAAAATCCCATGAATAGAAGAGCCTGGTGGACTATGGTCCACGAGGTCACAAAAGAGTTGGACACCACTTAGCGACTAAACACACACACACATTGCTGTGTAATAAGCCACCCTAGAATTCAGTGGCTTAGCATAATAAACGTTTACTATTATTCACAAATCTGTGAACATCTGGATAACTATTCATCTGGGCTCATAAATATCAGCTGTGTATCTGGTACACAGGATCAGTCAGTTGTGTGTCTGGCACACAGGATTTCAAGAGAATGAGTGTAAATGGAGGCCTCTTCAGGTCTAGGGTTGGAATTGGCACAGTACTGCCTCTAGTAGAAGTCACAAGGACCAGCCAAGTTCAAGAGGTAAGAAAATAAACTCCCGGTCCTGATTGGAAGAAGTGAAATGTATGTTGCAAAGGGTAACATACTGTAAGGGGCAGAAGATCAGAGCCATATTAAATTATTAAAATTACTAGTGGTCTAATATTAAAAATCAACTCTAATTGCATGCTTTCATTTTCCCTGATTTTGTAGCAGCCTTTGACACAAAGGAATATTTCTTCCTTCTAGAAACTTCATGCTCATGTTTATTCCAACACCACTGTCTTTAACTGCCCTTCTGACTGTGCTCACTCTTGATAACCCTTGATTTTCACTACCATAAATGATAATGAATGTTGTGTTAGGGATTCTTTTCTTGGCCCTCTTTTTGGTTTTCAAGCACTTATATGACAATCTTATTGAAACTATGTTTTTATTTGTCACCTATATTTTGACACCCAAATCTAAATTCCTAGCATAGCATATTTTCACTAGTAATAGATATTAGGAATCTTTGCCTGAAAACATTTATTGTTACTCTTCCAGTTCTTGGTTCTCTCAAAATATCTAGTTAGGTACTGGTTTTTATTCCTCCTTTTGTCTCATGAAGCCACAGGCTTCCCTCATGGCTTAGACGGTGAACAATCTGCCTGCAATGCGGGAGACCTAGGTTTGATCCCTGGGTCAGAAAGAGCCCCTGAAGAAGGGAATGGCTACTTACTCTTGCCTGGAGAATCCCATGGTCAGAGGAGCCTGGGCTTCAGTCCATGGGGCAGCAAATAGTCGGACACACTTGAGAGACTGACACTTTGTCTCATCACCTCCAACCCTTTAAGTACCATTTTCCAATGTAATGGTTCATTAAATTCTATTGATTTATTTCACCAGCTCAAATAAATATTTATTCAGTGCTTACTATGTGCCAGTTTAGTCTCTTATGCTCCTTCATCAGTAATACAGACACTGGCCATGCTCTTTTGTCCCTTATTTTTTGTCCAAGCTCTTCATCTACCTCCCAAATTAATAACTTTGTGATTTTAGTTCTGAATTAGTGCTTTAAAGTTATTAACATTTACATTTAAGTACTCTGCTACAAAATTCTTTAGAAATTCTTTTCGGGGATTTTTTTTTTTTTTGGTAGGATCTACTTTTCTGAATAGTAAATTGGGTAGATATGAAAATCCACATTTAGAACACTGACAATATCAATTCAGTGTTATCTTGTGGATGCAGGGTCTAATTAAGGTTACCACATTTAGCAAACAAATATATTAGACAATGCAGTGAAGTGTGAATTTCAGGAAAACAAAAAGTAATTTTTAAAGTATGAGTGTGTCACATGTAATAAGCACTTTGAGATATACATTTACTAAAAAACAATCCACTTTTTACCTGAAATTTATAAATTAACTGAGCTTTCTGTATTTTATCAGGCATCTCTAAATCTAAAATAATCTGATTGTTTCTGTTCTGTTAGAAGATTTAAAAATTTTTAAATATGTAAAAATTTCAAGATATGGATGTTTATTCTTGAGATCCTCAAATGTCACCACAGTGTGTCTGGTTGTGGATATGTTTATCTGTGTTCTCTTCAGAGTCAGTCAGCCCTTTTAAACTTAGGTCCTCTATTTGTCTTCATTTCTGGGATTGAAGAAACATTTTGCTCTGCCACTTTTCTCCCTCTACTTCCCCCTGCTCTTTATAGAACTCCCATTAGACAGATGTTGAACTATGACACATAATTGTCCTTTTATTCATTCCATGTCTGTCTGTCTGCAGTGGTATCAGGAAGAATTTATTGGCTTGGTATCTTTGCGCATTAATTCAGACTTTAGCTATGTGTATTCTGGTACTTGCCTGGTCATTAAAAGCAAAAACCATCATAATATTATAAAGTAATTATCCTCCAATTAAAATAAATTAATCTAAATATAAATATTAAAAAAGCTTACTTTCTGGGAAGGGTGCTTCCTTACAGACTAACCCTTTGGTCATGGCCTCTTTGATTTTAGAAGCTTTTCTCTTTCATTAACTTGTTTATAGCTGTTTTGTAGCTCACTGTGCAAACTGACTGCAGAAGGAAAAGAGCTTATGTACCTCCAGACAAACTCTTAGCTTATTTGTTACATCCACTGACTCTGAGCTTAGTGGTCCCTGTACTACCTTGACAATTATGCACTGAACTGTGTCCCTCCAAGTTCATGTATTCAAGTCATAACTCCCAATAACTTAGAGTGTGACTATATTTGAAGATAGAGCCTTTCAGAGAGGTAATTAAAGTTAAATGAGGTCATTAGGGTAGGCCCTATCTAGTATGACTGGTGTCCTTATAAGAAGAGGGAGAGAAGCCAGAGATGTGCACTCAGATGAGAGACCACACGAGCATACAGTGAGAAGGAAGCCATCTGTAAGCCAAGGAGAGAGGTCTCAAGAGAACCAAACCTGCTCACACCTTCATCTTGGTTTCCAGCCTCTAGAGTTATTTGTTGTTGTTGTTGCTCAGTCATTCAGTTGTGTCCAACTCTTTGCAACCCCTTGGACTGCAGCACACCAGGCTTACCTGTCCTTCACCATCTCCCGGACTTTACTCAAACTCATGTCTACTATGCGATTGCAAAGAGTCAGACACAACTGAGCGAATGAACAACAGGAACAGCAATATCCACCGAGTTGGTGAGGCCATCAAACCATCTGCTCCACTGCTGTCCCCTTCTCCTCCTGCCTTCTATCTTTCCCAGCATCAGGGTCTTTTCCAGTGAGTCAGCACTTTACATCAGGTGGCCAAAATATTGGAGCTTCAGCTTCAGTATCAGTCCTTCCAATGAATATTTAGGGTTGATTTCCTTTAGGATTGATTGGCTTGATCTTCTTGCAGTACAAGGGAGTCTCAAGAGTTTTTCCCAACCTCAGAGTTCAAAAGCATCAATTCGTCGGCACTCACCCTTCTTTATGGTCCAACTCTCTATCCGTACATGACTACTTGAAAAACCACAACTTTGCCTATACAGACCTCTGTCAGCAAAGTAATGTATCAGCTTTATAATACGGTAAGTTTGTCGTAGCTTTTCATCCAAGGAGCAAGTGTCTTCTAATTTAGTGGCTGCAGTCACCCTCTGTAGTGATTTTGGAGCCCAAGAAAATAAAGTGTCTCACTATTTCCATTGTTTCTCCATCTATATGCATGAAGTGATGGGACAGGATGCCATGATCTTATTTTTTTGAATGTTGAGTTATAAGCCAGTTTTTTACTCACCTCTTTTATCTTCATCAAGAGGCTCTTTAGTTTCTCTTCACTTTCTGTCATAAGGCTGGTATTATTTGCATATCTGAGGTTAAAAATATTTCTCCTGGCAATCTTGATACCAGGTTGTGCTTCATCCAGCCTGGCATTTTGCATGATGTACTCTGCATATAAGTTAAATAAGCAGGGTGACAATATACAGCCTTGACAGGATGACAGGATGACAATATACTCCTTTCCCGATTTGAAACCAGTTCATTGTTCCATGTCCAGTTCTAACTGTTGCTTCCTGACCTGCATACAGGTTTCTCAGGAGGCAGGTAAGGGGGTCTGGTATTTCCATCTTTTTAAGAATATTCCAGAGTTTTTTGTGATCCACACAGTCAAAGGCTTTAGCATAGTCAATGAAGCAGAACTAGATATTTTTTTGGAATTCTCTTGCTTTTTCTATGATTCAGTGGATGTTGGCAATTAGATCTCTGGTTCCTTTGCCTTTTCTAAGTCCAGCTTGTACATCTGGAAGTTCTCAGTTCACATACTGTTGATTATGAGCATGATCTTGCTAGCATGTGAAATGAGTGCAATTGTGTGGTAGGTTTGAACATTCTTTGGCATTGCCCTTCTTTGGAATTGTAACAAAAACTGAGCTTTTCAAGTTCCGTGGCCACTGCTGAGTTTTCCAAATTTGCTGGCATATTGAGTGTAGCACTTTCATAGCATCATCTTTTAGGATTTGAAATAGCTCATCTGGAATTCCATCACTTCCACTAGCTTTATTCAGAGTGATGTTTCTTAAGGCCCATTTGACTTCACATTCCAGGATGCCTGGCTCTAGGTGAGTCACACCATCATGAGTATCTGGGTCATTAAGATCTTTTTTGTATAATTCTTCTCTGTTCTTGCCACCTCTTCTTAATATCTTCTGCTTCTGTTAGGTCCTTAATTTTCTGTCCTTTACTTCCCCCTTCTCTGCATGAAATGTTCATTTGGTATCTCTAATTTTCTTGAAGAGATCTCTAGTCTTTCCCATTCTATTGTTTTCCTCGCATTGTTCACTAAGGAACAGGAAGGCTTTCTTATCTGTCCTTGCTGTCCTTTGGAACTGCATTCAGATGGGTATATCTTTCCTTTTCTTCTTTGTCTTTCACTTGTCTTCTTTCCTCAGCTATTTGTAAGGCCTCCTCAGACAACCATTTTGCTTTTTTGCATCTTTTTGTTTGTGACAATTTTGATCATTGTCTCCTGTACAATGTTACAAACCTCTGTCCATAGTTCTTCAGGCTTTCTATCTATCAGATCTAATCCCTTGAGTCTGTTTGTCACTTCCACTATGTAATTGTAACGGATTTGATTTAGGTCAAACCCAAATGGCCTATTGTTTTCCCTACTTTCTTCAATTTAAACCTGAATTTTGCAATAAGGAGTTCATATCTAAGCCACAGTAGGTTCTAGTCTTGTTTTTGCTGACTGTATGGGGCTTCTCCATCTTCAGTTGCAAAGAATATAATCAATCTGATTTCAGTATTGACCATCTGGTGACATCCATGTGTAGAGTTGTCTCTTCTGTTGTTGGAAGAGGGTGTTTGCTATGACCAGTGCATTCTCTTGACAAGTCTCTGTTAGCCTTTGCCCTCTTTATTTTGTACTCCAAGGCCAAAGTTTTCAGTTACTCCAGGTATCTCTTGATTTCCTATTTTTGCATTCCAGTCCCTATAATGAAAAGGACATCTTTTTTGTGTGTTAGTTCTAGAAGATCCTGTTCGTCTTCATAGACCCATTCAACATCTTCAGCATTACTGGTTGGGACATAGACTTGTATTACTGTGATAGTGAATAGTTTGTCTTAACACGAACAGAGATCATTCTTTCCTTTTAGAGATTGCACCCAAGTTCTGCATTTCAGACTGTTTTGTTGACCATGAGGGCTATTCCATTTCTTCTAAGGGATTGTTGCCCATAGTGGTAGATATAATGGGCATCTGAATTAAATTTGCCCATTCCTGTCCATTTTAGTTCACTGATTCCTAAAATGTCAATGTTCACTCTTGCCATCTTTTTGACCACTTCCAATTTACCTTGCTCATGGACCCAACATTCCGGGTTCCTATAAAATATTGTTCTTTACAGCATCGGACTTTACTTTCACTACGAGACACAACCACAACTGGGCATTGTTTCTGCTTTGGCTTAGCCTTTTTATTCCTTCGGGAGCTATTTCTCCACTTTTCTCCAGTAGTATATTGGCACCTACAAACCTGGGGAGTTCATCTTTCAGTGTCATATCTTTTCTCCTTTTCATACTGTTCATGGGATTCTCAAGGCAAGAATGCTGAAGTGGTTTGCCATTCCCTTCTCCAGTCAGCCATGTTTTTTCAGAACTTTCCACCATGACCTGTTCATCTTGGGTGGCCCTTCCTGGCATAGCTCACAGTTTCATTGAGTTAGATAAGGCTAAACAAATGGAATGAGACAAGTTAAACAAATTATTATTGTTTTATGTTATGGCAGTCCTAGCAAACTTGTATGTGTGTGAGTTTAGTCCCTCAGTCATGTCCAACTCTTTGAGACCTCATGGACTGTAGCCCCCAGACTTCTCTGTTAATGGGATTCTCCAGGCAAGAATATTGTAGTGGGTTATCATTCCTTTCTCCAGGGAATCTTTCTGACCTGAGGACTGAACCCAGGTCTCCTACATTGCAGGCTGATTCTTTACTGGCTGAGACACCAGGGAAGCCCAGCAAACTAGTATACCTACATTTAAAGAATGATCTCTTGATATATTTTTTTTCTATCCCTGTTTTTACATTTCTGAAATCTAGTGTCAGTATTGTTTTTATTTTGCCTTATAAATACATTTAGCTAAAATAAATTTTTGGCTATTTTATGGAACTTTAGGCAAGAGAGGACATGCAGAAATTCTCAATCTACTAAGTCTATATATAAACTTACAGTTATCTATTAATAATGAAATTATATTATGCCTTGACAAAAACCTTTTGATGACATTATATTGCTAATAAAATGAGGTCCACTGTCTTCTGCATTTGTTTTTCCATGACTTCACCTATTTCCTATGTCTGTCTTGCTAATCTTTCCTCTTCCTCTATCATATTAGCTGCGGTGTGTGCTCCAGGCCTGTCAAACTCATTGAAGTTCTATTTTTTGTGTCCTATAATGTTTCATTTTGAATGAAGTGTCCCTTTATACTTTTGCTTCCTTCGTAAAGCTTTACTTACCATTCAAGATGTCAAGCAACTATGTCTTGATCTGTTAATGCTTTTCTCTCTCTTCTCACTGAGATGCTGAGATCTGCCACTGGTACCACCAATATATGTTTTTTTTTTTTTTTTTTTAATGTCCTTTCTAACATCTTATTGCCAAGTATTAAGTGATCTCTCTATGGCTTCCCAGGTGGTGCTAGTGGGAAAAACCCACCTTCCAGTGCAGAAGACCTAAGAGATGTGGGTTTGATCCCTGGGTCAGGAAGATTCCTGGAGGAGGCCATGGCAACACACTCCCGTATTCTTGCCTGGAGAATCCCATGGACAGAGAAGCCTGGCAGGTTATAGTCCATAGGGTCACAAAGAGCTGGACACGTCTAAAGTGACTTATCACGTAGGCATGTTTGTTTATGCCATTAGAGAGTGAATTATTTGAGGATCATGGCTGATTATATTTGCAGCCACATTGACTGAGATATGACTCAGAGGAGTAATTGCTTAATACATAAATTAAAAATGAGTAAATGAGAGTATTAAAAAAACATGAATGGTTGAGTCATTTTTCAAGGACCACAAACCAATCTATTATTATTTATTTTAAACTTAGCATTTTCATTTTGATTCCATTTCATTGCTATCGATTACTGCAGTGTTTTTTAAATAAAAATTGGCTGGGAGAAACTTTAAATCACTTAACCTCCTTTGTATTTACTAAAAACATAAGTAAAAAATTACTTAAATCTTAGTTAAAATGTAGGTCAGTGTTTCTTATACCTAATTTATAACACTGTGGGTAGATCGCCTTGGGGCATCCAACAGGAAAGCAAAAGAATCCCATTTGCCACTTGTTCAGCTCTGTATAGTCCAGAATACTTATCCTGAAAAGGACACATATTCAAAGAGGAGAAACAATTATCTGCAAGTGAAACAGGTAATGAAGTTTTCTCTGTGCTATAATTTTAATTTAAAGAGCATGTTTGAAAGGCTAAGATACCCAGACAGGCAGATATTTCTTTCTTCACAGTTATAAAATCTGTCACATCTTAGAAATACTCCCCCATTGAGTGGCAATCACAATTTTTATTCTAAAGGTTCCACATGCGTGGCATATTATGTAATGGACAGCACTTCAGAATAATCTAATGAAAAGAGAACTCTTTTCCATGCTAATAAACTTCAGATTCTGCTTGTTTCAAGAAAATGAATTCAGGCTTTGAACTGCTGAGGTCCACATAAATTCAGGTTATCCATACAGCCGTGCGGAAAATCTCCAAGATGAGTTCTTTATTAATAGCAAGAATGAGTGAGTCAGTCAGCTCGTTTAATGATCTGGCCCATAATTTGAATCCATTGAAAGTTGCCTGTTAGCACCTCTGGGAGCCTGGATCAAGCGTGACCTTGACTTGTGATAGCCTGAATTAAATCCTGGTATGATAGTTCCCACAGAAGCTTTGTTTTTAGCATTTGGCATGCAAGCAGACTCCTTGAACAGCCTAACAGTTATTACTAACATGAAAATTGTAAGGAAGTTGAAGGAAGGTTATGCTAACATGTAAAATTTATTCAAATAAAAAAGAATGGTCAATTCTATGAAATCTGGTAGAGGTCTGTTAAAAGTAGTAATGTTCATGCAGGCATTTTCATTAGGCTTCTGCAGGATATTTTGTATACATGTCTATTCCTTAGAATTTCCTATTATTTAATACATTTATGATGTGTATTACAATCACATACATACATATGTGATTGACTCTTTGCAACCCCATGGACTGCAGCCCACCAGGCTCCTCTCTCCTTGGGGGTTCTCCAGGCAAGAATACTGGAGTGGGTTGCCGTTTCCTTCTGTAAAAGAGTAAAAAATAATCTCTCCACTTAGGGGTGTGCTTGCGTGCCTGCTAAGTTGCTTCAGTCCTGTCCTACTCTTCTCCAGGGAATCCTCCAAACCCAGGGATGGAACCAATGTCTCTCATGTCTCCTGCATTGGCAGGTGAGTTCTTTACCCCTAGGGTTCATCTGGGAAGCCCCCATTTATAGATGATCTAAGTTTTATTCCCTCTTGGTAACTTGAACTTGTGAAATCTTTAAGGTTTATAATTCTTACCATATCTTTGGTGATAATATTCTACAATTTGAACTCTTTTGTTACTTTCTGCTCTACAGCAAAGTAATTCAGTTGTTCATATATATACATAGTCTTTTAAATATATTTTTAAAAAATATTCTTTTCCATTATGGTTTACCATAGGACACTGAATATAGTTCCCTGTGCTCTGCTTAAGACCTTACTGTTACCCATTCTATATGTAATGGCTTGTATCTGCTTACCCCAACCTCCTACTGAGTCCTTCCTATAATAAAAGTTGAAAATTCTATTACATTTGAAAGTTTGAAATTTTAAATATAACAGACACTTCAGTTTTTTTCAAGACTCATGTATCTTACACATCCTCTTATCATACTTAAATTTAAAAATAATTAATCATTTTCATATGATTTTTAGGCATTGTGACATTTCTTCCTCTTTTTTTCCATGCTCCCACCTCACCATTTCACTATAGGGATATGGCATAATTCTCTGACATAACAAAACTTCTTTACTGGAAATTGATGACCTCAAGGACACTACAACAGCTTTATAGTGGAAAGTGTATGAATTTCCTAGGGTTGCTTTAACAAAGTCCCGTAAACTAGGAGCGTAAAACAACAGGTATTTATTATTTAGTAGACTTGAAGTCTAGAAGTCCGAAATAAGGTATCAAGAGACATATGCTCCCTCTGAAACCTACAGGAGAATCCTTCCTTGCCTCTTCCTAATTACTGGTGATTTACTAGCAATTTCTGGCATTCTTTGGCTTGGCAGTGAGCCATTCCAATTCTCCGTCTCAGCATGGTGTTCTGTGTTCCTTCCCATAGCCAACTACTTGCGGATGTTTGCCTCTGTGCCTAAATTTCTCTTTTTTGTAAGGCCATGAGTCTTGTTGGATTTTGGCCTACCCTAATGATCTCATTTTAACTTGACTACCTCTATATTTCTAACAGCAAACATGTAATTTCTTCTTTGATAATGACTTGGAAACAATAACTGTCCTAATACAGTGTAGATGCTATAAAGTGATTTTATTTGAAAGTGCCTCTTACTGTGAATCTAAAGTGTATGTCGGAAAAGATATGAGTGACAGCTTTAGACAAACATGAAAACTAGAAATGGTCAATGCTTAAACACTGTTAATTTTAGCTGTAGCATGTAGTAGCACTTTTATTTTTGGCAATTTATTGTTATTTTTTGTTGTTGTTTTGCTTTATAAACCAAAAGTGATTTGATTTTATCAAAGTGTCTTCAGTTTATTGTGTTTATGACCATATCACATTAGAAATAGCATAACTTCAGGGGAATTCACAATGCAGACTTATTTAATTTTTTGGATATTTCTTAATTTTAGGGACTTTCAGTCTTCTAACTTGAAGTCTCCGACCCTTTGAGGGCACAGTAAAACACTTTTACATTTTAATACTCTCCATAGTGTACATGTTCTGGACTTTATATCTCTTCTTTTTCCCATTCTGAATTAGTGAATAGCAAAGTGAATTACTTGTAAGTAACATGAGTTGGCTCACAAACTCAGACATCCATGACTTTCCCAGCAATTCTCAGTTAGATAGAGTTCAATAATGCAATTATTTCATGATTAGGAGGGGAAAATTGAGTTTATAAAGTCAAGTAAAAATCAAATGAGAATAATTCTCTCATTTATGACTATTGCTGCCAAGTGAAAATCACAGAGGGAGTTCTCTTTGAGGGTAGCACACAGATATCTAATGGAAATATGGTAGGGGTAAGGCTCATTGTGATCAGATGAACAGAAATGTTAGACAAGTGCATAGAATAAAAGGATTAGAACCAATCATTTTTTTCTAGGCTAACACTGGGCTCTAAAGTATGATTTTACTTGATTTTGGATTCTGTGACTAAATCTGCTGAAATATTTGTTCAATTTAATTTATTCTAGTTCACTAAGATAGTCTCATATGCACTATGACAGTTGTTAGGTCCCATAAAAACTGATTTTTGCAGGTAGATGATCATTCAATCCCATCTAACCATTCCATGGTTATATGGTTAGAACAGTAATAAATTGAATTTTAGCTTTCATGCTTCCTAAATATTCAGTGTCCCTCATGAAAGAAATAGCTAATGTATGTATTCATTGCATTTTCAAAGCATGGTAACTAAGAAGAATCTAAATATGGTTTCCAGGTCAATTCTACCTTGGGATCACTGTGGGATTATAATACATATAAATCTTTTATAAAACATGTGTACCAAAATATTGTTGCCCCCTCCTTTTTAAAATACACACAGCCTATTATGCCTCTGCTACAGCTTTCAATATGTGATGGAATAAAAGGTAGGAATAGTTTCTCATTTATTACATTACCAGTTTAATAATTAGTTCATGACTCTGTGATTGTGGTTGGTTGCAGCATTTCTAATCTATCTTAGGGTCAGTCAACTTCAAATAATATTTCCAAATTGAAACCCATTAATCTCTTTGGTCTGACTTCACTAAAATGTATTTATGGAACAGGTTAATTGGAGCCACCATATCCGTGACTGTGAGCCAGTCATTTTGAATGATGTAGGTAGCATTAGCTCATGCCAGACCGTGGCAGGCTTCTTTTCCAGAGTCAATGCCATATTCACATTCTGGACCTATAATGTGACCGAAGGGGTCCTTTCAGAATAGAATGAATCACACTGTACCACTGTTTGCAGAAGAGAGCAAAGAGGGGACTGAGCACAGAAGGTGTGCGCCATCCAAGCAAATGGAAAGTGCTCAACTTCTATGTTGAAAGCAGTCAGTAAATCTAGAGGGCTTGAAAGGATGTAGTTCATCTGTCTTTGGATCAGCATGGTTTAAAGCAGCTCCATTTACAGAGTAAGCATGTCCACATTTTTCAAATGGCTCTCATGATTAGAAATTCATGTTGTATAGTCACATTGATTTTTACAGATATCTGTGATGTGATGAGAGGCTCCATGTTTAATGTGTAACTACAGAATCCGACTCTAGCTTGAGTCAAGTGATTATGCAGCATTTATTCTTCTCTTTTATTCACTTATCAGTGAATGCTTCATGTTTTACATTAGTATCAATATAATTAATATTAGTGAATTATAATTCACTAATTATATTTATGTGATTATTATATTAATATAATTAATATTAGTGAAATTAATCTTAAATTGCTGAAAACTCTATAATCATATTTTTCAGTTATGATTCACAGTCCACCAGCCTGGCACCTGCTGGCAAGCAGTTACACAAATTCAGCAAAGGCTATGCAGTAGTTTCTCGTTTTAGTTGGCTTCTCAGGCTATAAACAAATCCTTTTCCCCAGTGTATAGACTTACAATATTATTCTCTCCCATCTGCTCTTTTGCCTGAAGCTAATTCCTTTTAGTGAACTTGTCTCTGTAATTTCTAGTTCCCATTTCCACAACTCTGAACTTAGTCTCTTATCCTGGATCAGCTGAAGATGCTGAGCCTTCTGAGGTCCAGATTTGGCTCTATGAGCCTACCATTCATTCTTACATTTATTTAAGATTTTTGAGTTTTATTATTATGAGCTATTACTATTAATATTATTGCTACTAATTCTCATGGAATCCACAGTTGTATACAAACAGGGCTTGATGTGAGCCATGGAAGATGTTGGGAGATGTAAGCACTCAGGTAGTAACAATGTTGTCTGATTACTGCTTATCTTTGACTTTTGCTAATGTAATCACAGTCTTTCTCAATGTCTACAAATAAGTCAAAAACAGATGAAAAACAACAGTAAGGTTTTAATTTCTGACTTGTGTGCCCCTAAATGTACATGGGTAGCACCAATAAAGACTGATACCTTTATTGCATTCACTGTGTGCCAGAGACTATTACAAGTTGTCTGTTTTAATCTCTATAACAACATTGTGAGAAAACAAACAAACAAAAACCAAACAAGCCCCTTGAGGGGAAAAAAAAGTGATACAGAAAGTTTAAGAAGCTTTCTACCTTATCTATCTGGTAGGTAGTGAAACCAGTTTGAACCTAACCATCTTAGTTCCAGCTGCAATAGCAAGATGCCACGGACAGGGTCACTTAGAAACAACCTAATATTACTCACAGATCTAGATGCTGGAAGGTCTAAGAATGGGGTGCCAACAGTTTGGCATCTGGTGAGAGCCCAATTCCTGGTTCCTAGACAGCGGTATTGCTCTGTCTTCACATGGCAGAAAGGGTGGGGGATCTTCCCTGGGATCATTTGTATAGCGGTACTAATCCCATTCATGAGGGCTTTAGATCCATCATCTAATCATTTCCCCAAAGTCCCACCTCAGATACTATCACATTGGGGGTTAAATTTCAACATATGACTTTTGGGAGGACACCAACATTCAGTCTATAGCACAAACCAGTCTGGATTTAGGGATGTTTCTATAAACCCTAATGTATCTCGTGTGAGAATGAGAGAAGGCCTTCCCAGTTTCTATGGAAAAGAGGCATTTCCTATGGCATTTCTGTGTATCTTGAGTTTGAGAACACAGACTTACTAGGAGTATATCTTATTCAGTGTTTCAAGTCTAGCATCTAAATTTAAATGAATGGATATGAGCAACTAAAATTGCAGTTAGTACATACGGATCATGGTTTACAAATATCTTAAAGACATACTTTTGAATAATTGAACAACACACTTTTCAGATAGTGTTTGAAGAATTATGCTCTATATTCTCTTTCTAAAGCTGCATTTGGGAGATTTCATTTATTCTTTTTTATAGGCATTCTTGAGCTCAATATTCATGTTTTCTGGTGACCATGTTCATATGACATTTTATAGATGTCTTGAAACCCAGCATGACCTAGACTGAATTCCTAGTCTTCCCTTGCCCCTCCCATAAATGGTTTATCTTTTGATTTATATCAGAAAATGGCACCATTATCCTCTATCTTGTTATCTAGGCCTGAGACTAGGTCTTCTTTCTTCATTTTTCCCTTCTTGCTTTCCAACACCCCCAGCCCCCAATCAAATCATTCCCATGATATATCTTTTCTATGTCCTTAATATCTCTCAAATTCTTTCACTTCTCTTCATCATCACAGTTTCTTAGTTGGTTCATTTTACCCCCTTTGGTACTTGTGGCAACAATTCCTGTATTCTCTGGCCCTACCACCAGCTGTCTTAGTCTTCAGCTTGACATTCAGCATGATGTACTTTGAGGAGGGCATGGCAGCCCAGTCCAGTATTCTTGCCTGGAGAATCTCATGAACTGAGGAGCCTGGCAGGCTACAGTCCATGGGGTCACACAGAGTTGAACGTGACTGAACATACTTTTCATTTGGCCCTTGTTTCTCTTAATGACTCATCTCTTACCCTTTGACAGTCTCAGCTCCTTGTACTGAGATCCTTGAAGTTCTTCAGATGAGCAACGGGCATATTTTACTCCTGTGGTCTGTGCGTACTCTTTACTGTGTATGGCATACCATCTCATCTCTCGCTCTTTCTTCTGTGTAACTCCTGCCCACATTTTCACTCTGCTTTTCCACTCAGAATATGGCACATCATCAGTACTTGAGCAATGCATATTAAATGGGTCATAAAATGAATGTAGATAGTCAGCTTAGAGAAGTATTAGACTAGTTTAAAGAAGCAAAAGCATTTGTGTTAGAGAAAGTGGGTGGTATTTCCAAATACACTAAAGTCAAAATTTAAAAAACATAGCTTGGTTCAAGAGCTTCCCTGGTGGCTCAGTTGGCAAAGAATCTACCTGCAGTGCAGGAGACCCAGGTTCAATCCCTGGATTGGGAAGATTCCCTGGAGAAGGAAATGGCAACCCACTCCAGTATTCTTGCCTGGGAAATTTTAAGGACAGAGAAGCCAGGCGGGTACAGTCCGTGGGTTCGCAAGAGTCAGATGCGTCTTGGTGACTAAACCACCACACCTTGGTTCAAGAGTAAGGTTTTAATAAAGGAAGGTATTTATTTGTCATATGATTCTAAAAGACAGATGAACTCGTTTCTATATTAGTAATAGGTAGACTGCATATTAATATTTCATTTGCAGTTCTCTCAGTTAAAACTCTTCATATCCATAGTTATTAAAAAAGACTGTGCTGAGTTTCTAAAGGTAGGTTCATGACATCTTTATAGTAACCTCTGTGTATACACAGAGTTTTTTCTGAACTGGATAGATCAGTTTATGTCTTTCTATTACACTGTCTGTTTCCTGAAACTATAGGCCTTTAATACTTATTTTCTATAATGTAAAAAGGTATGACACACAATAGATGTTTTAGGTACTTTTTGTTGAATGAGTGATTTAAAGAATGAAGAAAATCATATTAATAATTTCCCATCCATTGAAGATCCCTTCAACTCTGCTCCTTGGTTATAGATTCCCATTTTTCCTTCTTATATTTAGAAATGAACCCAATTTCTCTCTCTTACTGCAACTCCCCCCACCCCTTACCTACAGTGACATGCTTCTTGATTAAAACTTGAAATTTTAATAAGTGTCCCAATAACTGTTTATACACTGCTCTACATTTTAATGTTGCAAAGACATAGAACTCAGCAAGATAACAGCTGAAGAGAAGAGGATTTGTCTCTAGGATCAGGAGCCTCAGAGTCTGGAAGAAGAGGTTGAGATGAGGACAAGGAGGAGTGACTCACAGAAGGACTTTTGGAGTACTCCAGTATGGTTCTTAGTCACTCTGGAAAATAAATGCTCTGAAGAAGATGCAGATATGAGAGTGCATTCTACAAGGAGAAGAAAAGGAAGGGAGAGAGATGTGGAGGTAATCTCACAATCTCTGAAATTATTTTTTAAAGAGCACTAGTTCTAATAATGATAATATGCCATTTGCTTTCTAGTTTCTAAATATTCTTAAAAAGCTCAGGTGCAGAATAATAAGCAAGGACAGGTTAAATTTGGAACAGGTTTTCCAGAATTAGGGCACCTTGCTTTTCCAGTGCTTCATGCAGATGTGAAAGTTATGGAAATAGTTAAAAATCCTGAACCTATAATTACGCCTTTTATCTTAACATTTTAACTGAGATCTTGCTTTGAACAAGCTTTTGTTTCATTTCTCCCCCATTCCTGTCCCTGCCATTTTGTTTGTTTGAGAGAAGGCAGAAACATAGATGATGGAATAACACTGGATTAAGAATAAAATTAGCACACTGAGCAGCAAGCAAGATGACTTGAGGAAGCATTTGCTTCCATCTGTGCGTGTGGTACCTGTAGGTGGCTGGGCCCATGGGTCAGTGGTGTTAATTGTTTTTATTCTTTAGACCCAGGCATACTCGTTGTATTGGCTCTCCCTGTGTCACTCTGAGTTCAGAATGTTACATCATGAACTTTTTCACAGCTGGGTTGATTGGCTATGCTATGTGCCAAGATGATAAAATTGGAAATACTTTTGTGTAGATTCTCTCAAAGCCTTATTTCTCTCTGTTTATACACAGCTTGTAACAGAGAGCGGTCAAAGGAAAAGAATACAAGCTTCCAAGAAAGCAAGCGGTACATGACAGAAGTCAAGAGAAAGCAAGAGAAAAAGTTCCTGACATTTCAAGGCAGAGGCCAGCCATACTTTTTCAGTTATGAGTAACTAAGATTTCCTTTTTTAACTTTTTACTTTATATTTGAATATAGTTGATTAACAGTATTGTGAAAATTTATGTGAGCACCTTAAGTCCATCTCATTTTCTTCTTTGCTCCCTCCGTTCCACCAGGGCATCTAAGTATGATGGCTGCCGTATTTGACCTCATTGCAACTTAAGGACTTGATCGTCCCCCTTTTTTCTCCTATGTGTTTTCCAAGGGGATAGGCTGCTTAACTGACATATAGGCAAATGCAGGTGATAAACGGTCAGTCCTTTCCTCTCTCCCTCCTTCTTACCACCTTCTAGGAATAAATGTCCTCTTTGTCATCCCCTATCCTTCATAAGCATATCCTATGCTTCCCTGGTTGCTCGGATGGTAAAGAATCTGCCTGCAAAGCAGGAGACCTGGATTTGATTCCCAAAAAGGGAATGGCAACCTACTCCAGTATTCTTACCTGGAGAATCCCATGGACAGAGTAGCCATGGCAGACTACACTTTTGGGCTCGAGAAGATGGGACATGACTGAGTGACTAACACTTTCATTTCCATCCTTCATAAGTCTGAGGATGATACTACAGTACAATTTCTTTCCAGAGAGCAGATAGAGTATGGTTGGCTCTTGGCATACACTGAACTGATGCATGCAGTTTTAGTTCAGTATAAGCTCCCACCATAGGGAACCAGCCATGTGTTGTGACTGCCAAAAAATACAAATAAAAGTTAATGCAACGCACGAAATTTCCCTCAGCCTTCTTATTAAAGAGTTTGCCTACAACAAAACTGATGACAGTTATTTGTACAGATTAAATTATGTTTATCAAATTAATCAAATAAGTTAATAAAAATTACATCGTGACAGAAATTTCTAAGCAGTCAAAAGAAAATGCAAGCTTTACTGATCACCAGTCCTGTTGAGTTCTTGTGTGGTGCTGGTAGGAATTCAGATATCTTTATGAACTGCAACAGCCACTAAATGAAAAGCACCTTGTATTTACTATGAACAAAACTAGTGGAGGTGATGGAATTCCTGCTGAATTATTTAAAATCCTTAAAGATAATGCTGATAAAGTACTGCATGCAATATGTCAACAAATTTGGAAAATAACAATGGCCACAGGGCTGGAGAAGTTCAGTTTTCATTACAATACCAAAGAAGGGCAATGCCAAAGAATGTTCAAACTACCGTATAATTGCACTCATTTCACATGCTACCAATGTTATGATCAAAATCCTTCAAGCTAGACTTCAGCAATATGTGAACCAAGAACTTACAGATGTTCAAGCTGAGTATAGTAAAGGCAGAGGAACCAGAGATCATACTGTCAGCATTAATTGAATCATGGAGAAAACAAGGGAGTTCCAGAAAAAACATCTACTTCAGCTTCATTGATTACACGAAAGCCTTTGACTATGTGAATAACAACAAACTGTGGAAACATTTTAAAGAGATATGAGTACCAGATTACCTTATCTACCTCCTGAGAAACCTGTTTGCCAGCCAAGAAATAACAATTAGAACCAGACATGGACCAATAGGCTGGTTCAAAATTGGGAAAGGAGTATGTCAAGGTTGTATATCATCACCTTGCGTATTTAACTTAACTGTGAAATGTGTACATCATGTGAAATGCCGGGCTGGATGAATCATAAACTGGAGTTAAGATTGCTGGGAGAAATATCAGCAACCTCAGATATGCAAAGGATAACACTCTAATGGCAGAAAGTGAAGAGGAACTAAAGAGCCTCTTGATGAGGGTGAAAGAGAAGAATGTAAAACCTGGTTTGAAACTCAACATTAAAAAAGCTAAGATCATGGCATCTGGTCCCATCATTTTATAGCAAATAGAAGGGGAAAAACTGGAAGCAGTGACAGATTTTCTTTTCTTGGGCTCCAAAATCACTGCAGAGAGTGATTGAGGCCATGAAATTAATAGGCACTTGCCCCTTGGAAGGAAAGCTATGACAAACCTAGATAGTATATTAAAAAGCAGAAACATCACTTTGCTGACATAGGTCCATATAGTCAAAGCTATGGTTTTCCCAGTAATCATGTATAGGCATGAGAGTTGGACCATGAAGAAGGGTGAGTGCCAAAGAATCAATGCTTTTGAATTGTGGTGCTGGAGAAGACTCTTGAGAATCTCTTGGACTTCAAGCAATCAAACCAGTCAATCCTAAAGGAAATCAACTCTGAATGTTCATTGGAAAGACTGATGCTGAAGCTCTAATGCTTTGACCACCTGATGCAAAGAGCAGACTTACTGGAAAAGACCCTGATGCTGGGAAAGACTGAAGGCAAAAGAAGGGGGCAGCAGAGGATGAGATGGTTAGATAGCATTACTGATTCAATGGACATGAAATTGAGTAAACTCGGAGAGAGTGGAGGACGGGGGAGCCTGGCATCCTTCAGTCCAAGGAGTTTCAAAGAGTCCGTCTGTCTTAGTAACTGATAACAACAACAATGTATTAACCCCACCGTGTATAATACTTTACCATTTTCAGCACCCTTCAGCGTACTTTGTCAACAATACCTATAATGGGCAAAGTAGCTCCTTATTTTATGAGGCAGAATCTGGAAATCCAAGTGGTTTCACACTAAGGGAAGAAGCTAGAGCTAGAAAGTGAGATTCAGACAATGAGTTTATTACCCTTTATTATAGACTTTATGGTTGTGTTCTCCTAAAATTCATATGTTAAAGCTCTCACCCCCAATATAATGGTATTTGGAGATGTGGTGATAAGGTAGAATTAGGCTTAGCTGAGGTCATGAGAGTGGGGCACTCTTGATGGGACTAGGTCCTCTATAAGGAGAGACTCCAGAAGATTTGCTTTCTCACTTTCTCTGTGGGCACAAAGAAGAGGTCATGTGAGCATATAGGGAGATGGCAGCACCGTGGAAGCCAAAAGCAAAGACCTCAGAATAAAATTTCTGTCACAGGTACCTTGATCTTGGATGTCTCAGCCTCCAGTACAATGAGAAATAATTGCCTGTTTTTTAAGCAATCCGTCTTTGGTATTTTGCTATGGAAGCCCTAGCAGCTAGCTGGGCTTCCCAAGTGGTGCTCGTGGTAAGGAACTGGCCTGCCAGTGGAAGACGCAGGTTCAATCCCTGTGTGGGGAAGATCCCCTGTAGGAGGGCAGGGCAACCCACTCCAGTATTCTTGCTTGAGAATTCCATGGACAGAGGAGCCTGGCTGGCTGTTGTCCTTAGGGTCGCACAGAACTGGACACAACTGAACCGACTTAGCACGCATGCGCGAAGCAGCAAGTAGTTGTTAACCGGCTAGGAGCCTATGTGACTTCAAGCAGTAACCAATATCTGGTGTGCTATCATTTTATTCATTCATTCATTTTATACATGAATTCTTTCACTCCAAAAGCTTTCATTCAGTACCTGTTTTGTGCCAAGAAGTATGCCCAGTCCCACAGATAAAAAATAAGCAAGCCATATTCAAGTTGTTCACATTTTGATAGGGGAACGACTCACAGAAGAAGATAGTTATAATATTATTTGATAAATTCAATATTCAAGGTGTTAAAAGGAGCTTTGGAAGCACAAAGGATCTTTGCAAGCATAAAGGAGCTCATTCAGCTTGGGGGAGCTCAGGAAATGCTTCACAAGGAAGGTAACATGGACAGCGTTTGAAAGTAGGACATGTGAGACTTGGAACTCATCCACCCAGCTGCATTCAAGGAGGACGCAGCTGATGGAAGTAAGGAGGGCTGACCTCACTGTGGCAGGCGGCTGCAGGTTTTCGGCTGCACGCCTAGCCTTAGGGTGGACAGCAACCTAGCATTACTGCCTATTCCAACATTCCCCAGAGAGTTTCTGTGAAACCCAGATTCTGAGTCTTGACCCAGACCCGACCTACCTAAACAGACTCTCTGGACACAATACAGTGGAATAAGCATATTTAATAAGCACTCTAGGTGATTCTCATACACGCTGAGGTTAGAGTAGCAGTGCACTCAGATGCAGGAGTAAAATCAGGCTTTTCTCTCCATTTCAGCATGGACGAATTCTGATGTCAGATTTCCTACACACTCTTTTACATGATCCTTTATTCTACAGTTTTCTCTGTGCAGCACTGAAACTTCTTCACAGCTCTACTTTCAAAGCATTCATGGAGTTAATACTGCTTTGTCAGTAAAATGATCTTTCCCTTTCTTCTTGATTAATAAGCAGAGCGTCATCTTTTTTTTCCATCAAACTGGTACAGTTCTATTCTACTTTTACCTGAAAGATCTTACAGTTGGCTAATAAGAACTGAGGCCGCACAGCACCAGGCCTCGTGAACCGTTACTGCTAAATAGAGATAGATCCCCCTCAGCATCTTTTTATTCCACTCTCTCAAAAATCCCTCCCTAAATTTCAGCCACTTCACAGGCGTCCATTAATGATATTTAATTTCCTCTGAAAATATTGAATGTATAATTAAGATTAAGCTGCTCTAAGGGCTTTCCCTAGATTTGAGCTTGACTCTTCCTTCTATGTGGAAGTATGTCACTTAACCTCTTTACCTCTTTTCTTCTGTAAGTGGAGAATGTCAAATTTACTTGCCCCGAGAAAAGCTTTCTGGATAGTCAGCAGCAGTGTTAGTCAACTGTTTGGCACATAAAAACTGCCAAATAACAGCTATGTGATGTGCTGGGCAAAGCTCTCTTCAGAACATCTGTGGTACCTGACCCTTTTGTGATTCTCTTTTCTTGACAAATTATGTCATAGTGCCTCACTACACATGAAGGAGCAACAATATTTAATGTACATGATTAAAATGAAAATTTTTACCATCTATGTTAAATAGGAACAAAGAACAACAGTAATGTGTCACCACAGTTCCAGTTCTAGTTCAATCGCTCAGTTGTGTCCAACTCTTTGCAACACCAGGGACTTCAGCATTCCAGGCTTCCCTGTCCATCACCAACTCCCAGAACTTGCCCAAACTCATGTCCATCGAGTCAGTGATGCCATCCAACTATCTTATCCTCTGTGGTCCCCTTCTCCTCCCACCTTCAGTCTTTCCCAGCATCAGGGTCTTTTCTAGTGAGTTAGTTCTTCGCATCAGGTGGACAATGTATTGGAGTGTCAGCTTTAGCATCAGTCCTTCCAATGAATATTCAAGACTGATTTCCTTTAGGATAGACTGGTTGGATCTCCTTGCTGTCCAAGGGACTCTTAACAGTCTTCTTCAACACCACAGTTCAAAAGCATTAATTCTTTGCTGCTCAGCTTTCTTTATGGTCCAACTCTCACATCCATACATGACTACTGGAAAAACCGAAGCTTTGACTAGACGGACTTTGTTGGCAAAGTAATGTCTCTGCTTTTTAATATGTTGTCTAGGTTGATCAAAGCTTTTCTTCCAAGGAGCAAGCGTCTTTTAATTTCATGGCTGTAATCCCCATCTGCAGTGATTTTGGAACCCAAAATATAAAGTCAGTCACTGTTTCCACTGTTTCCCCATCTATTTGCCATGAAGTGATGGGACTGGTTGCCGCAGTATTTGATGCCACCACAGTATTTGATGCAATTTGAAAGCCAGTATTTTAATGGAAGGATTTTGGAAAACACCAGATAGCAATATGAGGGTGCCACTGGAATTTTGCTTCCATTCTTTCAAAGAACTCTGTCTCCCTATCTATTTAAAGAAAAAGAACATGCTCTGTATAATCGCAATGGCCTTCAGGACTGAGCTATCTTTGGTACTTTTGCCTTCTTCACCAGACCAGTTGATTATACAGAATATTTAAATTTGTCTACATCCTCCCAATTCCACTCCTACTATTTTTTATTTTGTTTTATCTATTATACCACTTTCTCTCTATTGTGTTTTAGTTGTTCCTTATCAACTGGTCCACATGTTTCCTTTTTGCATCTCTTCTTAACCATTCTTCACATAGCAACCTGAATGATTCTTAAAAAACAAACAAACAAACAAACAAAAAAAACCCACAAAGAATCAAATCTTGCTTTTCTGCCCTTAAGTTCTTCAGTGGCTTTCTACTGAACATAGGATTGTACGTAGCCTCCATACCATGAGTTACAGACCTGGCTATGGTGACTTCTGCTTACTTCTCTAGCCTCATTTTGAGCCGTTATTTCACTGTTGCTCCAGCGAATTGTCCACCTTTTAGTTCGTAGAATACACCAAGCTCTGTCCTACCTCAGAGCACCTGTATAGTCTTTCTCCTGCAGAACTTCTATGCAACATGTCTCACCCTCACTCATTATCACTCTTCATCTCAACTTAAATGTTATATTAAAAGATAGAGATTCTAAGCGACATATAAAACAAATCTCAGCAGGTCTCCCCTTCATGCTTTAATAGACAACATGCCTATTACCTCCCAAGCACTTTTGTAATTTGTAATTATTCATTTATGTATTCATTTGTCTAATGTTTGTCGTACCTACTTGACCATAAGCTCCTTGCGAGCACAAACCAGGTCTTTTAACTTTCTACTGTGTACCTTGTGCAGAGAATACTGCCTGACAGTTAGTAGAAATTTAATGGATGGTTGTTGACTAAATAAATGAGTAATAACGTAGATCTTGTTTCTGAATGCCCTTTTGTAAAAGAGCTCCTGATTAGTTTGTATACAAAAAAAAAAAAAAAAAAAAAAACCCAAACCTAGAGATACACTGATAGTAGGAGATGAAAGAGGTGAAATTAAATCTATGAGTGAAGATGTAATACAGAGAAATGGAAGAGAGTGAGGGAATAGCTGTTGGATAGATGAATAAGAGCAAAAGAAAAACAGCAACAGAGGATACCCTCACTGCGGGCTGCCAAAGGAGTGATTATAATTTCTAACATTTGATTTGCAATTTTTTGATATGCCCTTGATGTAAACTCCTACTTAGCCTTCCTTAGTCTTCAGAAAGGTATGCTAATATGAATAGCAAATGAGTATTTATGTTTTATGGGTATTATCTATTTTTGCATAAGAAATTACCAAAAAATTGGCACCTTAAAAAATTTACATTGACTGTCTCATAGTTTATGTGGTTCATAAACATGAGCATGATTTAGCTGGGTCCTGTACTTCAGGATCCATCACACGGTTGAATCAAAGTATTGGCCAGGACTAAGGTCTCATCTGAAGGCTTGCTCTCAAGCTGTTGGACTTAGGGTATCCATTCCTTGCCAGGTGGTTCTTTCCAATATGGCGGTTTGCTTCCCTGAAGTCTGCAGTCCAGAAAGCTGTAGAATGTCTCTGCTAAAAAGGATGGAAACCACAATCTTTTGCTACCTATACATGGAAGTGTAGTAGTGTGTATATTAAATTTTCAGTATCCTGTCAGTTGAAAGCAAGTCACTAGGTATAGCTTACACTCAGGATGAGAGGATTGTACTAGAGGTCATTGTGGGCCAACTTAGAAGTCACCTACCACAGTATGTTTCTTGATGTTTTGATTGTGTGTGTGTGTGTGTGTGTGTGTAAATCAAAGAAAGGATGAAGTTCAATATTTAAAATGACACAATAGGCTGTTGGAATGGAGTTATCCATGAAAACATATATTTCCTGAAAATATGAAGAAAATTTGAGACAGCCCTTCACAAGCCGTGGCTGCTGCTGCTAAGTCGCTTCAGTTGTGTCCGACTCTGTGCGACCCCATAGACGACAGCCCACCAGGCTCCCCTGTCCCTGGGATTCTCCAGGCAAGAACACTGGAGTGGGTTGCCATTTCCTTCTCCAATGCATGAAAGTGAAAAGTGAAAGTGAAGTCGCTCAGTCATGTCTGACTCATAGAGACCACATGGACTGCAGCCTACCAGGCTCCTCCATCCATGGGATTTTCCGGGCAAGAGTACTGCAGTGGGGTGCCATTGCCTTCTCCGTCACAAGGTGTGGAGAGAGGGCTGAATTATATTATTTGGTTCTCAAGGGATGCTTGGACCTTAAATTCCAACATATTTCAATAATTTGATTATCCAGAGCATTGCTGTAACTCTCCACTTTTCCTTCCTTCCCTTACAAGTCCTTTGGAGATATAATAGACTCAGAAGTTCTAAATATTGCCAGAGATTTAGGGAGATTTGTGTAACAATTGTGAATAGAGGGAGTTTTACAAGGCTTTGCACCATAGAGTCGATTTGCTTCAGTGGAACAAAGTTCCCAAGTTATTTTATAGTACATCTTGGCTTAAGGCCTAACAGAAAGTTCTTTAGTGATCTAGCACTAACTTTGTGACTTGTAAACTCCCTGACTGATTAAATTAGAAAGATGTTCTATTATAAAGATAATTATTAATGCACTTATCTAATATTAACCTGCTGTGGGGAGAATAGTTGACTGACAGCCTGATGCTGAGGCCATTATTCTCCTAGACTGCTAACCAGCCAGTGGCTGAGCCTGGCAGAGGTACTGGAGTAGGGGCTATTCTCCGATTTTGGAATCTTCTAATAGGTAGGGACTCCCATCCAGCCTGCTGGAGGCTTTCACTGTACTCTGCTTTGGTATGAAGCTCTTCCTACTCTATCCTTTCTTCTATATCTCCCTTCACAAGTATCAGACTCACACAAGTATCAGAACTGAAAGCTCTTCCCACCTATTTCTGCTCCCTCCTCCTTTACTATTTGTACAGAACTTGACTCACTGTCTCTTGAGCATGTCTAACGCCATCTTGGTGTCAATGTGTTGAAGGGTCTGAACAGGCCTGGGATGAGTTCACCGTTGCAGGTGACAGTTGTGTCATACACTGTTAGAGTGGGCATGCCCAGTGTCTGGAATCGTCATGAAGAACTTGGGGTCCTGAGGAGACTGGGAATGGCGCTGATACATACTTCACTTTGATCTAAGCAGGGTTACATTTCAAGCATGGCATTTTATTTAGTAAATCAAAACAGTGTTTCATCACATTAGAAGGACTCTTTCCTTTAAAAATAGGATTTCCAAAATTGGAATGTGTTTTTCTAGGACAATTAAGTTATTCAGATTACTATGTTTGCAGTTTGTGACAGATGGATGAGGTGGTTCACTATAATATTAAAAAAAGAAAACACAATCAGTGGGTCGGGAAATGCATATTTGGATTGAGCTCATCTGTTTCCTGTGTTTTTAGATGTATTTTGATGTGTGCTGGGGAGGTTTGTCATTGACTGGGACCAAAACCCAGAATATGAAAACTTAGTTCATCTTAAGTTAGAAGAACAATCCAAAGCTGATACTTCCCTGGTAAAATCATGATAGCTTAAATTCACAGCAGGATTTATACACATCTTTTGAAAAACCCAGGAGACATTTCTGGTCTCCGTGATAGGAGAGTTCAAGTCCATCATGTACCCCATTATATCCTCACTTGTCTATATCATGTGTTGTATAGGGTAGATGGTCAAAAATATTTGTTGAAAAAAAGATGAAGGTCATTATAATCAGGATAGTTTTAATTGTGAGTAAATATGACTCTGTTTTGACCATTTTTATATGTAGAATAATCTGGTAACCACAACTGGTTACAATCATGTCTATTCTGTGATCTGTGTTTCTTTAACACTGGGTGGCGCAGTGGTAAAAGATCCATCTGCTAATGCAGGAGATCCAAGAGACACAGTAGGATCCTTAGGTCAGGAAGATCCCTCTGGAGGAGGAAATGGCAACCCACTCCAGTATTCTTGCCTGGAAAATCCCATGGACAGGGGAGTCTGGTAGGCTATAGTCCATGGGGTCCCAAAGAGTCAGACACAGATGAGTGACTGAGCACACTACTGGTCACATGACCAGTAAATACGGGAATGATGTTGGTAGGTGTTGACTCACACATGACTTTTTTTCAGAGTTTTTTTTTTTTTTAAGTGATCAAGGTGAACTATCATAATAAATGTCTTGTTGTTGTTCAGTCTCTTAAGTCATGTCTGACTCTTTGTGACCCCATGGACTGTAGCATGCCAGGCTTCTCTGTCCTCCAGTCCTCTTTTCCAAAGTAGCTCTTTGCATCAGGTGGCTAAAGTATTAGAGCTTCAGCCTCAGCATCAGTCTTTCCAATTAATATTCAGGGTTGATTTCCTTTAGGATTGACTTTGATCTCCTTGCTCTCCAGGGAACTCTCAGGAGTCTTCTCCAGCACCACAATTCAAAAGCATCAATTCTGTGGCACTCAGCCTTCTTTATGGTCTAACTCTCACATCTGTACATGACTATTGGAAAAACCATAACTTTGACTATATGGGCCTTTGTTGGCAAAGTGATGTCTCTGCTTTTTAATACATGGTCTTGGTTTATCATAGCTTTTCTTCCAATGAGCAAGTATCTTTTAATTACGTGGCTGAAGTCACCATCTGCAGTGATTTTGGAGCCGAAGAAAATAAAATCTGTCACTGTTTCCACTTTTTCTCCATCTATTTTCCATGAAGTGATGGAGCCAGATGCCATGATGTTAGCTTTTTTAATCCTGAGTTTCAAGCCAGCTTTTTCATTCTCCTCTTTCACCCTCATTGTGAGGCTCTTTGGTTACTCTTCATTTCTGCCATTAGAGTGGCATCATTTGCATATCTGAGGTTGTTGCTGTTTCTCCCAGCAATCTTGATTTCAGCTTGTGCTTCATCCAGTCCAGCATTTCACATCATGCACACTGCACTTTAGTTAAATAAGCAGAGTGACAATATACAGCCTTGTCATACTCCTTTTCCAATTTTGAGCCAGTCAGTTCCATATAAGGTTCTAACCATTGCTTCTTGACCTGCATACAGGTTTCTTAGGAGACAGGTAAGGTGGTATGGTGCTCCTATCTCTTTAAGTATTTTCCACAGTTTCTTGTGATCCACACAGTCAATAGCTTTAGTTCAGTCAATGAAACACAAGTAGACGTTTTTCTGGAACTCCTTTGCTTTCTCCATGATTCAGTGAATGCTGGCAGCTTGATCTCTGGTTCTTCTGCCTTCTCTAAACCCAGCTTGTATATCTGGAAGTTCTCAGTTCAGATACTACTGAAGCCTAGCTTGAAGGATTTTGAGCATAACCTTGCTAGCATGTGAACTAAGTGCAAATGTGCAATAGTTGGAACATTCTTCGCTATTGTCCTTCTTTTGGATTGTGATTAAAACTGACCTTTTCCAGTTCTGTGGTCACTGCTGAGTTTTCCAAATTTGCTGACATATTGAGTATGGCAGTTTAACCACATTATCTTTTAGGATTTTAAATAACTAAGCTGTAATTGTGTCACCTCCACTAGCTTGGTTCATAGTAATGCTTCTTAAGGCCCACTTGACTTCACACTCCAGGATATCCAGCTCTAGGTGTGTAAAGGTTATAGCAACATATAAACCTGTATTAAAATACCTAAAACTCTATAACAGTGAATTCTTTTAGTGTAAGCTGTGCTTGTACTCCATCATGTTATACTACAGTGAATTTCAAGTGCATGTGAAGGAGATGGTGCTGCCATTTCCTCCCTTATTCAGTTCAGTTCAGTTGCTTAGCTGTGTCCGACTCTTTGCGACCCCATGGACTGCAGCACGCCAGGCCTCCCTGTCCATCACCAACTCCCAGAGTTTACTCAAACTCATGTCCATCAAGTCGGTGGTGCCATCCAACCATCTCATCCTCTCTCTTCCCCTTCTCCTCCTGCCTTCAATCTTTCCCAGCATCAGAGTCTTTTCAAATGAGTCAGTTCTTCGCATCAGGTGGCCAAAGTATTGGAGTTTCAGCTTCAGCATCAGTCCTTCCAATGAATATTCAGGACTGATTTCCTTTAGGATAGACTGGTTGGATCTCCTTGCTGTCCAAGGGACTGTCAAGAGTCTTCTCCAACACCACAGTTCAAAAGCATCAATTCTTCGGTGCTCAGCTTTCTTTATAGTCCAACTCTCACATCCATACATGACTACTGGAAAAACCATAGCCTTGACTAGATGGACCTTTGTTGGTAAAGTAATGTCTCTGCTTTTTAATATGTTGTCTAGGTTGGTCATAGCTTTTTTTTCAAGGAGTAAACGTCTTTTAATTTCATGGCTGCAGTCACCATCTGCAGTGATTTTGGAGCCCCCCAAAATAAAGTCTGTCACTCTTTCCACTGTTTCCCCATGTATTTGACGTGAAGTGATGGGACTGGATGCCATGATCTTAGTTTTCTGAATGTTGAGTTATAAGCCAACTTTTTCACTCTCCTCTTTCACTTTCATTAAGAGATTCTTTAGTTCTTCTTCGCTTTCTGCCATAAGGGTGGTGTCTTCTACATATCTGAGGTTATTGATATTTCTCCCAGCAATCTTGATTCCAGCTTGTGCTTCATCCAGCTCAGCATTTCTCATGATGTACTCTGCATGTAAGTTAAATAAGCAGGGTGACAATATACAGTCTTGATGTACTCCTTTCCCTATTTGTAACCAGTCTGTTGTTCCATGACCAGTTCTAACTGTTGCTTCCTGACCTGCATACAGATTTCTCAAGAGGCAGGTAAGGTGGTCTGGTATTCCCATCTCTTTAAGCATATTCAAGAGTTTTTTGTGGTCCACACAGTCAAAGGCTTTGGCATTGTCCATAAAGCAGAAGTAGATATTTTTCTGGAACTTTTTTGTTTTTTCAATGATCCAACAGATGTTGGCAATTTGGTCTCTGGTTCCTTTGCCTTTTCTAAACCTAGCATGAACATCTGGAAGGTCATGATTCATGTACTGTTGAAGCCTGGCTTGGAGAATTTTGAGCATTACTTCACTAACATGTGAGCTGAGTGCAATTGTGTGGTGGTTATTAAACAATGGTTAACAAATGAGGCTACTATCTGGAGAAGATTTTTGATTTGAGGAACATGTTTGTTTTGAAAGCAAAGGCCCTCCAAAAGTTCACATCAAAGAAGATAGAAGTGCCACAACTGAAGTTGGGAAGAATTAACTGTGATATCAGAAGCCAATGCCAAACATATTTTAGATGCATTTATGTTTTTATTGGGGCTTCCCAGGTGGCTCTAGTGGTAAAGAACCCGACTGCCAATGCAGGAGACATAAGAGACTCAGATTTGATCCCTGGGTCGGGAAGGGCCCCTGGAGAAGGGAATGGCAACCCACTCCAGTATTCTTGCCTAGAGAATCCCATGGACAGAGGAGCTTGGCGGGCTACAGTTCATAGGGTCACATAGAGTCAGACACGACTGAAGCGAAAGCGACTTGGAATGTATGCATGCTCTGTTTTATTATGATTGATATTGTTTTGTTAGTTCTCTGGATATAGCAGGCTTTTGGTGATCTAAGCCAACATTATTTTCACCATGAGATTTTACTGGAAGCATGTCCTCCCAACCCTGAAACACTTATGTGGCATGATAGCAAGAATGCTTGTATTTAGAAGAAAAGCATTATAGTAACTTGGTTAGGAATTCAGATGTAGAGTCAAATTGTTTGGATTAAAATTTCAGCTTTGCCATTTTCCAGATGACTGTGTTACTTACCTGGGCATGGCCCTTCATATTCTGTGCCTTCAGACCTACACTGGTGAAGAGGAGAAATACTAGTATTAGCCTCGTTGGGCTATTTTGTTGTACATGAGTTGATGTAATAAAGAGCTTAGGCAAGTACCAGGCACACAGTAGGCACTCCAATAATGTTAATAATTGTTATGATATAAAGTAGCTCTTTCTCCAACTAAACCATGTAAGAGAGAGTTCACCCTGGTATGTGGAGATATAGTGTGGTTTCATAACTGGTACCTTAATATAGAAGTTCCTTAAGGCTTGACTCATAGTTTTTTGCAGAAATTTTAAGAGCCAGTCCTTTTTTGAATTTGTAGTCACTGTTGCCACAACCTGTTTTTTAAATTTCCTCTGACTAGAGTCACTAGACTGTGATTTAAATTATAACTTTAAAACTGATTTCCTCAAGTTACTTGTGCTCTTTAGAGTCATCACATACTTACTGCTTTTATTTGACATTTTCTCTTACTATTTTTCTTGATAAATTATGACCTGTTATGCCACTTCCCTTATATGTGAAATTGATACAATGTAATAGAAACAAGATGTACTATCAATAAAATGATCTATCATAAACACAACTAAAACTGGGAAACACATGTCCAAAATTAAGTGATTACAGAATTAAAATACACTTTTCTTTCTCCCTTGGAAGAGGCTGATGAAACCAAAGATTAACACAAGAAAGAAAACCTTTTGCTACCTCTAGCAATGCTTGTGTTCCTGAGAATATATGGGAAAACGGGATTAGTGCTATGTGAAAGTTTGCTTTAAGAGCAGGATCTGTGCATTGATGTGCCTTTTCTTACTTATATGCTTGGATTTCCAAAATAGTCATTTATTGTCTGGGGTTAAACAGTGCTCTCTTCCAGCTGTCAATTAAAAAGGACTTCAAAATAGTGAGTCAACTGCTATCAATGGATTAGGTATGATTATCAGGTGGAAGTATAGGTTGGATAAAAGGATTTCAAAGGGCCTTCAATTCTATGAAATGCTAACTAATAAAAAAAGAAGGTCCAACACCTGAGAACCAGCTACTGTATCTGTTTTACTTTCCACCATTCATGGTGGAAGGAAAATACTATGAGAAAAACAGTTACTTAGGCAGAAAAGGACCACGTGGAAACTAAAGTTGCTTGTTTTCAAATTCTTAAGACTAGGGTGGGTTGTGGTGTTAGAGAACTCTTGACAGTCCCTTGAACTGTAAGGAGATCAAACTAGTCAATCCTAAAGGAAATCAATCCTGAATATTCATTGGAAGGACTGATGCTGAAGCTGAAACTCCAATACTTTGGCCACCTGATGCGAAGAATCATCTCATCAAAAAAGAGCTTGATGCTGGGAAAGAAAGAAGGTGGGAGGAGAAGGGGATGACAGAGGACAGGATGGTTGAATGGCATCATTGACTCAGTGGACATGAGTTTGAGCAGGCTCTGGGAGATGGTGAAGGACAGGGAGGCCTGGTGTGCTGCAGTCCATGGGGTCACAAAGAGTCAGACACAACTGAGTGACCACTGAACAACAACGGGGCAGGGGGGTGTTGCTCTATTATGAATTGTTGATGTTTAGTGGTGGGTTTCTCTGTTATGAATTGCTGTTGTTTAACTGCTAAGTTGTGTCCGATTCTTTTGTGACCCAGTGGACTGTAGCCTGCCAGTCTCCTCTGTCCATGGGATTTTCTGGGCAAGGATACTGGAGTGGGTTGCCATTTCCTCCTCCAGGTCATCTTCCTAACCCAAGGACCAACCCCATGTCTCATGCACTGGGCAGGTGGATTCTTTAGCACTGAGCTACCAGGAAAGCCCTGTGTTAAAATACACACAAGTAAAATTATGATAAGGGGAAAAAGTCAACTATATATTAAACACTTATGTGAGGCTCTGAGAATGACATCTACTATTTCGTGTAAGTCCCTTCTTCCTCCCCCAAAAAACCAATCCTGTGAGTTAGGTATTATTTTGTAGCTACGGGATCAGGTTAGAGGAAGAGTAATGATAAGGTTACTCAAAGTCTGTATTCTTGCCATTATTTAATACCTTGTCTTAGGATCTTCCTTCTTGTTTACAGTACTCCTAGTTTCAGATTACTTGGATTGTCCTCTCCTTTTCTACCAGTTCTCTCACCTTGATTCTATACAAGTCAGATTTTCAAGGAAAAGAGCCAGGATCAGAGTGTCACTGATAAGTAGGTCTGTTGGTTGTCTAGAGGAGACTCAGTGGTTCTTCTGCCTGGATGCGCCTACTGTACTGCTTAATCTAACTCTCAATCTTAACGGTTCAGAAACAGGTTTCAGCAGTAATGAGAGTAGACTCTGTTTCTCATGCTTGGCTTATGCTAACAGAATTCATACATGTTGATACATAAGATGAGAACATTAGTTGATTTGTTTATAATAAGAAGCAAACTGGCTAAGGTCCTGAACACTCATATTCAGTGGTCAATGCTTTCATTCTCTGCAGACGAGTGTCTTAAGAAGCTACTTTATCATCACAAACTTGCTGTGATTGGTAAGCCATTGGAACAGCAAGAATTGGTAACTCAATGAGGTTTGATGGCTTCTGGTAAATGAGAATTCATATCCAAAGTACATATGTAATACACTGATAGATTGACTCAAGCCCTTGGGCACTGAAGAATTTAGGTGGGTACTGTCAGTACTGTTTCTATTTATTTACTTATGTTTTCCTTGTCTTGTAAGTGCTTTGGTTTCTAACAGTTCACTTTTTGATTGACTCATTCCTCAAATCTTGTGGACTCCAAGGAGAACTTCTATAACTTACTATGACTTTACACATATGTGTTTCAAGCAATTTGATATTGATGTTTAGTTCAACTTTCAGGTAGCAGTCTTTCTTTTTCTTATCTGGAAATGAATTTTGGGTTGGATGGAGGAAATCCCTCTGTGCATATCAAAGCCATAGATACCAGATTGCTTTTCAAAAGAAAATGAAATTTACTCCTTTGAACAGAGGTATGTGAAAGATGACATTCTTGGAAATGATATCCAATTAAGATTTAGTGATATCTTAATAATGGGGCACTGTATTTATATTTGCTTTAGGAATTTTGTTTATGGTAAGTGAAAAGTGAAAGTCACTCAGTCGTGTCTGACTCTTTGTGACCCCATGGACTATACATTCCAAGGAGTTCTCCAGGCCAGAATACTGGAGTGGATAGCCTTTCTCTTCTCCAAGGGATCTTCCCAACCCAGGGTTTGAACCCAGGTAACCCTCATTGCAGGCAGATTCTTTACCAGCTGAGGAGGGCCTAGTCTCAGAATATGTTTTATAGGAAGAAAACCCCATCAATGTCTGCCTCCAGGATGAGAGTTGTAAAGCCTTAGGAAAGCCATATAGGCCTCAATATCAATACTTATCTCATCATCTGTCTGTTATTTAACCTTTGAGACAAATTTCTTTGCCTTACCATCTTTTGTTTCAAAAATTTCTTCTTAGGATGTAGATGTACCTGAGATATTTAATGCATTAGACTAGTGTTTAGCAAATGGATATTAAACAAGCTGCAGATATAATTTCAATGTCTAAAGAAATTCTGTAGAAGAATTCAACTTTAATAATGCAGCAATATGTATATTCTAGATCGCTTGAATGACTACTTTGTAAATCAGCACTCTCGTCTAATCTAAAGCCTGAACTTGTGTTTTAATTCCTTTTAGCATCAATTATTGTTACTTTAATTATCACTGGCTTATTAATAATGGGATGCTTAAAAAAAAAAAAGGCCAGACACTATCATCTCATTCTACAAATCAGGTTTCTTAAAATTTTAAAGTGCAAAGAGAGATGAAAGAATTGAGTTCTACTAAAGGGTAATGTAAACAGATCATACCTAGGTAATTATTATCTGGATGACTACTGATTTGAGGCAAGTGGATGTTTAAATTCTGCTGATGGAGTGGTCAGATTAAAATCAAGCTACCTTATATCAATTACTTCCTGAATTTGAATTAAAGAAGATAATTTTGGTCCATTAACTTGTCCACTATAGAAAAAATATCGAGTGGCTCTGATTCCCAGTAGTGAAAAATAAAATGCATTCCCCTATTGCAGGAGATTAAAATTGTTTGGAGTGATTTTTCATCAGAGAATCACATAGTAGCCTTCTTTTTCTTTTTTGGAGTTTGTGGATTGATTGCTGATATACAGACTAGGTTTAGAAGATTGTGAGGTATTGATTTGTGAGTCTCAAGTGATATAGATCCAAGAAATATGTTTTCCTATCCCCTTAAATGGATATACACCATCAAGCTTAATCTCTTCTCTCAAATTTAGGATATCATTTGAATTTTTGAAGGGAAAAAAAAACAAAACACTAAAGGCTCTGAAGATTCTAGTGGTTGTCACCAACAATAAAGCCAATTAGTTAATGTAATACACCTGATACAAGAAACCAGATATAATAGTTTCTTTGATGAAGGGTCTATGTGAATAGACTCAAGTTCTGATTGAAATAGCTTGAGTTGTTACTGCAGTGTGGATTCACCTATGTTTAGCTACCCTCAATGTGTCTGGGGTAAACAATTCATGCCATAGACTTTAGAGAAATTCTTCCTAAGAAACTCATGGTAATATTAAAGTATTTAGCACACAGTTCAACTCTTTTCTTTTTCCTTTTAAAATTTCTACTTCTTCCTTTCATTTTCTTTCCAATTTCAAGATCTTCTGTTTTTCTTTATTACATTTTCTTTTCTTTCTTTCTGATTTTAAGACCTTATGTTTTTCTTATTTTTTATTACATTTCAGTTTTTTCTTTCTGCACACTATGGGGAAAGTAAGGGGAAAAAGGGAAGAATTTTTGCTTAGGTTGGCTTTTATAATTATGACTGATCATTAATCCACATCCCTTACAAAGTAGGTGAATTGAGGTTCTGAGTGTGTAAAAAACAGCTTTAGCACAACTGAAAATTGATAGAGCCAGTTTTGAATTCATGTGTTGAAGTATTCTGTAATAAGAGTATTATTTTATCTCTCTATATAATATTTCTATGCATAATACAGATATCCACTATCCATGTATCTGTAAATATCTATGGTAGCACTAAGAAATATATTTTATTAATATAGTCATTTCCAGGACCCTATTCCCCACCCCAAAGAAAAGCAGGATGATTTCTGGCAAATATTTGGGCTGTAAATATTTGTTAAATAGAAAGCATATCTCAAAAGCTCACTAATAGAAATATTCTAATATTTCTGGGTCTCCCGCATTCCAGGCAGACACTTTAATCTCTGAGCCACCAGGGAAGCCGTTAGGTACAGTACAGCATATAATATTCATGACCATGGCTTTGAGATTTAATCAAAACACCTAAATCTAATTTACATTCCTTTTTCCATTGCGCTTAGTCGCTCAGTCGTGTCCAGCTCTGCGACCCCATGGACTGTGGCCTGCCAGGCTCCTCTGTCCATGGGTATCCTCCAGGCAAGAGTACTGGAGTGGGTTGCTGTGCCCTCCTATAGGAGATCTTCCAACCCAGGGACTGAATCCAGGCCTCCCACATTGCAGGCAGATTCTTTAACATCTGAGCCACCAGGGAAGCCCCCATTTTCCATTAAATGCCCCAGATCTAAAGCTCAAAGAATTCAGAAATTTGAACATTCTGTCGGTACCAAGTATTATGCTTACCATCAGAATTTATATCATTCAAGAATATAGTTAATCTTATCATTAAAAAAAGAGTAATGACAGGTATAAAAACTGAGTTAACAACATAAAGATTACAAACTGAGTGTATTTATCTTTGAAGGTAATTAATAATTGTATGTGCCAGAGATCTATAAAAGAATGGCCTCAGAACTTACTATAGGGACTTTATCCTTTCCTCTACAAATTGCTCAGTTCCACCAAAGCAAAGACACTATTCCCCACTGAGGACTAAATAAATGACAAGATTGAAGTGGTGAAAAATAAATTCCTTCTCTGAGTTGCTTGAGTAAAAAAGCTATCCGAAAAAATATCACATTTTTCTCTTCACATAATGAAAGCGTAACACTTTTCACAACATTGTACTTATTTGAGAGGAAGCTTGAAAAATTCATTCTAAAGGGAAACATATATGGGATATTAGTTCTACCACACACATAAATAATGCAGAAGAGCACTGAGAATAAGGATGATTTGGCCTATTCGGTGCCTACCCCCTCCACCCCAACCTTTCATCTGTGTTATTACAATCCATGTATAAACATTTTCTGGTAACCAGGGAATAAGTTATTTACGCACTTTATTTTCACAACATGTCTATAAGAATGTAAAAATGTAAACATTGATCTACATAATCATATACACATATTAAGTGAAACTTCCTGCAACAGTGTGAGTCAGATCATTAAAAAATAGCAAAATTTGCTTTCAATGGCTTATTTGCTGAAAGTGGATGTTTTAATTATTCTAGATAGTTTAAATTCATGAATGACTTATTAGTCACTCATTCTGTTTTTTTTTTTTTTTTCTTGTTCATCATCCTTGTGAGCTTCTGATATTTAGATCATAGTCTTCAATGTTGTTTATTTAAATTCTTATTAGAATAGCCTGGGAAATTATATGACCAGCCAGAGTAGATTCGGTTCTTGATACAGTTGGCCATATGATTGTATATCTCTTTAAGGAAAAAAGGACCAAAAATGTAACACAGCATGCTAGAAGCAAGACTTTTTCCCCAATGCAGATGACATGATAGATACTGAATTATACTGGAAAGATACGTATATATATACATATATTTTTTTTCCTCCACATATTTTTGTTTCTAGGCTCTAAAGTAAAGAACATGGACTAGGAGTCATGAGACATGAACCATTACAAACAGATTTTTGTTGACTGCATTTTTCACCTGCTATAGTGCCCTGATCACTGTCATCAAAGTCCCCAGTGTCTCTGTTACTACTGTCCTGCTTGCTCACCATCCCTAAACATGCCCAGCTTCTATATCAAGACCTTTCCTGCATCATTGTTTTGCACAGTATTTCCCTTCTTTACATTTTATTTAATCATTTCCTAATCATCCCTTAGGTAACAATTAATAATCACTCTCTAAATAGGCCTTTTCCAAGCCCACCATCTATACAGGGCTCCTATATAGCATTCTTGCAGAATTACTTCATCACTACCTGCATGTATTACTATTTTTAAATGTAAATTTATTTCAATAATTGTTTCTTTATTGTCTAAATAATGTAGGTAATATGCTTCATTAAAGCAGAGAGTTTGTCTAGTACACTGCAGACACTCAGTAAATATTTGAGAAACAAATAGATGAATAAATTAGTAGTAAGAGTTGGGGTAGGATAAATGAGTTACAAGATTTCATCCATCTGGAGCAGTCTATGATACTGGGGTAAATTCATTGTTTCATTTTCATTCAAAGACAGCCCTGAAGGAGATTTTGTTTTAAAATCATGCTTCATGCACACAGTCAAGAACTGCAAGAAAGTTTCTTCAAAACACACTCTGAATTTTGGACTTTCCATCAGCCATTCACACCAAGGAGTTAATCTCTAAAACATAAATATGATCCCACAGTTTTTTACTTGACCTGGCTCTTTGAAACCTTGACCTGGCTCTTCACTGTATATAAAGCAAACCCTTTCACTGTATGAAAAGCAAACCCTTTGGAATGATACGCAAAGCCCTCATGGTCTGCTTGTGCTTCAGACTGTAGCTAAGACAGGAGTCCTGCATTTGACGTTTAAGACCTATCTACAGCTCCCAAAACCTCATCGTGCCTTTTCATGTTGTTGTTTTTTATTTGTTGTCATGCCTTTGTAACTACTATGTCTACTTTCTAAATAGCCATTCTTCCCATTCTTATTTTTTAGTTTTTGGTCACTAGGCAAATTCCAACTCACACTTTAAGATTTGGCTGGAATTTTGAATACTTAGTCTTTTTTTTTTTTTTTTGTATGTCCAGAAAGATCAAAGAACTTTATTATATGCATGCCTCTAATATAGCACTTAACAGATTTCTATAATCATTTATCTGATTACCTGATCACAGAAACAGGACAGTTTTTCCCTTAATATTGACAATCCTGGAGAATAGGCATTGCATTCTTATCGTGTGGGTACCTGGGTCCCCAGCAGAGTGCCTGGCACACGTTAGGCAGTTCTTGAATGTGGAGTCAATGAATGACAGTCTCAATTTACTGTCTTGGCAGCTTAGCCTATGTTTACTAGTGCTTTCATATGTTCAGGTGTGAGTGGGAGAAAGTGGTCTCTAGCATCCCAATTTCCTTCTAATATTATAGTTTATTCATAATGGATCATTTTATATATAATGGTTGCCTTTATAATGCTAACACCTACAAACAAATATTTTTAATAATTTTATTAAAAATTATTTCATTATTTCCTCTGAACATTTGCCTTTTATTTTTTGCATTTTTGTTAAAATTAATTTATTCAAACTAGAGTGAATCATTTATGCACAAAGAGCATTCTCTAGATTTTGGTGGTCATAATCCTGAATACATCAGCTTCTTACAAGATTTTAAAATCAGAGAATTGTTTTTCAAACCTTTGTTCAGTTTTGTATTTATGATCACTTTAAATCTTTATCTTTCATATTTATTTACTGGTGAGTCTTCACTATTTACTGATTTCTTCCTATGATAAAAATGCATGATTAGCCCTTAGCTCCTTTCAAGAGAACACTCATTTTATTTTTTGGAGTAATCATAAATTCTATTTCTGTTTTCCAAGATGTTGGAAATAACAACCAAGCATTTTGCTTATGATTATAATAAGAAGAAATTATGTATAACATCATGATGTAGTACCCATGATATATTTCTTCTTTTACTAATTAATGAGAACTCAATCCAAAACCCTGAGCTCTTGTGACCCTCCAGTGGGTCATGGAGTGCAGACTCGTCCATCTCAGGTATAGGTGCTCAGAGTTGGGCATTTTTAGTCATGTCACCTCTTACTGCCGTTTATTTGGTGTTCAGTACCTGATACTCAGCCTATGATGAACTAGAAAATTCAACCAGCATTTCCTTGTAAATAAGAGTAATGAAATATCAAATATCTTGGTTACATGGTACAAAAAACAAGACTCTCATCTTTCAGGTTTGTACTTGTAAGAGAAATGAAGACAGAGAGTGACAAAGGAATGGTTTTATGGACACATGTTTTAGAACCACCCTACACTAATAAAACGCAATTTTAGAAGGCAGAAAAAATATTTCCCAATACTTTAATAGTCCTATTTTAATCGTGTCCATTGACTGAAGCACCAAGTGCTAATGTGCCCTTGCTATAAATTATTTCAAGAACACACAATGAAAAAAAAAAAAATGAAGAACTTGCAGTGGATGGAGCCTCCCTGAGGCTGGGAAACAGCAGGGGGTCCTTTACCATCAGCCGGGCATCTTACGAACAGTTCAGTTGCTCCCCATAGACCACCACTTTCTCTTGTTGAGAGTCAGGCCATCTTAACTGAAGCTCTGCCAGCAAGACTTTTTGTTGGTAAAAACATTGTAAACTGAAAGAGAAGAGATTTGATAACCAGGAAGGCTCATTCCCTAATTTTAGGTCAGAGCAACAGGCCAGGTGCTATGAGTTACACAGTATCTCTAACTGGATAAGGAATTCAAAGGAAAACTTGAGAAGCTGTCTTTCTTGGGTGCCATTTTACCCTTAGAGATAACTCACAGCATTTTAAAACAAGAAGGATATGATAGCTCAAGAGTACCTTCACCCCCTCCATGTGGGACCAAGTGTGTGACTACCAACTAGTTTATACAGCATCCACAAGGGGTTTAAGTGTACAGAAAAATGTTTGCAAGGTTACTTACGCTATTATTAGTGATTACTCTGTTTATGGAAAAGGCATCTGGAGAGGGGCAGATGCATTGAGGAGGAATAAAAATGAATTTTTGCTTTATATATTTTATATTTTTTAAATGTTCTTTCACAACAAAAATGCTACTTGTTTTTTAAAAATATTTTCCAGACCACAAATGCCGCTTATTTTGTAAATAGTAACCCATGTAAGCTTCTCTAACCGTGGTAATAATTTAACTTCATCAGCTTTGCAAAGGCTGATAATTTTTAAAGTATTAAAATATTTAGTATACACTTTAATTGTCCTTTACCATTAGTAGGGCAAGGCAAATTATTGACCAACTGGAGAAAATCATATTTAGGGGACAGCAGAAGGTCCCCAACTAACCTACCAGTGGTCATTGTCATCATCATCATCATTATCATCATCAGCAGCATCATCAAGCAGCAGCTTTAAACAGTCCATCTGAGCACGGCGCGGCGCAGGCCTCTGCAAGGTTAATGAAACAGAGTGTCAAGGACTGCTGTTTCAACGTTCCCGTTCATACCACAGACCAAACATCAATAGCAATATGCATATACACGTGTAGACAATTCTACCATTGTAAAAAAAACCTGACTAAAAAATGTTTTTGGAGATGCTGTTGGTCATTCCTAATTGAGGAAACCCAAATGCCACATAGAAATTGTTCTGTTTTCCTTTAAGCAGAAGACCCTTATTGGGTAGTTGTTTGAGAAGATATTCTGGAATACCATTGTTTTCATCTGTATAGACTTTGGTAAACAAATCTTTCTTTGAAGTGCTGGTATTATCATAGAACAGTTACTTGCAAATAACAAAAGCATAATCATTCTTAGTAAGCACTTGTTTGCTGCTGACTAGGATAGGACATGTTGTTCTAGTTATATTTGCTAGAATAGTTCTTTTGTTAGCTAAGAACGAGTACTATTTTTCTTGACTGAATTTTCTGCTGTTGGCGTGACATGAACTTCAAGAGCATCAAAGAATATTGAGTCTAGAGTCCTATTGTTGATTTTAATAATTTTATCTCATAATTGGCTTAGAAATTGATTTTATGTTGTCTTCATGCTTTGTAAGAAAAAACTGAATTTAAGTTTTGATACAACAGTAGAACTCACCTTATAAAGAGTATCTTGTTTTGTTTTTGGTGTTCAGAACTTCAATAAAATCTCTTTGAAAATGATATGTTGATCTTTCTGAAGATTACTACTGTTGTTTCTTTTAATTTAGCTCTGTATTTACTTTTTTTTGAGGGACCGTGGAAGAATGACATAAAACTTTCTTGCTGAGACTTTTAAGAAGGCCAAGTAGAGCTTGATGCCATGCCTGTGAAAGCTTGTTTTCATGTACAATGAAAAGAAAAGGTTTAACATTTCAGAATCACTTTTATTTTTGTTTTAAATTAAATTAAAAATTGTTCTAATAGTTTTAAGTTCACAGCAAAATTGAGAGGAAGGTACAGAGATTTCTTATATACACCCTACACTTACATATACATAGCCTCCCCCATTATTAAGATTCCCAACTATAATGATGCACTGATGCACTTGTTACAATTAATAAACCTATATTGACACATCATAATTACCCAAAGTCCACAGTTTACCTTAGAGTTCATTCTCAGTGTTGTACATTCTGTGGATTTGGACAATTGTATGGCGACATACATCCACCATTCTGGCATCATACAGAGTATTTTTACTGCCCTAAAACTTATCTGTGCTCCACCTTCTCTCCTTCATTCCTGGAAACTGGATCTTTTGACTCTCTATGGTCTTTTTGTCTTTTCCACAATGTCACGTAGCTGGATTTACATAGTATGTACTCATTCAGATTGGCTTTTTTTAAAACTTACATTCAGATTTTCTCTATGTATTTTCATGAGTTGATAGTTTGCTTCTTTACAGCATTAAATAATATTTCATTGTATGGATGCACCATGGTTTATTTATCCATTTCTTACTGAAGGACATCTTGCTTGCTGTAAATTTTAGAAATTGTGGATAAAGCTGCTATAAAAATCTGTGTGTAGGTTTTCATGTGAACATGAGTTTTAAACTTTTTTTTTTTCCTTTGGGTAAATACTAAGGGGCATTCGCTATCAATTTTGGAAAGAAAGGCAGAGACTCAAATTGTGCTCTGTGTAGATTCATTGCTCTGTTAATCAAAGATTCTAGTAGATGATGCTATTAGCTGTACAGTCTCCACATTAAGCCTTTTTCTCATTTGGATAATGTTTTCTTTAAAAGAAATACTAATGAGAAATAAGGTTTCAAGGACTTTATTCTACAAGTAGACTGTAATTACTATGAGAACAAGAACTATTTCAAAATTTTGAGTATAATCTAATGTTATGGGTTCTCAATATACGTCTCTTAATGATAATGACGTGGTTAAATCAGCTTCATAAAAACAGTTCACCTGAAAGTATTATTGAGAAGTAGCTTTGGTTTTCTCAAGAATATCACCGAGTTTCTGAGGAAATTTTCTGAATTTGTAGCAGGCCATATTAGCTTTTATTGTTTTCTACTGATCCATTTTTTATTAAAATCAAGTGAAATAAACTGTGCAGTAAGTTTAGATTGATTATATACATATTCCTTAGCTTAGATAAGAATGCAACAATGAACAAGAACAACTCTTGTTCTGCTCCACTTCAAAGCCTTAGCAAACCTCTTACGACTCAATATGCTATTGGTATCATTGAAAAGATCCTGAGTCAGTCATCTAGAAATGCTCCCACACAGACTTACAAGAGATTACAGATCATTTTTCAGACTGGGGACAGTCAAATGGACTTAGGCCTGGAGAAAATGTAGTTATGAAGGAATCTAAAAGCAGTAAAAAATTTCCATTAACTATACAGAGGAGAAAACCATTACCATTCTGCCATTTCAGCAGTATGACATAAAACAATGCTCTGATAAAAGATGAAAACAAATCTATAAATCCAGTATATGCTTGCAGGGGACGCATCCAGAGTGGTACTAAATGTGACTTCAAATCACACGCAGACAACCTAAAGACCTTCTCAGTGATGGTCAACCTCAATATGATTGTGAAACTCAGAAACTTGGCTCTCCAACAAAATTTGCCCTTATTTCCTTGAGAGCTTTTATTAACTTCACTTATAAATCTCATTTAATATCTAGATAGGAGCAATAACATCGAGGATTTTGACCAGTCCATCAGCATTAGAGGAATGTCATGAAGTCAAAACAAAATATATCTATGTAGCATCTATTTTGTGCCCCAAATTGTACTAGACATTATGGGAGAAACCAAAGCCATTTTTAAAAAAGGAAGAACAAACTAAATTATTTTAGAGTTGACATTTACATGCGTGGAGAATTAGTGAGCCATGTAAGACAATTCACAGTAAAAATTTAAAATTTTCTGAACAGAATGTAAAGATGAATTCACAAGAAGAGACGCCAATGTGAATTGCAGTATTTGGGCTTTGTTAATAAAGCAGGTCTTAGGCTGTGCACTAAAAAGATGCTTTATTGGAGTGGTATAAAGCAAAGAAGTTTTGACCTATCTTAGTTGCAATAGCTACATATGTAATATGAATGAAAGCTAGCCGTTGAAACATCAACAAAGAGAACTCCAAAATACTGCATGGACTCTCCTAAAAAACTGGGTATGGTATTGTGCACTTTAAAATATGTTAACAGGATAGATTTAATGTTAAATGTTCTTTAAGAAAGAAAAAAGGAAATAAAAAACTAAATAAAACAAGAATTCCTCCAAAAGAGCAGAAGTAAATTTTTGGAGGTGATAGACATGTTTTAAGCCCTTGGTTGTAATGATGTTAATAATATCATGGGTATATGCTTATGTCCAACTCATTAAGGCATATACATTAAATGTGTGAAATTTATAATATATCAATCATATACCAAAAACAACTGAAACATAAAATAATCTTAATATGTGGAGATTAGCAAAGAAAAATGATAGAGGGCCACAGTCAGGGCTAAAGTTTGTACATATTAGCAGAAACGACTGAGTGGAATACTTACTACACATAAGGAATAATTTTATAAACTTTGAAAATGGGTCTGATGTGAAAGAATAGTATCAAGAAGAGTGTATTCAAGACTTTGCAACAGAACAGATATCCAGAGATGTTTGTTGATGGCTTCATATACGTAGGGGTTTCCCTGATAGCTCAGTTGGTAAAGAATCCGTCTGCAATGCAGGAGACCCCAGTTCAATTCCTGGGTCGGGAAGATCCCCTGGAGAAGGGATAGGCTATCCCCTGGAGAAGGGATAGGCTATCCACTCCAGTATTCTTGGCCTTCTCTTGTGGCTCAGCTGGTAACGAATTTGCCTGCAATGCGGGAGACCTGGGTTTGATCCCTGGGTTGGGAAGATCCCCTGGAGAAGGGAAAGGCTACCCACTCCAGTATTCTGGCCTGGATAATTCCATGGGCTGAATAGTCCTTGGGGTTGCAAAGAGTCGGACATGACTGAGTGACTTTCACTTTCACTTTCACATACATATGGTTCTCATGTGTGAAACCCAAAGCCTTAACATCATTTAAAATCATATCAAGCATGAATAATCAATATATGAATAAACTGCAATAGGTAAATTCAAATTCTAAATTATTGTGCGCAAACTCTAAGAGGAACTGCGTCTTCTCCAAGCTAGGTCAGTCCCTCCTCTTCCCTCCAAACTTCACAGAAAACTTATACCATCTTTAGCCTTTCTCTTTCTCTTATCTTTAATCTCTTATTGCTTAATAGGTCCTTCCAAAGAGCTTTTAGGTAAACTTGAGGCTCTCTCATGTTTAAAATCAAACAAAACAATAAAATGACCTCAAATACATACATATATATACCTTAACAAGCTAAATTTTTTGTTATTTATTTGTTAATTATTTGTCGGACCTCATCTTAAATGTTAATACTTACTGTGCTTAGTCGCTCAGTCGTGTCCGACTCTTTGTGACCCCATGGACTGTAGCCCACCAGGCTCCTCTGTCCACAGGGATTCTCCAGGCAAGAATACTAGAGTGGATTGTCATGCCCTCCTTCAGAGGATCTTCCCGACCCAGGGATCGAACCCATGTCTCCCGCATTGCAAGAGGATTCTTTACTGTCTGAGACACCAGGGAAGCCCATTAATACTTACTAGTGGCATTTAATAAAGCAATATAATTATTACTTCGGAAAATTTTTCTGACTCCTGGTGTATGGCTCTGTAAAACTTTCTACCTTCCTTTTGCAGCCACTGAGCTCAAGCATTATCAATTGGCAATCTGTGAAACAATTTGCTTATTGAATGCTTTCTCTGCTGGGCTGTAACCTCTCATTAGCTGTTTATGGCCACAGCACTGAATTCTCAGTGCCTAGAACATTGTTTGGCATAGAGGGGCCCTCAGGTGATTTTTGTTGCAAAATGAATAGCTATAATACTCAATCTCTCTAATATGTGAAATTATTGCATGTAACCTTATAAGATACACTAGGTGAGGGAGGACTTAGACATTTGTGTGTGTGTGTGTGTGTGTGTGTGTTAGTTGTTCAGTCTGTGTCCAGCTCTTTGTGACCCCATGGACTATAGCCTGCCAGGTTCCTCGGTCCATGGAATTCTCCTGGCAAGGATACTGAAGTGAGTTGCCCTGCTCTTCTCTAGGAGACCTTCCAGACTCAAGATCAAACCCGGGCTCCCGCATTGCAGGCAGGCTGTTTGCCATGTGAGCCACCAAGGAAGCCCGACATATCTTATGTGTGTCGTCAAACCTTATCTCGCTCATCCATTCTCTTCTTTGGCTCCTTGTGTTTGGACCCTGGATTTTGCATGTCCAACTTGAAGGAAAGAATGATGAAGAATATGCTAGGGTCCTTTGAGGAGCATTTCCTAATTACTTAACTCTGTCATCTGTACATATTTATAGCTTTACCAATTTATATTAGTCTGGTCCTGTGATAGAACATAAGCAATAAAGTATAACTTGAATGGTCATTATTCTTAGAGTACTTACTTAGATTACTATATGATTTCTCCTGAAACTCCTAGGCTTCTAATAATGGCTAGATTCTATATGGTAGTATAACCTAATTACGGCATAATTAATTTAGCCTTTTCAGCTTTTCATCTTTATGTCCTATCCTGCTATGGTTAGTTGTGGACCAGATTATTTACAAAGCCTCTCCAGAATGTATGACTTGACTCTCATAGACAATCTACTCACATCAATTAGACGCAGAAAGATACCAGACAAATATTTAAATGGATAGGGGCGGCTTAGAAAGCGGGGCGTTCGGCTTGCGAGCGGGAACTTCTCGGTCGCGCACAGAGAAAGAACGATTTAAAAATGGGTGATGTTGAGAAGGGCAAGAAGATTTTTGTTCAGAAGTGTGCCCAGTGCCATACTGTGGAAAAGGGAGGCAAGCACCAGACTGGGCCAAACCTCCATGGTCTGTTTGGACGAAAGACGGGTCAGGCTGCTGGATTCTCTTACACAGATGCCAACAAGAACAAAGGTATCACCTGGGGAGAGGAGACGCTGATGGAGTACTTGGAGAATCCCAAGAAGTACATCCCTGGAACAAAGATGATCTTTGCTGGCATTAAGAAGAAGGGAGAGAGGGAGGACTTGATAGCTTATCTCAAAAAAGCTACCAATGAGTAATAGTTGGCCACTGCCTTATTTATTATGAAACAGAAGTGTCTCATGACTTTTTATGTGTACCATATTTAAATTGATCTCACACACTAGAATTCAGATCATGAACGGCTGATGGAATAATTCTGTTGGACAGTCCGGATTTAAATAAGATTGGTTTGTGGCTAAACAAAAAACAACAACAACAACAACAACAAAAAATGGATAGGGGCTATGCTGTAAATAAGGAAAAGATCTTTTGAAATTTCCAAGCCTCCATTTCTAGGCAACGATTCTGTAATTACAGGGCAGTCAGAGTGAATATTATTGACTCCTTTTTAAGGGACTCTCTGATGTACAGTTAAAGTAAACATTGGATTTTGGTGCAATTGAGATATTTAGTTTCAACAGCCTTGTATGAAGGTGGAAAATAATTTTTAATACTTGCTGATATTTACAAACCTCAAATTTAGAATTTTATTTAAGTGATGGGAAGAATACTGAGATTACTGAGGATAAAAGCAATTATAGTTACCACAGTCATATTTTGTAATTTATTCACACACAAAGGATAAAATGGAGCCTGGAATTCTACACAAATGAGGAGGGTAATTGAACCATTTAATATGGTCATTTAAATTTGAAAAAGCAAATTTGATGTGGTCATGCACTAGCACATCTCTGTACATCTTATTTCTGATGTCTTCTGATGTGTACTGTCTAGTTACAGAACTTGAATGCCTTGTTCCGTATGGTTGTATTCTATAAATTAGCATGAAACAAACAAACAAAATATTTCTAGTGAGCCTATACTTTTGTTTGGCCTTAAAAGCCTCTTGGAAAATCTGCCTCAAATTTTTGTACAAGTCTTTCGCTTTCAGTGGGTTATGAATGCAAAGGCAGTGAGATTTGCTTTCCAAAAAATTTAAGTGATTTGCTGTAAACTGTGGTACATTACCTTCCACCACTTGATCACAGGCTGCTTTTTTCAGTCAAACCAAAATCATCCAGCTTTCTTGTGAAATTAGAGTTGGTATCTATTTGATAGGAATTACTGAAAATACTTTTGAGAATATAATTGCCCCTACAAGTTAAAAATAAGTGACTAAAAATGTATGACATTTGTTTCTCTTTTCTAAAGAAATTAATATCAAGGAAATGCTTAGTCACTCAAGCAACTGGGACCTATGCTCACATGAAGATCAACATTAATGTAAAACATAATTTTAATATCCTTTTCCATGTCTCAAGAATGCAGGCTATTCAATTTGTGTAGTAACACTTTTCTGTACATAAAATCATGCAGAATACTTAAGGATGTGCAGAGTATGATGATCTCATACCTAAAAGTTTAGATTTTCACAAACAGGATGAAAAGCAAATGCATATAAAGTGGTTAGTATGAGATAATGTGTTAAAACATCAAAGAGAGGGGTATAGATAATGAATACTACACTGGTTCTGAGGAGAAAAATCAACTGGAGACATCAAAGACACTTCACTGAGACTGGAGGTTTGGGCTGGCCTCTGAATTAGTAAGGTCTGGGTAGACAAAGGAGAGATTGGGTGAATACTCCAGGCCACAGCACAACATAAGAACAAGCTGAGAGGCTGGAAAATGCATGGGAAGCAGTGGAGAGAATCACGGGGAGAGCAGGCTAAGGAGACTTGATATGAAAACCCAGTACTGTTATTCATTATTTGTGTCACCTTAGGGCACTTAATTAACTTCTTTTAGTTTCAGATTTCTCACGTGTGCAAGTGGGGTTAATAAGCTCACAGAGTTGTGTGTGTGGTTGGAAACAATGTTTATTAAGATTTTTTCAAAATGCCATGTGCATAGTGAATTTTGACTTTTTCCACTTTGTTTTCCTAGAAGTAGGAGAAGATTTATAATGAAAGAAGGAACACATCAAGTTGTTTTGGAAGACTTCAATGACACACAGGAGGCATTTGAATGTTATCCTGTAAGCAGAGGATAGATTTTGAAAGTTTTGGGGTGGATAGTAGGTTGGTTACAAAGAATGTATTTTATTTTATTTTTATTTATTATTTTTTTTTATTAGTTGGAGGCTAATTACTTCACAACATTTCAGTGGGTTTTGTCATACATTGATATGAATCAGCCATAGATTTACACGTATTCCCCATCCAGATCCCCCCTCCCACCTCCCTCTCCACCCGATTCCTCTGGGTCTTCCCAGTGCACCAGGCCCGAGCACTTGTCTCATGCATCCCACCTGGGCTGGTGATCTGTTTCACCATAGATAGTATACATGCTGTTCTTTCGAAACATCCCACCCTCACCTTCTCCCACAGAGTTCAAAGTCTGCTTCTGTACTTCTGTGTCTCTTTTTCTGTTTTGCATATAGGGTTATACCATCTTTCTAAATTCCATATATATGTGTTAGTATGCTGTAATGTTCTTTATCTTTCTGGCTTACTTCACTCTGTATAATGGGCTCCAGTTTCATCCATCTCATTAGGACTGATTCAAATGAATTCTTTTTAACGGGCTGAGTAATATTCCATGGTGTATATGTACCACAGCTTCCTTATCCATTCATCTGCTGATGGGCATCTAGGTTGCTTCCATGTCCTGGCTATTATAACAGTGCTGCGATGAACATTGGGGTGCACGTGTCTCTTTCAGATCTGGTTTCCTCAGTGTGTATGCCCAGAAGTGGGATTGCTGGGTCATATGGCAGTTCTATTTCCAGTTTTTTAAGAAATCTCCACACTGTTTCCATAGTGGCTGTACTAGTTTGCATTCCCACCAACAGTGTAAGAGGTTCCCTTTTCTCCACACCCTCTCCAGCATTTATTGCTTGTAGACTTTTGGATAGCAGCCATCCTGACTGGCGTGTAATGGTACCTCATTGTGGTTTTGATTTGCATTTCTCTGATAATGAGTGATGTTGAGCATCTTTTCATGTGTTTGTTAGCCATCTGTATGTCTTCTTTGGAGAAATGTCTGTTTAGTTCTTTGGCCCATTTTTTGATTGGGTCATTTATTTTTCTGGAATTGAGCTGCAGGAGTTGCTTGTATATTTTTGAGATTAATCCTTTGTCTGTTTCTTCATTTGCTATTATTTTCTCCCAATCTGAGGGCTGTCTTTTCACCTTACTTATAGTTTCCTTTGTAGTGCAAAAGCTTTTAAGTTTCATTAGGTCCCATTTGTTTAGTTTTGCTTTTATTTCCAATATTCTGGGAGGTGGGTCATAGAGGATCTTGCTGTGATTTATGTCGGAGAGTGTTTTGCCTATGTTCTCCTCTAGGAGTTTTATAGTTTCTGGTCTTACATTTAGATCTTTAATCCATTTTGAGTTTATTTTTGTGTATGGTGTTAGAAAGTGTTCTAGTTTCATTCTTTTACAAGTGGTTGACCAGTTTTCCCAGCACCACTTGTTAAAGAGGTTGTCTTTTTTCCATTGTATATCCTTGCCTCCTTTGTCAAAGATTTTAAACAAATCCACCTGGTAATAACATGCTAGATTTATTAACAGTGAATGAGAATGAGTCAGAAAAACTAGGTGAAAGACTCACTTGATAAAGCTGACTTTTTTTTTTTAATTACTGAAAGCAGGAATAAAGGTAGTTTTGAAAAGTTAACATTGGTAATTGATAGGTTCTGATCAATCTCTTTTGTCATAACACCTCAACCAGGTTAAGGCTTATATAAGTCACTCTGGAATTCAGGGTAACAAAAATTGGATTCTTAATTGCAAACAATAGAAATATTCTTAATTTAGGTGAAAATTTTAAAAAAGATATCTGGTAACTCACAGATTCTCTGAGGCTTCCTCTCCAGAAACAATGCCTGAAATTGTACCATAGACCCTTTCAAGGCTAGAAAGCACTGATGTCATGGCTGCGCCCCCGGTATAAAGCTAAAATCTTGGTACTGCTGCCCCTGGAAAAAAGATGGGTTTGCCTTGTTTTTTCCCAGAGTGCAATGCTCAGACCCCTCATTCTGTGTGTCACTGTGTTGTGAACTTAAGCTAGATGCAAGGAAATCTCGGAATGTGGCTTCAATGGTTCTAGGAAAAGATTCACAATGTAGGAGATTCCTCAAATATAAAAACACAGTGTTCTTATAGGCCGAATTGTGTGCCCTTAAAGTGCATACAGGGCTTCTCGGGTGGTTCAGCAGTAGAGTCCGCCTGCAGTGCAGAAGCCATGAATTTGATCCCTGGGTCGGGAAGGTCCGCTGGAAAAGGGCGTGACAACCCACTCCAGTCTTCTTGCCTGGAGAATCCCATGGACAGAGGCGCCTGGTGAGCTACGATTGAAGTGACTGAGCAGCAGCAGCAGCAAAATGCATACAGTGAAGTCCTGATGCCCAGGACCTCAGAACTGAGTGTATTTGGAGACAGGAGTCCTTGAAAGATTATTAAGGTGTTAGGAAGTCATTCAGAATGGACTCTAGTCCTACTTTTTTAGTGTCCTTATGAAAAAAAAAACATTAAAATATAGACGTGCAAAGAGGGGAGACCATGTGAAGACACAGGAAGAAGACAACCATCTACAATCCAAGGAAAGAAAAGACATAAAGCAGTATCTGAAGGTAGCTGGATGGGAGAATGGGCAGAGATTTTTTTAAGATGGAAGAAGGCCGTGAATGTTTCGAGACTGACAGGATTGAGTCAGTGTAGGGGAAGATGTTGACTTTATTGGAAAGAGAAGCTATAATGGCCAAGCCACGGGCCTAAGACAACAAAAGGTTATGATACGTAGATCATGGGTGGAAGGATCCACATTATATCAAGACATATTTATTTCATGGTAAGGAAGAAAAGGAAGATGTAAGTATGTTTCAGTTTGGAGGTTGGAATGGTATATATTTCTAGTGGCTCACCTGTTTGTTTGTTGGAGGGGACAGGGCTGTGGTGCAGAGTTGTTGTTGCTTAGTCTTACACATTCATGTTCGACTCTTTGTGATCCCATGGACTGTAGCCTGCTAGGCTCCTCTGTCCATGAGATTTCCCAGGCAAGAATAATGCAGTGGGTTGTCATTTCCTTCTCCAGGGAATCTTTCCAATCGAACTTGTGTCTCCTGCATTGGCAGGTGGATTCTTTACCATTAAGCCAACAGGGAAGCCCAGAGAAGCTACAGTAATAAATTTAGATGCAGAAAAATATTTTTGTCAGAGGTTAGTCTTTGGAATATATCCATGAGTCTATTCTATCCTATGGTTGATTATGTTTGGCTGAGATTTCTAAGTACTGTGTCATAAGAAGTTATTATTTGAATAACTGAATTATTATGTAAGAGAAGGCTTGGCCTTCATGGATATAAACAAGTTTATAAAGATATTTGATTAAAGCACTTGACCTCTAGTAATGTCCTAAAACATCTCCCCAAAAATGGCAGTGCCAACACATAGTCAGCTGGATTATTATTATTATTATTTTGCCCTATGTGTCTTTTTTCCAGTCTTCATGAAGAAAAAAAAAACAGATGCAAGAGACAGAAAGGTAGATATGTGAGACAGCAATGCTGCTGCTAAGTCACGTCAGTCGTGTCCGACTCTGTGCGACCCCATAGACGGCAGCCCACCAGGCTCCTGTCCCTGGGATTCTCCGGGCAAGAATACTGGAGTGGGTTGCCATTTCCTTCTCCAGTGCATGAAAGTGAAGAGTGAAAGTGAAGTCGCTCAGTCATGTCCGACTCTTAGCGACCCCATGGACTGTAGCCTATCAGGCTCCTCCGTCCATGGGATTTCCCAGGCAAGAGTACTGGAGTGGGGTGCCATTGCCTTCTCCAGAGACAGCAATAATAGTGCATTATTTAGACAATCTGTATCAGTACAAAGTTTAGATCAGTGCCTTTAGCATTCTGGGTCTTCTGCAGTGGCGGCAGATTTTCTATATGAGAGGAAACAGAAAGGAAGAAGTGGGGCTGTGTGGACTGGGAAAGAAATTGTTTTTTTCCAGTGGATTGACTCTATCCCCTAATTAGGTAGGGATTGGAAGAACAAGATTTACTCTCACAAATTCATTTTTCTAAGCTAAACTCAGCTAGGAACCTAATCTTTGAATGCCTCTGAGTGTCACTATCTTTTAAAATATTGAATATTGAAGCTTCAAATATGTATTATCATTCCCATTTTCTAGATAAGAAATGGAGGCTCTGGTAAAACACAACTACAAGGTCAAATAGCTTGGTCCTGAACCTAGGTCTATCTGAATTCAGTCTATTTTCCATAACACTCAGTAACCTTCCACATACTCTTCTGCCCAGAAATCCTACAAAAGTGTAAAGGATTAAGGAAGAAGACTTCTTATGTCGGTGACACTTTCTTCAGTTCCTACTTTTCCCTTTATCCATTCTTCTGTTTCTTTTACAGGTCAATAAATGGGTTCCTTGGCCCACCTTTATTTTCATCACATCCTCTACCACTTTCTTTCCTAATTCTCCTTCCCTCTTTCCCTACCTTTAAAATATCAGGGCATTTTGAGACGGTAGCAGGCAATGGTCATCAAACTGCAAGCCTAGTATTAAGGGAAGAATTGTGTTAGAGAAAAAATCGTGTCACAGAATGAGTTCCTTTTTTTTCACTGATCCCATTATCCTGTAAATTACTCTGCTTCATCCATATCCTTAGCTGTAAATGGACAGGCCATATTTCATAGGTTGTTTAAGCTAAAAATCTTGCTGGGTCCATCTGCTATGTAGAACCAATTTCCATCAAGAAATCTAAAAATCTGCAGCTGGAAGGGACTTGAAGAACACCTAATCATACTATGTCATTTTAGAACTTGGAAATTGGGTTTCTGTAAGAATAAATGCTTTCCCCAAGGTTACCAGGAAGAGCAGATTCATACCTGCCCAATGGAGGGCTTCGAACAAATGAGAGTCTTTGGCTTGAAGCATCAACATCTAATCAATTATTTAGCTAAAAAGGCTTTGTACATATTGTAATGGGATGCATAGTTAAGTCCATGCATCCTAGTAATAGAGAAGATGTAAGGTTAAATCACAACTCTGCTGCCTCTTGTGAGAAATTGTTTTGCTCTATGAGCTCTATAAAGGCAGTGGGCATGTATTTTTTGTGATCATAGTATCCCCTGCATCTAGCATGATCCTGCTAAGTTAGGAGTACTTTGACTTTATTTGAATGAATGAATATCTTTTATATGGTTGGGAGGTTTCAAAGAGAATTTAGCACAATGGACCTATAAGAAGCTCTATGCTTAGTTATTATTATTGCTAAAAGCACAGCTGAGTATCCCTTTGCTTCACAGTCCAAATTTCTGAATAGCAAGAATCCTTCTGATCATGTTCAGTAAGTTCTTTCATCTTGAATGCTTTTCTTAGAGCCAAAAAATGTTTGAAAAGTGAAAGTGTTAGTCCCTCAGTTGCGACCCAATGGGCTGTAGCCTGCCAGCATCCTCTGTCCATGCTATTCTCCAGGCAAGAATACTGGAGTAGGTAGCCTTTCTGTTCTCCAGGGGATCTTCCTGACCCAGGGATCAAACCAAGGTCTCCTGCATTGCAGGCAGCTTCTTTACTATCTGAGCCACCAAGGACTGTAGGCCACCAGGGTCCTATGTCCGTGGGATTCTCCAGGCAAGAATACTAGAGTGCATTGCCATGTCATCCTTCAGGGGATCTTCCCAGCCCAGAGACTGAACCCACATATCTTATATTTCCTGCCTTGACTCACGTGTTCTTTACCACTAGCACCACCTGGGAAGCCCTAAAGAAAGTTTATGGGGTGCTTAAAAACAATTGACAGGCATAAAAGGACAAAGGGATAGAGAGTGCATTTACTGCAGCATAAATGAGTAAAGATGATACAATGGAAAGCGAGAATAAACCTCTGTGTGTTGGGAGGTTGTGGAGAGGAAGGCAGCATTAGCATTTCGATGTATGGCACTATTTCTGCCATGTTTTCCCTATGGCTCTCTCTCAGTGCTGAGCAGGTATAACCCTGTATCAACACCAAGTGTTGGCACCTTGGTTTTCTTTAGTTCTTTGGAAATTTCTAGTGAAACCACAAATTTTAACTAAATTTAAGGGACTCTTTTTCTTTACAGAAAAGTGGAACCCCCTAGTTTTGGAAAGTAAAATAAAATCTATTCCATGAATATCCAAATTTAGATAGGGATGAGTTGTCACTCTGGAGTGGCTACTAAGAGTCATTGTAAGTTTTCAGGGCGTACATAAATAACAAATAGTAGCTTGGTAAAGGATTGTGAAATTGTAGCTCTTAATCGTAAATGTAATGACTGTCATGTCTTTATTTAGTATTTATATTACTACAAGGCTTTAAAACAAGGAATGCAATAGAACAAGTTCTTTAAAAAATTAGTCATAATTTCTCAAAATGTATTGATTCCAGCAGATGATTGTACTGCATTTTATTTTCAGTGAAGCAGTAAACTAATATTGGTTTCTATAAGGATTTGGATCATATTTAGTTTTAGAAAAATAGTGACATGATTTCAGTGGCTTGTGAATTTCTGTTTTCCTTATAAGCTAAACAATTAATATGGCCATTTGCAAAGCTATACAGAGATCTTTGAAATATTGCTCTTGGAAGAGAATCTCCACTTGGGACAATGTTTTTTAAAATCCATTGCTTGTAAGGGGCTGTAAAGAAAATATCTGGGGTCAAGAATAACTAAACCCTATACAAAGTGCAGTCTGTCAAAAAATCAGGGCATCTGGAATCCTTATCCAAGTATCAGAGATGCCTATTGCTACTTGACCCACTTTTTTCTCTGTGTGTAAAATAATTCACATTTGTTTCAGCGATATGAAAAGGAAGCAGGCTACAAAATTTTATTTTGAAATGTCTTAAAGTAATCAAGAAATCCATTTTTAGATGTCAAAATTTATTAGGAATATATAACCCTGTACAGGTAATTTGAATTGTAACTATACATATGGACGACAGTCTTACTAAATTGGATTTTAAATGGATGGGGACACATGATAGCATCTGACATACAGAATTTCTCATTTCAATAGAATTTATAAAATCTGCATCAGCCAAGGTGAAACTCACATGGGCTATTGAGCCATTGATTAAGATATGAAAAAGTTTCTTTATCACACAAACATTTTCCAAGGGCTTACTCATCTGTAACTTAGTTTATAAGGTATCCAGTTATATTTTAGTTATATCATTTTTGAAAATTAATAATGAATCTTATTTTTCCTAAGTTGCACCTTTCTAATAGTACTTCTATCAGTCCTTCCAATGAACACCCAGGATTTCCTTTAGGATGGACTGGTTGGATCTCCTTGAAGTCCAAGGGGTTCTCAAGAGTCTTCTCCAACACCACAGTCCAAAAACATCAATTCTTCTGCGCTCAGCTTTCTTCATAGCCCCACTCTCACATCCATACATGACTACTGGAAAAACCATAGACTTGACAATGTGATGCAAGTCAAAGAAGTGGAAGTCACCAGGAGATAAACTATTGCATTCCTCTTTTGTACATTCTCCTTCTCCTATAATGGTTAATTCCTTCTGTGGTCAACAGCATGAGGTACTCCATTCCTCAGAACCACTTTCTGGGTCTTACCTTTCTGAAAACCTATTGACTATGGGGGAGACCTACCAGGAATCCTAGCTAACAATGATCCTCCAGTTTTAAATGGACATGCAGCATTAAGGTGTTCAAGGACTGTCCCCAGTGACATTGATGAGACCGAAAAGAAGGCCAAGCCCATACTCCAGAGCAATTGCCCATAACCGATGTTCTGAGCTCCTAGGTTGCCCCCTTGGTTTGGCTGGCATTCCACGAGAAGTGACTCACTACTCTTCAGAGTGTGCCTACTGCTGTCAAAGAGAAGTTCTGAGACTTACCATTCAACCAGTAAAATTAAAGTACTAACTTGGTCAGTGGAGATATTTGATCTTTTAGAGTTTCAATATCTACATGAAATGTTTGACATAGTAACATTGATAATTTTCACTGAAATACTTACATAGAAGCAACATCTTTAGGGTTTACAAATATAGTTTCCTGATGTTAACTATATTTGTAAAGAATTAAACATTAAATAACCCATTTTTAAGAGTCAATAAACTGAGGCAAAGGAGAAAAATGCATCATAATTCAATAGAATTAAAAAAAAAAAACCCTCAGAAGCTTCATTCATATATTGATGTCCTTTTGGGCAGAATATATTTTATGGTGTCATTATAAGTCCAATTGTAAGTCTGTCTTTACAGATAAATGTCACATTAACACTGACATACATTTCTTTCTGAATGGAAATTGCACTGGCCAAGCTTCTGTTTTGAGTGCACCAAATCAGAACCTTGATTAAAGTAATTGGTTTAGTAAGGGGCCACATTTTAAATCCACATTTTCTAGCATGTATGGATTTGTTAGGTGGTGGGTATTGATAGTTAACATGGAGACCCACTCTACTGCTCAGTTGAATCAGTACCTTCTTGCCCCCAGGACTGCCATTTTCTGTGAAATATTGCAGTGTAAGTACGTATATGTGATATGTGATATACCTAATATCCCTTATTTCTGCTACATCATCAAAAATAGATCAATTGTTACTATGAATGTCTTTACAAAGAATTATTCAGTTGCTATTGTTTAGTCGCTAAGTCATGTCTGAGTCTTTTACGACCTCATGGACTGGAGCCTGCCATGGAGCTCCTCTCTGTCCATGGAATTTCCCAAGCAAGGATATTGGAATGAGCTACCATTTCTTTCTTCATGGATCAAACTCACATCTCCTGCATTGGTGGGCAGATTCTTTACCACTGACCTCCATAGGAAGCCCCAAATTATCCAGTAGAGGCCTACTAAGAAGAAAAATTACTATTAATATATGCTTTTTCTCTGTTTGTGATCCTCATATCTTTGAATGTGGCACCTTTTCATCAGTCCTGTCACCAATATATGTGAAGCATGCATGCACAACCTATAATGATTCAGCTTATAGAGGAAACAGTAACAGTGATTACATTTAGCTTATAGAAGTACTCATTACTCTGCTTTCTCTAAAAAGATCATATGTCATATCATGGTTGTATTGCCTAATTAATACATTTATGTTTGTAAATACAGTCAAAACCTAAAAGCCAAACTTCATCAATGTGATTGTGCAAGGTGGCAGCCTTCCCTACATTAAGCAGAGCGTTTTCATCCTGGGACTAGCAAGCTGTCTCTTGATTTGAGTGAGTCAGCTGACATATATATGTGTGTTGAATTGTACCCAACTGACAAAATATTGACCATGTCTTCTGCAAGAGTCTTTCATTCTTCTGAATGTTTACTGAATGCCAGACACTGTATAGCAGAGTATAAGACAAATGAAGTCTCTTCCTACTTGGTGTTTTCATAAGCCTAGCAGGGGGACATGTGCAAGAGAAATAGATGCAACTAATATTGAATAAAGTGACAAGTGCTAAGAATGAATAAGTAGAGACTGTGATGGAGAGTCACAAGGGGACTTCTTTTACATAGAAGGAACAGCAGGGTGTAGGGTGATAGCAGAGAAGCAGTCTCTGCCCTCAAATTGCTGATGGCCCTGGGGTGGCTGAGATGTGTCCACGGAGAGTCATTACTCACTGGTGTGCTATTTCTCAAATAGGATTCTGCCAAATCCTTATCCTTATTTTACAAGAGAGATGTTAATAGGTATTTTATGAAAACAATGAAGTGTTCTGTGGTCGAGTGTATTTAGAGAGTTATGCATAGCAGTTTAGCTCCTTCTGGAAATTCACAAATCCTAGCATAGTGTAGCATAGGCTCTGAGAAGTCTGACAGGGATAAAAAATATATAGAAATCTGCTTAATCCTACATATTAAAAATATTTTTGACTTTGGATTCCGATTCCAGTTTAGTAAGTGCTTTATGATGCAATGAATTTGAATGATGTCAAAAGTGCATAAGTGTCATGAGGCTTGGCAGCATCAGATAAACCACAGTATTTTGTGAATGAAAATAATAGTTATGGAAAGTTTGGAGATCATCACACTTTGCTGATGGCCGTCACTGTCCAATAATCCTCAGAATTGACTTCCTAGTGGAAATGATTTTGGAATAGTACGTAGTTTGACTCATTAGGGATTTTAATGTATATATTGTTGTTCAGTTGCTCGGTTGTGACTGACTTTACAACCCCCTGGACTGCAGCACATCAGGGCTCCCTTTCCCTCACCATCTCCTGGAGCTTGCTCAATCTCATGTCCATTGAGTCAGTGATGTCATCCAACCATCTCATCCTCTGTCATCCCCTTCTCCTCCTGCCTTCAATCTTTTCCAGCATCAGGGTCTTTTCCAAAGAGCTGGCTCTTCGATTCAGTTGGCCAAAGTATTGGAGCTTCAGCCTCAGCATCAGTCTCTCCAATGAATATTCAGGGTTGATTTCCTTTAGGATTGAATGGTTTGATCTCTTTGCTGTCCAATGGACTGTTGAGAGTCTTCTCCAACACCATAATTAAAAAGCATCAATTTTTCAGCACTCAGCCTTCTTTATGGTCCAACTCTCACATCCAGACACAACTACTGGAAAAACCATAGCTTTGACTAGATGGACGTTTGTTAGCAAAGTAATATCTCTGCTTTTTAATAGGCTGTCTATGTTGGTCATAGCTTTTCTTCCAAGGAAAAAGTGTCTTTTAACTTTTTGGCTGCAGTCACCATCTGCAGTGATATTGGAGCCCAAGAAAATTGCCAGTCTCCTAAAAGTGGGATCTTGTTTCCATTTTGGCTGCTCCAGGACTATTATAAAGATACTATGTGTTAGTGATAGGTAACAAGTAAGTCTAGTCCATGAAATTCTTCTCTTTTGATTCTTTGTAGTTATGATCATAGAAAGTCTTTATTAGTCAGTTGGTACACACACACACACACACACACACACACTTGATATTTCAAGATAATTTGAAAAGGTGTCAGCAGAGTTTAAAGGAATCAATAGGAGATTGAAATACTCTAAGCCGATCAGGAAGAAGGTCCTTCTCATCCCTAGTCCTAAACCCAAATGTATAGCTTTATGGAGAGAGTGGTCTTGGATGAATGGTGCCCTTCACCACCGGGCATCCCTTAACTCATAAACACCTGGCAGATCAGATCAGATCAATAGCCTGGCTTATACTCATCCTGCCCTCAAATTGCCTACCTGTGCCTCCTAATGCCTAAAAAGAGCTAAAGGAAAAAGGACAAAGGGTTCCAGTTGATGACTTTCATTTAGGTCAGTTCTAATATCAGGAAAGGGTGAAGAAAGTGATATTGATTAAATTGAATAAATTGATTTTGGAGAGGAAAACTATATTCAGCACAAGATCATTTTTATGTTCTCTGTGATAGAAAGATGAGACTCATTTTATCTATTTCCATCCCTTTTTAAACACGAGGAGTGTTCCCAGCCTTCAATAAAGCCAGCCTGACTGCAGTAAGTATTAACTTGACTGAGCTTTGATTATCTTGATATTTAGGCTAATGCCCAGGCCATGAAGAGTCTGCCACAACCTGGTGTTAAGTATGAAATCATTGTACTACTTTATATTCTAGATTTCTATTACCACTAGACAGTGGGCTCTCCACTTCACTGTGTTTCTTAACGTCAAAGTAGTGGCTACTCTGCCCCCCTGCTGCATTGAAAAGCAAACTGTAAACAAGATACCTGGGTAATCAGTCAGAATCCTTGCTTCCCATCCAGTTCCTCTTGCTTCTTAACACTTGGAGGAGGACTCTACCAGAGTTCTGCCTAGATCACCTTGGATGCTTTTTACCTCTTCTTGTCACCCACCACCTGCCCCCTCCACCACCTCAACCCCTTGGATTGCATGATTTTTGCTTCTCATGACCTGTCCCTGCAGTTCCATCCAGGTGGCTGTTTTTAGGTACTGGTACTACTTTGCTGCGTGTGGTACTCTTTTACTCACCTCATGCTGCCATAACAGAATACCTTAGCCTGACTGGCTGAAACAATGGAACTTAATTTGCTCACAGTTCTTGAGGCTAGAAGCTCAAGATCAAGGCTTATCATGGTTGTCTTCTGGTGAGAACTTTCATTCTGGCTTGTAGATGCCTGTCTTTTCTCTCTGTATCCTCACATGGTGCCAGATGGGGGTGGGGGAGAGCAAGTTCTCTAGTCTCTTTTTATTAATCCAGTAATAAAGATCCCATACTGCTTCATCCAAACCTAAATCTGTGGCAAAGGCCCCTTTACCAAATATCTTCACATTGGGGGCTAGAGCTTCAATAAGAATATGATTTTTTGCAGGGGGGATGGGGAATACAATTCTCCCATAACCAGCATGGTGATAGAAGTGCCTTGGAGTTCATATCCCTTGGGGCAGCGTTTAATCAATGACTGAGCTGTGCCAGAGTTTGAAGGCTCACCCCCTAAGGTCTTATGCCAGGGCAAAGCCATGAGGCATGGTTTACATTCCATAGGGATAACCAGTGTTAGGTGAAGGAGGCTGAGGATGGGTGTGTTCGGAATGAAGGGCAGTGCCTGGATGGCTTGCCCAGGTGCCTGGGCACGCTGTGTGACTGTACTGTAGGAGGGCCTGTCTTTGAATTTTTAGTTCCTGAGTTGACAAGGGCATAAAGAAGGAGAGGGACAAAGAGAAGGAAGGTTGGAAGTCAGCTTTCAAGTCTTAGCTTCCTCACTATTATTCCCAGACATGAGCTTTAGTCAGAGATTCTGTCTGAATCGAGGCTTTATATATCTCTGAATAGAGATTTATCACCCACAGAATAAGTCAATAAGTCTTGGACTATCCATGGTGTTCTTCACTAGTTCAAGCAGAATATTTTAAAATGGGAGAAAAGTCATTTTAGGACTATTTTTCTTCACAAAATAATCTGTATAAATATATTATATCCAACTGAAATCCTAATTTATATACTTAATAACAATAATTTGACGTGTTGGTATGGTACCTTCCTGGAGTTGTGGGATTGATTGATTTACTGACAAGTCTCAGACACAAGTTTATACAATCCTATGTATAAAACGTGCTAAGAGTCTGTTAAAAATACATTTTTATCCACACTAGACCTAATGAATGTGTGTAGTAAAAATACAGTTAATATCTTTGACATTTCTACTTAGCACAAGATGACCTGTCTTTAAAAACACAGACACACACACACAAAAAAAGATGTGTTTATTAATAGCCCTATCGCTGGTATTGTGATTGGATCAAAATCAATCTTTGGCTATGCATTATGCATAGTCAGTTCTAACTTGATAAGCTAAATATGTAAGACTTTAAATGTATGCCTTCCACTTGATACAGTAAATCCTGAAGTCAAATTTTTCCATCACTTTCAAAACAAACATTATCATCTATTTAGATTCCCAAGCTTATAACTTTTGAAAATCGCTGTTTCTTCCTGTGGAACATGCACCGCATATCCATCACCTGCCTGGCTAACTGCTTTAGTAAACTTCACCACCTTGGTACCAGGCAGCCCTGAGTCTTCACTGATTACCCTGCATCTAACCGTGCTGGCCCAGTGCACCACGCTCTGCAAATACTAGTGGGTTGAATGCTGAATTGTTCTGTTAATTAAACAATTCCCCAAGGGATCAAAATTAACTTTTGACCAATCTATTCTTTATGGATTTTCCACTTCTAGCTCTAGAAAAAATATGCCCTATAGATTTGTGAAGAGAAAACAATCTTTATTTCTCGATGGCAGGTAGAACTCCCACCTGTCAGGTTTTGCATCTGGTCTCTAGACTAAAGATTTGGAAGCTACATATAATCTCTTTTTCCCCCTTAGCATTAAAATGAGTAGCTTTCAAACTACTGGAACAATAGTTTCAAGCGATCGAAGGAAACTTTAGCTTAGCCAATGATACATAAAATAGCAACTAGATTACTGCTTTGTCAATCAGTTTTTATAGCATGAAAATAATATTTGCTTCTTTGCTTTTCATCGAGATGATGTGGAAAATAAGGGGGAAAACCTGGTTGTGGATTTCATCTCTGTGAAGCAAAGCTGCCAGGATGATTTAACTCCCATGTGGAGCTATTTTAAACTTGAAATATTTCGACCGAGCCCTTAGCTACCTAATACCCTTTATACTTTAAAGAGCCACCCTGGTTCTGCTGCTGATGTAAAGCACTGGTCAAAGCTTTTATATTTAAAATGACCACTCTGTATCTGGGGATAGAGAATTCTATATAACCCATATGAAGCAACTTTGGCTCTCTACCTTCAGCAGAAAACCATAAATGTCATACAAAAGCCAAAAAATCCAACCATCTCACTTTTATGCAGTAAAGAACAGCACTAGGGTTTTTCTTAGAGTTACTGAGGCAGAGTCCACTGCCATAGGACATGCCTGTATTCAGTAAAAAACTAGCTCAGTCATTTTGTTTGAAGTTTCTGCTCTCACGTTGTATAGAAAATTCTGATTTTAAAATGGAGATAGAATGAGAATACTTTATTGAAAGCCAGCAACAGGAACCAGAAATGGCAGGAAGGGCATAGGAATACGCTATCAGTTATGAAGCAAAACTTAGATATGCAAGAATCTGTCAAGAACTGTGAAGAGTCAGAGACTTTAATTGCAAGTTAAAAAGTTAGCCTGCCTCAGCTTCATGGATGCTGGCAGAAGATGCAGCCTCCTGTTAGAGACACAGGTCTTTACCACTCAGCACAGCGGGTGGCCTGAGCCTCATCTTTGCACTGGTTCCCTTGCCCATCAGTCCCACAGGGGTGAAGCCTGGGAAAGCTCTGAACACAGTGGGGGTGTGTCACAGCTGAGGAGCCCTGAGTTTAACAAAACCTTAATATTATAAAGGGGGGTTGCAGTGCTGCCCAACTTTTGCCTTAGGGAGAGATATTGTCTTTATTATTTTGTTCAGGAAACAAACCTGTCCTGTGCCCCAGATGGAGATCTTCTCTCAGTCTTCCAAGGGTCTTCACTATACAAGCATCCTTGATAGTCCAGAACAAAAACCATTGATACCTCTGCTCAGAAGACATGCAAAAAGGTGCAAGACCCATGCAGAGCTGCCTCCCCAAAATTGCATGAGGTATTGAACTGGCTCTGCAATGCCCTCAGTTGCCAATATTCCACCCTTCGTGAGAGCAATACCTCTCTATTGGTTGTGTGTGTGTGTGTGTGTGTGTATACACACTCAGGTGGCGCTAGTGGTAAAGGGCCCGCCAGCCAATGCAGATAGACATAAGAAATGCAGGTTTGATCCCTGGGTCGGGAAGATCCCCTGGAGAAGGAAATGGCAACCTACTCCATTATTCTTGCCTGGAGAATCCCATGGACAAAGGAGCCTGGCAGGCTACAGTCCACAGGATTGCACAGAGTCGAAAACGACTGAAACAACTTAGCACGGGCATAAATGTGGACTCCAGTAAAGTACCTCACCTGACATAGTCTTTTAATAAATGACTTTAAACAGTTAACCAATGGTCTGATTTTCTGAAGCCCGTGTAAGTCACTGTTTTCCCCTCAGGAATTCAGTTCTGCTCAGCCATCAATCACTCAATGGGAAACTTTGCAAAAGTGGCATATCAGATAAATTCATTAACCAATTTAATCCATTTATGTGTACACTAGGAATTGCAGGGGGATATTTTATCGTATTTCCAACCAAGAGAAGCAATTTAATAGTAAATTACATCTGTCATTTCTTGCAGATCTCTGTATGTACCTTTTTTGGGTCACTTTGTTAGACTACAGATTTCCAAATCTTCTGGCATATCAAAATCCCTTGGAGTTCTTTTATAACATTCAAGTTCCCCAGCCACTCCCTCAGAGATTCTCACTTAGAGGTCTGGCATGTAGTCCTGGATTATTTAATATAGAAAACTTCCTGGGTGATTTTGAGGGACAGTTTGGGGTAAGCACGTGTAGATTTTAGCTATAACTTCCCAGTTATTAAGATTTTCTGTTTATGGCTTAAGATAACATTTAAAATCTAAAACGTAAGGAACAGAGGAATGTTCAAATCATATCTGTGTAATTTTTTAAATGATCTGTGAATTACTTTAAAAATTATTTCATTAGAGTATAGTTGATTTACAATGCTGTGTTACTTTCTGCTGTGCAACATCTGTGTAATTTTAACTGGGAAAATAATACATCTTATGGAAAGGCATGGAAATAAGTTATTTTACATGTTGAACACCTTTGATTCTTTGTGAGAACAAATCAAAAGGCGTGAAAGAGCTGGTGAATTTCTAGGGCTGGATTACCCACCGTCTCATCAGAGTGGGGCTCTGGGAGTGGAGAGGACAGGGGTACAAGCCTGGTGACAAAGGGAGCGAGTGTCCCGGTAGCACCTCTCTGGCCAGGTGACTGGAGGTCATGCTGACAGCGTGGATGGAAGGGACCAACCACGCAAAAGAAACAAGAGGAAGACTCAACAGAAATTTCATAGTTTGGCATAGTTTTTGAAGACAAATGCCTGCCAGGTTTCAGAGGATTAAGTAGAGGACAATTCTCAATGCTAATTCTCAACTAATTTAATCACTTTTAGCAGCCACTGGGTATCCAGTTCCTATTGTTAATATTATTATTGTGGTTATTTGCATTCTATGTCTCTGGCTGTTTGGTTGAAATTGTGGGGTTGGGGGAGGGAGTAGGCAACTATACTAAATTAGCTTGCAACAAGTGATAGTCCCAGTTCCAGTCTCTCCTGGTCCTTGCTTATTGATCTAAAACATGAGTTGTGTTCAGTTAGATGAGTGGTTTAGAAATGTCACCCCTTAGGTCACTGCCAGTCCCTAACAAAATTTTCAGTGATCTAAAACAAAACCAAAATATAGAAAATAGAAAAGTTAAAAAATATATATAAGAACAGTAAAGAGAAGTTTTAAAGTGTGATTCTTTATTCTGAGATACATGTACCCACCTCTTTGATTATAACTCTTTGTTTTACATTGTAATGGGAGAGAAAAGTTTTATTTATAGATATTTTTTAAAGGTTTTTACTTTTGGAAAAATTAAAAACAGCCCTATGTTGATTCGTGTGTGTGTGTGTATGCGTGTGTGTGTCTATTTCCTGATTTACTGAAATTTAAAAGTCTGGGAACTCTGTGGAAAACAGTTTGGCAGTTTCTCGGAAGGTTAAACATAGAACTATTATATAATCTAGCAATTCCACTCCTATGATTGAAAGCAGAGACCCAAATAACTATTTGTATACCCATTTCATAGCAGTGTTATTCATAATAGCAAAAAGCTGAAAATGACTCAAGCATCCGTCAACAAATGAATGGATAAACAACGTTTGTACAGATCCATAGAATATTATTCAGCCTTGAAAGGAATAAGATTTTGATACTACAATTTTGATGCACTGCTTAGGTGAAATATGTTAGACCCAGATATTATATGATTTGACTTGCATAAGGTATCTAGAGTAGTCAAATTCACAGAGACAGAAAGCAGAGTAGAGTTTACCTGGGGCTAAGAGGACGGGGCAGGGGCAGTTATTTTTTGACAGGCGCAGAGCTTTTGTTGGTCATCATGAGAAGTCGTGGGTATGAATAGTAGTGAAAGCTGCATGGTACCGTGAATGTTTTTTAAGACCATTGAATTGTCAATGGTTGTTGGACTTAGGCTATGCTCAGGCCCTTGCCATGTGGACCTCTTTGTATTAGTTATGATTTCCCAGAGAAACTATAAATATATAGAGAAACAGTTTTATTTTAAGAATGTCATTGTGGGGACTGTTAAGTCCAAAATCTTCAGAGCAGGCTGACTGGCAGGAGACCCAAAGAAGAGCTAATGTTTCAGCTTCAGTCTGACGGCTCTCTGCTAGTAGAATTCCCTTTTCCTCTGGGGACCTCACTGTTTTCTCTTATGGCCTTCAACCAATTGGACAGGCCCACTCAGGTTGTAGAGGGCAATCTGCTTTATTCAAAGTCTACTGGCTTTAGATGTTAATCATACCTAAAAAACACGTTCACAGCAGCATGTAGACTGGCATTTGACCGAACAACTGGGCACCATATCCTGGCCAAGTTTACACATACCATTATGCTTTCCAATATGCCAGCTTGCTTCATGTATTGTCTTGTATTTTGCAAAAAAAAAGAAAAAAGTTTGCTCATATTTTTTTACCTAACACTAGTCATCTATCTCCCTCCCTTCTAATTTGTGGCTTCCAATCTGCTTCCAAACAGGACAGCCATAGCCAGACTCTTTAGCATTAAAATTAAGTAAGGAATGAGTTGTGAGGGTCTAAAGAATCCTTTGGGAAGAAGGCAGACACACAGCCTGGTACATGGACTTACTGACATTTATTCTGGCATGCTAGGTGCCATTTACTTCCTGGAAGTTTCTTTTTTATGTTTCTGGAAAAAAACTATCCAGGGATTATTAATTTGAAGTTTTTTAAAAATTGAAATGTAAGAGAGACATGGTGAAAGAAAAAGACAGAGATAAAAAATGGGCTTCCTGCATAAACTAGAGGAAAAATCTCACATTTTAGATTTGAGGCCACACTAACCCTGGAGTCATATTTTGAATGGGAAGAGTTTAGTCATCGTTTAATAGTTATGGTATTTTTGTCTTCAGCTTCAACATTTTCCTTTCACAGATTTCTTATCTTTGTGGCTACATCTTCTGATATTTGAAGAACCAGTGATTCAAAGTGAGGGCAGAAATGTCATATCATGTTTTGAGCAGAGAGCAGGCAGCAGAAGGTCTTGGGATTTATTTCTGCCTCCACAAGTAACTTGCAATGCAGTGGGGCATGCTGCTGCTAAATCTCTGTGAAGATTGCCAGTCTACAGTGTGGGCAGAGTCACTGAGTTTTGTAGAAGTATTTCATGTTTGTAAATACCCCATGACCCTTGAACTAAAGGTGCTATTGAGGTACAAAGTATTATTTTCAAGTGACTGAACATCGTGCACCCCTGAACTCTGCAGAATAAAGTGGTTTGTGTAGTCTACTTAATACTTCTTGTGTTTGGTTTTCCTGATTGCCAGACACAAAGAACTAGAGAAGATCCATATAAAGTTGTTTTATTCTTTTGTTTTAAAAATATCATGGCACAGAGTAAATTTCATACCGATTTTGAGGGTATTCCTTTTTGTTTTATTCAGTGTTTCTTCACTTTCCATGAATCCGTTTGGTTTTATGGATCTTGAGATCTAGCTGCGATTTAAAGAGGGAAAAAAAGGGTCTATGCCCTAGAGATATCTTCAGAATAATTTATGAGCCACATAAGGCGACCAGGAGGTTCCCATATGAATCATGCACGCGTGGCGGTTTCTTTCCCTTATATTTGAAACTTGGGGAAGGGAAAGGTGACGCCGAGGGCAGCATCTTCGGCGGTAGAGCACTCTCCTCCTTCCATGTCCCCCTTCAGTAGGACTCTGTCAAACATATCCTCACCCTCTCACCTTTGCAAAATGTGAGAAAGTGTGGCCGAGTGGCTTTCATGCCGCAAAGCGGAAGGAGGGGGAGCATATGTTGAAACTGTCAACCGATTTAAGCTCCCTCTTGCTTTCAAATGTCTTACACGTGGCAGGGAGGGGGGTGGGATATCAGAACTCACACTTCAGTAGGCATTGAATTGCCTGCATAATTACCTTTCTCCAAATCTGTCTCACTGTTGAGAAAAACCTTCCTTGTTGGCTTTTTAGGATGAAATGTGGGTGTATTTTACAATTTTTTTTCCCCAACTTCTTTCAGGTACTACTGTTATTTGCTGTATCTCACAGCCATTTGGTTAACCTTATAAATGTCAACCTGACTGAATGGTTTCCCTTTACGTAGTGTCTGGAATTCTAACTAATGGTACCATTATAAAGTGAGGAAAGGAAACAACTATAAGAATCACAGTCCTTTGTGGAAATTGTCTTGTTCCTTCTGATTTGTGAAGTCTACCAACTGTTAAGAGTTTCTTGATTGAGTCTAACAGCCCTTGAACATAGGGACTGAGTTGAGTTTTAATGCAATTGAGTCGAAAGTGATACAGTATTTTGTAGACCCATATCGATTGGCAGGCTGGCAAATGAGGACTGGCAAAAAACTCACACTGATAAAATGTCTCTTAGCCTCATCTACCTCACATGCTTTTTTCCTATCAGTGTTGGCATATTTGTCCCAGCTCCCTGAATGCAAGTCCTTGTGAGGAATTATAACTGAAATTTTCAAGATCACCTCTGAATCACATCAGTCACCACTTCCTTACCTCATGTGCAGCAAGATTTCTCTTTGCTAGTCTCTTGGATCTTCTCTGCTTCTTTGGCTTCTATCTAATCCCTTCCTACCAATTTTCTTCCTGCAACTTTCCCAGTTTCTTCTCTGTCTCCTTCCTGATTTCCTTTTTCTTCTTAAGCTGATGCTGCCTTCTTCCCACTGATCTCCTCAGGTTACATTGTTTTCCTTAGAAGTCTCATTCTCACTCATCATTTTATAATAGCTTCAAAATGAATTTGCTCAGTCGTGTCTGACTCTTTGTGACTCTATAGACTGTAGTTGGAGAGGCTCCTCTGTTCATGAAATTCTCCAGGCCAGAATACTGGATTTAGTAGTCATTGCCTTCTTCAGTGGATCTTCCTGACCCAGGGATCAAATCCTATAATAGCTTAAGTGCTTATGATTCCCAAACTTATATATTGTCTTGATCATTCCACTGATGTTCAGATTTATAATCTGCTCTGTTTATCAGTTTGTTTCACAGGCACCTCGGATGAACCCTGTTCTTGAATCATCCTCTCAAATTCTGAATGACAGTTACTGACACACCACCCCCTGAGCCAGCTGTCACAGACAGAAAGTCAGTAATCATTCTGTTATTTCCTTCTTTACTTTTCCTATTTAGACAATTACACAGTCCTTTGCATTTCATCTCTCAAATATTTCAGGAGTCTCCTCCTTTTCACTACTGCTGTTGATGCAAAAGTCAAAGCTCTTTCCTCATCAGTCCTAACTAAGCTTCTTCTTTCTAGTCTCACTTTGCCTCATTTATGCCATAGAAGGATACTTCTAAGACACAAAGCTGACCTTAATGTTCTTACAATTAGAATGGTATTCTTTCACCTATTAAACTGATACCAAGAACCATAATATGACTCAAAAGCCTGAGTTTGTTCTCTTATTAGATTGCAGTTTTCCTCCTCCAAACTGACCCTCCTTCTAGCCATTAGTAACTCTCACTCAGCTTTCAAGACTAAGTTCAAGCATAACCTTTGCTAGAGATCTTCCTTTTCCTACATAGGTTGAGCTAAGTGCCTCTCCTCTAACTTCCATAGCAACAAATTCACAGCATTCTTACAGTACTTGAGAAGTTATGGAACTGGATTCATCCTAAGAGGTCCTCCACAGCACTATTCCTGCCATCCTTCCACTCCCAGAGCTCAGCGCAGAGCTTAGATCACACTTAGTGCTTAATGAATTTGAACTGAGCCAGAATATTCCAGGTGTTTATTTCACAGACAAATGCTGCAGTTGCTTCACTCTGCCTCCAGTGTACTCTCACTATAGTCTGTCTTATACACAGCTGATGTGTGCATGCTAAGTCACTTCAGTTGTGTACAACTATTTGTGACCCTATGGACTGTAGCTGGCCAGGCTCCTCTGTTCAAAGGATTCTCCAGGCAAGAACACTGGAGTGGGTTGCCATGCCCTCCTCCAGGGAATCTTCCCGACCCAGGAATTGAACCCACGTCTCCTGAGGCTCCTGCATTGCAGGTGGATCCTTTACCATTGAGCTGCAGGGGTAGCCTTCACAACTGCTTGGTGACTATAACTAAAGCATTGTTCTTATGATTCTTCTTCCTGCTTAAAATCTACAAACATTTCCTCATGCTCTGTGAAGATTTACAATCATATGTGTCTGTCTTTCCTTGTGTATTTGGTCCTACCTTTCCTATTCAGATGCTCCTCAACTCCGTTCTCTCAACTCACACTGCTGTTCTTTGCCATCATCACTTGTAGGTTCAATAATCATAGACTTTCAACTTTACATAAACCTTTTCAGCATTCATAAAAAAATTTCACAATTAATGCTTATTCCCTCATCTAATAACTGTTGCTCTCCTTCCTGCCTGCTTTGCCTTCTTTGTGCCCTAATTTATATTCCTGTTTTCTTGAAGGTTCATCACTTCTACGATATCCACTACAAGAAAAGACCGCAGTCTTTTACTTCATCTATATTTCTCTAAAAAAGACACATAATCTTGCTTTATACCATACCTTCTCCCATTTTAAATACCTCCCCAAGTCTTCTTCATTTTTAGTGTTGCATATTTTATCTTTTCAGATTTCTTCAGAGTTTATCAAAGGTAAAGCCAGAACTTCTCTCTCTGTGTATATGTATTGTCATCCATGGTCCTAGGAACAGAAGAGATTTTCTTTGTGGGTGACATCTACTAAGATTTTCTTCTTTTGTGAAATAAATTTTCTCCTCATATTCAACTTCATCCCTGGAATATAGTTGGTGCATCTTTAAGTTTCTTTTCTTTCTGTATTATTATAGTATTTTTAGAAAGTCCTTCAAATATTTAGAAAAATTATTTTTTCTGTATCATGTCATTAATCTTGACCTGTCCACAGAAATGAGATATTGCTTTACAACTAGTAAGACTGCTGTTTCATGTGCAAGCAATAATATGTAACATAACACATTGCATTGATACAGCAATGGTGTAATAAACTGGACCTGAAATACAGGATAGGTTGAACTGTTTTTGTTGTTTAATCGAATTCAGTAAGGTGATAGAAACATTCTGTTTGAGAAAAAAAAAAAGATGTTTGTTTACAGGTTTGACTTCCTCTGATTGCTACTATGAATTTCTTTTTTGTTTTCATACTCATCAGCAGTGTTAGGTAGAATTAATAGTGCCTATATCATGGAGAGCAGGTCTTCGTCTCCCTTCAAAAAAATAAAACAATTTTTAAATCGAACAAAGTTGAGAAAACAATGATAGTAATACAAAGATACAGCATCATGTTCTGAGTAACAAGATCTACTGTTCAGCTAACAGCCATTTTTTCAGATGTTATAATTGGGTAGGATTTATGATTCAGGTTAAAGCTTCAGAAGCAAGCAAATTCTAGAGATTTTTAAAATGTAAATCAACAGTAACAAGAAATCCCCCCCTAGGGAGTCCAGCATTATTTACAAAGTCAATTGGGCTATGACAGTGATGCTTCTTTTTATCTCTTATAGAGCTTAAATTTCATTTTTCAGCTTTCTCTAGAGCTCTACAACCTATAACTTAAGCAGCATATATCACGCATGCTAAAGTCTGCTCTTCCCATCAGGGAACTTGTGCAATTGACTTGCTGTCCTGGTGAGCGGATGAGCAAATTGGTTTGGGGCAAAAGGTCAATCTGTATTCATGGTGTGCTAATGCCTTTGCAGATGAAAAAAATTACAATAACTCTCCTGGACATACCACACTGTATGCATAATTTGAAAAAAAGAAACACATGTGTAAACTCCTTGAACATACTTTAATTGAATGGTGCTACTTACTGATGGCCTTCTGCCTCCAATTTGAGAGGTACTTTCATGGGAAAGAATGTTGTCCTGTAACTCTCCATTCAGACAGGACATCTGACAGTGGCATCCAGCTTCCTTCATGTCTTTCATGTGTTAATCCCATATCTAATATGTGATGATTTCATAAGAGCTGCCCACTATTATTTAATTGTAGTGAGCACAGCACATCTGAATCTCAAAACATTAAATCGTAGTGTTTGTTTCAACATTCCGTGTCCTGCTGTATTAAGGAAATATTTCTGGTGAAATAAATTAATTAACAGTCAATCACGAGGGCCCTATCATTCGGAGTCTTGTGCCAACATGCACCTTACAAACATGATTAATAAAAGAACACCCTGGAGTAAAAGAGGTCAATCACTGCATCATGGCATTAAAAATGAGACTATGGCATGTCAACAACTTTAATTGAGTTAAGTGTTCCATGAAAAGAATTGAAAAAGTCAAAATGAGAAACAGGGCTCTTCATTATTTCCAAAATTGTTGATGCAAGATTTTTTTCAAGTAAGGGAATTTTGCATCCCTAAAAGAAATATCAAATTGTCAGTTGATCTTTTTGAAAAAGATAATTAAGCACTTCCGTCAATAGAAAGACTAAAACTTGATGTGATATTTATTAAATCCTTAGTAATTTTTGCTCTTTTCCATTTTATAAGACTAATAGTAAATTTAAGAAGAGAATTTTAGAAGATATAATTATGTACAGATTCTAAAGAGGAATTTTTGTAAGTATGGGTTGCTTTGCCTTTTATTAATCTAACTCAAGCATTATTTTTTAGATTTCTAAGAAAGTAATTTTTATTATTTAAAACAATCTATGAGTAATTTATATCCAATAAAATGTGTAGATCTTAAGTGTTCCCATTTGATGAGTTTTGACAGTTGCACACACTTGTGTGAAAGATAGTGTTTAATCACCCCAGGAAATTTCCTCACAATCTTTCTGTTGGGTTGCTCAGTGCCAACAGGTGCAACCACTTACTTTTTTCACTGTGTTTACATTTGGCTGATCTAGAACTTTAGGAAATGGAAACATACAATAAACAATGTGGTTGAGATTTCATCCATGTGGCAGTAGAAATATGGTCTCTATCAATAGCCTGCTTCTTTTCCTGCTAATCACTACTTTTCAGTGTGGATAGAACATAACTTGTTCTGTCTCTGTGCTGATAGGCATTTGTGTTGTTTTCAGTTGTCTTATTACCCTTTCAGAAATTGCTCTCTAAAATTTGACTTCATAGAAATGCACAAATTCTTTACTACACTGTCCTCCCACGTGGGCAGCTAAAGCTGTTTCTTCATTTTTCTGAAGAGGATGAGTAATTTTCGATGAATGATGGAAAAAACATGTTTGTAATTGATGAAGAATTTAGCTATGGCTGCTAATGCTTTGGAACAGTTGTATTTTTCTAAAAAGAAACCTAATTTATTAAAATTCTTATTTAGATCATAAATACATGCATATTTGAAAAATTGTACAGATAATGTATAAGAAATTGTAGTTTATAAAGATGGTAGGTATTGGATAATATTTTAAAAGTAATCTATTCTACTTAATAGTGTTAAAATTTTTTCATTTATTGATGTGCTTTAATTTCTTTTTGTTTCAGAAGTTTAAGTAAATCAGGGTATGCAAAGATATAGATTTGGATGCATATATTTTTAGCTATCAAGAAAATGTATGTTCTAAAATGCCATAATTATGTATAGAGTAATACCTCTGTCCAAAGACTATAATTATTTAGAATACAGTGGGCATACTGTTAGCATAATTTACTTCATTGTTCAAAATAGCTAGAGAAATGGTCCCACTTGAAATGATTGACAACTGCTTTGAAAGTCTCAAGAGACAGGCCCAAATATCAAATTAAAAGCATGTCATAACATATTTTTTAGCTTGTTATTTTGCTGCATTTGATTTTACATTATGATTCTGATATGAAATTAAATTTCCTATAATGGATTTTTTTTTGTTTTCCCCCTCCAAACTGTTAGCTCCTTGTGAGGAGGGTTTATTTTTTGTTCACCTCTGTATCTTTGAATTCTAATGTCTACCCCAATGCCCAGAACACAGTAGGAAATAAACATTGGTAGGATGATTGAATGCCTATGTACACCGTGACTAGGCTTGACTGATACGTGTCCTGTTTTTGTACTATATCAGATACCATACCAGTCAAAATGATCAAAAGAACAAATTTTTCTTGATTTTTGGTAACTTAAATAATTTTTCTAATTCAGTTATTACTGTATGCAAACCAGATTGACGTTGTTTGCAATTTGGATGGTGTTCTTCATTTTCCAATGTGAATCAACTATCTACATTTATTACTAGGAAAAATGGTTTCTAGAGCTTAGAGGCTGTGGAAAAATCTGCACCAGAAACACTGATGATTTTTCTCAGCTGGAGGGATTGCCTATACTACTCCCGCTCATTCTGCAACCCTGGAATCTGCTTCTGACCAAAACACTTCTCATAATGTTGCAAATCCAATAGACACTCATCTCTTTGCATTTCCCTCAAACTGGAATGAATAATATTGACAGCACTGTTCACTTCCTCCTTCCTTAAACATTCTTTCCTGGCACTAGCCTGATTTTTTGCATACCTGTAGGACATTTTCTGTCTTCTTTTGGGTCCCTTCTCAGCCCACATCAGAGTCTTCCTACAACCCACCTGGACCTTTTCTTTTTCCTCTCCTCTCTTCTTAGAAGACTGCAGCAACCTCCATGGCTTTACGTTCCTTACATAGACCGATGACATCTCACTTTGCAGCTCCAGCTGAGAGCTCTCATGAGCTCTGTATTTGCATATACAATTGCCACTTGACATCTGTTTTTAGATGTCTCAAAGACATCTCAAACTAGACAAAGATTGAAGAAGAGAAGTCTCAAGTCTCAAGCCAGAGTCCTTTACCAGTCAACTCCAATAAATGGAAACTACCTTCTTATTCCAGCTAGAGTCCTCTTGCAAAGCATTATGGACTCCTATTTCATATCACTTTTCCAATTCATCAGCAAATTCTGTCAATTCTATTTTCAATATATACATTGAAATCATCTGCAGATACAATGGAATATTACTCAGTCATGAAAGAATCACTTAAGCTCTCTATGCCTAAATTCATTTTCTTCATCCGTATGGACAATGATGAAAGTAATAGTTTCAATGTCACAGAGTTCCTCAAAGGACTAAATATGAGATGTTCCAAGCAGTGCACAGCAAATCCTGAGTGCTCAATAAGAGATAGCTCTTAGTACTCCTTGTTACAGTAGCATTGGACAGCACTCACTTCTACCTGCTTCTTATCCTCCAGTTCTCACTTTTAGTTTTATTTTAAAAAGGTCTTTCTTGAATACCTTGGCTGAAACTAGCCCTCCTTGTAATTTTCTATATTTCACTTCCTCATTCGTGTCTATTATAAGAGTTAGCACAATGTGTAAATATTTTATTTACTTGGTTTCCTTCTTTTCTGACTATGTGTCTCTTTCTTTCTCTTTTTTTTTCCCTTTTGGTTGCTAGAATGCAAGTTTCTGGAAGACAAGGATCCTTCATCTGACTTAGTGCTGCACATGGTAAGTGCTTTTTATTTATTTTTTGTGAATCAGTGAGTGACATTCTAGAATCTGAGAATTCATATACACTTCCCAGACATAAGGGTAGTCTGTGGGATCTTTGTTCCCTGACCAGGGGTTGAACCTGTGGTCTTGGCAGTAAAAGCACTGAGTCCTAACCACTGGACCACCAGGGAATTCTTAACCATCTTGATTTCTCTCTAGAAATGGGTATACTTTAGTGCTATATCAATAGACTGAAGAAGTTTACATACTTCTGCATAAATTTATGTAACTTTCATCAACTTTTCTAGTTCTTCTGTATATAAGTATATATTTTCATCATATAATTAGCTCTTACTTCTACCGGAGATAATTATTCCCTTTTAAATTGAATAAACATAATTAAATAACATTTTAACTAATTACCCAATGAGAAAAGTTGTATATGCAGCAGTTAAAATGAATCAAGTGAAGAAAGTCCATTTCTTGAAGGTTTCTCAGTTTTTTGTTGTTCGTTTGTTTTGCCTTTAACAGATACTCTAGTTTTAGATCTAAGGGCCTAGGACAGAGAAAGGGTTTTCCAGTTCAGTCACTTCGGGTAGTGGCTGACAGTTGAATTATTTTTCCTGATTCAAATAAAAAAAATGAGGCTTCTCTTGTGGCTCAGACGGTAAAGAATCGGCCTGCAACTCAGGAGACCCAGGTTTGATCCCTGGGTTGAGAAGATCCCTAGAGAAGGAAATGGCCACCCACTCCAGTATTCTTGCCTGGAGAATCCCATGGACAGAGAAGCCTGGAAGGCTATAGTCCATTGGGTTACAAAGAGTCAGACATGACTGAACAACTAACACAAATAAAAAATGGTAACCAACCCCATATAAGAGCATTCTATATATTTATTCTATTAATACAGATATTTTCACTTGTGTTAAATATGCTCCTTAAAAAAAAAACTTATGTAAGTAAAACATGTACAGAGTAAAGTTTACAAGTATTATATGTACCTCTTAGTTTCACAAAGTGAATATATCCATGGAACCATCATCCAGATTAATAAATAGACTGTCACAGGCATTGCAATTTTATCCATTCAAGTAGGAGTATATTGAAATCTTACTGGGATTTTAATGAATATCTCCCTGAAAAATAATAAGATTGTGTGTTTTTCATATATCCATTAACCATTTGGATATCCTCTTTGTGAAGTGCTTCCTCAGGTCTTTTGTTCATTTTTCCAATGGGATTTCTGTCTTTTCTTGCTGATGTTTAGAAATTCTTTATATATTCTGCATACAAATCCTTTTTGAGCTGTCACACTTGTTACTCTGTTTTTTGACTTAAAATTCTTTTGATGAAAAGAAGTTCTTACTCTCAATGTAATCTTTCCATCTTTGTTTAATACTTTTTTGTTATATATATATAATTTTCTAAAAATTTAAAGTAACTATATCAAAGTTTTGAAGATATTCTTTCATGTTATCACATAGAATTTTGTGATATTTTAGACTTAGATATATAATTCATATGGGATTAATTTTTTGGATGTGATATAAGATTTGCTTTTCATGGTATGTTTCTATCTTATTTATTGACACCATTTATTAAAAAGACATCCTTATTGTACTGAACTATGATGTCTCTTTTCAGCAAACCAAGTATTTTTATAGTTCAAACAATGTCAGAAATGTATTTAAAAGAGACAGTATCTATCATTAACATTGTCAGCCACATTTAGTATGCAGTAACAGTGATATTTTAGCAGTAAATGTTAAAATGTTAAACCCTAATAACATGTTCTTTTTAACCTTTCTTGTATCAAAGTGACAATCTGATGAAAGCTTTCAACATTATTCACAGGAAAATGCACATTACACAGAAGTTTTGAGTACAATTTTAAAGTTGTTTGTGAACATCTTATAGCCTATGTATTCTGATTTATGAACCCCTGAGCTATAATATTCCATGAATAAATGATGCTATTTGACTGTATAACATGAGAATTAAAATGTAATCTTTAGAGAGAGAAGAATGGAGGCAGTGAGTAATTTTTGAGCTTGTAGGTTTTTCACAAAACATTTAACTTTGTGGTGTAAGTGTCTCATACCTAAATAACATACATTCATTCTTGTTCAGCAAGTTGATATTTACTCTATACTATGAACCTAAAACAAAAGAAAGAATGCTGAGTTTGGTGTTTAGTATGAGAAATCAATCAAACAGTAACTTATCTTTTGCAATAAAATTATATGAAAAAGTCAGAAGTTGTTCTAAAAAGCATGCATTGAGTAACCTAAGCTAAACTGTGGATATTAGGGGTTGTTGTTGTGGTAGTGGTGGTGGTGGTGGGCAAGAGGCAGAGAAGTCTTGCTTAAGAAAGGAATATTTTACTTGGAGTCTGAATGATGAATACGAAATTACTATACAGGGTAGGTGGGTACAGAACATTTCAGAAAGAAGTAGCATCAGGTAAAATGCCCATGAAGTAGGCAAAAATCATGGTCCGTTTGAGAAGAAAATAGCTGGTCTAAGCTGTTGATGCATGCAAAACAAGGAAGGTGCAATGTCCAGCAAGTTTAGAGAGGCAGGCAAAATTGAGGCATTTCTTGAAGAGCAATGGGAAGCCTATATAGACTGGGGAGGTCAGTGTAGCCAAGAATTGAAAGTGCTTGACTTTTGATCAGATCAGTCAAGACAAAGAAAAGTGATAGGATATGAAAGAAACTGGACTTCTCAGGTGGGTCTAGTGCTAATGAACTCACCCCCTAATGCAGGAGACGTAAGAGATGTGGTTTGACTCCTGGGTCCGGAAGATCCCCTGGAGGAAGGCATGTCAACCCACTCCAAATATTCTTACCTGTAGAATATCATGGACAGAGGGCCTTGGTGGGCTATAGTCTGTAGGGTCACAACAAGTTGGACACGACTGAAGTGACTTAGCACACACAAGAAAGAAATTGAACTGGGGAAAACTCAGGATTTGGTGAGATAAACATTTGCTTTCTGGGAAGCAAAGAAGGGAAGTCTCAAAAACTATTTCTTAATTTTGGGTTAAACCATTGAGATAGGAACCACAGTAAGCCATGACAAATGGGTGAAATTTTTTCTTTCCTTTTTAATGGACAGAATGCAGAGATCATGCATTTAGTTTTGGATTTGTTGACTTAAACTGATTGTGAGGCAGCTACACAATGAGACTGAGTTGACAATATATAGATTGTTCTGAAGACAGGAAAATAGTATGACCAGAAGCTGTACATTTGGAAATCAGAGGAACTTAGATGACATTTAAGGGTAAGTGTGAAAAACTGTCAAGAAAGGCCCTGCAGGATATGTATTAAGAGAGTGGTCTTTATTTTTCCTGATTCAAATTGACTCTGCTTAAAATCAGCTGATGAAATATACTTTCACTTGAGAGAAAATATATAATAGTTCTCTTGGTCACTGATAATTTATCAAGATAGTTTAGTAGGCTCAGAGGTCTAAGCAGAATTCATAGACTTTCCATTAAGAAATTAAGAAATGGCAATTCTGAAAATACATTTTATCCAAATCATCATGAAAAGGAAACATCTACTTTTCTTAAAATCAGAATTTGACACCCTCCAGTGATTATGGTGAAGAAGTGAAGTTGCTCAGTCGTGTCCAACTCTTTGCGACCCCATGGACTGTAGCCTACCAGGCTTCTCAGTCCATGGGATTTTCCAGGCAAGAATACTGGAGTGGGTTGCCATTTCCTTCTCCAGGAGATCTTCCCCACCCAGGGATCGAATCCGGGTCTCCTGCATTGTAGGCAGACGCTTTACCCTCTGAGCCACCAGGGAAGCTTGGTAACTATGCATTATTTCTGTAGGAAGATATGTATGTGTATGTAAATTAAACTGGATATTAAATATCCGAATGCATATCTATACTACTTTGTCTTTAGCTTTTCTCCATCAAAATCTCATAATTTTATAAATATTGTTTAATGCAATGATACACAAATATTTATAAGATTAGACTGTCCAGCTGTCTCCAGAACTAGGGAAATGAGTCCTGAGACAATGGGCTATGGGACAAAATATGCTATTTTAGGGGAAGCGGGTAATCAGAAGAAGTTCAGAAATGGATGGCTGAACATCTGTAGGTTGCAGTTACCATAATGACCCTGTAGCTGCTAAAAAATAAACATGCTACTACTTCACAGTTTTGCCTACGATTAATCCTGTCCCATCCAGTACCTGGCACACAGAATGCCAACCATTGGGTAATTAGCACAAACTTTTTTAACCTTGGTACTATTGACATTTTTGCTGGAAAATTATTTCTTCTGTGTTATGTCTTATGTTGGGTGCTCTCCTGCACATTGCTAACTAACATCCCACTTGAAGCCAGTGACATCCCCACCTTAGTTATGACAGCAAAAATATCTCCAGATATTACCATATGTCTGGGGAGTGGAGTGGTTTGAAAGGGACAGTTTTCACTCAAGAACCACTGATTTATTGAATGAGCAAACATTTCCTTTCTGATAGATATTGACTATTCTGAGTCCTTTTTGTCTTCCCCACCTATGTCAGGGAGGGTGGAAGTGTCTTGGTCTCTGGACAGTATGAGAGGAAGAGCATCTTGGTCACCCTGTGGTCAGAGGCATAGGTCAGAGTTCAAGTCAGGTGCGGATGGCACACGCGTAGTGAGTAATGAGACAGGGTTCAAAGCTTTGGATTGTCTCTCAGCCAGTCGAGGTTCATCCGGGTCACACACACATGCCCATTTTATATCTTCAAGGCTTATGAAAGAAGGTTTTCACAAGATGACAGTGGAACCCTTGTGAGATATCTTAGTAGATAGGTCAGAGATTGACTCTAGAGGTTAAAAGTTACCATTTAATTAACTCCTTTCTCTTTTAGGTCAAATTACTTACAAAGAACAGTCTGAAAAATAAGGGAGTAAAACTGCCATTTCATGAGCATGAAGTTTCCTTTGAAAACAAAATTTAATGACCAAAAAAGAAGTACTTATGAACGTTCAGTTTGAATTGACTTATATATGTGACTAGTAATATCATCTGACATATTTCTATTCTTGCTAGTCCCATATACTGAATAGATCTGCAGATATCTGCCATACAAAACTAAGGATTATAGAGCACTCAGCTGAGGCTGCAAGTCTTCATAGAGTCTCTGCTTTGCACATGCCTTCTAACTTGTAAGGCTTACATGGAAGGAGGCAGAGTATATGCTTATACATGAAGGATGGTTTCTTAGAATAGCTCTGTCTGGAGGAAGAAAAGAGTGTGCTCTTCACCAGGATTTCTGCTGGGGTCTTCGACCATAGCTAATTCAAATCTCTGTAAACTTCTAAAAAACAGAGCTAAGCTGGATACTGGCACAACATGCCATAGTCTAGCAGCCAAGTGGAAACGTGTATTGTTATGACAATAGAGGGATATAAAATCATGCTGCCTGCCAGCAGGAGTGGGAACCTAGTGACCTAAATGAACTCAACCAGAAATCCATTAAATGATTTAATTTTTGGTTCATCCAGCTATTGATTATACTTATAGAGCTGGGGCAGCAGCAGTAGCAATATCAAAAGCAGCAATGAAAGCCTGAGTAGAATTATTAAGAGCATATAACTACCGTATAAGGTGAGTAGATGTCTGATACGAAGGGGCTACAATAACTAGAACAATAATTTTCTGACAACGCTGATTTATTCCCTGTGCAATGGAAAAAATAGATTTCTACAGACTGTTCATGTCAAAACATCAGAATATACCAGGTGTCTCAACATCTGAATGCACTGTGATGTTCAATATCTTTTGCCTTTCAAGAAAAGACTAAAAACAAATGAACAATAGATTCGTGTACAGCAGGCCATGAGATCTTTCACGCTGGACAGGCTGGGTAGGGTACAAATCCTGCATGAAATGGGAGTGACAATATGTAGCTGTTGAAGGCTCACATTCACATTAAGAATATTGAATGTAGAACCTGTTCACAGATGTGAACTCAACTGTGTCGTAATATTTGTATAGTAACAGAGAAATCTCTCTTTTTTTTTTTTTTCTGGTGCTGTACTACAAGCAAGCTGGAATTCTTGCTTTAAAACACAATTCACAAGCAAGCAAACAAAATATAAGCCTCTGTCTTAGGAAGTGAAAAAACAGAATTATGAAAAACTTTTTACAATAATTTAAGGTACTGAGAAGGGAAACATGGGTAGAATTTCACTAAAATCCATTTCAGTTTTTTTTTTTTTTTCATTTATTTTTATTAGTTGGAGGCTAATTACTTCACAACATTGCAGTGGGTTTTGTCATACATTGACATGAATCAGCCATGGCATTTCAGTTTTATAGAAGAAGTTTTAAAATATTCATAGAGCTTATAATTTTAACTTTTTTTTTTCTTTTCACTAAGAATAAAACAAAGGGAGAATCCAACAGTTTGGGCATTGAGGACTATATTCTCACTAGTGTTGTATGGAAAGAAGGATAGAATAAAGGTTCATGTGATTGTGATGTTCTGTTTCAATGACTCAAGACAGAGGGAGTTTTGTCTTTGGTTTTCACTAGCTATAACTGGAGCAAAAGCAGAAATAAGTAACCTAAAAGCTGCTAAATTATGACAGAGTTCAATTTTTTTGCAAGTATGAGGTTTACCTGTACTCAATCCAAATATAGAAGAGAAGATTTTTAGAATCAACTATTTCCTATTCTTTCCATTTTCAAATGAATATTATTAGTCACCAGAAATAAAGTGCAATAAATAATTCTGAGGTTCAGCTCAAACTTCTTGGCCTCTACAACACCTGCCTTGGTTCTGAAGGCAGAAATGACTCTGGTTTCTGGTGTTACATTCTGGTCCAAATCCTTCTATTGCTCTTGGTTACATTCCACTAGTATGAGTAACAGCAAGAATAATATTAACAGTCATAGTTTTAGTCATTGGGGAATCCTTTGCTTTGCAGAGACTACAGATTTTCACATTATTTGTTCCTCCAGAGAAAGGACATTCATAGAAACAATAAATGAAATGAAATTTAGTTTCAGAACTAAGGAGTGAAACTAGATATGTGTACTTATTAGTAATTGCAGTGATTAAGTCTGAAGAGACAGATTTTCTGAATTCAAATAATGCCTTTGCAACTTACAAGTTCTAAGATCATGGGAAATGTATTTCTTTTCTGTCTCTGTATTGACCTCATCTGTAAAATGATGCTGATAATTCATTGAACTTCTAGGATTATTGTGAGAGTTAAATACACTTTTTTTCCTGGCACATAGTAAGTGCTCAATTAGTGTCAACTATTTTTGTTTACCATTGCTATATCTTATGTCTTTGGGTACAGTTCAGACATTTTGAAGAGGGCTAGTTTGGAAATTCCTGGGTGGAAACATAATGGAAAATTGTGATTCATTTTAACTCTTGAACCAAAATGAAAATATAAAAGAAAACTAAGATGTGTTGTTAGAACAAGATCCAGTTTCCCCCATGGTCAGTCTCTCTCTTTAGGAAGTTTCCATAAGCCTCTTATCCTTAATCATCAGAGGGCAGACAGAATGGAAATCACAATCACAGAAAACTAACCAAACTGATCACATGGACCACAGCTTTGTCTAACTCAATGAAACCATGAGCCATGTGTTGTAGGTCCACCCAAGATGGACAGGACACAGTGGAGAGTTCTAATAAAACATGGTCCACTGGAGGAGAGAATGGCAAGCCACTTCAGTTATTCTTGCCTTGAGAAACTCATGAACAGTATGACAGGGCAAAAGAAATATGACACTGAAAGATGATCTCTCCAGGTCTGTAGGTGCCCAGTATGCTACTGGAGATGAGTGGAGAAATAACTCTGGAAAGAATGAAGAGATGAAGCCAAAGAGAAAACAATGCCCAGTTGTGAATGTGACTGGTGATGGAAGTAAAGTCCAGTTCTGTAAAGAACAATACTGCATAGGAACCTGGAATGCTAGATCCATGAATCAAGGTAAATTGGAAGTGGTCAAATGGGAGATGGCAAGAGTGAATATTAACATTTTAGGTATCAGTGAACTAAGATGGACTGCTGCTGCTGCTAAGTCGCTTCAGTCATGTCCGACTCTCTGCGACCCCATAGACAGAAGTCCACCAGGCTCCCCCGTCCCTGGGATTCTACAGGCAAGAACACTGGAGTGGGTTTCCATTTCCTTCTCCAATGCATGAAAGTGAAAAGCAAAAGTGAAGTTGCTCAGTCATGTCCAACTCTTAACGACCCCATGGACTGCAGCCTATCTGTGGGATTTTCCAGGCAAGAGTACTGGAGTGGGGTGCCATTGCCTTCTCCAAAAATGGACTGGAATGGGTTAATTTAATTCAGATGATCATTATATCTACTACTGTGAGCAAGAATCCCTTGGAAGAAATGGAGTAGGCCTCATAGTCAACAAGAGTCTGAAATGTAGTACTTGAGTGCAATCTCAAAAATGACAGAATGATCACTGTTCATTTCCAAGGCAAACCATTCAGTATCACAGTGATCCAAGTCTATGCCCCAACCCATAATGACAAAGAAGATGAAGTTGAACATTTCTATGATGACCTACAAGAACTTCTAGAACTAACACCAAAGAAAGATGTCATTTTCATCATAGGGGACTAGAATGCAAAAGTAGGAAGTCAGTCAGGAGATATCTGGAGTAACAGGCAAGTTTGACCTTGGAGTACAAAATGAAGCAAGGCAAAGGCTAACAGAATTTTGCCAAGGGAACACACTGGTCATGGCAAACACGCTCTTCCAATGACTCAAGAGACGACTCTACACATGGACATCACCAGATAGTCAATACTGAAATCAGATTGATTATATTCTTTGCAGCCAAAGATGGAGAAACTCTATATAGTCTGTGAAAATATAGAGCTGACTGTGGCTTAGATCATGAACTCCTTATTGGCAAATTCAGACTTAAATTGAAGAAAGTAGGGAAAACCACTTGACCATTCAGCTATGACCTAAATCAAATCCCTTATGATTATAGAATGGAAGTAATAAATAGGTTCAAGGGATTAGATCTGATAGACAGAGTGCCTGAAATTCTATGGACAGTGGTTCATAACATTGCACAGGAGGCAGTTATGAAGACCATCCCCAAGAAAAAGAAATGCAAAAAGGCAAAATGTTTGTCTGAGGAGTCCTTACAAATAGCTGAGAAAAGAAGAGAAGTGAAAGGCAAAGGAGATAAAGAAACATATACCCATCTGAATGCAGAGTTCCAAAGAGAGCAAGGAGAGATAAGAAAGCCTTCCTCAGTGATCAATGCAAAGAAATAGAGGAAAACAATAGAATAGAAAGACTAGAGATCTCTTCAAGAAAATTAGAGATACCAAGGGAACATTTCATGAAAAGATGCACACCATAAAGGAAAGAAATGCTATGGATGTAACAGAAGCAAAATATATTAAGAAAAGGTGACAAGAATACACAGAACTATACACAAAAGTTCTTCATGACCCAGATAACCACAATGGTGTGATCACTCACCTAGAGCCAGACATCCTGGAGTCTGAAGTCAAGTAGTCCTCAGGAAACATCACTTTGAACAATGATAGTGGAGGTGATGGAATTCCAGTTGACCTATTTCAAATCCTAAAAGATGATGCTGTTAAAGTGCTGCACTCATTATGCCAGCCAATTTGGAAAACTCAGTGGTTGCCACAGGACTGGAAAAGATCATCTTCATTCCAGTCCCAAAGAAAGGCAATGCCAAACAATGTTCAAACTACCACACAATTGCACTCATCTCACATGCTAGCAAAGTAATGCTCAGAATTCTCTAAGCAAGGTTATGTGAACTGAGAACTTCCAGATGTTCAAGCTGGATTTAGAAAAGACAGAGAAACCAGAGATCAAATTGCCAACATCCCTTGGATCATAGAAAAAGCACAAGAGAGTTCCAGAAAAAAACACCTACTTCCGCTTTATTGACTATGCCAAAGCCTTTGACTGTGTGTATCACAACAAACTGTGGAAATTTCCTCAAGAGATGTGAATACCAGACCACTTTACCTGTCTCCTGAGATATCTGTATGCAGGTAAGAAACAACAGTTAGAACAGGACATGGAACAATGTACTGGTTCCAAATTGGGAAAGGAGTACATTAAGGCTGTATATTGTTACCCTGCTTATTTAACGTATATGCAGAGTACATCATGTAATATGCCGGGCTTGATTAATCACAAGCTGGAATCAAGGTTGCAGGCAGAAATATAAATAAATAGTGACCGACTCTTTTCTTGGGCTCCAAAAGCACTGCAGATGGTGACTACAGCCATGAAATTAAAAGACGCTTGCTCCTTGGAAGAAAAGCTATGACCAACCTAGGCAGCTTTTTAAAAAGCAGAGGCATTACATTGCCAACAAATGTCCTTCTAGTCAAAGCTATGTTTTTTCCAGTAGTCATGTATGGATGTGAGTTGGACCATAAAGACAACCAAGTGCTGAAGAATTGATGCTTTTGAGCTATGGTATTGGAGAAGACTCTTGAGAGTCCCTTGGAGTGAATGGAGATCAAACAAGTCAATCCTAAAGGAAATCAGTCCTGAATATTCATTGGAAGGACTGATGCTGAAGCTGAAACTCCAATATTTTTGCTACCTGATACCAAGAACTGACTCATTGGAAAAGACCCTTTTGCTGGGAAAGATTGAAAGCAGGAGGAAGAGGGGATGACAGAGAGTGAGATGGTTGGATAGCATCACCGGCTCCATGGATATGAGTTTGAGCAAGGTCTGGGAGTTAGTGATGGACAGGGAAGCCTTGCTTGCTGCAGTCCATGGGGTCACAGAGTCGGACACAACTGAGCGACTGAACTGAATTGAAGATGTGTTGAGGGCTTGCTATTCACAGATATTTTGACATGTGTTGTTTCATTTAATACTCATATTAAGGCTGTAAGGGAGATTTTGTTACCAATTTAGAACTGAGAAGATCTAAAGTGAGAAGAGTATAAAGTTATTAAAATTCATGCATAGTAGCATTAGGGTTTGTACCCAAACATGCTGAGCAAGGTTCTTTCCACTTCCTAACACAGGGCTCCTTCCACTTCATGCTTTCCATTGTTTCTGGCTCCACAATGCACTTGAGTCTTGGAATGTCCAGTCTCTGCCAGTCACAGAGCTATTCCAACAGGATAGCTCCAGGCTGTGATTATTCAAAGACAACAATTTGAGGGATGAAATTGATAGATGTGATTTAAATGGAGGTACTTCCTTTTATACCTACTCCCTTTTAAGGTCCCAGACGCTATGTAAACTCCTGGCAAAACTCTAAGCAGCAGTGACCAATAGTCTGTCTTGTACCTGACAGTGGTTTGATAGCCTGAAACCAGCTCAGACTTTAGAGATGATGGACTAGTGTATCCAAAGGCTCATTATCCATTTTAGAGCTCTTAGACCTAAATAAGTCTTATGCAGCTCTAAAGTACGTCTCGCAGAAAATAGCAGTGTGTGACTAGGTTAGTTTAAGAAAACTGTGGCGAGTGCTGCATCAGATGGGATTGGGGAATAGTTTCCAAGTGAGGTCGTCTGATTGCTGGAGGTGGTTACCTGTAAAACCACGTGGTGGGCATGTTGATAAAGATGCTGAAGCTGCATCCAAAGACAGAGGGACTGCTGTCATCAATTAATAACATTTGTCAGAGGTTTGGAATGGGGAATCGTTATCATGCAAACTGCCTCTCTGTCACTTCTGAGCTAGAAGCAGTGACAGGATCTGCAGTCAGTCTGGATGTGACTTTTGTCATCTGTGAATTATTTTTGCAGTCTCCTTGCTGCTCAGGTGGGCCTCCTTTCCTCACTAATCTTTAAGTACTCCTCCTGAAGTTGTATGCTGTCTTGAAATAACTCTTCTTTGGCCAAGTAGCTACATTATTCTGCCAAAAGCAACAAAAATTATTTTCTGAGAAGAAATGCCCCCACACCAATGTATTTAATTTGTTTTCAAGAGTGTTGGAAATTTCTCTTAGAATCTACACTGTATTACCAGTATAAATAGCACATATTTAAGTAATGGCAGTAAATTATGAAAACAACAACAAGGAACATTTTAATAGCTTAAACTGTTGATTTGAAGAATGAGCCAATATTTCTACATTCTACTGGGCAAAATCATCCTATGAATATAGAATTGTATGAAACTAATTTTTGCAATCAGGATCTCTAAAATTTGTTGTGTTTTATTTTGATTTTACTGTTCATGGCTCATTTCCCAGGAATATATTAAATGATGGAAAGACTAATGCTGTGGGGAGTTTTAAGGACTTTTATTTCTACATTGACTGATATATTCTTAACCTTGAATGATATTGATCCATATTTAATATAAAAGTGGGTATATTCTTTCTCAGAATATCTCAAGTTGGGCATTAGCAATTCAAAAAACAACAGTCCTTATATCAACTGCAAATGTGTTGTTTCAGATGTTAAATGATGGATTAAAGGCAGAAATTAGTAAAAAAAAGCTAAGATGGCATTTCAGTATAGAGACATATTAAGCATTTGAGAAAATACATGTGTCTTTCTTAAATACTATTTTTTTTTCTTTAACACTATCTTGCATTTGCTTACTTAAGCACTAAACAACTCTAAGGAAAATAAACAACAGTTTTATTACAAATGTTGTATTGTTATATACATACATATCCATACAGAATTGTCTTTTAACATGTGAAGATTTTAAATTATTCACTTTGAAGGCAAACCATTAATATCACAGTGATCCAAGTCTATATCCCAACCACAAATGCTGAAGAAGCTGAACGGTTCTATGAAGACCGACAAGAACTTCTGGAACTAACACCAAAAAAAAAAAAAAAGTACTTTTCATCATAGGGGACGGGAATGCAAAAGTAGGAAGTCAAGAGATACCTCAAATAACAGGCAAGTTTGGCCTTGGAGTGCAAATTGAAGCAGGGCAAAGGCTAAGAGAGTTTAGCCAAGAGAAAGCACTGGTAATAGCAACACAAGAGAAGACTCCATACATGGACATCACTAGATGGTGAATACTGAAATCATATTGATTATATTCTTTGCAGCCAAAGATGGAGAAGCTCTATACAGTCAGCAAAAACAAGACTGGGAGCTGACTGTGGCACAGACCATGAACTCCTTATTGCCAAATTCAGACTTGAATTGAAGAAAGTAGGGAAAACCACTAGACCATTAAGGTATGACCTAAATCAAATCCCTTACGATTATACAGTGGAGGTGACAAATAGATTCAAGTGATTAGATCTGATAGACAGAGTGCCTGAAGAACTATGGATGGAAGTTTGTGACATTGTATAGGAGGCACTGATCAAGACCATCCCCCCCAAAAAATAAATGCAAAAGGCAAAATGGTTGTTTGAGGAGGCCTTACAAATAACTGAGAAAAGAAGATAAGTGAAAGGCAAAGGAGAAAAAGAAAGATAAACCCAACTGAATGCAGAGTTCCAAAGAATAGCAAGGAGATATAAAAAAAGCCTTTCTCAGTGATCAATGCAAAGAAATAGAGGAAATCAATAAAATGGAAGGACTAGAAATCTCTTCAGGAAAATTAGAGATACCAAGGGAACATTTCATGAAAAGGTGGGCACAATAAAGGAAAAAAATAGTATGGATCTAGCAGAAGTAGAAGATATTAAGAAAAGGTAACAAGAATACACAGAAGAACTGTACAGAAAAGATCTTAATGACCCAGATAACCATGATGGTGTGATCACTCACCTAGAGCCAGATATCCTGGAGTGTGAAGTCAAATGGGCCTTAGGAAGTGTCCCTACAAACAAAGCTAGTGAAGTGATGGAATTCCAGTTGAGCTATTTCAAATTCTAAAAGATGATGCTGTTACAGTGCTGCACTCAATATGCCAGCTAATTTGGAAAACTCAGCAGTGGCTATAGGACTAGAAAAGGTCAGTCTTCATTCCAGTCCAAAAGAAAGGCAATGCCAAAGACTGTTCAAACAACTGCACAATTGCACTCATCTCACATGCTAGCAAAGTAATGCTCAAAATTCTCCAAGCAAGGTTTCAACAGTATGTGAATGGAGAACTTCCAGTTGTTCAAGCTGGATTTAGAAAAGGCAGAGGAACAAGAGATCAAATTGCCAACATTCTTTGGATCTTAGAAAAAGCAAGAGAATTCCTGAAAAACATATGCTTTATTGACTATGTCAAAGCCTTTGACTGTTGTGGATCACAACAAACTGTGGAAAATTCTTTAAGAGATGGGACTACCAGACCACCTTACCTGCCTCCTGAAAAATCTGTATTCAGGTCAAGAAGCAACAGTTAGAACCGGACACAGAACAACAGACTGGTTCAAAGTTGGAAAGGAGTATATCAAGGCTATATATTGTCACCTTGCTTATTTAACTTATATGCTGAATACATCATGTGAAATGCCAAGCTAGATGAAGCACAAGCTGGAATCGAGGTTGCAGACAGAAATATAAAAAACCTCAGATATGCATATGACACTACTCTTATGGCAGAAAGTGAAGAGGAACTGTAGATCCTCTTGATGAAAGTGAAAGAGGAGAGTGAAAAACCTCTCCTCTTGGTTGGTTTAAACTCAACATTCAGAAAACTAAGATCATGGCATCTGGTCCCATCACTTCATGGCAAATTGATGGCGAAACAATGGAAACAGTGACAGACTTATTTTCTTGGGCTCCAAAATCACTGAAGATGGTGACTGTAGTCATGAAATTAAAAGACACTTGCTCCTTGGAAGAAAAGTTATGACCAACCTAGATAGCATATTAAAAAACAGAGACATTTGCCAACAAATGTCCTTCTAGTCAAAGCTATGGTTTTTCCAGTAGTCATGTATGGATATGAGAGTTGGACTATAAAGAAAGCTGAGTGCCAAAGAATTGATGCTTTTGGACTGTGGTGTTGGAGAAGACTCTTGAGAGTCCCTTGGAGGGCAAGGAGATCCAACCAGTCAATCCTAAAGGAAATTAGTCCTGAATATACTGAAAGGACTGGTGCTGAAGCTTCAATACTTTGGCCACTTGATGGGAAGAACTGATTCATTGGAAAAGATTCTGACGGTGGGAAAGGTTGAAAGCAGGAGGAGAAGAGGATGACAGAGGATGAGATGGTTGGATGGCATCACCAACTGGATGGACATGAGTTTCAGCAAGCTCCAGGAGTTGGTGATGGACAAGGGAGCCTGGGATGCTGCAGTCCATGGGGTTGCAAAGAGTTGGACACCTCTGAGCAACTGAACTGAACTGAGAAGTGAATTACTTTTCTAAAGTACAATAATTATGAATAAGTAAATTCCATTTACTTCTAAATTATAAGCCTTTCTTCTGTACTGGGTTCATCACACCTATAGATGGAGAAATGCTTTGAAATTAAGTTGACTACTAATGTGACCCATGACTATAGAAGTCAGCATTCCCATCCTTTGCCTGCAAATCAGAAAAAGAGCAATGACAAGAATGGAAAACAAAAGACCAAAAGCTTGTAAAAATGGTGTGCAATTAACCTGGGAGACAGAAATAATGCACATACTCCAAAATATATCTAGGAACTGCCCTGAACATCTGAGATCTGGTGAAACCATGAAGAAGACTCAAAGTAAAGAAGACTCGTTAAAGGGAGAGTTAATGGGAAGAAGTACAAAACAAAACTAGAGCATCCAGGAAAAAACCTTTAGAAAATGGAAGCAAATAAATACTGCCTAACATGGCAAATGCTTTGTTCTTTGTTTTCACATTGTTCTTGGACTTAGGCTAAGCAAGGCTAGAGGCAGAAGCATTTCTGGATTCAGCTTGTCCCTAAGGAGATGAGGTGGACCTACACAGAGAGGGCAGTGATTTCAGGAAGCAGTGTGCCTGTGTTTGTGGCAATAGAGGAAGAACAGCTATAGACCTACAGTCTGGTCAGTCAACCAAGAGTCATCTGGAGAAACTTCAGTGAAAAGACTGGAAATCAGTGCTCGGTATATCTAATTCTAGCACAAAGATCAAAGTAAATGTGGAAATTAGAATCATAGTGAAAGAAAGTGAAAGAGTTAGTCACCCAGTCACATCTGACTCTTTGCGATCCCATGGACCATAGCCCACCAGGTTCCTCCATCCATGGGATTCTCTAGGCCAGAATACTTGAGTGGGTTGCCATGCCCTACTCCAAGGGATCTCCCAGACACAGGTATCAAACCTACATTTCTTAGGTCTTCTGCATGGGTAGGTGGGTTCTTTACCGTTAGGCCAGAATCATGGTATAAAATGTAAATCTCATTTGTTTTAACCGAAATAATAATTTCACTGATAATCATTGGGAAAGGAAGGATGGACGAAGGTGGGAATAAATGTGTTTGATAATGGCTTCTGAATCTCAAGTTTTTATTTAAAATGGAGAATGTATTAGGTTGAACTATATGGAATTGCCATCTTACAATCCCCAAACATTTGAATATCAGAAATCTCAGAGTTCAAACCATACCTAAGGTACTCTCAACCTGAAAGACTCTATTTTGATCTCTGCCACTTGTAAGATAAAAACCCACCTCTAATTACAATTGTAACTTATCTTTGATTGTAAGACAAATTTCAGTTTTAGAGATATTAGTATGTGAAAAGATTTACAAGTGAAAATGACCCTGATGCTGGGAAAGATGAAAGGCAAAAGGAGAAGAGGGTCGCATAGGATAAGATGTCTGGATGGTATCACTGACTCAATGGACATAAACTTGGGAGATAGTGAGGGACAGGGAAGCCAGATGTCCTGCAGTCCATGGGGTCACAAAGAGTTGGACACAACTTAGGGACCAAAAATTTGGAATGATGGACTAAAGGGTTTAAAGCAACAGACAATTACAGCTCAGTTCAGCTCAGGCTGACAGATGTTTTTACTAGACAGACACTCCCAAGACTTGAGAGCAGTCTGACCCCAAAGGACGCATCATAATGACCTCTCTTGGCTTCCCTCTTTTTATACTGCCTGTCTCCTTTTGGTTGTGCCCTGTGCAAAACAGGGCTTGTACACACCACCAGTTTAGAAAGGGGATACAAATGGGCATACACTCAAGGCTGACTGACAATTGCAAGTTATGTAACAGTAGGCTCTGTTGTGTATGTGCTCCCATAATTCCATCTGTTATAATCAGATGTGTGTATGTGAGAATGTTCATGAACCCTTAATGGGCTCCTAGCTGCCTAAGGATACCTGAGGAAGTGCATGTGGTTAGTTTGTATCCATTGTGTGCCTAGGGTGCAGTGCAGGAGTTGGAAAAGTCTCTGGTTATTTTTGTAGCATATCTGAGAGTTCTCCTGGGTGTGTCTAGGATGGGGTTCAGAGATCAGCTTACATCCTTTACCACTAGGCCACCCCTCAGTTGCTCATGCCTAACTTCAGAAAACTAAGATCATGGCATCCGGCCCCATCACTTCATGGCAAATAGATGCGGAAACAGTGGAAACAGTGGCTGACTTTATTTTTTTGGCTTCCAAAATCACTGCAGATGGTGATTGCAGCCATGAAATTGAAACACGCTTACTCCTTGGAAGGAAAGTTATGACCAACCTAGACAGCATATTAAAAAGCAGAGACATTACTTTGTCAACAAAGGTCCGTCTAGTCAAGGCTGTTTTTTTCCAGTAGTCATGTATGGATGTGAGAGTTGGACTATAAAGAAAGCTGAGTGCCAAAGAATTGATGCTTTGGAACTGCAGTGTTGGAGAAGACTCTTGAGAGTTCCCTGGACAGCAAGGAGATCCAACCAGTCCATCCTAAAGGAGGTCAGTCCTGGATGTTCATTGGAAGGACTGATGTTGAAGCTGAAACTCCAAAACTTGGCCACCTGATGTGAAGAACTGACTCATTTGAAAATACCCGAGGCTGGGGAAGATTGAGGGCGGGGGGGGAAGGGGACAACAGAGGATGAGATGGCTGGATGGCATCACTGACTCAATGGACATGGGTTTGAGCAAACTCCGGGAGTTGGTGATGGACAGGGAGGCCTGGCATGCTGCGATTCATGGGATCACAAAGAGTCGGACACGACTGAGCTGAGCTGAACTGAACTGAACTGAACTTCCTACCTAATGGTGAGACTCTTCGATTCAGTAAAACACTGTAAGAGAAGAATAAAGCCTATGTTACAGCCAAAAGAAAACATAAAATGCTATTAAAAAGTATTCTGTGATAGAAGGAAGCAGAAAAATGCTAATTTTATCACTTCTTATAACAGAGAGCAAATAGATATGACAAAATATAAAGCACTATGGGTATGCACAAATTATAAATTAATTATAATGATCACCAATTCATCAAAAATACTATGCTATCTAAATATCAGAAGAGGTAAATGTACTGTAATGTAATACAAACAGAAAATGAATCAAGTGACAAAATTTATTCTGTACTCAAACAGAGCACACTAATACACTAAGTTAGATGTCACTGGTCATCAAGGACTTACCACAGTGCAGTAATCCAGACACCCTGGCTTCTTTGCTCTTAGGGTTCTGTTATCTCCTGGGGCTTCATCATCATTTGTCACCAGCCAAGGAAGGAATGCAGAGGAGATGCAAATTCTTCTTAAAAGCCTGAGCTGGGAGAAAGATCACATCACTTTCCTTCACATTCCATTGGCTCTGAAATCTCTCCTTTGGGTACATCCTTGATGAGAAGCTAGGGAGTGTTGAGTTGAGCTAGGTTCTCAGGGTAAGAGGGGGAAGAAATTGGTGAACATTTTATAGTCTCTGTCATAGCCTTCAGCTCAAAAAGTGTGAAAGGGGATTGCAAAGTAATCTAATAAAAATTAAAACAATAGAGAAAGATGAAAATAAGGGATTAATGAATTTGAAAAAAATTACAGAGCTAATCAGTAAACTCCTAAAGCAGGAGAGGTTGTATATATGCTCCTTTTAAGTTAAAAAAGAATGGGTCATTAAGAATATATGTTTGAACTACTGGTATGAGCATAAAGCAATGCTGGAAGGATAGAAACAAAACTAGTGAAAGTGGCTACTGTGCTTATTTGAAGGGATGGGGATTGGGTGAAAGGAAAAGGTATTAGGATCTTTTTATTGTGCATACATTTATATTATTTTCACTTCTGGACCATGTGAACATACTGCTTACTTGAAAAATAAATAAGCTAGAGGAAAATAAAAGAAAATTATAAGCTGAGGAAAACTGAATTTGTAAGCTTGGCTTCCCATGGTTACTTATGTTAACAGATTTTGAGGAGAAGGAAATTTTTTTTTTTTTTTACTAGGGGGCCTGCAAAACAATCAGCTAATGATACATTATTGTAATAGCATAGAAATTGTAGCTGTGAGACACCTTGGGTAAAAACATGTAAGGACAGATGATTTTCAGAGAGTGATGTTATGGTAGCTGATGAAATTTGGCACAGCAATTGGCGAGTGTGCTTCCACAGTCTGGCCTTTGTTGGATTGTCTCCCTAGGGCAATGTTGAAAACGACTGGACTCCTACCTTCATATCTGTCTAACATATTATGTGATGGGATTTTCCTGCTTGGTAGCAGTGAAAGTCCAGAAAACAGAAACCCCTGATCTTCATATTTTATTCCCTGAAGTGATTGTGTTAAGTTTCTTTGATGCCATAAAGTAGGCCTAATTCATTTTTATTTTCCCAGTATGTGGAAAATCTGAGGCTCTGAATTAATACTGAGTAACTATAGTGAAATTTGGTGTCCTGCAGGCAATGATTCAGCCACAGGGTAAAACCAGCACAGTGAGACCTTTGGGAGGCAGTAGAAAAATCCTGATGACTTATGAGGACCTTTGGGTATATTACTTCCATGTTCCTCTGGAAATAAAGGAAGAAAATGCCTCATAGTCAATATTAGAGCACTCTATATCAGACAGAGTTACTGCCTTGTTATCCAAAGAGAGTGATTGGCTGAAGACTGAAGACAGATATCAAAGAGGTAGTCAATAGGCCAAAAAAAAAAAAAAAAAAGAGAGAAGTAGCAAGAAGTAGTCTCAGAGTACCATATAAATTGCTTCTTTTCTTTGCACTGTACTCATCTTTGACCCCACTTTGCCCTTTAAATATCTCGAGATACTGAATGAAGAGAAGGAAGAGATACTTCAAATAATCCATTTTTAGTTCAGGATTTGTTTTTCTTCCCCCCACCCTTTGTTTTCTTTCTTATATAAGCAACAGGACTTTCTTTTTATCTTGGACCTCTTAAGAAAAAAAAATGACCCACCTGAGATGGGTCAGAGTGACAAATGAAAGAAAAAGTTTTGTGAGGCAGTGAGTAGCTCAGAGTCGATATTCTCCAATAGGCTGAGTGAAAGCTGCCCTCCACAGCATGGTCTTCTATGACCTACTTAGATATATCTGTTCATGTGAGGTTAACTCCCCAGACCTTTTGTGATTCGCATGAGTGGTTGAGGATGGACAATCAAAATACATCTAAGTCTGTGGTCATGGCCCGCTTATCTGGGAAAACAGTGCATAGACAGACACTACAGAGCATCCATGCTGTTTGAGGCCAAGGCAGAAGGAAGTCTCTGCTTGGTTCTAGGTCTCCTAGAGTGGTGATTTGAGAAGGAGACTTCCTTCACTGTTAAAGATGCTGCTGTATTTCTCATAATTCTCACATGAGAATTATGGGAATAGTCAGGGTAGTTGTGTTTCCTGCTTGCCTGTGACAGTCTTGGCTTATGCCCGCAGTTGCAGCAAAATTATAAATAGTGCTAACTTTCATTCTAAAGAGTGTTCTGGTTTACATGATAAATTATATGATCTCTGTAGGAATTAACCATTTTGAGATTTTAGGAATTTCATTTGTAAGAACAGCAACCAATACATTCAAGTCTCCTTCTTAACATTCAGGTGAATGATTGAGTTTTTATTGACCTCACTGGAAAGAGAACCCCTGGCATGTATATTTATTTAAGTCCATAAGTGGAGCAAAATTAAGTGCAGCATTACATTTCTCTGTTTTCTGAATTTGATTATCATATCACATATAAAACAAATTATTTAGAAATGTGCAGTCAGGAATTAGCCAATTTCTGTAATTCCTATGAAATCTATTTTAAGCGCTTACTCCGTGGAAGGAAAATTATGACCAATCTAGATAGCATATTAAAAAGCAGAGACATTACTTTGCCAACAAAGGTCCGTCTGGTCAAGGCTATGGTTTTTCCAGTGGTCACGTATGGATGTGAGAGTTGGACTGTGAAGAAAGCTGAGAGCCGAAAAATTGATGCTTTTGAACTGTAGTGTTGGAGAAGACTCTTGAGAGTCCCTTGGACTGCAAGGAGATCCAACGAGTCCATCCTAAAGGAGATCAGTCCTGGGTGTTCATTGGAAGGACTGATGCTGAAGCTGAAACTCCACTCCTTTGGCCACCTCATGGAAGAGTTGACTCGTTGGAAAAGACCCTGATGCTGGGAGGGATTGGGGGCAGGAGGAGAAGGGGACGACAGAGGATGAGATGGCTGGATGGCATCACTGACTCAATGGGTATGAGTCTGAGCAAACTCCGGGAGTTTGTGATGGACAGGGAGGCCTGGCATGCTGCGATTTATGGGGTCGCAAAGAGTCGGACACGACTGAGCGACTGAACTGAATTGAACTGAACTGAGGTGGTGATGTAAAGTGTTTTCTTCTTTTTGAGCGTCTAAAGCCAGGTGGACGGGATGCAAAATTTACTCACTCTCAGACACATGCAGTGAAAAATACAGAGTTATATGTTTGTTGAAGAATACTGAATTCTGCTTCAAGACAAATCTCAGGCTTTATCTATACTCAGGGTGCTTCCTAAACTGTGGCCTCTCCCTTTCCCCACTTCAGAGTGGGTTATCACCCATTGTGTGTCTTCTGCTTGCATCTTTTTGCAAATAAACCACTATTGTATTGTATTGAAAAGGCGTGTGTCTGTCTTGTCTTGTGTTCTTGTTCCTTGAGGATACAGGCCAAATCTTACTCATTTTCACATCTAGAATACCTTTCACTGAGCTTAATGTATGTCATGTACTCAATGTTTATTGAACCAGAACAAGAAAATGAATTATAAACAAGTAATTGATTCAATTAAATTAATTAAAATTCTGCTCCAAAAAATTTATCACAGCCTTGAAGAATCTATTTCAATAATAATAAAAACTAAAAAAAAAAAAAAACTAAAAAAAAAAAAATAATAATAATAATAAAAACTAACATTTTCTTACTTTGATAATTAAATGATTCAAGTCCAAATTTTGAGGTATTTAATACTTGTGTATAGGAGAAAGCCTGAAGAAATAATAAAATTTACAGCATTGTCATGAAACCTACAAAAACAGATTCTCATTGGGACATTTTCTGAACACTCTATCCCGTGAGAAATAGAATAAAGTAGTCTTTGTAGTGGGATTCTGACTTATGACTCACCCAAAATGAATAGAGTAGACTTTTATTCCTCCTTTGCTCTGCTTCTTCTTTTCCTGAGGAAAAATGCTAAGCTATTTTGGGGATAATTTTTAAGAACATACCAAGAAAATGTGATAAAGACCAGATATATACAAGGTCAGTAAATCATTTCTGAACTCAGTTTCTGAGGGGTCTGTAATGTCTATTGGGCTAAAATATCTTTTCATTTCTATATTTAAAAAATGGCTAATTGGATGCATCAAAGCAATTTAAAATCAATCTGGATATATTTGGTAGGGAGAAGACTGGTTTAATTCAATTTTAAGTCCTTGGTTAACACTTGAGTTTCTTCCTTAATATAGAGACAGACAAGACACAGTGTGAAACCATAAACTCAGAAGGAAAAAAAGATCACAAAAGAAGTTAACTTTCAGGATCTCTATAATCATCTTATATTAATATAATCCCACACTCCTAATGCACATTTAGCAATGAATTCATGACTAAGAATTAAAGCAGTGAGTTGCATAATTACATATTATATTGAATGAGCTCAGGACAATTCAAGTGGAAGTGGATCACAAAGCCTCAATTATCTAGATTGATTCTCTTGATGAAGATCAATTCACTGGATAATTGTTTGCTGCTCTATCCTTTTGCCCTGATAAACTTTCATTGAGTTAAGAGAAGGAGGGCCAAATTGCACTTTTTTGTTTTGTTTGGTGGTTGTTTGTTTCTGTGTCTCAGATTTAAATATGAATCATTGACTTTGACTAACACCTGCCTAGACTTAAAGGATGACTGGAAACTACTGGATTTTGTTCACCAGATGGATTTTTCTGAGTCTTGTCCAACACTCGTTGAAATGATCTGCATTGGTCTGTTGTTAGCTTGTGTACCACTGCATTATGCATCATTTCTGACTGCTCATTATTTGAAAAAGCTGTACAGTGCTCCAATGGTGATTGTCCTGATTGTCCATTTGTGCTCAGTCTTCAATTTTCCAACAGTATTTATTCAAGTATCATTTTCCCTGTATTACTAATACCTAAATTTTATGACATCAGAGATGAGTAACATATATAACATATATAATATACTTATGTATAATGTATATTTAAAGTACCAAAAACTAAAAAGTTGTGTGGAAATCATCTTCCAGTGAAATTACTCACTGAATCTATTTCCTCAATGATGTGAATATAACATTGATTTATTATATTGAAAGTAAATGCAAAACTGGGACTTTGAGAACAAGGCCTTATACTAAACATTTATAGTGTGAAAATAAATATTCTTACTAGTTTTGCTTTTTGAAACATTAATTATATTGGGGAAAGATAAATTAGTTTTCATTCCTTATATATCACTTAGCTTCAGAAGACATAAAATCTTTACCAATTTATTTGAGTAACACTGAGAAGCCTTCTATCTTGGTACTAGAATATATAAACATATAAAAGTGAGATGAGAGATATTTACACAGTTCTCTACATATCATAGGAGTTTATGTGTTAGGGAAGGAGAGGACTGGAGACAAGGATATGAGAACTGGCTTCTAGTTTCAATTCTGCTATTGAATGTTCTGTGCTAACATAGTGATTTTACTCTTCTCATAAAATGGTGATCATATCTGACCTGCCCATCTCAAAGTTTTTTTGTGATGATCAAATAAACTAAAGTTTGTGAAGATGCTTCACAAACTCTCAAACACTATATAAATTTAGGTACCATTATTTTATTTGCTTTTGGCACTATGTATTTGAGCCTGATTAATTGATTAAAGAATCATTAATTTCTGGGTATCTTTTGAAAAAGCCTGCAGTGAAAAAAGAAGACAGTCTCATCCCTTTTCTTTGATATGACAAGATAAAGACTTGGAAGAAAGGTTAGAAAATAAATTTAAAAAGTCATTGCCTCAAGAACATAGACATTAAAAAGGGAAAAAAAAAGTATCTTGAAAGCTAGTTCAGTAGGTTAGGAGGATAGCTCTGTGAGTCAGCTAACCAAATCATGCACACAAGGGTATAGCAATTCGCTGGATGTTCACAAAATAGACACATTGACTATTTAGGTGAAGAGGAAGGCAAATTCAATAATGTACCATAAAGGCTGTGAGTTTTTGCACACCGTAGAAGGAAAGTGGGAAAAGAGCTTAGATTGTCTTTTAGCTCAGAGAGATTTAAGTGAAAACAAAATGAATGTCAAAGATCAATTGATGATGAAATGAAGCAAGAGATGTCTCTCCATGTATTGTTCCCTCTCTATCCTGAAAAAAATCACATTTAATATAGAAATATTCTCCATTATCTTTAAATGTAGACTTTCAAATTATTTTTTTATTAAAATGGTACACCTCACCAAATTACTGAAATGGTGTCTAAAACAAATTATTAACACAAATGGATTAAGATTTTTCTTTAATCATTATAAATCTTTTTTTTCTGTATGTGAACTGTTAATAAATCTTAAGAAGTAACTGGAATTTCACAAAACTGTCATCTTACAACCTTGTTATATTTTGGTGCAATGCTCAAAGAAATGTATTCCTTTGCTAACACTTCCAAACAGTGAATATAAATTCAGTGACAGTAAACATTTTGGACATTTGTTAAGCCTGGAAAATTGATTTTTGCTGATGTTATTTAAATTTGATTGGTTTGAGATAGTAACACTTCACAGAAAAATCTTGTAAATCTCTTTTGCAGTGCTGAAGAAAGAGTACACCATAAACAAATATTAGTATTACAAATCATCTGGATATTTAGTGTGCTAAGGTATATATGTTTTACTTTAATAAAGGTAATATTTGCAAGAAATTGGTTTAGTGAGTTTTTAAAAATTTTATGTCCTCAGAAACAAGCCACATTTTATTAATATGGGTATAAATCTATTCTCTTCCCACTACTGTTCTTGGTATTTTACAACACCCAGTTTTACGCTCATAGGAAACACGACAAAATGATTTAGAAATGGAAGAACCCAACCATTTCCCTTTGGCAAGTAGTATCCAAGAGATGGCATTTCTAATCGGGTGTGTGCTAGAGTAGATGCTGAGGAAGGTATAAAGAAAGACATGAGTCCTCTCCTTTATGAACTTAGCACTTTAATGGGTAAAGAGCTACTCTGATTACAAAAATAATGACATTTAAAAATTTAATGTGTGTGATTTGGGGTCATCTTTTTAAATTTCATAAAACAGCTTACAAAAACAACTTCTTTTAGTCAACTTTTAAAAAATCTTATTCAGTTCAACACTCACTGATTTCTGTGCATTTCCCCCTTATTTTACCTTGTGGTGCCTTCATCTGTTAATTTCTAGATCTCTACTGCATGTTCCTAAAAACTATGCACAACTAATTTTATTAAAAAAAGAAATTTGACAAGTTATTTCCAGTTTAGGATTCAATTTGTATTTTTTACCTATATCAGTTTCTTCAACAGACTGTGTTTAGCTGAAGATTATTAATAAAAACTTATACTCACAAGTATCTTTACTCACACAGTAAGAGGAGAAAAACTCACCTGAATTCATTGTAGTGGAACTAATGTCAACTTAGCATCAATACTGACACAGAGGAAAAGGCAAGAAGGAGACTGAACAGCCTGGGATGTGGGAGAATTAATTTAGTTAGTCGGCATTTACTTTTTTCCCCTGAATGTCTCAGTATCTTTTTAACATAGAAATTTGTATTCTTAGTTTAAACACTTTCAATTTGAAGCTCTAATTATAGTTTATATAATTCATGTTTTCCAAAGAATGCTGTTTCTTTTTACATAGAAACACTTGCGTAGTTCTTTCAGATGTTTAAATATTTCAGCATTTGTAATAGAGAAAAAAAAATCCTTATAATAGCCTTATAATGGCCTTGTTGAATGGAATGGAAACCACATATTAGAAGTTTAAAAAAACCTTAATTTTGAAATTGGGCTGCATCATTTTTAGTGGATTTTCATGTGTGAAATGTATATTTAAGCAACATATATAATGTTTGCAGGCAGAAAAGCAACAGTAATCATAGCTACATTATATTAAATTCAGAAATCATAGTGATTATAGATATTTGACAACCTAAAAATTGCCTATTGCTTATAATTTCATTTTAAAATTTCCAGGAAGAAAAGCTGCTAATCTATTCTTTGGCACTTTGCTAGGAGAGACTTTACCCTTTGTGTCAAGTTATTTTACATTTTTGCCTTTTTTACCCTTTGCTTTAGAATCACCTTGCTATCCAGAGGAATGGAAGAGCTTCTAGAAATCACAAGAGTGACAGCTGACAGTGAAAGTAAAATACATATCCCGTAATTCATGGGGGGACCAAAGATAGGCCTTTTGTCCTTTAGGAGGAATTGTGGTTTATTTATAAGTTTGTATGTCAAGTAGGAAAGACGCTGAATTTTATTCTCTGTAGTGCTTCTCATGGACAAGACTCCCAGAGTTTTAGTACATTGAATTATAAGATCCTATACAAATTTAGGTGATTTGTGCAAATCATTTGGATGTTTAAAGGAAGAAGTAAATAGGTTAGCTGAATTATTCTTGTACATCCTACTTTTGGTTGCATACAGTGATAAGAGCCAATTCATTGCTAATAGCTAAACAGTCTTTAATTTTATTGGTATTTTCAGTATGACTGCAGTCAATAAACGTTTCTTCACTCTATAGAAGCTTGGGTATGTGTATATAAAGAGCATGTGTATGTAGAGATAGATATATGTATAACATATATAAATCCTTGGCACTGAAGAAACTGCAGGCACAGTCTCTACTCTCAAGAAGCCATATGTGATATGCGAGAGAGACAAAACTTCAGTTAAATCTCAAAGGTAAGAGAGTAGCAAGAAGACAGAGGAGGACTTTTCAGGTAGATAGGGTGGAAGGTGTGGTCCTGAAGGTGCAGGCTTGGTCCCAAGGCAAATGAGTTTTCAGCAACAAACATATAAGGAGGGGGAGGATGATGGGATCAAAGCTGAACAAACTGGATTATTCTGAGTGGAATAAGCTCCATTCAACTCAAATGGCTAAAGGGGATGGTATGGTCAGCAGGGACAATATTAGGTTGGTGCAAACATAACTGTGATTTTGGACCATGAATTTTTAAATCATTATAACCAAGCCCAAACACATCTTTATTAATCAAAATAAGAACCATTACAATCAACATATTTTTTCCAACGAGAAATAAGTTTGTTTATTCCTGTAGTGTAAAAATCTGTGCCTTGGGATTCTATGAAGCCTTGGAAAGCATTTTCTCCCGCCTACTGGTTGTGGAAGCATTTTCGCTGCAAAAAAGTTGTCAAGATTCTTGAAGAAGTGATTGATGATTGGTGAGAGGTCAGGTGAATATGGCCAATGAGTCAAAACTCAGTAGCCCAATTTGTTCAACTTTTAAAGCATTGGTTGGTTGTGTGACGTGCCATTGGTTGTTGTTGTGGAGAAGAATTGGGCCCTTTCTGTTGACCAATGCTGGCTACAGTAGTTACAGTTTTTGATGCATCTCATCAGTTGGCTCAGCATACTTCTCAGATGTAATGGTTTCCCTAGGATTCAGAAAGCTGTAGTGGATCAGATAGGCAGCAGAACACCAGACAGTGACTATGACTTTTTCTGGTGCAAGTTTGGCTTTGGGAAGTGCTTTGGAGCTTCTCTGGGTCCAACAACTGAGCTGGTCCTTGCCAGTTGTCATATAGAATCCATTTTTCATCACACATCAGAATCCAATCACACAATGCTTCACTGTTGCACAGAATAAGAGAAGATGACATTCAAAATGATGTTTTGGTAAATTCACAAGGTGACCACTTATGGAGTTTTTTCACTTTTCCAGTTTGCTTCAAATGTTGAATGACCATAAAATAGTCATTGTTGAGTTCTTCAGCAGCTTCTCATAGTTGTAAGAGGATCAGCTACAGTGATTGCTCTCATTTGGTCATTGTCATTTTCTGATGGCCAGCCATTATGCTTCTCATCTTCAAGGCTCTTGTCTCCTTTGCAAAACTTCTTGAGCTACCACTGCACTGTATATTCATTAGCAGTTTCTGGGCCAAATGTATTGTTGATGTTGTCTCTGCCGATTTGTGACCCATTTTGAACTGGAATAAGAAAATTGCTCTAACATCATTTCCATAGTCTAAAATAAATATAAAATAAACAGCAAGTAATAAGTCATTGGAGCTTCCCAGGTGGCTCACTGGTAAAAAAATCTGCCTGCAATGCAGGAGCTGAAGAAGAGGAGGGTTCAATCCTTGGGTCTAGAAGATCCCCTGCAGGAAGGCATGGAAACCCACTCCAGTATTCTTTCCTGGAGAATCCTATGGCCAGAGGAGCCTGATGGGCTACAGTCCAAGGGATCACAAAGAGTCGGACATGACTGAAGTGACTTAGCTTGCCCACTCAATAAGTCATTAGCAAAAAACATAAAGTGAGAAATGTGCATCAATCAAGTGTGGGTGCTCAGTTGTGTCTTGACTCTTTGAGGCCCCATGGACTGTAGCCCACCAGGTTTCTCTCTCCGTGGAGTTTTCTAGGCAAGAATTCTGGAATGGGTTGCCATTTCCTACTCTAGGAGTTCTTCCCAATCCAGGGTTTGAACCCTCATTTCTTGCGTCTCCTGCACTGGTTGGCAGATTCTTTACCACTGTGCCACCTGGGAAACCCAATGTATAACATAACCATATTTATTTAAGAAGGTATTCCAGTTTCAAACAGCAAAGTTCAGCAATGCCAAACCACAATTACTTTTGCACCAACCTAATAGTTAGGGTTGAGTTTTGATATCTAAAGGAAGATGTAACTGGGTTTTCCAGACAGTTGTGATGTTCACTGATGGCAAATGTTAGTTTTTTATTTCTGGATGATCAATCCATTTTGGAACAAATCCTCTAGCAGCTGTTTGCTGTACACCTTGTCCTGAATTATCAATGAGCCGTGAAGCTGGCACCCACCAAGAGAAAGATGGGCACAGCAGCCCCTTTATGGCAAAGTCCTGTTCCCTCTCGCTCTATTTCTCTGAGACCTTACCTCTTAGCTCATTTTCAGGTACCTAAGTAGCTCCTGGATGCCTCCATTTTGTTTGCAGTTCTTGGCTTCATTCATTACCATCTTCATGGCTTCACTCTCTATCCTTACCACCCTGCTTGGCAAGACTTATGTTTACTCATTCTAGGTGACAACTCTGCCAGATGAGCTCTAGCCTCTAGGTCTCCACCTCACAAGCCACCCTTTGGACAGAGCCCATATGCAGCTGCTGTAGGTAATAGAATCTGGGCCCAGGAGGTCTCCCCTGTTTTGGATGGAAGCTGAAAAGAGCCAGGCAGGGGATCAGAGCCCCAACTAGGAAAGCCAGAACTCAGAGCAGAACTCTAGTACTAATAAGGAGGTGAAATTCAAATAAAAATTGAAATGAAGCTCTGCCACTGGATCGTCATGGCAAAGGGCCCGGGAAGGTTGCACTTTAGGAGCCTGCAGTAGATTCTCATTTTACAAGGAGGAATTTTATCCCCAGCCTCATTCCAAAAGCAGTATTGTATAAGGTGATTATCCATTTTTAGTTCAGGCATTAGGAAAGGATGAGCTCCCAGATGGAGACACTTCTACACAACTGAAAAGGCCAGGGGGAAGCAGAGGCTGAGGGTATACAAACAAGTGTGAGGTATATTCCTGTCGGTGTATGTGTGTGTGTGCTTACTCTTTGTGACCCTTTGGGCTGTAGCCTGCCAGGCTCCTTGGAGTATAGCCCACCCGGCTCCTCTGTCCATGGGATTCTCCAGGCAAGAATACTGGAGTGGGTTGCCATCCCTTCCTCCAGCAGATCTTCCCGACCCAGGGATCGAACCCATGTCTCCTGTGCCTCTTGCATTACAGGTGGATTCTTTACCTGCTGAACCATCAGGGAAGTCCCTGTCTGTGTAGTTCTGAGCAATAAAGAGAATCACAGCACAGGCTAGAGTTGACAAGCACGAAGAAATAAGTTTAGGGCAGAAATAGCAGACTTTTAATGGCAGGTATGAGGCTTGGATTGCTTTTGGGCCTAGGGAATTACTGAATATTTTGAGGACTGACATTCGTGAAGATTAGCTGGCAGTTGTCTGTGAACTGAAATATCGCGGGAGAGCAAGAGATGAGCCCAATTAGGGTACTCTTTATTCTCAGAGACAACACTCTGAGTTTTAGCTTTTCACTGTCTGACATTAAGTAGGTGCTTAATAAATATTTATGTGATGAAAGAATAAAGTAATTAATTATGGTCTCCCTGAGTTAGTGGATAAATTCAAGTTCAACTATCTAACCCTTTATTTGTTGCCTTAACTGATCTGACAGCTTGTCTGACTATTTTTTGTCATGTGAAAAATCAGTATATATGGAAGTAGCACATTTCATTTGGTGTGGTGGCATTTTCCAATACTAAGAAGAGTTGAAAAAGGCGTAAAACATTCTTGTCTTCTTTCCCTTGCATGTAATGACCACACAAAGGCCTCTGAAATCATGTAAAATAAGTATCATTGCCTCAGAGAGATCTTCTTAACCCCATAGGCTATGCCAGTGCTCTTGTAATACACTCCATTAGCACCTGTGACTCTGTGTTGGAAGTGCTCACTGCACGGGCAATTACTTACTAACATCTGTAATAAGTTATCAGTCTCATTCATTGCTGAATTCCCAGGGCTTTGCACAGTCCTGGCATGGAGTGGGTGCTCTGTAAATATTTATTCACACCACAATTTTCAACTGACTGTCTACAGTATAAAAGCCGCTATTCTAGACATTGATACAACATCAGAAAAAGTGTGATGACTTTTCTCATGGAGTTTCCATAGGTGTAGGGGTGGGACACAAATAATAAACAGATAACAAAACTATGAAATGTGTCCATGGCCATAAGTGCTATGACAAAAACTAAAAGAGGGTGAGAGGACAGGCTAGGAGGATGCTACTTGAGATACAGGGTTTAGGGTGCACTCTCCATGGAAAGACATTTATTAATAGACAGAGAGTAGTATGAAATGATGGACCAAAATGGGTAGATTCAGGTACCTGGGGGAAGAAATTCTGGTTGAAGAGTAAGTAACTGTTGAACTGAGTGGAATCCTCTGTTCTTAAAGAGCTTCCCAGGTGGTGCTAGTGGTAAAGAATTTGCCTGCCAACGTAGGACACAAAAGAGATGCAGGTTCAATCCCTGAGTTTGGAAGATTCCCTGGAGATGGGCATGGCAACCCACTCCAGTATTCTTGCCTGGAGAATCCCATGGACAGAAGAGCCTGGCGGGCTATAGTGCATAGGGTTGCAGAGAGTTGGACACAACTGAAGCAATACAGCATGCATTCTATTTGATAAATTTAACAAAACATATGACCAAGTGAAGAATGACAGGGCATTGAAAAGTAAGAGAACTGCAAGCTTCAGTTCTATTAGCTTCACGGCACATCCACCTCTAGATGCACTATGCATCAGAGAGGGAAAAAATTGTTGCTCTTTCTATTGTCTCTTCTGTTTATGTCCTAATAAGGAAATGGCAGTTTGAGGTTAACATAGTTGTTTTTCTAGGCAAGCATGTAGTTAATACTTGTAAATGTCCTTTCAAACACTAGGAAACTGGGCCATTTTGATGATGTGGATAAAGTACTTGGCTGAGATTCAGAGGCTCTAATTTTAGTGCTATTATTTGCTAGCTTTAGGAACAAAGGGCAAGCCAACCAACCAATCTGACACTTTCTCCCCTTTCTTAATATTTATTTATTTACTCCGATCGAAATAGAAGTGGAAAGAGTTTTATTGAGTGCTAAGACCTGTCACAGCACTAGATTTTTTAAAAATGTTATTTTAATTGCAACTTTAAGGGTTACTGTTCATTTACAGAAATTACAAAGTATTCACTATATTCCCTGTGTTGTATGGGGCTTCCCAGGTGGTGCTAGAGGTAAAGAACCCACCTGCCAATGCAGGAGACATGAGACATGGGTTCGATCCCCAGGTCTCAAAGATTCCTTGGAGAAGGCAATGAAGAAAGTTCCACTATTCTTGCCTGAAGAATCCCATGGACAGAGGAGCCGGGCTAGTCACAGTCCATGATGTCACAAAGATTCAGATGTGACTGAAGCAACCGATCTGTGTTGTACAACACATCCTATCTTACATCCAGAAGTTTGCACTTCCCGTTCCACCACCCGGTATTGTCCCCCTTCCATGCTTGCTTTGGTGGCCACTAGTTTGATCTGTATATCTATGAATCTGCTTCTTTTATGTTATGTTCACTAGTTTGTTATATTTTTTTAGATTCCACATATAGTGATACCATACAGTATTTATCTTTCTCTGTCTTATTTATTTCATTTAACATAATGCCTTCCAAATCCACCCATGTTGCTGAAAATGGCAAAATTTCATTCTTTTTATGGCTGAGTAATATTCAAGTGTGTGTGTGTGTGTGTGTGTGTGTGTACCACATGTTCTTTATTCATTCATCTGTTGATGGGCACTTAGGTTATTTGCATATCTTGGAAATTGTAAATAATGCTGCTTTGAACACTGGAGTGCATTTTTTTTTCAAATTAATGTTTTTGAGGGCTTTTTGGATATACACCCAGGAGTGGAATTTTTCAGTCATATGATAGTAGTTCTACTATTAGATTTTGATAAACTTCCATACAGTTTCCCATAGTGGATACACCAATTTTCATTCCCACCAACAGCGCATAAGGGTTCCCCTTTCTCCATATCCTTGCCAATAATTTTTACTTATTTTCTATTTGATAATAACCATTCTGACAGATGACAGACAATGTCACATTGTGGTTTTGATGTGCATTTCCCTTATGATTAGTGATATTCAGCGCCTTTTCACATGGCTATTGGCCATCTGCAGTTCCTCTTTGGAAAATGTCTGTTCAGTTTTTCTGCCTATTTTTGAATCATGTTTCCTTTTTGATAACTGAGTTGTTTGAGTTGTTTATGTTTGTCAGGTATTAATCCCTTATCAGTCATATCATTTGCAAATATTTTCTCCAATCAGTAGGTTGTCTTTTCATTTTGTTGATGGTTTCTTGTGCAAAAGTTTTTAGTTATATTAAGTCTTATTTGCTTATTCTGACTTTTATTTTTATTTATTTATTTACTTATTTTTATTTTAGGTAACAGATCCAAAAAAGTATTGATGTAATTTATGTCAAAGAGTATTCTGCCTATGTTTTCCTCTGAGAGTTTTATGGTTTCAGATCTTATGTATAGGTGTTTAATCCACTTTGAGTTTTTTTTATATGGTGTTAGAGAATGTTCTAATTTCACTCTTTTACATATAACTGTCCTGTTTTCCCAGCACCACTTATGGAAGAGATAACCTTTTTTTCATTATATTTTTGCCTCTTTCAATTAATCATAGATTAATTGATCATAAGCGCATGGGTTTATTTCTGGATTTTCCATCCTGTTTCATTGATTTACATGTCTGTTTTTGTGCCAGACATATAAACTGAACTGTTTTGGTGATTGTAGCTTTGTAGTGTAGTCTGAAGTCAGGGAGCGTGTTTCCTCCAGCTCTGTTCTTCTTGCTTAAGATAGTTTTGGCTAGTCAGGGTCTTTTGTGTTTCCATACAAATTTTAAAATTATTCTAGTTATGTGGGAAATGTCATGGGTATTTTAATAGGGATTGCATTAAGTCTGTAGATTGCCATGGGTACAATGGACATTTTAGCAATATTAATTCTTCCAGTCTGTGAACACTGGGTACTTTTCATTTCTTTCTAACATCCTCAGTTTCGTTCATCAAAGGCTTGTAGTTTTCAGAGTATAGGTCTTTCAACTCCTTAGTTAAGTTTATTTTTAGGTATTTTATTCTTTTTGATCTAAAGTAAGAAGAATTATTTTCTTTCTCTTTCTGATAGTTCTTTTTTAGTGTCTAAAAAAGCAGGGATAGGTTCTACATTAGTGGACCAGAAGCGCAGAGTGTTTGGTTTAAGTTGGCTTTATTCTTTTTACGTGTGTGTTCTCCTCCCTCCCAGCACGACACCCTCACCCCAGAGGGGAGCAGTGCTGAGCAAGGGGAGCTTGTGCAGGTGCTCACCGTGGATCTGGGCGGGGGCTGTGACTGCACTGACTGCAGTCAGAATCCTGGGCTGATTCTGATGCACTGCCTGTGTGACCACCAGTAATGGTTGCCCCAACCCTGCTGAGATGCTGCTCAAAGCCACCTTTGTCCTCAAAGATGAGCCTTCCCTAGACCATGGCAGCCCTTGTCCGAGTGTGGAGCTGCGTTGAGAAGCAGACGTGGCCATAGCAGGCTGTTGGCTCAAGCTGGGGTACAGGCTGGGCTGGTTGAGGAAAACAAGCCGCATCCTGTGCAGTGCCCACCCTTCCTCTCTGCCCTACTTTGGGAGTAACCAAGCCTGTGTGCATTCCTCACTCTTGGAGTCCAGGCTTCCTACAGCCTTCATGTTAGTCTTGCTAGCCCTCCAGCCAAGGGAACTCTTCTTCCTGGGTCCCAGATCTGGGGTACTTTATATGGGGCTCAAACCAGTCACTCCCCAGGGATGGTCTCTGTCCATGTAATCCCCCTTCTCTTTTTAAGTCCCTTCCCAGGGGCACAGGTCCCAACCAGATTGGTTCTCTTCTCTTCCTACCCAGTTCTGTGTGGCTCTTTCTTACAGCTTTGGTTGTACAGAAGTCTTTCTGTCAATCTCAGATTAGGGTTAGTATCATGTTTCCAGCCTCTATTCCTCATGGATGTTGTATGTATTCTCATATCTCTATTTTCTTACATCTGTGAAGTGGAAGGGCTTTTCAGGTGGCATTCTTCCCAGTGGTAAAGAATCTGTCTGCAACTCAGGAGATGCAAATTTGATCCCCAGGTTGGGAAGATCCCCTGGAGAAGAAGATGGCAACCCACTCCAGTATTCCTGCCTGGGAAATCCCATGGACAGAGGAGTCGTAGACTGCAGTCTATGGAGTCACAGAAGAGTCAGAAATGATTGAGTGACTAAATAAATTAAGTGAAAGATGTCATACTAGGTCCCCTTGTTGTCTTTCCTGCAAAAGTTCTGCATCACTGAGACAGCTGATGACCCAGTAGCTGTCATCGTTTTTGTTGGCGTCTAAATCCCTGCATATCACTAGTGTAAATCTTGGCCTCCAAATTTGTGACTTCCTTCTCTCTTGTGATCATTTTCATAATTTCATTTTAGCTGCCCATCTCTGTATCTTCAACTCTGACCTCCAAAATCTCAGATGCAAATATCACACTCGATGACCCCAATCTTCTCTCTGCCATAATCCTTACTCAATAATCTTACTACAACTGTTTCTCAATAATATCTTGATCTCAAATCCAGTGATGTCAGTTTTTCATTATTTTATTATCATATCTCATTCTCCCTTCTCCTTTGGCAGTGCTTGTTTCAGATGCATCATTGCAATTGCTCATTTTCCACTATCTTTTCACTATTCATGTTTCATTTATACTTTCATTTTGAGTCCATGGTCCATTATTCTATCACTGTCTTAAACATATCTTAAAAATCTTATCTCTTTCTTAATCTTTCTATAGAATACCAACCATGAGTGAACTCAATAATATTTCTTCTCAGTGCCTGCACTCAAGCATCTGAATGAGAGTCAGAAGAATATTGCCTTTCATTGAAGTTAATTATCCCAAACATTTAACTTGGTTGGCCACTTCTTCACCTGGAAGCACTTCTCTTTCCTGATTTTAGGACACTTTATTTTCTGTCTAAACTCTATAGATAGAAGATATCTTCTAGTTCTCACAAATGTCAGTACTATCTATGTTACAAAAAAATTCAATTATATGTCTTTGGCTCAAATTCCTCTTCTAACTTTAGGCATGTCTACTGACATCTTCACATGTGTCCTATAGGTATATCAAGCTTACTAAGGTCAAAGTCTTTTCTTTCTTCTTTTCTTCTTTCAGTTTTATTGACCTACAATTGACATACAGCACTGTATAAGTTTAAGGTGTACAGCATAATGACTTACATATACTGTGTAAAACTATATACATTTATCTTAAAACTGAATCCTTCTTAAATATTTCTCATCTCACCAAATAGCACCACTAATCTCTCATTTGTTCAGTCCTTGCTTCTTTTCTCTTTCTCATCCCCACATTCAATCCAGATGCCACTTCCATTGATTTTAATTCTAATACATACCTTAAAAGATGTCATCCCAGCTCCCATCCCTCTTGCTTAGATAAGACGGTGATGGCCTCTGACTTGAACTCTGTTTTTTTATTGCTCCTCTACAGCCAGAGCAAAGGGCTTCCTTGGTGGTATAGTGGTAAAGAACCCCCCTGCCAATGCAGGACTTGATCGCACTTGATTCCTGGGTCGGGAAGATCCCCTGGAGAAAAAATGGCAACTCACTCCAATACTCTTGACTGGAAAATTCCATGGACAGAGGAACCTGGTGGACTACAGTCCATGGGGTCACAAAAGAGTCAGACACAACTTAGTGACTAAACAACTCACAACCAGAACAATATTTTTATAACATACATCTGATAATGCATTTTTCAAAAGGACCTCCAACTGCATTTAGTCCTATAATTATTGAAACTGTTGTGTTCCTGACAATTTCAGTACTCTCATCTCCTCTGTTTCCCCCTTCCAGTTGCATTGGCTTCACTTCTGTCCTTCAAACACTCCAAGTTCTATATAGCTTCAGTGCTTTTGCAAAAACAGTTCTTACTGCAGGGCCTTTGCACAATGCCCCATTTAATACTTCTGCATACACAATCTACTCTTCCCTTTTTGAAGCTGTCTCCTTTTCATTCATCCCTTCTTGACTAAATAGCATCTCCTAAGACTGTTCTTCCTATCATATCTTATGAAGTACAGCTCTGACTTTTACACAGTATTTTCTTTTTATAACAAAAATCTGTTCATTTCTTTTCTATCACTTAGACAAGTTTTAAATAGTAGCATTATTTATTGATTGATTATTATTATGTGCTTTCCCATTGTATTGAAAAATATCTATGAAGGCAAGGTTATATATTTTGCTAATGAGAGCCTGCTGATTTTTAAACACAAAGCCTGACATTTGATATTTGTTAATTAAAATATATTTTGAATCATTAAATGAGTACATATGTTTTCATGGAAAATACATAATTGGTTAGTTGTGTATTTCAGTCGCAAGACTCAGCTGTTACTGGACTTCACAGATTTAATATAGGGTACTATATTTTAGTGACATTTACTTTAAATTTTAGGCATCTATTTATAATAAAGTAATCCTCCTAGTATTGTCTTGGAATTTTTTAACTAAAAAAACTGGAAAGCAAAAGTTATAGATATAAGTTCCCTCTAAAGACTCTGCTTGTTCTTTACTGTCAAATGTATATTTCTTTTGTCAAATGTATACACTCTGAAAATTTTTGATCACCTTTGTCTTCACTCACCTTGCCTCCTCTCAACTCAGAGCTTTCATTCTCAGTAACACTTATTCAGGACTTCTATTCTATTTTGAGTTGTTGCCCATATTTTGAAGCATTTATACCTTTACTCTAGAAGTAGAGTGTACTTATTTTCAAATCCCACTATTACCTTAGAACCCAGTAGTTACTGACTGTCTAATAGTCAGAAAATTGCATCATCCATCACTTTATTTTTGCTATTTATAAATGTCACTTGTGGGTTACCAATTATCAAGTTAAGTCAGTGATAAACAATTTCACATACATGTAAATTCACATAATCAGGATAAGGATATTATGGGGAAATATCTTTTACCAGCCTTCAGATATTACGTACCTCATTAGTCATTACCATACCTCATTAGTCATCTGTCTACAGCTGGACTTCATGACTGACCGAACAATAAGTTGTATTTCATACTCCATATTTATCAGTTCATTATTATTTTGGGGTAGTTGTGGGTTGAGAGGTTCAGTGGTGATAGTCCTTGTGTTCTACTGGAAGTAGTAATTGCAGCATAAACTTTGGCCCTTAGAAGGTATTCAGCTAATCTTGGTTAAATAAATCATTTACTAGTATGTGACTTAAGGTAAGATGCTTAATGGCATCACCACAGCCGCTGATACTACCATCAATAGCAATAACAGCAGCAGCAAAAAATCCAACATTATACATCATTTGCAATCACTTGTACTGCTCCTGTCTTCTCTAGTCTGTCAGTGAATAACATCAGAGAAAACAGTGTGCACATTTCTTTGTCTTTTGATCACAACCTCAATAATATTTCCCCAAGTCTCTCTGTTAATAGTGACATGCCTACACTTTACTTCACCTGTAAAGAAGCTGTCTGACAATTGATGGATCTGGACGAGAGGGTAGCCAATTAGGTAATGGCCTCTAGCAAGAGCAGACTCTGAAGAAGAGTCGCCTTTGAACTATGTGGAGTTGAACTAAAGGGCACAGCTGTTACATAAATCAGAGAGAAAAGAACAAGGTTACACCTGTAGGTTGACTCAACAGCTAGATTTTCTCTGTTCAAATAGTAGAGTAGTATAATGATAGCTAATACAATACTCAGTTTAATTAAGTAATTTTGACTTCAATTTTTTAGATAACTCAAGAGAGTGGGGAATTATATCCAAAATTAAAGCGTTAATTTCAGAAATGGAGACATTGCCCTAAAGGATTTCTATCAGAAAGTAACTCATGGGGAGTCTGTTATTAAGAGACTTAACACTTAGATGGCAAAGAACATTATCAGCAGGACCAGTGGCTATATATTTAAAGCCAGAGATCTAATATCAAATTTATTAAGTAGATATAGAGAACATGTCACAAATATGTTTGTAGATATCTTTCTGTAAGACATTTTTTCTAACTACTTGCTGCAATCTGAACTTGGCTCTGACTTGATAAAGGAAACTAACTGGTCAAAGGAATAGATAAAAGTTTGTGCCCATCTGACTCTAATATATTAGTGTTAATTTTTTTTCCCCATAACAGAGATCATTCATGGTTTATGATTTGTACAAAAGTGCTGAAATTAGAGATGCACTATGGACAAAGACTCTTGCTACTCCCAAGTGTATGTACATTTATCTGCAGGCATCTCAGAATCTAATTATTTTTTCTTTACTGATGTGCTTCCTTTGCCTTCAGAATAGCTAAAAATTAAATTAATTGCAATAATGTTATAATTTTAATGAGAAATAATAAAATGTGAAAAGTCAAGTTTTTATTATGCAATTATATTTCTTTCTCAGCATTTAAACAGTGATATTCACTTGGTGCTGATCCTCAGGGTCCAAGGAAAATTTTATAAAGGTAATAGTTACTTAAGAAGTAAGCTGTATCATGATTTTATCATTTTTAAACTCTCTCTGCAGCTATAGCCTGGGCCCTTAGAAACCTAATTCAACCATCCAAACATACCAAAGTTCAAAGGATAAAATAAATTGTATCTTTTATCAATCTTATTAATTTTTAAATTTAAGATGCCCACTTTTACTAGGCACATTTGTTCTAGAAAGTAAGTGATGTAAATTTTTAAATTTCACAGTAACATGACACTTGATATACTTGGCCTGTGAACACAAACTCAGGATAACTCAATACTAAATATATTGAATTAAAAATAAAAGATCAAACTAAGGAAATTAAGTAAAAATATAAAATGAACCCTTACTTGTGAATAAATTGATGCAGATTACTTTTAGTACGTATTGGAAATGTTTTAACTTAGATAATGATAATTTACACATATGTGGTGCTTTTCAGTTTACAAAGTATTTCACAAACATTTTTCTTCTCCAGGAAGCCCCATGGGAATGGCTAAGCAGGTATTTTTATTACCTAAAAAGAAACTAACTCACAGAAAGGTTATTTGATCATTTTACACAACTGCTAGATAGCAGAACCAGGATTTGATAGAATATAGAATTACTCTATAAATACTGTCACATTCATTTTCCCCTAACAGCCAACAGTATTGTCTATAAATACTCTTAATTGATTGACTGTTTTAGGAAGCAATACACTCTTTAAGATTTTGCCAAATAACTTTGTAGATATTTCATGTGACAATTTGTGTAGTAGCTTGTTTTTCACTAGACTGTACCCTCAAGATTTCTCTCTCTGTATTTAACTAGACGTATGTTTTAAGGGTTGTGTCCTCTGGCTTCCATTAGGCATAAGTGACATCTGTCTGTGCATTAATGAAGCACAAAGGCTGCTTTCCATCAATGAAGGAAGAGATCATTGATTTTGCCCTCATCCTTTGAACTATTTAATTTTACAGCCACCTGAGTCAACTTTTATTCTCTAGCATGTGTTCTAGAATTTTAAAAGGAAAGAAGGCAGAAAAGTTCAACACCTAAGTAGACAGCTTTGGCAAATGTTATTCCTACATTGTTTTACAAGTTCTTTTTTTCTGTAGTAAATGGCAGTGCCTTTCACTGAAGGAGTAATTTATAAATATCTCCTTTTGGTTTAGACTTCTATGGTCCTTATAGAACTCTTAAATTTAGTTCAGAGTATGTTTTTTTTTCCCTTTTGGGAAATAAGAGTGGAACATTTTATTCTCTGATATTAACAGTCTGGTGCTATTAAATAGATATGAGAGAGGTGGAAAACGGACATGCAAAAATCATTCTTCAGGTTTCTTTCCCCTTTTTTTAAATGGCAAGGTTAGAAGGAACATGATCTTCTGAGTTCTGACCGGAAAGATAAAAGGAGCATACCCTGGCATTCAGAAGCCCGCCTGGCACACACAGCTAGGTCATGTTATTCTCCAACTAGACGTAAACTATCTCACAGAATGCCAACCTCAGACAAGGTTACTCTGAGATCATCATAAAAGGAAATAAAGCAAGGCCACTTCATAATTCTGTCTAAGCCCAGACAAAAACAAGGTCACTGTGCCACCCACAAAATATCAAACACCCACTTCCTCATCCAAAATGCATGACTGCTACATCCTATCAGTTGCAGTTTTATTTTCATTCTTGTCTCCCCTCCTTCTCAACTAAGTTTACTGAGATACACAATCACAAAAGTTCCCCTGCTTCCTTTCAGCATGCAGTCTTTTGTAAGCCCCTGCTCCCTTAGATCCTCCTGCTCCAAATAATCCAATCAAAACCAAAATCCAATGAAAGGTTCTTTCTAACCATCTCTTCCTGAGACACCCCACAATTCCCAATACAGCAAATATTAAACCAAACCTATCTCAACTAGAAATGTATTCCTGGTAATCTTGGCTGCAGAATATTGACACATTTTTCATTTTTGTCTCAGTTTACTACTAGTTTTTTTGAAATTAAATTATTTAGGTACTTTGGTCTTCATTTTTCCTCTGTAAAATGGAGATGTTTATATTTACCATAAGATTGTTAAGGTGTTCATTGAGGTAAGCAATTTAAAGTAGCCCAATCATGTTTAACACAGGAAGTAATAAATATTATTTATTTCATTTCATAGTATTTTCTTTTTCCTTCTTTTTCTAATTTCCCCCAAATTTAATTGTGATAGTTTTCTCAGTTGTTTGATACATGATTTGCAACTCATATGATTTTTAAAATCTAAAAAAGAAACCTTTTTAGGTAGTTCTTTGTCTGTTCAGTGGTTAGGACTCTGTGTCTCCAATGCAGGGGGCATGGGTTTGATCCTTGGTCAAAGAACTTAAGTAAAACAATGCAAAGAAATACAGGAAAGCAATAGAATGGGAAAGACTAGAGAACTCTTTAAGAAAACTGGAGATATCAAGGGAACATTTAATGCTAGGATGGGCAAGATAAAGGACAGAAAATGTTAGAACCTGACAGGAGAAGAAGAAATTAAAAAGAGGTGGCAAGAATACACAGAAGAACTATATGAAAAAGGTCTTAATGACCTGGATAGCCATAATGTGTGATCACTCACCTAGAGCCAGACATCATTGAGTGTGAAGTCAAGTGGGCCTTAGGCAGTATTACTGTGAACAAAGCTACTAGAGGTGATGGAGTTCTAGCTGAGCTATTTCAAATCCTAAAAGATGATGCTACTAAAGTGCTGCACTCAATAAGCCAGCAAATTTGGGAAACTCAGTACTGACCACTGGACTGAAAAAAAGTCAGTTTTCATTCCAGTCCCAAAGAAGGGCAATGCTAAAGAATGTTCAAACTACTGTACAGTTGCATTCATTTCACATACTAGTAAGGTTATGCTAAAAATCCTTTTATCTAAGCTTCAAAAGTACAAAAACCAAGAACTTCCAGACGTACAAGCTGGGATTAGAAAAGGCAGAGGAGCCAGAGATCAAGGTGCTAGTATTCATTGGATTACAGAGAAAGTAACAGAATTCCAGAAAAATGTCTACTTCTGCTTAACTTCCTATGCTAAATAAAGCCTTTGACTGTATGAAGTGTTAGTCACTCAGTCCGACTCTTTGTGACCCCATGGACTGTAGCCCTCCACGTTACTCTGTCCATGGAATTTTCCAGTCAAGAATAATGGAGTGGGTTGCCATACCCTTCTCCAGGGGATAGTTCTGCCCAGGGATCAAACATGGGTCTCACGTATTGCAGATAGATTCTTTACCATCTAAGCCACCAGGGAAGCTTTGACTGTATGAAGCACAACAAACTGTGGAAAATTCTTGATGAGATGAGAATACCAGACGACCTTATCTGCCTCCTGAGAGACCTATTTGCAGGTCAAAAAACAACAGTTAGAACCAGACATGGAACCATGGACTGGTAGGGCAAGGATGATGACAAGGCATCACCCTGCTTATTTAACTTCTATGCAGAGTACATCATGTGAAATGCTGGGCTGGATGAGTCACAGGCTGGAATCAAGACTGCTGGGAGAAATATTTACAAACATCAGTTATGGAGATGATACCACTCTAATGGCAGAAAATGAAGATGAACTAAAGAGCCTCTTAATGAGGGTGAAAGAGGAGAGTGAAAAAGCTGGCTTAAAACTCAACATTAAAAAACAGAGATCATGGCATCTGGTTCCATCATTTCATGGGTATTAGATAGGGAAAAAGTGAAAGCAGGGACAGATTTTATTTTCTTGGACTCCAAAATCATGCAGATGGTGATTGCAGCCATGAAATTAAAAGACATTGCACGTTGGAAGAAAAGCTATGACAAACCCAGACAGTGTATTAAAAAGCAGAGGCATCACTTTGCAGACAAAGGTCTGTATAGTTGTTGGTCCTTTATTTTATTTATTTATTTATTTATTTATTTTTTTATTAGTTGGAGGCTAATTACTTCACAACATTTCAGTGGGTTTTGTCATACATTGATATGAATCAGCCATAGAGTTACATGTATTCCCCATCCCGATCCCCCCTTTCACCTCCCTCTCCACCCGATTCCTCTGGGTCTTCCCAGTGCACCAGGCCCGAGAACTTGTCTCATGCATCCCACCTGGGCTGGTGATCTGTTTCACCATAGATAATATACATGCTGTTCTTTCGAAACATCCCACCCTCACCTTCTCCCACAGAGTTCAAAAGTCTGTTCTGTATTTCTGTGTCTCTTTTTCTGTTTTGCATATAGGGTTATCGTTACTATCTTTCTAAATTCCATATATATGTGTTAGTGTGCTGTAATGTTCTTTATCTTTCTGGCTTACTCCACTCTGTATACAGAGTGAAGTTGTTGGTCCTTTAATAGACTGGAACCTGGTGGTCCAGAGTCGACGATGAGAAAGTGAAAGAAGGAAAGAGGCTAATATTCCCTGGGTTACACAGCCGGTTTTTGTGTTCCAGGGAATCAGCCAGAAATAGAGAGATAAAGAGAGGAAGAGAAAGAAAGAAAGAAAGACACAGGGATCAAAGCTCTGATGGAGCAAAGGTGTTTTAATCAACATGATGTGGGCATATATACTGTCTTACAAGGTAGTTATTCTCAGCAAAGATAAAGATTAAAATTCCAGACTTACAAAACACAAGATGACCCCTATTAAAGAGAGAAGAGGGTACTTATCACCATAATGAGAAACTAACAAAGGAAATGCCTGGAATCCTCAGCCCCAGGAAAGGTGTGCCTCTCCTTTTAATTCCTGAATATTCAGGAATTAATAAGGACCAAAGGATTCCTGACAGATCCAAAACAGCACACAGGAAGCCTCCTGTTAAATGCTTCCTGACATATAGTCAAAGCTATGGTTTTTCCAGTAGTCCTGTATGGAGGTGAGAGTTGGACCATAAAGAATGCTGAACGCTGAAGAATTGATGCTTTTGAATTATGGTGCTGAAGAAGACTCTTGAGAATCACTTGGTCTGCAAGGAGATCAAAGCAGTCAATCCTAAAGGAAATCAGTCCTGAATATTCATTGCAAGGTCTGATGCTGAAGCTGAAGCTCCAATACTTGATCCACCTGATGCGAAGAGTCGTCTCATCAGAAAGGACCCTGCTGCTGGACAAGTTGAAGGCAAAAGGAGAAGGGATCATCAGAGGATGAGATGCTTAGATAGAATCACCTACTCAGTGGACATGAATTTGAGCAAACTTCAGGAGAGAGTGAAGAACAGGGAAGCCTGGCACACTGCAGTCCATGGGGTTTCAAAGAGTTGGTCATAACTTAGCAACTGAACAGCAACCCACTCCAATATTCTTGCCTGGAAAATTCCATGGACAGTGGAGTGTGGCGGGCTACAGTCCATGGGATCACAAAGAGTCAGACACAGCTGAGCAGCTGTGTACACAGAAGATCATGTATGCTCCGTGGTGCAGCCAAAAAAGAAAAAGAAAAGAAACCTTCCTTTCAACTGTTTAATTGGGGATCAGAATTTTGATAATATGTTTGCAGTTTTATAACTATTTTCCTTTCTTTGCTTTACTGTCTTCATACTCTGAGAAATATTGTTGCCCCTGGAATTCATTTATGAAAACCCTGAGTTCCAGGGTGTGAGCTGGGCAAAGTGGGCACCAATGAATTAGATGTCACCCTGCCATCAAATAATACATATTCATCTCCAGTAATATTTCAAGTATCAGTCATACTAATAGTTCTTATGTTCCTAGTCCAGTGTATCTGGGGTTTATGACACAGTCCAACAGTCCTAGTGCTACACCAAGCTTCTCATTTGGTGAGATGGGATTCAGTGACAAATAGGGTAATAAATTCAGAGAATAATCCAATTTAGATACACTCTCAAAATACTTAAATAGAAATCTGACAGATATAAAAGGAAAAATTGAAAAACTCTTCATTCTCTGGGAATCCTAATAGAAACTATAAACTAAGCAGGCAAAAATAATGAGATGAACTGAGGAATGTGAACAACAAGAGAAGCTATCTGTATCATGTGTTTGTGTGTGTGTAGATTCACCCAAAAATCCAAGCAAAATCATGGTTTTTAGACATATGCAGAACATTTATAAGACTCAACCCCATTCCAAATGACAAAAGAAGCCTTGGCGGGGGTGGTGGTGGTTTAGTCGCCAAGTCGTGTCTGACTCTTGTGACCCCATGGATTGTAGCCCACCAGGCTCCTCTGTCCATGGGATTTTCCAGGCAAGAATACTGGGGGGATTTGCCATTCCCTTCTGCAGGGGATCTTCCCAACTCGGGGTTCAAACCTGGATCGTTTGCATTTCAGGAGGACTCTTTACCATCTGAGCCACCAGCGAAGCCCAAAGGAAGCCTTAAGAAATAGCAAAGAACTGGTAATCAGTCAGTTCAGTTGCTCAACTGTGTCTGAATCTTTGCTACCCCTGCAGCATGCCAGGCCTCCCTGTCCATCACCAACTCCCGAAGCTTGCTCAAACTCATGTCCCTTGACTCGGCGATGCCATCCAAGCATCTCATCCTCTGTCATCCCCTTCTCCTCCTGCCTTCAATCTTTTCCAGCATCAGGGTCTTTTCCAGTGAGTCAGTCTTCACATCAGGTCACCAAAGTATTGGAGTTTCGGCTTCAGCATCAGTCCCTCCAATTAATATTCAAGGCTGATTTCATCTAGGATCAACTGATTTGATCTCCTTGCAGTCGAAGGGATTCTCAAGAGTCTTCTTCAACACCACAGTTCAAAAACATCAATTCTTCAGTGCTCAGCTTTCTTTATGATCCAACTCTCACATAAATACGTAACTACTGGAAAAACCATAGCTTTGACTAGATGGACCTTTGTCTGCAAAGTAATGTCTCTGCTTTTTACTATGCTGTCTAGGTTGGTCATATCTTTTCTTCCAGAGAGCAAGTGTCTTTTAATTTCAGGGTTGTGGTCACCATCTGCAGTGATTTTGGAGTCCAAGAAAATAAAATTTTTCACTGTTTCCCCATTGATTTGCCTTGAGGTAATGAGACTGGATGCCATGATCTTAGTTTTTTGAATGTTGAGATTTAAGCTAGCATTTTCTACTCTCCTCTTTCACATTCAACAGGAGGCTCTTTAGTTCCTCTTTGCTTTCTGCCATAAGGGTGGTGTCATCTGCATATCTGAGGTTATTGATATTTCTCCTGGCAATCTTGATTCCAGCTTGGGCTTCATCCAGTGTGGCATTTTGCATGATGTACTCTGCATATAAGTTAAATAAGCATGGTGACAATATACAGCCTTGATATATTGCCTTCCCAATTTTGAACCAGTCCATGGCTCTGTGTCCAGTTCTAATGGTTGATTCCTGACCTGCATACAGATTTCTCAGAAGGCATGTAAGGTGGTCTGGTATTCCCAACCCTTTAAGAATTTTTCAACAACAACAACAGCAGAAAATAATTTTTCAGTTTGTTGTGATCCACACAGTCAATGGCTTTAGCATAGTCAATGAAGCAGAACTAGATGTTTTTCTGGAACTCTCTTACTTTTTCTATGATCCAATGGATGTTTGTAATTTGATCTCTGGTTCCTCTGCCTGGTGGCTCAGATGGTAAGACATCTGCCTAAAATTCAGGAGACCTGGATTTGATCCCTGAGTTGGGAAGATCCCCTGGATAAGGAAATAGCAACCCACTCCAGTATTCTTGCCTGGAAAATCCCATGGACAGGGGAGCCTAGTAGCCTAAAGTCCATGGGGTCGCAAAGAGTTGGACATGACTGAGTGACTTCACTTTTCCTCTGCATTTTCTAAATCCAGCTTAAACATCTGGAAGTTCTTGGTTCACATACAGTTGAAGCTTGGCTTGGACAATTTTTATCTTTACTTTGCTAGTGTGTGAGATGAGTGCGACTGTGCAGTAGTTTGAACATTTTTTGGCATTGCCTTTCTTTCAGACTGGAATGAAAACTGACTTTTTCCAGTTCTGTAGCCACCTCTGAGTTTTCCAAATTTGCTGGCATATTGAGTGCAGCATTTTCACAGCATTATATTTTAGTTTTTTGAAATAGTTCAGCTGGAATTCCATCAATTCCACTCACTTGGTTCATAGTGATGCTTCCTAAAGCCCAACTGACTTTGTACTCCAGGATGTCTGGTTCTAGGTGAGTGATCACACCATCATGGTTATCTGGGTCATTCAGATCATTGTGTGTAGTTCTTGTGTGTATTCCTGCCTTCTCTTATTAATATATACTGCTTCTGTTAGGTCCATACCATTTCTGTCCTTTATTGTGCCCATCTTTGCATGAAATGTTCCCTTGGTGTTTCTAATTTTCTTGAAGAGATCTCTAGTCTTCCATTCTGTTGTTTTCTTCTGTTTCTTTGCATTGATCACAGAGGTAGGCTTTGTTATCTCTCCGTGCTGTTTTTTGGAACTCTGCATTCAGACGGGTATATCTTTCCTTTTCTCCTTGGCCTTTCACTTCTCTTCTTTTCTTAGCTATTTGTAAGACCTCTTCAGATGACTATTTTGCCTTTCTTTTTCTTAGGGATGGTTTTGATCATCCCCTTCTATACAATGTTAATGAAGCTTCATCCATAGTTCTTCAGGCAATCTATCATATCTAATCCCTTGAATCTATTTGTCCCTTCCACTGTATAATCATAAGGTACTTGATATAGGTCATACCTGAATGGTCTAGTGGTTTTCCCTACTTTCTTAAATTTAATTCTGAATTTTGCAATAAGGTGTTCATGATCTGAGTGACAGCTATCTCCCAGTCTTATGTTGCTGACTGTATAGAGCTTTCCCATCTTTGGCTGCAAACAATGTAATTAATCTGATTTTGGTAATGACTATCTGGTGATGTCCATGTGTAGAGTCATCTCTTGTATTGTTGAAAGATGGCAAGTGATCTGACTAGTACGTACTCTTGGCAAAACCGTTAGCCTTTGCCCTCCTTCATTTTGTACTCCAAGACCAAACTTACCTGTTACTCGAGATATCTGTTTACTTCCTACTTTTGCATTCATATACCCTATGATGAAAAGGCCATCTTTTTGGGGTGTTAGTTCTAGAAGGTCTTGTAGGTCTTCATGGAACCATTCAACTTCAGCTTCTTTGATATTAGTGGTTGGGGCATAGACTTGGATTACTGTGATACTGAATGGTTTGCTTTGGAAATGAACAGAGATCATCCTGTCATTTTTGAGATTGCACCCAAGCACTGCATTTCAGACTGTTTTGTTGACTTTGAGGGCTACTTCATTTCTTCTAAGGGATTCTTGCTCACAGTAGTAGGCGTAACATTCATCTGAATTAAATTCACCCATTCTGGTCCATTTTAGTTCACTGATTCCTAACATGTTAATCTTCACTCTTGCCATCTCCTGTTTGACCACTTTCAATTTACCTTGATTCATGGACCTAATATTCCAGGTTCCTATGCAATATTGTTCTTTACAGCATCGGACTTAACTGCCATCATCAGTGACATCCACAACTGGGTGTTTTTTGTTTGTTTGTTTGTTTGTTTTGTTTTGCTTTGACTCAACCTCTACATTCTTTCCTGAGCTATTTCTCCACTCTTCTCCAGTAGCATGCTGGGCACCTACTGACTTGGGACGTTCATCTTCCAGTGTCATTTCTTTTTGCCTTTTCATACTGTTCATGGCATTCTCAAGGCAAGAATACTGGAGTAGTTTGCCATTCTCTTCTCCACTGGAACCACATTTTGTCATAATGGTCCAGTGTCATGGTGGTTTTGTCATGGCTCCACCATGATCCATCCATCTTGGGTGGCCCTACAGGCCATGACTCAGTTTCATTGAATTAGACAAGGGTTTGATCCATTTGATCAGCTTTGTTTTCTGTGATTGTGGTTTTTATTGTGTCTGCTCTCTGATGGATAAGGATAAGAGGCTTGTGGAAGTTTCCTTATGGGAGAATCTGGCTGTGGGGAATCTGGGTCTTGCTCAGGGCTATCCTAAGTAGATCTTTAATCCAATTTTCTGTTGATGGGTGAGGCAGTGTTCCCTCCCTTTAGGCTGGCCTGAGGCCAAACTACGCAGGGGTAACAGCAGTAACCGGCATGCCCTGCAGCTCCCACAACCATTGTATTCAGTGCCCCTGACCCCATGGCAGGCCACTGTTGACCCACAGCTCTGCCGGAGACTCCTGGACACTCACAGGTAAGTCTGGCTTAGCCTCTTGTGGGGTCACTACTCCTGTCTGCTGGGTTTTGGTTTTGTTTGTGCCCTCCAAGAGTCTTTTTCACCAGTCCAGTTAAGTTCTGTAATGAGATCCCACTGGCCTTCAAAGTCAAATTCCCTGGGAGTTCTCAGAATTGGTAATACATGGACAATATTCTCTGGCTAAAATTCAATAAAACTAAGAGTAAGCAGTAGGTCTGGAGCATTTCCAATTCTCTTTTCCAAAGCTAAAGGCTCTCTGGGACCCAGTGCCACTGCTGTTGAAGTAGAAAAATATTAAAAATAAAAACAATGACTCTTAAGAAGCCAGTACTTGATCACACTTCATCTTCTTGCCTTTTCATCCTTCCCAAACTTTCCCTACATATACTGTCCAGATAATTGCTTAAGAAGAACAATTTAAAAAGAGAAAGGAAACATATACAAACTAATAAAATGGCAGTAGATCAGTACAAGAGGGATAAGCATAGGGATAAGCATAGTTTTGGTTGACAGAATGGGTTAAATAATATTCTCCGGTCTGGTATGACTAGAGCAGAAGTATTGAGTAGGAGATAATATGGCATATGATTGAGCATGAAGAGAGCAACCACATCAAGCACTTTGGGAAATTTTATACAAAAGAGTTTAGAATGGAAGCAGTAACCAATGGAGAACAACTTTGTTTTCTGAAATTATAAAATTGGACTCCTAGGAAACTCAGTTTGACAACTGTATAAGCATTTCAAGAAGGAGAGACAGAATTTGAAGAAAGAACATTTATGAGGTGATAAATATTTGATACCAGAAAACGTCAGAGTCAAGCAGGTGGATAGTTAAATGATGGTGTGCACCAGCATAAGAGGCCAATGTTTTGGTTATTGCTTCCACAGTGGTATGCTCAAGTCATCCCTGATAAATATTTTTATCTGAGCTCAAAGGAAGTAATGAGAGCAAGAAGTTCAGAGACCAGTGTGTAAAGGAAATTGAAAAAAGAGAGGTGGCTCAGTAGCAGAGAAATGAGTGGAGTCATTTTATAATCGATGAAGATATGAGTCCCACCATGCTTACCACCTTCACTTCTCATTCTGCCAAACACACTGGCAAGTGGGAAAAAATGGAAATCCAGGAACAGAAATCTGTTCTTTCATCCACATAAGGAAAAACAGTGTGATGCTACAGGGCATTTTGAATTTAATCCAATCCAGCTATAATCTTGAAGCTTCTATAAAGCTTAAGAAGCTTCTTGGCATAGAGAGCCCCAGTGTTGATATCCAAAGAGGAAAGAAGGGAAATAATACTTTGGCAGCTTTTCTCTCCCTATTTTTCTCTTTCTTATACCTTTTCCCTCATGACTTTTTCTTTATCTTTATATCTGAGTTGGGGAAACCAGTATTGCTGCTGCTGCTAAGTCGCCTCAGTCGTGTCCGACTCTGTGCGACCCCAGAGATGGCAGCCCACCAGGCTCCCCCATCCCTGAGATTCTCCAGGCAAGAACACTGAAGTGGGTTGCCATTTCCTTCTCCAAAACTAGTGTTAAGATGGATGAAAAAATGCTATCATGGTCTTTTTCTTGTTGTTCTGATAGATCTTTAAAAATTTAAATATTTTGGAAAAGTTTAAAAGACTGATTTTTTTTAATATTGAAGCAATATGAATATGGATTTTAATTTAGCTTTTATTATATATTGAAATAAATTCCACTCAGTGATTTACTTAAGAAAAATTCAGAACACTAGATATTGAGGAAATAATTTTATTCTCTTAATTAATTGCATGTGTATTTTATTATATTGTAGATGTTTGAAATAAAAATATTACCCCATTGATTTAATCATGTATAACACAGAGTGATTAAAAGAAATTTTGAGCTCCATGTTTTAATTAAATTTTTTTGTAAGTATAAATGAACAATTAGTAAAATTTTGCTGTATAATCCTCTAAATAACCTTTCTTAACAATATATTTCATAGTTTATTTTTTCTCATTTATCTTACTTTAATCTAAAATTTCATAGAAGTATAATTTAACACACATTTTCAATTAGATATTTTCATAGCTATTGTAGCTAGTAGCTACAAAATACTTCTGAGCACCTTCATCAGAGCAAAGCTCCCACATCATAACTAGCTCAATAAAGCTGGTTAAACATTTGCTGAGAAAAGAAATAAAAACCAATTTTGCCTTCAGTTAAAAAAAAGGACAGCCTGAGGTATCCAGATCATCAACAGACTCAGCTGTCATTAAAAGAATGTTCAGATATCGAATTTTTCATTTAATTACCATTTGAACTTTGATAGTATTTTATAAATCATAAGGCTGTATTAGTAGGGTCCCAGCAGGAAACAGAGGACACAATTAATTGGATAATTGAGGAGAGTTTAATAAACTTCCGAAGGCATGGACAGGATTTAAGGGTACCAGTAAGGTACTTGAAGTTCCCTAGGCTAATAACTGAAGTCATATTTATCCTAAGGCTAAAAGATGGAGTGATCCCTGGAACACAGAGAAATGGAGAGGATCACCTGAGTGGCGGTGTGGTCTCTGAGGGAAGACACACAGAGAATAGATACCCTAATGTCGTTCTCCCGCCAGCCCTGCGGTGCTTCCCATTAATCAGAGTCATAGGTAAGCCTCAGTGCTTGGAACTCCACTGTTGCACTTTGTCCTAGTCAGTTTTACCTCCAAGACACAGAGCTGAGTAGAGAAAGACTGAAAAATTATACACGGGAGAAAAACAGAATACAGCCAGCTTATTGGCTCAGAAGGAGAATTTAAACACCCACTCAGAAAGTGTTTATTGAACATCTATTGTATATTGTGTTAGGCACTGGGGATAAAAATATGAACAGAATGTAATTCTCACAAGTGGAAAAACAACATGGGCTTTTTTTTTTTTTTTTTTCTTTTTCATTTTTTTCTTTCCTTCAGAAGCATGCAGATTAAAAAGGGACTAAGGAAAACAAAAACAGGAAAAACTTCATTATATAGAAAAGATATTATGAATTATAAAATATTCACTCCTAGAAAAAAATAGAAGAAAAAACTACTCTACATCCAAGCCTCCATCTGCCTCGAAAGAAAAAGGCTTGCAAAAATTATTCTGGACCTAAAAATTCCTATAAATGAATAGTAGGCCCAAGTTATATGAGGAGGCACAGGGAATTGATTCATGCTTAATAAACCCTGCAATTAATAAAACCTTGTTCCTGGGCTGCTCTGTCCTCTGGGGAGCTCTCAGTATTTTATAGCCCTTGTCTAAGAAGCCTTATAACTCCTCTGTGTTATAAAGAATGGAGTAAGTATGACAATTGGGTGGGTATTTTTTTCTCCGTCTTCTGTACCTGGGATCCTTTACTGGGGAATCAATGTTTTACAGTTCTGTTTTTTGCACTTTATACAACTACTGAAGGGTAGCTTTCTTTGCCTGCACTAATTATGTCCAGATTGCTGGAGATCGTACATCATCCAGTGGTTAAATTTTAATTAATTAAAAGAATGTTAACTAAGCCTTTTGTATATTTAACCAAAATATAAATAAGCACTACTTTCCTTAGTTTTCCTTTGACCTTAAGCTTAATTCTGTACTTGATAAAATGTTCTGTGGTACAATTCTAGACTGAATGTGACAGACAGTAGTGATAAAAGTGACCCATTTAATAATTGATTGTTTCCTTATTCTCCTCTCAGTTGCTTAAAAAACACATGCCTGCTTATGCACGTATTGCTGAGGTTGATTTGTATGGCTTAAAGCCATTGTGAGTTTCTTCCAGACCATTGCTTACCTAGCCCCTGCTACAGTTGTCATTAAGACTTCAGTACAAGCAAGAGGATGCCTTTCCCAGCCGCTCAAGACACCTTAGTGTTTTGTATTCCTGAAACTGACAGATGGATGAAAATTCTCTGTTAGGAAATGAGATAACCCACATGTCAATTGGAGTTTCCTAGCCCTTTGGGACTCGCCTGGACAGCTGTTTGTGTCTAATGGAAGCCAAAGTAGCCCTCAAACTCCTGCACTTTGAGGGGAGGATGGTGCCTGTGTTTTCCAGGTCCCTTCTACCTCCCATTTCCTTCCTTTCCTACATACAATCATTCCAATGACATTTATGCAGACATGAAACAGATTCTAGCCTAATTTTCCCCTAACATGCACTCCTCATACAAAATGTCCTCAAGTGTTGTAGAATTGGAGAGGTGTGAGAAGGTAAAAGGACATTTATAGTGGAAATAACTTCACATTGAACCCTGGCACTTTAAAATATTAGTCTCTGCTTTTCCAGTAAATTTCCGAAGACCCTCCCCACCTAAGGACCTCTGCACCTCAGCTTCCTCCCCCGCCCCCATCTGCTTCCCTCTCTCTGCACTTCCCTCTATGTTCTCCTCCTTCCTAAGAGAGATTAAAATTCCTCCCTTTGTCTCAAGGAGGCTTTTTCATCTTTTAGCTTTGCTGTGGCTTCTCCTACCAACATCTATAGTCTTAGGATCTTACAATACCAACTGCTTTATTGAGGTTCTTCCCCAGAGAAAGACTTGTTCTCTCTATAAGGGGTAAATGGACAATTATTAAGGTAATAGCATTTTACACTTTGCCATGGTGGGACATATACTTTCTAACAAGATAACCTAGTATTTCCTTTCTATTTTCTCCTGTAACCTTGAGAGATGAAGAAAAAATTTTACTTACATAATAAAGTAATTACAAATTTGGCAGCCATATGTTTTTGACAATAGAAGTGCATTATTTCAGTGTATTGATAATATAATTTGAGAGCCTGAACACATGCAGGTTGAACTTATGAGTTCTTTGGTTCATAAGTTAAGGACAGTCTTACATAGATTTGGGAACCAAATAGGAAAATATAAGATGTGCTAGGCTGAAGTTGTATATTTTCAGATTTATTTATTTATTTTTTTTTGGTATCTGAACCTTGAAAAGTAGGATAGGTGGTGTGATTTTTAAAGACCTGAGATGATCAATCCTAATTTTCTACATTATTTACAAACCGGCTTTTGGATGTCTAAAATCTCTTTGAACCAAAGTTTGTCTTCTGAGAATAAGTAATATTAAGGCAGAATCACAGAAAATGCACTAAGCATCTGAAAGGGAGGGGAAGTGAGTCAAAAGGGAAGGGCTGCAGTCACCTGAGCTAAATTTCAGCTGTGCTAGGAAAGCAGCAAAGCAGAAGGCATCAGGGTTACTTGCTGCTTGTGTCTCTGACCTTTACTATTCAAAGTATGTATTAAATTGAGAAGTTCTCTGGTTGGTGACAAAGTGGATGTCCTATGGCTTTTGTATCTTAGAAGATAACTCAGGACAGGGCTTAAGTTCAGATTTATTGCAGTGCTATGAGTGGAAAAAAAAATAAAGCAAGGTAAAAGAAGATATCAGGGGTATAGAGGACTCATCAGGGTCAAAGAGAAAGTAAATGGAAATTGGAAGATATTTTTGTGTCATTTATGTCCTGATGCTCTTTTAATTTCATTTAAAATGAGTAATTTACCATGAACAAAAATGCTCTCATGGCCCAGACTCCAAGATGTACTCCAGACAGAAATACCTGCAAAGGAAAAATCAGGACAATGGACAGCACCAGAAAAGGCCACCTTTGACCAGGCTGGGGAGCTCCTCTTAGAGGTGTGTTCTTTTCTTTCTTTCTTTCTTCTCTTTTTTTTTTAGTTGAATATTTACAATATTGCGTTAGTTTCGGGTATACAGTATAATGAGTTGGTTTTTTGTTTTGTTTTCAGGAAATGTCTTGAATATATTCAGAGTCAAGGCCTCTCCCAGAATGATTACACTGTTACAGTCTTGCCATTGGGCTTCCCAGAATAAAGCATAACGTCTGGATTTGAAGAGATCCTTACAGATACTATTTGGCTGAATACATTCAACATATAGTTTACATACAGATCAATAAAGATTGAGTTCCAATTGAACCCACGTCTTAGCTTCTAATTGTTTCCTCCAAATTACAGTATAAAGGAATCACTTTTGCATTTTCCTAACTGAATCAGGAATTTTAACTTATTTACTTTCACAGACTATGACCTAGGAGTACAAATACTCACCTAACTAAAAGCCTAGTGGACCACTTAGCAGAAAGCTTTTTTTCCTCCTAGCGCTTACTTATAGAAATCCAATAGGGCTTCACTCCCTTAGCTATCACGAGCTGCTCTGAGCTTTCAAAGGTTGTCTTCGTCTGTCTGATAACATCTGCTCCACACTCTGGTCATATGGTAGCCCTTAGGAAACAGTTCTCTAAGGCAGAAGCATATTTCATAAGATTCATATGATTTACAAACAAGAAATTTAAGTTCTAATTAGTACTTTCAGGGTGATTCATGCAAAAGAAAGATTTCCGTTTGCATGTCAATGAAAACCTGCTGCCTTAGAAACCCTTGCTAAACTATATGATTAATCTTTGTACATGAGGAAGGATTTATTTTTCTTATTCCCAGTCCTCAGGAACAGATTCAGACAAATTTTTTTTAGTGTCTTAGACATTTAAATATCCATGAGTATTGCACCATGTTTTAGGTTTGGTATGTGGTTTGGGGAGATAAAAACTCCTAGTAAGGGTTCCTTTTCTTTAAGTATAATATCCCAATTGTTTCTCTCTTTCTGTCTTCCTTTCCTACTTTCCTCTGTCTTGTCTTTACCTCCTGTCCCTTTCTCCTTCCTCTGCCTTTCCTTCTCCAGTATTATATTTCTTTTAGAAATATTTATGACCAGTACTTGTTGTATGATAACTTTGATTTTGTTAGCTCTTAAGCTAGGGTGACTTATTTTCACACTGTGTAATTATTAATTAAAATGATTTATTTTAAAGTTCTGTCAAATTTTAACTAACCACTACCATGATAATTGGATTTCTAATTTTTAGAAATTAAGTCATTTTTTAAATGTTGGCTCTTGAATAAGCTGATTTAGTGGGAAAAAAAAATCAATACACGACTGGAACCTGGGAAATATTTGTAACGGTAAATAAGATGTACTTAATTCCTTAGGTTAATGCATGATAGTGCTCATGGAAGAAATGACTATATATATTACATATATATATATATCTTAGATATGTGTTCTTTCATGTCAGTACACCTCCTTTTGGAGGACTAGAACCACCCTTTCCTTTTTCATAGTGTCTTGCAAATTTGGGATTGTGTATGGTTCAAACTAGAAAGAATAAAAGTTCTCTCTTCCATGACCACATTGATTCTGATCTGATCTAAGATTAGCTGATCAGAGTTTTTCCTAGGATTTGTGCTGGAGCTCTCAGGAGACATACAGCAATGAAGTATGTAAGACTGGGACTGGCAGTGGTTATTTTGCTGCCCTAAGAAGAGATCCGAAGAGCAAAACTAAACAGAGGCAGTGGAGTTGGATGAGAGCAATAGAGGAGATTGAGAGTACTGATTCCACTGACTGCATTCCTGGAGGTTTACACATGGAAGGTATAAATATATACACACACATATATGTATATATATATGGATAGATAGATAATGTATGACTTTATGGAGACAGAACAGTTAAAAAAATCAGGGATGAAAAATGGAGCATGGTATATCTGGGGCTTCAACTTTCATAATAGCTGAGGTTTCAGATTGCTGATTGTTTACTAACAGGGAGGAGCTGAAACATATATGAGGGACTGATTATGAGAAGGACTTTGATTGCCAAGTTAAGGAGCTTGGGTTTGCTCTTGAAGGGAATAAGGAGCCATTAAAGGCATGTAAGCAGGCATCTGACATGATTAGATTTGCCCAAAGCTCGTCTGTGTTGAGGAAATATGTAAATTGGAATGAGTTTTAAATATCATCATTGCTGTTTACATTCAGAAACATCAAACTAATAATAGGAAAATTTGAATGTCTAAATCTAACTCTTAAAAATCAATTTTAAAAAAAAAAAACTGCCAAGTTTATCTTGTCATTTATGATATTATAAAACTGTGGAGACATTGTTCTGAATAAATCGATTTGATCTTGAACATTTCAGTTATATTAAAAAAGCTAAGTTAGCAAATAAAAAGCACTACAACTGCTGAAAACTAAATCAGTAGAAATAACTAAATTTAGAAGATAGAATTCACTTTAGAGTGGGGGACTACAATGAGAATTACTTTGGTTCTGTTGCTTCAGAATAGACAGGCATACTCAGAAATCAAATAAACCATAAATTTTGTCTAAATATTCTGTATATCCATCTCAAAATCCTCAAACTATGTATTGTAGATACGTTGTGTTATTATTTAATATAGTGCAAGCTGTAATACCTGTTAAGTATACTCAAGTTTAAATAGCATTTTTATATTAATACACAGTGCTTTTCAGTGTGAAAAGTTCTTTTCTACCTGTGTTTGCTAATTCCAACATCTCTGTGATTCAGACTCTGCAGCTTACTTTACAGATAAGAAAACAGGCTCTGAGATGGTAGCAGTAACGTACTCAAGGGCACGCAGAGAATCCGGCCAAACTGAGATTTGCATGCGTCTTACTCTAAAGCCCAGGACTTTTTGGTTTCTTTTGACTTCAAATGCAGTATCCCTTGCTTTTCAAGGCAGCGTGACAGCTGACCCAGGGCAGCCAACTAGCCGAGTCAGGAATTAGGTGTCTACATCATACGGTGGATGCCAGGGGGTGAGTCTGGCAGTCTGACGGAGCCACCGCCTTGCACTACCCTTCTTCAAATGAGCCTTGTTCTTAGGCTTTTGATGGCATTTCCTCTGGTATACTCCCTGAAGGAGAGTAAACTTGCCCTAGTCTTTTGCCCTTGAGTCTTTTACCCTTTTACTTTTCCTTGCCAGCTAAGGTAAAGGTTAGAAACTCTCCCCAGTGTTAAGGTGATTATGCACCCGTTTCAGACGAGCGACAACTTTCCTTCCAATGGGCTGCTAACCAGGTATCAATACTTCCACCCAACTTGACGCATCTCACTGTCTGAACTCTCGCTGTGACTCAGTTTGGTAACATTGCAGTCTAAATCAGTGTGGGGCCACACAGGCTTTTGGATGCTGGATTTTCAGTTAACGCCCCTCCCTTCAGGGATGAGGACTGAGCCCCACCGGCCGCCATGTTCCTTCGAGCTCCCGGATACCACCATGCCTTGTGTCTTTTGGTGGCAGCCCTTTGGTCCCTTTTCTCCCTGTTACCAGGTTAATTCCTACCCACTCTTCTCTCATCTGACACACCTCCTTCCCAAACCTTTCCAGACAGCTTTAGTGTTCATTTAGGTTTCTCTTCTGTGAGTTCCCACCTGTATTACAGCAGTTTTCACCTTGTACCGTAAATGTTTATTTCTCAGGCTCAGCACGTCTTAGGTGGAGGGCCTGTGTTTTCATCTTTTTTAGTTCTAATGTCATTTATAAGGAGTCTGGAATCAACGAATGTTTGTGGGACTAAACACTGACTGCCTGAAATTAAAAAAAATGGACTTAAAAAAAAAAAAAAACCCCAAACAAATCCATAAATATATGTCTTAAGTGTATAGATGTTTTCTATGAATGACTGACACTTTCGGCCTACTTTGGAATTATTGAAAGAACCTCTTCGTGGAGGTGTGCTAGGAAACATTGTACCCATTCAGTAAAAGAAGGCAAAGAGGAATGAATTAATATTTGTTAAGGCCCATGTCCGAGGACTGATTAGAACTGTCTTAAGTGTGTATTATCCCATTTAATCTTTACAGTCATTCTATAAGCAAATATACTTTATCTCTTCCTTTTATGAATGAATAAACTAGGTTTTAAAGAAGCTGAATTACCTTCTACTAAATTCTCACATTTAGTAAGTAGTAAAAACGGGACAAAATCACAGGAGAGAAAGCACTTTAAAGTCTGATTAACTTAAATCTTAACACTTGCTCTGTATATAAAGTTTCAAATTTGGGGGTAAGTATTTACTCTCCCTAAGATTCTTCTGTGTATACACACATTTGTGTGTATGAACTATGGACCTGAGAATGCCTGTTTATGAGTATGTTGCAAGGATAAATGAGCTGATATACGTAAGAATATACGTATTGACTGGATAGTGATTATTCTGCTTTAATAGCCCAATAATTACTGAATACTATAGTCTTCCCTCTTCTCACTATACAAGTCCAGGGCATGGATATCTCTTTTCTATTTCTTCAACTCCCCTCCCCCCGCAGAGAACCAGCTGACTAATTGAGATAATTCAGAAGAAAGAAAAAGAAAAAAACAAAACAAAACTATCTAACCTATCTAGTACATATGACATGGAAATACTGCCTACATGTGGAAAAAGTTTAAAAAATGTGACAAAGTAATGAAGTTTCTTTCTGTAAATTGGAGTAGAGTCATCAGAGAAAGTTAAGGGGAAAAATCACAGGAGATAAAAACATTTCTCTGTCTGTAGTGGCTGTCAAGGCACTGTGCTTACGGATGCTACATTAACTGCCTAAAGCGTGCTCCTGTGCTTCTTAAGGCAGTAGAAGCTTTCAGGGCCAAGTAGAGCTGCACTTCACAGCTCCTGTTAATGAAGTCAGTGTGAGCCCTCTGAATAAAAATGCCTCAAAGGATGTGGAATAGAATGAGAATCAGGTTCACCCAAAATGATAAAAAAATTAAAAAAATAAAGATTAAGTAAAAGACATTTTCCCTCAGAGCATTGATAAGAATTGTCTCGGCTCCTTGGGGAGCTCAGCCCTGTGTCGGAAGCATTCATGGTAGAATTTCCTTTCTGGAACTTGGCTTTTTAAAAGCCACCATAACTTGAATCAATGGGTCTTGTGAAACAGAAGTTGGCATTTTTTAAACTTTATGAATTATTAGGGAAGCTCCTTCAAATAAATTAACTTTAGATCGTGGGAAACAATGGCAAAAACCTATAAAACACAATTCTTGAGCTTCAGATGAACTAAAATCTAATAGTTTATCTACTGAGTGGGTGGAGAGGGTTTAAGAATTACTTTTAAAAGGGTTAAAACGGTTCAGAGATTTTCTTAAAAATATCTTATTTCATTGTAGAAAGATCTCTCCCTACTCTTATTGAAGATTTGGCTCTGTTAGTAATGATTTCTTACCTACAATCTATGATTCATTTTTGTTACAACATTCTCTGTTTTATGAAAAGGTTTTTTTTCTTTCTTTTTTTAAATCCAATCTTACCTGTGATTAGTCCTGCCCTACTTTCCCATGTCACCTTCAAAAAAGTGATAAAGCCCGAGTTTCCTCCAAAAATAGACATTATTTGAGTCTCCTTGCTCTATAGCTGTGGTGTCATTAGGGACTTATGTGGCAGTGCAGATACTAAGAAGAAATATGTCATTTGGTTCTGAGGTCAGCCTAGTCTAGGGAGGAAAGAGCAATCTGGTGGTGAAACACCCTATAAAATAATATCTCTGATTCAACTCACAGAAAACTCACTGGAATTAAAAGACATCACTAGTATTTTTTTTTTTTTTTTCGTGCTAACCAGGGCTGTATCTATCTGACCTAGATTATCAGACCATGAAAAGTGTATATGGGTCCTCTTAAGGTCTTGGGACTGAAAAGAAGCTTAACAGCTTCCTATCACAATGCTTTTAATTCTTGGATCTGTCTTCAGTAGTTTCTCCATGTGGTTCTCTAGTCTTTTTAGACAGATTTCTAACAAAAAAAACCCCCAATACTCTTGGGAATGTGAGTTCTTTGAGGACAGGGGTACTGATTTTTTTCTTCCTTACTGTTATCATCTACTGAGTATAAACCGTACCTACTATCTATTAAAACCTTACTAAAAATTTGATGAATGAATTAAAGAATGAAGGGTCACTCTGAACTACTCTTAATGGTGCAGTAATTTTGGCATAAAAACATTTGTATGAACCACTTTCTTTCTACTCCTTCTATATCCATCTCTTCTTTACCCATTCCTCCTCCTTTCCTAGCAAGGCAGTTATCCTGGAGATAAGAAGATCTAGCTTTCTGTTACACACAGGGTAACCTCTTATCTGTTCCTGTCATTATGTGTTCCAGAGAAGTCTAATTTAACACAAATTAGGGGATCACTAGTTAAATGACCCATGTTACTTAAGTTCTCCATGTCTCAGTTTTTTTAATCTATAAAATGGAGGTAAAAATTGCATATACTTGACATGTTTATGGGACTACCCAGTGCCATATTGTGTATAAAATACTTCTGAATGGCACCTGACACATAGTTTGCACTCAGTAAGCAAAAAAATGATGCCTTTTGAAACAGCATTTTCTACATTTGTTCATCTTTTGACTATTCTGGTTGTTTCTCATTGCACAAAAAATCACTGCTTTCATTCTTCTGCACATTGACTGAGCTCAGATATGTGATTCTCACATGTGTTGAGTGAGGACTTAGAGACTTGCCTGAGTTGGACCTCTAAGAGGGCACATGCCACGGTTGGCAACTGAAGCTGGTGGTTGACTGAGAGCTCAGCTGTGACTGTCAGAGTGTTGGTGCCCAAACTTTTTAGTACTGTGAACTGGTTTTGTGGAAGACAATTTTTCTTCTACTGAGGGATGTGGGGGGCATGGTTCTAGGTTGATGAAAGCACAGTACATTTATTGTACACTTTATTTGTAATCTAATGCTGCCTTTGATCTGATAGGAGGTACCAGTCTGTGGCCTGGAGGTTGGGGACACCTGAATTAGGGTATCCACACTTACCTCTTCAGGTGGTTTGAGCTTCTCAGCATGGTGGGCTGGGTCATGAAAGGTATTACCCTGAGAGTGAGCATTATAGTCAAGCCAAATAGAAATAGAAAGACTTACTATGCTCTAGCCTCAGAAGTTACATGGTGTAACTTCTGCCATATCCTGTTGATCCAAACAGTCACAGGGCTTGCCTGGATATAATGGGGTGGATAAATAGGTTCCATCTCTTGAGTCAAAGTGACAAGGTTACAAACAGAATAACATGTGGGAGAGAGAGAAATTGTTGTTGCCATCTTTGGAAAGTTATATCAGCCATTGACTATTGTATTTTTTCCCTTATTTTTGAGATTAATTTATTATTTTTCTTCTGAAACATTTAAGGCAATATAGAAAAGTATAAACCCTCAAACCCTCCTTTTATATGTTAAGCTTTCAAAAGTCTAAAAATTATTAAGTGACTTTAGTAAGGATTTTCTTGATAAATATTATCGACGCTTCAATTTTTCTGTGAAAAACATGGTTTAAAAATCTTTTGCTGTTGATGTTGTTCTTATGGGTTGAATGTGGTGGACTGAAATAGATTTTTTTAAAAGTGGTTAAAAGCAGTATATCCATCATGGTTGGTTTCATTGCCTTGAGTTGAATAATGTAGCTGGCCAATGGTTTCACTCTATTACTTTCTTATCACCGAACAAAAAGACATTTGAATTAAAATAGTTCACACCATGTGTTACTTGGTTATACATATCCTCATCTCTAGTCTAGCACAGTCCATCATAATAACATAATATTTTATAGTCCCAGCTAGCCCACATACCATCTTCACATGCAATATCTTACCTGATCTTTATAATACAATTGAGTTACCTTGTGTGTGTGGCATTTCTGCCATCCCATGGAGGTATTGAAATTCAGAGAAAGTTAAAGGCTTTTTTCCAGCAAAGGAGTGGGGATTCCTTTTACCTGGATACGTTTTAAGTGGATAAGTTACAGTTATCCACTTTTTGTAAGTTTAAAAATGTTGATTCAGTTATCAAATTTCTGATTCTTTTCCTTATATTCAAAATTAGTATAGGTCCAATGCTCATTCCCAACATCTGCCACTTGGATAACACCAATATAGTATCTGGGATTCTCTGGTGGCTCAGTGGTAAGGAATTCGCCTGCAGAGCAGAAGCTGCAGGAAGCACGGGGTAGATCCTGGGTAGGGAAGATCCCCTGGAGGAGGGAATGGCAAATCACTCCAGTATTCTTGCCTGGAGAATCCCATGGACAGAGTAGCCAGGCGGACTATAGTCCATAACGTTTGCAAAGAGTTCGACATGATGAAGGACTTAGGACCCACAATATAGTATCTAGAAAAGCTATAACTATTTCTGCAAATTTCTTTGTAACTAAGATGTTCTTTCATCAAGAGCCTCTTTAGTTCTTCTTCACTTTCTGCCATAAGGGTGGTGTCATCTGCATAGCTGAGGTTGTTGATATTTCTCCTGGCAATCTTGATTCCAGCTTGTGCTTCTTCCAGCCCAGTGTCTTCCATGATGTACTCTGCATAGAAGTTAAATAAGCAGGGTGACAATATACAGCCTCGACATACTCCTTTTCCCATTTGGAACCAGTCTGTTATTCCATGTCCAGTTCTAACTGTTGCTTCCTGACCTGCATACAGGTTTCTCAAGAGGCAGATCAGGTGGTCTGGATTTCCCACCTCTTTCAGAATTTCCCACAGTTAATTGTGATCCACATAGTGAAAGGCTTTGGCATAGTCAATAAAGCAGAAATAGATGTTTTACTGGAACTCTCTTGCATTTTCGATGGTACAGCAGATGTTGGCAATTTGATTTCTGGTTCCTCTGCCTTTTCTAAATCCAGCTTGAACATCTGGAAATTCACAGTTCACTTATTGTTGAAGCCTGGCTTGGAGAATTTTGAGCATGACTTCACTAGCATGGGAGATGAGTACAACTGTGTGGTAGTCTGAGCATTCTTTGGCATTGCCTTTCTTTGGGACTGGAATGAAAACTGACCTTTTCCAGTCCTGTGGCCACTGCTGAGTTTTCCAAATTTGGTGACATATTGAGTGTAGCACTTTCACAGCATCATCTTTTAGGATTTGAAATAGCTCAACCGGAATTCCATCACCTCCACTAGCTTTGTTCACAGTGATGCTTCCTAAGGCCCACTTGACTTCACATTCCAGGATGTCTGGCTCTAGGTGAGTGATCACACTATCGTGATTATCTGGGTCATGAAGGTCTTTTTTGTACAGTTCTTCTGTGTATTCTTGTTACCTTTTCTTAATATCTTCTGCTTCTGTTAGGTCCATACTATTTCTGTCCTTTATTTATTAAGATCATGGCATCCAGTCCCCTCACTTCATGGCAAATAGATGGGGAAACAGTGGAAACACTGTCAGACTTTATTTTTTGGGGCTCCAACATCACTGCAGATGGTGACTGCAGCCATGAAATTAAAAGATGCTTACCCCTTGGAAGGAAAGTTATGACCAACTTAGACAGCATATTAAAAAGCAGAGACATCACTTTGTCAACAAAGGTCCATCTAGTCAAGGCTATAGTTTTTCCAGTGGTCATGTATGGATGTGAGAGTTAGACTATAAAGAAAGTTGAGCGATGCAGTTTTGATGCTTTTGAACTGTGGTGTTGGAGAAGACTCTTGAGAGTCCCTTGGACTGCAAGGAGATCCAACCAGTCCATCCTGAAGGAGATCAGTCCTGGGTGTTCATTGGAAGGACTGATGTTGGAGCTGAAACTCCAATACTTTGGCCACTTGATGTGAAGAGCTGACTCATTTGAAAAAACCCTGATTATAGGAAAGATTGAGGGCAGGAGGAGAAGGGGACAACTGAGGATGAGATGGTTGGATGGAATCACTGACTCAATGGACATGAATTTGGGTGAACTCTGGGAGTTGGTGATGGATGGGGAGGCCTGGCATGCTGCAGTTTATGGGGTCACAAAGAGTCGGACATGACTGAGCAACTGAACTGACTGAAGATGTCCTTGTTGTTTAATCACTTAGGTCATATCTTACTCTTTGTGACCCCATGGACTGCAGCACACCAGGCTGCCCTGTCCTTATTATCTCCCACAGTTTGCTAAAATTCATGTCCATTGAATCAGTGATGTCATGCAACCATCTCGTCCCCTGCTGTCCCTTTATCCTCTGGCCCTCAGTATTTTTCAGCATCAGGGTCTTTTGCTATGAGTTGGCTCTTTGCATTAGGTGGCCAAAGTATTGGAACTTCAGCTTCAGCATCAGTCCTTCCAATAATATTCTGGGTTTATTTCCTTTAGAATTGACTGGCTTGATCTCCTTGCAGTCCAAGGGACTCTCAAGAGTCCTCTCCAGCACAATTTGAAAGTGTCAGTTCTTTCGTGCTCAGCCATTTTTAGGGTCCAGCTCTCACATCTGTACATGACTACTGGAAAAACCATAGTTTGACTAGATGGACCTTTGTCAGAAAATGATATCTCTGCTTTTTAATACTCTTTCTAAGTTTGTAATAGCTTCTCTTCCAAGGAGCAAGCATCCCTTAATTTTGTACCTGCAGTCACTGTCCACCATGATCTTGGGACCCAAGAAAATAAAACCTGTCACTGTTTTCAATTTTCCCCCTCCTCTTTGCCAAGAAGTGATGGGACCAGATACCATGTTCTTCATTTTTTGAAAGCTGAGTTTTAAGACAGCTTTTTCACTCTTTCACTCTCATCAAGAAGCTTTTTAATTCCTCTTTGCTTTCTGCTATTAGAGTGGTATCATCTGCATTTCTGAGGTTGTTGATATTTCTCCTGGCAATTTTGATTCCAGCTTGTGATTCCTCCAGCCTGGCATTTTGCATGATGTACTCTGCGTATAAGTTAAATAAGCAGGGTGACAATTTTGAACCAATTTAGCACTTGTAACAATTGCACTTCTCACCCATGCTAAGCGAGGTCATGCTTAAAATCTTGCATGAGTCACTCAGTATAATGGGCTCCAGTTTCATCCATCTCATTAGAATGATTCAAATGAATTCTTTTTAATGGCTGAGTATTATTCCATGGTGTATATATACCACAGCTTCCTTATCCATTTGTCTGCTGATGGGTATCTAGGTTGCTTCCATGTCCTGGCTATTATAAACAGTGCTGCGATGAACATTGGCGTGCACGTGTGTTTTTCAGCTCTGGTTTCCTCGGTGTGTATGCCCAGAAGTGGGATTGCTGGGTCATATGGCAGTTCTATTTAGAAAGATAGTAACGATAACCCTATATGCAAAACAGAAAAAGAGACACAGATGTACAGAACAGACTTTTGGACTCTGTGGGAGAAGGCGAGGGTGGGATGTTTTGAGAGAACAGCATCGAAATATGTATATTATCTAGGGTGAAATAGATCACCAGCCCAGGTTGGATGCATGAGACAAGTGCTCGGGCCTGGTGCACTGGGAAGACCCAGAGGGATTGGGTGGAGAGGGAGGTGGGAGGGGGGATCAGGATAGGGATTACATGTAAATCCATGGCTGATTCATGTCAATGTATGACAACAACCACTACAATATTGTAAAGTAATTAGCCTCCGACTAATAAAAATAAATGGAAAAAAAAAAAAATCTTGCATGCTAGGCTTCAGTATTTTGTGAACCAAGAACTTCCAGATGTCCAAGCTGGGTTTAAAAAAGGAAGAGGAACTAGAGATCAAATTGCCAACATTCGCTGGATTATAGAAAAAGCAAGGGAATTTCAGAAAATAATCTATCTCTGTTTCATCAACTATGCTAAATCCTTCAACTGTGTTCAGTTCAGTCACTCAGTCGTGTCTGACTCTTTGCGACCCCATGGACTGCAGCACGCCAGGCTTCCTTGTCCTTCACCAACTCCAGGAGCTTGCGCAAACTCATGTCCATTAGGTTGGTGATGCCATCCAACTATCTCGTCCTTTGTCTTCCCCTTCTTCTCCTGACTTCAATCCTTCCCAGCATCAGGGTATTTTCCAGTGAGTCAGTTCTTTGCATCAGGTGGCCCAAGTATTGGAGTTTCAGCTTCAGCATCACTACTGCCAATGAATATTCAGGACTAATTTCCTTTAGGATGGACTGGTTTGATTGATCTTCTTGTGGTTCAAGGGAACTCCTTGGCTGTGTGGATCATGACAAACTGTGGAAAGCTCTTAGATTGAAATACCAGACCATCTTACCTGTCTCCTGAAGAACCAATATGTGGTCAAGAAGCAACAATTAAACTCTGTATGGAACAACTGAATGGTTCAAGATCAAGAAAGGAGTACAACAGGGCTGTCTTCTGTCATCTTGTTTGTTTAACTTACACGCTGAGTACAGAGAAGTGCTGGGCTGGATGAGTTACAAGCCAGAATCAAGATAGACGGGAGAAACATCAGCAACCTCAGATATAAGGATGATACCACTCCAATGGCAGAAAGTGAAGCAAAATCAAACAACCTCTTGGTGAGGGTGAAGGAGGAGAGTGAAAGACCTAGCTTAAGGTTCAATATTAAAAAACAAAAAACAACTAAGATCATGGCATCTGGCCCCATTCAGTTCAGTCATGTCCTACTCTTTGCGACCTCATGGACTGCAGCACACCAGGCTTCCCTGTTCATCATGAACTCATGGGGCTTGCCCAAACTCATGGCTATTGAGTCAATAATGCTGTCCACCTATCTCCTCCTGTCGTCCCCTTCTTCTCCTGCCTTCAATCTTTCCCGGCATCAGGGTCTTTTCAAATCTTGGGTCTTTTCAATGCTTGGCCATCGCATCAGGTGGCCAAGCAGTTGGAATTTCAGCATCAGTCCTTCCAATGATTATTCGGGACTGATTTCCTTTAGAATGGACTGGTTGGATCTCCTTGCAGTTCAAGGGGCTCTCAAGAGCCCACACCAACAGTTCAAAACCATCACCACAGTTCAAAAGCATCAATTCTTCGGCGCTCAGCTTTCTTTATAGTCCAACTCTCACATCCATAAATGACTACTGGAAAAGCCATAGCTTTGACTAGATGGACCTTTATTGGCAAAGTAATGTCAGTGATTTTAATATGCTGTCTAGGTTGGTCATAGCTTTTCTTCCAAGGAGCAAGTGTCTTTTAATTTCAAGGCTGCAGTCACCATCTGCAGTGATTTTGGAGCCCAAAAAATAAAGTCTCTCACTGTTTCCATTGTTTCCTCATCTATTTGCCATAAAGTGATGGGTCCAGATGCCATGATCTTAGTTTTCTGAATGTTGAGTTTCAAGCCAGCTTTTCACTCTTATCTTTCACTTTCATCAAGGGGCTGTTTAGTTCTTCTTTGTTTTCTGCCATAAAGATGTTTTCATCTGCATATTTGAGGTTATTGATATTTTTCCTAGCAATCTTGATTACAGCTTTTGCTTCATCCAGCCCAGCATTTCATATGATGTACTCTACACATACTGGAGAAGGAAATGGCAACCCACTCTAGTATTCTTGCCTGGAAAATCCCATGGATGGAGGAACCTGGTAGGCTACGTTTCATGGTGTCGCAAAGCATCGGACATGACTGAGCAACTTCACTTCACTTTACTCTACATATAAGTTAAATAAGCAGGGTGGCGATATACAGCCTTGGTGTACTCCTTTCCTGATTTGGAACTGGCCCCATTACTGTATGGCAAATAAAATGGAAAAAAGGTGGAAATAGTGACAGAATTCCTCTTCTTGGGATCCAAAATCAGTGTGGACTGTGACTAAAGCAATGAAATCAGAAGAGGTTTGCTTCTTGGCAGGAAAGTGATGACAAACTTGGATAGTGTGTTGAAAAGCAGGGATCATCTGCTGACAAAGATCCATATAGTCAAGGCTATGGTCTTGCCAGCAGTCATGTGCAGTTGTGAGAGCTGGACCGTAAAGAAGGCAGAATGCCAAAGAATTGATCCTTTTGAACTGGGGTGCTGGAGAAGACTCCTGAAAGTCCCTTGGACTGCAAGGAGATCAAACTAGTCAATCTTAAGGGAGATCAACCCTGAATATTTACTGGAAGGACTGATGGTGAAGCTGAAGATCCAGTATTTTGGTCATCTGATGTGAACAGATGATGCTTTAGAAAAGTCCCTGATGCTGGGCAAGGTGGAGGTCAGAAAGAGAAGAGGGCATCGGAGGATGAGATGGCTGGTTGGCATCACTAATGCAATGAACGTGAACTTGGCCAAATTTTGGGAGATGGTGAGGGACAGGGAGGCCTGGTGTGCCTCAGTCCATAGGGACGCAAAGAGTAGGACACAACTGGGTGACTGAACAACAACAAAGTGCTACCTTGTAAAACATTTTCAACCAGGGAGATATAAATGGAAGTCTTCTGGGAGCATTCTGGAGATATTTTTATTTCTTTGTTGAAAAGATAAAGCGGATTCTCTTCTTACCAGTTTCTTCCCACATTGACTGTAGTAAAAGTGACTAAAACTGCAGCCATTATCTAGTGTCTACAAGGAAAAGACATGAGGACTACAGTCATGCTGGTTCCAACATTTTGTAGCCACTAATACAAGAGCAGCAAACAGCTTCTTCCTGATCATTTTCTAAACGCACAAAGACAAGTGTTGAACAAGCCCAGTCTTCTTGGTTTAAGCTGATCATGGCTTAGTATTGTTACCAAAAGTAGAACACATTCCCTGCCCCACTAGTTTTCCTTCCTCCCTCCTTCCCTCACTCCCTCCTTCTCGCCTTTAAAAAAAAAATTTTTTTTTCCTTTTCCTTTATTTTTTTCTTCTGCTTGTGACTGATATTTGAAAGTGTGAGTGATACTAAGGAAGAGATAGCTTGTTTGAGAGGATTTCAATTAACAGATTTTATTGATGAATTTTCATTCACCAGTATAGGAAGAGAAATCTTCAAAGTAATGAGAATGATAAAACACTGAATCTAGAAATATTTTAGTTGGCTAACAAGTTGTAGGAATACTGTTTGTCCACTTGTCTGATTTACTCAAAACAAACACAATACATTAATTGTTTAACTAATTAGTTAATTTACTATTCTACCACCAGAAATAAGCATTGGCCATTAAGTTAGCCATAAAATTAGAATAGATATTTGGAAGTATTTCTTTGTTGCTATTTTGGGAAAGTACACAATGAACTACTAATTCATTATAGTGTGTTAGATAAACTATGCTACTATGTCTGAAGTATTAATATCTGTAAAAGAATGAAGTAGAAGTATCAGTCAATCAGTCAGTTCAATTGTTCAGTCATGTCTGACTCTTTGTGACCCTATGGACTGCAGCATGCCAGGCTTCCCTGTCCTTCACCAGCTCCCAGAGCTTGCTTAAATTCATGTCCATTGACTTGGTGATGTCATCGAACCAGCTCATCCTCTGTCGTCCCCTTCTCCTTTTGCCTTTAATGTTTCCCAACATCAGGGTCTCTTCCAATGAGTCACTTGTTCACATCAGGTGGCCAACAGGATCAGTCCTTCCAGTGAATATTCAGGATTGACTTTCTGGAAAGATTGATAATATGTTCATCTTGGTTTGTCACATCTCTTTCCATTGCCTTTTTCTTTCTTTCTTTTTTTTTTTTGCTTTTTTCTTATTCTACACTTCAACTTGGGATATGTAAAATGTTTTGTTGGACCCTTGTATGTACTATTCCCACTGTCTGGACTCTTTTTTTTTTTTTTCCTTCTCTAATTAGCTGCTAATTATACTGACAGAATGTGCTCCACTAGAGAAGGAAATGGCAAACCACTTCAGTATTCTTACCTTGAGAACCCAATGAACAATATGAAAAGGCAAAAAGACAGGACACTGACAGATGAACTCCCCATGTTGGTAGGTGCCCAATATGCTACTAGAGATCAGTGAAGAAATAATTCCAGAAAGAATGAAGGGATGGAGCCAAAGCAAAAACAACACTCAGTTATGGATGGGACTGGTGATAGAAGCAAGGTTTGATTCTGTAAAGAGCAATATTGCATAGGAACCTGGAATGTTAGGTCCATGAATCAAGGCAAATTGGAAGTGTTTAAACAGGAGATGGCAAGAGTGAACATCGACATTGTAGGAATCAGCGAACTAAGATGGACAGGAATGGGTGAATTTAACTCAGTTGACCATTATATCTACTACTGTGGGCAGGAATCCCTTGGAAGAAATGGAGCAGCCATCAAAGTCAACAAAAGAGTCCAAAATGCAGTACTTGGATGCAATCTCATAAAGGACAGAATGATCTCTGTTTGCTTCCAAGGCAAACCATTCAATATCATGGTAATCCAAGTCTATGCCCCGACAAGTAATGCTGAAGAAACTGAAGTTGAATGGTTCTATGAAGATCTACAAGACCTTCTAGAACTAACACCCAAAAAAGATGTCCTTTTATTTATAAGGGACTGGAATACAAAAGTAGGAAGTCAAGAAACACCTGGAGTAACAGGCAAATTTGGTCTTGGAGTACAGAATGAAGCAGAGCAAAGTCTAATAGAGTTCTGCCAAGAGAACGCACTGGTCATAGCAAATGCCCTCTTCCAACAACACAAGAGAAGACTCTACACGTGGACATCACCAGATGGTCAACACTGAAATCAGACTGATTTTATTCTTTGCAGCCAAAGATGGAGAGCTCTACACAGTCAGCAAAAACAAGACTGGGAGCTGACTGTGGCTCAGATCATGAACTGCTTATTGCCAAATTCAGACTGAAATTGAAGAAAGTGGGGAAAACCAGTAGACCATTCAGGTATGACCTAAATCAAATCCCTTATGACTATACAATGGCAGTGAGAAATAGATTTAAGGGACTAGATCTGATACACATAGTGCCTGTTGAACTATTGACGGAGGTTCATGACATTGTACAGGAGACAGGAATCAAGACCATCCCCAAGAAAAAGAAATGCAAAAAAAGCAAAATGGCTATCTGAGGAGGCCTTGCAAATAGCTGTGAAAAGAAGAGAAGTGAAAAGCAAAGGAGAAAAGGATAGATATACCCATTTGAATGCAGAGTTTCAAAGAATAGCTAGGAGAGATAAGAAAACCTTCCTCAGCGATCAATGCAAAGAAATAGAGGAAAACAATAGAATGGGAAGGACTAGAGATCTCTTCAAGAAAATGAGAGATCCTAAGGGAACATTTCATGCAAAGATGGGCTCAAGGAAGGACAGAAATGGTAGGGACCTAAGAGAAGCAGAAGATATTAAGAAGAGGTGGCAAGAATACACAGAAAAACTACAAAAAAGATCTTCACAACCCAGATAATCACAATGGTGTGATCACTCACATAGAGCCAGACATCCTGGAATGTGAAGTCAAGTGGGCCTTAGGAAGCATCACTATGAACAAAGCTAGTGGAGGTGATGGAGATCCACTTGAGCTATTTCAAATCCTGAAAGATGATGCTGTGGTGTGTTGCACTCAATATACAAGCAAATTTGGAAAACTCAGCAGTGGCCACAGGACTGGAAAAGGTCAGTTTTCATTCCAGTCCCAAAGAAAGGCAATGCCAAAGAATGCTCAGACTACTGCACAATTGCACTCATCTCACATGCTAGTAAAGTAATGCTCAAAATTCTCCAAGCCAGGCTTCAACAATAAGTGAACCATGAATTTCCAGATTTTCAAGCTGGATTTAGAAAAGGCAGAGGAACCAGAAATCAAATTGCCAACATCTGCTGTATCATTGAAAAAGCAAGAGACTACCAGTAAAACATCTATTTCTGCTTTATTGACTATGCCAAAGCCTTGGACTGTGTGGATCACAATAAACCGTGGAAAATTCTGAAAGAGATGGGAATACCAGACCACCTGACCTGCCTCTTGAGAAACCTGTATGCAGGTTAGGAAGCAACAGTTAGAACTGGACATGGAACAACAGACTGGTTCCAAATAGGGAAAGGAGAATGTCAAGGCTGTATATTGTCACCCTGCTTATTTAACTTATATGCAGAGTACATCATGAGAAATCCTGGGCTGGAAGAAGCACAAGCTGGAATCAGATTGCCAGGAGAAATATCAATAACCTCAGATATGCAGATGACACCACCCTTATGGCAGAACGTGAAGAAGAACTAAAGGGCCTCCTGATGAAAGTGAAAGAGGAGAGTGAAAAAGTTGGCTTAAAGTTCAACATTCAGAAAACTAAGATCATGGCATCCTGCCCCATCACTTCATGGCAAATAGATGGGGAAACAGTGGCAGCAGAGGCTGACTTTATTTTTCTGGGCTCCAAAATCACTGCAGATGGTGATTGCAGCCATGAAATTAAAAGACGGTTACTCCTTGGAAGGAAAACTATGACCAACCTAGACAGCATATTAAAAAGCAGAGACATCACTTTGTCAACAAAGGTATGTCTAGTCAAGGCTATGGTTTTTCCAGTGGTCATGTATGGATGTGATAGTTGGACTATAAAGAAAGTTGAGCACCAAAGAATTGATGCTTTTGGACTGTGGTGTTGAAGAAGACTCTTGAGAGTCCCTTGGACTGCAAGGAGATCCAACCAGTCCAATCTAAAGGAGATCAGTCCTGGGTGTTCATTGGAAGGACTGATACTGAAGCTGAAACTCCAATAGTTTGGCCACCTGATGCGAAGAGCTGACTCATTTGAAAAGACCCTGAATCTGGGAAAGATTGAGGGCGGAAGGAGAAGGGGACGACAGAGGATGAGATGGTTGGATGGCATCACCGACTCCATGGACATGGGTTTGGGTGGGCTGCGGGAGTTGGTGATGGACTGGGAGGCCTGGCATGCTGCGGTTCATGGGGTCACAAGGAGTCGGACACGACTGAGCAACTGAACTGAACTGATACTGCCAATCTCCAGTTAAAGCTTTACTTCTTCCAAAAAGATTTCCTGACACAACAGTTTAGCTGCTTTTTCCATATGCTTCCATACACCTTTTCTCTATCATAACTTGTAATTTGTTGTTTACTTGTCAATTCCTTGCTAAACTCTACGTTTCATGAGAATAAAGAATACCTTTCATCTTTGTATCCTCAGAGCCTTGCCTGATACACAGTGAGTACTTAAAACTTGTTGAATAATTGACAGAATCAATTTAATTATCCTTTTATAATTCTTACATTTGCTTTAAACACAGAGTCTTTAATTAGTTGAAAGAAGCAAGTCTAGATTATTAAATTCAATTGTATGATTTTATTTTTGTCATCGTTACAGAAAGAAATAATCCTTTCTTTTGAAGTTTTCTTCCTTTATATATTCAATACAGAGTCTTCTCTAATTTTCCAATTTCTTCTTTGACATTCTATATAGGCCAGAGAGCTATCAGTCTTCTCCTTTCTCAATCTTTGTTTTGTCAAGTGTGAATGTTCAAAGCCAGAATAATTTCCACATAACATACACTACATTTTCCTACCTAAAAGTTCAAAGAAAAACACTATGTCTGACATGATTTATTTTTGACAAATATATGTAGCCTGCCTTAACATATGAAAACATTTTTCATTAGGTTCCTGAGGGGGACAGTTGTGTCTCACTGCATATACATCTCCATTTTAACAAAGTGTTACTCATTCCAATTTTGTTTTGTTTTGTCTCCTTGCAAGGAGAATCCAATCAGTCTATCCTAAAGGAGATCAGTCCTGAATATTCATTGGAAGGACTGATGCTGAAGCTGAAGCTCCAGTACTTTGGCCACCTCATTCGAAGAGTTGACTCATTGGAAAAGACTCTGATGCTGGGAGGGATTGGGGGCAGGAGGAGAAGGGGATGACAGAGGATAAGATAACTGGATGGCATCACCGACTCGATGGACATGAGTTTGAGTAATCTCCAGGAGTTGGTGATGGACAGGGAGGCCTGGTGTGCTGCGATTCATGGGGGTCTCAATGAGACGGACATGACTGAGCGACTGAACTGAACGGAATATGAAAGTGAAAGTTGCTCAGTCATGTTCGACTCTTTGCAAACCCATGGACTATACAGTCCCTGGAATTCTCCAGGCCAGAATACTGGAGTGGGTAGCCTTTCCATTCTCCAGGGGATCTTCCCAACCCAGGGATTGAACTGAGGAATTGAACACAGGTCTCCCACATTGCGGGTGGATTCTTTACCAGCTGAGCCACAAGGGAAGTCCAAGAATACTGGAGTGGATAGCCTATCCGTTCTCTAGCAGATCTTCTCCACCCAGGAATTGAACCAGGGTCTCCTATATTGCAGGTGGATTCTTTACCAATTGAGCTATCAGGCAAGCCTAGTATATAATGTAGGTGGTTTAACCTACATTATTTAAACCTAATTTTAAGTTCATTCTTGGATTTTCACTTGCAAATTTTTTTATCAGATTTGTGTATTAATAGCATCAGCTAATGGCTAAATCAATATTTTGAAGTTCAAATTTCCTTTTTTCACCTTTCAAGTAAGCTGCTGCTGCTAAGTCGCTTCAGTCGTGTCCAACTCTGTGCGACCCCATAGACGGCAGCCCACCAGGCTCCCCCTTCCCTGGGATTCTCCAGGCAAGAATAGTGGAGTGGGTTGCCATTTCCTTCTCCAATGCATGAAAGTGAAAAGTGAAAGTGAAGTCGCTCAGTTGTGTCTGACTCGTAGCGACCCCATGGACTGCAGCCTACCAGGCCCCTCTGTCCATGGGATTTTCCAGGCAAGAGTACTGGAGTGGGGTGTCATTGCCTTCTCTGTCAAGTAAGCTAACTGATCAATTTTTTCCTTTGCTAACTTCAAAATTTTCAATTCATTTACCTAAATATTTTAATTTTCTTTTTGTGTTTTATTTTATGTTATGGCATCTTTGACAGTATTGTTTTATTTATCTTATTTTATGTCATCTTGAATAATTGTGGCTCTTTTCAGTTATTCAGCTCTTAGAAAACTTCAAAATTGAAACTCATTATCCTGCTTGCTTTTTTTTTTCTCCTCACATTTTTAGGGTGTGATAATGATACACAGTGGCTTTTCTGGTGGCTCTCCCCTGGAGAAGGAAATGGCAGTCCACTCTAGTATTCTTGCCTGGAAAATCCCACAGACTGAGGAGACTGATGGGCTATAGTCCATGCGGTCGCAAAAAAAAAAAAAAAAAAAAATCGGACATGACTTAGAGACTAAACAACAAATGATACACAGCTTCTTCTTCTCCAGTACTCTTTTGCAAATAAAGAGTCTCAAACACCATAGGATTGCTTAAGCAATGATTGGACACCATTTTTTTTTAAACTCTTCTATTTCATTACCTCTCCATATGAAATAAATCTCAACATACTCTCCATTTTACTTTCTCAGGACCTCTTGTGTATTTCCATCTTGTCCCTGCTGCTACCGCCCACTGTGATTTCATTTCTCATCTACCTTTGTGGGAAAACCTAACATTTCTACTTTCCCATCCTACCACATTTCTTACCAAGTACTCTTTCCAAAGATTATTTTGGAAATCTCATCATTTTAGTTCTCTGTATGCAATCACACAATTATTTCCATCTCTCTTGGGAAAAAGTAAAGTTCTTTAATGTGGTTAGGACTCAGCCCTCCTGAATATTTTTCACGTCTTCAAACAAATGTCATTATCTTGCCTTCCTGATCTCCTGACCTTTTGCGTATTATGGTTACTTTGGCTGGAAAACCTACTTTCCTACCCCCACTGCCCATCCACTTTCTGGTTCTTCCCAAGGCTCACTCATGTTGCATGTCTCAACTTCAAGAAGCCTTGGAAGCTCAGCCTCCACCCTCTTCTCCTGAGGAGAAGGGTTAATTCCCAGCCCATGTTTTCCCATGAAGTCTTCTCCTTTCCTTCTCCTACTCTTAGCCCACTGGCCTCTTAGTTGTTCCTTTCGCCTTGTTGGAAATTCTATCTATATTTTTTCCTACCTTGTTCCTGTTACAGAGCACTTAATTATTATTTAGAAGATAAAGTAACCCAAAAACGTTTCTTCCTGAATTGATGGTTTCCTGTTTTCCACTTAGGAATATCTCTCAGAGAGAAACTATTCCTTTAGGAAGGTAAAATGCTGTAAATTTTTTCCATCAATGTTTTGAGCTTTTGAAAATTACTACTGAAGTCTGTATTTTTATCTTTCTCACACCTCTGTTAGTATTTCAGACTATACAATTGTATGATCACTATCTTTCAAATTGTCTTTCTTGTGCAAAATGAGTCACTGTTTGACTTTTATGTTCACCTACAGGGACCTCACCGTGTTATTTTATTATGCATAGCTCATAGTGCTGTAGATGTATTTAATTGGTAAGGTCTGTATGTGTGGTTTCTAATTTTGCTAATATAATGCTGTTGGGCCAAAGGGAGGTATAGAAAACTTTCAAAATTACTTGCCATTTCTATTAATTAATAATTGCTTTAAATATTCTTAGTAAAAATGTAGTATCCTTTTAATTGTACTAAGATCCCTCTATTGTATATATAGTATATATAGTCTATATATATATTGTATATATAGAGTGAATATAAGGTAAAAAGTCATGTGGCATTCTGTTTTAAAGACACAACCTTGTTCAGAAAGGCTTATAGAATTGGTAACTGGTACTTTGCCAGTACATAAAATAATTATTACCTCTCTAATCTAATGGAGAATATTTCATATGATGGGAAAGTGAGATGAAATAATTGCCTTCTCACATTCAAGTTTCTGTTAAAGCCACCAGTATAAGGGAGAAGAGAAATAAGTTTAAATTAACACAGCATTAAAGGCAATAATTTAGGGTAAGATGTTTTTTCAGAGCTGTATTTTATTAGTGAAGTTTCAAATCCATAAGAACATGAAATAAGATACTTATCTTTTATAAACTCACTGTGCTAGCCTAAAGATGGAAATTCTCTTATAGTGCATCTTTCCTTCCTTAAATCCTTCAGGAAGGCTAATTTTAGTTCACTGAGCCTGAATTCACTTAACAGTGGCAATTAATAGAAGAATGAAAAAGTACTGAGGCATTGAGTTCAAATGTCTAGCCATGAGGTGGTTTCTTAGGATTTTTTGGCAGTCATCTCACTTGCCTCTTCAAATTCTTCCTCCCCCTCGTCCTGTTATCTAATCACACTCTTAACTACCAGCTTTAATATTTTTGTACTTACACATTCACCAGGCTCCACTTACCTTATTCATCATATATGTGTAGTGTACCCCTATTTGGGTATCAGCAATCTCTCTTTTCTGCTCCCCAATTTGCAGAACCTCTCTTTTCTGCTCAGAAAGAGTTAAGCCCTATGCAAACTTGTTTCTGCTATATGGCCCTACTTGCCTACCCCTAATGGCATTCCCGTGTCTGCTTTATTGAACCTCTGTATATCTCGTACTTAGTACCATCACTGTTTATGATGGATGCTCAGTTACTTTTGAATGAGTGCATAAATAAGTGATTGGATTCCTGACTCAAGCTCAGCTCATCAAACCTCTCACTTGAAAATTACAACTGAGAAACATGTTACTGAGAATTGGTGGCTGAAGTGAAGTGAAGTGAAGTCGCTCAGTCATGTCTGACTCTTTGAGACCCCATGGACTGTAGCCTACAAGGCTCTTCTGTCCATGGAATTTTCCAGGCAAGAGTACTGGAGTGGCTTGCCATTTCCTTCTCCAGGGGATCTTCCCAACCCAGGGGTCGAACCCAGGTCTCCTGCATTGCAGGCAGACTCTTTACCATTATCCACACCTGATCAGGTTCCTATTCCACTGAAGTGTTGCGTCCATCTCTACCTTAGACTATGTGAGATACTCTAGTACGTATCTGGTAATCAGTTCTGTACAATTGCTTTCCTTGCAACCACTAATTCACACACTCTAACACTCTCAACCATCACCTTTTTTTGAAAGTATTTGTTCAAATGTGAGTGGGTACCAATAGATTGCACATATACACATGTATATGAGTATATATTGTATTCCTCTAAATAAACCAAACACAAATGAAATACATCAACTGCAATAGTGTATCTGTTAATGCATGCTGTTTATCAACCTAGAATTACATATGGATCTATTACTTTTTGTATCTGCCTCTTAGCATTTGATATATATGTATTTGGACATAAAAATTTGAGAAGGCATACGTTTTAAATTAGTACAGTTTATCTATGTACAAATAGATATATTTAGGACAATGTGTGATTTTAGTGTAACCTACCATTTGCTAATTATGAATTGAAAGCCACTGTGCTCCTTGCTATCTCTTTCATATTATGGGAGGATTTTATAACTTTTTTATTAGCAGAATTTTTATTAATAACTTATTTTTTGTAACTGTGTTTTTGTCTTGTTATCATTAACTTAAAGGTCAATCTATTTTTAAAAGATGGTCTGAATGAAGAATTAAAAACACTAAAAAAAAAAAAATGAAGACTTTTTAAGCTACGTATTCTTTGCTTCTTCCTTTTTCTCCTCCTCTATTAGTTGTATTTGTTCTGGGTTCATTCATCAAACAAGGAATTTTATGTTCAAAATGTTTGTGTTAAGAATTTCTTCCACTTGAGACATGAAAGTATTATATAGTCTGATATTCAAGCTTCTGTTTCCTTTCTATTATATTTCCTTCATACTAAAACAGTGTAGTCTCTTTGAGTAATGCCATTTAATTAATCTTTCTTTAATATTAAGGACTTTTTGAAAAAGAGAATAATCTCAGTTTGCTGGTTATCAAATGATATTTGGATCTCTAATTTCTGATTATTTTGTATAAGCTGAATATAATGAAGAGATAACTGATTAACCTAAATTTGTACTTCCTTCTAAAACAGAAGCTTAAAACTTTCTAATAATAATGAATATGTGATTGTGAATAAGAGTGGATACATTTTCCTGCTAAGAAAGGATGTTTTTAAGGTGTACAGATAAGAAACTCAAGGTTCACCCAGGGTTTCTTATAGGAAGTACCATTCTAGGCTTGCTAATTATCTTCTTTTCTTAAGATTTGTTTTTTGATGTGAGCCTTTTTAAAGACTTTATTGAATTTTTTACAACAATGCTTTACAACATTGTTTTGTTTTGCTTTTGTTTTTGGCCATGAGGCATGGGGCATCTCAGTCCTCAACCAGCGATCAAACCCTCACCCCCTGCATTAGTAGGTGAAGTCTTAACCTTTAGACCACCAGGGAATTTCCATAGACTTGCTAATTACCTTCTAATGGAAAGAAACTCAAAGTGTCTTAATACCCTATGATCTAGAATTTAAAATCCATTATTGTATATTACTTCATATGTGTGATGGAATGATTGCATGAACACAATTCAATATTTGATGCTAGAATCTTCCCATCTCTAATCTCAGGACTAGATGGGAACACGAAAAGATAGGCACAATAAAGGACAGAAATGGTATGGACCTAACGAAAGCAGAAGGTATTAAGAAACGTTGGCAAGAATACCCAGAACTATACAAAAAAGATCTTAGTGACCCAGATAACCATGATAGTGTGATTACTCATCTAGATCCAGACATTCTGGAGTGCGAAGTCAAGTGGGCCTTAGGACGCATCAATACAAACAAAATCAGTGAAGGTGATGGAATTCCCGCTGAGTTATTTCAAATCTTAAAAGATGATGCTGTGAAAGTGCCACACTCAATATGACAGCCAATTTGGAAAACTCAGAAGTGCTCACAGGACTGGAAAAGGTTAGTTTTCATTCCAATCCAAAAGAAAGGCAATGCCAAAGAATGTTCAAACTACTGTACAATTGCACTCATCTCACATACTAGCAAAGTAAAGCTAAAATTTCTCCAAGCTAGGCTTCAACAGTACATGAACCAAGAACTTCCAGATATTTAAGCTGGATTTAGAAAAGGCAGAGGAACCAGACATCAAATTATCAACATCCTTTGGATCTTAGAAAAAGCAAGAGAATTCCAGACAAACATCTACTTCTGCTTCATTGCCTATGCTAAAGCATTGACTGTGTGGATCACAACAAACTGTGGAAAATTCTTAAAGAGATGGGAATACCAGATCACCCTACCTGCCTTCTGAGGAATCTGTATGCAGATCAAGAAGCAACACTTAGAACTGGATGTGGAACAATGAACTGGTTCCAAACTGGGAAAGGAGTACATTGAGGCTGTATATTGTCACCATGCTTATTTAACTTACATGCAGCGTACGTCATCAGAAATGCCAGACTGGGTGAAGCACAAGCTGGAATCAAGATTGCCAGGAGAAATGTCAATAACCTCAGATATGCAGATGACACCACCCTTATGGCAGAAAGTGAAGAGGAACTGAAGAGCCTCTTGATGAAAGTAAAAGGGGAGAGTCAGAAAGCTGGCTCAACATTTGAATGCTGAATGCTGAAACTCAACATTAAAAAAAACTAAGATCATGGCATCTTGCCCCATCACTTCATGGCAAATTGATGGGGAGACAATGGAAACAGTGACAGACTTAACTTTGTTGGGCTCCAAAATCACTGCAGATGGTGACTGCAACCATGAAATTAAAAGACACTTGCTCCTTGGAAGGAAAGCTATGACCAACCTAGACAGCATATTAAAAAGTAGAGACATTACTTTGCCAACAAAGGTCCCTCTAGTCAAGGCTATGGTTTTTCCAGTAGTCATGTATGGATGTGAGCGTTGGATCATACACAAATCTGACAGCCAAAGAATTGATGCTTTTGAACTGTGGTGTTGGAGAAGACTCTTGAGAGTCCCTTGGACTGCAAGGAGATCAAACCAGTCCATCCTAAAGGAAATCAATCCTGAATATTCATTGGAAGGACTGATGTTGAAGCTGAAACTCCAATACTTTGGCCACCTGATGCAAAGAACTGACTCATTTGAAAAGACACTGATGCTGGGAAAGAATGAAGGCAGGAGGATAAGGGGATGACAGAAGATGAGACGGTTGGATGGTATCACTGACTTGATGGACATGAGTTTGGGCAAGCTCCAGGAGTTGGTGATGGACATGGAAGCCTGGTATGCTGCAGTCCATCCGGTCGCAGAGTCAGACACTACTCAGAAGTGAACTGAACTAGTCTCAGGACTATTGTTGGATGTTTGTTTTTCCCCAAACTTCAAAATTTTCTGAAGATGATTTTTCAGTAGGGCAAAGATAGGAGTCATTCCAAGGGAACTGGCTTATGCTTTTTTGGGGGCAAATTCTTCTTCCTTTGAAGAAGTCTAACTCCACCACAACAGTTCCCAAATATACTTCCTCTCCAACATTGTCACAACCAGTCATTCCTCCCCAATGAATCTATTCAATTTCAATTTTTTCTTTAATAAAAAAATCAGTTGTATCCTGCTGAATGTATATCATAGATAAGTGAGTGCATGCTAAGTTGTTTTAGTCATGTCAGACTTTTTGTAGCCCATCAGACTCCTCTGTCCATGGGATTCTCCAGGTAAGAATACTGGAGTGGGTTGCCATGCCCTCCCCAGGGGATCTTCCCCACCCAGGGATGGAACCTGCCTCTCATGTCCCCTACATTGGGAGGTGGGTTCATTACCACTAGCACCACCTGCAAAGCCCACAGATAGGTTTATGTTTCTTGGTTTCAGTTTGTTTATCATAGTAATCTATCTTGCTTGTCATGTCATAAGGTTTTCCAAGTGGGTCTGAAATTTAGGTCTTCGAGGTTAAACTGGTATCTGAAAGGGAGTGAGGGCATGTTTCAAATGAGGTAGGACTGATTTAGGTGCTAAATCATGGTAGCCTGTGATCTGTCACTATGTACGATTTCCTGCACATTCATAGAGCAAAGACAAAGTTTGTTATATATCAGAGATTACTGTACTGGAAACAGGTAAGAAATTCGAGTTTCTTCTTGAAGTTTATAAGACTGTTTTCAAGTAAATGATTTTCTAAAGAAATTAGCCTTTGGTGAGACACCAGGGAATAATGGAAATAGATTCAGAAAAATGCCACAAGCTTATTTTATTGATTACATTCCCATGAGTTTAAATGTAATTTTTAATTAGAGTGTATCACCGAAAATACCTTTTTCTATTTATTTAAAAATATCGACCATATTTTGACCCTTTTAACTTATAGCTAGAGTGACAGAGTCTGTAAAGGGTTTAGAAAACAATCTATGATCTGTCCTTGACATGATTAGCTAGTTAATTCCTGAATAAGTCATAATGACACTGAACAAGTTAAGACAGTTTGTGCTTTTTCTCAAATCGGATGCATTAATATTTAATTTAAAACATTTTAAAATGGTAAAAAATGCATTTGGAAAAAACACACTATTTTTCTATATTTAATGATGCTGATTTTAGAAAAAGAGAATGATGATATAAATACTAAGATACAGTGATGAGTATATGTGAAGTATATAATGGTTGTATTTATCCAAATGATTTAATGCAATTAGGTTTGCTTGATAAGCAATATAAATGGACTTGTTATTGACATTTGCATGATACATGTCTAATTTAGTTTTTGAATTGAAGTATAGTTGATGTACAATGTTGCATTAGTTTCAAGTGTGTAATATAGTGATTCAATATTTTTATAAATTATATTCTAGTTGCAGTCATTGTAGGGAGTTTCCTGGTGGTCCGGTGCTTAAGACTTCACCTTCCAATGCAGGGGATGCAAGTTCAAAGCCTGGTCTGGGAGCTTCGATCCCACATGCCTCATTGTCAAAAAAACAAAACGTGAAACAGAAGCAATGTTGTAACAAATTCAATAAAGGGTTTAAACATAGAGCACATCAAAAAATCTTTTAAAAAAGTAGAATGAAGTTATTGTAAATTATTGGTTATATTCTCTGTGAAATAAACTGAATCCTTGTATCTTGGTTGTTTTATGCCTGGTAGACTGTACCTCTTAATTCTTTCCCTCTATCTTTTGCCTTCTCCCTCTGCTGTCTGCATTGATAACCACTAGTTGTTCTCTGTGTCCATGGCTTGTTTCTTTTTTTATGTTCGTTCATTTTATTTTTTTTTTAGATTCCACTAATGAGTGAAAACAGACCACTTGTTTTTCTCTGTCTGACTTATTTCACAAAGTATAATACTCTTCAGGTCAATTCATGTTGTTGAAAATGTCACAATTTTATTCATTTTATTACTGGGTAATTTTCATTGTATATATAGTCCACAGCCTCTTTAATCCTTTTAATTGTTGATGGACATTTAGGGTGCTTTCATATCTTCGCTATTGTTAAATGATGCTGCTATGAACATAAGGTGTATGAATCTTTTCAAATTAGCATTTTCTTTTCCCTTGGATGCATATCCAGGAGGGAGATTGTTGGATCGTATGGTAGTTTATTTTTAATTTTTTGAGAAACCTCTGTACTGTTTTCCCTAGTGGCTCTACTAATTTACATTTTACATTCCTACCAACAGTGAGCTGGGGTTCCCCTTTCTCCACATCCTCACCATATTTAACATTTGTGGTCTTTTTGATGATAAACATTCTGATAGGTGTGAGGTAGTATCTCACTGTAGTTCTGATTTGCATTTCCCTGATTATTAGTGTTGTTGAGGATCTTTTCAGGTGCCTGTTAGCTGGCTGTGTGTCTTTTTTTTTTTTTTTAAGCCTATTCATTTTTAAATTGATCTTTTCATACTGAGTTCTATGAGTTATTAGTATATTTTATATATTAACCTCTTACTGGTCATATAATTTACAAATATTTTCTCTCATTTAGTCAGGTGTCTTTTCATTTTGTCCATGGTTTTCTTTGCTGGACAAAAGCTTTTAAGTTTGATTCAGTTCAGTTCAGTTCAGTCGCTCAGTCATGTCCGACTCTTTGCGACCCCATGTACTTCAGCACACCAGGCTTCCCTGTCCATCACCAACTCCCAGAGCCTACCCAAACTCATGTCCATTGAGTCGGTGATGCCATTCAACCATCTCATCCTCTGTCATCTCTTTCTCCTCCCACTTTCAATCTTTCCCAGCATCAGGGTCTTTTCCAATGAGTCAGTTCTTCACATCAGGTGGCCAAAGTATTGGGAGTTCAGCTTCAACATCAGTCCTTCCAATGAATATTCAGGACTGATTTCCTTTAGGATGGACTGGTTTGATCTCCTTGCAGTCCAAGGGACTCTCAAGAGTCTTCTCCAACACCACAGTTTAAAAGCACCAATTCTTTGGTGCTCAGCTTTTCTCATTGTCCAACTCTCACATCCATACATAAATACTGAAAAACCATAGCCTGACTAGATCGACCTTTGTTGGCAAAGTAATGTCACTGCTTTTTAATATGCTATCTAGGCTGGCCATAACTTTTCTTCCAAGGAACAAACATCTTTTAATTTCATGGCTGCAGTATTCATCTGCAATGATTTTGGAGCCCCCAAAATAAAGTCTGTCACTGTTTCCACTGTCTCTCCATCTGTTTGCCATGAAGTGATGGGATGAGATGCCATGATCTTAGTTTTCTGAATGTTAAGTTTTAAGCCAACTTTTTCACTCTTCTCTTTCATTTTCATCAAGTGGCTCTTTTGTTCTTCACTTTCTGCCATAAGTGTGGTGTCATCTGCATATCTGAGGTTATTGATATTTCTCCTGGCAATCTTGATTGCAGCTTGTGCTTCATCCAGTCTATCATTTCTCATGATGTACTCTGCATGTAAGTTAAATAAGCAGGGTGAGAATATATAGCCTTGACATACTGTTTTCCCGATTTGGAACCAGTCTGTTGTTCTATGTCCAGTTCTAACTGTTGCTTTTTGACCTGCATACAGATTTCTCAGTAGGCAGATAAGGTGATCTGGTATTCCAATCTCTTTAAGAATTTTCCACAGTTTATTTTGATCCACACAGTCAAAGGTTTTCGCATGGTCAATAAAGCAGCAGTAGTTGATTTTCTGGAACTCTCTTGCTTTTTGGAGGATCCAACGGATATTGGCAATTTGATCTCTGGTTCCTCAGCCTTTTCTAAATCCAGCTTGGGCATCTGGAAGTTTATGGTTCACATACTGTTGAAGCCTGGCTTGGAGAATTTTGAGCATTACTTTGCTAGCATGGAGTGCAATTGTGCTGTAGTTTGAGCATTCTTTGGACTGCAAGGAGATCCAACCAGTCCATCCTAAAGGAAATCAGTCCTGAATATTCATTGGAAGGACTGATGCTGAAGCTGAAACTCCAATACTTTGGCCACCTTATGCAAAGAGCTCACTCATTTGAAAAGACCCTGATGCTGGGAAAGATTGAGAGCGGGAGAAGGGGATGACAGAAGATGAGATGGTTGGATGGCATCACTAACTCAGTGGACATGAGTTTGAGTAAACTCCAGGAGTAGGTGATGGGCAGGGAGGCCTCACGTGCTGCAGTCCATGGGGTTGGAAAGAGTCGGATATGACTGAGCGACTGAACTGAACTGAGCTTGAGCATTCTTTGGCATTGCCTTTCTTTGGGATTGGAATGAAAACTGACTTTTTCCAGGCCTGTGGCCACTGCTGAGTTTTCCAAATTGGCTGGCATATTGAGTGCAGCACTTTCACAGCATTATCTTTTAGGATTTGAAATAGTTCAACTGTTATTCCATTACCTCCACTAGCTTTGTTCGTAGCGATGCTTGTGAAGGCCCACTTGTGACTTCACATTACAGGATGTCTGGCTCTAGGTTTAATTAGGTACCATTTATTTATTCTTACTTTTGCTTCCTTTGCCCAAATGATAGATCAAAAAATAGTATTGGTAAAACTTATGTCAAAGAGTGTACTGCCTATGTTTTCTTCCAGGAGTTTTATGGTTTCTGGTCTTAGGTCTTTAGTCCATTTTGAGTTTACTTTTCTGAGAAAATATACTAGTTTTATTCTTTGATATGTGCTAATTTTATTCTTTTACATGTAGCTGTCCAGTTGTTCAAACATCACCATTGTGAGACTATCTTTTGTTTATTGTATATTTTTGCTTCTTTGTTGTAGATTAATTGACCACAAGTATGTGGGTTTATTTCTGGGCCCTCTATTTTGTTCCATCAATCAGTGTGTCTGCTTTTGTCCCAATACCATACTCTGTTAATTACCCTCACTTTGTAATATAGTCTGAGATCAAGGAGCATGAAACAACCAACTTTGTTCTTTTTCTCAAGATTGTTTTAGGTATTTGATGTTTACTTTAGTTTCATACAAATTTTAGGATTATTCTCCTTTTGTAAAAAATGTCATGGGTACTTTGATAGGCATTACATTAAATCTGTAGATTGCTCTGATTACTATGGATATCTTAACAATATTAATTCTTCTAATCTATGCATGGTGGGTATGCTTCCTTTTCTTTGTATAGTCTTCAGTTTCCTTTATCAATTTCATATCGATTTCAGTGTTATAGGTCTCTAACCTCTGGTTAAATTTGTTCTTAAGTATTTTATTTTATCTGATGTGATTGTAAATGAGATTGTTTTCTTGCTTTTACTTTCTGATAGTTAATAATTAGTTTATAGAAAATAAACATATTTCTGAATGTTACTATTGTTTCTTGAAACTACTGGGTCATAAAGAAGGATGAGTGCTAAAGAATTGATGCTTTTGATCTCTTGTGCTGGAGAAGACTCTTGAGGGTCCTTTGGACTGCTAGGAGATCAAACTAGTCAATCCTAAAGGAAATCAATTCTGAATATTCATTGGAAGGACTGATGCTGAAGCTGAAGCTCCAGTACTTTGGCCACCTGATGCAAAGAGCCAACTCATTGGAGAAGACCTGTATACTGGGACAGATTGAAGGCAAAAGGAGAAGAGGGCAGCGGAGGATGAATGGTTTTATAACGTACCTGACTCAATGGACATGAATCTGAGCAAACCCCAGGAGATGGTGAAGGACAAGGAAGCCTGGTTAGTGCTGCGGTCCATAGGATCACAGAGTTGAACACAACGTAGTGACTGAACAACAACAGCAGCAAAGCCAAAGGTGTTGGTGCCACACTCCTGAGCTGAGCCCACCCCCTCCCAAGTGTGCACACTCTTGTTGGTATGGCAGCCTCTACCTTAGCGAAGAGCAGCACTGAAGCAAGAGGGGCTGGAGGAGGCACCATGTGTGGGCTGGCGGATGCACTGAAGTGGTCTTGACAAGCTGGCCAGAGCCCTAGACAGTTTTCAGTCTGTTGTTCTGCCCTGTGACTGGGAGTCAGCATGTCTGAGTTCAAGCTCTTCATGAGCAGAGTCTTGATTTCTTACTGGCCTAATAATTCCCATTTATTTATAAACAGCTAAGGGGGCTCATCCTTTTGGTGTCACCCCTGCAGCCTGGGGTGCCCTGATACATGGCTTGAACCCCTGCTTCCCAGGAAGGATCCTTGAACCTGTGATAGCTCCCCCTCCTCTTCTGGGTCCCACAGTAGTGGTGTGGGTACCAATCAGATCGTTTCTCTTTTCTTCTTACAAGACTCCATTTGGCTATTTCTTTAGTCTTAGCTGTTGAAGAGCTATTCTGCTAGTCCTCAGGTGGAGTCCAGCAGGAGCCATTCTATATATAGCTGTAGTTTTGATGTGTTCATGGAAGGAAGTGAGCCCAGTGTCCTCCCGCTCTGCTGCCATGATCTCTCTCTGTGGAGAAGTGTCTAAGTGTTTTAGCAATGCAAACAGTTTTTTCTTTAACCTCCAATTTTTTTTAAAATAGTTTGGTGATGAAATGTTATAGAAATCTGGGATTTCAAATTGTAGATTGAATTTTAAATAGTTTGAAATTTGACAATATAATGTAGAAATTATTGCAGCAACATGGATGGATCTAGAGGTTGCCATACTGAACAAAGTAAATCAGACACAAAAAGACAAACATGACACAGCTGCAAAAATTTCTAGGACTGAATTATGAAACTTTTGGAAGGTATTTAATAGGTTTGGACAGAATTGAATAATCTCTTATCTATATTTTAAATAAATTTAATAGTTTTCACTGCATTAATATCTGCAGAAAAAAGCTACTTATAGTAGCTTCCTGGAAAATTTTCTTCAACCCATATTTTCTTTTTTTTTTTTTCAACCCATATTTTCATGCTATTTATGAAGGGTTCAGCGTCACTGAATTTATGTTAAGTGGCTTTTATCTCTGATACAGGACTGACTTACATGGATGCAGCTGGAGTATGATGTGTGAACAGCTCTGTTTGAACCAAGGTGATCAGGTTATTTGAAACTTGGTTTTCACATTGGAAACAGTCATTAGAATAAGTTGGAAACATGTATAAACTGATGTAAATAAAAAACGATGATCTCAGTTATTTTAATCCCCAGTGTCTTGGTGGTTAGAGGTAAAATTTGTGTTTAGATTTTTAAGGTTCTGTTGAGGTCTAAAGTATAGTTATACAGTTAACCAAAGTAAGGCAGTGTATATACAAAATCAAGTATCAGATGGAGAAACAATGTATTACAGTGGAAAATGAAGACACGGAAATAAACATGTCTTAAATATTCAAAAAAAAAAAAAGACAAACATGATATCACTTACATGTGGAATCTAAAAAAAAAATTGGGAGAAATTAACAAATTTATAAAACAGAAATAGAACTACAGACGCAGAAAAGAAATTTATGATTACCAGGGTGGAAAGTGGGGTGAGGGGATTAGGGAGAGAAAAATTGGGAAATTGGGATTGACGTATACACATCACTATATAAAATATAGGGGTTTCCCAGGTGGTGCTAGGGGTAAAGAACCCACTTGCTAATGTTGGAGACTCAAGGGACATGATTTTGATCCCTGGGTCAAGAAGATCCCCTGGAGGATGAAATGGTAACCCCTCTCCAGTATTACTGCCTGGAAAATTCTATGGACAGGTGTTTGGAGGGCCACAGTTCATACGGTTAAGAGTCAGACACGACTGAGCAACTTAGCATATAAAATATAGATAACTAACAAGGACCTACTGTATATCACAGGGAACTTTTCTCTGTACTTTGTCATGACCTATAATCTAAAAAAGAATAGATATATGTATATGTATGGCTATTCACTTTGCTGTATTTGTTGTTCAGTCGCTAAGTCCTGTCTGACAATTTGCGACTCCTGGACTGCAGCATGCTCGGTTTCCCTGTCCTTCGTTATCTCCTGGAGTTGCCCAAACTCATGTCCATTGAGTCAGTGATGTCATCCAACCATCTCATCCTCTGTTGACTCCTCCTCCTCCCCTCAATCTTTCCCCGCATCAGGGTCCTTTCCAATTAGTTGGTTCTTTGCATCAGGTGACCAAAATATTGCAGCTTCATTCAGCTTCAGCATCAGTCCTTCAAATGTATATTCAGGGCTGATTTCCTTAAGGATTGACTGGTTTGATATCCTTGCTGTTCAAGGGACTCTGAAGAGTCATCTATAACATCACATTTCAAAATAATCAGTTCTTTGGTGCTCAGCCTTCCTTAAGGCCTGAATTTCACATTTGCACATGACTACTGGAAAAATCACAGCTTTGATGATATACACCTTTGTTGACAAGGTGATGTCTCTCCTTTTTAAATTGCTGAGTAGGTTGGCCCATAGCCTTTCTTCCAAGGAGCAAGCATCTTTTAATTTTATGGCTGCAGTCACCATCTGCAGTGATTTTGGAGCCCACGAAAATAAAGTCTCTCACTGTTTTCATTGGTTCCCCATCTATTGGCCATGAGTGATGGGACTGGATGCCCTGGTCTTAGTTTTTTAAATGTTGAGATTTAAGTCAGCTTTTTCACTATCCTCTTTCATTCTCATCAAGGGACTAGTTCCTCTTCACTTTCTGTCATGAGAATGGTTTCATCTGCATATCTGAGGATGTTGATATTTCTCCTGGCAATCTTGATCCCAGCTTAAGATTCATCCAGTCCAGGATTTTGCATGATGTACCCTGCATATAATTTAAATAAACAGGGTGATAATATACAATCTCAACATACTGCTTTCCCAATTTTATACCAGTCCATGGCTCCATGTCCAATTCTAACTGTTGCTTCTTGACATGCATACCGGTTTCTCAGGAGGCAGATAAGGTGGTCTGGTATTCCCACGTCTCAAGAATTTTCTAGTTTTTCATGGTCCATACAGTCAAAGGCTTTAGTGTAGTTAATGAAGCAGAAGTAGATGTTTTTCCAGAATTCTATTGCTTTTTCTATGATCCAATGGGTGTTGGCAATTTGATCTCTGGTTCCTCTGCCTTTCCTAAATGCAGCTTGTACATCAAGAAGTACTTGGTTCACGTACTGCTGAAGCCTAGTTTGGGGAATTTTGAGCAATAATTTGCCAGTGTGTGGGATGAGTGCAATTGTATGGTAGTTTGAACATACTTTGGTGTTGCCTTTCTTTGGGATTGGAATGAAAACTGACCTTTTCCAGTTCTATGGTCACTGCTGAGTTTTCCAAATTGGCTGGCATATTGAGTGCAGCACTTTAACAGCATCAACTTTTAGAATTTGAAATAGCTCAGCTGCAATTTTATCACCTCCACTAGCTTTATTTGTAGTAAGGATTCCTATGGCCCACTTGACTTCACATTTCAGGATGTCTGGATTTAGGGTGAGTGATCACACCATTGTGGTTATCTGGGTGATTAAGACCTCTTTTGTATAATTCTTCTGTGTATTCTTGCCACCTCTTCTTAATATCTTCTGCTTCTGTTAGGTCCATACAGTTTCTGTCCTTTATTGTGCCATCTTTGCATGAAATTTTCCCTTAGTATCTCTAATCTTCTTGGAGAGATCTCTAGTCTTTCCCATTCTATTGTTTTATTCTATTTCTTTGCATTGATCCCAGAGGAAGACTTCTTATCTCTCCTTACCAATCTTTGGAACTCTACATTCAGATGAATATATCTTTCCTTTTCTCCTTTGCCTTTCACTTTGCCTTTCATTGCCTCCTGTACAATGTTATGAACCTCTGTCCATAGTTCTTCAGGCACTCCGTCTCTCAGATCTAATTCCTTGAATCTATTTGTCACTTACATTATATTATCAAAAGGGATTTGATTTAGGCCATACTCGAATGGCCTAGTGATTTTCCCTACTTTCTTCAATTTATGTCTGAATTTTGCAGTAAGGAGTTCATGATCTGAGCCACAGTTAGCTCCTGGTCTTTTTACTTTTCTTTTTCTTTTTTTGGTGACTATGTAGAGCTTTTCCATCTTTGGTGCAAAGAATATAATCAATCTGATTTCATTATTGACCATTTGTTGATGTCCATGAAGAGTCGTTTCTTGTGTTGTTGGAAGAGGGTGTTTACTATGACTAGTGCGTTCTCTTGGCAAAACTCTGTTAGCCTTTGCCCTGCTTCATCTTGTCCTCCAATGTCAAACTTGCCTGTTACTCCAGGTATCTCTTGACTTCCTACTTTTGCATTTTAGTCCCCTATGACATCGCTTTTGGTGTTTGTTCTAGAAAGTCTTCTAGGTCTTCATAGATCTGTTCAACTTCACCTTCTTTGCCATTAGTGATTGGGGCATGGACTTGGATTATGGTGATATTGAATGTTTTACCTTTGAAACAAGATCATTCTGTAGTTTTTGAGATTGCACCCAAGTACTGCATTTCAGAGTCTTTTGTTGACTATGAGGGTTACTCATTTCTTTTAAAGAATTTTTATCCACAGTAGTAGATATAATGATCATCTGAATTAAATTTACCCATTCCTGTCCACTTTAGCTCACTGATTCCTAAAATGTTGATATTTGCTCTTTCCATCTCCTGTTTGACAACTTCCAATTTATCTTGATTCACGAACCCAACATTCCAGGTCCTGTGCAGTATTGTTCTTCATAGCATCGGGCTTTACTTCCATATCCAAGTAACTTTTAGTCACATTCACTACTGGGCATCATTTCTGCTTTGGCTCCTTCTCTTCATTCTTTCTGGGGCTATTTCTCTAGTCCTTTCCAGTAGCATATTGAACACTTACCAACATGGTAGATTCATCTTTCAGGGTCATATTTTTTTGCCTTTTCATACTGTTCACGGGGTTCTCATGGCAAGAATGCTGAAGTGGTTTGCCATTCCCTTCTCCAGTTCAGTTCAGTCACTGAGTAATGTCTGACTCTTTGCGACCCCATGGACTGCAGCACGCCAGACCTCCCTGTCCATCACCAACTCCCGGAGTTTACTCAAACTCATGTCCATTGAGTCAGTAATGCCATCCAACCATCTCATCCTCTGTCATCCCCTTCTCCTCCCACCTTCAATCTTTCCCAGAATTAGGGTCTTTTCCAATGAGTGAGTTCTTTGCATCAGGTGGCCAAAGTATTGGAGTTTCAGCTTCAACATCAGTCCTTCCAATGAATATTCAGGATTGGTTTCCTTTAGGATAGACTGGTTGGATCTCCTTGCAGTCCAAGGGACTCAAGAGTCTTCTCCAACACCACAGTTCAAAAGCATCAATTTTTTCAGTGCTCAACTTTCTTTATAGTCCAATTCTCACATCCATAGGTGCCTACTGGAAAAACCAGAGCTTTGACTAGATGGACTTTTGTTGGCAAAGTAATGTCTCTGCTTTTTAATATGCTGTCTAGATTGGTCATAACTTTTCTTCCAAGGAGTAGACTATGTTTTGTCAGACCTTTCCACTATGACCTGTCTGTCTTAGGTGGCCAAATAGGGCATGGCTTATCGTTGAATTACAGCTTTGTGTAACTCAATGTGATCATTTGGTTAGCTTTCTGTGACTGTGGTTTTCATTCTGTCTGCCCTGTGATGGATGAGGATCAATGGCTTATGCAAACTTCCCGATGGGAGGGACTGGCTATGGGGAAAGTAGATCTTGCTCTGGTGGGCTGGGTCATGCTCAGCAGATCTTTAATCGGATTCTCTGCTGATAGCTGTGGCTGTGCTTCCTCCCTGTAGTTTTGCCTGAGACCAAACTATGTTGGGATAATGCTGACTTTCTCCATAAGGATTTATGCCAGCATGCTGTGCCTCCCAGGACTGCTGCTGCCTGTGCCCCTGGCCCTGTTGCAGGCCAATGTTGTGCCGCCCCTCTGCTGGAGACTCCCAGGCACTCACAGACAAATCTGGCTTATTCTCTTATGGGTTCACTGCTCCTTTATCCTGGATCCTTGTGCACACAAGGTTTTGTTTGTGCCCTCCAAGAGACTGCTTCTCCAGTCCTGCGGAAGTTCTATAATCAAATCCCACTTACCTTAAAATTTAGATTCCCTGGGGATTCCCAGTCCCTTTTTGGGATCTCCGGGTTGGGAAGTAGTTTTGGAGTCTATAACTTTCACAGCAGTGTGAGAACTTCTTTAGTATAATTGGTCTCTAGGTTGTGGATTGCCTGCCTGGTGGCTCTATAGTGGGGCTAATTGCAACCTCCTCCAAGAGGACTTATGTCACTTGCCATGCCTCCCAGGATTGCTGCTGCATATGCCCCTGTTTCTGTGGGAGGCCACTGCTGACCCTTGCCTCCGCAGGAAACCCTAAAACACTCACAGGCAGGTCTTGCTGCATTTATTGTGGGTATCACTGCTCCTTTCCATGGGTCCTGGTGCATAGAAGGTTTTGTTTGTGCCCTCCAGGCATCTCTGTCAGGTATAAGATTTTATTTTAAACTTGATTGTGCCCCTCCCACCTTCTTGTTTCAGCTTCTGCTTTGTCCTTGAACATGGGGTATTGCTTTTTTTGGTGGGATCCAACATTCTCCTGTTGGTGGTTGTTCAGCAGCTAGTTGTGATTTTTGTATTCTTGCAGGAGAAAATGAGCACATGTCTTTCCCCCATCTTGGGGGGAAAAAGATGTTGCTGCGTTTATATGTGTGTGTGTGTGTGTGTGTGTGTGTGTGTGTGTGTGTGTGTTTTGATCCTGGGTCTATTTACTCTCTGATCAATTCTTTTTTTCCTCAGAAAATGATGGGAGGATTTCCCTAGCAGGAGGTACTTCCCTTGTGCCAATTGCCTTATGGCTAGGTTTAGCCAATGGTAATTACATGTTGGCAACTGAAAGGCCCAGAAGGGAGAATCTAGATTATTTCTCCCTGTTGCTCTCTGCTTCTGGCAGCTTCTCCAGCAATACCTATATCTCCACTATCTGTCCATCTCCTTTTGGAAACATCCACCTTAATGCCAGACTCCTTGTAATCCAGGGCTCCAGGCCCAAATAATATCATCTACTCCTTTCTATTATCTGTGGGTACAAGCGGGTTCATGCTTTTGCAATCTTTGTATTGCTTCCTTTCCCTTATTTTGTCATTTCAGGTCTTCTATCATATAGTATGACCAATTCCTGCATTAAATTTTATCAGTTTCAAATTCTTAGTGGTTTCAGTTTCCTGGCTGAACATTGGCCAATACATGATTTATAATACATTTTAAAGAATAGTAATGTATAACCCCATATAATCATTATTATGAATTGGAAGATTCCTGATAGATCAGTACTTGGGAAGTCTGCATTAGTTTAATTTAGATAATACAGAGCCAGAAAAAAATCCAAACAATTGAAGAATTCAATTCTTTTTATAACAGATCATTTTTTTTCTCCCTCCAATAGTATAGAACAGTGAAACTGCTTCTATAGTGAGAATTACAGAGCTGCTGGTGGTGGTGGTGTGAGAGTTTTATGTGTTTACATGCATGTGTATGCCTGTGTGTGTATAAACACGGTCAGGGAACATTTGTTTAGTTTGCTTCAATGCTATCACAGCTAACATTTGTGTGTGTTTGCTTTCTTTATCTCAGCTCTGGTAAATCCATGAAAAACAGATGAGAGCCAAATCTTTCATTATTTCTAAATCCCTGATTATGACATGTTTCTCCTAAAATGTGTCCCAAAAGAGTGAGAGAAGCATCTGTAACTATATACAGATTATGTCATAGTCTCCTTAGTAGCATTGGGTCCATATGGAGCTTAATTCTGTAAACTACCTATAACTAGGTATAAAATTCAGACAGAAAGTAGGATTTATCACGTGTCCAACTGGTTTCTTCTTCTTAGTGGTTATTTCCTGATCTGAAATGCAGCCCATTCTCTGCCCACTTATGTTTTTGAGCTATGAAATCAATAATAAATAGCAAGAATATTCCCTTAAGAGATTAGTCATGCTTTCCTACTGGGAAGAACAAATGAAGGGAACTGTCATAGAACTGTGTGCTTGGAATTCAGCATAGGAAATAAAACAAGGAAAAATGGCAGAGTTCTTTAATCAAGTTGATCAGAAATGTGATGTAAGATTACATTTACAATTCCTCTAAATAAAAAAAATTCTTTAAAAGCAAAGTTTTAGAGAAATAAGTTTTTAATTACTATAATCTCAGAAATAGTGTTTGTATATTTTACTGACTTATTGACTTTCCTTTAATATTATTAAAACTGATCAGTTCAAACTACACATTTGGAGCCCTTTTCAAACTGAAGGCTTGAAGTCTTCTTTAAAATGTTGATATACTGCTCTCTGAGAGAGTGCACTATTAATTTCAAGTGCAAATCCAACAGAACTGTTCTATGTAGAAATATTTTAACCCAAGATAATCATCTTCCTATCTGGCTTAATTATTTTTGTTTGAGAGTGTATACATTTTTAAGAGTGTATATGTATTTATATATATATACCTATATACACAAATATACATGTACATTATAAACAAACATATATAAAAATATGTACATATATGCACACAAATTCTTATATATATATAATATTTAGCACAAATTATTCAATAACAGGTTATCATCTTTTTCTCATGTATTTATATCCATAGTTTTTTTTGGCCAATAAGTGTATTAATAGGAAAATGACATAAACAATCCATTATTATTAAAATGTGTTTTATGATTCTATTCTTTATAATGATATACATAGTAAAATATGATAAAACCTTTTTAAGGGCTTGCAAATTAATTCATAAACATAAGTATATTTAAAAAATGCAAGACTGTAGGAAAATCACAGTCAATAAGTACCAGCGTTATTTCACTGAATTCTTAGCCTCACTCAGGAAAGTAGTTATTACTGCTGCTGCTGCTAAGTCGCCTCAGTCGTGTCCGACTCTGTGCGACGCCATAGGCGGCAGCCCACCAGGCTCCTCTGTCCCTGGGATTCTCCAGGCAAGAATACTGGAGTGGGTTGCCATTTCCTTCTCCAGTGCATGAAAGTGAAGTCGCTCAGTCGTGTCCAACTCCTCGTGACCCCATGGACTGTAGCCTACCAGGCCCCTCTGTCCATGGGATTTCCCAGGCAAGAGTACTGGAGTGGGTTGCCATTGCCTTCTCCAAGTTATTACTAATTTTGCTTTGGAGATAGGAAAGCCATCAGAAATTAATTTAACCAAGATCACCTGGCTAGTATGTAGCTTATTGGATATTTGAACTTAAATATAGGCAAAGACCTTCCTTTTTCATTATATAATGTTGAATTTCATAGTAAAAAATTAAATATTTTGGAAGAAAGCCTGTAATTAAAGGACAATTAAAATTATATAATAGTGAATAAATTATTCATATCTGGAATGGTTTGCAAAGTTTTCATAAAATAGTAAAAATTTGATCATGTCTAAAAACATTGGTTAGACCATGAAGAAAAGAGTAGTCTTAACATGCAAATTTGCAAAGTGAGAAGGCACAAGACATGTGTCAGAGAGACAAGAAGAGCAGAAAAATTTAGCTAGAGTGTAAGATCCCAGAGGATCAGTGTTTGAAGACATTGTTGAACACGGATTACAGCCAAATTTGGAGGGACTTGAATTTCAGTTCATGAGGATTGAATAGTATTTGACACATAAAAAATAATAAATATTTTTTTGACTGAATGAATTAATTTATTCTGTAGTTAATAGGTTGTTTTAATGGTTTTTAGTGAAGAAGCATGGTTTGATGACAGTATTGATTCATAATCGTTATTCTGATGACATTATTCAAACATGGGCAAAACTGTAAGTTGAGGGATTTCTAAGTATGGGATAATGACAGATGAATTTAAAAGAATGGATGGATAACTAACAGATTTAGACATTAGGAATATTAGAAATTTAATATTCTGAATCTCTGAAATGGAGTAATTAAACATTTTTATAAAATGTATTGAACACCTACTAGGTGCCAGGTAAATAAAAGGGAAGAGTTACAGCCTGTAACAACCTGTAATTATGTGAAACTATGTGAACTATGTTAAAAGGATACAGGAGCATAAGAAAGAGAGTGTTTAACTGAAATTGAGAGTAATAAGTAAATCAAAGGGACATGTATGTATTCAATAGATTCACCTTGAATGAATATTGAACTTGTTCAAAGGATGTATATTGCAAAGCAGGAAACATTTTCTTTTTAGAAAATATAAAGTTTTCTAGTAAGAAAATCATTGCATTAAGGTGAAAATACTGATAATACAATGATAATGGTTTAGTCATTATGTCGCGTCCGACTCTTGTGACCCCATGGACTCTGGCCCGCCAGGCTTCTCTGTCCATGAGATTCTCCGGGCAAGAATACTAGAACGGTTTGCCATTTCCTTCTCCAGGGGATCTTCCCTACCCAGGGTTTGAACCAGGTCTCCTGCATTGCAGGCAGATTCTTTACTGACTGAGCTACGAGGGAAGCCTATATATATATATATAATGATAATACAATGTCATTATATATTTAGGCGTATGTGTGAGTGTGATTATTTCTGGATATTGTGAAATGAGGTTTGTTAACCACTTCTAAATTTTTTGAGGATAATTTGTTTCATTAAAAAAAAGTGCCAATCTATTTTGGAATATATTTTTATATATTAATATTTATCATAGTAGGATTAAACATATAGATATCAATATTTAAGTTCATGATTCTTCATATTTGTTTCTAGATTTCTAACTTTTTAGAAAAACAGTGAGACTGAAAATGTCATCAAGAAAACACTGTAAAAACAAGTTTCAAATGTAATAACATGATGCATTTCATTCAAATGTAGTGCTAGATATGATTAAGAATATTTATCCTTTCAGGGTGGAAAGTAGCAAAATTTTTTCTCTTCTAGAAGTACCCGGTCATTTTTGTGTACAAACAGTGAACACCCAATGAAGTGCTTTGTGTGAATCTCCAGTGTTAGTGCTCCCTATCTCTAACTATAAATTTCTGAACTGAATTATGAATGTGACATGGTGATTTTTAGATGATTCCATGCAGTTAATAAATAATTTTACATATAAACTTTTCCCTTTGCTCTTGAGAGAATTTAGAATTCCCAGCAAGATTCTGCATTCTCACTCCATAGTCCAAGGCTGTTAACCAAGTCAATAGAATTGTGTGAAGAACAATAAAATCTGTCCTAGAAGACTGTTATGCTTTTCTAGTAGAAGTGACTAAAGTTTCCTCCCCCTTTCATTGTTTAAATTAATAATTAAATAAACCAAAAATGCTGAAATGTCTGAGAGGTTGACAGGGGAGTCAAACAGAAGGGTGAAGATGGCGGTGGCAATCCTGTGCTGTTGGATGCAAACCATTTTTGCTCTTTTGAGGTGATGTCATATTCCTTTAAATTTTATATAAAGTGCTTGAACTCTGGCCATTTTTGCTTTATACAGTCTGAGGAAAGCAATTTGATATCAATGAATATAACATGAGTATAGTTAAAGGATGCCCATGATTAATCATTAAATAAAACCATGAAATTAATCATTTTTATTTATCAAGATATTTCTGAAAGTACAATATAAAGCTATTACAGGAAGTGTATTTATAAAAAGTAAGCCTCTTCAACTTTTGGAAAAAATCCTTTTCTTAAAATGTCCCACTAGAAATTGCATGGGTAGAATAAGAAGTACCACAAAAAACAAAAAAATCAAATTTGAATGGAAAATTAGTAAGGCCAAGAGGAGTAAAGTAATAACCCCCCAAATATGTGGTTTCTTTCTTGGAAAAGATTCTAATTTTTGTATCTTAGTAATGTTTTATCTTTAGAGTATGTGGAAAGCTTTACTTTCATTCTTAAAGTAACATAGTTTCAAACATGGAAACCAAACTCAAAGATTGCCTGAAAGTTAATAGTAAACTGTGAGAGGTACTAGTAAAGACATGAGATTTTTTTCCCGCTCATATAAACTAATGAATTTGATCCATGGAATATTCACAAGACTTTTGAAAGATAAAATATGAAAACTGAATTATTTCATTCTTTAATCAAACATTTGTTTATCACGATGTTGTTCGGTTTCTCAGTTGCGTCCGACTCTGCAACCCCATGGACTGCGTGAGCACACCAAGCTGTCCTTCGCTGTCTCTCAGAGTTTGCTCAAACTCATGTCCATTGAGACGATAACGCCACCCACCCATCTCATACTCTGTCTCTCCCTTCTCCTCTTGCCCTAAATCTTTCCAGGCATCAGGGTTTTCTCCAATGAGTCAGTGCTTTGCATCAGGTGGCCAAAGTACTGGAGCTTTGGCTTCAACATACGTCCTTCCAATGAGTATTCAGGGTTGATTTCCTTTAGGATTGACTGGTTTGATCTCTTTGATGTCCAAGGGACTCTCAAGAGTCTTCCACAATTCAAAATCATCAATTCTTTCAGGTTCAGCCTTCTTTATGGTCCAACCCTCACATCTGTACATGACGACTGGTAAAACCCTAGCTTTGACTATAAGGACCTTTGTCAGCAAAGTGGTGTCTCTGCTTTTTACTGTCTAGGTTTGTCGAGAGTTGGTGATTGCCTGTATAGGAAATGTCAGTCACAGTGATACTTGGTAGGAATTCAAAATTTTAGATGATCCTCAGACATTGTATGAATGGCACAATAATAATTTAAAATTCTATTGGATTAAACATTCTCATAAATTAGATAAAATGGTTTATGCTAGTAGACTTCCATGACTGAAGACAGAGCAAAATACATATTTTACTACAGAGAGATAAAAAAGAGTTTTAGCTGAGCTAATTATATGAACTTATTACAGCAAACCTATCTTCTTAGTGAAGATGAGATTCCAAACCCGACTGTTAGATTTTTTTCCAAGTGTTATTGTTTTATGCTAAATTTGGCCACATTGATGGAATTCCTACCTGTGTGTACTTCTAAAATGGGCTGCAGCTGCTTCTCAGAGTTATATCTTGGCTTAGTTCCCATGTTTTTCTACTTGAACGTGAAACACAATTGGGAGTCCCAAATACTGGCTATTAATTGCCTCCCCTAAAGTGTGGGGCAATTCTAAATTCTGAATGGCTTGCTTTTATATTCTTTCGGTCACTTCATTTAATTAGTTATTGCTCCTTTTATATAATTTAACCATTTTTTCTCAAATATTTCTGTACTACGGCACTTAGTACCTAGCATTTTCATTTCTAAGTGTTGAAGGTAAATAGAAGGAAATACATGTTTTTAAAGGGATTAGACTGATACACATTTGTGTAAGTTTTAAAATTTTATATGGACTTTTCATAGATGATGTCTTCTTGTTTGCATGAAATTTGCCATCTAGAAGTGTAAGACAGGTTGGAAGAAGCTGCTGAATTATAGTTGCTAGTCTGAAATCTGAGAAAGCTCAAACGAATTTGACTTGTTTTCTAAAGCTCTTCATCAGTGTTTTAAAATGGACATCAGAATTGATTATTACAAAAGCCATGTGTCTAATTTAAAGCCAGTTATTAGAGCAATGTGTTTTTTTAAACTCATTGGTTTTAAGAGTAACCCATTTTCCTATGATCAAGTAAATATACAATAGTTAATATTTATTCCTCTGTTAAGATATTTATAAACTGGTTTCTAGGTTATAGAAGCTGAAATGGACAAACAATGTGGATTATTCAGATCATTACAAAAGTATGCATGCATGCTCTGCTCAGTCACTTCTGTCATGTCCAGCTCTTTGGGACCCTATGGGCTGTAGCCCACCAGGCTCCTCTGCCCATGGGATTCTCCAGGCAAGAGTACTGGAGTGGGTTGCCATGCATTCCTTCAGGGGATCTTTAGTAATTGAATCTGCATCTTTTAAGTCTCCTGCTTTGAAAGGAGGGTTCTTTATCACTAGCACTACCTGGGAAGCCCTACAAAAGCACGTGTGTGCTAAGTCACTTCAGTTGTGTCTGACTCTTTGCAACCCTATGAACTGTAATCCTCCAGGCTCCTCACTCCATGGGATTCTCCAGGCAAGAATACTGAAGTGGGTTGCCAACAAAAGCATACTTGAGTATAAATGAAAGTTAACTCCAGCAGGTAACTTTGAATGCCTTATAAAAAGGTGTCAGAAATTGTTGAAAAGATAGATTTTTAAAGGTCAAATTAATTTTGTAATGAGACATTTTTTCTCTTATTTGAAAATCTCATAGAAAATTATTTGGCATATTCATTCTGGGAATTCAACATGAGATTAACATTCAAAAGTCAATCAGTGTAATTATCCATATTACCAGCATTAAGGAGAAAAATATATGGTCATTAAAATAGATGCAGAAAAGGTATTTGATAAAGTACAACAACTTTTGACAATAACAACTCTTAGCAGCTGGAAATTGAAGGGAACTTCCTCAACTTGATAAAATATATCAACAAAACCTCTAGGAAACTTTCTGTTTAATGGTTTAAGTATCAAATGCTGCCCTTTGAGACAAATGATATAAGAATGTCACTATCACCCCCCAATCATCATTTTTTCTGGAGATCTTTGCCAGTGCAATGGGGTTAATAAATAAACGGCAAAAAAATTGGAAGAGAAGAAAAGAATTATCATTGTTTGCATATGATATAATTTAGAAAAATGAGTAAAAATAATTGGTAAATTCAGCAATGTTTCTGTATACAGTATTAACATAAACATTAAATTTATTTCTAAAGATAAGAAAATTTGGAAAATTTTAGTTGTATACTTGTAACTTTTAAAATACCTTTCAGTTCAGTTCAGTCACTCAGTCGTGTCTGACTCTTTGCGACCCCATGGAATGCAGCACACCAGGCTTCCCTGTCCATCACCAACTCCCAGAGCTTACTCAAACTCCATTGAGTCAGTGATGCCATCCAACCATCTCATCCTCTGTCATCCCCTTTTCCTCCTACCTTCACTCTTTCCCAGCATCAGGTTTTTTTTTAGTGAGTCAGTTCTTTGCATCAGGTGGTCCAAGTACTGAAGTTTAAGCTTCAAAATCAGTCCTTCCAATGAATATTCAGGACTGATTTCCTTCAGAATTGACTGGTTGGATCTCCTTGCAGTCCAAGGGACTCTCAAGAGCCTTCTTCAACACCACAGTTCAAAAGCATTAATTCTTCAGCACTCAGATTTCTTTATAGTCCAACTCTCATATTCATACATGACTACTGGAAAAACCATAGCTTTGACTAGATGGATCTTTGTTGGCAAAGTAATATCTCTGTTTTTTAATATGCTGTCTAGGTTTCTCATAGCTTTTCTTCTAAGGAGAAAGCTTCTTTTAATTTCAGGGCTGTGGTCATCATCTGCAGTGATTTTGGAACCCAAGATATTAAAGTCTGTCACTGTTTCCTTCGTTTCCCCATGTATTTGCCATGAAGTGACGGGACCGGATGCCATGATCTTAGTTTTCTGAATGTTAAGTTTTAAGCCAACTTTTTCACTCTCCTCTTTCACTTTCATCTAGAAGTTCTTTAGTTCTTCTTTGCTTTCTGCCATAAGGGTGGTGTCATCTGCATATCTGAGGTTATTGATATTTCTTTTGGCAATCTTGATTCCAGCTTGTGCTTCATCCAGCCCAGCATTTCACATGATGTACTCTGCATATATGTTAAATAAATAAAATACCTTTAAAATACATCAAATACCCAGAAATAAATTTGACATAAGACCCAGGTAGTGCTAGTGGCAAAGAACCCACCTCCAATGCAGGAGACATGGGGGAATCAGGTTTGATCCATGGGGCGGGAAGATCCCCTATGGGAGGGCATGGCAACTCATTCCAGTATTCCTGCCTGGAGAATCCCATGAACAGAGGAACCTGTTGAGCCACAGTCCGAAGGGTTGAACAGAGTCTGATACAACTGAAGCAATTTAGCGTGCATGCAAACTCTCTACAAAAAAACTACTAGATATGAGAGAAATTAGAGAAGACTTAATAAATTGAGACAGGTACTATATCCATGGTTTGCAAGATTCAATACTGTAATAATGTCAAGTATACTCTAATTGATCTATACATTTAATGGAATTCCAATCAAAATCTCAATTTTTGGTGGAAACTGACAAGCTGACTCTAAATTATGCATGGAAAACCAAAAGACTAAGCACATAAATGACAGTTGTGAAAAATAATAAAGTAGGCAATCTGACATTGCTAAATATCTAGACTTATAAAACTCCACTAATTTATTCAGAATTTAATGAAGTAAGAATGGATAAATAAAGCAAGGGAAAAGGCCTCATTACAGTTTACTTGAAATAAAATAAAATTCCCCCTTGGTGCAGTGTTCTTTTCAGTAAATGGTTCTTGGTCAACTGGGCATCATATGGGAAATAAAAATTTATATTGAGGCTTCAAATGATTAAAAAAGAAATCATGTCTCTATCAACTATACATATAAATGGAAAGGTAAAACCGTATGTCTTCTGAAAGTTAACAAAGGAGAATATCTATAATTTGGGAGTTGGTAAATACTTTTTGAGTTGACTAGCAGAACCCTTTGCTATATAAGTAAGACTCCTAGAGTGGACATTATTAAAATTGATTGCTTATGTTCATTAAAAGTTACTGGTAAGAAAGAGAAAAGACAAACCAGAGTGGAGTAATATGTTGATAATACTAAAAAAGGACTCATATCAGGAATATGCAAAGAGTTTCTTAAAATCATTAAGGAAAATGCAGATAAGTCAGTTTAAAAGTAATGAGAAAATTATTGACAAAGTATTTTGCAAAAAGAAGATATTCAGATGTCCAATAAGTACATACTAAATTGCTCAATATCAGTTGTCATCAGAAATTCAAATTAAAACTCTAGTGAGGTGATATGAAAAGTGAAACTGGATGAATTAACTTAAAATGAAGCTAAAAATTTTAGAAGCTGAAAAAGAAGATTATTGATGAGGATTTTGAGCAACTAGAACTCTTCCATTCAGGTGGTGGTTATCTAAAACAAGGCAGGCACTTGGGAAAACTGAATAGAAATGTCTACTAAAGCAGAATATTTGGGTGCACAAATTCTGTGACCCAGCAATTCTACCTTAGGTGTATACATAGCAGAAATGAAAACCTGCATGCACTTGATGATATATACAAGAATGTTTTTAAGAGCAGCCTAAATTCTGGTGTGACCAAATCAGTGGTGGCATATTCACACAAAGTGATGGCAAACAGTAATGCCAGTGGAGGCAGTGAGCTGTGCACAGCATCATGGATGAATTTCACAAAAATAATGGAGCCAAAGAAGAGTCATAAAAGACTAGGCACAGTAGAGGTCTGTTTCCAAACAGATCAAAAGCAGGTAGTGCAGAGAGATGGCTGTAGAAGGTAGCCTCCTAATTACTTTTCAGAAGTAATGTTGGTAGCTTGAGCAGACAGACAGGAGATTTCTGTGATGCTGGAAATGTTTCATTTATTCGTGAGTGCTGGGTTACATGGGTATGCTCACTTTATAACCCTTTATCAAGCTAAACATGTATTTTACTCACTTTATAATGTGAGCAAAAGACTTCAATAGAAATTTTATTATATTAAAAAATATATAGATATTTGGCATTTCCTTAAAGAAAATGTCACTGATATTATCTTTTTTAAATAAATTAAAAAATACATATATATATATTTCAAATCAGAGAGTTGGCATTCCCTGGTTAAACATCAGATTTGTGGAGAGGGATATGTGAATTACTTGGTGGATAAATAGAATCTTTAGTTTCTACAACTTAAAGCAATTTCTCTAATGCCAGACACCATTCTACTCCTTGTTCCCAGATGCTGAAATAAAACCATAAATGGGTTAAGCAGCTTGCTAATCATCACAACCAGAGGAACATAAAATAGGAGACAGAATTATTAAAATCCCGACAACATTGTCTATTCAGTCAGAAACTGTCGGCAGGTTCTTTCATTATTTTAATTGGCATTACATTATTTTTTTGAAAGTTCTGATTTGAAAGGAGACAATGAATACTAGATGACTCTCCCATGTTTGAGAGCAATGTTCCCTACATCAATCTGTAGGCATTTTGTAGTTGGTAAATTGATGATCCTTTTAGAACTGCTTCTGGTTTTGAACTTCAGAAAATGGCCATGCAATATCGCATTACAAGGAGCACTGCAAAAAGACCCTTCTCTCTTCAGCAAGAACTGTGCTGAGTGTTCTGTGGCTGGTCTGTGCTGTGCTCCTTATGTGTTCTTAATTATTATTGTTTACGATGATGATGTTTTAATTGTTAATATAGTACCCTGAGCATCTTGGTGGAAGCTTTGTAACGATTAAAAAATATTATTATAATAGTTCCTGGAAAGTAAAGAAGTCATCAGGGCTTCTTCAGGTTCTTGTGGGAACCAATTGAACCAAGAATCAGCATACTTCCTGTGGGGAAGTAGGAAGTGAGCTTAAAAAGCATATTTTTGCTGCCTCTAGTCCAATCCCTGTTGCTCCCACTGCCTTTGTGAATAACAAGGTTTACTTATTTGTTTTGCTTTGTTTAATTTGATCACTCCCAGTGTCAACCCTGTTCTCCCCACAGTCTTGATACCATTTTCTAAGCTTGAGAAGTATACAAAACATACGCAACATACACAACACAACATGACAACATGTATGTTGTTAGTAACATTTCTTTTTGATGGGTGTTGTAACTTTATACAGTATCTGTAGCTATTATTTCTATGAGAATAATTTAGTTTTTAACTTATTTACTGGATAAAAGAGATCTGCAAAAATTTGAGTATTTATGTGTTGTTTTTTGCTCACTACCTTTTACTGTTACATCATCATAGTTTTCACTGCTATGAAAGTAATAGTAATCTAAATTTTCTTTCTTTGAAAGAAAACACCAAAGTTCATTGGTGCTTTTTGTTCATGCTTTTTTTCTGGTAGGTAAAAGAATAGTAGTTGTCCTATGGAAAGCGTGAGGAGGGATTATATATTCTTTCAAATGCCTTTCTTTTTTTTCTATGAAAATTCAGGCATTATTTAATGGTTTCATAAACTTCATTTGACAATATAGGTCAAATAATTCTTATGTTCCTTCTCTTATTAAACAAGTGACCATGCATTAGGTATTCTCATCTATAGATCAAAACCCTTATTCTTAAGACTGGATTATAAAATGTCTGTAATAAAGACAAGTTCTATCTTAAATTCTACCTAATATTTATTGATTTTATTTTTTAGAGGAAGGAGAATATGAACTATTCCAACTGATCAGTTGCCATAGACTTCAGGAAGATGAGTGTATGAAAGAGAATTTCATGCTTTTTAAAGAGATTTTATACAAGTAATCACATCAGTCTTACCTGGAGAATCCTATGAATCAGTTAACAAATGTTCTATTACTAGTCTTTGCGTGTTTGACAAACTAAGAATGAGTTACTTCTATTGATGATTACTTTGAAAACAAAAAAAGATACCACAAATGGAACTTACATATCTGAAACCATGAAAATCATCAAAAGCTTTTTTATAGAAAATATTTGCAATTAATGCTATAGTGCTACAATTTTATTTTGAACTTGTTTGAAGGATTAAAGATGAGGGACTGTAGTACCAAGATGCATTTCACAGAGAATATTTAATGTACATTTTTAAAATTTTATATTGATTACCCAATTTGAAAATATGCCTTTTAAAAGAATAACTTCAAAGGAGAACAGCATACACAAAAATTAATCCCCTAAATATAATTCCATGGGTAAAATATACGAAATGTATACATTTCATTGATTTTCTTATGAAGTGAGTATAGCCATCTACTATTCACTGAATATATTGATTTTACTATAGTCTAACAGGAGCTAAAACACAACCCAATGTGAGAAGACTGCAAATTTCTAGAAGAGACACTAGGAAACAGATATTTTTCCTTATTTTCTTGATTGATACATTTTGCGAGCTATAAATTCACTTTTTATTTCTATTTATTTACCAGAAAGAACGGTAAAGTTCTGGAGAGCTCAATGAATATCCCGTTTTGCCCATTATTCAATATATTCAGAGTTTTAGTTTAATGGCATGTATTTTAGCTGCATCTGATATTCTTTTAGTGGTGCACCAGGAAGTCTTGGGCTGTAGAATGACCATTCCCTATTCCCAAGTAGATCTGACCACTTCCCTTTTCTCCTGCTATATCCCTTTTTACAGTATCTATCATATGTTATGCACATTAATTTACGTATTTATCTCTCTCTCTATCAGATTGAAATGTGAATAAGCTATATCTTCGTAGCCCCAGGTCTTTTCCAGTGCCTCACCACAAGCGTGTGTTCAGTAACTGATTTTTAAATACGTGACTGAATAAATGCTTTAGCAAACCATACCTCATTGACCCAGCGATGTGTACATAACATCTTAGTGCTAATTTGGGAAGCTATTTTAGAGGACTATCCAAGAACTAAGTATAATCAAATACTTTGGGGTCGTTGGAATGCAACTCAGAAAGCACTGCTGTCCAGATAATAAGTTACTGAGAGCATTTACCCAACACCAATTGCAAATTAATGAACCGCAATGCATTTTGGCTGTGAGTGTGTCAAATTGGGAGTAACTGTGCTTAGAACCACAGAGGTTTAATGAATGGAGATTCTGCCTGAGGTTTGCAAAAGTGAACAGTGGCTATATGATATACTAAGACATTTATGAAAATATTTATCAGCACAAATATAAGAAATGTCAAGTGTGTTATGGATTGGTGTTGGTCATAGGTAGTGACTATACAGTGAAGCACAAAATCTGGGAAGCTTTTGTGAGAAGAGCATCTTGATTCAACCAAGATAGAGTCATTTCCTACAGCTGAGAGTTTTACCAATTGTGCAGTACTAAGACACTAGACTTAATGTATGAACTTTATTATACACACACATGTTCTCCACTAACACTTCAACTAATTATGCTTTTGTTTTGGAACTTTGATTATGACATGGGAGGTTTTTCCATGACCCTGAAGATGGAATTTTAATATTTCTCTTTTCTATAGTAAGCCGGTTATTTCTTTCACAAACTTACATGGCAGTTAAAGGAACAATTCATTAGGGTAGTGGTTAGTAGGAGAGGAGTCTGAACTAATCATGCTGCTCTTTGGAAGCAGAGATGCAGCACATCACAGTGGGCGCAGGATCAAGGCCGCTAGGCACCATGCTCTAACGGGCGGTGTGGGTACGTGGCAGTCGGATCAGGGCTGGCTGCTCGGCCATTTGGAAATACGCCTGTTCCTTACAGTATTGCTCTTTTGGCAGAAACTGTCAGAGCTTCTTTCCAAGTTTGCATCTGGTCAGGGACAGAACTCTGCTCCTTTATCCTTTATGCTTTGTCTCTCCATGCCCCATGATCACACTCTGGATAAATGGTCTCTCCAGGTTCTGTGATCTGAACCCTTGACTGCCCAGGACAGAAAATGAATGTCAGAACTGAACTTAGCCCCTAACTCTCTACTGCATACTTTAAATTCTCTTACAGTTTTCTGATAACAAATTATGCAACATATATAAATATATATATATGTTGCAGGCTGATGAAAACAGTGGTAATAGGGAGAAATTACACAAATCTGACAGATAAAACCCAGGCCACTTCCAATTCCCTGCACTGGTGTATTTCTTTTCATTCTCATTTTGGATACTTTCCCTACATTTCATTTCACTTTTTTACTTTGGCAAGTACACAAATTCAGCTGTAGATATTCCTTCCTTTGACCTTACTAAGAATGAATACCTAATTCCTATTCAAATGAAAGCAGAATTTCTAAATACAGGCATTGGAGTCAGTTATGAACACATAAAAGTAGAATCAAATGAATGAAGGACAAATAAAAAAGGTAGAGAACAGGAAAAGAGGATGGAAAAAGTTACAGAAGTAATGAAACAGAATTTGAAAGCATATGATAAGTGCTATTAGCAGGTTCACTGTTAAGTGACATTTCTCTGTTATGTCTACACATGCTCAGTTTACCCTCATTATCATGGCAAGCTGATTAAGAGTTCTGAAACCCCATCCAACATCAAACTGTCCCAATGCATTATTAGAGCAGAAAAACGAATTCTCCAGGCAAACAATAGAACAAAATGTAACGACTTCATGCTTTGTCTGTTCAACACAGAATGAAATGGAAATTGCTCACCCTTCACTTACTTCTGTCAATGTGCAAAACTATGAGCGCTGGAGCCGCATTTTTACTCTGCGGCCTGCAGGAACCTGAATGGTTGTCATCTTGGTCAGATCAGAAGACCACGTCAGTTTTGTTGTTTCTTTTGGTTTTGGCCCAATTATATATTTCAGAGAGACCTCAGCCTGTTAAATACATTTTCTTCAGCTTTTTATCAAATTACATTGCCATATAAATTAATACAATAAAGGAAAATTAGGTATGTTTGATGGAAGGAATGTAGAGAACTCAGTAATATTAAGAAATTTTAGGTTGACAGCCAAAAAGATGGGGAAGAATTAGAAAGCATTTAGGAATCTATTTTCTGCATGTCCATTCAGCATTTAGGAATCTATTTTCTGCATGTTCATTCAGAAAACATGGATAATGCTAGGTACCTGCCAGATACTTCTGATACAGAAAGCAGAGACATCACTTTGCCAACAAAGACCCCAGTAGTCATGTATAGATGTGAAAGTTGGATCATAAAGAAGGCTGAGTCCTGAAGAATTGATGCTTTCAAATAGTTCTGCTGAAGAAGACTCTTAAGAGTCCCTTGGCCAGCAAGGAGTTCAAACCAATCAATCCTAAGGGAAAACAAGCCTGAATATTCACTGAAAGGACTGATGCTGAAGCTGAAACTCCAATGCTTTGGTCACCTGATGTGAAGAACTGACTCACTGGAAAAGACCCTAATGTTGGGAAAGATTGAAGGCAAAAGGAGAAGGGGTGGTGGAGGATGACATCGTTAGACAGCATCCCTGACTGAATGGACATGAATCTGAGCCAAATCTGGGAGACAGTGAAGGTCAGGGAAGCCTGGCATGCTGCAGTCTATGGGATCGTAAAGAGTTGGACTCAACTTAGCAATTGAAAAACAACAATAGTGCTTTCTATCAAGAAGCTTAAAATCCAAAGAGAAAGATAGATATAAGAAGTGATTGCTTAAAAGATAATGGGGAGAAATTCTGTATGGGTTATAAGCTACTGCAGGTGAAATGGGAATAGATGTGGGGTTCAGAAAAGATTTCTTACTGAAGTTGATAATGATCATGAATACTATGTACTAGGCACTAGATTAAACTCTTTTTGTCCATTAACTCATTTAACCTCTAGCAAAATTTTGAGAGAGATACTGTCAGTATACTCATTTCACATATGAGTAAACATGTTCAGAGAGACCTTTCCCCAAAGCCCCTAAGTAGAAAAACAGATTCAAATCTAGGTTTGTCTGATTCACAGCTGAGGGGTCTTAACCTCTAGGCTCTAGTTTAAACTACCAAAAGATGCTGCTGCTGCTGCTAAGTCACTTCAGTCGTGTCCGACTCTGTGCGACCCCATAGATGGCAGCCCACCAGGCTCCCCGTCCCTGGGATTCTCCAGGCAAGAACACTGGAGTGGGGTGCCATTGCCTTCTCCGACTGAAAGATGACTTATACAATTAACCTTCTACTAGGAATTGCAGTTGTAAGTGTATACATTAGGGGTTGCTCATTTACATATATAAAGGAGTTAAGACAAAGAAGTTTACTGTAGCAGTGAGTTTTGTTTTTCTTAAAGTTTTGTAATTAGCTGATTGTCCTCTAATGATGGTATATTTTAAAAAATTCTTAGGCATTTATGAAGAATGTTGTGAAATACTGAGAGAAGAATCAGCGCTCTTGGACTAAAAACCCAGCTCTGCTGTTTCCCAGCAGTGTGAACTTGGAAAAATAGCTAAACCTCTCTGTGACTTTATTTTCTCATCTGTAAAATGGAGACGTTAAGAGAATCTACTCATTTGTGAAAATGAAAGGAAATAATGCAAGTAAACCATCAAGTGTCTTGCATTTACTAAGTGTTCAGTAAATATCAGCTAGTGTTATGTAATGGACCTTCTGCATAGTAAAAAGGAATGGTTATGTGTACCCAAAATGGAAAGTTCCCAAAGACACATTACTGAGCATAAGCAAGCAAGTTGCAGGCAATTGATATAACATGATAATATTTATAAACTATATATTTTTATAGATTCATATAATGTATATAATCACATTTTCCAAAGATACCTGACAAAGTTTCTCTCTCTCTCTCTCTCTCTCATACACACACACACACACAAATAGTCTTTCAAAGCATCAATACAGCCATCATAACTGTGTAAGTTTACTGACTGTTTACACATGTTGGTCAGGAAAAAGAATGACTTGAGTGAGACAGGAGGGAGGTGTATTTGTTAAAGTCACACCTTTCATTTGCTTTGACACAAACATGTACGTATATGAATATGTGTATGCCTTTCCAAAACTGGAGAAAAACCAAGTTTTGTTGTTCCATTGAGAACAAAAATACATTTTGGAAACATTTCAAATGTACTCCTGCCAAATATGGCTTTCATCCTATTTTCAAACAAATATTGATGTCTTTTGCTAGCAGGATTCTTTAAAAGAGTAATGAAGTATAAATGTTTTCCTATCACTAAAATGATGTGCCTCTTTGGGAGATATTTGGATTTTCTTAATTTCTTTGGGATTTCTTGGTATTCATGATTTTGATGGGTATTTTTGAGAAATGGCACTGCTTTTTAAAATCCCTTTCATCTCTGAGAGAGTGATTGCTACCATCATTTGCTTTATGCCCAAATGTATATTCTCTATTTCCCTCTTTGCTATTAGAGCTAGCCGCGTTCTGTTTAAGGCTTCCCTGGGGGCTCAGTCATTAAAGAATCTGCCTGCTATGCAGGAGACCCAGGTTTGATCCTTGGGTCTGGAAGATCTCATGGAGATAGGAATAACTACCCACTCCAGTATTCTTACCTGGAGAATTCATGGACAGAGGAGCCTGGTGGGTTAGAGTTCATGGGGTAACAAAGAGTCAGACACAACTAAGCAACTAACATTTTAACTTTTGTGTACTGCTTGCTTCTGTAGGAGGGCATGGCTGACCTCACACTGGTAATTTTTGTGCATTATTTCTCAAGTTATGTCAATCACTTCGCTTACACCACCAGCACAGTTTCAACAAGGCTTGTGAAAAGCATAGATTCTCTAAAAGTATAGGAAATGACCAAGTTACTGGAATATTAGGAGGAAGTAAGATTTCTGGAAAAACAAAGCTCTGGTATTATCTAACTTTTAGAGATTCAAGCAAACAAATACCTCTTTTGATGCTAGATCCGTGGTATTTTTGGTAAGGAAAGAAAAATTCTCTTTTCAATTATCTTCAGTTTATTTTTCACATTTTTGAAATTATTTATTTTGGCAGAGAATGTGAACATGCATGTGTACACCAATATGAATTCATGTCACATATCTATCTTTCACCGTGTATCTAATCTAACCTATCAGGAGTGCCAACTATAGCAATTTTTAAAGGGTAGAATGTACATTGCTTTTAAATTTAAAAGTTGACAGTTTATTTTTAAAAGAGAGTAACTTTTTTTCAAGAAAGTACTTCCAACCAGAAAGTATGTAGTATGTCTAGAGTATTTAGGACATTGTTTTATTATTTGAGAGTTATTAGCTATCTGAGATCCTAGATAGCAAGTGAATAAAATATTCAACTTACATAGTGTAACTAATAAAATAAGTGTGCACTGATTTTGCAGTTTACACAGCTCTTTCTCATTCCTCTTTTGTTTTTATCTTTATGCAAAACATTATAAAATCACTCAAATGCTTTTATTTTATTAGAGAAAATGGATTATCTTTTTCAAAGATTATCAAACTATCAAAATTCCATGTCATTTTCCCCCAAGACTCTAATATTTGTGATTAATGAGGAAAAAAATTTAAATTAAATCACTACTTTTTTTGTTTTGTTTTGTTTTAGTGATAAGCTACTATGAGCAGAAGCCTTTTGTTGTTTAGTCGCTCAGTCATGTCTGACTCTTTGTGACCCCATGGACTGCAGCATGCCAGGCCTCCCTGTCCTTCACCATCTCCTGGAGCTTGCTCAAACTCCGTCCATAGTTCATCAGGCACTCTGTCTGTCAGATCTAGTGCCTTAAATCTATTTGGCTATATTCCTTTTTTCTTTTTTCCCGCCTACTTCCCAGGCTGCTCTTTGGGTGGGCATCTTCTCTCTTCTTTTATATCTGTACTTCTAATGGATGTGTGTATTTTCCTTGATTGGCAATTATCTTCACCTTGAAGGCTAAGCATTGAACCTATGAAAATGATAGATAAAATCATTTTCTCAGACTGGCTGCTACTAAAGTACTTAAGCTGAAAGTCCAAAAATAGGTTACCCAGTTTTCTACATGATCCCACCTAGATTCTGATGACAAGAGTGCAAGCAGGTGTGGTTAGTCAGTGTTAGTTGCTCAGTTGTGTCTGACTCTTTGTGACCACATGAACGCTATCTATGGAATTTTCCAGGCAAGAATACTGGAGTGGGTTGCCATTTTCTTCTCTAGGGGATATTCTTGACCCAGGGATTGAACCCAGGTCTCCTGCATTGCAGGCAGATTCTTTACTGTCTGAGCCACCAGGACAGCATGCTGCAACCAATAAGGGAGTATATTTGACTCATGAATACTTCAGACCTAGCAAAGATTGTATTGAGAACTGGTAAAGAACATGACTCATAATGGGAACTCTATTTGTAATAAATCTTTTGTCTTCATAGAGGATTCAAAGGAAATTACTCACCATACAATTTACTGAAAATGTTTGTGTCTTGTCTAAGGCTGTGTCTATACAACTGAACATGATTAGACTATATTATTTTCTGCTATACTAATGCCAATATTAATGGCAGTGTGGGTTTCTTCATGGTCGATTTAATAATTTCTTTGGAGATGGGCCATTCTTATAAAATAATAACAAGCAACTGGAATCAATTGCACTGTATTGACAAGGTTTATTGTCTTTTCTGAAATCACTTGAAAAGATGTACCTGTGAATTTCACTCAGAAAACTGACTTTGGTTACAAAAGTCCTTATGCTCTATGAGTCTCCCTCCAGAAACATATCTTTATGAGCATAGTTTACAAATAACGTGAATAGGGTATTACATGTACAGGAGAGACTCAGGAAAAAATGGAAAGATTTGAAAGAATAAAAGTAACGAAAAGAAACCAATCATGAAATGACAATCTCAAATAAGTTATAACTGAGATAATTTGGAGTATTTAGGCACTTTGTTGTCTCTAGAATTTAGTGCTGAAGTGTATGAACACTGCACTTCAATAGAAATTAGAACAGCCTGATGAGATTCCATCAAAGAGATGGAAGATGCAGGTAAAATTACTAATCTCAAGTCTTTATGCACAGATGAATATGGCAATAAGAAAAAAAAAAAAACTGGTATAGAAAAACTGAAGGAAAGACTGAAGCTTGATGTGCATCTATAGAAATGGTATATACATTGATGCAATAACATATGAAGATTGATTAATTTTTACCAAGCAATTTGGTGTTTTAATTGTGCTCAATTAATGATTGAGAATATGTGTTATCTAAAAGAAATCAATTGTAACCCCCTACTGCCTCCATAGACTGATTTATCCAGGGTTCTCTATATAACAATGTAGAGGTAACGATTGAATCATAAAGTGATTTATAGTAATTTAATCTCTTATAAATTCTTGAGGACTTCAAAGAGCTAATAAAAATAAAATGATAGAACAAGAGAATATATGGATTACAGGAAAGACACAAACACAGCAAAATAAAGACATGTAGGTCTCTACATTCTTTTAAGATTTGATGAAACCAAACACTTTTAACTCAGTAGCTTCCTCAGCAATCATGTTGCCGTAGGAGCTGAAGGATGCTACTGCCTGATACGAAGAGATGCCTGATACTACGAGATGGATAGTCCTCTGATGGGAAACTTGACTGAGGATTCAACCAACAGATTTGCCAAGCTTTCTTAAAACTGCCACATTCTCTCCCTACTCTTTCACCTGATTTTCTTTCTTCTCTTTCCCCTCACAAGGGTTAGCCCTGCATTCTGTCAGCTCTCCCAGCCTCCTCCAGCTCCTTCCACAGTTTCCTTCATAGATGTTTTCCCTAAAACAAAACAGAACAAAACAAACTTTTGGACATCTAATTGTGTCTCAGTGTCATCTGCTTCTCACAGTACCCAAATAACACCAGCGGTGTCAGGAGTTATCCAAAGAAAACAAGACAGATTTGGGACTGGCTTAGTCATCACCTTGTGGGTGAAGAGGAAGGATACTGTCCTGTTTGGTAGGTGGGGCAATGACACTGCCTCATACAAGGCAATGTTAATTGCTAAGGAGTTTATTGCTGGTGGCGGGACACTATCTCAGTGGAGAAGAATGCTGTGATGGGGATGAGGATTCAGGCATTTGATAGCTGTGTGTTAACAATGCTTATAAAGACAGTGAACTTGTCTAGTTCCTTCTAAGTTGTATTTATGCCCTGTGGAGGGACAGTAGAAACCGAGGGCTGCTAACAAGCCTTGGTATCTTACAAAGAGGCCTTTATTTCCTATGATGAAAATACAGGCAGAGATATGCAACAGGCTGAAGATCTAGCAGAGCTGTAGGGCTTCGGAGGGGTGATCACCCAGTGTTCTGCTTTGTTGTGCCAAGGCCAGGGTGCTGGCTGGGAAAACCTGAGGCCCTGAAACACAGGATGTGGATACCTTGATATTATTTCTGCACTTGTACCTGAGCCCTCTGGTCTTCAGAGGTGGACTGCCTTCCTGAGAGAGAGCTATTATTTTCACTGAAGGCCTTGTGGCTGGCATGGTGCTGCTATAATCCCCCACCAGTGGCTACTTGGCTACTGGCTCGGCTGGGTCTGGTTAAGCTGCTGATGAGCTCAGCTGAGCAGGATGTGAGCTTCACGTGTCAGCTGCACAGTGGCGGAGGGATGATGCCCTTGGGGTGCTGCTCGCTGGCCTTGTCTGCTCGTCACCATCCTGGCCTGGCCGCTTCCCCTGCTTGATCACTGGCTGCTACGTTGTCAGCAGACATTGCTCTGGTTGCCTCAGTCTTGGTCTTGCTCCTTGGTCTGCTGTTCCAAGTGGGCGTGAGTGGATATTGCCTACTCTTCTGTTATTGCCCTATCTGATATTGCCCCCCTCTTCCCCACTGCTCAAGGTGACCACAGTAACAATGAAAGCATCTTTACCATCTCAGGGTGGTTGTCTGCTGGCTAGGGTCATACAACTACATCCATCATCACCAGCCTCAGACAACCCAATCAGAGTCCTTCTTTCCATCACCTGCCTCAGCATCCTGAGTGAGTGTTGTGTGTGTATGTGTGAGAAGCAGATGGTGAGTATGTCTGAGTAGGTACATGCCCCAGGATGGTCTACCCCTCTGGTGGGATTGTATGATTTGTGATTAACAGCCTATGTATACCTACACATTCACATCACAGTTAGGTGAATGCATATCTCCTTGGAACTGGGGTTTGTGTCCGTGGAATTGTGAGAGTCTACCTGTCTGGCATATGTGGGTCTCTAGGCTGAGAAGTATCTGGGAACCTTGAAAGGTCTTGACTGCTGTTAGCAACACCATTTAAATGCAACCCTGCCTTGTAATACCCGTCAGGCACTTCCATTAAAATCACTATTTTCTCACATGAGAGCTGCAGCAAGGAACCTTCACTGCGAGTCACTGGTGGCAAAGTGGGGAGAACATGGGCTTGGAAGGTCTGAACTGGATCCCTCCTCTAGCACTTACCTGCTGGGGAACTTGGACAAGTGACAACCTTTCTGTACCTCAGTTTCTTGAAGGTCCTGGTCCTGGTGGGGCAATTGACTGTGCAGAATAAATAACATCATGGATGGAAGAACTGGGCACGTGGTAGATGTGCAGCAGGAATGGTGGCTGTTGAAACAAAACAAAACAAAATAAAAAAAACTCTCCTCTGAAGGAAACAGATGATCCCTTTCTCCACTTCTGGCTGCAGGCTGGTAATTGGTAGGTCCCAGGATAACCATATTGGGCCTCATGAAGAAGGAAAGAGACTTTTTTACAATGAATGAGTTGAAAGAAATAGGTGATACGTACAAGAGCTAGGATAATACCCTTGGGATGGGATTTTTGAAGATGCTTCATTAAAGAGGCCAGAATGAAAGACTGTGTAAGCAAGTATTCTTGACTTGGGACAGTTAATTGACTTTCCTGGGACAAGACATGTCCTAGCAAGGATGAAGTAAGTTCATGGCTGCAGTGGCTCTTGGAGACCTAAAAAGGAGTGATGATCAATGTTAAGTGGAGTAGAAATGTCTGACTTGTGTTGTCTAACATTAGAGGCAGGAATAAAGAGGCTGAGGGAAACAAGCATACTGGAGTGTATACCTTATGTGAGGCCAGAAAACCCAACAGATTACTGTGTTCCACAGAAGAAACCAGAGGTTGCATTATTCTCTAAGGCAATCATCAAAATGCTGGTGAGAGGGATACTCATATCAGAAATTCTGTAGGACCTCCTCTGTAGGCCAGAGCTGGTGGTAGGAAAAGCAGACACAGTCTTTAGAAGCCAGGTAGCAGAGTTAGACATCAAATGCCAGGAGGACACAATTATTCTAAAGATCAGCAAGGTCAAAGTGGTAGCCAAATAAGCTTGGCCCACAGGGTGTGGTAAGGGTGGTTATCGAAAAATGGCATCCCTGGCAGCAAGAGTGGTGTTGAATAACTGTAACCCAAAAATAAAAAGGAAAGGAGGGAGGAAAGGCAGGCTGAGAACTAAAGACCATTTCCCCCCAGAAAAGTAAAAATCTCTTGCTTGATATTCATATATGAGCCAATTTTCAGATACTGAACCCATAACATCCAAACAGTGGGCACACCTCACAGTGAAAGAGCTTAGGTAAAAGCCATATGACCTTGGGATCTGCTGGTTGTGTCTCATAGAGCACCATCTAGAGGCAGTAAGTCCCTCAGAACTCTAGAAATCCAGTCAAATTGTCAGTCCAGAGGCAATACTCTGAAATTAAGCGGAGCCCTCAGGGTTTTTCCAGTAGTCATATATGGATGTGAGAGTTGGACTATAAAGAAGGCTGAGCACTGAAGAATTGATGCTTTTGAACTGTGGTGTTGGAGAAGACTCTTGAGAGTCCCTTGGATTGCAAGGAGATCAAATCAGTCAATCCTAAAGGAAACCAATCCTGAATTTTCATTGGAAGGACTGATGCTGAAGCTGAAGCTCCAGTACTTTGGCCACCTGATGCAAAAAGCTGACTCATTAGAAAAGACCCTGATGCTGGGAGAGATTGAGGGCAGGAGGAGAAGGGGATGACAGAGGATGAGATGGTTGGATGACATCATCGACTCGATGGACATGAGTTTGAGTAAACTCTGGGAGTTGGTGATGGACAGGGAGGCCTGGTGTGCTGTGGTTCATGGGGCCTCAAAGAGTCAGACATGACTAAGTTATTGAATAACAACAACAAAATCCTCAGCATGTCGTGTATTCATTAAGTCAGAGACTTCCCTGTGATGCTGTGTGTCCCTAAGGGAAGAATATAGAGATCTGGGAACCACAGCATGGAAGTAGGATTATCCTCATTGACCATCATGCTCCATAACTAGGTGGGGGATTTTATTTTTCTATATATAGTACTCTGGGCTTTGCAGAGTTGGAGGTCCTTGTAAGCAAAGGGGACATACTTCTGCTGGGGGACACAGAAGAGTTTCCATTGAAGTGCATGCTATGCTGCTGTCTGGATTTTTTGGATTCTTTGTAGCCAGAGACCACCACGGTAGAAGAGGAGTCATCACACTGGCAGAGGCAATTGACCTTGATAATAAGAGGCCACGGGGCTACTTTTCAGGCAGTAGGAGTGATGAAAAATACATGTGGAACCCAGTTTGTTCAGGTGGGCACCTCCTAGTATTCACCTGCCCAGTTGTAACTATGAATAGATATGTGTAGCAGCCATCATCTGAGGGCCTGGTTAACCAGGGATACGGTTGTTGTTCAGTCACTGAGACACATCTGTCTTTTTGCAATCCCATGGATTTTAGCACTCCAGGCTTTCCTGTCCTTCACTATCTCCCAGAGTTTGACCAAATTCATGTCCACCGAGTTGGTGATGCCACCTAACAATCTCAGCTCTGCTTACCCCTTCTCCTTTTCCTTTTGCTCTTTCCTAGCTTCAGGGTCTCTTCCACTGAGTTGGCTCTTCGCATGAAGTGGCCACAGTATTGAAGCTTCAGCTTAAGCATCAGTCCACTATAGGAGGGAAGGGCAAACAGCTCCAGTATTCTTGCCTCAAAAACCCCACTAACAGTATGAAAAGGGATACATACTTCCCAGGAAAGAAGGTTTGAGTCACGCTAGTGTTGAGGTGCACCACCAACAATGTGCTAAGGTGATCACTGAGTATAAAGAGAATTGTGAATGGATAACAGAAGAAAGCTGAGCACCGAAAAACTGATGCTTTTGAACTATGGTGTTGGAGAAGGCTCTTGAGAGTCCCTTGGACTGCAAGGAGACCCAACCAGTCCATCCTAAGGGAGATAAGTCCTGGATGTTCATTGGAAGGATTGATGCTGAAGCTGAAACTCCAATACTTTGGCCACCTCATGTGATGAGTTGACTCATTGGAAAAGGCCCTGATGCTGGGAGGGATTGGGGGCAGGAGAAGGGGTGACAGAGGATGAGATGGCTGGATGGCATCACCGACTTGATGGGCATGAGTTTGAGTAAACTCCGGGAGTTTGTGATGGACAGGGAGGCCTGGCGTGCTGTGATTCATGGGGTCACAAACAGTCGGACATGACTGAGTGAACTGAACTGAACTGAACTGAACAGAGGAGGGATAGTTTAATTATCATTTGTAGTCTCGAGATTAGATTGACTGCATCAAAACTGCCTCTTCTGAGTTTCTCATCAGGTAGAGAGGCCTATGGGAACCCTGGATAAGATGCTCCCCAAGTAGAGAGTAAAGTAAATGTATGTGATGCAAGAGGTGGCCTGTGGCATCCATCAAATTATGTTTCTCAAAAGTTCCAAATGAGCAGAGCATAGTTCAGCAATGGTTCCTATTGCTGTGCTCTGAAAGCCATCACCACTATCAAGCCAAGGCTGCCAATCCCCATCACTATTCCCAGCCAAGGCTGAGAGCTGTGCTGACAGCAGCAGGCTAGGCGATTCCTGGAGATACGGAACTCCTTTATCGCACCTCTTTGGCTCAGTCTTTCCTATTGGTTCTTGACAATGCCAGATGTGCTTAGATCTGCCTTCATCTATTTCTTTTCTTCTTCTCAAGAGTCAGATAAACATCTTGGTCTGAAGACTCTTTAAGACCTCCTGGTTCCTTTCTAATTTTCTCATAGGCGTTTCCCTTAACAAACCTCTTGCCCATCTGATCTTGTCTTGGCATCTGTTTCTCAGAGAACCTGAATTATACTTTGGTGGTGATTGAAAACATAGGTCAGTTTGTGGAGTTAAGTATAAACTGTATCCTTTATCTAGACTGCTTTGTAGTTCTAATAAGACCATGAGTATTTCTTGCTTCTTATAAATACCTATTGGCTTTTCTTCAATTGTAGATGATAGTCAGTGCTCTAAGCCACCCGGCAACCTTTCATTTTTTTCTTCCTTAATATAAGACAGGAAGGATAAGCCAACAAGAGTGTGTGAATATTTACTATTTCCCCACAACTATTAAACAAGCAACTCAAAACACATGGTTGCCTGACAATAGAATACTTCTAAGGGAGGATCTATGTTAGAAAGTAAAGTAGAGATATTTATGGGGCAAAAATACTAAAGTCAAAACCTCCACTTGTATTGATATTCTAATATGTCTACTTGGTTTAGTCTTTTCAATGGCTTCAAATTCTAATAATTAAGAAAGCTCAAAAGATGCTTTGTGGAAGAATTATTAGTGAAAGGATTATTGCATCCTTCACTGGTAAGTCAGTTGAATAGGAAGCACACATAATGCTAACTAATTTCTTGAACAAATAAATGCCTGTGATTGGATGGATATGTAAATTCTTGTTTATATTACTAATATCATTATCAGCATAAATACTTTAGGCATTTATTATAGCAGGTTTCAGGTGGTTGATGCCTCCAGAAATATATGTTGGTATGAAATTTAAAAAAAAATCTTTGAGAAATGGATTTAATTAAATACATGCCATAAAAGTAAAACTGACTTGCCAGTGGGGGGATGGCAAAGAAATAAATAGAGCAAGGTTTCATCCAGTGGATCCTTCTGGTCCCATTAGTGGAAGAACCATATTGAAGCATAAGTACCTTTGCTTATGGTAATTATTACTGACATCCAAATGGCCTAAACCAATACCAGGTTGACATGATGCAGTTGGTAATTTGGGCAAATGCCAACCCAACATTCATGTTTCAGGGTGGAACTCAGTCAGGGGCTCAACAGCTTTCAATATGATTACAGTTTCTAGCTAGATAGGTAGCAACTATCCAGTCTATGCAGGGTTTGACACTCTGAGAAAGGAAAAGTTTTCCAGTTTTATCCCATTTATAACTTCTCCCAAAGCATACTTCATAGGCAAGGATACAGGAAGTTAGTTATAGGGAATTTCTATTAAGTATGGAAATAGATAATGAATAAAAGGGAAAAGATGGCAAATGACAAAATTAAGGGGACAAGAACCTTTTCACGAATGTTTTCTGGAAAATCCAAACAGTTTTGTGACATTTTAGACAGGAAAAGCCATTTTTATACTGAAGTAATGTAGGGTTGTGCAAACCTTCATATCAGCTGATAAAGAAAAATATTACTTTCATAGGTTCACACAAGAAGTTAAGTATTTCATCTCGGCTTCGATTTTTAAGCCATTTTCCTGCAAACTGGCAAATTTCTGCCTACAGCAAACTGATGAAAATTCATGGGTGTTTTCATTCCTCCAGTTTAGGGAGGAATAGTAAAACTTTTGCCTTAGATCAAACTTTTGAATATTTGAAGGGAGGAAAAAAAACATCATTTCTCAAATGTGAATACCCAAAGTGAAATGTGGCCGTTTCTTACATTTTTAGATGCCTGGAAGTTTTCCACAAACTTCTATAACAGAGACTCTGCAGGCTTCTGCTATAAATGTTTCAGGAACTATCTAGGGAAATATTCTATTGAGAGGGAAGGCAGGATTATCTAGCAGATAGAGCGTGGAATGTGGACTTAGACAACCATCTGAGACCTGCACCTGCCTCTTTCTTGGCCTTATGGTGCAGCGCCGTATAAATGATTCAGGCTCTCTTTGCTTATATTTTTCCCTGTGGCAATCGAGGGAAATGGGCTAAGCATTAGCCCCTTCTCAACAATCAGAGAATACCATAAAGGTAAATATGACATTGTCTGTAAAGTGCTCTGACCTGTAATCCAGAAATATAGTGCAGAGATGTGAGGCCACAAAGTTTGTGTAAACATCACAGAATCTGGGCCTGGAGACCTGTGTGGCCTGGCTCCTTACTTCGATATTTGATCAGGGGTCCTTATGACACATAATCAACAATGCATGAGTTCTCAGTCACTTTAGTTGTGTCCAGCTCTCTGTGACCCTATGGACTGTAGCCCGCCAGGCTCCTCTGTCCATAGGATTCTCCAGGCAAGAATATTGCCATGCCCTCCTCCAGGGGATCTTCCCTACCCAGGGATTGAACCTGCATCTCTAGCATTGAGAGGTAGGTTCTCTACTACTGAGCCACCTAGGAAGCCCATAATCAATAGTATGTACTGCCAATTGCTAATGCCATCAGCACATATCTTTCCTTCAGCATTTGGAACATGTTAGTCTTCCTATCACAAATTCAGGAAGGAAGGAAGGAAGGAAGGAAGACTACCTCTACTAGTCCATCAGCTTTTGTCTATTGATTGTCCAGTATGCACAATGCATCCTGCTGGGTTTTAGACCTCTGACAAAAGTCTCTTAGGATAATAATGGTTTATAAAACATAGTAGCTATTCTCAGAACACTTATAATCATGATTCGGTTATAAAGGAGAATTGCCTGAAGTATTAAAAATCATATAAGGTACTCATAGATGATGATTAGAAATAATGATTCTAAAGAGTTTAAAAATTAGAAGGAGGAAAGGCATGAGGATTCGGAGTGACTCCATTGCATATGGTTAAGAGTGTAATTAGGGAAAATGCCCAAATACAGAAAGAAAAACGTGTACACTCTCAGAAGTATAAAATAAATAAAATGAAAATGGTATTCTTGGAAGTTATGCTTAAGAAACAATTTGTTGTTATCGATGACTGCCATCATTTATTTCACTATTCTCATTGAATTTAAGCAATTTTTTTTTTTTTTTGCCCTGTTCTACTGATTATTTCTCTTATATGCTAGTTTGAGGAATTTGATAACTTGTTTGGAACTCAGTTCAGTTAGTCATTATGGATGTGTCTTATGAAGTAAATTCAGAGTGAAAAGAGGATCGTGTGCTACAAGGGGAAGCGAGTTGGATGGGGATCTCACTGTGACAATGAGCAGTCTCTGAACCTCTCAAAGCATCTGGTGGTTCATCTGTAAAATAAGAGGGTTGGGCTGGATTTCATTGGCCAGTTCTACAATTTTCTGGAGAAAAAATAGAATTTCTATACCCTTGTGCTGCTAGAAAACTAACCTTGCTTTCACATTCTGTCAGAGTCCACAATTATTTCTTATCATCAAGATCAAAATCTCAGTTTTATAGACCATGGATGCCTCAGGTAGAGGAGACGCAGATGGTAACATGGTGTGCTCTAAACAGGCTCTAACTAAAATTCTTAATTAATTATTTTTAGACTAGGTTTTCCCAAGCTTTATTAAATTTTAGCCTTCAAAAGAGCTTTGGTCTTGCCTGTAAGGACTAACATAAGTGAATGGGCTGGTTCTTGGTAGATGAATTTGTGTGTCAAATGAGGAAGCTGTCTGTAAAACAGAGTGGAGGCAGAAGAACCTTGTTGGGGAGTATATTGGCCTATGGCTCTATTTCAAGGTATATTGGTAAAAATTTGTTGTAAATATAATAGCATATATCACCAAAATATTAACAATGTCAAAACATCTACTCAATTCAAAGAGAAGATCATCCAATTTTAAATTACATATGAAAAGTGTTGTTGAAAATTGAAAAGTTGGATTTTATTTTATTTTTTATTTTTGGATTTTATTTTAAACAGGCACATTTTAATGTGTTATGTACACAACCTTGAAAAAATTTATTTGTGCTACATGGTATAAATAATGTGAATGGTAGTAGTATACTGGAAAAAAGTCAGACTTTTTGAGCATAAAATCAAAATTTTCCAGAATTTAAAAATATGGTTTTAAACATTTAATATTGTAAACAGACAATAAATAATTGCAGCAAGATACAGCTACTTTAACTCATTATGGAATGTCTTCACTTATTCATATAAAGGGCTTTATTGAAAGTTTATGAGGTGTTATGCAGTCTAGATCAGCACAGCCCAACAGAAATATGATTTAAACTATATGTGCAATTAAAAAATTTGTAACTCCTCATTAAGAAGAGTAGAAAACACATAGGTGAATTTTAGTGTTTTGCAAAGTTTACTTAATATGTACAATATCATGGCTTCCTTGGTGGCTCAGCAAGTGAAGAATCTGCCTTCAATGCAGAAAACACAAAAGACACAGGTTGGATCCCTGAGTATGGAAGATCTCCAGGAGGAGGAAATGGTAACCCACTTCAATATTCTTGCCTGGAAAATCCCATGGACAGAGGAACCTGGCAGGCTGGAGTCCAAAAAGTTTGCAAAAAGTCAGATGCAACTGAGCAAATAAGCACACAGCACACACACAGAGTACAGTATTATCATTTCAACAGAAAACTGAGACACTGCAATTTTTAACTAAAACTCCAAAATTCAGTGTGTTTTCACTTTGACCTAGCCATATTTTGGATATGTAATACTATTGTATATGTATATTGCATATACATATTGCATATTACATGTGGCTAGGCCACCTGGTTTGTATAATAGGATAGGGTGTCATGACAGACTGAACAATAAATGAAGAGTGTAAAATTTTCCACTATTCAGAGATTTTTTTTCATTTATTTTTATTAGTTGGAGGCTAATTACTTTACAATATTGTAGTGGTTTTTGCCATACATTGACATGAATCAGCCATGGATTTACATGTGTTCCCCATCCCGATCCCCCCTCCCGCCTCCCTCTCCACCCCATCCCTCTGAGTCTTCCCAGTGCACCAGCCCTGAGCACTTGTCTCATGCATCCAACCTGGGCTGGTGGTCTGTTTCACCCTTGATAGTATACTTGTTCCAATGCTATTCTCTCAGAATATCCCACCCTCGCCTTCTCCCACAGAGTCTAAAAGTCTGTTCTGTACATCTGTGTCTCTTTTTCTGTTTTGCATATTGGGTTATCGTTACCATCTTTTTAAATTCCATATATATGCGTTAGTATACTGTATTGGTCTTTATCTTTCTGGCTTACTTCACTCTGTATGATGGGCTCCAGTTTCATCCATCTCATTAGAACTGATTCAAATGAATGCTTTTTAATGGCTGAGTAATATTCCATGGTGTATATGTACCATAGCTTCCTTATCCATTCGTCTGCTGATGGGCATCTAGGTTGCTTCCATATCCTGGAAATTATAAACAGTGCTGCGATGAACACTGGGGTGCATGTGTCTCTTTCAGATCTGGTTTCCTCGGTGTGTATGCCCAGAAGTGGGATTGCTGGGTCATATGGCAGTTCTATTTCCAGTTTTTTAAGGAATCTCCACACTGTTCTCCATAGCGGCTGTACTAGTTTGCATTCCCACCAACAGTATAAGAAGGTTCCCTTTTCTCCACACTCTCTCCAGCATTTATTGCTTGTAGACTTTTGGATAACAGCCATCCTGACTGGCGTGTAATGGTACCTCGTTGTGGTTTTGATTTGCGTTTCTCTGATAATGAGTAATGTTGAGCATCTTTTCATGTGTTTGTTAGCCATCTGTATGTCTTCTTTGGAGAAATGTCTGTTTAGTTCTTTGGCCCATTTTTTGATTGGGTCATTTATTTTTCTGGAATTGAGCTGCAGGAGCTGCTTGTATATTTTTGATATTAATCCTTTATTCAGAGATTTTTAAAGCATCGCAAGATTAATATTGTTGAATACATGCCCGACGTTTAATGTATTTCCACTTTTCATATGAGCTTTTTATGTGGGAGGATTATTCTTGGTATTTTTAAGTAAATGCATTCTTAATTAACATGCTTTTGTAGTCTACTAATATTCCTTTATCCTTGTTCCCTCTGTTTCCCCCATATCAGTGTTATACTGCAAGTGTGAAGTTGAATCATGAGTCAGGAGCAAAATATTCATATGTTATATATGATTAAAGAATTAAGGCAGCTAGATACAAAAGATGTTTTTTTCATGAACTTTCTATAGCTTTATAATTTCCATGATTTCTGCTGGCCTGTGTTTGTAAAGGCTTTCTACTAAGTGATATAGACCTTCTCCAGGTTTATTTTGGGCTTCCCAGGTGGCGCCTGTGGTAAAGAACTTGCCTGCAAATGCAGGAGACACAGGAGATGCGTGTTCTATCCCTGGGTGGGGAAGATCCCCTGGAGGAGGGAATGGCACCCCACTCCGGTATTCTTACCAGGAAATTCTCATGAAGAGAGATGCCTGGCAGGGTCTGGGGTTGCAAAGAGTTGGATGTGCCAGAAGTGACAGCACTAGCAGTAGGTTTATTTTAGATGTAATTTATTTCATATGAAATCTTGCAATTGTGTGTATGCTATACATTAGCTGTTGTGATGAAAGTACTTAGGCATAGAAATTTAAAAAAAAGTGCAAAACAAAAATATGAAGAGAATAGCTTATACATGAAATAAACAAAGTCTTGTTTAAAGGTTTGCCTTTATTGATTCCATGTAGCTCAGGCTTAATTGTGGATGGTACTGAAGTTGGTTGTCTATTTATTGAGATAAGAAGAATGCCAAAAAGCACAGATGAGCCAAAAGTTTAATGCTCACTCATCTAACTCTAAACTATACACACACACACACACACACACACACACACACATGTGTATATATATATATATACTTTTTCCTCATTGCTTCCTAAATAAAATTGCTACAGAATTTGAGGCAGAGAATATTTTATAGACTGGAAGAGTCAACCTCATGAGAACTTCCTTAGCTGGAACTCGATGACTGGATAGAGTTGGATTTTTCAGGAAGAAGTAGGCAGGTCTTTCTCACTTGGAAAAGCAGCATAAATAAAGCAAGAGAGTTGAAACTGGCAAGAGCTGTTGAAAGAATAAAACAGATGGCGTAAGTCTGAGACATAGTGGAAGTTAAAAAAGGGATGAGCAATCTGAGGTTAGTTAATGGAGACTTAGAATCTTAAACTTGATCCAATAGGTGATATGTACCAGTATAGTTTTAAGTCAGAGAAGTGGTATAATGAAAATGGCATTTTGGGAAGATTCATCTAGCAGAAGGTGATATGATTGATTTAAAGAGGCTGAAGAAAATGTCATGGAGTTTTGAGTTGAGGGACCAGATTCAATAATAGATTAGGAAGATTTAAAACAAGCCTTCTTAAAACAAGAGACTCATGCTTTTTTGACAGCATAGAAGATGGAACTGGTAAAAAGGGAGAGTAAGAGAAGGCTGAGGAAATGTGTAATAAATGCAGGATTAAGTTAGTAGGCTATTACAGGATTCAGGTCTCTTGTTTGTAGTGAGATGGACAGAACGACAGTTCCTCCATGAACAGTACAGTATAAACCAGTGATCTTTGAACCATGGAGGGGCATTCTCTCAAGTTTCCCTCATCCAGCATAAAATAGTGAGATTACATTTTGTATTATTATTCTTAAATCTCATTCCTCAAAGCTAAAGTAAATTGAAAGTTGGTTGAAAAATTACTAAGTGAACTATGGCACTATTTCCATCTCCTTTCTAAAAGCATACATATTTTGGTTTGAATTATTTAGGAAGTCATAAAGCAAAATGGGATTTATGTTTGCCTTATTTTGACATATGGTTTACATTTTGAAAAATTTGCCCTAGGATGGCATTGGATAAAATTGTGATGATAAAATTGGGCATAGAGAAAGCAAAATCACAAAATTCAGAACAGCAATGGATTTTATAAATCACATAATGACATATGTAGAAAAACAATAAATATTTATCAACTATCAACTGCCAAACTTGTTGAGGTCACTGGGTATATCTTTCTGAAAAAAAAGTAAAAAAAAAACTGTCTGGTAGAGGAAATGGTCACTAAAACAATAAGCAAACACACACATATAGATATAATACATTTTGAAAAGTGCTTGTTATAAATTAAATTGTGTCCTCTCCAAAAATTCATATATTCAATTTCTAACCGCCAGTTCCTCAAAATGTGATCTGATTTGGAAATAGATATATTGCAGATATAATTAGCTAATTTAAGATGAGGGTGCACTGGAGCAGGCGGGGCCCCTAATCCATTATGACTGGTGTCTTATTATAAAAGGGGGGGAATTGGAATACAGATGTGAACACAGGAGGGAGAGCACCAGGTGAACATGAAGACAGATATCAGGGGACTTCCAAAGATGGCTTGCAAACTATCAGAATCTAGAAGAATGGCATGGGATAGTCTTCCTTAAAGCTCTTAGAAGGAACCAAGTCTGATGATCTCAAGATTTTAGCCTTCAGAACTGGGAAACAATATATTTCCAGTCATACAGTTTGTGGTATTTTATTATAGCAACACTAGCAAAATAATAGAATGTAATCAAGGAGAATTACTGGTAACACAGAGCATGAATAAGGGGATGGAGGCTTATTTTAGTTTGGAAGGGACACAGGAGAAAATTGGACAAGATGAGACTAGAAAGACCTTGGTAGGGAAATTGAATTTTAAGAGTAATGAGGAGACTTTCATAGGTAGGCTTTAAGTTATTGATGAGATGAGCCAATTTACATTTTTAAATAAATTTCTAAGTACTATTTAGAGAATTGTACGGAGAGGGAAGAAAAGCATGATACCATCAAACCAGGTATTCAGGCTTGGAATAGGATTATGGTGGCTAGGGCTTCACTGGTGGCCAAGATGATAAAGAATCCACCCACAGTGAAGGAGATCCCAGTTTGATCCCTGGGTTGGGAAGAGCCCCTGGAGAAGGGAATGGCAACCCACCCCAGTATTCTGGCATGGAGGATTCCATGGACAGAGGAGTCTGGCAAGCAACAGTCCATCAGTTCAGTTCAGTTCAGTCCAGTTCCTCTGTCGTGTCTGGCTCTTTGCAACCCTGTGGACTGCAGCATGTCAGGCTTCCCTGTCCATCACCAACTCCCAGAGTTTGCTCAAACTCATGTCCATTGAGTTGGTGATTCCATCCAAACGTCTCATTCTCTGCCGTCCCCTTCTCCTCCTGCTTGCAATCTTACCCAGCATCAGGGTCTATTCCAGTGAGTCAGTTCTTCACATCAGGTGGCTAAAATATTGGAATTTCAGCTTCAGCATCAGTCCTTCCAATGAACACCCAGGACTGAATTCCTTTAGGATTGACTGGTTTGATCTCCATGCAGTCCAAGAGAATCTCAAGAGTCTTCTCCAACACCACAGTTCAAAAGCATCAATTCTTCAGCACTCAGCTTTCTTTATAGTCCAACTCTCACATCCATAACATGACTACTGGAAAAGCCATAGCTTTGACTAGATGGACCTTTGTTGGCAAAGTAATGTCTCTGCTTTTTAATATGCTGCCTAGGTTGGTCATAGCTTTTCTTCCAAGGAATAAGTGTCTTTTAATTTCACAGCTGCAGTCCCCATCTGCAGTGATTTTGGAGCCCCGCAAAATAAAGTCTATCACTGTTTTCATTGTTTCCCCATCTATTTGCCATGAAGTGATGGGATCAGATACCATGATCTTAGTTTTCTGAATGTTGAGCTTTAAGCCAACTTTTTCACTCTCTTCTTTCACTTTCATCAAGAGGCTCTTTAGTTCTTCTTCACTTTCTGCCATAAGGGTGGTGTCGTCTGCATATCTTGATATTGCTCCCAGCAATCTTGATTCCAACTTGTGCTTCATCCGGCCTAGCATTTCGCATGATAAAAGTCAAATAAGCAGGGTTACAATATATGGCCTTGAGGTACTCCTTTCCCAAATTGGAACCAGTCTGTTACATGTCTGGTTCTGTCTCTTCTTGACCTGCATGCAGATTTCACAGGAGGCAGGTAAGGTGGACTAGTATTTCCATCTCTTTAAGAACTTTCCACAGTTTGTTGTGATCCACATAGTCAAAGGCTTTGGCATAGTCAATAGAGCAGAAGTAGATTTTTTTGGAACTCTGTTGCTTTTTCAATGATCCAACAGATGTCAAAATTTGGTCTCTCTTCTTCTGCTTTTCTAAATCCATCTTGAACATCTGGAAGTTCTTGGTTCGCATACAGTTGAAGCCTGGCTTGGAGAATTTGAGCATGACTTTGCAAGCGTGTGAGATGAGTGCAATTGTCTGGTAGGTTGACAATCTTTGGCATTGCCCTTCTTTGGCACTGGAATGAAAACTGACATTTTCCAGTCCTGGGGCCACTGCTGAGTTTTCCAAATTTGCAGGCATATTGAGTGCAGCACTTTCACAGCATCATCTTTTAGCATTTGAAATAGCTCAACTGGAATTCCATCACCTCCACTAGCTTTGTTCATAGTGATGCTTCCTAAGGCCCACTTGACTTCACACTCCAGGATGTCTGGCTCTAGGTAAGTGATCACATCATTGTGATTATCTGGGCCATGAAGATCTTTGTTGTAGAGTTCTTCTATGTATTTTTGCCACCTCTTCTTAATATCTTCTACTTCTGAGAGGTCCATACAATTTCTGTCCTTTATTGTGCCCATCTTTGCATGAAATGTTCCCTTGTTATCTCTCATTTTCTTGAAGAGATCTCTAGTCTTTCCCATTTTATTGTTTTCCTCTATTTCCTTGCACTGATCACTGAGGAAGGCTTCTCATTTCTTCTTGCTATTCTTTGGAACTTGACATTCAGATGAGTATATCTTTCCTTTTATCTTTTGCCTTTCACTTCTCTTCTTTTCTCAGCTATTTGTAAGGCCTCCTCAGACAACCATTTTGCAAATTTGCATTTCTTTTTCTTTGCCTTGGTCTTGATTACTGCCTCTTGTACAATGTCACAGACCTCCATCCATAGTTCTTCAAGCACTCTGTCTATTAGATCTAATCCTTTGAATCAATTTGTCACTTCCACTGTATAATCATGAGGGATTTTATTTAGGTCATACCTGAATGGTCTAGTGGTTTTTCTGAATTTCTTCAATTTAAGAAAGAGAAGGTAATGTAAAACCACTTCAGTATTCTTGCCTCGAGAACCCCATGAACAGTATGAAAAGGCAAAAAGATATGACACTGAAAGATGAACTCCCCAGGTCAGCAGGTGCCCAATATGCTACTGGAGATCAGTGGAGAAATAACTCCAGAAAGAATGAAGAGACAGAGTCAAAGTGAAAACAACACTCAGTTTTGTATGTGACTGCTGATGGAAGTAAAATCTGATGCTGTAAAGAACAATATTGCATAGGAAACCTGGAATGTTAGGTCCATGAATCAAGGTAAAAGTGGTCAAACAAGAGGTGGCAATTGTGAACATCGACATTTTAGGAATCAGTGAACTAAAATGGACTGGAATGTGTGAATTTAATGCAGATGACCATTATACCTAGTACTGTGGGCAAGAATCCCTTAGAAGAAATGGAATAGCCCTCATAGTCAACAAAAGAGTCCAAAATGCAGTATTTGGGTACAATCTCATAAAGGACAGAATGATCACTGTTTGTTTCCAAGGTGAACCATTCAATATCATGGTAATCCTAGTCAATGCCCCAAACAGTAATGCTGAAGAACCTGAAGTTGAACTGTTCTATGAAGACCTACAAGACCTTCTAATACTAACTCCCAAAAAAGATGTCCCTTTCTTTATAGAGGACTATAATGCAAAAGTAGGAAGTCAAGAGATACCTGGAGTAAGAGGCAAGTTTGGCCTTGGAGTACAAAATGAAGCAGAGCAAAAACTAACAGAGTTTTGCCAAAAGAATGGACTGATCTTAGCAAACACCCTCTTCCAACAACACAAGAGATGACTCTACACATGGACATCACCAGATGGTTAATACCGAAATCAGATTGATTATATTCTTTGCAATCGTCGATGGAGAAACTCTATACAGTCAGCAGAAACAAGACCAGGAGCTGACTGTGGCTCAGATCTTGAACTCCTTATTGCAATAGTCTTTGGGATGTCGCAAGGAGTTGGACACAACTGAGTGAAATTTCCACTTTCACTTTCAGCAGAATACAGATAATTTGAGAAAATATTTAATATTGAGAATTAGTGTGTGTCATAAAGAATTACTCTAATTTTCTTCTTTCCTTTTTTTTTTTTGTCTTGAGCTGCTCAGTGTATCTTGTTGAGATGTTATTGACTGTGATGGAAAAGGCTTGGGGAGAACAGAATGAGGGGCAATAGAAGGAGAGTTCACTTCTCAGTATGTTAACGCTGAGACGCCTGTGAGATAGTTACGTAGAGGTGCTACTGTGAGATATTTGTTGGACCAAAATGAGGCCTAAGAAGGAGGTGGAGAAATGGAAACTAAGTGAGGTGTGCAGTGACCACAGATTACTGAACACTGATAGTACAGCTGAAGTCTCCTGATTCCCATTCCTAAGTGCTGGTAAATGCCTACTCAGTGATATTAGAGGGCCATTTGATTAATAGTAAGAGGGTACTTTTGTGGATAGTAGTGAGAATAAATGCACAAGTGTCTGTGTAGCAAAGAAAAACACCCAAATGGATGAAGCATGGTGACACAGTATCAAGTGCACAGAAATAAGTTTCAGGAGGCTTTGGATCTACTTGTAATCTCACCACTTATTGGCTAACTGTGCCTCAAAAAGTGAGTTCAAGGCATCGAGATGATCTCTTTAAGATACCTATTGGTTTTAAATATTAAAAGTGTTAGTCACTCAGTCGTGTCCAACTCTTTGTGACCCCATGGACTGTATGTAGCCTGCCAGGCTCCTCTGTCCATGGAATTCATTCTCCAGACAAGAATACTGGAGTGGGTTGCCACTCCCTTGTCCAGGGGATCTTCCTGACTCAGGAATCCAACCTTGGATCTCTTGCATTGCAGGCAAATTCTTAACTGTCTGAGCCACTAAGGAAGCCTAAGTTCCTCAACAATTGTACTTTGGCCACACAGCTTAATACTATTTTTGTGTCTGTGCACAGGGGACCATGCACATGGATCCTATTAAAAACATTATTTAAAATAGCAAATTTATAGGAACTTAAGCACCCACTTATAGAAATAATTTGATTGAATATGCTATGTTTATACCAGAGAATGCTATTCAGCTGTTTAATTGAATGAGCTAGATTTTTGTATATAAACAAAGATCACAAATACAGGGTTTTGTATATGAAAAAGCAGTGTATCTTTAAATGACGCTTGAAATAATATACCTTTTATAGAAACTCACATAGGTAAAGATGCTAAAAGTAGGAAGGATGCGATTCTGGTTAATTATTGAAGAGGAAGGAAACAAGATGGGGGATGGGCTATAAAGAAAGCTTCAAATTAATGTTTTGCATGAAATTATACTTGAGTAATATATACCAGGATTAAAAAGGAGTTCATTAAATTATTCTTTGTATATTTGTATTAGCTTTATGAATCCATACACAAATTAAAATGAATTATTTTCATTTGCATATGGAAAATAAAGTCTCATTTTAATATATTATATTTTTAATGCTACATCATTAACTTCCCAAGATTAGAGAAATCATTGCACATCTTATAACATTATGTTTTCATTTTTCCCTTTTAAGTTTCAGTTGTAAAAGTTCACATTACCATTACCGTCACAGTTACAGTTCACTGTCTCATCCATATGAACTTCAGATAATGACTTTCTAAAGGAGGCACTATAAGTCTTATTTTATAAACAATATATTTGATGTTCTTAGAAGTTAAAAATATACCCAAAGTCACAGTTGGCAAATATAAGAAAGAAAAGTTTCTTTTTATGAACAATAAAAAGAATGAAACAATGAAGCCCCATTGTTTTGCTCTAGGTCCTGTTCTTTCTATCACACCATCTCTGACACTTCCCAAGCTGAAAACACTGTGTATGTTTTCCTTATACCTGACTTTTATATCTGTTAAGATTAGTGCTTCATTCAGTTAATATACAATTTAATACACTGAACACAGCGGTCTCATGTTTTGTATATAAATGCTGTAGAAATCCCAAAAGTACACATTAGTAAATGAAAGAAAGTAACATTAGGATTTCCATCTTGTTAATGGAATTATTCTTATTAGTCTTAGCAAAGCTAGTTTCCATGCTATTCTCTGGTTCTGATTTCTGAATATCTTAAAAGCTGTTGCAGTTTTGTTCCTCTCTTGGAAAAAAATATTGTGGTTAATTTTTATGTTAAAAGTTACAAGTATTTTACCATATCTAGGAATGGAAGTGTTTCATGATAATACAGCATGCATCATCATTGGTTGATTTTCTAAAAAGCTAAAAGTATAAGAAAACTTCAAGAAAAACTACAACAAACACATTTGACAAGAGGTTCAAAAATCTGTACAGTCATTTAAATGGTTGCTTCTTTCTTGTCTTCTCAGCCTATTGTCCTTGTTCTTCATCTTACAGTTTTTGTTATACTTGAATGATGAGCTCAAAACATGAAAAGCTGCTGTTTTCAACCTTTATTAATGTTTCCCTACTCATTTCCCCGTTTGCCTGCTGACAACCTGCCAAAATCACCCTCTGGTGAATTGTGAAAAGATTGGGGTAACAGTCATGAGACCCAAAATGCGTTGCAGATAATTAGTAGATCAGATCATTGTCACAGCAGATACTTGGCTACCCACACATCTCTATTTTTAAGCCTTGTGTGTCACACAATGTGTATTCATTGTCTGTTTTAAGTGTGAAGAGCACATTTCTGCATTGTATATAATAGAGCTGAGTTGAATGGGAAATTCCATTATTCTTTTGTCATTTAGTACTGTCACTGGTTAACACATGAGATATACATATTTGGTGAATAATTGAAGCCACCTTTGGCTTTTAAATAGCTTTAGAATTAAGAATTACGTATTTTGCTGCTTACTGAATAATCCAACCACAGCGGTCTTTGTTTTCCAATAAGGCAGGAAACAAAAAATCTCCTTAGATGATCACGTTTTTTTTCACACTAATTAGTTCCAACTAATTTGATTGGCAAGAATAGGGGCTCAGGAGATTAGTTCTTGAATGGCACAAAATAAATGTTTGGTTTTTTTTTTGTTGGTTTTTTTTTTTTTTTTTAGTGTAAGATAAGATGACACCACTCTTATGGCAGAAAGTGAAGAGGAACTAAAAAGCCTCTTGATTAAAGTGAAGGAGGAGAGTGAAAAAGTTGACTTAAAGCTCAACATTCAGAAAACTAAGATCATGGCATCTGGTCCCATCACTTCATGGCACATAGATGGGGAAACAGTGGAAACAGTGGCTGACTTTATTTTTTTGGGCTCCAAAATCACTGCAGATAGTGATGGCAGCCATGAAATTAAAAGACGCTTACTCCTTGGAAGGAAAGTTATGACCAACCTGGATAGCATATTAAAAAGCAGAGACATCACTTTGCCAACAAATGTCTGTCTGGTCAAGGCCATGGTTTTTCCAGTAGTCACGTATGGATGTGAGAGTCGGACTGTGAAGAAAGCTGAGTGCCGAATAATTGATGCTTTTGAACTATGGTGTTGGAGAAGACTCTTGAGAGTCCCTTGGACTGCAAGGAGATCCAGCCAGACCATCCTGAAGGAGATCAGTCCTGGGTGTTTGTTGGAAGGACTGATGCTGAAGCTGAAACTCCAGTACTTTGGCCACCTCATGTGAAGAGTTGATTCATTGGAAAAGACCCTGATGCTGGGAGGGATTGGGGGCAGGAGGAGAAGGGGATGACAGAGGATGAGATGGCTGGATGGCATCATCTACTCGTTGGACATGAGTCTGAGTAGAATCCAGGAGTTGGTGATGGACAGGGAGGCCTGGCGTGCTGCGGTTCATGGGGTTGCAAAGAGTCGGACACGACTGAGCAACTGAACTGAACTGAACTGAAGAGGTAATCAGTTGAAGTAAAAAAGAAGAAATGAGATTTGGGGATGACAGAAATGCTGGAGTTATTAGGGGGCTTTCTACCAGAATTGATCACAGAACAGCAGGTAGTAAATATCATCTAGTGATATGTTCTCTTGAAAATACTATCTAATGGTACAGCCTCTGCACACATGTGGAATGTGTGTGTGTTTTATACTCAACACTTGCCCATTTAATTCTCCCCTTATTTCTTATGTGCTTCAATATCAAAGAAAATTTATCAGTTTACACAATATCAGTGCTCACAAAATATGAAAGTTATATAATCACAATATAATGAACTCTAGTTGCTATAATATTATAATCAGAAATAACTTAGTCTTAAAAGATCAATAACACCAAAACTAGTCTTAAAATTTGACAAAGCAGGAAGGCAGATGCTTCTTCCTATAGCTAAGAAAAGTAACTTGGATAAGTCACAAAAACTATAAAAGTTGTAGATTATCTGTAAAATGTGCATAAAACAACTGTTCTTCATGTCTGATATTATTCTTATCAGGTATAATTGACTTGATATACAGAAAACCTCTTTGAAATTTCTTAGATGTTTTACAAGTTTAAATCATTTTTATAATAATCGAAATTTTGAGCCTGGTTTATATATATATTTTAATAAATCCACATTTGATCATTTTTCAAAAATAAGTGCCTACTATATTTCAAGTCTGCATTGTTCTAAGTACTGGGAAGATACCAATAAACAGAACAGACAGTAATTCCTGTCCTCATAGAACTTAAACATCAGTAAATTAAAGAAACAGTAATAGTTAAAAGTCAAAAATGTCAGTTGTGGTAAATGCTGTAAAGTAAAATAAGACAAAGGAATTGAGCTGTTTGTAGAATAATCTGAAGGAGGTGATGGCTTCAGTAATGAGTGAGGGCCAAATTGTGTGTTGAAATACTGAAGTTTAAGAAAATGGCCACTCTTGAATGGATGGTCTTTCATTGCTAATTGAAGCCATGTGTGTCATTTATCAATACCTCATAGAAAACCCAGATAAGTGGTTTGACACTTAAAGCTATTTTTTTTTACTCCATTCTATTATATTTAGAATGAAATTTTAAAAACAAAATATGTCCTTTTTCTTTACTTCTTTGAGTTGAACACAGAATTATTAATATAAGAAAAATGAATGAAGTGTTTATACTGTGTAAGGTCATGTGAGTGCAATATAATAAAAATTAATTTCATATTAACAAATGCAAGGTATTTTTAGAAAGGTCCATCCAAAATGACACAATGCCCTTGAAAGTAAATGTTGAATTAGCCTCTCTCTCACATGCATACACAGGAGACAAATATACCCTTCCTTAGCACTGGTACCATAGGAAACAGATTTAGAGCCAAAGACCTTATGTGCTAACATTTCATTAGGGAAAGAAATCCCTAATTCCCTAATTAGGAGGAAAGTTTCTAACTTCATTAGGGAGAGAAGGAAGGAAGGAGTACATTACTAAACTGACCACAGTGTCTTAGGCACAGCTGATTGCTTTGGGGCTTCAAGAGACTTTCTCAGAGACTGCATGTAAATTTCTGAACCTTCTGAGTCTGCGGTTCAGTCATTCCAGAAGGATAATAAACTTGTCTGGGACCTAATTCTTATTGTAACCTCGAAAATTTTAAGGAAAAAAAAATGTTCAACTACATTGGAAATCTTTAAAATATAAATTAAAGCAAAAAATAGAATTGTCTTTTCAAAAATCTATTAACTCAGTTAAGATTAAACAGATCAATATACTGTACTATATTTTTGTTATATGGGAAGGGTGCATTTTCCTATAATGTTAGTGATTATATTAGCTGATTCAATTTTTATAGAAATACATTCTATTGTTTAAGACTATTCATTGCTCCAGAATGACAGGAATTCTCTCTTCTGCATGCATAAACACACACATACTCATTAGAAAGACAACCACTCTGGATTAGCTTATCTCATATTTCTCAGAAGCAAGTAGTTACATGATGTGAGAAAATATAGTGTAACTTGGCTAACTGTTTCTGGTTCCCAATTTCCTAAGGGGAGTACTCAACTCCTCATAGTACAAGATATGAAAAGTTGGGCCCTTCCAGGTTGGGAAAGCCCATTTACTTAATGCACAGTTCTATTATATTAAGTGTAGGCAAACTACAGCTGTGGGCTAAATCTGAACCACTGTCTGTGTTATAAATAAAGTTTTATTGGAGCACAGCCACATTCATTCATTTACATACTGTCTATGGCAACTTTTCAAAGTTGAGTAATTGCAACAGAGACCATATATCTGGCAAAGTCTAAAATATTCACTATCTGATCCTTTATAGAAAAAGTTTGGTAACTCATTTATATTATTGGCTTTCATTAAAATTCATGAAGATGTTATAGTCTCAAATAATACATACCATTACAAAGAATATTCACTGACATTTGAAGCATTCTTTTTGTTTTTTATTTTGATTTTTTATTTATTTTTATTTTTTTCCATTTATTTTTATTAGTTGGAGGCTAATTACTTTACAATATTGTAGTGGTTTTTGCCATACATTGACATGAATCAGCCATGGATTTACATGTGTTCCCCATCCCGATCCCCCCTCCCGCCTCCCTCTCCATCCCATTCCTCTGGGTCTTCCCAGTGCACCAGCCCTGAGCACTTGTCTCATGCATCCAACCTGGGCTGGTGGTCTGTTTTACCCTTGATAGTATACTTGTTTCAATGCTGTTCTCTCAGAACATCCCACCCTCGCCTTCTCCCACAGAGTCTAAAAGTCTGATCTGTACATCTGTGTCTCTTTTTCTGTTTTGCATATTGGGTTATCATTACCATCTTTTTAAATTCCATACATATGCATTAGTATACTGTATTGGTCTTTATCTTTCTGGCTTACTTCACTCTGTATGATGGGCTCCAGTTTCATCCATCTCATTAGGACTGATTCAAATGAATGCTTTTTAATGGCTGAGTAATATTCCATTGTGTATATGTACCATAGCTTCCTTATCCATTCATCTGCTGATGGACATCTAGATTGCTTCCATGTCCTGGAAATTATAAACAGTGCTGCGATGAACACTGGGGTGCATGTGTCTCTTTCAGATCTGGTTTCCTCGGTGTGTATGCCCAGAAGTGGGGTTGCTGGGTCATATGGCAGTTCTATTTCCAGTTTTTTAAGAAATCTCCACACTGTTCTCCATAGTGGCTGTGCTAGTTTGCACTCCCACCAACAGTGTAAGAGGGTTCCCTTTTCTCCACACCCTCTCCAGCATTTATTGCTTGTAGACTTTTGGATAACAGCCATCCTGACTGGCATGTAATGGTACCTCGTTGTGGTTTTGATTTGCATTTCTCTGATAATGAGTGATGTTGAGCATCTTTTCATGTGTTTGTTAGCCATCTGTATGTCTTCTTTGGAGAAATGTCTGTTTAGTTCTTTGGCCCATTTTTTTGATTGGGTCATTTGTTTTTCTGGAATTGAGCTGCAGGAGTTGCTTGTATATTTTTGAGATTAATCCTTTGTCTGTTGCTTCATTTGCTATTATTTTCTCCCATTCTGAAGGTTGTCTTTTCACCTTGCTTATAGTTTCCTTCATTGTGCAAAAGCTTTTAAGTTTAATTAGGTCCCATTTGTTTATTTTTGCTTTTATTTCCAATATTCTGGGAGGTGGGTCATGGAGGATCCTGCTGTGATTTAGAATCAATATTGTCAAAATGACTATACTACCCAAAGCAATCTATAGATTCAGCGCAATCCCTATCAAGCTACCAATGGTATTTTTCACAGAACTAGAACAAATAATTTCACAATTTGTATGGAAATACGAAAAACCTCTAATAGCCAAAGTAATCTTGAGAAAGAAGAATGGAACTGGAGGAATCAACCTGCCTGACTTCAGACTATACCACAAAGCCACAGTCATCAAGGCAGTATGGTACTGGCACAAAGACAGAAATATAGATCAATGGAACAGAATAGAAAGCCCAGACATAAATCCACGAACCTGTGGACACCTTATCTTCAACAAAGGAGGCAACAATGTACAATGGAAAAAAGACAACCTCTTTAACAAGTGGTGCTGGGAAAACTGGTTAACCACTTGTAAAAGAATGAAACTAGAACACTTTCTAACACCATACACAAAAATAAATTCAAAATGGATTAAAGATCTAAATGTAAGACCAGAAACTATAAAACTCCTAGAGGAGAACATAGGCAAAACACTCTCTGACATCTGAAGCATTCTTGAGGCAGAATTAGCTTGAAACCCAAGAATGCTTATTATTAGAAAAACCCCATCCTTGCTGAGGATTCATCAAGTGTTTCAGGTTTCCAGCCACCCAGAAAACTCATTTCCACAGTCTCCCCTCTGACTCTAACTTAATAACTGTTTCCACAAGGTCATCTTAACCAAAGACCAACCAAATATCTACCGATATATTGGGGGCTCCTCTCTTTGTCTATCACTTTCTTCCTCTCTTTCTATCTATATGCGTATATACAAATTATGGAAAACACCATTTGTTACAACAAATTCATGATAAAGACATATTTATGTACAATTTTGCTATAAGATGTTCATATATATATATGAGAAATAATTTTAAGTACTCAAAGATTGGTAAAATAAATTCTATCACCATTATCTTGTAATTGTAATAAACTACATATATATGTGTGTGTGTATGTAGTGCAAAATGGCAGAACAGTTTACTATAAGTATGTACAGACAATCCCTGACTTATAGTGGTTTGACTTACAGTCTTTCAGCATTATGATAGTGTGAAAGAAAGTGTATTCAATAGAAACCATACTTCTAATTTTGAATTTTGATCCTGTCCCAGGTTAGCAATATATGGTACTATACTCTCTCATGATGCTGGGCAACAGCAGTGACAGCATAAGCCACACAGTCAGGAGGATAAACAAAAGATACACTCACGATTCTGCACCTATGCAAAATTATGTTTCACTTTCAGGTCAGTATTTAACAATTTCCATGAGATAGTCAACAATTTATTATAAAACAGGCCTTGTGTTAGATGGCTTTGCCTAACTGTGGGTTAATGTAAATATTCTGAGCATGTTTAAGGTAGGCTAGGCTAAGCTCTGATATTTAGAGCCTTAGATGTATTAAATGCAAACTTACAAAATTTTCAACTTAGGATGATTTTATCTGGACGTAACCCCACTATAAGTCAAGCACAATCTGTAGAGGATCAGTCAGTTCAGTTCAGTCGCTCAGTCGTGTCCTACTCTTTGCGACCCCATGAACCGCAGCACGCCAGGCCTCCCTATGCATCACCAACTCCTGGAGCCCACCCACACCCATGTCTATTGAGTTGGTGATGCCATCCAACCATCTCATCCTCTGTCGTCCCCTTCTTCTCCTGCCCTCAATCTCACTCAGCATCAGGGTCTTTTCCAGTGAGTCAGCTCTTCGCATCAGGTGGCCAAAGTATTGGAGTTTCAGCTTCAACATCAGTCCTTCCAATGAACACCGAGGACTGATCTCCTTTAGGATGGACTGGTTGGATCTCCTTGCAGTCCAAGGGACTCTCAAGAGTCTTCTCCAATACCACAGTTCAAAAGCATCAATTCTTCTGCGCTCAGCTTTCTTTACAGTCCAAATCTCACATCCATACATGACCACTGGAAAAACCATAGCCTTGACTAGACGGATCTTTGTTGAGAAAGTAATGTCTCTGCTTTTTAATATGCTGTCTAGGTCAGTCATAACTTTCCTTCAAAGGAGTAAGCGTCTTTTAATTTCATGGCTGCCATCACCATCTGCAGTGATTTTGGAGCCCCCCCCAAAAAAAGTCTGCCACTGTTTCCCCATCTATTTGCCATGAAGTGATGGGACCAGATGCCATGATCTTAGTTTTCTGAATGTTGAGTTTTAAGCCAACTTTTTCACTCTCCTCTTTCACTTTTATCAAGAGGCTTTTTAGTTCTTCTTCACTTTCTGTAGAGGATAATCACACTAAAAACTGTATTTGTATATAATGGAACACTATTTTAAAATATAATTGATTTTTTTTCATTTTTGATAACTCTGTTTTAATCCCTAGACACCTTCCACAATTCAGGCCAGGCTACAAGGTGAATACTTATTGCTCTAAGGAGAGAAAAGTGGAAGCATCTTATAAAAGTGATCAATCTTCCTTTAACTTTTAAAATAGAGTTTTCAGATTTAACTGCCAAACAAGCAGTCCAGAAAGCAAAGCAAATATGGTATGTCAGAACTAGAGGATTAAGGTAGGAAGATTTTCTATGAATTATTGGACTGGAAGATCATAAAACACAGCCTTGAAGACTCAGACCTAAGAAAATCACAGAATAGGGATGGTTAAATAAATGGTAGGATATAATCAAAATGATAATGCTCTGCACTGAATTAAATGAAATACTGCAAGTACTTTACATGTATTAAGTTGTTGAATTCTTATGCAGTAGGTGCTTTGTTAATATTGTTATTTTATAGATGAAAAAACTGAAGCAGAGGGAGGTTAGGTGACTTGAACAAGGTTATAAACAGCTGGTAAATAGTGGAGCTGGTAGCTTAATTCAGGAAGTCTGGCTCCAGAGAACATGTGGTATGGCTTCTCCAAAATGTAATCATATTTCTCTAGCTACAAAAGCAAAAAAAGAGCTAGCCACTTGAAGGATAGAGGGAGGGAAAGAATTAGAACCAGAAATGAGACCAAGAGAGAAAACATAAGTGCATATAAGTCATTGAACCAGGATTCTGTCTCTTTCTGGGCTTGAATTATGCAGTGGACTGAATATTTGTGCCTCCCCCAAAATTCCTACATTCAAACCCTCGTCCCCGATATGATAGTGTTGGAGATGGGTAATTTGATCATGAGGATAGAACCTTCAAGATGGGATTTGTGCTCTTACAACAAATCAGAGAGAGCTTGTTTCCTGTTTCTCTGCTTCTGTTAAGAGAGGACAGATCAAGAAGATGACCATCAGCAAACCAGGAAGAAGGCTTTCACCACAACCCAGCCATGCTAGTGCCTTTATCTTGGACTTCCCAGGTTACAGAACCATGAGAAATTTCTGTTGGTTAAGCCACCCAGTCTGTGATAATTGTTACAGCAGCCCAAGCTGTCTAAGACAAAGCTTAGGGTTTGGATGGTAACAGGGCAAAGAAATCTTTATTCCACTGGAAACATTCTGTATGGAAATCCAAGGAACAAATTTACTTATACCAGTAAAACCATGTATTTTCATTTCCATCCATTGTCCTGGTTTTCACCTATTATTTTACTACTGTAATTATCAATGACACACCCTCTTTCTCTCAAAACCATCCCAGGTTAGACAGTAAGTAATGTGGTCTTCCTCTTTATACGCCAGTCACCATATGGAACTCAGGTAGGAGGCTGACCCACTAGGCACCCTCCTCCAACATAAGCAGAGTAGAACATAGAAATGGTGGCAGCAGAGGTTTACACAGAGAGCCCCAGATAGCCGTCCCTGTATATTAGCTGTCTATTTCTGCATAACAAACCATCCCACAGCATAATGGATTAAAACAACACAATCTGTTTAGCTCTTGACTCTGTGGCTCATGAGTTTGGTCAGACCCCAGCTAGATTTACTCTTTCCTCTGCAATCATCTTCTAGTTCTAGCCACTGCTGGTAGGACTCCGACTGTTCTAATATTCCTCACTCACATCTCTGGCAGTGTCTATGGCAGCTGAGTTCACCCCATGTAGTTCCACATCCTCTGGCAGGCTAGCGTGGACTTGTTCACATAGTAATCTCAGCAAGGCCTGCAAGAGAGAGGACATACCCCAACCTCTAGGTGCATTTCCAGCCTCTGCGGGAGCCATATCAGCTAATATTCTAAAGGCCACAGGGAGTGACATTCCTGAGTCCAGAGTCAGCCTAGAAAGGTGCACAAAGTTGCACGGCAGGGGTATGTTACTAGAGGGAGGAGAAGGATTTGTAACACGTTGGCACGGAGGAGTTAAGTAGTGACCATGTACCGCACTACACGAGGTGGGAAGGTGCAGGAAGGTGGGAAGGTCCCACTGGTCACGGAAATCTTTTGTATCCTTGAACGGAGGAACTGTTCAAAGTGGGACCTGAGTGGGAGTTGAAGAATAGGCCAAGGTGATAACCTAGTCAGCAACTGGACAGCATACCCCAGAGCTCTGTAGGAGCTTGTGACATGTAGGAGCCATGTGTTGCTTGTGACAAAAGAACAGCAGCAGATGCACCAGGGGTGTGCACGTGTGCACACACACACACACACACACATACACACACACTCAAATACTGTGTCTGTTGAGACCTCTCAGCTGAGGGCTGTCTGTGTGCAAGCTGGGGCCATCTTACCATGCCATCTGTCTCAATCCTCTTGGGTTGCTTTAACAAAATACCACAGACCTAGTGGCTAATAAATAACAGGACAGTATTTCTCACAGTTTAGGAGGCTGAAAGCCTGAGATCAGGTTGCGGACTTCTAGTTGTCTTCTTATAATCTAATTGCCTCCCAAAGGGCCCACCTTCTCATAACATCACATTAGAAATTAGGTTTCAACATATGAATTGTTGAGGGGGAGAATACAAACATTCAGAACACATTATCATACTACGGAGAGAAAAAAAGAAGTTGCAAGTTTAAATGAATGGGAGTGAGCTAATGCAGAAGTGGTTGAGTTAAATGAGAAGTGTTTAGATCATCATAAGATGGAAAACTGAAGTTTATTTTCCACTATAAATGTGAAAAGAGAGATGTGTAAATGAGTCCAGTTATGAAGTAAAATCATATGTCTGTACCTCTAAGTAGTGACATTGAATTTTAAACTATATATATTTTTATATACACATAAATAAATTAAAAGTGATATTCACTCACATGCTAAGAGTAGTAATCTTAGGTAGTAAGCTTATGGATGACTTATAGTTCTTTAATTTTTGTATATTCTCTACATACCTTCAAATGAACACATTATCAGCTTTGCAATAAGAGACAAATTTTGTTTTAGAACAGATCCATTTGTGCTTTTGCCCATTCTGTGCTTGCTGAAGCTAGTTAATCTGAAAACTATTCCACCTTGAAGTGTTAATGAGCTAATAAGTCATTTCGGGGTGAGTTACTTTTCAAAACTGCTGAAATCACGTCTCTAAATGCACTTGTGTTCTACTTACTGATAGGGAGGACCTGGCTATTGGGGCTGTGACCTTATGTAAGAAAATATGGTAAAATATGCTTGCTGTCTACACAAATTCTTCTAAACATCTAATTAATTGAAATAGTCCCAAAGTTGGTAACTGTGCTTTGAATCCATTCATTTCTCTTTATGAAGCCTCTATAGAACATGGCTTAGTTGTTCATAAAGTAACAAAAGAGTTAAAATTTACTTCCATTCATTCTCAGAAACTTTACTAGATGTTACTGTAGAGTTTAAAATCTGTTCAATTATTTGGAATTTGAAAAAATATAAGCTAAGCTGAGGAGAAATATGAATGAGAAACTTGCAATTAACTGCAACTAGAACAGTTATAGAGCGTCCCAGGTTGGCTCAGTGGTAAAGAATCTGCCTGCTAATACGGGAGCTGCAGGAGATGTGAGTTCAATCCCTGGATTGGGATGATTCCTGGAGATAGAAATGGAAACCCACTCAGGTATTCTTGCCTGGGAAATCCCATGAACAGAGTAGCCTGGAGGGTCACAATCCATAGGGTCACAAAGAGTTATACATGACTGAGAATGCACGTGCTGTGTGATAACAGTTATAGGAATTCTCCAAAGTCCTATAGGGTAAAGATTACAGCTAACTGTAACATTAGAAATTCACACAGAGTACTGTCTGTGCAAAATACCAGTTGATGGGAATTTTAGCTTTTGGATTGATTATCTTACACACTGGTGTCTGCACATGTTTGCACATGAGTGTATACACACACAGATACACACACACACACACACACACACACAAATACCACCAGTCATATGGAAACAGAGAAAGAAGTAATCTGATTTTGATATTTTTCTATTGCACCTGTCAGAGAAGGCAATGGCATCCCACTCCAGTACTCTTGCCTGGAAAAATCCCATGGATGGAGGAGCCTGGTGGGCTGCAGTCCATGGGGTTGCTAAGAGTCGGACACGGCTGAGCGACTTCATTTTCACTTTTCACTTTCCTGCATTGGAGAAGGAAATGGCAACCCACTCCAGTGTTCTTGCCTGGAGAATCCCAGGGACGGGGGAGCCTGGTGGGCTGTGGTCTATGGGGTCGCACAGAGTCAGACATGACTGAAGCGACTTAGCAGCAGCAGGAGCATTGCACCTGTATTTATTCATTTTCCTTGGGTTCTCAAAAAATGTCATTCCTGTTTCTTCCTTAATTCTTTTTACAAAATTATTTTTCACTTATAAAATGTCTCTAGTAATTATTGACTGTTAAATGAAGGAGGGAGTTTTGTGAAAATCACATACAATATAAGATACAATAGATTATATAAGATACAGTAAATAATAAATAATTAAAATCATGAAAAATGCTGAGTTTGGAACATCAATTAGTTAAGACAGGCCACATAATTCAGAACCTGGTATATTAGTTAAAATGCTTTATGTTGCAAGTAATGATAACTCAACCTGGCTGCACTGTTAATTTCATGTGTCAACTTGACTGGGCCAAAAAGTACCCAGATATTTGATTCAACATTATTCTGGGTGTATCTATGAAGGTGTTTCTGAATGTGGGTAACTGTGGTCCACTGTATTTGGCAGCTTGAATAGAAAAAAGAAGTGAGGGAGAATTTACTCTCTTGGCTTGATGGTCTTTGAGCGGGGACATGGGTCCTGTTCTGCCTTCAGAACTGGAGTCATATTGAAATTTACACCTTCAACTCTCTTGGTTCTTAGGTCTCTGGATTCAGGCTGAAACTCTACCATCAGCATTAGTGCGCCTCAGGTCTCTGGATTCTTCTCAAACTATACCATTGGCTTTTGTAGCTCTCCAGCTTACAAAGATCTCAGGACTTCCCAGCCCTCAAAATCATGTGAGCCAATTCCTTATAGTATGTGTGTGTGTGTGTGTGTGTGTGTGTGTGTGTGTGTATGTAAAATATATGGCATTTGGCAAACACAGACTTGGGCAGATGCCCGTACACATGAGAACCTTTGTACAAGTTCAGATTCCTGGAGGAGAAATTCCAGCCTTCTACTGGAGCTAAAAACAGAACAAAACACATTTGGACACATTAAAGTGGTCAAGAGAAACTTTGCCAGAATGCCCTTCTGCACCCCCACCCCCACCCCCCCGCCGCCGCTCCGCCCCGGCCCTTGCCTTCCCAAGATGGCACAGCTTAGAAATAAAGAAAAAGGAGACTGGGGATCCCTCCTGTATTGATGAGAAGGGAGAGCGGTCAGTGAGCACCTGGCTTTCCCAACCAGACAGCACACTGCCAGAGAAAATCATTTCTGTCTCAAGAGTATTGAAGGGAGAGTTCTAGGATGTGGGGGAAGGGAGCAGATCAGGGAAGAAGCAGATAAGACTCTCAAAGCATTAAAGGAACATAGATCCTGCTACGGCAAGCCCACCTGTGATCTTCTGGCAGAACCTCACCAGAGAGTCCCCACATGTGGCATGCTGGCACCTCCAGGGCTCCAGAGGCCAAGCCCACACCTCCCTCCACCCTGCGGCTGGTTCCTTGTGCATACTCCCAAGGGCAGCAGCAAAAGCAAACTTAATGAATACATGCACACACAAATTGTGGGGAAGGGAGAAACCACAATCTTGAGCTGTAATACCACTATTGAGGGGAAAAAAAAAAAACAAGTTACTAACAGCAGGCCGAGTGCATTAAGATTGAGAGACAATGTACTAACTTAAAAATTCTGCCACAAGAGGGAGCAAGAAGTGTGGAGTGGACCTACCCATATAAGGTCAGAGAAAACCTCAGAATACAAGCAGGACCAACAAAAAGTATGCCATGTGAAGGGTGCTGGTAAAGAGTGAAGAATACAACTACTACTTTGAGTGTGAAAACAGCAATGTAAAACTCCAAGGAACATGAAGAATCAAGGAAAATGACATCACCAAAAGATGATCATAATCTTCTAGCACATTAAAAAATCTTCTGGTAACCAAATGCAGATACATAGAACGGGACAGAGCATTCAAAAACTACAGGAAAATTTCAAAAGATATAACATACATAATTGGAATACAAGAAGAAGAAGAAATAAAAATGGAGCAGAAGGAATATCTGCAGTAGTAATGACTGACAATTTTCTGAAATTCATGACAGACCCAAAAGTATAGGTACAGAAAGATCAAAAACACCAACCAGGATGAATTTTTAAAAAATCTACACCTAGGAATATCATATTCAAGATGAAGTAAAAAAAGGAAAAATTAAAAATTTTGAAATAAGCCAGATGAAAAATAAATTTACCTATAGAATGTCAGGGTAAGAAATTTATCAGACTTCTAACAAGAAAAAATTCAAGGAGAAGACTATAGAGTGAAATATTTGAAACTTTGGAAGAAAATGTGAACTTAGAATTTTGTGTACAATGAATTTATCTTTTAAAAGTGGAGAAATAAAGGTTTTCTTACATATAAACTTAAGGAATTCATTGTCCACAGAACCACCCTACAAAATGCATAAAGGAAATTCTTCAGGGAGGAGAAAAATCACATGTCAGGTATTTGAATCTTGCTGAAAGAGATACTCATGTCCAGAGCTGGAAAAATTTGAACAATAAAATGAATACATAAGTTTGGCTTATTTATTCAAAGTATAAAATAAATATTCATGAGTCCATATTGACATAAATAAACAACTGAATAAATGGGAAAGAGGAGACAACTCTTGGCAGACCGAAGAATTTCAAATAATGAATGTAGATACTCCATCTTCTTAGAGGCCAAGCAAAGGTCCCTATTCCCCAAGAATGAGCTTCGGATAGTGATTTCCTTCTAAAGAGCACAGTAAGAATGGAAACAATATAATGGTAAATTTATAGTGGAGAAATCTGACAAGCACTAACTCAGCCAAGTGCTGAAGGTCAACTTCAGCTGTGATAAGTCATGTTGATAGATCGTATGTATTCTTGCTAGTGCACGTTGAGAATGGCACTCTACCTCTGCGGTCTTCTGTCCTCAAACTCATTCCCAGATGGATCAGGACAAAAATAACAGGCAAATCTTGACTGTGGGACATTCTAAAATGTACCTAACTGATCATCCTCAAAACTGTCAAGGTCATCAAAAAGCAAGAGAAGTTTGGAAAATTGTCACAGTCAAGAAAAGCCCAAGGGGACATGACAACTAATATGATAAGGACAGAATCTTGGAACAGAAAAGGACTATTAGGTAAAAACCTGAAGAAATCCGAATATAACATGAACTTTAGCTAGTAAAAAGGTATGGTATTAATTGTGACAATAATACCATACTAGTATGTTAATAATAAGGTGTTATGAATTTGTCAAATTTAGCACTCATTGAGGAACACAGCTGGGAGGGATTGGGGGCAGGAGGAGAAGGGGATGACAGAGGATGAGATGGCTGGATGGCATCACTGACTCGATGGGCATGAATTTGAGTAAACTCTGGGAGTTGGTGATGGACAGGGAGACCTGGTGTGCTGCGATTCATGGGGTCGGAAAGAGTCGGACACGACTGAGCGACTGAACTGAACTGAATCGACTGAAGGAACACAGGGTGTTGGGTGGGGAGCAAATCAACAGTGGGCCACAAAAGAAATTGAAGGAGGTTTATTACTCACATATCCTGGATTGAAGCACAGAGCATGCTTTGAGGAGCCAAGCGGGTGGCTAAGACAGAGGGCAGACAGAGAGACAGCATCTCGGGCACAAGCCTTTACTAGGGACCGTGGGTGGAGTGCTTTGGGGCTCCCAGGATAACGCTGGATTGGTCACTTCAAATCGAAAGGACCGGTTATGGTAATCCACACTAGGGTCTTACCTAAGTGGAGCCTCTGGGAAGGCACTGGGAAGCAGAGAAACCTGTTAATCACAAGGGCTATTGGTAAGTCATACCAGGAACTTAGTGACTCTGCAGGCTGCTATCTAGGGCATGTGCTTGTATGAGGGATTAGTGTCAGTTCAGGGTCACTGTAGTCTGCTTGGCCAAACAAAAGGATGCCAAGGCAGCAACGCATGAAGTGACTTAGGTAAACTCTCAACATAAGGGAAATGGGGCTGAAATATTTGGAACTGTCTGTATTATCTCCATAGTTTTTCTGTTAATCTAAAACTGTTTTAAAAATTGTTTTTTTTTTTTTTTAAAAAACACTATAAAGAAAGAAATAAAATTGGCATCAGCAAACTGTAAATCTTTATCTTAGGAAAAAAAAATTTGGAATTTAGAGTTCTTTATTAGCATTCAAACGTGGGAGAATTATAAGAATGTTTTGGAACAAAAAAGATCTTCAAAATATTTAATAAAATTGGATCTTTTTAAAATGTTTCACTTGAAGTAGTCTTCAGTAAAATTTGATTTAAAAAGTCCAAAATGGACAAGATTTTGGTATAAAGAAACACTGGTATATGGAAAAAATAAGTAAACTTATAATTGAGACTAATTTTTGATGAACATTAAAAAATTTCTGAAATATCAAATGTTACAGTGTGCTGTGTAGATTATAATGTATTTGAGAAGTCTACGTATTAAATATTATGGAGTAGAGTAGCAGAGAAGAAAAAAGATTAATTTCCAATAAAATAGGAAACATTTAAAAATATAACAACAGAAATATACTAGATCAATCAAATGACAAGTGAGAAAGGAAAATTTTTAATAAAAAATAGAATACATATATTAAAATGGCAGGAATACTTGTAAACATGCATCAATCATAAAAGTGTTAATGTGTAAAATTCCATTTTAAAATATAGAAATCCTTGTGCTGTGCTTAGTCGCTCTGTCATGTTCAACTCTTTGCGGCCCCATGGACTGTAGCCCGCCAAGCTCTTCTGTCCCTGGGGATTCCACCGGCAAGAATACTGGAGTGGGCTGCCATGCCCTCATCCAGGGGATCTTATAATGTGTTAAAAATTCCCCAAACAAAATTCACTTGTTATACAAGAGCCATACTTGAAATTAAAATACATGAAAAGATTGAATGCAAAGGAGGCAATAATGTATTAACAATGAAGGTTAATCAAAAGAAAGGAGTTGAAGAAATGCTATTATCAGACAAAATAGAATTCAATGTGAATTATTTATATAGGGCAAAGGGAAATATTTCATACTGGCAAAAATAACAGTATACCAAGGTGATATGACAGTCATGAACTTTTATGTGTACATAGTTACAAAATACATAAAACAAAAATTCATAGAAAGCCAGGAAAAATGTACAAAAATGTATTTAAAGATTTTAAATCTGTTAGAAACCAGCAGAGCAAATAGATGAAAATAATGAGTATAATAATTGAATAAAACATTTAGAAGATTCTTTGTGTATATATGTGTATGTGTATGTGGTATGTGTGCATGCATAGATGTTAAGGATTAACAGTATCAGAAAAGTATAGTTAGAATAAATTCTAAAAGAAGGATAATCTGCCTCAAATGTGGAAGACCTGAGTTCAGAGCCTGGGTCAGGAAGATCCCCTGGAGAAGAGAATGGCAACCCATTCCAGTATTCTTGCCTTGAGAATTCCACAGATAGAGGAGCTTGACTGGCTACAGTTTATGGGGTTGCAAAGAGTTGGACACAATTGAATGACTAACACTTCCACTTTCATAAGGTATGTGTATGCATAGATGTTAAGGATTATTTGTATCAGAAAAGGATAATAGAGAAAAATCTCTAAAAGGATAATAAACATTTCTTTTCAAACATGCATGGAATATTCAGAAACATTCATTGTGCATTACAGCATGTGGAGGACAATTTTGGTTGCTCAACCAACAAATCTAAACTCTCTGCACCTCTTCTAACATCTTGGTTAAATAAAATAATAGGGACTTTTCAAAGAAGAGAGAAAAGAACTTAATAAAGTGGACTTCAATGTAGAAAATATTTTCTATCTTTTTGGTATGATGTAGAGAATACAAACATGTGCCAGTAGTTTAAAAAGTGCTTGGGTTAAGGAAGGTATTTCTTTAAGGTGGAAGATTAGTATAGTCTCTTTTGCTAATGGATGAACAATTAGAGAAGGAGAAATTAATCCTTTGAGAGACAACTGCTGAAGTCAAGTCTTTCAGACAGCAAGATAGAAAGGGCTCCAGAACATAAGAGGAAGTTGTGGCTTTTGATGTGAATGGACACACATTTTTAGCAGGAATTACTTTATAAGGCTGTATAAGATACAATTTCTATCACTTGATAGTAACAAACACTTGTTAAGTCAGCTAGGTGGTAAATTGTAAAGCTGGAAAATGGGAAGTTGCTAAATTAAGAAATATTGGAAATTTGTTTAGTATTTTCTTTGAAATGATAAATTTATGACAAAATTGTATTTTCATCGATAAATTTGATTTATTCACTTGATGATTATGAAGGAAAGTTATGACCAACCTAGACAGCATATTAAAAAAGCAGAGACATCACTTTGTCAACAGAGGCCCTTCTAGTTAAGGCTATGATTTTTCCAGTGGTCATGTATAAGGATGTGAGAGTTTGACTATAAAGAAAGCTGAGCACTGAAGAATTGATGATTTTGAACTATGGTGTTGGAGAAGGCTCTTGAGAGCCCCTTGGACTGCAAGGAGATCCAACCAGTCCATCCTAAAGGAGATCAGTCCTGGGTGTTCATTGGAAGGACTGATGTTGAAGCTGAAACTCCAATACTTTGGCCACCTGATGCGAAGAGCTGACTCATTGGAAAAGACCCTGATGCTGGGAGAGATTGAGGGCGGGAGGAGAAGGGGACCACAGAGGATGAGATGGTTGGATGGCATCACCGACTCAATGGACATGGTTTGGGTGGGCTCTGGGAGTTGGTGATGGACAGGGAGGCCTGGTGTGCTGCGATTCATGGGGTCTCAAAGAATCGGACACGACTGAGCAATTGAACTGAACCGAATTATGAAAGGATATATTTTTATCCTATGACCTTGGGAAAGAGAGAATCTTCCAGCAAGTATTATGAGACATTTTATTGGACCTGAATATAAGCATCTAGTTGTGGATTAATTGAAAAATAAAGAACAGATGAAGAGTTTTAAAAGGTGTTATACCAAACATTGTTTCCAGAAAAGTAAAAGTAAAGATGGGTCAGAGGAGGCTAAAGAGGGGAGAATCATCTCTTATAGTTTAAACCTTGTGGATTACAGAAATATACTTCAAGATCTTCTTCCCAATAGTACTTTTTCTACCTGGACAAAGGCATTGAATGGGATCATTATTCTTTCATCTCCAAAGCTGTTTTTCCTTTATCTTTTAAATAAATGTGGGGAGGGGATGCTATTGTGGAAATGAAAGAGAATGAACAAAGTATCCAGGGAGAAGAATTTGATGTGCTATACTTGAGAGTTTTCTTGGAAGATGCTACCCTTCTTGCTCTTTTTATGTCTGCTCTTTCTTCATTTTCCCCCTATTTTAAGAACTGATTATAAAGACTAGAAATATATAAAATTCTAGACCTGGATGTTCTTCAAAATGTTAACTGATGATTTCAGCAGCTTGTGTCATCAATGAATTACTTCACTGGAGAAAAAAGCAATAAAAGAACTCCAGACAATTGACAGGCTGCCCTAGAAAACAAATTTGCCTTCTGAAGTCACCTGGAGAGAAACTAATCATTCATTGTAATTAAACAATAGCTCAGTTGCCTCCAGCACTTCTACGTACCTGTATTTGATTTGTGAAAACTCAGAGAGGTAGCATACTTTCCAGAATCAGCCTAACACTGCATGCCTGGTTCAACTGGGCAAAATGTTACACTGCTGGGGCTTTCTTCCATCAAGTTTTTCTACATTGTTTTATTTTTCTCTGGTGTAGAAATTTATTATTTTTATAAAAAATCTTTGAAACTTTCTCCTTTGAAGTAGAATGAAACTTAAGCAGTTGACAAGACCTTCCCTTTGTATGCAAAGGTGATGTTAAAAACTATCTAAAATTTTTCTATATAGTTGATTTTCTCTTGAAGTCTTTTAGGGATGAACAACAAAGATGAAAGTCTAGAGCAAAAAAAAAAAAAAGGCTGAAAAATTTTAATACTAGAAGTGAAATTTGAATTGAATGTAAATTGATGTATAGAAGGAAGAGAAACAGCTGTCTATAGGCATGTTGTTAACACTGCCACTCTTTTGAGAGATTCTAGATATGTGCCTGGAGGAACTTAGTAAAGACAGAATTATTGACACAAATGAGGAAAGTGATTGTGACAAGAGGGTGGCGATGTCCTAGAAGAAGGTGACACAGGCAAAATCGTTACATGAAAGCAACTCCTGGAGATTTTTCACAACATAAAAGTGCAAAAGATAAAATGTTGGAAAACCATCCAAATATAGAAAGGATTATGAAAATTCATCTGGGCATAGAAAAGATGCCTGCTCCACATGGTAAGTTATAAGACGGTAAGAAAAGGCAAACACTCTTAAAACTCTTCTTGGTAAGTTTTTTATAAGGAAATAAAGCACTTTAAAATCTCAGTGTTACAAGTTACAGAGCACAAAATAAATATTATTTTTATATTTTTTTTCTTTCCCTATATATTTAATTGACAATAAGAGAGTTAAGGTTCTGGAAAAATATTTTCAGGGGTCACAGAACAATTGTCATTTTTCCCATTAATTTTTTAAGATCAGTGTGCATGTTTTAGTTTATACGTTCATTTTTATGGTCTGACATACTGTGCAAGTGAAGACTGCCTGAATTATTAAATAAAGCCTTTCATTATAAGTCCTTTGTGAAGTAAAGACTATTTTATCTATCATTTTTGAAGTATAAAGGTGTCAGAAAATGCCAGTTGTCTTTCCTTCACTTGAAGGAGACCATTTAGGATATGGTGAGATGAAGATGATTCCAAAGCAACATAACAGTAAAAATACAACACGCAGCGACCAGATTTCTCATGATGTTTGTCTTAGGAGCTGGCCATAAATAACAACTTCACTTTGTGGATTAAATCTAATTTGAATAAATAAGTGAATGCCAAAGGACCTGTTTTTATGATCTGAAGGAGACTATTTAATTCATTGTCCAAATCAGGACATTACTGAGAGTACAAGGGATGCTAAATTAATTAAAATTGTTTAACTATTGAAATATTCCTTGGTTTCATTGTATTGGTAAATATAATAATAATTTACTTTTTCAAGTCTTATTTTAAAATTTTCTCTAACAAAATGAAAAGTAACATATTTTTGTATATTAAAGAATAATTTTTTCAAAAACTCTCTTGGACTTAAAATCTAAACATTTAAAATGACATAAGAGAAATAATTTTACTTGTACATATTCACACCTTTTTCTCAATTTTTAAAATATACCTGTCTAATTAGAGCCATCATTTTTGATAAAGAATATAATCTGTGAATAAGTCAATGGTTTGATAAAATCAGCAATCTTCAAAGTTAACATTTTGTGCAACATATTTGAAATTCCTAATATATTTAATGCACTCAACTATGTAGATTATAATATTTTAATTGAAAAGCTACACTGCAGTTGCTTAAGTCCCTGGTAAAATCAGAGCATATGTGTTAAGTGGAAGTTATGATAAACATTACATTTTTTGTTTAGATGTTTAAATATTGATATGAATTAAGTCCACACATTCTGTCATTTTTTCTTTCTTCAAAAAAGTTTGACAAATAAGTTTTTCAAATAAGCTTTTTTTAATGAATTGCTATAAAATCATAGAGCTTTCCATTTCATTCTATTCTTATGGTAACTTCTCTTGTTGCAGGGCACAGGCTATAGGGCATGGGCTCAGTAGCTGTGGCGTGCAGACTTTGTTTCCCTGTGTTTGGAATGACAGACTAAAGAGTTTAAAACAACAGACAAGTTACAGCTCAGCTCAGCTCAAGCAGAAGCAGCCCAACCCAAAGGAGGTGTCATACCAACAATCTCTCCTGGCTTCCCCCTTTTTATACTTCCTATCTGTCTCCCCCTTTTGGTTGTGCCCTGAGCAAAATAGGGCTTGGTCCTACCACCAGTCAAGAAAGAGGATGCAAATGGGCCTATGCTTAAGGCCGATTGACAGTTGCAGGTTACATAATAAAAGGCGCTGTTGTGCGTGTCTTCCCAAAATTCAGTCTGTTAAAATCAGAGGTATACATGTGTAGACTATTTATGAACCATTAAAGGACATGAGTTTGAGCCAGCTTGGGGAGATGGTGAAGGACAGGGAAGCCTGTCTGTGGGGTTGCAAAGGGTCAGATGCAACTGAGCAACTGAACAATGGGCTCCTAGCTGCTGCCTAAATTTATGCGGGGAAGTCCCTAAGGATAGTCTGTATCCACTGTGCCTAGGGGGCATGTGCAGGAGTTGAAAAAGTCTCTGTGGTTGTTTTGTAACATATCTGTGAGCTCTCCTGGTTGTGTCTGGGATGGGGTTTAGAGATCAGCTTTCAGCTAGGCCACCCCTCTTTGCTCATGCCTAACTTTCTGCCTAACACAATAAAGCATGGACATCAGAAAAAGCTTACTGAATTTCTGTTTACCTGTGTGGTAGATTGATTGTATAAATGGATCCAATTTTCCATACTTGTCTTTAACAGCATCCTTCACAACCTGTCCTAGTAGCTCTTTTCATTGAGAGATAGTGTTTCCTCACATTAAATCTGGGCTGGACTTCTGCTAATTTTAGCGAACAAGTGACTAGATGTTATTTCCAAGCCTAGGATTCCCAAAACCTTAAATAATTGTGCTTTTTTTTTTCTCCCTGGACCTTGGCTTTACCATAAGTACATGCATGGGCTGGCACATTGGAGGGATGAGAGAACCACATGGAGAAGAGTGACCCAGAGTCAGGCAACTCCACAGATTTCAGAGAATCCAGTCATGATCAGCAAAGTCTTGACCCAATGCACTGCTCACTACAGATTTATTAGTGAAAACAATCAAGATCAGAGGAGCCACCCAAACTATTCATAGCTTTGTGAGCATGAACAAGCCCTTATGGTTTTAAGAAACTGAGCTGGGGGTAGTTTATTGCAAATTTTGCTTGTGGCAACAGTAGCTGAGACAGACTTGACACTTGACAGGGGGCGCTGTCATTAGAGAAACTTGAAATTTGTTGCAATGGCTATGTGATTGCTTGCAGCTGGGGGTTGGAAAAATGGTAAGCAAGCTGTCAACAAGGACTAGGGGAATGGCAAGAAATTGTAACTGGAGCTTGGAAAAAATGATGATTCATGTAATGTCATGGCCAAATAATTGACTAACCTGTTGCCTGCAGTAACTTGGAAGATGGAAAATGTATCTAATGAACTTTTGGATTTGCCTAAGGAGCCTTCCAGGCAGAATGTTGAGAGCAACAGCTGGATTTTTTTAATTGTGTATGGTACAGCAAGAAAGTGATGAACTAAGAAAAAGCTGTCCCTTCCTAAGAATATAGAGGGAATAGGAGAGGGCCAAAGGTATGGGCTACAAAATAAAACAGTTTCTCATCTCTAGTCCTCCTAGTCAAGAAGATATTATCAAAGTAACTATAGCCTAGGGGCATAGATCAAATCACCAGTATGTCTTAAGATGTGTTGTTAAGATCTCTGAAAGAGTTAAGGAAGTGTTTAGTCCTCTCATTAGGCAAAAAGGCTCCTAGGGACAAAGGGCAGCTCCCACAATTGTCTGATATGACCCAAATGAGTGTGATTAACAAGAATTGGTTGAATGGAGAGGATGTACATCAAATTATTTGCAAGTTCACTTTTCTTTTCAAGGAGTTGTACAGGCAGAAGTAGCCTCATCATTCTAGCCTCAAAGATACTGAGTTGTTCAAAATGGCATCTAGGTTCTCATCGTTCTAAAAAGAGAAAGCCAGTTGAAAATGATATTCAGAGGGCATACACTCCCCCAAACTCTTCTGAAAGGGTAAGGAGAGAGACGGGAAAGGAAAAAAGTTTCCTAAATGGAGCTGTGGAGAGCTGTCTGTCCTCAGAAGCAGAATGGAGTCAAAATCTGGGAACATTCTCTTCTCCCAGTGTTCGGGAACCTGGCAACATTTGCCCTGTTGGATTTCAAAAGAGTCAAGGTCCATGGAGTTCTACTTGCCTCTCATTCTTGCCTGTCTGAATGAGAGTGCTGTTTAATGCAGTTTTCCTGTCCTCACTATCACATGCGGGGTGGGAGTTGTAAAGTACAAATACTGTGCCTTTTGGGTTCCTGAGACTCTGGATCGAAATGTGATGCATCTGCAGAGCCTTATCTAGACTTCATTCATGTAGATCGTAAGATGATGGACTTTGAAGATAATACAATAACTGAAGGAGAACTTGGGGACCTCGGGAGGGGCTGAGTGTAATTTGTAATTTGTGAGTGGCAACCATATGGAGTTAAAGCCCAGGGGAGGAGCGGGATTAGATTGATTGCAAGCATTGTCCCCAATTCTTCACCTCTCACTGAGACCACACCCTTTTCAGTGTCACTTTGAGCTCCTCATAAGAGGTGAAGTCGATTTCACTATTGCTTGAATGTTGGTAGGCCTTGTAACTTTGTTTTGCCAAAAAAAAAAAAAAAACAACACACACAGCATAAATAATTGCTGTATTATTTGCTGTATTATTTATGCTGTATTGCATAATTTATGATGTGTTTATAACTGTGACAGGTCTTATACTAGCCTCAGAGAAACCTTGCTCACTTCTACTTTCTTTCTCTCTCTCAGATCCTTGTCTCACTATGAGAACATCTTGGGCTAGTTTACGGGATGGATATGACAGATATATAAAGAACAGCTAGACCTGCCAGTATCCTGCAGCCCCCAAAGTTTGATCAGCCAAAATAAGAAGAAAGACCTGCCTGAAATACATATGTTAGTAGGTCTGTGAGTGAGTCTGGCAGAGATCAGAACTGTTCAGTGGATTCAGAGATCTATGAGTAGATCTTATTGTTTTAAGGCTCTGAGTTACAAAGTGGTTTGATACACAATAGCAGCATAACAATAGATCACTGATTATTGAGGCAACCTGCTCTTGTGAGTGGGACTGTACTTAAATCTAGCCTTGTAAATCTCAAGTTATTCGTTGTTAATAGAGGAACTGGAAATTAAATAAATTAGTTTTTTTTTTTAAGAGGGAATTACTCTCCTCTGATTAGAAAAAGCCAATTAATGGGATCCTCATTGCTCTTGGGTAGATGCAGGTGACACTGTTTTCTTTTTCCTCTTCTGAATTCTGTCAAGTAGCTTAGAAGTGAAAGAATGTAGGAGCATAGATACCCCTGGGGAATTGCTTTGGTAACCAAGCAAGGATGACACTGAGGTAGCAGACAGCTGCCACTGTGACAGAGGCTTAAGGGACTTCATACCAGACTCCAAAAATCTTTTTACAAGACCATGGGTTGTTGACAGGTGAAAGTAGTGTTTTCACTCTTTGTATCTCTCAACAGAAAAGAAGAATTAGCAGTTATAATAAAGTCAGTTTTCCCCTAAAGAAATATTCATAGATTTATACAAAAAAGTTCTATGTTCAGGAAAATTTTAAAACATTAGATCAAAGTGAAACATATTTTTTAAGCTTCAGGACTTCCCAGTCTCTTACTATACCATTTGTTTTGGGAATTCCCCAAAGGAACATATAACATTCAATATTCTCCATGTTTATTTGACCATGGGCTCTCTCTCTCTTTTTTTTTTTTTTCCACAGAGTATTTTGCAGGATTATATTTTCACCAAGTACACTTTGGGGAATGCTGAGTTCATGGTTTATAAAATGTGTAATTTTTACTTTCTTTTTTAAGTTTCTAAATCTGTTCTATGAAGATAACCTTTCTACGAGTGTATGTTTTAATGCTCCTCCTCACTTGATAAAAAAAACAAAAACCAAAAACTAAAAAGCATAAAGTGAGAAACCATGGCATAAATTTTCTTGGTTCTTAGATTCTATAACATGCCACATCTTTTAATACCTGTCAAATTATAGCTCAAACATAACAGTAATAACTTTTATAAACATTCACATGTTGAAAAACTTACCATGTGTCAGGCACTATGTGAGTTTCTTTACATATGCCTTCATGATCATTATCAGAAAAATGCTATGAGTTCAGCCCAGTTATACTATATTTTAGGGCTTCCTTTGTGGCTTAGCAGTAAGAATCCACCTACAATGCTGGAGATGCAGGAGGCCCCCTGGAGAAGGGCATGACAACCCTCTCCAGTATTCTTGCCTGGAGAATCCCATGGTCAGAGGAGCCTGGTGGGCTACACAGTCCATAGGGTCACAAAGAGTCTGAAGTGACTTAGTACGCATACTGTGTTTTAAAATGAAGAAATTGAAGTTGATAGAAGTATGACTATGTTTCAAATCAGCTTATTTAAAATAAATAAAGCTGAGGTTCACGAAGTTCTGTCTAATGCCAACACCTGCTCACTTAATGACTGGATGCCGTTAGCCGGCACTGTAGGCTTCTAGAGGAACACAACTCTGCCTAGAAAACAACACTTGCTGTTGGAGAACTCTCAGGGAACAAATGTGCCTTACAGTGAGTTGATGAGTGGAAGAGTGAAGTTGAAAAAGAAAAGGTAATCAGAAGAAAGTTTGGAAAGTCAGCAGTGTTTAGAGTGAGTGTTGACTTTGTGATTGAAGAGTTAAGCTGTGATGTGGAAGGACACAAATGCTTTGACTCCACTGGAATGTGTTATTTTGCTCAAAGTTTATGCTTCTTTTCTTCTATTTTTCTTTATTATTAGAAATTGGAATTTTGGTGTGAATTCTTAAAGCATACTAAGGTTAACTATGTGATGAGTAAATTATCAAATTATCATTATTTTGAGTCAACTTTGGGTACAGAAGCAAACAGCATTTGTAAAAAAATTAAATAGATATATGTACAAAATATTTTGGGCTTCCCTGCTGGCATTGGTAGAGAATCTGCCTGCCAATACAGGAGATGCAAGTTTGATCCCTGGGTTGGGAAGATCCCCTGGAGAAGGAAATGGCAACCCACTCCAGTATTCCTGCCTGGAGAATCCCATGGAGAGAGGAACTTGGTGGGCTACAGTCCATGAAGTTGCAAAAGAGTTGGACACAACTTAGTGACTAAACAACAACATAAAATATTTTGGGAGCTGTGAACACTATTTGAGGTGACCCATTAATACATGACCAATTAGTAACTTAAAAAAAAATTAATTAAAAAAGACTTCGTACACATAATTATGATATATAATTATAAATACACATGTATTTATAATGTATAATTTGACAGCTTTTTCATGAATATACATCCATGTAACCATAATAAAACCATAATCACAATAAAGGTAACAAACATATTCAATTATCTCTAAAGTCACCTTCTTTTGTTTGGTAATTCCTCTCTGCCACATCTCCTTATCCCCCAAGGACTTGGGCAACCCTGATCAACTGCCACTATAGATTCACCCACATGTTTCAGATTCTATGTATAAATAGAATCATATAGTAAGTACCCTTCCTTTGTCTGGCTTCTTCATTCAGTATAATTATTTTGAAATTCATCGATACTGTTATATATATTATTTTTTCTTACTGGGTTGTATTCCATACTAAATGCATCAGAGTGTATCCCTTCACTTATTGATGGACGGTTGGGCTGTTTCCAGTTTTTGGCTATTGCAAACAGAACTGTGATGAATATTGATGTACAAGTCTTTTGGGTACATATGCTTTTTTTTAATCTAGGGTAAACTTCTAAGTGTAATGGCAGGATAATATGGTAGATGCATGTTTACCTCTTTGACAAGCTGTGTTCTCCAAAGTGCTTTTATGTTTTTTACATTCCTATCAGCAGTGGCATCGCCACAGTTCTGCTGCCACATCCTTGTCATGCATGGTACGATCTAGTTTTTTAATCTTAGATATTCTAGTAGATCTCTAGCATAATTTCATTGTGGTTTTAATTTGCATTTTGATGAATGATGTTGGGCATCTATTCATGTGCTTATTCACCATCCATATATCTTTTGTGATGGAGTGACTATCCAAATGTCCATTGTCTTTACTGAATTATATTTTTCATGTTAAGATTGACAGTGTACTACGTAGTCAGAATATCTGGTTTACTTGATTTTCTTTATAATGAAATGAAGCTTTTGTTAAACTTCGATTCATATGCATGGGCTTTCTATTCAGAGAGACAAGCCACGTCCTAGAGATATGGCTTGCTTCATTTGTCCTTCCTATTTAGCAAAAATGTTCTTCAGGTCCTCAGCACTGGGTCTGGGGTATGTTGAGAATCAGGAGGAATTCCCTCAGTGACTTAAGATTACAGAGGTGATGCCTAAGGTTCAGTCTTTAGCTTTTGCCTTAAAATGGTCAAGCCAAACAGTATTTTTAAGAATTAAAATTTGTTGAGAGTATAAGAAAAAAATCTAAAGGCAATGGTGCTTTGTCCAAAGTGATCATCTTTAGATATTCTTGAAAGTCATTTTTAGGCTCATTTATTAAATGAAAATGTATTTAACTTTTACATACACTTTGATAGGTGCTAGGAATTAAAAAAAATAAAAAGTCATTGTTAGGAATTTGAGAGTAAACTATCAGATAATTCACTCTGAAAAAAGGAAGTATTTTATTTTACAGCATTCTGACCATATAGAATATGCACTCTTTATATAAATAAATCAGAATTGATAATTCCAATTCTAAATAAAATATTAAGAAACAGATCTTTAAATACATAACATAACACAATTGGTTTCTACTGTTTCTAAGTCCAAGTAATCTTTTGTGTGGTTCATGCCTTTTATGTTTTTCAGCAGAAAACAAAGAGTAGCTTATGGTTACCTTTCCTGCCTCTATAAGTTACTGCTTCCTTGCTTACTATTTTTGCTCTGATGTTTTTCTTACTTGCTACACTCATTCTCTCTTCTCTCCAGTTTATGGTTGTGGTGGTGTTGTTGCGGTGGGGAGAGGGGGGTGTTTATGAGGTCGTAGCAAGGATTAATAAAAATTCTTGTTATTTTCACTTCCCATTCAGTCCCCAGAACTGCTTGTTGGGTATGGGGCTTGAGTTAGTGTATACACAGAACTATGCCATAACTTTCTCTTTCTTTCCTTGGTGAACAGTTTCTATCATTTATGACATAAGGTTGAATGGTTGTATGGTTGTTAATGTTGAATTATGGGTTTTTTCCCTTTACTGCTTCTGTTCTTATTCATTTTTTAACAGTTGGAGAAGGGAAATTATTTGTTTGGGCTTTATTTTTCCATCTTTACCCCCAAATCTAAGCTTGTTTATTAAATAACCATTATATTTTTTAACAATCTCAACCTTGACTTGAGAGTAATAAAGCGTAGGTTTTACAAAACAGATGCATTCTTTTTTATTTCTCTACATAAAGAATCCTCTATGGAGCGTGGGCTTCAGGGGAAGGCAAAGGAAAAATTAAATTTCTCTTCACCATATTGTGACAGTGAAGCTCAAACACCACATATTTAACCAATCAGTCAATCAATCAAGCAGAATCATGCTGTCAACATTGAATTAGATTACATAATAATCTATATATAAGACATAGTACTTGTTTAAAATGAATTTTCTTTTTGCTTAAATTTTTATTCAAGTAACGTATAATCAAATTAAAAAATTGTCAGTGGAGATGATCTTACCCAAATCAATGAAACAGATGAGAATGAATTCTGGGGGCTCTTTCTTTGTGTTCTGTCTCTTCATGAAGTTATCGTTCAAGGGTTATCTCTGCTTTTGAAAGCTGATGTACCTCAGCCTAGAATTCTCTGTTGTTTGTGGTGCCAGGTCACTCAATGCCACCATTAAGAATGACTCAGTCTGAGTTTTTCTAAGAAAAAAAATGATAATAACAGAAAGAGAAGTGAAAATGAATATTTGCAGGATTTGTATTTCAAATGCCTATGAAATGAAATATTCATTTTTTAAATGTTCCCCCAAAATGCATTTTTGTGTAGTTGTGGTCATGAACAAGTTTCTGGTTATATTTTTATTTAAAATGATTTCTTGGTACTATGCCATTTTTAAAAGTGTTTGTAGTTGGGATAAGAGGATATTTCAGTTATGCTTTCAGCTTTTTTTTTTCCTTTAATGATTACAAGTGCGCCTCAGAATTCAGTGCTTTAGAAAGAAATTCTTTCTTTCCATTAGTGTTTCATAATTAGAGGTAAACTCACTCTTTTATTTTCAGGAAAACATTTCACCTTCCTGGGCACAGAATTGGTTTTGTCCTTTCAATTACATAATTATCGAGTAAATATTTATTGAGTTTTATTTGCACAGCATTGTGTTGGACAGTTAAAGAGTTTACAATCTAGTTGAGCAAACAAGGTGGTATTTATAAAGAGACTTTGCTGCATTGTTAGTGTAAGATTTAAGAGAAGGAGGAGATTACCATGGTATTCAACAGTCTGGGAAATTCTTATAGAATGGGTAAGGCTTGAGTGCAGGAATTTAAGGAATGAAATGTTCTACAAATGGAAGTGATCATTCTTAGTTTGCAGAAGGGAAAAAAAAGCAGTGATTAAAAAAAAAGCAGTCAAAGGTACTGACATAAAAAAAGCAAAATGCATTAATAGACTGGAGAGACTTGTTTGGACTGGAAAAGAAGAACTTTTGAGTTGAATGCAAGAAATGGTATTTTGTGTGTGGTCAATTTAGTTTACAGTTAATTTTGACTGTAGTTTCAGCTGGAGGCAATAGGAGCAGTAGACTACACATAGTAGTCAAGTGAAACTGTGAAAGGCTGAAATAATTTCAAATCATTTGGATGGAGGTTAGAGACTAAAGAGTGGATTCAAAAACGTCATCTGGGATCATGGTTTAAATATGTCATCTGACAGAAGAAGGTCTTTCATTGGAGATAGGCTAAATGAAAAATTTAGGATCTGATGGTCCTCAGATGACTCATGTTATGGCTGCAGCAGTTCTAATCATGATCGTATAAACAATGGCGAAAAGGAAGAATGAGGTGGCTTATCCTCAATATTTGTGAAATATCCTTGATAGCAAAGGAAGTCCTAAGAGTTATGAATGTTGAGAAGTTGCCTAAATAGCATTCAGTCAGTGGGCTTCCCTGGTGTCTGGGCAGTAAAGAATCTGCCTGCCCACACAGGAGACATGGTTTCCATTCCTGGTTTGAGAAGATCCCCTAGAAAAGGAAATGACAACCCACTCCGTTATTCTTGCCTGGGAAATTCCAGGGATTGGGGAGCCTGGTGGGTTATAGTCCATGGGGTTCCAATTGCCTGGGAAATTCCAGGGATCGGGGAGCCTGGTGGGTTATAGTCCATGGGGTTCCAAGAGTTGGACACGACTTAGCCATTAAACAACAATGGACAGATACTCTGTATATTCATTATCTAAAAACTGAGGTGGTATTATGGTGTTCTGTTGTCAACCAAATGTGGATATTTTGTCTCGGTTTTGAAAGTTACCAACCATTTTGATTCAGATCCCAACAGGTGTTCTTCTGCCTAGTGTTGCTCAGACAAATAGAATGAAGCAATTCAGTTCAGAAACTTGGTTCTTCTATCTGAGAACCGAGTGGTTTCAGGAGGTGGGCAGGGATGCTTTTGAGGGCTCCCTCAGCATGGAGGCAATGGCACCCCACTCCAGTACTCTTGCCTGGAAAATCCCAAGGATGGAGGAGCCTGGTAGGCTGCAGTCCATGGGGTCGCTAAGAGTTGGACATGACTGAGTGACTTCACTTTCACTTTTCACTTTCATGCATTGGAGAAGGAAATGGCAACCCACTCCAGTGTTCTTGCCTGGAGAATCCCAGGGACGCGGGAGCCTGGTGGGCTTCCATCTATGGGGTCACACAGAGTCGGACACGACTGAAGTGACTTAGCAGCAGCAGCATGGAGGGGAGGGGGCAGAGTGCTCGCACCGCACGCAGCCGTGCTGGGGGCTTGGCCGGCAGTGCTGGGCGCAGCCTCTCTGCACACAGACCTCTGCTGCAGCCATGTTGAAGTGAGTGTCCTGGCAGAGCTTGCAGAGTCTCTAGTCTAGAACATGAATCACAGTATTTTAATGTGCTAGTTGGATGCATTGACTAAGAGTGAAGTTTTCCATCATTGAGTTCCCTTTTCAGATGATTGTATGAAAAGTCACACTAATCAAATGAATTGCAAAGGTTACACTCTTCTTACATGTTCTGGAACTCTGGAAATAATGTTCTTGAAGACTTTGAAAGAAGTCATTGATAAAAGTTTTGTGTCAAGCAACATTCTGGGGTAAACTCTTTGGTCAAAAATTTCCTAACAGCTCTCCAATTTTAGTATTTTTACTGAGTTACTTTTTAATTGTTTATATTTTCTCAGGAAATGTCCATTTCAGGTTGATTTTTAAATATATTAGTGTGGTAGTCTTTCTGTCTGCAGACAGAAAATTTAGTTTAGTTCCCTGTGTATTTATATTGTCTTTATTAGATTTTCCAAAGGATACTCTATTTTATTGGTCCCTTCTATAATTGTATTTTAATTGTTTTCTAATTCATTAATTCTACTTTTAATTAATGCTGTTCTTGGAATTATTTTGTTTTTCTTATTCTAACTTCTTGAGATAAAAGTTCAACTCAATTATTTTCTTTCTAATCTAATAACTACAAAGTGATGCATATATTTAGTGTGTTTTTTCTATATTCTGTATGTTTTAATATATTATTAATTTTTAGAGTCTATAACTGCAACTTTGATTTCCTCTTTAAAATTAGATAGTACACTTGGGGTACCAAGTGATTTTAATTTTAGATTGTATAATTTGTTATTTAATTCTGATACCATTTAATTGTAAACAGAGGATATAGTTTATGTATTTAGAAGTTTCAATTTTGAAAAAAAAATCCATTCATGTAAACAGTCACCACTAGCATGTAGATGTTATTAGTAACCAATGATTCCCATACCTTATTGAACATTAGAATAACCTAGAGTACTTGTTAAAACACAGTTGATTGTTCCACCCTTTCAATTTCTAAACTCAGTAAGTCTAGACTAAGCCTCAATAATTTTCACTTCTAAAAAGTCTCCAGGTGTTGCTGATGCCCCCAGAGTGGGGACCACATTCTGAGAATCAAAATTATAAAGAGATTTAATTTTAATCACAGGATATTATACTTAATAAAACTGGAAATTATAGTTATTGGAGATATTTAGATGAAGGAAATGACTTGATGAAAGTGATTTTTTTCCAAAATTTATTTGACAAGAGATTAAAGAAGAGTTTATATGATATTAATAGAACCTATGTTTGGAATAACCAGCTATAGAAACTACTCACGGATGTGAACTTTTCAAGGTGTAAGCTAAGGTAGTCATGGGCAGAATAGGAAGAATGTGAAAGAAACAGAAAGAAATAAAAAGTGCATCAGAATGTTATGTCACTATATTGTTGGAATATAATGAGACAATTTAAGGTCACTGGTAAAGTGGGATCTTGGTCTGGGGCAAAGATGAGGAGAAGGAGGTACAAAGGGCATGGCATTTAAGCAATCACTTACTGGTCTCCCCCACAACTTTCTACTAGACCTGTGTTTATCAGGATGAAGACAGTGACTACTTCTGAGATTCCTGCAGGGTATGGAAGAGTAGAATTTCTACTGCTGTTGAAATTATGAAAATATTCTGCACATGTCAATTATGGTAATATTCAGATCCAAAGACTAGCTTTCAGAATTTTATCTTTAAACTTCTCATGTAATGGCTGGATTACTTTCATCAAATAGAAGAGGCTGGGAGGGTGTGGGATTTTTAGTTGCATTGTATCCACACATCAGTGAGAAACTGACAGAACTTGCCTAAATGTAGATGGTGAGTGATTTATTAGGTAACCAGTGCCTGTTATCCAGAGGTACATGTCTAGTTGACCTCAGTGGAAGCAAGCGCTGGGTAACTGCAGCAAGAGGACACAGAAAGAGATAGGCAGGAGGAAGTTATCCTTAGAGACAAAATGGGGAGGGATCTGGCAGGAACAGAGCAGTGCCCACTGTTCTAGGGTAGGATAGAAATACTAGGCCTCTTAACCAGAACTAAGGTAAAAGCCTAGATACTCAAATGTACCATAAGATTTGCTTTAGGATATTGGAAGAAACTAAGTGTTATTAGATAACTTCCACATAAACTTAACCACTTGAGCACAAACTTAATAAGTTTCCACAAAAAACTGAAAGGAGGGCCAGTAGCTGAGACAGAAAAGCTGTTTTCTAGAGTAAATCATTCCTCAAACACAATAATAAAGAACAGCTATATCAAAAGCAAAAGTTGCTACCAAAGGACATGCCTGCCATTTGTTTTATGTATGTAGATTAAATTCTTTCCAGCATACTACCATATATGTTGACATTATCCCTCAGAAATCTTTCACTCCTGAAAGTATACATTAGTAAGAAAAACTGAGTCAGTGATTTGTATGTATATAAATCAGGTTTTTCTTTCCTTTGGAGACAATTTTGGTCTGAAAGCCTGGAAAAAATAAATAAAAAATAAATGAAAATAAAAAGGGAAAGGAGAAAAGTTAGAAAACATAGCCCAAATGACAGTAAATGTTAATGGTCTGATCACACACATGAAAATTGTCCTTCAAACTGAAGTGTATATTAAATAGTAATGGATAGATATACTTCTCTGTGGGATCTGATTTGTCTAGCAAATCCTTACTGACATATACTCTCATTTACTACTATATAGCCTTTTGAAAATGCCATTCCAGCAGAGCATAAAAAAGGTTATTTAGATTAAGTATAGTTACAAGATAAGCAGTATACTGAGTTCATTGGACTTCATGCGCACTCATTTAATTTCCACCGCTCCATTACTCTGAATCAAACTGTCCCTGAAAGAACAAGAGGAAGGAAAAGGGCATTAAAAAACACAAATCACAAAGTAGAGAACATTCTTCTTAAAAACGAAATGGTCTCCATGTGTTACCATTTAATACCATGGAAATACTTTCTTGACTTTTATAGCATGCAAAGAAATTGCACCAATCTATTAAAGAATGCAATAAAAAAAGTCTTTGAGGTGGGTTAACATTTTCCAGGTCTTTATCATTCTAGATGAGCTTGGAACTTCAAAACACTGTAAAATATTATAAATGGCATCCATTTGCATCTGTGTGCAGCTTATGGCATAATGAATGCATGACCACTTAACCATTTATTGAATACAGGAAGAAATACGATGAGACCTTTGGTAACATGTTTTAAAATAAGGCCCAAAGCCAAACTTTAAAGAAAGACAGAGTGCCAAAACAGTTTATCTTCTCCTTTTTCCCTTTTAACTTTAGTGCCACTAAGTGCCAGGATGAGGCTCTTTGGACTTCATTTGAAATTCAAGTAATTAATAAAACCAGAGAAAATAATTTTTAGAGGGATAAGGTATTTTGATAATGTATAAACAAGAAAGGCCTGAAGTTTAGAGGACAGAAAATGACAGTGCTAATAATAAAAGTTATACTGGGTGATTTAAGTAATTGTTAAGACCTTTCACATGTTCCGTTTGCATTTGACAGTGGCTGAACTTTATTAGCCTTTAATGGCCTTCATTAAATTATATTTGGTATCTAAGAGGCTATGCATTGAATGGGGATCATGAGGACGATCTCCTTTATCAGAACATATTCCTCAACTAAGGAGGTATGACCCTCAGCATCTTGTTTTAGCAGATAATGTGCTTTCTGTCTTATTTCAGACAGTGGAGAAATGGCAATTTTTATAGATTTTCTCTCAGTGGACTCCTTCCCAGTAACATTTAAACCATTCTCTATCTTTAAAAAATTCCCTCATTGGCTCTTCATCTTCCTACAGTTATTTTACTGCCCTAGTTGCTATTGTTCTTTGTATCAACCTCCTCACAAGTAGAAAAGTATTGTCCTCACCTTCTTACCTCTAACTCTCTCCCCAACCCACTATAATTTGGTTCTTCACTGTTCCCTCCTCAACTCACATCAAGGTCACTAGTAACGGCCATGTAGATAAAGTAAATTTAAACTTTCAGTCATTATCTAATGCATCTTTCTGTAATGAGTCCTTATTAGATCACTATTTTTGTAAGACAAAACAAAAACAAAACAATCCCCCTCCCCGTTATTTTTGCTCATTGTTCATAAATATGTAGGCTTCCCTAGGTTCTTTCCTAAACCTGATTCTCTCGTGAATCCATGACTTCTTCCTAGGAAACTCATTCCCTTTCTAGCTTCAGTTAATGACACCACAACGTGTACCTAGAGCCAGACTATAGATTCACGAGAACAAGACCCTTGGCTGTGTCTACATAACACCAAGCAGTTTCTGGCACATAGTAGGCTGTCAGTAAATATCTCTTTCCTGACTAGCTGATGTATCTTCCTTTGTTCACTAAGCCTGTATAGTAAACTGCTTAGAGGACATTTTCAACTGGAGGTCTCTCTGTTACCTGGAACTCAGAATTTCCTAAAATAAATCCATCATTTCCACAACTCCCACCCCCTTGTTCCTTTCTCTGGTTTGAGAGACAGAACCTGCTCCTTCAGCATGCTTCCTGATTTACATCATGGTGCCGTGAGCCGTTAAGGTCCCAGAGGAGTGCCCTGTGAGTCCTTAACTTCCACAATGCCCTGTTTTTCTAATCCTCCCCTTCTATCCATTCTCATCACCCCCATCTCAAGTATCGAGAAGCAATTAGGTATAGACTTCAACTCCTTCAGCAGCCTGCCAGCTCCTTTCCCATTCTTTAGTCTTAATACAAGTTTTTGGTTTTTTTTTAAACTGGGTAAATTTTTTATTTTTTTACCTAGTAAATTTTAAGAAAGAGTGTTGTTTAGTCACCCAGTTGTATCTGACTCTTTTATGACCCCATGGATGAATTGAGACAGTAGCATTGACATAAATACACTGCCATGTGTAAAATAGATAGCTAGCAAGGAGCAGCCATTTAGCATAGCGAGTGCTCTTTGATGACTGAGAGGCTGAGTTGGGGGTGGGAGGGAGGGAGGCTCAAGGGGGATACATGCATTCTTACAGCTGATTCATGTTGTACAGTAGAAGCCAAGACAACATTGCAAAGCAATTATCCTCCAATTAAAAATAAATTTTAAAAAAGAAACAATTAAAATACATCATCCATCTCTGGATTCTGTCATCATGTTAAATCCTTACTGTGGTCAACACATGACTCCTCTGATAGCCTAGTTGTTTATTATGTAGGTATGTCACTGATCACCTATTTCATTCTTGTGCCTTTTCTTTTACTATCCAAAGGTATTCCCAGTTTAACATAGATTCCCTACAGAGGACTATGATAAACCCAAATAAATCATTCTTTAGTTTTAAGTACTGTAGGACTTAGAGGGAGAAAGCTGTAATTTTTTCAATGGGCCTTTCCTTGGAAGATTTCAACACAACAGGAAAAAAAATCTCTTTTGCCTACATATGGTTTTACTGAGAATTTTTATTAGTCTAAGAGTGTGGGAGCATAGGTAGAAAGCATCTGTTCTTTTAAACTGGTTACACCCTTCTAGAGTTGCTGGTTCATTGTAACACAGTGAAGATTGGGACAAAATTTCCCATGTGTAAGCATGTAAAATACTTCTAATTTAAAGACCAAGATATTTTAATATAATAAATATAAGTGAGACATGAGCCACTCTATGTCCCCTAATTCCTTGACTTGCTTGAGTAAATTGAACATTTAAGCTTTGTATAAAATTGTCTTCAATGCCTCTGTCTCCTAAGGTAAAGGTCCACCTTACCTCCCAATATCTCCAGGGATTTTTGATGGAGGCTTAAATTTTCCCTGGACTTCTTTGGTGCTAACAAACCTATCCCACCAAACCAATCTCCAGGGTGTGTGTCACCGAATGCATAAGCTGGTCTATTTCCACAGTGGATCACCCTCTGCACACTGCCCAACCACTCTTAAAAGACCCGACTCTGTGAGGAAGTGTTTGTATGAAAGTTGTAGAACAGTGGAGAGCTGAGGAAACCTAACGGTAATGTTCTGAGTTAGTCTCGGGGCTTCTCCTAAGGCAGTTTGTGTGTTAGTCACTCACTTAATGTCCGGCTCTTTGCGACCCCACCTGGTTTCTCCGACCATGGGATTTTCCAGACAAGAATACTGGAGTGGGTTGCCGTTTCCTTCTTCAGGGGATCTTCCTGACCCAGGGATGAAACCTTGGTCTCCCACATTGCAGGCAGACTCTTTACTGTCTGAGTGACCAAGAAATCCCAGAACAGTGGAGAAGGGTTGCTGTCTGATAAAGAATCCGTAACATTTTTGAGCGAGCTTGGTAATCATTGATTAGGCAGTAATTTATCCTAATACAGCGTAACGTGGCTATTTGTATAACCATAGAAATATGATGTGAGTTTATAATCTGATAATCTACTGCCTTTCTTGTTTCTCTCAGAATACAACATCTGGAATTCCCTAGATATTAAGACTAAAAGTTGAGATGAAGTTACTATTATAGTGGAAGTGGAAAGATTAACAATAATGTTGACTAAACAGCATTTACAAATATATGAAGTGTTTGAGGGACATTATTGGGTATGGGTACAATTCTGGAATAGAAAAATCTTACTGTTAAGGATAGCCATGTGTGGTGTATATTGTACTTTATAGGCTTCCCTGGTGGCTCAGGTGGTAAAGAATCCACCTGCAATGTGGGAGACCCAGGTTCAATCCCTGGGTTGGGAAAATCCCCTGGAGAAGGGAATTTTTTTTCCCCTTCTCCCAGCAGCATTATTTTCTTAATGGATATTCATTACTCTTCACTTAATTTGGAGACTTAAAATTTTGCAAATAGTGGAATTAGTGACTAGTTGAGACTTGGAACAGTTGTATTGCATTTTTAATACAATGCTAGAAAGGTGAACTTACTGTGAAGTACCTTGAGTTTTGAGGAGGGCATATGGCAACCCACTCCAGTATTCTTGCCTGGATAATCCCATGGACAGAAGAAACTTGTGGGCTACAGTCCACAGGATAATAAACAGTAGGACGTGACTTAAGTGACTTAGCATGCATGCATGCACCTTGAGTTTTATGTGAACATTTAAAATGTAGAAAATAGCTAAAATAACATCATATACACCTGTTTACTCTTCATCCTGCCATTTTTTGTTTCAAAATTTTTATGCAATTATTATTAAGAGTAAAGTTGAATTTCACTTCTTTCTGCAGTCCCATTAGCCTCTCTCGCTCTCTAAAGGGAACTATTACATTTTTAATTAATCCTTGACTACAAGTGTCTTTATGTACTGTATGTCTTGGATATATTTCATAAAATACTTGCAAATATATGTTTAATATTCTACTCTTCTCACTCAGTATATTTCTGAGATTTGCCAATGTGTTTTAGAGCTTTAAATTAATCTATCATATGGATTAATTATGGTTTATTTTTCCTAATTGTTTGCTTCAAAGATTGCTACGGTGAACATCCTTGTATACACTATCTAGTACACTTGTGCAACTATTTATTTCTCCAGGGTCCATATATAGGCATGGGATTCCCAGGTGATAAGGCATTCACCAGATATTACCATATTGTTCTCCAAGGTGGATTTTAACAATTTACAATTTCACAAGAAAAAAAAAAATGACTGTTCCTGTTTTCCTGTGCTCACTTCACTAACACTTGATATGTTTAGACTTTGAATTGTCCTCACTTCCTTGTTTTCTTTGATTTTCATTTTAGATTTACTCTTAAATCACAGAGTAAATAGTTTGTTCTACAGTGGAGATATTTGCCTTTGGTCTTGGTTTTGGATAAATGTTGATTTCAGCCAAATGTTTATATAGTGTATCTTTTAATATAGAATTAAATTTAAATCTTAACATGTAAATATATATATTGAAAATAAATAGCAATTGAGAATTTGAATGATGTTATCAATTCTATTTACTGAGAATTGAAATAACAATCATTTGTGATATGATATTTATTTATTCACTCTTTTTTTTTTTTTAACTCCTTGGTTTCTCTTTTAAACTCAGTGCCACTCATATCCCATGACGATCATCAATAAAATAGTCAGAACCTTTCATCAGGAGATAGAACACAAATTGCACTGCAATTCTCCATTCCTTTTTCTACAGTTACCTAAAGATCACTTTGAATTTAGTGTGTTTAACAAGGGCTTTTTAAAAAGAAATGTGCTTTTCTTTAATTAGCTCTTAAAAATGTTAGTGATGGCCACTTAACATAAAAGAGTGTTTAACTTTTTGTGTCAATTAAGTGTCATTTTCTGATGAGAATTTCTAATGGCATTATTCTAGGAGAAGTGTCTATCAATTACCATTCCACTTTTCCTACATCCTGATCTATTAAGACAGGGGGACAGAGAGAAATAAGTAGCATCTCACTTGCTTTCTATGACCTCATAATTATTGTGACTAGAAAACATTTTATTCAAAATCCTCTAGATGGTATTGAACCTTGGTTTTTTTTTAAATAAATTCCCAATGCTGTTGCACATTATATTAAAAAGCACTTTGCTTTGACTTATCTATCACTAATGGAACTCAGGAATTGATAGAAGGGTGGTTTTAAAATTTTTCTATATTCAAAAAAAAAGCTGTCAACTCTTTAAACCTACAGCCTTTGAGAAATGTGCAAAATCTTTTCTGAGCGGTATAAAAATAATAATAATAATAATGACAGTAATAATAGAAACCCTGAGATTTTTTAAGTGGTCTTTCCATGGTGGGCACTGAAATTATCACATGCATTCATTACAACTCTTAGGAAGTAGAGAATATTGCCATCTCCTCACCACCACTGTGGCAACTGCTTCTTTGTACAAGTTGGTATAATTGTTCAAATCTGTCAATTTATTAAAAGCTAAAATGTTTTGAGTCTATTACATACCATATAGATAAGTTCAGTCTCCTAGTTCTAGAAATTGAGGAGGCTAAGTTGCAGAGGCTGGCAATGGTTTGAGAAAAAGTCCTGCACAAAGTTAACAAAGGGCCTAACGCTCTGACGTTCCTGACAACGTTGTGCGGACCATGCTTATTGGTTGCAGTATTTTCTGTAATTCCACTTTTTCTTTATTGGCTTAATGGAATCTTATCATAAAGTTGACTTAGATGCTAGTTTTATTTGCATAGTATTACTCCTTCCATTCTTCTTTTTTTTTCATTTATTTTTATTAGTTGGAGGCTAATTACTTTACAATATTGTAGTGGTTTTTGTCATACATTGACATGAACCAGCCATGGATTTACATGTATTCCCCATCCCGATCCCCCTCCCACCTCCCTCTCCACCCGATTCCTTCCGTTCTTCTTGTCATAGCACTCCTCCTACTCTGGAGGCTGTCTCTTCTCTCAGTGGGGCTCTTGTCTGTGAGGTCACTAATCACGGTTTTCCAGCTCTGTCAACATTGGACATGTGACTTGCACCTGAGCAATAAAAGTTCCATTACTCTGGTTATAGTAATTAGCTCAGCATTTGTACACTAAACCAAATACAGACAGATACCAAAGGTTTTGTAAAAAGGAACTGGGAACTATAGTTGTTTGTTTTTTTTTCTTTTTTAAATTCAACAGAGTTGGTATAAGTTTGAACCTGTTTTTGGTCATTTTCTTCAAGAGGAGAGAATAAGATCAACACACAAAGTTAAATAGCAGAAAAGGAGGAGAAGCTAAACAGATTAAAAAACAACAACAACACACACACACACACACAGAGATCCAATAATCCCTAAGATAATTCTATCCCACAGATTTATTGAGAATGATGAAATGCCTTTTTAAGCTTTGTCAGTAAAATATTTGGATATAAGCTTTAACTTGAAAAAGACATAGATTATGCTCTTTGTTTAGCTTTGAACACTTTCTATCACTTTGCTTCTAAAGGTCCTTTAGGAGGAAAGGGTAGTGGCAATGTTATGTTTATTTTTAGTATGTTTATACATATTTAATTTGGTAAATTTAAAAAAATAATGCTAAAAATTTAGTTTTCTATAGTGTACTTTGCTTAATATTAAAACCAGTTTCTATGAACGAGTATAGAATTGAATTATTATCATATTAATGTAAGACACAGTTGTTAAGTATAATAAACACATTAATGAAATTTTTTCAAGTAACATGATATATATACACATATATGTGTGTATATATATATATATATATATATATGTGCATGTGTGTGTGTGTGTGCACATGCGCGCACACATGGTAAGTTGCTTCATTTGTGTTTGACTCTTTGTGGATTCTGTTTCCTCTGTCCATGGGATTCTTCAGGCAAGAATGCTGGAGTGGGTTGCCATGGCCTCCTCCCAGGGATCTTCCCAACCCAGGAACTGAACCTGCATCTCTTATATGTCTCTTGCTTTGGCAAGAAGGTTCTTTACCACTAGCACCACCTGGGAAGCCATACATATATATATGTATATGTTATACACACACACATACTTCATAAATATAATTTTAATTTTTTAAAGCCTTCTTATATTTCTAGAAATACATATTAGCCAAGTACAAGAATACTTAAAGAGAAGAAATGCTTTCTTAAGATATAATGAAGATTCATGGTACTTTTATGTAGATTTAATGATGAATACCATTTGAATATTGTCATCAAAATTAAAGAAATGATAAAAGTATTTTTATAAAATGGATCTTTTACAAATGCAAGGTGGTTCAAAATTTACACCAAGAAAGATACATATAAGAAAATTTAGTGTAATAATTATATAAGACAAATAGTTGTTCCATAATCTGATACTACCAAAGAATGAACCTTTATGAACCTTGCTTTCCATAATTGCTGGTTCATATATCAATATCAAAGAATATCAGTATCAAAGAAGTGTTACATTAAAAGTATTAACAGGTAGCACAATAATTTACATTTATTGAGAATTTAGCATCTATGTTAGGTCTTCTATATGCTTTATATTATTATTTAAAATCCCTGTAATTTAATATGGATACATATCTCTGTTTTTCCATTAGTAGATGAGTTTATAGAGCTTCCCAGGTGGCACTAATGGTACAGATCCTCCCTGTCAATGCAGAAGATGAAAGAGACACAGGTTCAAACCCTGAGTCAGGATGATCCCCTGGAGGAGGGCATGGCAACCCACTCTAGTATTCCTGCCTTGAGAATCCCAGGGACAGAGGGGCCTGGTGTGTTACGGTCCATGGGATCACAGAGAGTTGGACATTCTGAGCAACTTAGCATTCATGCATGCAGATGTATTTATAGAGGATATGTAACTTGCACCAAGGTCTCTCTAATGATCATATTCCTAATTCCTGAACAACATTGTAACCCAGACATTTATTGTTGATAGATCCTAGTTTTAGTCACAACTTCTTGTCAGATTTGAGGGGGAAAGTGGCAGCTATTTTTTATCTAAGCACTTAACCTAATTTAAAAATTCGTTCTCTAGTAGTTGTATAGGTATAAATGCATGTGCATGTGTAATGGTGAATACATATCCTTAATATACATGCTTAACATTTTAAAAATGCATATCAAAGAGTTCATCTCTTATATAAGGAATAAAAATTGTGACACTGGCCATTATAAGGTGTTAAAAAATTCATGGCAACTTTTGAAAAAGGTGGAATGTTATTAACCTTGGTGTCTTGACCAAATTACAGTTTGGGTAATTACATTTGTCTTCCCTAATCTCCCTTTCAATTTTCAGTTGGGTAGTGTATTCTTAATGGATTTCATTACCAAGTTTCCCTTAGGAAAAAAAAAAAATAGGACTTATATTTTCTAAGACTTGGTTCACGCCAAATTTATGTTCTCTAACTTCACTTAAGCTGTCACTGAAACTCTTCAAATGTGTGTGTATGTCTTCAATTCATTCCTCGTTCTTTTTTGTTTTTTGCTTCCTCATTTTGACTCTTCTAAACCATTTCTATTCTCCTCAAGATCCAAATACACATTTCAGCTGAGCAATTATTTCTGAAAGCCAGGTATGCAACCACTCTCCTATTTGCTGAAGTGCCAAGATCAATTGGGTGTTGTTTGCTAGTTTCCATATCAGAAAATATTGCTTTTTTTCCCCTTTTACAGATGAATTTACCTCTTACTTCACAGAAAAAAAAGAAAAGTTAGTAATCCAGAGTGTACTTCTATCAGCTGTCCCTTCTCTGTAAAAATATATTCCTATAACCACATCCTTGACTTTTCAAAACTCTACCATATTATTCTTCCATTTCTTATTTCTTCCTTTCTGTCTGTATTAAATAAAAGTATGTGCCTTCTTCCCTAACACAGCTGCCTTCACCTGTTCTCTTGATCCCTACCTTCCTTATCATCCCGTTTCATCTTGATTTCTCTAGCCCTTAAGGAATCACATATTCTTTTTTATTCTTTTTATCACCATGTCCTTACTTCTCATTTTTTAGTCAATTCCACACAATATGATTTCTTTCTTACTATTCTGTTGCAATTCTTCTTCAAAGAAAACCAGTAACTTTCAGATTGCAAAATCAATACCCTTTTCTTAGCACTCAAAATTTGTGTTTCTCTGTGGGCTTTATTGTTTCTGACTGCTCCTTATTCATAAGCGCTATGTTTTTTCAACTTGTCATACATTGTTTTTCTTCTCCTGCCTTTATGAATTCTTTAATAGTCATGATTATTTCTCTTGATTTTTCAAATTTTAGTGTAAGGCCTTACTAGCATTGTGTCTTTGGCTTCTTTCTGTAATCTTTTTGTTAGTTTAATTAACTAGTTGACTGAAGGAAAAGTAAGACAAATGCATCTTTTATATACTATGTGCTAGCCACTAGAACAAATACATAAATAATTTCATGTATTCAGGAAATCAAAACCAGAGATAATATTAGCACTTTAAAGAAAAAAACTGAGACTAAATATGACCTAAATATATTTTAAAAGTACCTCTTATATACCTGGTTTTGTATTTTATTACTTAATTCAAACCATTCCATAATCTCAGACTTAGATATTTTCTTTAGTGGTTAATTGCAGTATTCCAGACAAAAAAATTGTGAGTAAGTTATCTAATGTTTCATAAATAATTTTTTAGTAGGTTCAGGATACAAATTCAGGTCTATTCAATTACAAAGTTTATCTTTAGTCCGCTACAGCTTCTTACTTCAAAATGGAACACTCTGTCATGTTTATACCTTCATTTATGAACTTTCTCTGGAATAGCCATCTCATGGCCCTGAATATGCATTAGTCATATTTATATGGGTATCTGATTTTCATTATATATTCCACCCATGTAAGTAGCTTAATTTTAATGTTTTCTAAAAGCTCATTTTTCAATATGGTATCATTGACTTTCTATTTCTCTCAAGAAAGGCTTGATTTTTAAAAAAAATTATTCAGGTATAGTTGATTTATTCTGATGTACAGCAAAGTGACAGTTACACCAACACACATGCATATATATATATGCATGTATGTGTGTGTGTGTGTAGAGAGCGAGAGAGAGAGTGAGAGAGAGAGACATCATACTGAAAAAAAGAGGATTACCCACCAACAAACAAAATCTATCAAAAATGGTTTTTTTTAGTATGTATGTGTGAGAGTGAGGACTACTAAGAAGAAAAGCGCGAAAATTGATGCTTTGAACTGTGGTGTTGGAGACTCTTTGAGAGTCCCTTGGACAGCAAGGAGATCCAACCAGTCAATCCTAAAGGAAATCAGTCCTGAATATTCATTGGAAGGACTGATGCTGAAGCTGAAACTCCAATACTTTGGCCACCTGATGAGAAGAACTGACCCCTTAGAAAAGACCCTGATGCTGAGAAAGATTGCAGGCAAGAGGAGAAGGGGACAACAGAGGATGAGATGGCTGGATGGCATCACCAACTTGGTGGAGATGAGTTTGAGCAAGCTCCAGGAGTTGGTGATGGACAGGGAAGCTTGGCATACTGCAGTCCATGGGGTAGCAAAGAGTCAGACACGACTGAGCAACTGAACTGAACTGACCTTATCAGTTGGTCCTACCAGCTGTTGGCCAGCAGCTACCACACATGGTAGGGCATGCCAACCAACTAGATGGGGGTCAACCAAGCCTACCAACCCACTCACACAATCCACCATAGTAAAGGACCCACATAGCCCTCACGGAGGTAACCCTAGAGCATATAGCTTTGGTGACCAGAGGGCAATGTGCTACTGGTAAACATAGAACATCTCCTACAAAAGGCCACTTCTTTAAGGTTGAGAAATGTAACCAACCAATAAGAATAAAAACAGCCACCTAGGCAACATAGGTGAGGCAACATAGGAACCAGTTCCAGATGAAGGAACAAGAAAGAACTATAGAAGAAGAATTAAATGAAGTGAAGACGGATAATCTACCCAAGAAATTGTTCAGGGTAGTGATCATAAAAAGGATCAAAGAACTTAGGAGATAATGCGTGCACAGAGTGAGAAGTTAATAGTTTTTAGCAATGAGTTAGAGAATAAAAGAACAACCAAACAGAGATGAAGAATATAGTAAATGAAATTAAAAATAAAGGAAAATAACAGTAGACTAAATAATGCAGAGAAACAGATCAGTGAGCTGGAAGACATAATAGTGGAAATCACTATTTGTGAACAGAAAAGAAGAATAAAGAGTGCGGAAAATTGAGAACAGTTTGAGACCTCTGAGAAAACATCAAGCACACTAATAGAGATCCCAGAAGTAGAAGAGAGAGAGAAAGGGACTGAGAACAGATTTGAAGGCATAATAGATGAAAAATTCTCTAACCTGGGAAAGGAAACAGACATCCAAGTACAGAGGGCACAGAGAATCAAAATAGGATTAACCAAAGGAAGACCACACCAAAACAAATTGTGATTAAAATGGCAAGAATTAAAGAAAGAATATTAAAAGCAGCAAGGGAAAAGTAGCAAGTAACATACAAGGGAATGCCCATAATACAACTGAGTTTCCAGCAGAATATCGGCAGGGCAGAAAGGAGTGACATTTTTAAAGTGATGAAAGGGAAAACCCTACAACCAAGAATACTTTACCCAGCAAGGCTCTTGCTAAGATTTGATGGATAGAACAAAAGATTTACAGACAGGCAGAAGCTGGAAGAGTTCAGTGTCACTAAATCAGCTCTACAAGAAATGCTAAAGCAGCTTCTCAAAATGAAAAACAAAAGCTACAACTAGGAATATACCATAAATATAGTAAATCACCCACGTCAAAATACAGTAGGAAGGTTAAAAGACAAAGTAGTAAAATCATCTGCTTCCACAGTCAGAAGTTAAGGGATACATAACAATAAGATGTGAAATATTATATCAAAAACAGTATCATTCGCAGAAGAGAGTAGCAATGCAGAGTTGTTAAAAAGCATTTGAAATAAGAGATAAGCAACTTAAAACAATCATTTTGTTGTTTGCTATAAAAAAACAAAATATATATATTTTGCTATAAAAAAACCTCAAGGTAACCAAAAACGAAAAAACTATAATAGATTCACACACAAGAAAATAAAAGGAATTCAAACATAACAGTAAAGACAGTCATTAAAACAAAAGAGAAGAGAATGAAAGAAGAAGGGAACCACAAAGACCAACAAAACAACCCCAAAACAACAAAATGGCAATAAGATCATATAAATCAGTACTTATATTAAATGTAAATGGATTATATGCTCCAATCAGAAGACAGAGTTCACCATCTATTAATAATAAAATTATTCAGAAAGTTGTCTAGAGGGAACATACCTCAACATAATAAAAACTGTATATGGTAAAAGTGAAGTGAAAGTGAAAGTCACTCAGTCGTGGCTGACTCTTTGAGACCCCATGGACTATACAGAATACTGGAGTGGGTAAACTTTCCCTTCTCCAGGGGATCTTCCAAACCCAGGGATCGAACCTAGGTCTACTGCATTGCAAGCAGGTTCTTTATTATCTAAGCCACCAGGAAAGCCCTTGTGGGAAGCCGGGGTTCAGTCCCTGGGTAGGGAGGATCCCCTGGAGATGGGAATGGCTACGCCCTTCAGTACTCTTACCTGGAGAGTTCCATGGACAGAGGAGACTGATGGTTGATAGTCCATGGAGTCGCAAAGCGTCAGACATGACTGAGCCACTAATACTTTCACACACGTGACAAGCCCACAGTATACTCAGTTGTGAAAAACTTAGAGCATTTTCTTTACTTTTAGGAGCAAGACAGTGTCCTCTTTCACTGCTTTTTTTCTACATAGTATTGGAAGTCCTAACCACAGTAATTAAACAAGAAAGAGAAAAAAAGAGGGGTACTCCAAACTGGAAAGAAAGAAGTGAAACTGTCACTGCTTGAAGGTGACAGGATACTAAATGTAGAAAATCCTAAAAAAGTCAGTAGAAAACTGCTAGATCTCATCAATGAATTCAGAAAAGGCTCAGGATAAAAAGTTGATATATAGAAACCTATTATTTTTCTATACACTAACTATCATCAGAAAGAAAAATGAATAAAATCTCATTTTTAATCACATGAAAAAGAATAAAATGCCTAGGAATAAACCTACCTAAGGAGATAAAAGACATGTACCCCAAAACTATAATATATTGATGAAAGAAATTGAAGATGACGCAAACAGATGAGCAGATATACCATGTTCATGGACTGGAATAGTTAATGTTGTTAAAATGACCGTACTACCCAAGACAGTATACAGGTTCAGTGCAATCCCTATGAAAATACCAAGGGCATTTTTTCACAGAACTGGAACAAATATCTCTAAAATTTGTATGCAACCACAAAAGTCCCAGGGGCTTCCCTGGTGGCTCAGATAGTAAAGAGTCTGCCTGAAATGCAGGAGATCTGAGTTCAATCCCTGGGTTGGGAAGATCTCCTGAAGAAAGAAATGGCAACAAAAGACCCTGAATAGCCAAAAATATATAATATGCATATAGTCATACCCCTATAAATATAATATATATTATATACCACATATACACATCATATATATGACATAATTATATGCAATATGTATATTATATATAATTATGTTATATAATTATATGTCATATATATAATATAATGTATATTATATATATACACACACACAATGGACTAGAACTGAGCCATGAAAAAGAATGAGATTTTTGCCATTTGCAACAACATGGATGGACCTGGAGGGTATTATGCTAAAAAAATAATACCAAGAAGACAAATGCTATATGGTATCACCTATATGTGGGATCTAAAAATAAAACAAACGTGAATGTAACAAAAAAGAAACAGACTCACACATAGAGAGTGAACTAGTTGTTACCAGTTACCAGTAGGGAGAGGGAAGTGGGGTAGCAGAAAGTTACAGGTAGGGGATAAGGAGGTACAAATGACTATGTATAAGATAAATAAACTACAAAGATATACACCACAGGGAATATAGGCAATATTTTATATAATTATAATGGAACATAGCCTTTATAATTCGTGAATTATTATACTGTGCATATGAAGCTTACATAATAATGTACACCAACTATACCTCAATAAAAATGAAAAAAAAAGTATCCAATACCCACTAGCGGTGACAAGTCTTCTCAAATTTTAATTTCCCCTTCTCTGCCCTCTCATGTGTTCTTGATGTTCAGAAACAATCATTCTCATTTCTCCATCTCTCCAAGTGCATCAGTTGGGGTTTATTTCTCCCTAGACTTTGGCAGCGGAGAATGGAGTTAATCATTTATTTGTTTATTCAGTGCGAGCTGAGCACTGACAGTGAGATGTTCCAGATGCAGCAGGAGCAAACAGAACATACTAAGATCTAAGCCCTCTTGGAGCTTCTGTTCCAGTAGGAAGGGCCGACAGTTAACAATACATGTAATGATTAACTTGTTACCAGAAACCTACTAGTCATAGAAGATGATAAATGGATAAAATAAAAGAAAGAAAACATGAGCAATAAGGAGAAGAATGCATGTTGGGATTCTATTAAGCCTCAAGGAGAGAGTTAAAATGCTTCACTTTACTCATTGGTTCAGTTTTTAAAAAATAATTAGTGATTCAGAATTATATATTGTCTCAAAATCAAAACATTATTTACTTCTGACTCATCTAAAATGGTAACATGTAATAAGCTCAAAATTACTGCAAATATCCTTAATATAATTTTTTTCTTATGGTCTGAGTAGAGAGAGGCATATCAATTTTCTATTGGAAATTTCCCACCCCCACAGAGACCAACTTCTTTATTTTACTCATTGCCGTGAGGCTAGATAATCACAAATAGAACTTGAAGAAAATTTGCATATGCATCAAAGGAAATAATGTGGGTGCCAATGTGCTTCAAGAAAAACCTATAAATAACTATAAAATGAAAATGCTTATTTCAATTTATATAAGTATCTCCATATATATGTATCTCTTTTTTTTTTTATATGTATCTCTTAAAAATTCACTTATAGTATTTTTAGTAGATGTATTATTGTCCTATGTCTACCATAAAAACTTACCATGAATTGAGTGAGTTAAAACAGCAAAATTTATTCTCTCACAATTCAGGAGGCTGTACATCTAAAATCAAGGTGTTTGTGGTGCTCTACTCCCTCTAAGGGCTCCAGGGAAGAATCCTTCCTTGCCTCTTCTAGCTTCTCATGACTGTTGGTATTCCTTGGCTTCCTTGGCTTGAGACCACATCCCTTCAGTCTCTGCCTCTGCATTCCTCTGTCTTCTTTTCTGTGTGTTGCTCATAAGAACTCTTGACATTGTATATAAGCCCTACCCTGAAGGTCCAGGAATATTTTCTCATCTCAAAATCCTTAATTTAATCACATGTAAAAAGACCCTACTTCTGAAATAGCTAACATGAATAAATTCTGGGGTTAGCACCTGAACGTATCTTTACTAAACCCAGTACAGGGGACTTGATTTTCATTTTGGTACTCACATTTTTATTTCAATTGTCTTATAGCTTAAACCATTTACCATAGTTCCTAATTATAGCCCATAAATATATGCAATGAAAATATTGTAGAAAGTAAAATACAGAGTAAAAATGCAATTTTGTAAACTACACATGCACTGCCTGAAGATACTGACTGAACGTTAATAATATATTTGGGGGGGGGCGATATTTAATTTTGATGAGAACAGAAATATAGCTTCTGTAATAGGCTTGATTTTCTTCCCTCCGGCCATGAACTTTGTTAGTTACTTAGACAACCCTGTGCTTCTGCATAAAATAAAATGTTACAGAAAATACCAATTGGAAATAAAATGTCAGAGTGATACCTTTCATACCACAAAGGATAGAAACAAAAGGAAAAGGACTGGAAAAATTTGAAGCATCGATATAAGACAAGAGAAATGAAGAAAGAAAGAATTTTAATACAATAGAAACACTTATGCAAAACAGCAGAAATAAAATGGAAACACGTCATTTAAGTTACTAGGCACAAGTGAAACAGGCATTTGAAAACTGATGAATACATAGGCTGTTATCTCAGATTTTCTGGTATATTGTGCTTCTCTCCTGAAATTCATATATCTAACCAAACTGCCTCAGGGAACGCTGGGGTTGGAAAATTCTTTTGCCTCTTTGGACGTTACAAACCTATTCACACCTCAGGGACAGTGATCTAGTAGGTACCAATGGCAAGTCAAAATGGCCATTAGTGAGAATACAGGAGACCCTCTGACAACATTTACTTACCCGCTGTTGCATTGCTCTGAGCCCATCATTTCCTTCACTCTTAAAACTTGCCTTTCAGTGCTGCGCTGAGGCCTATTTTCCTCTCTAAGGAAGCAGTAATGCATTTGATTGAGCCTCCCTTTCTCTGAGAGTGACCAGTGTAGATTTATTTGTTTCCTCTCTTCTTTCCCCTGTGTAAGGTTGCAAAACTTTTCCGCTTCAACTACAAAACTGCACTGGGATCCTTTGGTTCTCTGTGTTCTGGAACTATAAAGAAATATTTTACCTCAATTCAATAACAAATTAAAGACAGAAGAGCAAAAGCAAATTTGCTGATTTAAAAGTCATCATTTCTCCTTGTTCTTTTTTACATCTTTCAAAAGAGAAGGAAAGTTCTTTGGCAGAAATTAGGTGATCCCAAGGGGATGGTGGGCATGTTTAATGAAACCAGCGCTATTTGATCAACTGCTTTTGCATAATTGAGAGGAAAAGATTTGCTGTCACTCCAACTTTTATGATGGCTCAAAAATACCTTCATAAAAATCAACCTTTTAAAATTATATAGCCAAAGCCCTAGCATCCTACTTCATTGTCTTTATTCAATAAAGATTTTAAAGAGGAATGAAATAATCATTTTTCAGTTTTCATTCTCATCTGAAATCGTCTGCTGGTGGTAAAATCGGTCAATGTGACATGGATGAGTTCTAATGGAAATTGACATTAACTCACTGTGAGGCCACTAAATCAGAGGTAACCAATCAACTACGTTCTGCACTTTGAGTTTGATTTTCCTACTTATATGTTCCGTGTGATTGTCAGTTTTATACTTGTCAGTGAGTGCGGGGTTGGACTTGGTGGTAGTATGAGAATATGAAATGTACAGTACTCTCAGTGGCTAATGAAAGCTAGTGTAACTTGACATTATGTTGCTGGGAGAAATATTTTTCTGGCAGTTTGGAAGAAATCATGTAAGAAGATGCTATGACCTTTGGAGGAAAAACCCAATCCAAATTTAAGAGGTGTTATTTTGGGCTTGAAGTTCTTTGCTGATCTACTTTAAATATTTAGCTATCTTGTTATGTAATATGAGTATTACAGTTTTAATCTCTGCTGTGATTTAGAAAGGAATAAAGAAGTAGTGATCTGTTTACAGTACATATTAACGGAATGCATTCATTTGCATAATACCTCTTTAGGGATGAATTACATTATACAGAGATTTCTATATGTAGAACTGCAGGAATATTTTAGGCTTCAGTGACACTGAGGTCTTAACTTAAAGTCTATTAGATTAGCACAACAACATTTCCTGATTAAAAATTCCCATTACTGATGAGATGACTTCTGAGAAGCACTTTTCACCTTATGGTGCCAGAAACAGGGTAGAATACATTTTCTTGTTTGAAAGTGAATTTCATATAGAAAGGCATGCCGTTGCTTTTAAAGATATGAAAGGAATCGCTCTTTGATGCTGGAGGAATTTAAATGATCTGGAGAAAAAAATCTACCACACAACCCCATACCTTAAAAAATATTTAAATTCCAAATTTCTAATAAAAATTCTAAGGGCAGCAATGTGAAAATATTGATTCCATGGAGATTTCAATTTTGACACATTCATTAAAAAAATGAAATCTTGATACTTGTTCTTGATTGCAAAGTACTCATCTTTCTTTTAATTGGTTAGTTATTTGTGGTAGATTAAATCTTGGTTTCTCAGTGTTTCCTTTCCTTCCCTGTGAGAAACACCCTTCTCCACAATCAGGCTTGATCATGTGGTTTTTATTACTCTTCTTTATGAGAAGATTTTTCTTCTCCACACATTGACAGCAACCTTATCCTGTAACTTGGTTTAGCCAATGAGCTGTGAGTAAGGAGAGAAAAATGTTTAAGATCCACCAGTGGTCTGTCGTCTCTTTTAGCATGCTATGGAAATGGCAGTATCTCTCCTATATGTTCCTTCAACCCAGATATGAAACAGATTTCCACTTGATATACAATGTAAAATACAGTAACCTCTGTTTATTCACATGAGAGACCTTTGTTGTGGAAACCACTAGCATTGTGTGTGTGTGTGTGTGTGTGTGTATCCTGTGTTGCTGTTGTAGCCATTGATGTTACTGTAATGATAAACTAGGGAAAGTTAAATGGCACAGCATTTTAGAATTCAAAATAATTATTGCAAATATTGGAGAGCAGGAAGATAAAGTTTAATCACAAAAAATAAAATAACAATGCTGCAATATCAATGACTGTTTCTTTTTTTCTTTGAAGGTTATATAATATTTCACATATAATAGGGCCGATTACATCAATTTTTACCTCTTACATGGATTAAACCAAATTATTCCACAATTTAGATTTTCGTGTACATCACATGAAGAAGATGAATGCCTCAATTGTCACCCCTTCTCCCTCCTCCCCTTCCTCCTGCTGCTTCTCCTTCTCATTCATTCTTTAACAAACCCTTTAAAAGCACTTCTAGCAATCAAACTTTTACATGCTCTTACCCTATGAAAATAATATAATTGGATTGCTTTTTCTCCTCTTCTATGTCTATTATGGAAGTTCTTTGCTCCCACTTTTCTCAACTCACTAAAGCCAAATGTTTTGGAATAGGAAGGCAAGAAATTGTCTGGCAGGTGAATGGAAGTACCAGAGAGAGTAATTCCTTGGGCTCTAGAATTCTAGTGTGAAAATGTACCCAAGAAGGCACAAGCTGTCTATGTTTTGGGCTTTTTGTATAGATACCCTGCGTAAGTAGAGAACTCCATTAGTTTGGAAGGTGTATGAATAGAAAGAAACATTCACCTTGATTTTTATTTTATTTATTTTTTTTATTGTCCAGCCTTAAAGATATTTAGTTGAAGTCTTCTTAGGACTTCCCTGGTGGCCCAGATGGTAAAGCATCTGTCTACAATGTGGGAGACCTGGGTTTGTTCTCTGGGTCGGGAAGATTCCCTGGAGAAGGAAATGGCAACCCACTCCAGTACTCTTGCCTAGAAAATCCCATGGATGAAGGAGCCTGGTGTCCAAGGGGTCGCAAAGAGTCAGACACGACTGAGCAACTTCACTCACTTAAGTCTATGTGAAGTCTTCACTCACGTCACTCACTTAAGAGTAGTCTATGAATGAGGCAAACATTTTAATAAAATATAGCTAAAATTACTGTTCAACTGATGCAGTTAAATATAAATGTCATCATCTGGAGTAAGAATTTCGCTGAACCCAAGTTCATATCCATGACAAACAATGAAGCCAAACGAACCAAAATGAAATTTGGAGCAGCGTGCGCGTGCTAAGTCATCTCAGTTGTGTCTGACTCTTTAGGACCCTGTGGACTGTAAGCCCACCAGGCTCCTCTTTCCACGGGAGACTCCAGGCAAGAACACCGGAGTGGGTGGAGAAGGGTTTGTTGTGAGGGCCAAGCAAGGAGAACAAGGCAGCTCATGCTCAAAAGGCTGGAGCTCCCCTGTGGGTTTTGGGGAAGCATTTTTAAAGGCCAGATGAGTGAGGGGAGTTGTAGGATGTGCTCAGCTCCTGCGCAATTCTTTAATTGGTTGATGGTATGGTAGCAAGGGTTAGCATTATTGATCCTCAGGCTCCAGTCAGTTTGTGGGCTACTGTGCTCATGGTCAGGTAATTCAAGAAGATGCTTCAGATCCTGTTATATATATACACTTCAGAGAGGAACTGAAGATTCTGTGGCTGCCATATGGCTGATTAACTGTTTAAATTGTTACCAGTTCTCTTGGCCTAGCTGATACTTTTGTCACTACAGGCTCACATCTTTTCAATTGTTGGTTCTTGAGTCAGACTTTCATGACTCAGGGGAAGCCTGGGAAGACTACAGTTTTTCCACAAACAAGAGGCAGGCAGAGGACATGGAGGGAAGGATCTGTCCTGGGAAGACTCCATGGGGTCTTGCTTGATTACAAAATAAAAAGAAAAATTCTTGGTAGAAAATTGAAGCAATGATTATGAGAGTGAAAATAAAGCAAAAATCATAAGAAGTTGTAACAAGGTATTGTTTGTATTATATTTCTAGTATGAATATAAGATTGTTTTCTTACATCTATCACTAACCTCAAAAAAGTACATGTGAAATTCTCTATTTGGCTAATCACATTTTTATCTTTTGCTGTTTTTTAAAATTTTGTTTCATTTATTTTTTTAATAGAAAGTATGAACTATGAGCCATGGAAACTTTCCATCTAAAATTTACTGGGAACAAAAAATGTATCTCATAAATAATAGTGCTTCCCGTGTCTATTACTTTCAATACAACCACTGCATGGCTAGGATTAATCTCTTAATCTAGCTCATTACCATCCATTAGTCAATTAGTCACACTGGATTAAGACGGGTATTTAAAATATCACCTAGGATGGTGACATTAGTGTTCAGAGCAAGCGTTTGTATTTGTCAAATGATGGAATCACCTCCCAATTTTTAATTATTTACCATACACACACACACACAGACACACAGACACACAGACACACACACACGATGTATTTGGTAATGGTTTTGACTCTTATTTACAGGATGTTCTATATTAAAGACCTGTTCATTGCATCTAAATTATGCTATTCCAAAGTGAAATAAAAATGAAGAAAGTCTGAGGAAGAATTAGAATCAGTTACATTAGACAGAATGAGGAATGAGAATTGAAAGGGAATCTAAAATCAAAGAAAGCAAGAAAGAAATGAAAAGATCATGCAAAAAGAAAGAAAAGGAGGTGATTTTAGCCTTAAATGCCTTCCTTGGTCAGGAATTTAGACTTTTCTAGCAATATGATTTATGAACAAATGGCCAAAATCTTAATAGGTAGATAATTCTGAGAACATAAAGAAAACTCAGAGAAATTCAAATTAAAAATATGTGAGTATGGAGACAGTTGAGAAAACAAAAGAAAACTGAGAAACCATTCCTCTTTCTCCCTCATTTAGATCTCCTCTTTCAAGGCATGCTCCTTGGAAAATGATATGAAACCCTAGAATGAGTCTCTGTACCTGAAACATTCAAAGTATGCTTTCCATTGTTACAGAATTCAAGGTGTGTCAGAGAGAGAAAAGTGTACTCATTTTGTGCCTTACGTAAGACAAAATTTCAGAAGACAGCATTCAGAGATATTCCTGATAAATCAAGTAAATTGAGTATACTCAACTGTGCTTTCATTTTCTGGTTTTTTTTTCTGCCTAGAAAATAAAGTCCATTTTTCCTTATCCATTTTCAGAAATAAAACATTGCAATCCTTTCCTTTCTGCTTCTGATTGTAATCTGCTGCCCCACCTACAAGTATGGGGTGTGAAAATGAGAAGTGAGGAGTATGTTGAAAAACACTAGTGACAGGACAAGGGGTGAAAGTTTTAACTGACCTGGAATAAGCAGTGATCAGTCAAAACAGGATGGGGTGCAAGTGAGTTGGTTGACCTGTTTGAGTCAACCTGTATCAGTAGAAAATCAATTCTGAAATTTTCTGAAATTTTCAGACCACTGAGTTGGAACCTGGTTTACTGAAAGACTGAGAGAGATTTATGAGTATGGTTACAATGTCATGTTCTTATATAATTTACCTTACCATTTTCTTACAATTCCTGAGTAAAAACATCTTTGTGTTTTTTTCTCATCAGCCAGTTTTCCCCATTGAAACAAAATAATAATGGGTACAAAGTAGTAGAAAGTTTCTGTCATTTATGTGTTAATATGATTTTACACCTTGACTGGATTAGATTTACCTGATGGCCCATTCACAGGATCTCAAAGACTAGAAAAACTGCAATAAGAGGAGGAGTGGGCAACTTCCCTGAGAAAAATCCAAAGACTATTATATAACTGTACTCCTGAGGTCAAAGTGTCTCTTCTCTTGGGAAGCAATACATGGTCATGGTTAAACGTATGATCTATGAAACTAAAATGCCCGCTGATTCTGCCAGTCTGCGTTGATATTGGCAAGGTTTGTGAATAGTGTGAACCTAAGTTTCCTCATCAGTAAAAAATGGGAAATGCTTTATTATTTGCTCCGTAAGGTTTTAGAGAGAATTAACTAAATAAATGGGTTCCCCTGGTGGCTCAGAGGTAAAAAGTCTCCCTGCCAATACAGGAGATGCGGGTTTGATCCTTGGGTCAGGATGATCCCTTGGAAAAGGAAATGGCAATCCACTCCAGTATTCTTGCCTGGGAAATCCCATGGACAGAGGAGCCTGGCAGACTGTAGTCCGCGGGGTCACAAAAGAGTCAGACATGACTTAGTGACTAAGCAACTAAGTTAATAGTTACAAAAGTGTCTGGTACATACTATACAAGTGAATCAGCATTGTATTAGTGGTAACAGAGGTCTAGGACCTATTTCCCCTGTTTTCTCCCAAAGTCTCTCCATTCTGGCTTTATTCTCCACTTTTAGTTGTGATGAAAATATTCTCACCTGTGGACTCTGGATCTCCTACTCCTATCACCAAGTATCCTTAGCCCTAGCTGTTCTAGCAATTAGAAGAAGGGCAGAGAACAGACATATGTTATATTTGAGTGTTTTTTAGAAGAGGGCATTCAATAGGTAGAGGAATCTTGGGAGACATTTCAGTGTTGGGACATGTGGGACAAAGCAGAAAAAATACAGGTGAACGTGGATATTGTTGGAGTACATCTGTGTGAGTGAGGGCATCTATCACAATGAAATTAAATTGCACATAGAGTGAGGAAAGTTATCAGAGCAGTGTTCATTTTAGAAAGTGTAAAACTAAAAAAAAAAATAGAAACTTACCTAGCTTTTTGGCAAATGATTTTTGTAGGCTTATTATTTCTATTTTGACTACATTATGACTCAAAGGTTCATGTCATGCTACCTTTAATGCTGTGTTGTCCAGTCATGTCCTACTCTTTGCAACCCCATGGACTGCAGCAGGCTAGGCTTTCCAGTCCTTCACTACCTCCTGGAGTTGACTCAAACTCTTGTTCATTTAGTCGATGATGCCATCCAACCATCTCATCTTCTGTCACCACCTTCTCCTCCTGCCCTCAACCTTTCCCAGCATCAGTGTCTTTTCCAATGAGTCAGCTCTTCACATCAGGTGGCCAAAGTTTTGGAGTTCCAGCTTCTGCATCAGTCCCTCCAATGAATATTCAGGGTTGATTTCCTTTAGGATTGACTGGCTGTCCAAGGGACTATCAAGAATCTTCTCCAGCACCACAGTTCAAAAATATCAATTCTTTGGCACTCAGCCTTCTTTATGGTCCAACTCACACATCCACACATGACTACTGGAAAAACCATAGCTTTGACTATATGGACCTTTGTGAGCAAAGTGGTCTCCACATTTTAATATTCTGTCTGGGGTTTCATAACTTTTCATCCAAAGAGCAAATGTCTTTTAATTTCATGCCTACAGTCACTGTGTGCAATGATTTTGGAGCCCACAAAAATAAACCCTGTGACTGTTTCCATTGTTTCCCCATCTATTTGCCATGAAGTAATGGGACTGGATGCTGTGATCTTTGGTTTTTGAATGCTGAGCTTTAAAGCAGCTTTTTCATTCTCCTTTTTCACTTTCAAGAGGCTCTTTAGTTACTCTTCACTTTCTGCCACTAGGTTGGTGTCATCTGCATATCTGAGGTTATTGATATTTCTTCTGACAATCTTGATTCTTTAATATAAGTAGGTTAATAAGACACAGGCTTTCACAAATATTTGATTTTCTATTCATAGCACATTTCATCAAATGAGACTATTTACTGGTTCATCTTTTTTTCACCAGAGTGTTGCCAATTTACATCCAAAAACCACATAACACCCAGAGTGACTTGCCTTGTTACTTCCGATAGCAACTGGTTTCCTATTTTGCCAGGGACTATAATCCAATTCATATGATACTGGAATATATTTCAAGAAAGTTATTTTTGAAGAGGGGATTCCTAGGACTTAGTAAAATTTTCTCCCTTTCTAATATGCCACTCCTTGATTTCCTTACAAGGCCACATTACTGTTTTGTTTTTTTTTTATTTTTTATTTTCCTTTTTTTGGTTTCATTTTCCTCCTTGCCTTTAATGTTAATAGTATTTTAGATGGCCTAAAACTTCCTATTCTATTAAATACGCTTTCTATGTTTTACCTAATTCAGCAATGCTCCCACTCTGAGTATGTTAATGAAATAGACCAATGTTTTCTGGAGAATCATTCCAAGATATTTGAAATGTAACAAAAAGACTTTGAGTCATTTCTATGGCAAACAGATTGTTAAAAATCCATAGTAACAGAGACTCAAATATTTAAGTCCTGACCCCTCAGGGAATTCACTAGTTTTGGAAAATCTTGAAAATAGTTTTCCTATTATTGTTAAAAATGGGTTTTAAAAAAATCAATTTATGATGAGTTCTCCAGTTAAGTCAGTTTATTTTAAAATCTTTAGTCTGTGATTAATATAATTTTAGTTTATTTAAATTTCAAGGACCACCTAATCTGTATCAATAACTAAAAATATTTGAGGTGAAAACAGAATGAGAATTTTGTTACAAAAAAGAAGGGAAGTGTAATGGAGAGGGATAGTATGGGAAAGTTTGGTGGAATAGGAAAGTCCAAAGATGCTCTCAGAAGCTTCATGCTCTTAAGCTAACTATTACTTGGAAATTAATTCAGCTTTATGGGAGAGTTTATGAACAGTAATTTGAAAGAATGTATGACACATAGCTTCTAATTGATCTGTAAAGACGTATATCTGCTATCCCTTAATTACCTCTTAACCACTAAGCAGCTTGAAGAGATAATTAATCATTAGAGGTAATGCTACAAGAAAAGTAATAGAGAGAAGAAACTTTCTCTGTCAGCTGTCCTAAAGTCCTGGGCATGGTAGTAATTCATGTGAGAACCCACATATGATTTAGAAAGACTTGTGCCTAAAGTTTGGGGATGCACAAACTCAGCAGCAGTTATTAATATTTTAAAATATACCCAGTTACATCTGGGCACATGCCTCTTTCTATTAGGTAGAAGCATATACATGTTGATATCACCACTGAATATTTTTCAACTTGAATAGATTATATTGTGCTTGGGAAAGCAATCCAAATAATTCCCTAAACATGGCTGATTCCACATAGGCAAACTTATTTACAAAATGTCCTGATTTTACATGTGCACTCCAGTAAAGAAACGTGTATTACAAATGTATATCAATGATGACAATGGAAAATAGAAATATTATCCATGAAAATAAGGAAAAATAGGTGTTTTTAAACATAATTCTTCCTCTATCCAGGTCCTAACATCCCCTTCCTTTTTAATTGTCAGCCAGTAAAATGCATGATTTGAGGCAATTAGATAAGGAACTTCCCACATACACTGGTTGCAAAATATATTTTTGAGAATCACTGAAACAGGTCCAATTCCCTAACACTAATCATCTAAGAAATTGTGAAATAACCATTTTTTTTGGTAAATATGAATCTGTAAGAGATTGAACATGCATTGAATGTATGTAGTCTGCATATTCATCAGTAGGTGGTAGGTGGATCAATGAATGAATATATAGAATATTTTAACTTTATGTGATAGAAAATTAGCACCATTGAAAATGTTTAAGTAAAGAGAAAATGCAAATCCTTATAGGATGCTGGAGTCAACAGCATGTTCAGAAGTGTTCTACAGAGGCATAGACACATCCATGGCATAAAATGAATCAAATGGGAGAGAAGAAAGTGAAATAGTGCTCCAGAGTTTTTGGATCGGGGTAATTGGAAAGGAGAAAGACTTTTAGGAAAAATACAGAAAATTGCTAAAGATACACATTTAGAAATCATCTCCATAGAAGTAATATCAGAAGCAGTAGGAGGTAATCAGATCTTCATTTATGATAAAATTAACTGCCATTTATTAAACCTTTATTATGTTCCACTTTGCTTAGTGCTTTTATTTTATTTTATTAATTCTCACAACTCTTTGAAGCTGGTATTATCACTCACAAGCCTCCCCCATTTATAGGTAGAAGTGGTGCTCTGGAAACCAAATAGTGGTAGACTGGAGATTTGAATATGTCTATTTGGCCCAAGACTTAAATTCTTAAATCTTTTTGTGCTTCTGTTTGCTTCTCTATCAAGACAGATAATTTAGCAAGATAAGGGAACAAGTTAAAACAATGGGGCGTCTTCGAGTTTAGGTGGGATGCAGGATTTTAGATGCAGTGGGAAAGAGGCAATTTAAAGTGAAAGACCTAGTCAAAGTATGAGAAGAAATCACATGTTTTATCTGTCATTTCATAGAAGGAAAGAGAAAAGCTATTTAATGGAGAGCAAAGCATATAATCACAGAAGGGCCTCAAGATATATACGAAGTGAGAGAAAAGTTCATAGATGTGGACATGCAGCCTTTTTTTGGGGGGGGGAGGGGGAGATCCAAAAATTTCAAAATACATTAATATGGTTATTATGAAAGCAGCCATTTCCAATTGCCCTTATATGTTATCACAGGGTCATTAGAAACCTGTCAAAGTTTTATCAGTTTTGAGGAAGGTTTTAAAGTAAAAAAATGCAAATTTTAAGCTTTCCAGTAGAACAAACCAGAGATGGAGTACAACAAATTATGGACAATATGACACTGAAATTTTGACTGTGACATTTAAAAGCAGAAAAACTGTAATAAGCATTTTCCAACTTGAATAGGTTTTTTTGTTATTTTCAAGTGAGAAACTAAAGATACTAAATAATTTATCCAAAAAGATGGCTAATTTACACAGCAACCTTATTTGTAAAGTGGTTGTTACTGAAATATGTGCTCCAATAAAAACAATAGATATACACATACAAATTTTAAAACTATGATAAATTGCTAAGTTTTACTGATGTTCTAAATATTGATTGCATGATGAAAAGCTGGTTTTTCCAATAGCCATGTATGGATGTGAAAGTTGAACCATAAAGAAGGCTGAGCACCAAAGAATTGATGCTTTTGAATTGTGATGCTTGAGAAGACTCTTAAGAGTCCCTTGGGCAGCAAGGAGATCAAACCAGTCAATCCCAAAGGAAATCAACTCTAAATATTCATTGGAAGGACAAATGCTGAAGCTCCAATACTTTGGCCACTTGATGCAAAGAGCCAACTTGTCAGAAAAGACCCTGATGTTGGGAAAGATGGAAGGCAAAGAAGGGGTCTACAGAGAATGAGATGGTAGATAGCATAACCAACTCAATGGGCATGAATTTGAGTAAACTCTGGGCGATAGTGGACAGATGACCCTGGTGTGCTGCAGTCCACGATGGGGCAAAGAGTCGGACATGACTGTATGACTGAACAACATCAGAAGCTGGGGCTGTGGTGAAATTATGACTGATTTGTATAATCAGTTGCACTCCTATGTTATCTTCCAAACTGGTGTTTAGAGTTTGAACTGACAACTAAAAAAATATCACTCACCATCCGGTTTTATAAGGATTTGTTCATGAGCCACAGCAATTGCTGACCTTTAACACACCTTGAAAGGAGTTCAAGATGGAGATGAGGAATGAGGCACTCTGTGCTCAGGGAAAATTGGCAGAACAGGCCTTTAGATAGGTATTTTCAGGAGACAGTTCTATTAATCTGGAATCTTGCATCTTACTATATTTAGAATGCAAAGAGCCTAGTCATTGGAAAAGACTCTGGTGCTTGGAAAGATTGAGGGCAAGAGGAGAATGGGGCAACAGAGGATGAGATGACTGGATGGCATCAAGGACTCAATGGACATGAGTTTGAGCAAACTCCAGGAGATAGTGAAGGACAGAGAAGCCTGGCATGCTGTAGTTTATGTGGTTGCAAAGGGTCGGACTTGACTGAGCAACTGAACAACAACAAATACTTAGAAAAACACTAAAACTATTAGCTAAAATAGTCATTCCTTGTGACCAGTGGCAACCTTCTGTGGAGACATGTGCTTAGTTGCAAATATCCCCTTACCAAAAGCACTTATATGCTGACCTCCTCCTTAACTCTTCTGAGCATTCCTCAGGGCAGTCTGATCTGAGAAGTGATTGTCTAGGCTATAGTCTTTAGGAAATTTCCCAGTAAAACTGAACTCACAGCTTTTGCTATGTGTGTTTTTATTTGCACAGAACCCAAACAACAGATGGATTTTAGCAATGATAGCAACCATGAGTCTTAGAGAAGACCTGGGCTTAATACTGTGCTTTTTTCTTTACTAGCTAGTGACTATAGGCAGCCACTTATATTTTCCATTTCCTTGTTGCTTTATCTATAAAATGGGACTGATATTTGCTGTATGGGAATGGGATTGTATTGTAATATTTGTAAAAAAAATGCAATATAAACTGGGAAGTATTTTAAAAATCCAACCTTTTGTTATTGTTTATGCAAACAATTTCTTTCTGCTTTTTTTGGTTGTTGTCTGTGTAATCAAACTGTGGTCTTAGAGTAACTATTTGGAAAAACAAGACTGACTATGGGAAAGTCCCATTCCAGGCTTTACTTTTATTTTGCTTATGTAGTAGCTAAAATCTCCACCAAAGGAAAAATAGGTCAGTTGGAGTACATAGATTTTTATTAAAGCAATAATGCATTATAGGAAAAAAATCTTTAAGGCTATGGGATCATTTTTCATTCTCAAGCAAGTTTTAATTTAAAGGTTTTTGTGTTATTTTTTGATTATCTTCTGAATCAACTACTCAAACAAATAAAATCGACATATTACCCAAAGTCATAAATAAAGAACATCATTTATTGTGAATTTTCTTCTAAATTAAGTGTGAATTGTATAAATTAAAAACAAAAAACAAAAACATTCCAATCAATGTTTTTCTTATGTTGGAAAAATAAAAAAGTCCTTGCTAGCATTTTATGATTTCCTTCCGGCTCCTTTACACTTGTGTTGCTATTAATGTTGCTGCTGACTATTTCTGCCCTGAAAAATGTAGAATCAAGATGGGAAATTCTATTACTTGACTTTCTATAACACCCTACTAAAGACAGTACACTTAATCATTGTATTTTGCAGATTAGATAAGACTTCATCCTTGCTTTCTCTTTTCCTCCAGCAATTTAATATTGTGGTTGGCTTGCATATTGATAATAAAAAAGTGACTTATGAAAATGCACTACAGACAAGACACCTACACCCCTTAGCAACCGGGTCTGGTGACTAGATACAGTAATTTTACATATGATGTCAACATCATATGATTGTTCTAATGACTGCTCCTGCTTTTCTTTGAAAGATCTTTTAACATGCAGTTATGTTTGATAGTCCATGCAAAGTGGTGCCTGGAGCAGAAGAAGGGTGACTCAGTGTTAATGTGCTCTGCAGCCTTAATGATGATGGGTCAAAAATATATCCTTTCTATATTTATATCTTCACTTATCTCTCTGCATGTGTTGCTATTTGGTTATGTGGCTTTTTAAGATAAAGTATTCCTCTTAATTAATTTGGTTTCCTATCTGTTAAGGAACTGCATTGAACTCTAAAGAAGTGATTCTTCCTAAATGAGAATTATATAGCAAATAGCAGAGTTGCCCTGAGTCACTATTGTTGATTAGATAAAGTTTGTCTTCAATATATTCATTGCACCATATAAGATTCCTAGCTTCATGGACTACTTCCTCAGAAATTAAATTTTTTTTTATGCAGGCAGGTATAAAAAAAATTATTTCAGTCTTCAAACTATTATTGTACACCTGTATCTCTACTAGGCTTGAGTAGGATACTAGGGGTAATTGGAAAGAACACTGGGGAAACATGTAAAGATCCACAAGACAATCAGATAAGGGGATCCCCTGATAGTTGGGAAATTCATGGATCTATTAGGACCTGGAAAGGACAGAATGAACTCATTTTTGGAGTAAATTCATATCTGTATCTTCAGGAGTGTTTTCACACTAAACTCTAGTGTTATAATCAAAGTCCTTGCTAAATAACAACAAAAATTAACAGGTATGTCTAATACATTTTAGAGCTTATTAAAAAAATAGCAGACAAATCGATAAGGAAGTTGTGGTATATACACACAATGGAATATTACTCAGCTATAAAAAAGAACACATTTGAATCAGTTCTAATGAGGTGGATGAAACTGGAGCCTATTATACAGAATGAAATAAGCCAGAAAGAGAAACACCAACATAGTATATTATGGCATATATATGGAATTTAGAAAGATGGTAATGATAACCCTATATGCAAGACAGCAAAAGAGACACAGATGTGAAAAACAGACTTTTGGTCTATGTGGGAGAAGGCAAGGGTGGGACAATACGAAAGAATAGCATTGAAACATGTGTATTACCATATGTAAAATAGATGACCAGTGTAAGTTCGATGCATGAAGCAAGGCACTCAAAGTTGGTGCTCTGGGACAACCCAGAGGGATGGGGTGGGGAGGGAGGTGGAAGGGGAGTTCAGAATGGTGGGACACATGTACATCCATGGCTGATTCATGTCGACGTGTGGCAAAAACCATCACAGTATTGTAAAGTCATGAGTCTCCAATTAAATACATTAATTAATGAAAAAAACCCAACAACCAAGTTTCCATTCTGCTGTGCCACGTGGCAATCATTTAGAACAGAGGGAAGTAGGTGTGAAATGTGCTGTGTGTTCTAAGCACTAGGTTTGGACAAAGGATACAAGTTCTGATCTTTCAGGCATGGTTCTGAGCTTTAAACCTGACGGGTAGATTGGACCAAAGATAGAAACAGGTTGGAAAATTCTAGAAATGGTCTATAAAAATGTTTCCAGTTTTGGAGCAGAGGATGAAACGCAGCAGTTAAAAATATAAAGAAAAAGTGAAAACGTGGGAAAGACTAGCTAGATGATTTCTCATATTAATCCTGATTCTAAGCCATCAGTTTTGAGTGTTTGGCAAAGCTTGGGTGACTGTAATATTTATAAACGAAACTAGAACACTCACTCAGGGTCAAAGGGGACACTATTAGTAATTGCAACAGGACAAGAGTAATAAACTGGAAATGACCCTGGGGAAACTGGGACAGAAGTTCACTCTAAATAAGTGCGATTCTAGGACCAGGCCCAAGATCAAGCCATTTGACATTGGCTTTTCTATGTCTCTTTCTTACTCTCCTTTCTGCCTCCCCTCAGTGATAATAGAGACCATTTTTTCTTTCTTTTTTTTTTTTCATTTATTTTTATTAGTTGGAGGCTAATTACTTTACAGTATTGTAATGGGTTTTGTCATACATTGACATGAATCAGCCATGGAGTTACATATATTCCCCATCCCGATCCCCCCTCCCACCTCCCTCTCCACCTGATTCCTCTGGGTCTTCCCAGTGCACCAGGCCTGAGCACTTAACAGAAAAAGAGACACAGATGTACAGATAATAGAGACCGTTTTTAAGTGACACACACCTCTCACACCCTGGGGAGGGAGAAACAATGAGCTAGGACTCTGGCCGCTGGCTTGGTGTTCTCTTTCACACTGAGGGGACACTGGCCTCCGCTCTTGTCCTCAAGAACAGAATTCTCAACGTTTTCCACAGTAAAGCCAGTAACAGCAATTCATATTTTTGTATTTAAGTAAATTGAAGTACAATTTTACTTACAATTGAATGCTATCATTTTGATTTCACAGTTCTGTGAGTTTTGACAAGTACATACATCCATGTATACACATGTCACTGCAAAGAAGATATAGAAATTTCCACCATCTCAAAAACTTCACTCATCTTCTTTGTACTCTTCTGTTTTCTAAAAGTACACATTAGCTTGTTTGATTAGATTTTCATATAAATGTACTCCTTTGAATTGGCTTCTTTTGTTCAGTGTGATTTTGGATATATCCATGATGTGGCCTCTATTACTAGTTGAGTCCATATTATTGCTCAGTATCATTCAGTTGTATGTCTATACTACAATATGTTTATTGATTCACTAGCTTTGAGCCATTTAGTATGCTTCTAGTTTGGGGTTATGATTATGAATAAAGCTATATACTATTAAGACTCATATGCAAGTCTTCATGTGGATATGTATTTTAATTTGTCTTGGTTTAATAGTTTGAAATAGAATTTGGCGGTTGTATGATGTAAGAAACTGCCAAAATGTATCCAAAGTGGCTGTACAATTTTACCTTCCCACCATCAAAGTATAAATGTTGCTGTTACTCCACAACCTCATCAGCACTTCCTATCATCAGACTTTTTAATTTCAGTCATCCTTGGAGCTGTGTAGTAGTGTCTTCTTGTGTTTTAATTAACACTTTTCTGGTGCTCTTGATGGTGGATATCTTTATATATACTTTTGAATATTTTCTTTTGTAAAATCTGTTTAAAACTTATGGTCATTTTCTAAAATGTTTATTATAAAATTTTTTAAACATATAGCAAGTTTCTGAAAAGTTACAGATAAAATTTCCAGTACTGTTGTACCAGTTTGAATTTCCAGCAATGCATGAGAGCTTCTCCATATCCTTGCCGACACTGAAGTGGTTGGTCTCTTTATTTTTATTCACTCTGAGGTATGTGGTATCTCATTGTCATTTTAATTTGCTTTTCCCTGATGATGTTGTGCACTTCTGCATACAGTTATTGACCATTTGTATGTCATTTTTGATGTCACTTCAAATCTCTTTCCCATTAAAAATCGGTTGCTTATGTTTATTATTATTTTATAGTTCTTTACCCTAACAGTTCTTGCCTAGTGTTTTTTCTCAATCCATGACTGTCTGTTTTTTCCTCAAGATGTCTCTTGTGGAACAGACTTCACTGACTTTTTCATGTGCAGTAGAAAACTTGAGATTTCAGCCAAACTATCTTCTCATAAATACTACTGGTAAATCTGATGATATAAGTTAATTTGTTGTATCTAATGATGATAAAGAAATTATGTTTAATGTGATCTTTAATTCCAATTAGTGGATCAATTACTGAAGGAAAGGACAAACACTGGAAGATATAAATTTTGAATTATTTTATCACCATGTATTGCGTCATTCAGAGTGATTCATTATAGTTTAATAAAAAGAGTAAAGAATATTAATGATTAGTGAACCTGAGCTTTCTGATCCAATGAAATAAGGTTGGATTTATACTCCATTAAAACCCTTGGACAGGGCATGCAGGGCACTTATTCTTTTTCTTTAAAGAAATAAAAATAAACATTTCTATAGATTCATCTTTTCTACTCTGTCTTTTATATTGCCATGTATGAATTGATCCACCTGAATCTCCCTTTTATCAGATAAGTAGATATCAGATAAGTGGATATGCATGCTGTTATATAGATATATGCATGTGCGAGTGCATGCTAAGTCACTTCAGTCATGTCCTACTCTTTGCAACCCCATGGACTATAACCCACCAGGCTCCTCTGTCCATGGGATTCTCCAGACCAGAATATTGGAGTGGGTTGCTGGGCCCTCCTCCAGGGGATCTTCCTGGCCCAGGGATCAAATCAGTGTCTCTTACATCTAACCTGCATTGGCAGGAGAGTTCTTTACTACTAGCACCACCTTGGAAACCCATAAAGATACACAGTATATGTAAAATGATATTATATAAGTATCTATCTGTCTGTCTGTCTATCTACCATCCTTGACTGTGGTCTGGAGTAATCATTGGACTTTGTCAAAAGGACATAGGCAGTACAGGAGTCTGGTTCTGCCCTAAGGAATTCTTTAGTAAAGGTGATAATTCCAAAGTTTCCAGGCCTACAGTTTTTTAGGAGAAAGAATAGCTCAGGGAACATGTTATAGGGGCACTGAATAAGACCAAACTTTCCAACCCAAATGTCCAGATGGCTCTAATGATTTATTTTCCTTGGTGCAGCCAAGCATCATGACCCATGGAAACCTTTATCTGAATGTTCTTAAGTATGATGCTGAAATCTAGATTCCCTTGCCACATTCAGACCCCGAGTCAGAATCTCCAAGTAGAGAAGCTAGTATCTATATTTTCTAGCAAGCAATACTGATAATTTTACAGTTTGCTAGATATAAAATTTTGATTGCTTCTTAATCCTAGCCAAACAGCATTATGAAGAGGTTAGATTAGAAGTTTACTTGGCATGAGGTATCTTGGCTAAGGTTAAGATTTTCCAGTTGCTAGAAAGATGGAGGTGTTGGTGGGATAAAGGAAGCTCATTTAAGGGGACAAAAATTGTTAGCTGATCAATAAGCTTAATCATTTTTGTCTCTGAAGGAACCGAGGAGGCTATTCAGGGATAGTCTTTATCTTTCTTAGGATGACGGTGGATCACTTGCTGCTCCTGAAGAAGGACATTTCTCTGTAGTCAGAAATAAGAGAGATATAAGCACATTTGCCCCTTAATTTTGTATCAGTTGGGTTTATTCATATTCACAAAACAGAAAATATTCTGTATATGTAAATCTCAGATAATATAAGACAAATGATTTTTAAAAATAGCTAAGAAACTAGGCAGGAGAATAGGATAAATATGATATTCACAATAATAGAAGGATACTGTGAATCCTAAATTAGAAGAACAAAGAAGGGAGATGATATTACAGAGCCTAAGGGCTTGGGGTCACTCAGAAGAAGCGGAAATAGCGGTGGTGGGTTTTCCCAGTAGAAGCCGCAGCCATTGAAAAACAAAGACACTTCCATAGACAGAAAAGTGCTACCTTACAGTTTCCAGACAGATTCGTAATTGGACAATCTACAACTTAAATGGATCAGTCCCTTAGTAGCACAGAGCAGAGGAAGGATGAAAGGAATCTGATGGCAAAGAAGCCCAGAATAATGCAGTCTGCATTTCACCTGGTCTAGAGAATCTGGATGCATTATCCAGGACTTGTTTTATATTTGATCATCATTCCCTTCATTTAGAATTTCTATTTCTTTTTGTAAATGGAACCATGTGAAATTGCTGATATTCAATCACTCTTGATTACAAAAACACATTTTCATATGGTTGAGTGTAACATCTTTCCCTATTATACATGATACACACACTAATAAGGGATCATAAGGAGGATATAAAAGAAGATAGTCATTATTTACATATACATTCCTCTGATAAGCTGTAAGAAATTTGGTGGCTGAAATGTGCCTTATTTAATTTCTTATCTTCAGTGCCATGCACTGAATCTGGTACAAAATTGGAACTTAATAAATGCTTGTTGGATGAAAGAAGAAATAAAAAACAGTTTTGCATTACAACCTAAATTATCAAAGTAGATAACATTACATATGCAAAAATCCAGCATTCAATAAAAATTATTTCAAAATCATATATTTTTCATGTTAAAAGACTCAGAAATTTAGAGCTATGCTTTTGCTAAAATAGATGGACTTTAGGTGTAGATTTGAACTATGTACTCAAGGAAGCTTTGAAGTTATGTAGGTATTAAGACTGAAAAAAGGCTTCCCTCATAGCTCAGTTGGTAAAGAATCTATCTGCAATGCAGGAGACCCTGGTTTGATTCCTGAGTGGGGAAGACCCTCTGGAGAAGGGATAGGCTACCCACTCCAATATTCTTGGGCTTCTCTTATGGCTCAGCTGGTAAACAAACGGAATGCAATGTGGGATACTTGGATTCAATCCCTCAGTTGGAAAGATCCCCTGGAGAATGGAAAGGCTGCCCACTCCAGTATTCTGGCCTGGAGAATTCCATGGACTGTATAATCCACGGGGTCGCAAAGAGTTGGACAGGACTGAGCACAGGAATGAGCAACTTTCACTTTCACCTTCAGGTCTAAATTCAATAACTGTGCTTATAGGAAGTTTTTTTTTTTTTTCCCCTGTAAATATGTATTACAGTAGTACATGCTTTTTTTTTTTTTTTTTACTGGTTGAATCCACATATTTGAAAACATGGATATTGAGGGAGGGTTGGATATCCATCTCTATATCTGCATCTATTTTCTACTGTGTAGGGTCAGTGTCCCTAGCCGTCAAGTTGTTTGAGCATCTATTGTATATTGTATTGCATAGCCATATTTACTGCATACACTTCAGATTTGTTAATTTTTACTTTTGAACTCTTTAACACAATTTGTCATTCTTTGTAGAAAGAAAAAAGATGAAGTGGCTTGTTCATGAGCCGTAAATTTGAAACTTGCTTTCTAAGTAAAATTTTCATATCATATTGTAGCTGAAAGTGGAAATCATATATCAAGTTTTAGTACATATGGCTTTCTTTTATCTTAATTTGTGACTAAACTAAATAGTTAAAAACAAAACCCTAGATGAAGCTGCCAATAAAACTGATAAGATGTGTATGGTTTCGTAAAATAATTAGCTCAATAAAGTTGTGAATAACATGTTCTTTAACAAAAACATAAAAACTGAGACAAAAAGGCCAATGATATAAATGTTGAAGGTTTGTTTTAATTCTTACAAAAGTTCATAATTTTTATGCTAAAGAGAAAAAAACATGAGGTGGGATTTTTCTTTGGAAAAAGATAAGAAGATTAAAAGACAGGAGCAGCACTCCATCAGTTGGTTTTTGAGTGTACATTCTGTAAGATGGCTTTATAACAATGTAGTTACCATATTCACTGAAGCTACATCATCTTATTTATTTACTACAGGAAGTCACTGAACCCATGAAGATTTCATATTTGTAGACACAGACCCTCTAATCAGAGAAGAAAAATAATATGACAAGAACTGCACAGAATAGCACAGAGAAATAAAATAAACATCTTTGTATCATGGTTATTAAAACACAGAGATCTATGAAAAAATGTCAGCCAATATTTTTTTCCTGAGGCTGGGAAATTCGTGAATTCACCTCATATGTCTCAAGATTCCGAAGAAAGAATTAGGGGGGGTGGGTAGTAAATGATATCTCTCACTTTGATTCACTCACTCATCAAAAATTTATTGAAACCTCCTATACATAAAGCTCAATTGGAGATGTTCTATAAAAGGGGAAAAAGTAAGCCTAATGTAAATAATACAGCTCCTCAAGATGATTATTGTTGTGACAGGGAAGAAAGACTAAGTGTTACCTATACCAGTAAGTGGTACCCAAGACACTGATGCGCCATGTCATATGTTCATAGAAATAACTAACTCAAAGATTGAAATTCTCTTTAGATACAGAAATGAAATAAGCATGAACTGGTACCTAAGGATAGGAAAGAATCAAATCTTAATAGATGGAAGAGAATAATGTATTACTTCAGTTCGGTTCAGTCACTGCTGCTGCTGCTGCTAAGTCACTTCAGTCGTGTCCGACTCTGTGCGACCCCACAGACGGCAGCCCAGCAGGCTCCCCCATCTCCGGGATTCTCCAGGCAAGAACACTGGAGTGGGTTGCCATTTCCTTCTCCAGTGCATGAAAGTGAAAAGAGAAAGTGAAGTCACTCAGTCATGTCCGACTCTTAGAGACCCCATGGACTGCAGCTCACGCAGGCTCCTCCGTCCACGGGATTTTCCAGGCAAGAGTACTGGAGTGGAGTGCCACTGCCTTCTCCCAGTTCGGTCACAGCCGTGTCCAATTCTGTGACACCATGGACTGTAGCACACCAGACTTACCTGTCCTTCACTATCTCCCGGAGTTTGCTCAAATTCATGTCCATTGAGTTGGTGATGCCATCCCAGCATCTCATTGTCCATCGGCCCCTTCTCATCCTGCTTCAATCTTTCCCAGTACCAGGGTCTTTTCCAATGAGTCAACTCTTTGCATCAGGTGGCCAAAAACTGGAGTTTCAGCTTCAGTATCAGTCCTTTGAATGAATATTCAAAGTTGATTTCCCTTAGGATTGACTGGTTTGATCTCCTTGATGCCCAAAGGACTCTCAAGAGCCCTCTCCAGCACCACAGTTCAAAAGCATCAATTCTTCAGCACTCAGCTTTCTTTATGGTTGAGCTCTCATACATGATTACTGGAAAAACGATAGCTTTGACTAGATTGAACTTTGTCTGCAAAGTGATGTTTCTGCTTTTTAATGCACTATCTAGATTCATCATAGCTTTTCTTCCAGGGAGCATGCATTTTTTAATTTCATGGCTGCAGTCACCATCTGTGGTGATTTTGGAGTCCAGGAAAATAAAGTCTGTCATTGTTTCAATTGTTTCCCCATCTATTTGCTATGAAGTGAGACTGAATGTCATTATCTTCATTTTTTGAATGTTGAGTTTTAAGCCAGATTTTTCACTCTTTTCTTTCACCTTCATAAAAAGTATCTTTAGCTCCTCTTCACTTTCTACCATAAGGGTGGTGTCATTTGATATTTCTATTGATATTTCTCCCAGCAGTCTTTGTTCCAGCTTGTGCTTCATCCAGGCCACCTTTTCACATGATGTATTCTGCATATAAGATAAATAAGCAGGGTGACAATATGTAGCCTTGACGTTCTCCTTTCCAAGTTTGGAACCAGTCTGTTTTTCCATGTCCAGTTCTAACTGTTCCTTCTTGACCTGCATACAGGTTTCTCAGGAGGTAGGTAAGGTGGTCTGGTATTCCCATCTCCTGAAGAATTTTCCAGTTTGTTGTGATCCACACCATCAAAGGCATAGTCAATGAAGCAGAAGTAGATGTTTTCCTTTTTTCTGGAATTCCCTTGCTTTTCCTTTTCCTATGATCCAACAGATGTTTACAGTTTTATCTTTGGTTCCTCTGTCTTTCTAAGTCCACCTTGTACATGTGGAATTCCTAGGTTCATATATTGCTGAAGCCTAGCTTGAGGAACTTTGAGCATTACCTTGCTAACATGTGAAATGAGCACAATTGTGCGGTGGTTTGAACCTTCTTTGGCATTGCCCTTCTTTCGGATTAGAGTGAAAATTTATCAGTACATGACTAGAAAGGGTGAGATAGGTAGACTGGAGTATCTGAATCATGGAGGGTAATGGGAAGAGATGAACCTGGAAAGACGAACTGACTGCAGATGGTTGCAAGTTTTCATGCTAAGGTCAAATGTTTGAACTTAATTTGTTACCTTAAGGAAAGTCATTGAGAATTTTGAGCCAAGTGTGAAGGGAGAAAATCAGAGCTCAGATATAGGAAAATACAGGAAGAGCCCTGGATTAAATCTCTTTAGACCCTTGGAAACTGCATTTTTCCGTGATTCTGTGATAGTTTTGGCAGATGATATAGAAGAGCTGGACTACAAAAGGTCTAGCTGTCAGAGGTTTCCTGGCTGCTATTCAAATGGCCCAGGGTTGGAGGTAGGAGTGTGTGAGCTCCTTTTGGAGAGAATGGCTCAAAAGAGGTGGGCTGCCATCTATGGGGTAGCACAGAGTCGGACACGACTGAAGCGACAGCAGCAGCAGCAGCAGAGGTATACTGAAAACTGCTAGCATAGGGCTGAGGGAGAGAGAAGCAGCCCAGGAGGTTCTGAGTTCTTTGGACTGGATGGTGACGTCATGGAAAATTGAAAGTTTGGAAGAAATGGGGTAAAGGATGGCCCATTTTGAAATTTTGTTTTAGTTATGTTCGTGACACTGTACATGAGACAGGGATCAAGACCATCCCCAAGGAAAAGAAATGCAAAAAAGCAAAATGGCTGTCTGAGGAGGTCTTACAAATAGCTGTGAAAAGAAGAGAAGCAAAAGGCAAAGGAGAAAAGGAAAGATATTCCCATTTGAATGCAGAGTTCCAAAGAATAGCAAGGAGAGATAAAGCATTCCTCAGTGATCAATGCAAAGAAATAGAGGAAAACAACATTATGGGAAAGACTAGAGATCTCTTCAAGAAAATTAGAGATACCAAGGGAACATTTCATGCAAAGATAGGCTCGACAAAGGACAGAAATGGTATGGACCTAACAGAAGCAGAAGATATTAAGAAGAGATGGCCCACTGAGGTGTTGTAAAGTGATTAGCCTCCAACTAATAAAAATAAATGAAAAATAAAAATAAAAAAATAAATTAAAAAAACAGAAGAGATGGCAAGAATACACAGAAGAACATACAAAAAAGATCTTCATGACCCAGATAACCATGATGGTGTGATCACTCACCTAGAGACAGACATCCTGGAATGTGAAGTCAGGTGGGCCTTAGAAAGCATCACTATGAAAAAAGCTAGTGGAAGTGATGGAATTCCAATTGAGCTATTTCAAATCCTGGAAGATGATGCTGTGAAAGTGATGCGCTCAGTATGTCATCAAATTTGGAAAACTCAGTAGTGGCCACAGCACTGGAAAAGGTCAGTTTTCATTCTAATCCCAAAGAAAGGCAATGCAAAGGAATACTCAAACTACTGCACAATTGCACTCATTTCACATGCTAGTAAAGTAATGCTCAAATTCTCCAAGCCAGGCTTCAGCAATATGTGAACTGTGAACTTCCAGATGTTCAAGCTGGTTTTAGAAAAGGCAGAGGAACCAGAGATCAAATTGCTAACATCTGCTGTATCATCGAAAAAGCAGAGTACATCATGAGAAACGCTGGGCTGGAAGAAGCACAAGCTGGAATCAAGATTGCTGGGAGAAATATCAATAACCTCAGATATGCAGATGACACCACCCTTATGGCAGAAAGTGAAGAAGAACTAAAGAGCTTCTTGATGAAAGTGAAAAAGAGGAGAGTGAAAAGGTTGACTAAAACTCAACATTCTGAAAACTAAGATCATGACATCCCGTCCCAATACTTCATGGCAAATAGATGGGGAAACAGTGGAAACAGTGTCAGACTTTATTTTTGGGGGCTCTAAAATCACTGCAGATGGTGATTGCACCCATGAAATTAAAAGATGCTTACTCCTTGGGAGGAAAGCTATGACCAACCTAGATAGCATATTAAAAAGCAGAGACATTACTTTGTCAAGAAAGGTCCATCTAGTCAAGGTTATGGTTTTTCCAATAGTCATGTATGGATGTGAGACTTGGACTATAAAGAAAGTTGAGCACAGAACAATTGATGCTTTTGAACTGTGGTGTTGGGGAAGGCTCTTGAAAGTCCCTTGGACTGCAAGGAGATCCAACCAGTCCATCCTAAAGCAGATCAGTCCTGGGTGTTCATTGGAAGGACTGATGCTGAAGCTGAAACTCCACTCCTTTGGCCTCCTCACGCGAAGAGTTGACTCATTGGAAAAGACCCTGATGCTGGGAAAGATTGGGGGCAGGAGGAGAAGGGGACGATAGAGGATGAGATGGCTGGATGGCATCACCGACTCGACAGACATGAGTTTGGGTAAACTTCAGGAGTTGTTGATGGACAGGGAGGCTTGGTGTGCTGCGATTCATGGGGTCACAAATAGTTGGACACGACTGAGCGACTGAACTGAACTGATGTTCATTCTAAATACTGATTAGGCATGTGCTTATGAAATCTTGCAAAATGCACTTGACTCAGGTTCTAAATGAAGAAGGCAATGGCAACCCACTGCAGTACTCTTGCCTGGACAATCCATGGACAGAGCCTGGTGGGCTGCTTTCTATGGTGTCGCACAGGGTCGGACACAACTGAAGTGACTTAGCCGCAGCAGGTTCTAAGATGTACACACAGCCAACATGAGATCATTGACCAGACATGCAGAAGTCAGAGGGAGGGGTCTGTGAGGGATAACTGAGATGAAAGATAGTCCTGGTAACTAATTAATCAGGGGCCAGGAAGTAAGTTGTTTTCTCTAAGTGAGAATCAGAATTCAAAACTCAGTTGCCTGTATCCCTTGCTGAGCATAGAGCAAAAAGCAAAGGAAGTAAATTTTAATACATTATTATGAAAAGAATTTTGAGGGCATTATTCCTGTGTGGTCCTTTTTGAAGCCATGTCATGTGTCTCTTTTTCTTAAAGAGTAATTAACAAAGTTTTAGAAACTGGAAGAAAGTTCAAATATTAGAACTATTACAGACAGGATTGTTGAGTGAGGAAGACATTTGAACCAGATTAGTGATAAAGACCACAATGAGGTGCTAGGGTTGTAGAAATTCTTAGTAAAGAGTCAGATTGAAACTATTCTGATAAAAAAATGGCCTCTTATCAGGAAAATAAGTATTCATTTCGACCAGCTCCAAGATTGATTTTTCATAGATAAATGCTAGTTTTAATTTTGTGATGATCAAATGGGAAAATGGTGGGAATACCTTTGTATGAACAATTATGATATCATTATTACTGTATAATCCAAGGCCTTCCAAAATAAGTTACATAGGTCCAGGTATTATTTTGTGGAACTAGAAAAATTCATCTTATGAACAGTGTTCCTTTTACTCTGGCTGGTCATTATTTAATAATTATAATGCTAGAAAGTGTAAGGAAATGTAGAAAAATGATATGTATATTATGATTATAATTATATGAATATATAATTATATATAATTTTGAAATAGAAAAAAATCCAGCTTCAGGAGATATAGATAGCATTTTTAAAACTTCTTGCTTCAATAGTTTCTTTTATAACAATTCAGAGTATTCCAAAGGTGTTATGCAAACAGATAGGAAAGGTGACAACATTGATTAATATCATGATGTGCTGTGCTATGCTTAGTTGCTCAGTCATATAAAACTCTTTGTAACCCCATGGACTGTTGCCCGCCAGGCTCCTCTGTCCATGGCGATTTTCCAGGCAAGAATACTAGAGTGGGTTGCCATTCCCTTCCTCTGGGGATCTTCCCAACCCAGGGATCAAACCCTGGTCTCCCTCATTGAAGATGATACTTTACTACCTGAGCCACCAGAGAAGCTTCATAAATATACTTTAGTAAATCGAAAATTTAAATGCAAATGGCCTTTCTTCAAAACAAACATATTACTAAAATCTCAAATGTATGATAATAAAAAAACTTATGGAATTGACGTTAGCAAGGTACAGAGTAGGAAACCCTGGACTCCCCCCCACCACCTCCAACAAACAGAAAGATTCAGCAACAATTCATGGACACATTCTCTTGAAAAATCCAGAAATTAATTAATAGTTTCCTGCTCCCAGAAGAACATGAAATCACTCACTAAAGCCAATGGTGAGATTTGGGGCACCCTCTAGAATCCCTAGCCTTGGCAGGAAACCATATAGTCAAGAAGAGACTCACTAACTCCCAGCTTTTACCAGGTGTGGAAAGGCATTGATTTGTGCATCTAGCACCCAATGTTTCTGAGGAGTCTCCCCAGAGGACTGGATTCTGTCTGACCAGTCTTGAAGCTTTCAAGGTACTGTCACAGTCTAGCACCTGGAGGAGAGAGAAGATGGCAGCTGAGATCAGTAGATTTTCTCCTCTGCTCAGAGAGTGAGAGGATGCAAAGCCAGCTCTCAGCTTCTGAGGAAGACAGTTGATCCATGTGTCAAACATCCCACTTTTTCTGGGGCTGCCCAAATAGTTAACATTTTTATCTTCTCAGTCTCGGAGTTCTAATGGGTCTAGTGAACAGCCACCTCAAGAGTTCACAGCACTCATCTCTGGATGGCATAATTATGGGTGAATTTATTGGCGATTTTGTAAATATTCTCTCATTGATTTTATGATTATAAAAACCACAATAAATTTGTTAAAAGGAATGCAATACATCATGTCCAGGCAAAAGGGAGAGTTTTTGTTTTGCATTTATATTATTTCAGTTTTCTAATTCTTTGCGTATGTATGTGCATCAAGATAACATGAACTCAAGTTTTATTTTATAAGTTATTCTTATTATACTGTGGATATCTTTGCCCAAGCAGATTGTAGAGGTGAGGTTCTCTTTGTATTTGCATCCGTGATACAAATTAAAAACCATTTAAATGATCCCTGGTTCACTATGATTATAGACTGAGTATTGGAGTACAATGTTTGTGAATCTTAGTCTTTCCCCACAGAGGATATTCCTCATTATCCAGAGCAAATTAATCTGTGCAAAATCCCATTTGATGTGACTCTAATTGAAAGCATCCAGAAACAATAAACTAAGGACCTGAAAATATTACTGTCATATTTAATAAACTGCATTTTATTAAGCAACTATGAATAAATACAATGAATTAATAATAACTCTTTTGTGTAATAATATTTTATCACTTTTAAGCCTCCAAGTTTTTTTCTGTTAGTGATAAAAAGACCGTTCTTTACTTTTGACCTTATCATAATCAGGGCATGCTGATAGAACTTTGCCACCAAAAGTGGAGGAAAATCCACACTGTGCCAGTGAGATTTCTTATAAAATTAGCTGGGTGACATTAGAGGCTTAAAATTAATTGGCATATTGGGGGCTGTTTCTCTTTGCATCTGCCTCTGCATACCCAGTTTTATATAAGTATTGAGGACTTTAAGGCACTCAACTTGCATTCTGAGAGTTCTCACGGTATGAGAATTGCTCATTCCTCCTGAGTTACTGCTTGATCATCAGTGTAGAAATGGACAGCTGTACAAGGACGATTTCTGCATGATCATTCAAACTGGTACTGATGTTGTCATTTTAGAAAAGTAGAGATTATGTTTGTCCTGTCTTCCTATGCTATTTCTAAAAGTATCCAGTGGTTTACACTAATGGCAAACCAAATACTAACCAAGACCATTATCCAAACACCTTGATATTATAGGGCTGAAGTTAGTCAAATATAGACATATCTCAATTTTTAGGACCTCCAACAGACTTTAGCACACAGCAGGCTGGTAGTTTAATGATAAAACATTAGAAATAAGTTCAGATTAATATACAGACATTAACACTTTAGGAGGACCTTGAATGCAACATGTTGCAACAGTTTTATATTAAGAGAGTCATAAAATTTCTTTAGAAGACAGGCATTTATTATAAATGGATTAATTTGAAGCACATAATTAAATTCCTTGCCAAGTGGCAAATAGCCAATCAGAGGTAGAGCATGCTTTCTAACCTTCTTTTCTCCTTAGTCACCCATGAGAGTGACTTTCAAACTTGTGAGTACCACAGTTTCACATTTTATTAGCATTATGTGTGAGAATACAAATTCTGGCATTACAGACTCCAGTTTTCCTACATTTGAAACCAATTTATGTAATAAAAATCATTTAATGATTTTTACACATTGAAATACTCTCTTTAAAAGCAGAGTTAAATACTAGGAATCAGATGATTACATCTGATTGTATACATCAATTGTGTTAAGGTTAAATTTTAAAAGTCACTATAATTTTCATGACATGAAAAATACTTATTCTGTGATTTCATCTAAGAATTTGCCTTGATTTACATAATTCTAATGTTTACCTTACTTGCCCTGATCTTTATTTTGTTGTTGTTGCAGAGATTCTCAGTCCTGATGAATCAAATATTAACATATTAATATCATTAAGTATCTGAAGACAAATAAAAGCATTTTCACCTCTTTATCCTGATTTACCTCTACCAGACTTACAAATATGTGAAAGTGAAAGTGTTAGCCTGTCAGTTCTGTTCCACTCTTTGTGACCCCATGGACTGTAGTCTGAGTTCCTTTGTCCCTGAGATTCCCCAGGCAAGAATATTGAAGTGGGTAACCATTCTCTTCTCCAGGGGATCTTCTTGACCCAGGCACTGAACCTGGGTCTCCCTCATTGTAGGGAGATCTTTTACGACCTGAGCCACCAGGCAAGTCCACACTTACCTATTTAAATCAGGGAGTTTTTGAATATATAGATGGAATTTTAACATACATAATTTATTTTGCTTGTGGATGCAGAGTTAAATGCATGATAATCATAATATCATCAATCATAAATGTATACACCATTCCCAGGGAACATTGATTTGGACATTGAAATTGAAAGACGCTGATTTTAGAACATACAGGAATCATTTTCAGTAATAAATATATAATTATCAACCTTTTAATTTTTGAAACAAAATTTATAAACACATTATTAAAAACTGAAACACATGCATTAAAGTAATTGTTTATGAATTAGACCTATAAAAGGAAAATTTTGAAAGATCTTAGGTTTTGGAGATCTAACTAGTAAGGATTTATATAAATCTAATGAAAATGACACCACCCTTATGGCAGAAAGTGAAGAAGAACTAAAAAGCCTCTTGATGAAAGTGAAAGAGGAGAGTGAAAAAGTTGGCTTAAAGCTCAACATTCAGAAAACTAAGATCATGGCATCTGGTCCCATCACTTCATGGGAAATAGATGGGGAAACAGTGGAAACAGTGTCAGACTTTATTTTTCTGGGCTCCAAAATCACTGCAGATGGTGATGGCAACCATGAAATTAAAAGATGCTTACTCCTTGGAAAGTTATGACCAACCTAGATAGCATATTAAAAAGCAGAGACATTACTTTGCCAACAGAGGTCTATCTAATCAAGGCTATGGTTTTTCCAGTGGTCATGTATGGATGTAAGAGTTGGACTGTGAAGAAACCTGAGTGCCGAAAAATTGATGCTTTTGAACTGTGGTGTTGAAGAAGACTCTTGAGAGTCCCTTGGACTGCAAGGAGATCCAACCAGTCCTACGTGTTCATTGGAAGGACTGATGCTGAAGCTGAAAATCCAATACTTTGGCCACCTGATGCGAAGAGCTGACTTATTGAAAAAGATCCTGATGCCAGGAGGGATTGGGGGTAGGAGGAGAAGGGGAGGACAGAGGATGAGATGGCTAGATGGCATCACCGACTTGATGGACATGAGTTTGAGTAAACTCCAGGAGTTGGTGATGGACAGGGAGGCCTGGCGTGCTGCGATTCACGGGGTCACAAAGAGTCGGATACGACTGAGCGACTGAACTGAACTGAATGAAACTCCTAAGCATGACATTACATGGTCAGCAAACTGCACTTTCTCTAGAGAATGTTACAAAGGACATTCATTATCTATTAATGGTGTCAAATCCCTAGTGAAGACTGTAGCTATTTCCCTGAAAAAAGGAAATTATTTTTAAATTACATAATTTGGATTTAGAATAAAATGTTCTATTCACTTAGTATCTATCTTAAATATTTATTTCAAAACAAAACGTTATAAATAACTAAATAGGATTTTAAAACCGATATTATTGAATGTCAAAACAATTTGGTAACTTTGTTTTTACCATTATATAGTTTTCACTTTTATTTCTAAACGATAGAAAAAAAAATAACATGTTTACTGCTACTATATTATTTCAAGGTGTTTCTTAAACTGTGTTCCAGGGAACATTTGTTCTTGTGACTGCTAATATGTATGTTTTTTTAAGTGTCCTGTAATAAATTTGAAGAATGCCAAATTGGAAAGGGTTTTGGATTCAGAATTTTTAGACTGTCACTATGATTATGCCAACAAAGGTGCATATAGTCAAAGCTATGATTTTTCAGTAGTCTTGGTTGGATGTGAGAGTTGGACCATAAAGAAGGCTGAGCACCGAACAACTGATGCTTTCAAATTGTGGTGCTGGAGAAGACCCTTGAGAATCTCTTGGGCAGCAAGGAGATCAAGTCAGTCAATTCTAAAGAAAACCAACCCTAATTATTCATTGGAAGGACAGTTGCTGAGGCTGAAGTTCCAGTACTTTGGCCACCTGATATGGAGCTGACTCACTGGAAATGAGCTTAATGTTGGGGAAGGTTGGAGGTAAAAGGAGAAGAGGACAGCAGAGGACAAGACGATTAGATAGCATAACTGACTCTGTGGACATGAATTGGAGCAAATTCCAGGAGATAGTGAAAGACAGGGGAGCCTGGGGTGGTGTGCATGGCCTAATCACCAAGCATCAAAAAAGGAGAAGGACACCTCAGAAGATGCCACTTTGGTAGCCAGTAACAACCCAGACAAGATGCCTCCTGTCCCTCAGGGGCCTTGAGTGATTTAAGTTGTTTTTCTATAACAGGCTGGGATAGAAACCCAACTCAGAAATTATGCTTAGTGAAAGAAAGTATAGAAAATTGCATTCCGTGCACATTTGAGCCTGTGACTTGAAATTTATTTTGATTATAGGAGCACATTTTTGGATTAGGATTCTTTGGAATATACTTTAGAAAGCAGTAATCAAGCTAATTAATTCCTGGCAGTACATATATTTCATACTCACTGAGCTGAGCAAGTTTATCTTCAAACAAATTACTTAATATATCTGATCTACTTAAGCCTCATACTAGATGTATGAGATATAGAATATTGATAATTATCTTAATCAATGAGGAAAAAGAAATAAGGCCTGTCTAAATGTTCTGTGACAATTCTGTCTTGATTTTGGCTTACCTTAGACCTCAGTTCATATTATTTTTAGTCTGTGGAGCTTTAAAGTAGATATAACTTATGAAAAATAATTATTTTTCACCTAAGAAATTTTTTTTTCCAATCTAAATTGTCCTTTAAAATAATCCCTTCTAAAATAAATAAATAAAAATAAAATAAAATAAAATAATCCCTTCTCCCTTCAAAAAAATTTTGTGGTCTTCTCCTTTTTGAATTACTGTCTTCTGGAATAAAACTTTTACTTTGATCTGAAAAAAAAATTTTTTTACAAGCTATAATCAAAACTCATTTAAATTCACATGCACTGGTTGACAGTCTTCTATTATTTTTATGTTAAAGACTACCTATATGTTGAAGTTAATAGAATACAATTATTTATAGAGGGAACTGCAACCCACTCCAGAATTCTTACCAGGAAAATTTCATAAACAGCAGAGCCAGGCAGGCTACGGTCCATGAGGTAGCAATGGGTCGGACATGAGAGAGCAACTGAGTGTAATTATTTATAGATTTCACTTATTTTACTCTCATTTTCTTTGAAGAAAAAAGCTAAGATATCATTAAGGATAAGATATTATGTATCTGTGCTGTGCTGTGCTTGGTCACTCAGTCGTGTCCAACTCTTTGCGACCTGTGGACTGCAGCCCGCCAGGCTCCTCTGGAATCCTCTCCAGAATCCATGGGGATTCTCCAGGCCAGAATGCTGGAGTGGGTTGCTATGCCCTCCTCTAGGAGGAGGATTCTGAATAGATTATGTATCCACTATATAATAATTGTTGCTCTACTTGGTAAAATTTTGTAGCACTTCTATTGTATTTGAGCTGCCTTTATTAGTTTTCCCATTTAATCGAGAGATTTTCAGTTTCATAAGTATGGACTAAACATAATTTACATTGAAAGATACTGCAGAGAATAATGTCAGTTACATATGCCAAGAGGTCAAAAGTACCAATATTTGGTTGTATGAAATATGACAATTAAGAAATGAAAGCAAATTCCAAAAGCATGAAAATATATTCTATTTATGACAATATTACATTTCTATTTAATTGTGTCATTAGGTAATTTTTGGCGTTATTTGATGTATGAAAAATTGTAGAAAATTTATATTTTAGTTTTTATTCATTAGAGTAATCATCAGTCTTAAAATGGAAATTTCATGGTTGAGTTTCAAGGTTCTGTGAATGTTGACACAGTATATGCTCAATTAGGGTATAAGTGTGTTTGTGTAGCTAACTGTGTAGAAAACTAGGCTTTTATCACATTGGATTATTAACAAAAGCAAGTCAAGATTACCGATCAATTTCTATATGCTGTTAAGTTCCATAGTAAAAATTCAAATTTTTATTTCATATGCTTAATATTTTGACTTAAAAACAACTATCTTGATTCCCACTTTTACACTCAAATAATTAATAAACATCTTGGGTAATTATAATGTGTTCATCACTGGGTAGGTAGGTGCTGGGGAAAATCAAGTATACATATTTTTAAGAAACTACAGTTTAAAAAAGGAAATGCACACTGAATCAATAAATAATAAAGCAATCTAAAATCACTACAATCAAGTTGTGTTCAATCAAATCAACTGATACATTTTGTAGTGAAAGTTAAAGATAATGAGAATTCAGAGAAGTGATATCTCTGTTAATGTGTGTAATCTGAGGAGGGCTTTCCAGAAGAGAGAAGACAAGATGGATTTCAAGTGCAAATTCATACAATATCTATATAGGAACTGATTGAAATAAGGAGAGAAGCTAGAATTAACTCTGTGTTTCTCAGCCATAGAAAGCTATCCTTTTATTTTCCCCCCAAAGATCCTGATTCCATGTTTAAAATAGCACAGGGTTGACTTTCTGAATATATGGTATTTTTAGAAGTCACAGCCATAATATACTACAAGCTGGAAACACCAGGAAAATCAGTATTCTATTATTATTTAAACCGTACAATTTTTTTTCTTTTTACATAATTTTGATTGCTTTAATCTCCCATAAACATCAGAATTATCAGGTCATCTCTGTTAAATTATTTTCTTATTTTTTTGCACAGTGACCAAGAATGTTTAGCAGGGCCTAAACTTTTGACTAAATTTGGAAGAAAGACTCTTACTGTTTTACAAATGTCAACAGAAAATCGATTCAATTTGTGATTTTTTTTTTTTAGTACATCTGTCAATTGATTCTTTTTGCAGGTGTTTTTACAGCAATTTCTAAACAATCAATCAAGGCTGTGAAGATTTTCCACTTTCCATTCCAAGACTTTTGTCACATAGACGTTTCATAAGAAATATTCAAATCATTATATATAAAATTAGTAAAACCACTAATTCTTTGAGATATTATAGGTTCTTCATTAATTATAGATTTCCATGATGAGTAATGCTGGGTAACAAAATGTTAAACAGGTTCCTTCGCTGGATTTTCCTAGATTTAATTACACTGAAGTGTATGTAAATTGCTAGGGGTGGATATGTTATGCAGCATCTAATATTTAATCATAAAATATCTATTAATACTTAATAGAACAAGTATTCTGAGGAACATAGTGAGGGACATGCTAATTTACATCAAATACCTGAACCCTCTTTCATTTTATAGATGGAAATTTAGAAGTCCAGATAAGTTATATGTCTTGTTCTAGGTCTTCTAAGTGGTTACTCACAGAACGCTTATAGCCTCTCCTTCCTGAAACTGCATTAAAATGAAAATAAAGGAAGTTTAAAGTGCAACGGGAGAACAACAGAAAACATATAAAAGAGGAGTGACTGATGGAAGAAATGGAAGAGAGAAAAAGCAGAATATGAAGCTGGCTTAGCAAAATCAACACAGATTTGTGATTCAGATGGATAATGGTGGGGGAGGAGGCAGCAGAAGGAAGTTAGGCAGGAAAGAAAGTGAAAGTGAAGTCTCTCAGTCATTTCCGACTCTTTGCAACCCCATAGACTGTAGCCTACCAGGCTGCTCCGTCCATGGGATTTTCCAGGCAAGAGTACTTGAGTGGGCTGCCATTTCCTTCCCCAGGAGATCTTCCCGACCCAGGGTTTGAACCTGGGTCTCCCGCATTGTAGGCAGACGCTTTACCCTCTGAACCACCAAGGAAGTCCTATTAGGCAGGAAAGAGAAGACTAACTGAGGTGACATTACAAAATAGTTTCAAACACGACATATGCAGGGAAGAGAAGCCAGATATTTACATATTCAACAACCAATAATTCAAACACACACATATTAAAAAAGGTATTTCTTACAAAAAATATAAGCAAACTATGACATGACATTTCAGCTAGTGCGTTTTCTCATTGCTGAGCAAAACCTTCCGTATTCTCTTTGGGATTAGCTGCCTAGCATCTAATCTAAACATTTCCTGCCAGTCAACAACAGCCGCTCAGATAATGAGAGATACTGCTGCTGCTAAATCGCTTCAGTTGTGTCCGACGCTGTGTGACCCCGTAGACCGCAGCCCACCAGGCTCCCCCTTCCCTGGAATTCTCCAGGCCAGCACACGGGAGTGGGTTGCCATTTCCTTCTCCAATGCGTCAAAGAGAAAAGTGAAATTGAAATCGTTCAGTCATGTCCGACTCTTAGCGACCCCATGGACTGCAGCCTACCAGGCTCCTCTGTCCATGGCATTTTCCAGGCAAGAGTACTGGAGTGGGTTGCCATTGCCTTCTCTGAATGAGAGGTACTAGCAGCCTCATTTCTATTGCCTCATTCTTAAATATGGGTGGATTAAAAACAAACAAACAAACAAACAACTATGAAACATTTGAAGCAAAAATAAAGAATAAAAGATCAAGGTAAACAATCAAAGAACCAGCGCTAGTGCAGACAGATGTATAAAAGAAAGGAAACAACAAAAAATCATGATCTAAGCAAAATTTGAAATGCTATTTTTGGAGGAAAAAAGCAAATATTAAATAATCTATATAAAATATTATATAGCTAGCTACTTAACTCACTATATAAATATGGTAAGAGCAGAAATACAAAGTGCTAAATAAATCAATAAAAAATATGTAATCATAGCATGCTGCTTGATACTACATTGAACAAAGTTTCTTTGTAAATCATAGTTTGGTTTATTGAGTTTTCAACATATGAAGCCAACTAATGACCAAAGAGAAGATTTGATTATGTCATGCAGCAGAGTGTAAATTTTATCACTAGTGTAAATTATGACAGAAAATACATTTTTTTTTTTTTTTTTTTTAACCGGATAGGGAGAGTTGAAGAGGACCCTTCCTCGTGGGCCTCAGTTCTTCATAAGGACACAAAGAAGAATCTGAAGCCTTAGCCGTGGCAAAAACAAGTTTATTGAAGAAAGAGAAGTGGGCCAAGCCGAGAGAGGCACAGACACCAGAATGATGGGGTACAGGGGTTTTCAAGACAGGGCTTTTGCATATTCAACTTGGTGGGCATGGACTGACAGTTCTGATTGACAGTTGCAAGTTACATAACAATGAGCTCTATTGCATATGTCTTCCCATAATTCATTCTGTTATAATCAGATGTGTGTATATATAGACTATTTATGAACCCTTAACAGGCTTCCAGCTGCATAAGGTCATTTGAGGACACAGCAGTCTCTGTGGTTATTTTCTAACCTATCTGTGAGGTCTCCTGGGCCTCATCTGGGGTGGGGTTTAGAAATAAGCTTGAATCTTTTTCAGCTGAAAGACTAGGTGGCAAATCTTTTCCATCTCTCCTTGCTGATACCTAACTTTCTGTAATGTCTTTTTAAAATCTCTCTAACAATGGAACATTAAGACAGAGTTATATCAGCATATTACTTTAGAGACTGAAAATAGCCATCAGACAAATGAAAACATGTAAACAGTTAATAGTGGTTCTTTAAATGAGAGTAACAGAAAGTGAGTAGTCAAGAAGGAAACAACTGGCTTTTATGCCCATAAAATTTAAAACTATGTGCATGTATGTATTACTCTGGGCTTCTCCTGTGGCTCAGCGGTAAAGAATCCAGCAGCAATGCAAGAGCCACAGGAGATGTGGGTTCGATACCGGGATCGGGAAGATCCCCTAGTGGAGGGCATGGCAACTCACTCCAGTATTCTTGCCTGGAGAATTCCATGGACACAGGAACCTGATGGACTAGAGTCCATAGGGTCTCAAAGAGTTGGACTGAAGTGACTTTGTGTGAATGCATGCAGTTAGGTATTACTCTAGTAAGAATAATCAATCAATCTTAAAATAGCATTTAACAAATAAAATAGGGGCTGTTTCTTAATAAACTTTGGAGAGAGATGTAAGAAGCCTAATATATTTTCCTTTTAGAGATGGCAATTGTTTAATTCTATCCTTCTAATATTTCAAATTTAGTAAGGCTCATTATGTTATGAATTTTGAGAGCAGGAATATTCTCTAAGTATCTTTGTATCTCCAGCCTCTAGTTCGTATTTTCTATAGAGCAGATATTCAAATGTTGGTACTTTCTTTCCAAAACACTGAAATATTGGTAATGCATCAAGAAAATATGAATGAAATCACTTTAATATTCATCAAGATATATTTACAAAATTCATGATAAAATAATTGAGGGGTAGATTACTGAAGTATGTACAATGTTCTTCTCTATGAAGTTCTTTGCTTGCAAACAGGCATATACACAATATATATATTTGTTCATACTCAAATATGTATTCTATGTGGGTATGGATTTAAAAATCTTATGTTATTTTTTCATACATTAAGTCAGTCATTGATTTTTTTTTTTAGTTCAAAAGAAGATAACTGAACTCTTTATAGGAAGTATTTGGAATTTTATCAGCCCTTATTCATACAGTAAATATATTATCTGCATTTTATCAAAATTAATTATTAGCACTGATCTCTTATTCTAAGTAGAGGCAAATGACAGTATCAATAATGATTCCAAACAAAAAAATTTTTCTTTTTAATTAATTTTTTATTGAAAGATAATTGCTTTACAGAAAATTGTTGTTTTCTGTCAAACCTCAATATGAATCAGCCATAAGTATACATATATCGCCTCCCTTTTGAACCTCCCTCCCATCTCCCTCCCCATCCCACCTCTCTAGGTTGATACAGGGCCCCTGTTTGAGTTTCCTGAGCCAGACAGCAAATTCCCATTTGTTGTCTATTTTACATGTGGTAATGTAAGTTTCCATATTACTGTTTCCATACATCTCACCCTCTCCTCCCCTCTCCTCATGTCCATAAGTCTATTCTCTATATCTGTTTCTCCACTGTGGCCCTGTAAATAAATTCTCAGTACCATTTTTCTAGATTCTGTATATATGCGTTAGAATATGATATTTATCTTTCTCTTTCTGACTTACTTCACTCTGTATAATAGGATCTAGTTTCATCCACCTCATTAGAACAGACTCAATTGCAATCCTTTTTATGACTGAGTGATATTCCGTTGTGTATATGTATCACAACTCCTTTACCCATTCATCTGTTGATGGACATCTAGGTTGCTTCCATGTTCTAGCTATTGTAAATAGTGCTGCAATGAACAATGGGATGCATGTGTCTTTTTCAATTTTGGTTTCCTCAGGGTATATGACTAGGAGTAGGATTGCTGGGTCATATGGTGGCTTTATTCCTAGTTTTTTAAGGAATCTCCATATCATCTTCCCTAGTGGCTGTATCAATTTACATTCCCACCAACAGTGCAAGAGCATTCCCTTTTCTCCACACCCTCTCCAGCATATCTTGTTTGTAGACTTTTTGATGATGGACGTTCTGACCGGTGCAAGGTAATATATCATTGTAGCTTTGATTTGCATTTCTCTAATAATGAGCAATCCAAACAAGAATTTTTAAGCCTAGATTCTCTCAGAATATTTGGTTCTTATCTTTATTTTTAGCATGCTTAATGTATGTAATCTGATATTTTTTGCATGCTTAAATAAGAATAAATGTATGTTTATTTCATTTATTTTGACCTGTTTTTGGAAATGCTTATGTTATTCACAATTAATACTTATCACTTACTTCTTATGAATTATGAATCCTAAAGAGAAATGGTCATCGTCTTCCTGGATTTACTGCCTTTATATTATTTAATATTAGAGGTCAGTACTTGCCAAATTTTAAGCTATCCTTTATTATAATAATAAGCATATTTGCATACCTGAGATGAATAATACATACTTCTGTCTTTTAATGTGAACATTGTATCTGTTCAAGATTCTACCAACAGGATATATTTTAACATGGTGAGATTAGGAAAGATAGTAAAAAGAAAATACTGTCAGGATTTAAAGGAAAAATTATTTTCTCACTAAGCCAACAAACCTAGAATTGTTTGATAAGATGGGCATGCAAATAAATAATTTGCTATTAACTTCTGCTTTTCCTGATGCTTGCTTGTTTTACTTATAATTGTGTTTACCTGCAAGACACTGACTTTCTGAAGGGAATTTCTGTGTCTTGTTTCATGGAAAGATTGAGGTAGCAAAATAGATTGTAATAAGAAAGAAGTCAACCTTTGCCCTGAACACAAAATAAAACTTCAACATGCTTTCCAAAGCTCAGCAAAATTTGGATACATTGTTTTGAAAGAGTATGTACAGGGGAAACCCCATAACTTTTAATTCTGCCTGGGTCTGGAAACAATCAGTGTGAAAAATGAGTAAAAAATCTGTTCCAGAAGAAAAGTTTAGTCTCTTTAGATGTAGCATTGAATACCTGAACAGATTCTGAATTCATGTTTACAATAAATGAGATTCTTCTAATTTATTGTGTATTTCATAAGAGACCTACATAGCTCAGAACATAATGCCATCTTTTCCTTTCAACATCAAACATGTTGAAGAGATGTGAAGACTGATTACACACTGTTAAATCTTTTTCACTAAACAGACTAAAGTAAAATTCAAATAATCACATCTACTCTTACTTAACAGCTATTAGGAAAAAACAACTATTAGAAAAAACAAAGGAATAAAATGTTATTTTATTGTAATATAGAAATATTCTCAAGTGTAGGTGTCATGTAAGCAAACATGACATATGAGAATAATTCCAAATGAGCAGAAAATAATATGCATGGAAAAGCTTAATCTGAATTTATTGATACATGATTTCTCATTTTTTGGATATATTTTTATCCAGAGTGTTATAATGCTTTAACACAAATGGGTCAGTTTCTATAATTAAGACTATATATAGAACAAGAAATATAAAGGACAGTCACTAATTAGGAGTGGAACTGTATAACAAAAATAAGATTATTTCAATGCAAATAAATAGTCCCTAGCAAGAAAGGAAAAAAAAAATTAAATAGATAGAAAATAAATACAATTTTCAGCAATTCACAGAATTTAAAATTTAAGGTGAAAGTGAAAGTGGTAGTGGCTCAGTCATGTCCTACTCTTTGCCACCTTATGTGCTGTAGCCCACAATGCTCCTCTGTCCATGGGATTCTCCAGGCAAGAATATTGGAGGGGATAGCTATTTTTTTCTGAAGGGATCTTCCCAACCCAGGGGTTAAATCTGGGTCTCCCACATTGCAGGCAGATTCTTTACCATCTGAGCCACGAGGGTGAATTGCTAATTATCAAGTTCAATGTCTTCTCTCTCTTTCTAGAGTTTCATATCTAAAATTATATAATTTCTCTGAGTTTGGTTAAACTCAGTATGACACTTTTAGATGCATCATTTGTCTTTTTGCAGGATTAATAATGTCCATTTTTATTATTGAGTAGTATTTTATTTTATCATTGATCTATACCATGTCCATTTACAAGTTAATATACAAGATCAAATTGCCAGCATCTGTTGGATCATCGAAAAACAAGAGAATTCCAGAAAAACATCTACTTCTGCTTTATTGATTATACAAAAGCCCTTGACAGTGTAGATCACAACAAACTGTGAAAATTCTTCAGGAGATGGGAATACCAGACCACCTGCCTCTTCAGAAAACTGTATGCAGGTCAGGAAGCAACAGTTTGAACTGGACATGGAACAACAGACTGGTTCCAAATAAGGAAAGGAGTACGTCAAGGCTGTATATTGTCACCCTGCTTATTTAACTTACATGCAGCATACATCATGCGAAATGCCAGGCTGGATGAAGCACAAGCTGGAATCAGGATTGCTGGGAGAAATATCAATAACCTCAGATATGCAGCTATCACCACCCTTATGGCGGAAAGTGAAGAGGAAATAAAGAGCCTCTTGAAAGTGAAAGAGGAGAGTGAAAAAGCTGGGTTAAAGCTCAACATTCAGAAAACTAAGATCATGGCCTCTGGTCCCATCACTTCATGTCAAATAGATGGGGAAACAATGGAAACTGACAGAATTTCTTTTCTTGGGCTCCGAAATCACTGCAGATGGTGACTGCAGCCATGAAATTAAAAGACGTTTGCTCCTTGGAAGAAAAGCTATGACCAATCTAGACAGCATATTAAAAGGCAGAGACATTACTTTGCTGACAAAGGTCCGTCTAGTCAAAACTATGGTTTTTCCAGTAGTCATGTATGGATGTGAGAGTTGAGCGCCAAAGAATTGATGCTTTTGAACTGTGGTGTTAGAGAAGACTCTTAAGATTCCCTTGGACTGCAGGGAGATCCAACCAGTCCATCCTAAAAGAAATCAATCCTGAATATTTGTTGGAAGGACTAATGCTGAAGCTGATACTCCAATACTTTGGCTACCTGATGTAAAGAACTGACTCACTGGAAAAGACCCTGATGCTGGGAAAGACTGAAGGCATGAGGAGAAGGGGATGACAGAGGAGATGGTTGGATGGCATCACCAACTCGATGAACTTAAGTTTGAACAAGCTCTGGGAGTTTGTGATGGACAGGGAAACCTGGAATACTGTAGTCAATGGGGTCACAAAGAATCACACATGACTGAGAGACTGAACTGAACTGATATGCTTTTTTATGGAATTATTTCTTCCTCAATATTTTACAGAATTCATGCAAATCTAGGGGTTTCTTTGCAAGTATTTTCCACTATGAAATCGATTGTCAATAAATAATACAGCCATTTGGATTTTCTATTTCAAGTCAATACTAGTAATTTTTTTCTTGTATGTAATTTGCCAATTTCGTGTAGATTGTTGAATTTATTGGCATTAGTTTTTCGTAATTTTCCCACATTCTGGTAGTGTCTGAGGAGTTGTGAATCTCTACTTCTATTCTTGATATTAATAATTCAGGTCTTTATTTTTTTCGATAATGATCCTAACTGAGGCATATAAATATCTAATATTTTCAGAGTATTTACATTTTTGTTTTATTGATTTTTTCACTATTTTTTTCTGTTTGTACTTTTGTTTTCTAATTTATTGAATTCTATATTTTCTTCTTTCTACTTATTTGGATTTAATTTGCTCCTATTCTTCTAGTTCCTCATAATAGATTTTTAAATAATTGATTTTAGATCTTAATTTCTGGAAGAAGAATTTGAAACAAAACATATTGGGACTTCCCTGGCTTCCAGTGGTTAAGACTTCATGGTTCAATGCAGGTGTCTTAGGTTTGATCCCTCAATAGGTAACTAGATCCCACATGCTACAACTAACACTTGGCATAGCCAAATAGATAGTAAAATGAAACTAGACATATTATTCCAGTTGCTGTTGCAACAGCCTCCCATAGATATTGATATGTTGTGTTTTTATTTTCACTCAATTCAAGACATTTTCTTAATTATCTTGTGATTTCCTTCTTGACCTGTGATTTTTCTGTTCGGATTTAATGTTTGAATAAAAATATTTGCAAATTTAAAAAATATCTCTCTGCAGCCAATTTCTAACTCAATTTTTTTTTTGTAGTCTTTATTATGGGCATATTTTTTCTATATTATCTCAATATTTGGGGAATTATCAAGATTTTCAATTCTGTTGAAAAGTACATTTGTGCTTGGAAAAAATGTGTATTACACTGTAGTTGTGTTGTTGTAATCAGTTCATGTCAGTCGCTCAGTTGTGTCTGACTCTTTGAAACACCATGAACCACAGCACACCAGCCTTCCTGTCCCTCACCAACTCCCAGAGTTTACCCAAACTCATGTCCATTGATTGAGTTGGTGATGCCATCCAACCAACTCATCCTCTGTCATCCCCTTCTCCTCCTGCCCTCAATCTTTCCCAGTATCAGCATCTTTTCAAATGAGTCAGTTCTTTGCATGAGGTGGTCAAAGTTTGGAGTTTTAGCTTCACCATCAGTCCTTCCAACGAACACCTAGGACTGATCTCCTTTAGGATGGACTGGTTGGATCTCCTTGAAGTCCAAGTGACTCTCAAGAGTCTTCTTCAACACCACAGTCCAAAAGCATCAATTCTTCGGTACTCAGCTTTCTTTACAGTCCAACTCTCACATCCATACATGACCACTGGAAAAACCATAGCCTTGACTAGACAGACCTTTGTTGACAAAGTAATGTCTCTGCTTTTTAATATGCTATCTAGGTTGGTCATAACTTCCTTCCAAGGAGGAAGCATCTTTTAACTTCATGGCTGCAATCACCATCTGCAGTGATCTTGGAGCCCCCCCCAAAAATAAAGTCAGACACAGTTTCCACTGTTTCCCCATCTATTTGCTATGAAGTGATGGGACTGGATGTCATGATCTTAGTTTTCAGAATGTTGAGTATAGTCAACCTTTTCACTCTCCTTTTTTTCACTTTCATCAAGAAGCTCTTTAGTTCTTCACTTTCTGCCGTAAGGGTGGTGTCATCTGCGTATCAGGTTGTTTATATTTCTCCCGGCAATCTTGATTCCAGCTTGTGCTTCTTCCAGCCCAGCGTTTCTCATGATGTACTCTGCATATAAGTTAAATAGGCAGGGTGACAATATACAGCCTTGACATACTCCTTTACCTATTTGGAACCAGTCTGTTGTTCCATGTCCAGTTATAACTGTTGCTTCTTGACCTGCATACAGCTTTCTTAAGAGGCAGGTCAGGTGGTCTGGTATTCCCATCTCTTTCAGAATTTTCCAGTTTATTGTGATCCACACAGTCCAAGGCTTTGGCATAGTCAGTAAAGCAGAAGTAGATGTTTTTCTGGAACTCTCTTGCTTTTTCCATGATCCAGCAGATGTTGGCATTTGATCTCTGGTTCTTCTGCCTTTTCTAAAGCCACCTTAAACTTCTGGAAGTTCACAGTTCACTTATTGCTGAAACCTGGCTTGGAGAATTTTGAGCATTACTTTACTAGCATGTGAGATGAGTGCAATTGTGCAGTAGTTTGAGCATTCTTTGACATTGCCTTTCTTTGGGATTGGAACGAAAACTGACCTTTTCCAGTGCTGTGGCCACTGGTGAGTTTTCCAAATTTGCTGGCATATTGAGTGCAGCACTTCCACAACGTCATCTTTCAGGCTTTGAAATAGCTCAACTGGAATTCCATCACCTCCACCAGCTTTGTTTGTAGTGATGCTTCCTAAGGCCCACCTGACTTTACATTCCAGGATGTCTGGCTCTAGGTGAGTGATCACTCCATTGTGATTATCTGGGTCTTGAAGATCTTTTTTTGTACAGTTTTTCTGTGTATTCTTGCCACCTCTTAATATCTTCTGCTTCTGTCACGTCCATACCATTTCTGTCCTTTATTGAGCCCATCTTTGCATGAAATGTTCCCTTTGTATCTCTGATTTTCTTGAAGAGACCTCTAGTCTTTCCCACTCTATTGTTTTCCTCTATTTCTTTGCATTGATCACTGAAGAAGGCTTTCTTATCTCTCTTTGCTATTCTTTGGAACCCTGCATTCAAATGGGCATATCTTTCCTTTTCTCCTTTGTTTTTCACTTCTCTTCTTTTCACAGCTATTTGTAAGGCCTCCTTAGACAGCCATTTTGCTTTTTTGCATTTCTTTTTCTTGGGGATGGTCTTGCTCCCTGTCTCCTGTACAATGTCTTGAACATCCGTCCACCATTCATCAGGCTCTCTGTCTATCAGATCTAGTCCCTTAAATCTATTTCTCACTTTCACACTATAGCCATAAGGGATTTGATTTAGGTCATACATGAATGTTCTAGTGGTTTTCTCCAATTTCTTCAGTTTAAGTCTGAATTTGGCAACAAGGAGTTCATGATCTGAGCCACAATCAGCTCCTGGTCTTGTTTTTGCTGACTGTATAGAGCTTCTCCATTTTTGGCTGCAAAGAATATAGTCAATCTGATTTTGGTGTTGGCCATCTGGAGATGTCCATGTGTAGAGTCTTCTCTTGTGTTGTTGGAATATGGTGTTTGCTATATCTAGTGCATTCTTCAGCAAACTCTGTTAGTCTTTGCCTTGCTTCATTCTGTACTCCAAGGCCAAATTTGCCTGTTACTCCAGGTGTTTCTTGACTTCCTACTTTTGCATTCCAGTCCCCTATAATGAAAAGGACATCTTTTTTGGGTGTTAGTTCTAAAATGTCTTGTAGGTCTTAGAACCGTTCAAATTCAGCTTCTTCAGCATTATTGGTTGGGGCCTAGACTTGGATTATTGTGATATTGAATGGTTTGCCTTGGAGATGAACAGAGATCATTATGTCCTTTTTGAGATTGCATCTGAATACTGCAATGACTTCTTGTTTTAATAAATTATCACAAACTGGATGGCTTAAAGCAAAGAAATGTATTCTTTCACCATTCAGGAAGGCTAGAAGTCTGAAATCAGGTGTTGGCACTGTTGGTTTTATCTTCCATCTTTATCTTGATTCACCAATTCCTTTTTCCCCCAGATACAACCAAACTATAATAATTTATACACTTAAGAAAAGCAACTCAGTTACATTCTCACGAGTCAAAATCCTGTTCATCAGTTGCTTCCACTTCTCTGTTTCTCTATTGAGAAAGATTCCTCCAAAGGTAATTTACAATCTCTTTGTCTATTTCCTCTTCACTCATTTTCCTTTGGATTTAGTCCAATCAGACTTTTATCTTTACCATGCTACTGAAACAACTTTTGCTAAGTTACCAATAACTTCAAAATTGCCGTGTCTAATCTAATCCAGGATTGTCTAGTTTCATCTCTACCCTCATGGTACTCATCCGTTTGTCAGAATTTGGTGCAACTGATCAGCCTTTTTTCCCTTCACTTGGTCCTGAGTCGATATTCTATAGGCTTCTACCTCACCGCAACATCTGTTCCTAATGACCTCCTCTGCTGGTCTCATATGTCCTCCCCAAACTTTCACCCTTAGGGTGCTCTATGGTTTAGCCCTTGAATTTCTTCTCTAAACTCACTATCTAAATTGTATCCTCCTCCTTTATGACTGTAAATTCTGTCTACATGGTGTTGAATTCCAAATTAATATCTCAAAGCCTGACTATTCTGTAAGTTCCAGACTTATTCAAACCAGAGTATCCAAAGGATTCATATGGGTGTATAATAAAGAGTTTGAAACCAAAGTACTAATGTTGCTCCTCTCATTTTATCATCTCAGAAATGGTAATTCAACATTGCTAACTCCTGAGACAAAACACCTGGGAAATATCCTTGACTTTTCTCTCTTCTCCACAATCTACTTAATATATCAGAAAATCCATATGGTTCTACTTTCAAAATATACGTCAAACCTGTCTCCTTGCTTCTGCTGCTGCTACTCTGGATCACACTCCTGTAATTTCTCTTCTTTAAATGAAACGGCCTAACTTGTTTCCACGCCTCTTTTATCTTTCCTTGACCACTATTTTCCACACTGTAAACAGAGATACACCTTGAAAATGGAATCATTATTTTATTTTATTGGTTCAATACCTTCCCTCCTAATTCACAGTAAAATCCCAATTTGGTAAGCTGGTTGCCTCTTGTTCTTCTCTGTCATTGCTTCCCTTTGATTGTTCCTCTCTACCTACACTTACCTCCTTGATGTTTTCAAATATATTCTCTCCTCAGAACACCTGATATGTTCTATGCTGGCCTTATTAAGTACACAGTAAACAATATCTATTTAAAGGAAGAAATTGAGATAGTTGGATTACATCAAGTTCAAGGTAGAATAAAGATTAAAACCTTATCTCTTTTTCCACAGTGTTTTTTTTTCCTCTACTTTTTTAGAATTTAAAATTCAAACAATGAATGCACCTTCACAGTAGAAACATGTTCTGTGTTCAGACAGATGTGGGCCTCATTTTTTTTTTTACTTTCTAATTAATTCTATCTTGCAACTTATTTTCAAACACTATCTGTATAATTTTAGTATTGAATAGTATTTCTTATATAATCATGAATGTTATTGAAGATCTTGCAAAACATTTCTCCTGATTGTAGGAAGAAATTTAAATTGTGCTAGTTTCATATTCAAACAATCAGCAACAACAAAGCAATCTAACTATCTAAAGTTTTACTCAGAAAAATGCTGAAAAAGAAAATATGTATATATTGCTTGCCATGTGGATTAACAATAAACACATTCAAAATGACTACTCTAATTTTGTCATGTGAACTATAAAATGTTTTATTCTTTATCTTCTGTAAAAAGTTAGCAGTGAAGCTCTGCCCATTTGGATGGTGCCACAGTTATTTCATTGAGCAATTCTCCCTAATTCTATATTGCCCCCTGAAAGAAACAAATTGTATTTCAGTAAGAAAGAAATAGCTCCACTCTTCCTCAATTCTGCCATAATTCAATTTTGTCTGCTGGCTGCTCCAGTCCACCCCTGACTGATGGTAGGAAGCAACATATGGCAATATTGAGAGAGTTTATAAAAAAAATCTGCTAATGGCAACAAACAAATAAACAATCAGGAAGATCCAACAGTCAGGAAGAATTAATAAAGCTGGCAAATGCTTGGTTAGTAGAGCTGCTCACAGTGAGCAAAGCCAAGTGTCTGCATGTATCTTGGTTGAGCTTTTTCTCATCAGGCAAAGCATATTAATTTCCAGGGCTCTGCTGAATTTAACATAGTTGCAAATATAAGTACTTCATTACTAAGGTCTTCCATGTTTCTTGAACTCTGGTGATTTTCCAAAATTGAACCTCCAAAACCCAAGTAGGTAAACTTTGATAATCTTAGCAGAATACAAAATCTAATTATTTCTGACTTACAATTCAAACAAATAAACCACCCACCAAACAAAACAAAAGAAACCAAACAACAGCAACACCAAAGCATGCAAACTTTTCCAAAACATGGTTAGCATTTGTGCGTTTTATGTCTTAATAACAATAAGAAATTTTAGGCTTCTAGGATGGTTTGATGTACAGTAAAAAATAAGCGTATGCTTTGAAAACTAATTTGCTTATACTGAACCAGTTGCTAAGTCCCTCTTTTAGTGAAAAGTGCTCTCTTAACTATTTTTTTCTCTTATCATAATGCTCAGTAAAATATGAAAAATTTTCTAATCAAAGAATACAAGCAAACTAAGGAAAATGTTGACATTTTAGAAGACTAGATTTTCCTCCTTTGGTTATGTGTCTTTGATTTCACTTTTGTCTAAGTCTTCTAGAATTTACAGTTGAAGAAAACTGCTTGCCTTTTGGACCCAAATTAGAATTTTCATCTCAAGCATACCATTTAGTTCCATTTCCTTTTTAAATTGTGATGCTTAGCCTGATATAGTTCTTTGGAATGCAAAATTGTTTGTTCAACTTTCTAGGTTTTTAGTGTAGTTTTGAGTCTATTTAAAATGATCAGTCTTGAATTTTATACTTCAGTGACTATATTCAACACTCTTTTTCTGTCTTTAAGATATGAGCTTGCCTCCTCCGTTAGTGATAAAGGAACAGACCATCAGTGGGTCTCAAACATCCTTCAGATGTTAATCACCAAGGGGAATTTAAAATAGCAGCAACAACACCAATAAACAATAGCAACAACAACTGAGCTCTAGATAAGTAGTAGTAGACTTTACACAAGATAAAATTGTAATCTTTGAGACTGAAGTCCAGATAACAGCACTTATTTTTAAGTCTCCAGGGGATTCAAGGGTTAAAACACAGCCAGGGTTGAACCACGGCATTGGAGATTGCAGCCAAAGCTCTACATCCCTTTCTGTATCTGTGATGAGGAATCTCAGAGTTAGGTCTTTCCAAGGTTCTCTCAGTGCAATACGGGAAGCTCAAAACTTCCTAGGACCCACAACCCAATTTGGACTTCCTCAAGTTAGTTGTTCCCCATTCTCATTAAGAAAAGTCAGTACCAGCCCAGGTTGGATGCATGGGACAAGTGCTCGGGCCTGGTGCACTGGGAAGACCCAGAGGGGTCGGGTGGAGAGGGAGGTGGGAGGGGGGACCGGGATGGGGAATACATGTAAATCCATGGCTGATTCATGTCAATGTATGACAAAAACCACTACAATATTGTAAAGTAATTAGCCTCCAACTAATAAAGATAAATGAAAAAAAGAAACAAAAAAAAAAAAAAGAAAAGTCAGGCAACTTACCAGCATTCATAGGAATTCCTGCACAAATGTTCCAGAGTTTTGGCCTCAGGAGATCTGGAGCCTTCAGCTGAGCCATTTGAACCTTGGAAGGTGCTTAATTCTGTATGACATTCCATCTCAATTTCCTCCAATATAAATTGTATCTCAAACTCTTCCATTCATCAACATTCCACTATACTCTCATCATGTATTTCATCAGCAACTTGATAAACTGTCAAGTCACATGTTTTGAGGGAAGAAAGACCCATTTGTGGATTCTATTTTTGTTTTTTCTGAAATGTACATTCAAACTCTATATAAGAGATAGCAGTGCCTACTCCTTGGGCTTGCTTCAAAGACCATGCAAAATAATGTGTGTGGAATGCTTAATATAGGGTTTGATACCTTAAAGCTACTTCCTTGTCTAATATGCTACATCCTTGTATACCCTCAAGAATATAGGCCTTTTGGAAACTAACTTCCATCATTCTGAACTTCTCCGCAAGTAAGCTCTTCATGGTTCCAACCGCCACCCAAATCAAATTTTTCTCTGAAATTGATATAAGCTGGTGGTCTTCCTAAAATGAGATTCTCAAGCTCCCACATCTTCTGTATTATTTTTGTATTATAGTTCCTTGAATGAAGACATAAGCATATTAGAAAGTTTATGATTCTAAAAAATAATGCCACTGGGATTACTAAACAGGTACTGACCACTTAGTCTTCTATGCAAAGAGGAGATGTGACTTGCAATCTAGTAAGTGGACCAGGGACTAAAGTGCTGTAAATGGTCAGCACTCAGATGCAGCTTGTGGTTGCAGTGTTACTGATTATATTCTGCTTAAAACCTAAATACACTTTCTTTCCATGACAGCATTTGAATAGATATCCTAACCAGCTAGACAAATCCTTATTGGTGTGTATTTAATGTACTTAATGTACATTTAATGTATTTAGTGCAATGCTATGGATTTATGTACTTCTAACTCTTAAAAAGCTCCACAGATTCATTTCTAGATGAATAAGACAATTTTGGGTAGATATGGCATGTCCTGGTCCATGACATGTATTATCCAGAAAGGTGGGCCAAGGGAGGCAGAGGATGCTTTGGCAAATCTCCTCCCCAGAGAGTTATTCTGCAACGAGTAGAAAAGTCAACTCTACACTGACTCAGAAAACTTACAGTTAGGTTTGGTATTTCCATTACCTGGCAATGATGACTCAAATCAGTTAACTCTCAGGGGCAGATATTTCTCACCTGTAAGCACTCATGTAATGGGTATCTTGTGCCCTAAATTCCACTAGACACTATAAAGTATAGATATAAAGCTTAAGAACTTTATGGTTTCACTGGAAGTTCTTCAGACAAAGTCATGAAGAACAAAGGAAAATGTTATATTATTTGGCTATAGAATAAGCATTATTAAAACACCATAAAGGGAGCAAAATTATTGCTAACTGCTGTAGTCAGTGATGATCCATGTACCACTACAAAACATTGTTGAAAGAAGTTGAAAAAAGGATTAGTATGCATTATAGGGGCTTCTCTGGTGGCTCAGAAGGTAAAGAATTTGCATTATAAATTGCATGCCTGCTCAGTCACTCAGTCGTGTCTGACTATGACCCCAGACTGTAGCCCACCAGACTCCTCTGTCCATAGGATTTACCAGGCAATAATACTGGAGCAGGTTGCCATTTCCTTCTTCAGGGGATCTTCCCAACCTAGAGATTGAACTCGTGTCTCCTTGCAGGGGGATTCTTTAGCGTTGAGCCCATTACAAAGTATAGATGTTCAAAATAAAACATAAGATCTTTGTAAAGGTCATCATATCATTAAAGGCTGTTATTCTTTGAAACCAGAAATCCGTTGCTGAGATTTTTATGTTAGATCCACAGTTATTTCCTTTGAATTGAAAACATATGAGTCAATTCGCCAATGAGCTAGTGTGATTTTATTATCTGAAATAATCGCCTGGAAAGCAGGTGGCTTTTATGGGGCTTTATGGCCTCTTCCAGTATTATGTGATGTGCTTTCATTATTCACTTCCTGTTACCACCAATCCATCTAAATTCTGTTTCTTTGGTGTAAAATTTTTTATCTTCTCCATTAAACAGCAAAGGTCACTTGACAACAAACTTTTGGACAATACCCAAATACCATTCCAGGCAAACTACCAACATTATGGGCAAGGCACTGAGGATGTGTAGACCCTTCATCACAGGCACAGTCAGATATGTGATAGAATTGGTAATAGTTTTGCATTTACATAGAATCTTAAAGGCTGTAAGTTTATGGGCCTTGCAAACTTTACCTGTCATGAAGGTGAAGAACAAACTAAAATATAGCAACTATATGCTGGCACACAGGGGTTTGATAGACTCAAGTGTTATATTTAATTGAAAATGTAAGAGAATGTTAAGTAGGAAGAGTGCAATTATGTGAATTGGAATGGTGCCAGGACTTTATTCCATCCTCGGGGCATTACGGACTCCCAAGAAGTGACCAGATTGTCAGTACTAAGGCTTACGTGTGAAAGACACCACAGGAGCAACTGGTCACTGGGGACACTTATAAAGTGAGAGTGGGGATCTTACTTCTTACAGTGAAACAGCCCTGTCTAAATGACAGTACAGTCATAGGGTGAGGTGACCTAGAGGAAAGTTCCTTCCATGAGCACTTTTTCTATTTTAATCTTTTGTTAAAAATCTCAGAGCTGAATTTGAAAATGGGGTTAAACTTTACAGTGTGAATTATTACCCAAATAGTGATAATACTATGTAGGATTAAGGATAGAATTGTGACGAACTAACCACTTCAAATGAACCACACATATTTCCAACTAGTTGCATGTATTTTAAAGGCTAATTACTCAGGGGAGAGACTAGGTAGATTTATATTATATTTTGGAGCTGAAGAAAATACATATAAAAGAGCAAAGGAAAAGGGTAAGGTTATAAAGAAATCTTTTCATGTAGACCATGATACCAAAGGCAGTTTTTTATTATTAATCTTTTCATAGCATTTTTTCCATTTTAACATTTATTTTTACATATTACTGTTTCCTTTTTCTTCTCTCTGACATGACAACTTGACATGAGTTCACACGTACTAAGTGAAAAATGATTGTACTCGTATAGCTTTATATTTTATTTCCATTTTATTCATAATGAGGTAATGGAAGCAATAAGTTAGCTGGCAAGTGACACTGATATGTCAAATACCAGAGGTTAGCCTCTGGTACCTTTCCATTATGCACGTTTCTTTCCATTGTACTGCTACTGCTAAGTCGCTTCAGTTGTGTCTGACTCTATGTGACCCCGTAGAGGGCAGCCCACCAGGCTCCCCCGTCCCTGGGATTCTCCAGGCAAGAACACTGGAGTGGGTTGCCATTTCCTTCTCCAGTGCAGCAAAGTGAAAAGTGAAAGTGAAGTCATTCAGTCGTGTCCGACTCTTAGTGACCCCATGAACTGCAGCCTACCAGGCTCCTCCGTCCATGGGATTTTCCAGGCAAGAGTACTGGAGTGGGGTGCCATTGCCTTCTCCCATTGTACTACTGAGAGAGATTTTCTGTTTACAAATTTCTTTACATTCCCAGATATAATTTCAAGACATAGCTCCTCATTTTCACCCAACTTTTTATGTATATGCTGGAGCACTAACCTGAGTCTCTCATGAATTCTCTTCTTATTTCTTACCCCTGCTTCTTCTTGCAGTCCTAACCGGCATTGTGAATATAGGCGGAGACGGGGTCTTTAGGAGATTCATAATGTTAAATGAAGTCATCTAAGGGTGGGATTCTAATCTGATAGGACTTGAGCATGCTCAGAGGAAAAGCCATGTGAGGTTATACAGAGGTCATCTATAAGCTAGAAAGAGAGTTCTTACCAGAATCTTAGCCCTGACAGTCCCTGATCTTGGAGGTTCCAGCCTCTAGAACTGTGAGAAAATACATTTCTGTTGTTTAAAAACAGAATTTGTGGTATTTTGGTATAGCAATTCAAGCAGACTAAGACACCTGTTTCACACATATTCGTTTCACACTCCATCCTTGATACTGACTGTGGCTATTTCCAAAATCAGAGATCCCATAATTCTGGAAAATTACTAATTAAAAGCAAACATCATAATCAAGATGTGAACTCAGTTGGAAATAGAAATTTCACCACAGTAGTTACTGCTGGGCTGAACTTACATGACCTAATAAACTTCTCAAATAATAGGATTTCAGTGCCAGGGAAGAAATATGTTGGATGTGTTCTAGAAACTGAAATAAATCTAAACTCTTTGTAGCCCCTACTGTGACAGAAATCATGTGTGGAAGATTGCATCGTTCATCCCTCTTGTTGCTAAAACTTGTTATGGGAGGCATATATCCTGCCTCTTTGTCCCCTCTTAATATCAAAATTGGTCATTGACTTGGTTCAGCCAGAAATATGAGCAGAAGTGACAGCATGTAGTTTTGTAGCAGAATCTTTAATATCCGGTTGGTTTTGCCAGTTTTCTTGTTCATTTTCCTTTGGCAAGAGCATAGCATGCCCTGAGTAGGGCTGTTTCTCAGCCTAGATCCTGAAATGAGAAGATATAGAACCACAGCCCATCCATAGCAACTGAGTTTTGGAAGCAGCTGAGACTTAGAACTTTGTTACTACACCCGAACTTAACAAAAGGCAACTGATGCTGGATATTATGAAGGGTCTGGAAGGACAGGTCAGATCATGGAGTGTCTTGTACACTAAATGTTTAGCTGCAAGAGGAAAAGCACAGAAAAGTTTTAAGGAGGGGAATGTAAGCGTTATGTTACTTTTCTTTAGTTTACTTGTTTGTTTAGTTATATTGAAGTAAGAAGGGCAAATTATTTAAAATTTAAATAGTACTAAACATTTTATAATGAAAAAGAGTGGTGCCCCAATTAGTGAAAGTGAAACTGAAAGCTGCTCAGTCATGTCCAACTCTTTGCGACCTCATGGACTGTCCATGGAATTCTCTAGGCCAGAATACTGGAGTGGATAGCCTTTCCCTTCTCCAGGGGATCTTCCCAACCCAGGGATTGAACCCAAGTCTCCCACATTGCAGGCGGATTCTTTACTAGCTGAGCCACAAGGGAAGCCCAAGAATACTGGAGTGGGTAGCCTATCCCTTCTCCAGTGGATCCTGGCCCAGGAATTGAACCAGGGTCTATCTGCATTGCAGGTGGATTCTTTACCAACTAGACATTTTCCCAAATACAGGTCTTATTTCCCAGTGGGAAATCATTTTTATAATTCAGTTTGTAAGTTAGATCATATTTCATCCATATTTCTTAAATATTTGTCGATAATACTTTTAGATTGATACATTTTAAACATTTTTGTTGTTCTTTACTTAGATCTGATAATTATTTGTTTTTATATGGCTGCAAAATCTTTGACACTCCTCCCACTGAGAGATAAGGTTTATGCTTCTTCCTCTAAAATCTGGACAAACTCATGACTTGCTTGTAAGCAGTGCATTTTAGTAGAATATGCATGACTTCTGAGGTTAGTTGTGGCCACGTGAAAATCTGTCTTTCAGATTTCTTGCTGTAGGGAGCCTAACTGAAGGACAAACTCAGTCTCTGCAGTCTGAATCCCGCAGCCTTCATGCTGAGAGGATGCTTCCAGTGGGCTGTTCCCTGTCAGCCCTGAACATAGTAGAGACACTAAGGCAGGTCAGTTCCTATGTGGGACTCCTTTGACATGCAGCTTTGGCTTAAAAACTTTCCATCAACTTGTCTAATACCTTCCTGGGTTGTCCTGCAGTCAGAGACTGCCTAGCCAGACTTCCTCCCCCTCTCCCTCCTTTATAGGAGTCAGGACTGCATCGCCATCTGAAATGCTCATTGCCTCCTCTGGCTTTCTCCATTTTTCCTTTTCTAGTGTATCGCCCACTACGTCTTTTGCACAGCTAATTTCCTTCTTGATGCTGTTCCTCAAAGTCCCCAGACTAACACTCTAGTTCAGAAAAGGGCAGTATAGCTTTCTCCTTGTGGGCAGGGCTCCTCTTTGTTGAAAGTCTGACCTACCACATAGGGAGTTTGACCACCCTCATACTCTTATGCTGGGAGGAAGCCCAGAAAGCGAGGGATGAAATGATGGCCCCTGGTTGACTGCTCTAGGTAAGATCTCAGTCAACATCTGCGATAAAGCCCCAGATGTGGGAGAGGAGACGCAGCTCCATGATTCCAGTTCCCAGCCATCACGTCACCCCTAGCTTTTCAGTTTTTCTATCTGAGGCTTGAGTCATTGTATATTTAAGGGGAACCATTTGTTCCGTGCCTTGCTGAAACATAATGTGAAGTGTGCTATGCTGAATTATAAACATAATATATATATTTTTAAAAAACTGCTAAGCTGTCATTGGATATTTGTGGATTGTGAGTTTGAGCCATAGAAACCTTTTGTGGCCTACTGTGAAGATGTGTCCTTCCTGGGAAATTTTGCAACTGTATCTCATAAGTACTCCACTGGCAAAGACAAGGCTATGCTACTCTTCAGCTTGTAGTTTCTCAGAAAGTATTTATATGTTAACAGGTTAATGGTTACATATATTTTTTCATCTACACTGGAGACCTCTATAGCGGAAACCTTTACAAGCAGAGAGCTCTACTAAAGCAGTTCTGATGTTAGCTAATGTGCTCATCACAGATTTTTTTTTTTTAACTGAGTTTGTTTTCAGGATATGTATTGGTGGGCATAGAAGTAAACTTGGTAACTGAAATAACTTTTGGTCTTTACCGTTTGCGCAGATGGTAAAGAATCTGCCTATAGTGGAGGAGACCCAGGTTCGATTCCTGAGTCAGAAAGAATCCTTGGAGAAGGGATTTGATACCCACTCCAGTATTCTTGCCTGAAGAATTCCATGGACAGAGGAACCTGGCGTGCTGCAGTCCATGGCGTCACAAAGAGTCGGCCCCGAGTGAGTGGCTAATACTTTCACTTTCACTTTTTGTTGAAAACTATTTTCTCTTGGAAATCATTATCCTATTGTCTTTCACCACTAAATATTACTGTTGGGAAATCTGATAGTGATGAATTTGGGCATTTTTCTGAAATCTTGCCCTGGATTAGGGTCTTCTCTTTCACCCTTCCTTCCTTCTACAATTTTTTGGGAGCCTGCCCTTAATAAATCACTTACACACACCTCCAGTTCTCGGCTTGCTTCCTGAAATCAAACCTGAGGTATGTGGTGGAGTAAAATGTTTTATTCTCTAAGAGAAAGGCATTTCAAAGAAGGATGCAGAAGCAATTGAGGTGCAGAGAGGTCACTGAATAGAGCTTTGATCCCTGAAGTGTGTCAAGTTGGGGGAGGATAAGAGCATAAGAAGTTTCATTTTAGAGGGCCCAAAAAGTGCATTTTAAATCAAAAATGTTGCAGAATCTCTGTCCCCTTCTTTCAGACTTCACCGGAAATGGTGAAATCTTAGCTATTCCCATCCCAGAAATACCAACTCCTGTCTCAACTTCTAGTTGCCTTTGAATTTAGATAAATTATTGTTAATAAGGTAAATATATTACAAAGTCTATTCAAATTATTCAGTGTCTTGGTTTTTATTTATCAAATAAAAAAATCACAAGCTTCAGATACAAGAAATTTATTGAGACATTTTCTTTTGCACCTAACTATCTACTATTTCATCTTCCTCAGGACGTTCATCTATTTATCATCTTCACTTTTTCATATGTTCAGATCATGGCACCTTATCACAAATTCATAAGAACAGAATAAAAACAATGTTCGCTTGTGCGTGTATTGGAGCAAATTGTTACAACTTTCTCAAAGAGGAAAACATTCAAAGGTTCTTACTTTGAACTGTGTTTTCAATAATATCCTTCAGTTGCTATTATCTTCCCTTTATTCTCAGTACTCATCGTTGCATATGGAAATATTATTCCTTCTGTTTACCAAGGTTCCTGCTGTGCTTGAAAGCTAGTTCCTGACAGCTCACAGTCACTTCTGTGAGAAGAGTCTAGGGCTCTCAAACTCTGAAATGCTTGCTCAAGAAGAAAAAATACTTATATGTTTCATTTCTACCATCTTTCATTTCCACTTCTGATAAAATATAGAAAGAGAGCAAGTGAGGGATGAGCTTCATGATAACCTCTTGGTGCCAGTGCAGGCCTCCCACCAGGATACCTTTCCCACCTGACAGGTGGTCTTTTCTCCTCAAGTACTACGGAGCTGGCAAACTTAAGCAAGAATATGTGACCCACTTCTCAGACCTGGGGCTCAGAGCAGCAGGGTTCTTATAATCATCTGAGGATCTCATGTTGAAAATCTCTTCTGTAATGTCTTTGTGAACCTGTGCATCTGATCTTCCCATTTAGAAATTTCTGTGAATGATGAAGGCTGAGGTAACAGAATGAGTCCTCTGCTTCTCATGTTTTCTAGGAAACCTCTCACCTATGTCTGAAAGACTTCTAATGGGTTCTGATTATAAATTTAAGAAAACCATATTCAAATCAAGAAATAGCATGTGTAACTTTGCTTAGATTAGAACCATTTTTAGTTTTAGTTTCCTTTGAGATTTGATGACAAATATACACTGAGGCTTCTCATTACTGGAGAAACATATAGTTACTGGCAGATGTCCAAAGTATAAGGAAAAGTGAGAAACTCTTCTTTGTAATAATTACACATAACAGTAATTAATGGTGTGGGACTTGTGTGATTAAGTAGATTTCATACCCAGATTCTTCTGTAAGTCAATACACCTGAGTATTTCTGGTTTCTAAACATATCTACTTTCTTAATTCATATCGACCCCATTTCTTTTAAACTGTACCTCAAAGTATTTGAAGTTCTCCAAAGCTTATCTATTTTATCCTCTTTCCAATTCACAAATAGAAGCCATGTCAAGGTAATTAACTGTGATAACCTATTTAGCATAAAGTTATTATAAGGAAAAAAGAGCACAAAAGCTCTCCAGAAAACCCTACATATTCTTAAGTTTCTAAATTAGATCATATGTTGCCATTTTCAAACCTTGATTAGTATCTATTGTGAGTAAACAAATCAGGGTTTGGCAAAGTCTTGAAAAGTTTTCATTTTTTATTGTTTGAATGAAAAATATTTTCAATAAATTATAATAAAAAAATCCAGAGTTAAACAATCATCAGATTTTAATTTCATATTATAAGTGAATACTTTTCCACCAAAGAGCATCTATAGTTTCAACTGTGCTAATGATCTGAAGTTGTACAGGATTTGATGATGTTGGGTCTATCAGAAAAAAAAAAAATCCACTAATTTTTGAGAAAGTCCTCAGCTTTTGGTTACATGATGAGTTTTTGTCAATTTCTACTTCAGAAGTTTGGTTCTTAATATTTTAATTTTCTATTGGTGAGGCCCTCCATGGACATATTAACTTGGATCAGAATATCCCAGATATTAGGGCTTCCCATGTGGCTCAGTGGTAAAGAATCCACCTGCCAATGCAGAAGATATGGATTCAGTCCCTGGGTTGGAAAAATCTCTTGGAGTAGGAAATGGAGACTCACTCCAGTATTATTGTCGGGAAAATTCCGTGGGCAGAGGAGACTGGCGGGCTATAGTCCACGGGTTCGCCAAGAGTCAGACATGACTGAGCCCAGCACACACACAGCATCCCAGATATTAAAATAAAGAAACGAGGTTTCATCTTCAAGCACGTTTTAAACACAGGCCAGTATTTAGAAAGGCTCACAAAATAATGATAAAGAAGGTAACTGGGAGAGATTCCAGATGATGAATGGCCATGTGTTTATACTGTGATTTAAGGCAACTGCACAGGGATCCACAATAACATCAACACATCCTTCTTGCCTGAATGAGGAACGTTAAACTTTTTATATGACTATGTTATGTAACTATGGTGTCAGTTCTTTGTGACACCATAAACCAAATCAAAATAAAACTTTTTTTTTCTTTTTCTGTTTTTGTCTTCTGTTTAAAACATTGCTAGGAGTTTTAGGTAAGAGGAGAAGTTTCCAAGTGGTAGCAAGAGAAACTGATCAGAAAAGTTAGTCTAAATTATTTTATCCCAGACTTAAAAGAGTCAAGGAAATTGATACTGTATAATGAAACCCTTTAGGGTTTCTTCCATCTTGTTGCAAATACTAGATCTGTTTTCCAGAGGAGAAAAGAAGTGTCTGATGATATCTCTAGAAGTTTATCAAATTTAAAAATAGATACAACTTCTGAAACTTTGGATGAATATTGTTATCTTTTCTGTTAGATTTATTAGCTGGATGTTTGATGTATTAAACTAATTTTGATGGAAGATTTCTATCCTAGAAAAGTTTTCCTTTACATTAAAAAGCTTTAAAATAGTCCAAATATGAGGCCAAATTAAAATAACAAATGAAATTACTAGATGTCTACTTTAAAATCCAAGGGTTTATATTCATACACATGTAGCCGATTTTACCAATTTGAATGTATTTGAGGTTATAGCAAGTTGGTTGTTTGAGATACAGTGTCTGAAGATCCAACTTTAAATGAGAAATTTAATGTCTTCCATTAGCATGAAATGTTGCCATTCACTGAAGGAAAGAAGGAAATATACAGAATTTGTTTTTAGCAGGTCCCAAAATTGGGACCTAATTTCCTTGAGTTTTTGTTTAATGCTGTTCCAATTGAAAGCATGAAATGAGCTGGACTCATCATCTGAGGAAGGCAGCTCCACAGGAATCCGAAAACCTGCTAAAAGGCTTTGCCTGTGTTTGTTTATTTTTGTGATTGTATTTCTCAGTTTACAGATGCTAATCCAGAACCAGCTATCTACACTGGCAAGCAAAAATGAATATACTTCAAGTGTGTGTGTGTTCTGGTCATATTGACATACTTTATTGGGAAATTAAAAACTATTTGTTGATGAAAGTGGGGTCAGGGAATCTGGTGATTTTTAAAGAATAAATACTAATCAGATATTCTGGAATAAATTTCTAACCTCTGCTGAATGGATAAAAACTGAGTGATAGATAATTATCGTGTGATATGCAAGTGATTTGTTATGAGAGAGACGGTAGTGCCCATGTGTTAAAAATGTGAATATGCAAACTAAGGAAAACATACTTCTCCGCTTCTGATCTCTGGCAGGCATATATAGACACAGTGAGCTTTCTCACATAAAGTCCTCATTCTTTTTGGTTCATTTATGTTATTGTGTGGGCATCATCATCACTAAGACTAAGTGACTATATGAGACAGACAGACACATCAGCAGCAAATTTGCGTACTGCAGTATTAAGAGGCTGATTTCCTGGGGTGAAGATTTCCACAGGTTGGAAGGAAACTGCAGACAGCAGGGCAAACCTGGGTGCACCAGCTGCATAGGCGGAAACATCTTGGTGAAAACTTGAATAGTACTTTGTTTTACAGAGATACACTGCTGCATCTCACGTTTCTCATTTTCATCCTGTGATGTGAATCTTTATTTTTTCTGAAATTCATTAGGCTCCTGTTTTTGCCCTTCCACATTCTGGTCTCAGGTTTTCCTTCAAGTTTTGTCCTTCAGTGTCAGCTCTGCCATCCCATTCACTATAAAAACAGTTCTGATTTGTAGTTTCTTGAATGATCTAACTTAGACCACTTCTGTCATTCGTAAAATAGCCTCCCTTCTCTACCCTTTTACACTTATTTAAGCTTTATATAGACCACATCCCATCTCCATAGATGGGATTTCCATCTATAGAAGATTTCCGTAGAATTGACTGTTGGCAGAATTGAAGATTTCCATAGAATTGACTGTTGGCAGAATTGACTGTTCTCTGAATTCTCTCCCCTGACTTGTGTGTGTGTGTGTGTGCATGCATGCATGTGTGTGTGTAGTGTGTTAACGGTATGTTAATATGTTAGCTTTCTATTGCTGATAACAAATTACCATGTACTTAGCAAAAACAACACTAATTTAATATTTCATAATTTGGTAGGTCAGAATTTAAGGCACTTAGTGGTAAATTTCATATGTCTATGGATGGTTTAGTCCCTAAGTCATGTCTGACTCTTGTGACCCCATGAACTATAGCCTGCCAGGCTCCTCTATCAATAGGATTGATTCTCCAGGCAAGAATCCTGGAGTGAGTTGCCATTTCCTTCTCCAGGGAATCTTCCTGACCTAGGGATTGAACCCATGTCTTCAGCATTGCAAGCAGGTTCTTTACTGACTGAACCACCAGGGAAGCCCTCATTATGTGTACACTTAACCCCGAATCGTTGAGTTGTATGCATAAAATATGTACATCTTCTTATTATGTCAACCATACCTCAATAAAGTAGTTTGAAAAATAGAAGTTCAGCCAGAGTGACTCAGCTGGTTTTCTAGAATCTTCCATAGCCAATATCATGAGATCAGTAGGGCTGTATTTCTTTCGGAAGAATCTGGGCATGAGTTTCCTTACAAGTTCATACAAATTGTTCACAACGTTCAGATCCACACAGTAGTCATAGGATGGAGGTTGCCACTTCCTTGCTGGGTGTTGGTCCAAAGTCCTTCTCAGCTTCTAGAACCCCTATGTTTCTTGGCATTTGTTCTCATTCCTCCATCTTCAAAAATCTAGTCCTTCTCAAGCTTTGTCTGTCTCTGACTTCCTCTTTTGCAGCATCTCTTCTGCCTCCAGTCAAAGAATTCTCTCTGCATTAAGGGGTCATATGATTAGATTGGGCTTACCTTGATAATTCAGGATAATGTATCTATTTTAAGAATCATAATCTTGTTTCCATATCTGTGCTATTAGGAATAATGATGTAATAAACATGGGAGTGTGTATATCTCTGCTAATCCTGTTTTCATTTCCTTTGGGAAATATCCAGAAGTGGAATTGCTGGATCATATGGTAGATTTATTTTTAATTTTTTGAGGAATCTCTGTACTTTTTCTTTTTTATTGAAGTCTAATTGATTTACAATGTGCCGATCTCTGCTGTACACTAAAAATCAGTTACACACATTCAGACATTCTTTTTTATATTCTTTTCCACTATGGTTTATCACTGGATGTTGAATATAGTTCCCTGTGCTATACAGTAGGACCTTATTATTTATCCATCTTATATCTGATAGTTTGCATCTTCTAATTCCCATTCTCAGTACTTCCTTCCTCCACCCACCTTCCCCTTGGTAAGCATAAGTCTGTTCTCCATGGCTGTGAGTCTGTTTCTGTTTTGTAGATAAGTTCATTTGTGCCATATTTTAGATTCCACATATAAGTGATATCATATGGTGTTGGTCTTTCTGATTTACTTCACTTATAGTAATCTTTGGTTGCATCCATGTTGCTGCAAATGGCATTAATTCTTCTTCTTCTTTTTTTTTTCTTTTTAGTATTCCAGTGTGTGTGTGTGTGTATATCTTCTTTATCCATCCACCTATTGATGGATATTCGATGTTTTGGCTATTGTGAACAATGCTGCTATGAACATAGGGGAACATGTATCTTTTGAATTATAGTTTTGTATAGGTTTATGCCCTGGAGTGGGATTGCTGGATCATATGGTAATTCTATTTTTAGTTTTCTAAGGAACCTCCACACTGTTTTTTAGTGGCTGCACCAACTTCCATTCACATCAACAGTGTAGGAGCCTTCGTTTTCTCCATGCCTTCTGCAGCATTTGCTATTTGTAGACTTTTTAATGATGGACATTCTGAGGGTGTGAGGTGTTACCTCCTTGTAGGTTTGATTCGTATTTCTCTAGTAATTAGAGATTTTGAGCATATTTTCATGTGCCTACTGGCCATCTGTATGTCTTCTTTGCATAAATGTCTGTTAATGTCATCTGCTCATTTTTTTCATTGGGTTGTTTGATTTTTTGTTGTTGAGTTATAATTTTTGTTGTTTACATATTGGAGATTAAGCCCTTGTCTATCACAGCATTTGTAAATATATCTTCCCATTCGTAGGCTGTCCTTTTTTTTTTAATTGTTTACTTTGCTGTGCAAAAGCTCATAAATTTGATTAGGTCCATTTTGTTTATTTATTTATTTTATATCTGTTGCCTTGAGAAAATGACCTAAGAAAACATTGGTACTATCTATGTCAAAGAATGTTTTGCATATGTTCTCTTCTAGGAATTTTATGGTGTCATGTTTTATGTTTAAGTGTTTAAGTCATTTTGAATTTATTTTTGTGCCTGGTATGAGAGTGTGTTCTAACTTCTTTGACTTACCTGCAACTGTCCAACTTTTCCAACAACACTTGCTGAAGAGACTTTTTTTCCCTATTTAGTATCCTTTCCTCCTCTGTTGAAGATTAATTGGCTGTAAGTGTATGGGTTTATTTCTGAGCTCTCTATTCTGTTTCATTGATCCAGATGCCTGCTTTTGTATCAATATCACACTGTTTGAATACTGTAACTTTGTGGTATTGTCTGACTTTTGGAAGACATTATGTCTCCTGCATTTTTTCCCCTCTTAGGATTATTTCAGCAATTCTGTGTCTTTTATGGTTCCATATAAAATTTTGGATTATTTCTTCTAGTGCTGTGAAAATTATCATTGATATTTTGATAGGGATTAAATTAAATCTGTGGATTGCTTTGGGTAGTATAGCCACTTTTTAAATTTTTATTTTTAAAATATTTTATTTTGTATTGGGGTGTAGGTGATTAACAAATAATGTTATGGGTATTGTCATTTTAATAATAATTCTTCCAATCTAAGAGCATGGAATATCTTTCCATTTTTTTAATTTCTTTAATTGTTTAATTAAATTTTAATTCCAATTCTTTCCTTACATTTCTTTAATTTCCTTTATTAATGGGTTACAGTTGTTAAAGTATAAATCTTTTACTTCCTTGATCAGCTTTATACCTAGGTTGTTTTTTTTTTTTGGTGCTATTTTAAAAGATGCCTTTTTTCTTTTTAAACATTCCCTTTTTGACATTTCATTGTTAGTATTAAAGAAATACAACCAACTTTTGAATGTAAATCTTGTATCCTGCTATCCATATTGTCTATAATGGTTGGATCCACCAACAAATGAATGGATAAAGAAATTACACACACACACACACACACACACACACACACACACAGAGGGGATATTATATAGTCATGAAAAAGGGCATCTTGTCATTTGTCACAACATGCATGGACCTTGAGCACATGCCTTATACTCAATAAGTCAGACAGAGAAACAAATGTACTGTATATTCTTTGTGGATTCTAAAGAAGTCAGACTTAAAACCAGAGCATAAAATGGTGGCTACCATGAGATGGGGGCTGGGAACATAAGACAGATTCTGTTTAAGGTATAAACTTGCAACAAATAGTCAATAATCTCAACAGATTTAATGAATAGTACTGTATAGTGAATATAAGCAATGATAGTATACTATGATCACCAAACTTGCTGAGAGACTAGAACTTAATTACTCTAACCACTAAAAAGAAAGGATAATAATATAATATAATATGAATAGGTGTTAATTATTGTTGCAATGGTAATCATAGTATAATGTATAAATGTATCAAACTAGCATGTTGTACACCTTATATTCACACAATATTATAAAGCAAATATATTCAATAAAGACATTTTAAAATGGATCATAATCTTAATTACATCTGCCAAATCCCTTCTCAGCAATGACAAGATTAACATTTGATTGACTAACCAGAGGACAGATAATTCTTCCTATCACAGCCATTACCACACGGTTGGCTTCTATCCTTTATTACTTTGCTTTGGCCATGGTAGTATCTTTATGAATTCGCTTTACACACTCCTTTGGAATTAGTGTTCTTGGTGTAAATTAAATTGTGCAAAGGAAATCCTTCGTGTAGGTTTGAAAAGTACAATTTAGAAGAAGATGCTGTATATACAGATGCTATAGCCCTTTGTGTATCACCTAGTAAAGTTGTTGTTATCCTAAAGCAGATTTCAGAATTTATGTTTAGCTTCCAAGGTGTCAAGAAACAATGGGAGTTGCATTGGCTACTTGATTTGACTCCATATTCCTTGATTTATAGCTTCATTTGTCTAGTCTTTAGCTTCATATTGTTTAGGATGTTACAGCAGTGGTACAGCTATGAGACCATAGTGAACAGTCTCCAGTGATGGTTTGAAAGGAAGTAGCTCCCCTGATGAGCTGGTTCTCTATTCTTGGAGTCATTTTTAGAGGCTCAGACGTGAACATGCTTCTTTATTTCCTGTAACATTTTGTAAGAGTCTATTTTTCTATGTTCTTCTTTATGCCTAAAAACATAGCAATAGTTTATAGCTCCTGTACTGAACCCTGCATGACACAGTATTTGATCCCAGGAATAAGTGCAACATAATAGATCCTTAAAATATGTGGCTTTGGTTTAGTGGCCAAGAAATAGGTGTAGACAATCTGATGCTGCAGGTTAGGACCTTGTGAGGCTTTGGCCAAACATTTGTAAAATTGTCACCTACAGTGACCGGAAAAGAAAATGTTCATAAGTGCCTGTAGCTTTGAGGGAAATGGTTATACAGAGCCATAATATTGGTATCATACCATACATTTCTAGCTGTTTTTAACAAAGTATTATATAAAAGTTAATCATCTGTTACAGGCAAGGATTTTTAGGTGTGTTGGCAGAGAGAGAAAGATATGGAAAGGTCTACAAATACGGGGTCTCACTGCCTTAAAAACCTATGGCTAATTCTGCTCCCAAAGAAACAGATATTAAAGCCAGTCAAGTAAACCGATAAAATAAGACAAAGCTAATGGAATTGTTAAGTCCAGAAAAGAAGTTTAGATATGGTTATTGGCATATGGAGGAGCACTCATGGAGGCTCAGACAGTAAAGAGTCTTCCTGCAGGGCAGGAGGCCCAGATTTGATCCCTGGAATGGAGAGATCCCTGGAGAAGGAAATGGCAACCCGCTCCAGTGTTCTTGCCCAAAGAATCCGATGGACAGAAGAGCCTGGTAGTCTACAGTCATGGATTCACAAAGAGTTGGACACGACTGAGTGACTACCATTTTCATTGGCATATGGAACCAACTGCAACCAAATAGATCAACTGCTTAATATATTTTGAGATAGTCATATTACCAAATAAACCATTTTTAAAAAGCCTGTGCTTTTTTTTTTTTCCTTTTTTCAATTTCAAAAGTAACCTTCAAATTTCCAATGATGAGCAAAGATAAATAGAACCTATGGAGAAGCTACTCTAACGTCCATTTCATAGATGTTATTCCAGAATGCTGAGGCAGAATTTATATGAGGAACCCATTTAATTGCTAGGAAAGGAGTTTTGCAATTATAGGCCACCAGAAATTTTCTTCACTAGTGACCAGCTATCATGGAGTATCCTTAAAGCCTTTCCTTTAAAAAAAATTCTTGAATGGTAATTTTAATTATATTTGTCTTGTTCCTATTCCTCCATGTACGTCTCAATTAAAGACTTTATTCTGAAAATGCCTAAGTAAAATGAATTATTTGAAACCTTAGTTTAAGTGTCTTTTTAAAAATTCATTGAGAACAATGAAAGTGATCAGTTTTATTTCTTAGTTATGTTTCTACATTAGAATCATTTCAATTTATTCTCAATTGCATAATTTATACAAGAGTTAAATTATCCATTTTGTAATGTAACCAACTTAGAGTTATGAATAATTTTAATAAATGCCTTGAATTATTCTATGATTTTCTGCCAAATTTATACAGTTTTTGTAAATGATGCCAAATGTTTCCCCCTTATTCCCTTAATAATTAAGAAATAGCAATAAAGAAATTCAACCTTTAGGTGAATCCAAACATCATTAGAATAAAACAGAAGTTTTAGCTGTTTGCTTATTAAGTGATGCCATCTTGAATATTTGGGGGTTTCCAAGAGTTAATTTTTTTTCACAAACTATGAGAATCAAGGTTCAGTCTTTGGTACAGTAAAGGCAAATAGATATGAAATTTTATATACCCATAACTTTTGGGAACCTGGAGAAACATATTTTTATTATGGTGATGTCATACTCATATCTTCTCTAAAAATCTTGAAATCTGTATCAGTTCAGGTCAGTTGCTCAGTCATGTCTGACTCTTTGTGACCCCATGAACTGCAGCACACCAGGCCTCCCTGTCCATCACCAACTCCCAGAGTCCACCCAAACCCATATCCATTGAGTCGGTGATGCCATCCAACCATCTCATCCTCTGTCGTCCCCTTCTCCTCCTGCCCTCAATCCTTCCCAGTATCAGCGTCTTTTCCAATGAGTCAGCTCTTCACATCAGGTGGCCAAAGTATTGGAGTTTCAGCTTCAGCCCTTCCCATGAATATTCAGGATTGATTTCCTTTAGGATTGACTGGTTGGATCTCCTTGCAGTCCAAGGGACTCTCAAGAGTCTTCTCCAACACCACAGTTCAAAAGCATCAATTCTTTGGCGCTCAGCTTTCTTTATAGTCCAACTCTCACATCCATACATGACCACTGGAAAAACAATAGCCTTGACTAGATGGACCTTTGTTGACAAAGTAATGTCTCTACTTTTTAATATGCTGTCTAGGTTGGTCATAACTTTCCTTCTTAGGAGTAAGTGTCTTTTAATTTCATGACTGCAATCACCATCTGCAGTGATTTTAGAGCCCATAAAAATAAAGTCAGCCACTGTTTCCACTGTTTCCCCATCCATTTGCCATGAAGTGATGGGACCGGATGCCATGATCCTAGTTTTCTGAATGTTGAGCTTTAAGCCAACTTTTTCACTCTCATTTTTCACTGTCATCAAATTATTAATAAAATAATATCTATAGTATTTATCCACTACAATGTTCTAGGCATTCTGTTAAGCATACTTAATATGTTATTTTAATCTACAGTACATCAATATTACATCAGATAACATAGTTAAAAGTAATTTAATAATTCTAGAGGTACAATATGAATCTTTAAAATGAAACATCATAAAAAATGAGAGTGGATAGAGATGAGAAAACAATAAAAAAATGAGAATGATTTTTACCTGTAGAGAAGATACTGTCTGAGTTTGCTTTTCTGTAAGGCACCAACCATATAAATAGAAAACTGTGCAATAGACCCCCATGAGTCACAAAACTTTATCAACATTTTGTCAGTTATAATTTATCTATCCCTTCCAGCTATCTTCATACTCCTTTAAGGGGAATAAAATCTTGATTTCTTGATCAGATTACCGGGGCAAACTTAGTTAAGTGATATTTTATAGAAGGAATTATCTTTATTTTCATATACACATCTTGCTAAAATTTTGATAATAATTTTGTTATTTGCCATTGAAATTCACCATTTTCTTACTTCCTAGTAATTTTACTGATGATTACAGTCTATATCCATCCTTCATCAATGTTTACATTTGAATATTTCCTGTTGTTGTGGAGTGTGTCACTTGAACAGAAAACAACTCTCTCCGTCTCCAATGCTATGCTTCTAGGGTCACTGGAAGAAGGAATCTCCACTTAAATTAAAGGTATTTTGCTAATTTCTTAGGAATTGGGGAGGTTTTCTCACTTAAGTAGGGTCAGTAGGTCTGATAAAAAGTAAATATATGTATTTATTTTCAGTTTGCCTTTCAATAATTATGACATAAATGAAAAATTAGTTACTTCAACTTGTATGGTATGTGTTTGGCTATATTACTGATTCATTTAGTTGTTCCAAAATTATTTATTGGTCTTCTGCCTTCTTTCTTGTTTTATGTAGTATAATGGATACATAGTCTTAAAAGGAATGTGGACTCTCTGTTTCCCTCAGTCACACAGAAGTGAACAGTGTCCTAGTACAGTCCTTTTAGAACAAATGGAACCAAGAATATCAAAATAAGCAAGATGCTATGTTAAAGATAGGAGCACAGTTCTGTAGGAACAGAAAGAGGGCTAAGGGAGACATTAATTTCAAAATGGAAAGAGAGTGGAAGAAGCTGTGAGGTATAAGACAAGTTTATAAAGGAAACATGAACAGATTTATGTGATCGGAGAGGCAGAGAGGATAGTATGGAAGAAGGACATCTAGTGCAGAGAAATGGGGGGGCGGGGGGAAGCCTGTTAGTGCGTTGCAAATATTTGGGGGTAAAATGGGATTTAAAATTACATTCTGAGGTAGCTGGACTTCAGTGTATAGGACCGTATTTTAAGAAACTGAATTACATGGCCAAATACAGTTAATTTAACCATGGTTTATGTGCCAGGTAGTGCCAACTATGTTGAAAGATACGTATCATACTGAGCCAACTGACTTCATTACATTAAACTTGAGAGTGAAAAACTATATATATTCTATGATAATTCAGCTTGATTTTTCCATGTTTTGTGCTGTCAAATCCTGGGACCACAGCTAAAAGCCAAAGGGTTGAGAGCATTTTCCCTTTTCGCCCTCTGAGTCTCTGCTCCATTCAGGGTCATTCTTTAGTGAGAGGAAAGAACTGCTGATGGGCATCCTGCAGCCTTGAGCACAGCTGGCGTCTGCCATACTTTGGTGCATGTCCAAGAGCCTCACAGCGAAGCGACATACCAGGGACTTAGACATGATTTCTCAGCTCCCTGGAGAAGTCTGAACTCAACACAGTGGCAGAGGGCTCAAAAGGCGGCGGGGGCGGGGGGGGGGAGCAGAAAGTCATTGTCGAGCATGCACGTAAATCTGCACCTGGGTCTCCATCCCAAAGCTGAGGTTGGTCTAGCGTCTGATTTCTTGGATCAAAGTATTGGCTTTTTGTTTTTTTCTGTAATTACTATTGTGACCATAGCATTTGCTGCAAGGATTTCTTTCACACAGCTTTCCATCGGCAGGTCTAAAGAATTGTTTATTAATGGTTGTTTAGAGAGAGAAAAGAAAATCCCTCTGCATTAAGGATTGTGGTTTGCAAATGCTGTACCAGTGTCATTTATTGTTTTCTAGTTTCCCTGGTGAGGAAGAAATTTCATTTGGGTGTAATTTTGTCAGAGCTCTGGGAAGTGCTTATCACTTTTGACATGTAAGACATCACAGCTCTGGGAAAGAGCTGATTACCAAGTCATATTTGTTATGGTTTTCCAAGTGGCTGGGTATTTCTAAAGCATCCTGCCTCTCGTAGCTGTCCTCACACTGCTGCCTTAGAAGACTGAGTCCACGCAACATGGGAGCAAGCAAAGAAATGCTGCCAGTTAGACAGAAAATTTATGCTTCCTAATAAGGAGAATCAGAAAGGCAGTCGAGTGCAGTGGTTCCAGTCACTGGTTATATTGACTTTTCCTTGAATTAGTCATTCTTCAACGGTGTTTTATTGTGGGCCATTTATTAAATGCTTAAAACCTAATTTCCTTAATCTGTGAAATGGAGTTACCAAGACCTTCCTCATAGGCATAATTTTATACTCTTGAATTTTTTTTTCAATGTATGTAAAGCATTTCTCTCAATATCTGTCATATAATTACCTCCCAGTAATTAGTAGCTCTTATTGTTGCATTACATAATTCCAAATGTTTCAGATCTGGCAGAAAATCTGGGTATGTATGTTGAAGAAATAAGAAATTAATAAGGTGTTGGAATACCTATTCCCTTCCCTTGTAGTGCCAGTTTTCATTCATTTGCATTCTTCATTTTTCAGAAAAGAGATATATCATATCTGTCTTCTATATGGGGAATCGAGGCATTCCATTCACTGGTCTTTTTCAAATACAAAACTTACAGACAAGTGGAAAGTTTTTGTTTACTTCTTCTGTTCAAGTTGCACTCTACAATTACTTTTAAATTACTTCCTTTGATAAATAGAAGAGTGGATTACAGAAATTTTAGCAAAGAAATGCACCAATTCTAATCCATTAAAAAGAAGTAGGAGCTGTATTGAAACAATCCCTGAAAGACCAGATCAACCATTTGTTAAATTGCTACCATTACTATTAGTTTTGATATCATGCTGACATAGTGTAGGGTGTTTGGATTTTGACTTTATTGATGAGGTTACTGGTAATTTACTTTCACAGCACCTTGCTTGATCAATGAATTTAGAACTAGAAAGCTTGCATTTGCCTCTGTAAATGTGTAAATCTGTGTGAGTGTTTAAGTGTTGAGAATTTAAATACAATTAACTGGTTGACAAGAATTTGGCCAGCTTTGATTTCAACAACCATATTGTGGGTTTCAAGTTGGAATTTTAATGTGTCATACTGAATGGTATCAGTCAAGTCAGTTGTGTGACTGGCCATGAACGCTCTGCAAACAACTCGTACCTGGCTCTGCTTAAACTAGCCCATTTATCATTGTGTAGCATGGATGTCTGGGATTATTTTACTTCCTTTTTAAGTGATAGGCAGTACTCTATTTAGATGAATAAAACAGTTAGAGGAAATTATCAGACTTTCTTCTCAGACAATCTGGGAGGTTATTACCAAAAATCAGTCCTGAATAAGGAGTAAGTAAATGTTATGGAAATTATGATTTAAATGATATAACCAATTACTATTTCAGATTTGAAATCTAATGTAAATGTAATATCAAAAAGGCAAAAGGAAGGATCAGAATTTACACAAAAGGACTAAACAAATGAGTTGTTAGCTGAACTTTCTTTTGAGTCTGTGACCTTCCCAGTTTGCAACACTTTCATGAATGTAGTTAAATTTTATATTTTAAAAAAAAGTGGAGGAGGAAAAGTTAATTTAAGGCATTGCTGAAAGAGCATCAATCAAATTGTACCCAACTTTAATGCTAGAATATATCTGCACCCAGATGAGTTTTCAGATTTTAAGGATTTCCCTTTCCCTCAATGAGCAATTATTTGTTGTTAGGATTAAGGGGCATTTTAAGACCTACTAATTTTTTAACAGAGGAAGATTAAGTAGGAAATAGACTAAAATCATTTTAATGCCTCAAAGATGTCAGTAATACTTTGTTCTAATAATTAAATGGTTATTATGATTCCTTTCAGGAAGCACCACAAAGGTGTGGGTCTACAAACTATGAGAGTCTATAGAAAGCTCTGGGTGACCCAAAGTCACCCAAAGCTGCTAAGATAGACCAGGCCAGAGCTGGGTTTAGAATACAGTGGATTCCCAAACAGTAAGGGAGGACTAGGGCTGTCAGGCAGGAGGAAGTCTGATAAACTTATAGTGCTTACTCAGGCCCCTTTTTCTTACTGATTTATTTCACTTGGGGACTTCTCAGAGCTTTAAAATACAGATGAGTATTATGAATTTCCAAGAAGGGAATGTCATATTCTATACTACCTAAATTTGGTCGTGAAATGATTTTATGTTCTTAATGGCTATGAATGTCTTACTGTTGTTGTTCAGTTGTTAAGTTGCGTCCAACTCTTTGAGACCCCATGAACTGCAGCACACCAGGCTTCTCTGTCCTCCACTATTTCCCAGAAAATGAAAGTCGCTCAGTTGTGTCTGACTCTTTGTGACCCCATGGACTATATAGTCTATGGAATTCACCAGGCCAGAATATTGGAGCGGGTATTCTTTCCCTTCTCCAGGGGATCTTCCCAACCCAGGTATCAAACCCAGGTTTCCCACATTGCAGGAGGATTCCTTACCAGTTGAGCCTCAAGGGAAGCCCAAGAATACTGGAGTGGGCAGTCTATCTCTTCTCCAGTGGATCTTCCTGACCCAGGCATCAAACAGGGTCTCCTGCAATGAATGCGGATTCTTTACCAACTGAGCTATCAGGGAAGCCTACTATTTCCCAGAGTTTGCTCAGATTCATGTGCATTGACTCAGAGATGTCATCCAACTATCTCACCCTCTGCCACCCCCTTCTCCTTTTGCTTTTCAATTTTCCCAGCATCAGGGTCTTTCCCAGTAAGTCGCCTCTTTGCATTATGTAGCCAAAGTATTAGAGCTTCAACTTCAGTATCGGTCCTTCAGATGAATATTTAGGGTTGATTTTCTTTAGGAATGACTGGTTTGATCTACTTGCAGTCCAAGGGACTCTCGAGAGTCTTCTCCAGCATCATAATTCAAAAGCATCAATTTTTTGACGTTCAGCCTTCTTTATGGTCCAACTCTCACATTGATAGTTGACGACTAAGAAAAAAAAAAAATCATGGCTTTGACTATACAGATCTTTGTCAGCAAAATGATGTCTTTGCTTTTCAATACACCATCTAAGTTTGTCATCATCAAGAGGCTGTTTAGATCCTCTGCTCTTTCTGCCATTAGAGTGGCATCATCTGCATATCTGAGGTTGTTGATATTTCTCCCAGCCTAGAATTTCATATGCTGTTCTCTGCATATACAGTAAATAAGCAGAGTGACAATATGAACATGGCTGTTGTTCCATGTCTGGTTCTAACTGTTCTAACTGTTGCTTCTTGATCGGCACACAGGTTTTGCAGGAGACAAGTAAAGTGGTCTGTCTTATAAAATTATTCTTTTGTTGCGACAGAACTGTTAAAATATGGACCTACAAAGTTCAAAGCCACTTTGTTGTTCTGTCACTACGTCATGTTCGACTCTTTGTAACCCCACGAACTGCAGCACACCAGGCTTTCCTGTCCTTTGCTATCTCTCTGAGTTTGTTCAAAATCATGTCCATTTAACAGAAATCCTCCTGATATTCCTAAAACTGCATGAGATTTTGCACCTGCTTGGGGATCCCAGCGAGATATAAGCCATATTTAAGTAATAGCAATGCAAAATGAAATATCAATGTGTTAATATGATATCTAGTATGAATATAAAAACCTATCTTTCACCATTCCTATGAATGAATTCAAGTGGAATACACTCTAAATCAATCAAATTGGCTTTATGAAATTGACAAGGCTCTAAAATAGATTTAACTGTCCATTGAATTATGTTTAATGAAAATGAGAACTAAGTTGAAATATGCTTTAATTGTCCACTTGCATTTTTTAGAAAAACATGTATTTCTCACAGATACATTAAAAAGTAAGAATAAGAATGTTTTGAAATATACTATATTTTCCCTGAGAAAACTATATACATATACATATCTCTACCTAAATATCTATTTATACAATTTTCAGAAAAATTTAAGAACATGATACCAGTTTTATCAAAAGGCATTTAAAATATTAATATGTAGGACTATTTGATTAATTAGTACAAAAATATTCAGAATTTCATTTCAAAATGTTGACAATTGTTTTGGTTGTAAGAGGATTCTCTGGAGGGCTGAGTGGCCCTGCCAGAACTGAACACATTTGAGAAATCTCAGGGGAAGCTTCATCCTCCAGAGATTTTCCGTTCGCTTTTCACTTCAAAGCAGTCAGGCTCAGCATCTTGATAACAAGCCAATGTGAACATCCAACATCTGTGGTTTCTCTCTTCACATGCTCAGTCCTTTTTTGGTATGTCAGAACACGGCACTGTAAATCATAAAGAAAATATTGCCCTTTAACTTATGTTTTAACTTCAGTACATCCCTCACAGAGTCAAATAATCATATTTATGTTACTTGTTCATGGAATTAAAGAAATCATTAAAGTAGGATGGATCACAGAACATCTGATTTTGCTGCTTTACAGGGAATAAATGGGGGCACAGAAAGATGGAGTAACTTGCCTAATGCCACACAGTGGGTAAGCAGACCAGCTCCAGCGCTCTCTCCTGTGCCCCTCTGCTCCTTGAACTCTTCTCTCCCATCATCGGCTGCTTATTGGCCATCTGCCTTCACAGCAGCACTAGGCCAGGCTCTGTGCCAAGGGATGTGGAATTAAAATATGATGTGATCTGATTGTGTATAAGAATAGCTAACGGTATGTTTTTTCACCAAGTGTTTTTGAGGGTCATAGTGAGATCATTTATTTATAGTGGTTAAAATTCGAGAGTTTCATATATATGTTTGCTTATGCAAAGAACACAAAGGATATAGAGTTAGAATAATCTTGCTAGTATATAATGTCTAAAGAATCAAAATAACCTGAGTGATTTTTTTTTCTAATTTACTTCTTGCTGATGTATCATTTCCATACAATAAAATATTAAATTGGAGGGATATGTATCTGTGTGTGTTAGTTGCTCAGTCGTGTCTGACTCATTGTGACCTCATGGAATGTAGCCCGCTAGGCTCCTCTGTCCGTGGGATTCTCCAGGCAAGAATACTGGAGTGGGTTGCCATTTCTTTCTCCACTTGTATCTGCATATATTAATATATTATCTACATCTATATCCAAACCCATTATTGTTAGTCTGTCAACTGTCTGAAAGCTGGCCATAGAGATAACGCTTCTTAAAAAATAAAGAAAAGGTTCATTATAGTTGATTTACAACATTGTGTTAGTTTTCAGTTCAGCTCAGTTGCTCAGTCGTGTCCGACTCTTTGCGACCCCATGAATCGCAGCAGGCCAGGCCTCCCTGTCCATCACCAATTCCCGGAGTCCACACAAACCTATGTCCACTGAGTCAGTGATGCCATCCAACCATCTCATACTCTGTCGTCCCTTTCTCCTCCTGCCCTCAATCTTTCCCAGCATCAGCATTTTTTCAAATGAGTCAGCTCTTCGCATCAGGTGGCCATGGTTTTGGAGTTTCAGCTTCAACATCAGTCCTTCCAATGAACACCCAGTACTGATCTCCTTTAGAATGGACTGGTTGGATCTCCTTGCAGTCCAAGGGACTCTCAAGAGTCTTCCCCAACACCACAGTTCAAAAGCATCAATTCTTCGGCGCTCAGCTTTCTTTATAGTCCAACTCTCACTTCCATACATGACCACTGGAAAAACGATAGCCTTGACTAGACGGACATTTGTTGACAAAGTAATGTCTCTGCTTTTTAATATACTATCTAGGTTGGTCATAACTTTCCTTCCAAGGAGTAAATGTCTTTTAATTTCATGGCTGCAATCACCATCTGCAGTGATTTTGGAGCCCCCAAGAATAAAGTCAGCCACTATTTCCAAAGTTTCCATCTATTTGCCATGAAGTGATGGGACCAGATGCCATGATCTTGGTTTTCTGAATGTTGAGCTTTAAGCCAACTTTTTCCCTCTCCTCTTTCACTATCATCAAGAGGCTCTTTAGTTCTTCTTCACTTTCTGCCATAAAGGTGGTGTCATCTGCATATCCAAGGTTATTGATATTTCTCCCAGTAATCTTGATTCCAGCTTGTGCTTCCTCCAGCCCAGCTTTTCTCATGATGTTCTCTGCATATAAGTTAAATAAGCAGGGTGTCAATATACAGCCTTGATGTACTCCTTTACCTATTTGGAACCAGTCTGTTGTTCTATGTCCAGTTCTAACTGTTGCTTCCTAACCTGCATACAGCTTTCTCAAGAGGCAGGTCAGGTGGTCTGGTATTCCCATCTCTTTCAGAATTTTCCACAGTTTATTGTGATCCACACAGTCCAAGGCTTTGGCATAGTCAATAAAGCAGAAATAGATGTTTTTCTGGAACTCTCTTGCTTTTTGGATGACCCAGTGGATGTTAGCAATTTGATCTCTTGTTCCTCTGCTTTTTCTAAAACCAGCTTGAACATCTGGGAGTTCATAGTTCACGTATTGCTGAAGCCTGGCTTGGAGAATTTCGAGCATTTCTTTACTAGCGTGTGAGATGAGTGCAATTGTGTGGTAGTTTGAGCATTCTTTTGCATTGCTTTTGTTTGGGGTTGGAATGAAAACTGACCTTTTCCAGTGCTGTGGCCACTGCTGAGTTTTCCAAATTTGCTGGCATATTGAGTGCAGCACTTTCACAGCATCATCTTCAGGATGTGAAATAGCTTGAAATTTCGTGTTAGTTTCAGGTGTACTGGGCAAAGTCAATCTGTTACACATGTATCCACTCTTTCTTAGATTCTTCTCCAGGGTAATGCTTCTTTACTCCTAAATCCTTAAATGTGAATTTCCCCTAAAGGAATAATCTTCTCTATCATTACTCCATAAAAGTGTCTGAATAGGATAGCCAACATTTTAGATAAATCCAGGACATAACTATGTAGGAGCAAAATTACCTATATGATTTATAATCAAGAAGTATATACATGCATATTGTTATTTAACATATGAAAATAGGTGATCATTTGAAATTATATTTTATTCTGTATTAACTTTTTTGCTACATAAGTGCTATTATTTAAATAAGACTCATTGTCAGTGGCAATTAGTAGTAAATAATGTTATTAATTAATCTAATGATAGCATGTAAGAAAATATTATATTTTATCATGTTTCTTTTTGTCTTCTGATACAACAATTAACCTAGTTTTAAAAGTATTTATTTGATATTTATATCTCATAGGCTACATTATTGAGTATTTTTAAAGTAGGTAAATGTAAAATTTTAAAAAAAGAGTGTAAAAACAATAAGGCTAATTAAATAGGCATCATCTATACTTGCTAAAAATAAAAATGACTTTTAAATTCATGTGGTACAGTAAGATATTTTCAGTCTTTTATACGGTGGTAAATCTGAATGCCATGAAGGATAACATTCATTTTATCTTGTAGCTCCACTTTGGTCCAGCCTATATTACACTCACTCCTGATGTCGGTTCAATGCAATGACATCAAACTAGAATTACTTTCACAGAAGCGTTTGATCATGAATACTTAGAATTTTTTTAAAGGATGTGTCCTTTTCATTATAGGGGACTGGAATTAAAAAATAGGAAGTCAAGAAATACCTGGAGTAACAGGCAAATTTGGCCTTGGAGTACAGAATGAAGCAGGGCAAAGGCTAACAGAGTTCTGCCAAGAGAACTCACTGGTCATAGCAAACACCCTCTTCCAACAACACAAGAGAAGACTCTACACATGGACATCACCAGATGGTCGAGACTGAAATCAGATTGATTATATTCTTTGCAGCCAAAGATGGAGAAGCTCTATACAGTCAGCAAAAACAAGACTGGGAGTTGACTGTGGCTCAGATCATGAACTCCTTATCACCAAATTCAGACTGAAATTGAAGAAAGTGGGAAAACAACTAGACCATTCAGGTATAACCTAAATTAAATCCCTTATGACTATAGTGTGGAAGTGAGAAATAGATTTAAGGGACTAGATCTGATGGACAGAGTTCCTGATGAACTATGGACAGAGGTTCGTGCCATTGTACAGGAGACAGGAATCAAGACCATCCCCAAGAAAAAGAAATGCAAAAAAGTAAAATGGCTGTCTGAAGAGGCCTTACAAATAGCTGTGAAAGGAAGGGAAGCGAAAAGCAAAGGAGAAATGGAAAGATATTCCTATTTGCATGCAGAGTTCCAAAGAATAGCCAGGAGAGATAAGAAAGCCTTCCTCAGCAATCAATGCAAAGAAATAGGGGAAAACAATAGAATGGGAAAGACTAGAGATCTCTTCAAGATAATTAGAGATACCAAGGAAACATTTCATGCAGAGATGGGCTCAATAAAGGACAGAAATAGTACGGACCTAACAGAAGCAGAAAATATCAAGAAGAGGTGGCAATAATACACCTAAGAACTGTACTAAAAAGATATTCACAACCCAGATAATCACAATGGTGTGATCACTCATCTAGAGCCAGACATCAAATCAAGTTTTGTCATTTCTAAACTAGATTTTTGTTGTTGTTGTTATTGAGTTATAAGACTTATTTTATTTATTCTGGGTACCAGACCTTGTCCAATAGATCATTTGCAAGTTTTTCTTCCATTCTCGTGAGTCATCCTTTTACTCTCTTGATAATATCCTATGATATACAAAATTTGAATTTTATCAAGTCAAATTTATCCATGTTAAATCTGTTTCTTGTGATTCGGGTGTTATATCTAAATCTATTACCAAATTCAAGATCATAAGTATATATCACTGCATTTCCTTCTTAGAGTTTTATAAAGTTTATAGTTTTATAGAGTTTTATAGTTTTAGCTCTTATATTTAGGTCTTTAACAGCTCTTGTGTCAATGCTTGCATATGGTGTAAGGTACAGTTAGTACTTAGATTTTCACTTATTTGTAATAGCAGATTTTTAGACCGGTAGGAATTAGCTTCCAGCTCTTCAAAAATATTCAATCTCTGTGTACCTACAAGTTGCTTCAGTTCAGTTCAGTTCAGTCACTCAGTCATGTCCGACAATTGCGACGCCATGGACTGCAGCACACCAGGCTTCCCTGTCCATCACCAACTCCTGGAGCTTACTCAAACTCATGTCCATTGAGTCGGTGATGCCATCCAACCATCTCATCCTCTGTTGTCACCTTCTCCTCTAGCCGTCAATCTCTCCCATCTTCAGGGTCTTTTCCAGTGAGTCAGTTCTTAGCATCAGGTGGCCAAAATGTTGGAATTTCAGCTTTAACCATCAGTCCTAGGTATGTTTCCTTCCCCAGGTTAGGAAAGTTTTCAACCATTAATGGGTCAAATATGTTTTCTTCTCTTTCTCTCTTCTTATTCTGGGATCCCCATAGTGTAAATGTTAGTACACTTGATGTTGTCTCAAAAGTCCTTTAGATTAACTATGCATTTAAAAATTCCTTTTTCTTTTTGCTGATTTGATTGGGTGATTTTCACTGTTCTGTCTTCTAGCTTACTCAAGCATTCTTCTGTATCACCTAATCTTCTGTTGATCCCCTCTAGTATTTATTTAATTTCATTCATTGTAGTTTTTAGCTCTGATTTTTTCCTACGTTTTGGCATATGTTTTGAAAATTCTTTGAGGTAGTTCTCCCTTTGTTCCTCTGTTCTTGCCACGAGTTTGGTGAGTGTTTTATGAATACTCTTTCAGGTAAATTACTTACCTCCATTTCATTTTTTTTTTCTATGTTTGATTTTGTTCTTCTGCTTGGGACATATTTCTTTTTCTTCTCATTTCACTTGACTTTCTCATTTTGTCTTTATGAAATTAGGCAAAACTATTTCAAGACTATCCCAGTCTTGAAAGCATGTCCTTGTATAGGAGCATCCCTTGCAGATTACATGCGCCCAGTGGCTTTGGTGGGAGGGTTGGAGCTGAAATAAACAAGGGCCAGGGCTTCTCACAGGGTGCACCGGGGGCCACCATCTTGATGGAGGTGAGGTGGGTTAAACCCAGAGGAGCTCCAGCTGGATTCCAATATGGCCCAGTGCTTCTAGCAGGGTGTGGTTTAGGCCTCTACCTTGGTGATGATGCTGTAACCAGAGTGTGGAGTGGGCTGGGGCTTCTCTTGGGGCAAGCTGATGGGGTTAGGATGGAGCCAGGGTTCTAGAACTGGAGCCTGTTGTGAGCTGGGTCTCTGTCTGGGGTCCTCTGGTGGCTGCTGCCTTGAAAAGGTGGTGGAGTTGAAAGTTAGTGCTGGCTGGGGTCCTGCTCGGACAGTTTTGGCAGGCCAACTAGAGTTTCAGGTGCTTTTAAATTCACTGCCTCTATTCTGGGGCTCTGGGCTTGTAAAGAATGGAGTCTCAGTTTTCTATGAGCTTCTGGATCTCCTGATTGTAAGAATTCTTGGCTTTTAAAACCAGTTATAATCTCAGGGCTTAGTACCTAATGTGGAGCTTGAACACCTCCTTCTTAGTAAAGATCTCCAAGTTTGTGATATTCCCTTCTTTTAAGTTGTCTATCAGAGATATGTGTCCTGATTAGACCACTCTCTTCCCTTCCCATCCATTACACTGTTTTGTTTGTTTGTTTTTTCCCCTTTTTATATCTTTATTTGTTGAAGAGGTGTTCTTCTAGATATCAATTTGTTCTCAGAGAGAATTGTACTATATATAGTTATAGATTTGGTGTATTGATGGGAAGAGCTGAGTTCAGGGTCTTCTAACTCTGCCATCTTGATATTGCTAATGATGAACGGTTAATATAATGATCATAATCCATGTACTTAGCACACTTAAGTCACATCATTCAGAGTCTTTCAGCAATGAGTAAGTCATACTTGAGACTCACAAACCATAATTTTTAATATCAGTGGCCAGGGGTTAAAAACAACAACCTTGAATATGGAAGGGAGATAATTATGCTGTATTCATTTCAAACAAAAGCAGTATTGCTTTAGTTCTGCCCCACTATGGACTTTGTAATTCCAACCCCCCCCCCAACCTTCTCCATGTATCCTCAAAAGCAAGTGTACTTTTGTGACTTTTTGTGTCTAGGGAAGTTTTTTTGTGATATTGAACCCTCTCTGGTAACATCTGGATAGTCCTAGGCATAGTAGGACAGATGATCACCCTACTTCTAAATCAGGAAGAGTCTTGATACAACACTACTATTAAATTCACAGACTTCATTTACATTTATCAAACTATTCTTAGTTATATTCTTGTAGATAATGTTTCTTCCTTTCTCCTTCTAGGTCCAATCCAAGGATGTGTGTTCTTTATTTGGCATGTCACTCCAGCCTTCTTTAAAGTGGAAATGTTTCCAGTTCCCCTTTTCTTGTGTGACCTTCACTTTTTCTTTCTTATGAAAGAACTGAATTTGATGTCTTCCTCCAGTCAAACTTAAGCCATTCATTATTTGCAGAAATTCCACAGAACAGATACTGTGCTAGTCTAAGATGCCTCACTTCATGAGGCACACACTGAGGACCTATCCTGCTGATGGTGATGATAACCTTGATTACTTTGTCAGTTTCACATCTTCCAGATTTTCCCTCCAGAAAGACATTTTCTAATTTATAATTGATAAGTATGTCATTGGAAGATACTCTGAATCTATGCCAGTATTCTGCATCTCCTCAAACTTTTTCTCACCAGCCTAAGCATCTATTGATGATTCCTATGTGAATCAACCACTCTTATGCTTATCAAATGCTGAATTTTTATTTCTATCATGTCTTCAGCAGCTGTTAGTTATCTTTTTACAATTCAGTTCAGTTCAGTTCAGTCACTCAGTCGTATCTGACTGCAACCCCATGGACTGCAGCATGCCAGGCTTCCCTGTCCATCACCAACTCCTGGAGCCTACTCAAACTCTTGTCCATTGTGTTGGTGATGCCATCCAACTATCTCATCCTCTGTCATCTCCTTCTCCTCCCACCTTCAATCTTTCCCAGCATCAGAGTCTTTTCCAAAGAGTCGGTTCTTCACATCAGGTGGTCAAAGTATTGGAGTTTCAGCTTTAGCATCAGTCCTTCCAATGAGTATTCAGGACTGAATTCCTTTAGGATTGACTGGTTGGATCTACTTGCAGTCCAAGGGACTCTCAAGAGTCTTCTCCAACACCACAGTTCAAAAGCATCAATTATTTGGTGCTCTGCTTTCTTTATAGTCCAACTCTCACATTCATAGATGACTACTGGAAAAACCATAGCTTTGACTAGATGGACCTTTGTTGGTAAAGTAATGTCTCTGCTTTTTAATAAGCTGTCTATGTTGGTCATAGCTTTTCTTCCAAGGAGCAAGTGTCTTTTAATTTCATGGCTGCAGTCACCATCTGCAGTGAGTTTGGAGCCCCCAAAATTACTATTAGTAGATGCTTTCCCATCTCATGAAGGTTTTTGTTTCTATTCTTGTCAATATAGACTCGTGGATTCTTGTTTTAATCAATGAGTTGTACTATGTTACTCTCGTTGTTTATTTTGATGGTTAAATTGTTCTAGATTTAGCATGTGAGCTCCTGCTGTAGGTTGACATATCTTAATTAATTTTGGCACTTACTTTTTATTGGAAAAATATTTCCAGGCTCATCCTATTCTCACCTAGCCATGGAATTAGCCATTTCTTTCATAAACTGTATATTCTTTCAGTAAAAAAAAAAAAAAAGATTTAGAAACAAGAGTCTGAGCACTTTTGCTCATTGCTAGTGAGAAGTTACTGTTTTGAGATCCTTTCAGCAGAGAGATTTATGAAAATTGTGTATATAAATATGCATGCACCATTGTATATATATACATTTATATGTATATATTTATTTATAGTTAAAACCTTAAATCAAGTGTTTTACACCAATATTTTCAATTCCACATCAATACCCTAGCAATTTTTCAATATGCCATATTTGTCAATTCTTCTCTGACATGGAAGAAACTTGATTTCTACTACCCTATCTTTTTTTTTTTTTTTTTCCCACTTATTTGCCCACTCTCTTTTCTACTGCTTTGGCTATTGGACACCATCACCTCTGCTTAACTGCCACTTCACTGCTGCCTTCTGAGATATTAGGTCAGCCTTCCTCTGCATGACACCCCCACTGTGACCCTTTCTTCAGCTGCCAGAAAGATGCCAGCCTCCACACAGCCTCTTCATCATCACCAAACCTTGGTATTCATACCTGCTCATGTCTCAGTTTCCTGTCCTCCTGTCTCTACTTTGTCAGATTTGGGAGTTGGTTACCTCCTCTGCAAAGTTACTCTACTATCTTATGGAGACTCTTTAAAAATTATGCACACATTTTGCATATCATCACTTAGTTTATCTATACTGTTTGTTTTCAAGAGTGGAGTAATGCCCTGCGTAAGGCAGCATTTATTCAAAATTATTTAAATTATATCTGAAATTTAGTGAATAATCACCAGGAGAGTTTTCCTTACATTTTTTTTTTTTTTACTATCAATGATACATTGTATCATTCATTCATTCATTCATTTTCACTTAAGACATTTTCTCTTTTTAAATTGGAAGATGATAGAAAAGTAATAGTACTAATCTCTTAAAGAGGTTAATTTTATAGTTTCTTCTGGGCCTATAATCAAAGGAAAGCTATTTTTGTGTTAGATACAGACCACATAAAATCAAAATTAGTAAAATTAATTTCTGAGGGTGTCTTCTGGTCTTCTCAGCCATTGATTCATTCTTAACAACACAAGAAAACCAGACTTATAAGGGAAGCTCATGCTGGAATTACTGGATTTAGAGAGTACAGAAGTCTGATTCAAATGAGGAGAGTAAAAGTTGGACAGTACAGAATTTCATTTGTTTCTTAGGAGAGTTGTGATTAGTTATTTTTGACAGTGTTTTTCACATTTAGTGACAAATTATTCATATTTCTCACTTATTTTATTTTTAATTTGTGAAAGATATATTCATTCTTGATCAGGCTTATGAAGTGCCTATTAATTTTATTAATTTCTTCAAAGAATCTGCCTTCAGTGCGGGAGACCTGGGTTCGATCCCTGGGTTGGGAAGAGCCCCTGGATAAGGGAAAGGCTACCCACTCCAGTATTCTGGCCTGGAGAATTCCATAGACTGTACAGTCCATGTGGTCACAAAGGGTTGGACACAACTGAACGACTTTCACTTTCACTTTCAAAGAAAATACTTTGTGCTTGTTGATTTTTCTTAGTTACTTCATTAAATCTCTGAGTCAGTGTAAAATGGACAGTTTGTTTATTATCTGTAGTTTACTGTGACTAATTTTTCTTTCACATTATTTATAATATGTCAGTCAATTCAAATAGTTTCATGCCAGGCATTCTAAACATATTCATATATAATATGGACTCTTAAATATACAAATTTATTTATCATGTTTGAAGTAAGATTCAGTAAATTAATATTAGTGATGAGAATGCATTCTCTAAACAGAAAAGGAAAAGGATAATGTGTGGTGGTGGTTGTGGTTTAGTGGCTCAGTCGTGTCCGACTCTTGCGACCCCATGGACTGTAGCCTGCCAGGCTCCTCAGTCCATGGGATTCTCCAGGCAAGAATACTGGAGTGGGTTACCATTTCCTTCTCCAGGGAATCTTCCTGACCCAGGGATCAAACTTGCACCTCTTTTGTCTCCTGCATTGGGCAGATGCTAGCACCACCTGGGACGCCATGTAGCGTAGTACTTGTTTGGAAATAAGTGAGTATGAACATATTGTTTGTAAATTCTGTGCACTGGTGTTTTTGTAATTGATTTGTAAATTGGTCATTGCTTGTAAATATAATGTTGAAATTATGGACTGTTTTACAAGAAATCCAGATTAATAAAATTAGGTACTCACAGTGACACAGTAAAATTTCCATCCTAGACTGTCACTGCTATAAAAACACCCAAGAATAAGTTATCAGTCTACATGTTGAAAAGAAAGTTTAAGCAGTTTTGACTGTAAATAAACTAGATGTAAAAAGTGTTGCCTTGTAGACTTTCTAGTTAATACTTTCAAAGTGCTTAAAAGTAATTAATTTCTTAAATTCAGTAAATACATTCCTGGTATTCACTGTTGGTTTAATAATAGCTTAATCAATATCTTTACAGTTAAAAGTTAACATCACCAAATTTCTTAGTCAACATAATTTTTTGGGGAATTTAAGAAAATTTAAATATTATAATTTTATTATATTGTCGAATGATCAATTTTTGTCCCATCCAAAGCTGTTATTAATTAAATAGTGTTGCAAGTCATCATGTGTTCAGGCATATCAGGAAGTTTAGATGCCCTCTTTTTCCTGTCTTCATTATAGCAATTACCTGTTTTGCTTCATTAACTTCTTCCTGTACTTTCTGTAGAAATTATCTTGTTGGCCTGGAGTTCTGACTCATTTCTTTAAGTGATAACTTATTAAATCATCTGTCTTATTCTCTACTAGTATTAAGAACATTTAGCCATTTGAACAGAGCCTGGAAGGATATTAGATCATATCATGGGGAGGAAAAATGATCTCAGTTCTATCAAACTTAAAATTTTATCTTTATATGTTTATTTCCTTACAGGTTTTCATTTTATTTAAAATATTATGGGAATGTAATATTTTATTAAATGAAATGTAACAATCCTATATATAAGGGAAGGGTAGTAATGAAAATCAAATATATTGCACTTTTACAGAGCCATTTTGATACCTGACTGTATTGAAATAGCTCTCTCCCTTCACATAACAACTCACACATTAAATACAACTGTATCTAAATGTCCTGCTCTGAATAAGATGATCTTCCTTCCCTCAAGAAACCAAATTTTAGACATAAACAAGCTAATACAGAATATATTCTGTTATAAAAATGGGGAAAATTTAAAGTAGTAAGGAATTAATCTATGAGTATGTAGATCAAAGAAACTTTCAGAGAGATGCTGGCACATAAATAGTATACTGAAAATCAGTCAGACAAACGAGAGGGCATTCTGGATTCAGAGAATAATAGGGGCAGTGCTGAGAAATCATGTGATGAATGCCTTATCATAGTTAAGAATTGCAAGAGCACACATTTCAACAGTGATGAGATAGAATGCGAGGACAAAGAAAGAGATGGGGTTCAGCTCATAAAAGGACTTGGGTGTCTGGTGAAGGGGCTCCTGAATAATTTTGAGCAAGACAAATAACATCATTAGGCTTGCTTTCAGAAAAAGATCCTTCTGGTTGCCGTGCAGAATGTCAATTGGAGGGAGCAGAGATGCAACTGAAAGCACCCTTAGGAATTTGGACATTCAGTCATGTTAGATGCAATGAAGAACAGAAAACAGATTCAGGAGAAAATGTATGAGAAAACCAGTGGGATTTAATCATTGACTGGAGTTGGAAAGTTGAATAAGAGACGGCTACTTGTGTGACAATGCAGGTGTTTAGATTCCTGGTTGGATGGGGCACTAATCTCAAATAGGATATGAGCTCAGAAATACTCTGTTTCTCATTGAAGTATTACTTCCTTCTGCCTCTACTTATCTCACGTGTTACTGTAGGATTCTGTTCCTGGATTAATGGAAATGAAAGATTAAAGTAAGCTGGATCATAATATAACTGTTGCTACCTATTGATTAGTCATCAAAGTGAAACTTTTCCACTTTCTTTCATTTTATTCTATAAATGACATGGTACATTTCGCTAGCCAACTGTTAGTAGCTACTAGAAATAAAAATTTCCTCTGTTAGAGGAACAATACTAATTCTGATTGTGTAATAAGTGCTCTTTCCATGATGAGAATGCTAGAGAGTAAGACAATACCATTTCGAAAATGAGAAACCAAGGATTGTTTTTTTTTTTTTTTTCCGTTGCTCCATGAGTCATGAACTTTGAGATTGGGGAATTTAAACTCCTGTCCTTGATGCCAAAGTCCTAGATTTCTCCACAAAGGGAGGAGAGAAGTTCCAAAGTAAATTAATAGTCTGGTTTTTGTATATATGATTCTAATTAGATGAGGCATCTGTATTTTTGTTTGGATAATAGATTATAATGAGCCAATGAAACCTTTCATTGTAGGCAAATGATGGTCAGTTTAATCAGGAATAGTTGTGGTTGAGTTGAAGGTAGGAAACACTGATACTGCCATTATGAAAAGGTGATTTATGATTAGATTTAGAATTGAGTGACCTCTACCAGAGGCATTTGTGATAGTGTTTAATTTTTTTTTACACTGGCTGCATTTGCTTTTATATTATAAATTTTTTAAATGTTAGGTACTTTTGCTCAAAAAGAGGTGGATTATTACCTTCTGAAATATAAATATTTCAAAAAATATTTAATGAAGTTGTTTTATGTAGAAATACAAGAAATATGTATTTCATATAACTCTACACATGGGCATTGCCAGATGGTCAATACTGAAATCAGATTGATTATATTATTTGCAGCCAAAGATGGAGAAGCTGTATACAGTCAGCAGAAGCAAGACCTGGAGCTGACTATGGCTCAGACCATCACCTCCTATGGCAAAATGCAGCTTTAATAGGAGAAAGTAGGGAAAACCACAAGCTTATTCAGGTATGGCCTAAATCAAATTCCTATTAGACTATACAGTGGGGGTGATGAATAGATTCAAGAAATTAAATCTGATAGGCAGAGTGCCTGATGAACTATGGGGAGAGGTTCATATCATTGTACAGGAGGTGGTGACCAAAACCATCTCCAAGGGAAAAAAAAAATGAAAGATGGCAAAGTGGTTGTCTAAGGAGGCCTTACAAGTAGCTGAAAAAAGAAGAGAAGCTAAAGGCAAAGGAAAAAAGGAAAGATATGCTGAACTGAACGCAGAGTTCCAGAGAATAGCAAGGAGAGATAAGAAAGCCTTCCTCTGGGTCTTCCCAGTGCACCAGCCCCAAGCACTTGTCTCATCCATCTAACCTGGGCTGGTGATCTGTTTCACCCTTGATAATATACATGTTTCGATGACAAAAACCACTACAATATTGTAAAGTAATTAGCCTCCAACTAATAAAAATAAATGAAAAAAAATAAAATTATTAACAAGAAAGCCTTCCTAAGTGATCAATGAAAGAAATAGGAGAAAGCAATAGAATGGGAAAGACTAGATATCTCTTTAAGAAAATTGGAGATATAAAGAGAATATTTCATGCAAATATGGACACAAAAAATGACAGAAAGATCAAGGTCCTAACGGAAGAAGAAGGTACTAAGGAGAGGTGGCAAGAATACACAGAACTATACAAAAAGGTCTTCAGTCAGTTCAGTTCAGTCGCTCAGTTGTATCTGACTCTTCATGACCCCATGGACTGCAGCACACCAGGCCTCCATGTCCATCACCAACCCCCGGAGCTTGCTCAAACTCATGTCCATTGAGTTGGTGATGCCATCCAACCATCTCACCCTCTGTCATCACCTTCTCCTCCCACCTTCAAGTAGGATGAAAATACACAGCCTTGACATACTCCTTTCCCTATTTGGAAGCAGTCTGTTGTTCCATGTCCAGTTCTAACTATTGCTTCTTGATCTGTATACAGATTTCTCAGGAGGCAGGTCAGGTGGTCTGGTATTCCATCTCTTTCAGCTTTTTCCACAGTTTGTGGTGATCCACACAGTCAAAGGCTTTGGCATAGTCAATAAAGCAGAAGTAGATGTTTTTTTCTGAAACTCTTGCTTTTCTGATGATCCAAAGGATGTTGGCAATTTGATCTCTGGTTCCTCTGTATTTTCTAAATTCAGCTGGAACATCTGGAAGATGTGGTTAACATCCTGTTGAAGCCTGGCTTGGAGAATTTTGAGCATTAATTTGCTAGTGTGTGAGATGAGTGCAATTATGTGGCAGTTTGAAAATTCTTTGGAGTTTCCTTTCTCTGCGATTAGAATGAAAACTGACCTTTTCCAGTCCTGTGGCCACTGCTGAGTTTTCCAAACTTCCTGGCATATTGAGTACATCACTTTAACAGCATGCTACTGGAGAAGAGCAGAGAAATAACTCTAGAAAGGATGAAGAGATGGAACCAAAGCAAAAACATCACCCAGTTGTGGATGTGACTGGTGATGGAAGTAAAATTTGATGCTGTAAAGAACAATATTGCATCAGTTCAGTTGCTCAGTCTTGTCTGACTCTTCGCTACCCCATGGACTGTAGGATGCCAGGCTTCCCTGTCCATCACCAACTCCCAGAGCCTGCTCAAACTCATGTCCATCGAGTTGGTGATGCCATCCAACCATCTCATCCTTTGTCGTCCCATTCTCCTCCTGCCCTCAATTTTTCCCAGCATCAGGGTCTTTTCCAATCAGTCAGTTCTTCACATCAGGAGGCCAAAGTATTGGAATTTCAGCTTCAGCATCAGTCCTCCCAATCAATATTCTGGACTGATTTCTTTTAGGATTGGCTGGTTGGATCTCCTTGCAGTTAAGGGACTCTCAAGAAGCTTCCCCAACAGCACAGTTTGAAAGCATCAATTCTTTGGCTCTCAGCTTTCTTTATGGTTCAACTCTCTCATCCATACATGACTATTGGTAAAGTCATAGATTTGATGAGACAGACCTTTGTTGGCAAAGTAATGTCTATGCTTTTTAGTATGCTGTCTAGGTTGGCTATAGCTTTTCAATATTGTGTAGGAACCTGGAATGTTAGGCCCAAGCATCAAGGTAAATGGGAAGTAGTCAAAAAGGCAATGGCAAGAGTGAACATTGGCATTTTAGGAATCAGTAAACTAAAATGGACTGGAATGGGTGAATTTAATTCAGATGACCATTAAATCTACTACTGTGGGCAAGAATCCCTTAGAAGAAATGGAGTAACCATCATAGTTAACAAGAGTCTGAAATGCAGTACTTGGATGTGATATCAAAAAGGACAGAATGATCTCTGTTTGTTTCCAAGCAATCCATTCAATAGCACAGTTATCCAAGTCTATGCCCCAATCAGTAATGCTGAAGAAGCTGAAGTTGAACAGTTCTATGAAGTTCCATCCACAACTGGGTGCTGTTTTTGCTTTCGTTCTGTCACTTCATTCTTTCTGGAGTTATTTCTCAACTGATCTCCTGTAGCAGATTGGGCACCTACCGACCTGGGGAGTTCATCTTTCAGTGTCCCATCTTTTTGCCTTTTAATGCTGTTCATGGGCAAGAACAGCTTGCTTCTCAAGGCAAGAATACTGAAGTGGTATGCCATTCCTTTCTCCAGTGGACCACATTTTGTCAGAGACGGGGATCAAGACCATCCCCAAGAAAAAGAAATGCAAAAATGCATAGGTGTATCTTGTCAAAGGTATGGTTTTTCCAGTAGTCATGTATGGATATCATAACTGGAGTATAAAGAAGGCTGAGCACCAAAGATTTGAACTGTGGTGTTGGAGAAGACTCTTGAGAGTCCTTTATACAGCAAGGAGATCAAACCAGTCAATCCTAAAGGAAATCAGTCCTTAGTATTCATTGGAAGGATTTATGCTGAAGCTTAAGCTCCAATACTTTGGCCACCTGATGCCAAGAGCCAACTCATTGGAAAAGATCCTGAAGATGGGAAAGATTGAGTACAGGAGAAGGGGGTGACAGAGGATGACATGTTTCGATGGCATGTCTGACTCATTGGACATGAGTTTGAGCAAACTCCTGGAGATAGTGAAGGACAGGGGAGCCTGGGATGCTTCAGTTAATTGAACTGCAAAGAGTTGGACATGACTTAGTGGCTGAATAACAACAATGATATGACTTTTATCACATATATACATAAATATATATACATGTACACATATACATATATGTGTATAATAATTATATATAAGTTTATATGTAAAAGTTTGTTATTTAATTAAAATCATATTAACAAGGAGAAAATTACAAGGACATCATTCACTAATGCTATTGTGTTTATTTGCTCTGAAATTTTTTTGATCAAAACATAAACAGATCCCAATTATTTACAAATAAAATTCCTTATACTCAAAACCAAAGTTCCCTTCAATGTGTATAAGAACAAGAAGAGAAAGAAATTTTTAAACAATGATGTCAGATTTTTTTTAGTATTGAATGATGAATTTCAACACTACTAAAAGTGTCAATGTTGAGTTTATAACATCTTTCTTATGCTGTATTTAATTATTATATAGGGGAAAATGACTGAACATTTTAGAATCAGAACAAGGATTTTTGTTGAGGACAGAAGACTTCTTAAAACACAGACTGTTTTCAAAACCACTTACATAATAAGTGCTGTATGTGGGAATTTTGGTTTCAGTATATTGATCAGTCAGGCAAATAATGGGGTTACAGCAGTGGTGAAATTTTGAAGTGAGCTGGAATTTTTTTTTTTCTCTTAGTTTCCATCCTCAGTTCTTAGTTACCCCAGGGCTTCACAAAATAGAGTCGGTTTAGAGCAAAAAATGTGATCATGCGTCTTCTCTTTTTAAAAACCTTTAATAACTTCTAAGTGCTTTATAATCTCAAATCCCAAGAAATAGAAAGTGAAGTCGTTCAGTCATGTCTGACTCTTTGCGACCCCATGGACTGTAGCCTACCAGACTTCTCTGTCCATGGGATTTTCCAGGCAAGAATACTGGAGTGGGTTGCCATTTCCTTCTCCAACATGCCCTCAAAATTTCCAGCAAGATCTCCATTTCATCTTGCCCTTCTCTTTACCCCTTTCATTTTATTTGAGCTACTTGGGTTTTCTAAAGTCCTGAAGTCCCACACACTCTATCTTGGGATTGTTGTACTTCACAACTACTTCAAACTTAACTACTATTTTTCCTTCTTTTTTTGGTCATGCCATTTCACATGTTGGACCTTAATTCCCCAACCAGAGATCAGCCCACACCCCATTCAAGGAAGCAAGGAGTTTTAGCCACTGGACTGTCAGGGAAGTTCCTAACCTAACTACTCTTTCATACCTCAACTTGAACATTTTTTCTTTCTAGAAATCATCTCCTAAACTCACAGTTTAGGCTAAAGTCTTCTATGAAAGAATCTCATTGTACAAAATACATCTCTACTTTGCACAATGGAAGTGGATGAGATGTTTATTTTAAAGTAATTTTTTAATGGCTATTTTACCCATTGACATCTAGACCCCTTGAGGCACAGAGGCTGCTGCATGTTTTCTTGTATGCCTGGTGCCTGACATTTAGTAGGAACAGAGAAGATGGTTGGAGATTAACTGCCTTATGATAGTACTTTCCTATAAAAGATGTTAAGTGGCCTGGAAGGTTTTTTTTTTTTTGTCTAGACAAGTTCATTAAGGAAACAAGACAAGTGTTCTCATGTGTATGAGAAGTGTTCTTCTGCATTGTTTTGGTTCCCTTCACATCTGTTACATATAATATATACATATATATATATTCATATATATTATTATTTTGGCTCTTCTGGATTTTCATTGCTGCATGTGGTTTTCTCTAGTTGTGGTGAGAAGGGGTTACTCTCTAATTGCGGGGCACTGGCTTCTCACTGGGATGACTTCTCTTGTGGGGCACAGGCTCTAGGCACTCGGGCTTCAGTAGCGGTGGTGCATGGACTTAGTTGCTGTCGTGTGAAATCTTCCCAGAGCAGGGGTTGAATTTGTGTCCCCTGCATTGGCAGACAGATTCCTAGCTATGGACCACCAGAGAAGTCCTTTTCTCACTTATTGTTAATGTCTGCTTTTAAGAGTGGTATGGAAATAGGTTGATGTGCTTACATGCAAGACTGTTGGTTGTCAGCCAGGCTGATGGAGCTTTTCAAGGGCCATCTGGCAATGTCCGGAGAGGTATTTGCTTGTCACATGCTTAGGGTGTGGGGCACCGGCATCTAGAGGGATGGATGCAGCAAAAATTCTACAATGTATGATGAAGGTGTTCAAAACCAGAAATTATCCAGTTAACAAGCCAGTAGTACAGAGACTGAGAAACCCTGATATGGAGAGTGAGGCTCTAAGTTATTATGTCCTGGGTAAATAAAGTTTCCATAATACAGCATGACAGTATGTTACTTTAGTTAATTTATTCTGGATACTTATATAGACATAAATGTTAGCCATTTCATAATGTGTAACTGGTTTATTTAGAGTCTAGTATAAATAGCTTTCCACACGGAACACAATATCTTGCACATTATTGGCATTCAATAAATCTTTGTTGAATTCAATTTTATTTGGCACATCACTCCAGCGTGTCAACATCATTTTGTGCTCAGGACTTGATATCTAAATTATACCTAACTTCCTATTTTCATGTCAGGCACAAAGTTGTACAGTATAGCATTTATGTTATTGATAGAAATAGTGGACAAGGGAAGACCATACACTAAGACGAAATCCTGGAGATTCCATTTTGAAATATAAACATTTTTGTACTATAATTTCATCACAGTGGTACACTTGATCCTGTGACAACTGCTTTGTGTAAGTTTGCTATTCATTGATGAAAAAATGTGATTATATTTTCAAGAAGTGTCCACATGTAGAAAGAAATATGAAAAGTAATACTTTAGAGTAATTGTAAAAATGGATTAATGTTTAAATGTATTGAGTTATTCATACATATTGCTAAAAGTGTATTGTGTCTTCTATAGACAAATGGACAAAGATCAAGAAAAAATTACACAAAAGAAAATTATTTTAAAATATGAGGCATTTAGAAAGTCATAGTGAACAGTATTGAACACATATTTTTCAGGCACTGGGCTAAATGCTGTTCATGCACTTTATTGACTTACTCTGAAGTATGTAATATTTTTATCTATATTTGATGGGCTCATCAAGGGTAAGTAATTTGCCAAGATCCCTTAGCTATAAAGGGATGTAAGAGAATATATTTAAATTCATTTGTGGTTAACCACTTGCAAATTAAGCAATTGCATGATAGATTTTGCATTACAGATTAGGGAAAATTAAAAATATAATAATATACAATGTTGTAAATTTTGAAATAAAATATATACACACACACATTGATGGAGATGAGGTCTTTAACTGAATGGAAATCAACTGAAAATGTTCTCAAGCATCATAAGAATATATTTATGCTTTAACCTATAGTCCTACATATAATAATTTATCTTAAACAAAAACAAATTTTAAAATAATTTTTTCTATATACACATTTATTTATGTGTGACCTTATTATTATTTAGGAAGGCAAGAATGTTTAATTAAATATTCAGAAGAAATTTAAATAAATTAGAAAATGACCAATTGAGGAAACATTATGAATATTATTGGGGACTATTTTAATTGTGAAGATTATGTAACAACCTAGAAACATTTTCTTGGTAAAATTCCAAGCAAAGAAACATGTAGAGTAAACTGATTGTCACTTTATCAAAATATGCCTGCCTGTGACAAAATATTTGGAAAAGAGTATGTGAGAAGTAGTAGCAACTCTAATGTAGTGGCAGTATAAGTAAATCAATGGACATTAAACTTACAGTGTAAATACATGCTCTTCAGGTCTATGAATCCCCAAAATAATGTAATTCACTTTTAGGCTATATTACAGAGTCTGTCATCCATTCAGAAGAAAATAATCTAGCCATGCTCCCTATTTCAGGGCTTCTCAACATGCGAACTATTGATAGTTTGGGCTCCATAATTTGCTGTGGAGGACAGCACTGTATTGTCAATGATTAGAAGCAAGTCTGTCCTCTATATGACTAGAAATCATTGCATTTCTCCCCCACCCCTGATCCTCCACCGTAACAACCAAAAGCACGTGAACTATAATTTTGTTAGAAGATTGGTTGCAAAACTGGCCAAAACATTCCTCTGTGTGTATTACCATACCTGTAATTTGACTTCGTACCTCCTTTCAGGTGGTCTCTAGTTTTCCACCCCTTTAACCTGGCCTGGCTTTGTAACCTATTTTGGGTAGTACAATGAGCTGATAGTAATGGTCCCAGGTCCAAGCCCAGGTCTTGTGAGGCCATCCATTCTTCCACTTGCTTTTTTTTTTTCGTACTCCTGCCTCCCTTCTGAATAAACCAAAACAGAAGATCAGAGAAGGCAGTGGCACCCCACTCCAGTACTCTTGCCTGGAAAATCCCACGGACGGAGGAACCTGGTAGACTGCAGTCCATGGGGTCGTGAAGAGTCAGACACGACTGAGCGACTTCACTTTCACTTTTCACTTTCATGCACTGGAGAAGGAAATGGCAACCCACTCCAATGTTCTTGCCTGGAGAATCCCAGGGATGGGGGAGCCTGGTGGGCTGCCGTCTATGGGGTCACACAGAGTCGGACACGACTGAAGTGACTTAGCAGCTTAGTAGAAGATCAGAAGGAGAAATACAACATGGATTAGACTACAATTAATCAGATGTCCCAGCTGTCTACAGGATGTTTAATTTCCCATCAAGCAGTAGAAACCATCACATCTTGAGGTGTGTTTATTTTGACCACATAAGTAGCTAGATTTTTACTCTAAGATATAATTTGTTTTTACTTGATTAGAGCCAATTAGGCTTATTCAATTTATTTCACACTTTTTTTTCAAGTAATTTGTGTTTTATGGAAGCAATGGAGTTGCAAGGGAAAACAACCTATTATTTTAAGATATAAATATTTGTGAGAAATAGGTTGAAACTGCTGGGATATTTTGTGAAAATAATTAGGTTTGCAGATTAATGAAGTAAAAATTATTATAATTGTATTCTAGCAGTAGGACACTGCTGATGCTAAGATTGTTTGTACTGAAATCTTTGAAAAAAAAAAAGAAATCTTTGTGTTGTTGCATAAACTTTCCATTTCTTTTTAGCAACTTGTATGATAAATATTCTGATAAAGGCTTTAAAAATGTTCTCATCTTATGTTGTAGTCCTAACAATAATTTAATATGAGATCTTACCCTAATTTGGCAATTGGTGCTAGGTTTTGTTTAAGGTTTTTCTGAGGACATATTGAGCAACCATTTTGATACGGAGATATAAAAATATTCCTAGATTTTGAATTATATGTGTTTAAAATTTTTTCTACTGACATCTTTCAAATTTCTTGCAGCTTCCTGACTTGAAATTTAGACATTGTGATCAGCTAATTGCAAAAGTGGCCCCAATTTTCCCCCTTACCCTATGTCCTTACAATGTGACTTTATAGCTCCGTCCATCAAGAAGTTCAATTTATTTTCCCACTCACACTCTGAACTGTCCTGTAACTTATTAGAACGTGGTGGAGGAAATAATGCGGCAGGTCTGCTATGAGGCCCTGAGCAGTGCTTTTTCTTCTTGTCCTGGACTCCTCCCTCTACATGAAAACTAGCCTGACCAAGCCCCCTGGAGGAAGGGAGATCACATGCAGTAGAGCCTTTGAATCACCCATCTAGGCCAAGCTAGACTGGCCAGCACCCATCCAGCCTGCTGACTGATGCAGACTAAGAGCAAACCCAGCTATCAACCTCACCCAGAGCAGATAACCAAAACCATCCAGCTAACATGCCATCTCATGGGAAATAATGAATCTTCTCTTTTTAAGCCACTATGTTTTGGAGTGGTTTGTTACACAATTGTAACAAACTGTATAATATAAAATCATTTCCACAATTTTTATACCTCATATGTGAAGATTAAATGGCATTAATTGTATTAAAAAACACACATATATGTTTGCCCAATATTAGTTTACATAATAGTTAATATAACTTATATAATAATGCCAAAATTACTTTATAAATTAACTGTATGCATTTTCTAAATAAACAAATTCTATAAATTATTTTATACCTATGATGTATTTTTAGTTTATCTGAGTTTTAATTTTACTAATTATTTGAAATTAGCAATATTAATGGGAACATTAACATTTTTTTCCTGCTTGAGCTTGAAAACATTGATTCCCAAATTCTATTTTGAATTTGAGAAGGCATTGTTGTTATAAAATTATTTTAAAATAGAAAAATCCATTAAAATGTTCTTTTTAAAAAACTAATTTGAATGTTCTAAGTTTTAAAAACTTTAAAAAAATCTAATTTGAATTGTGAAAGTGAAAGTCACTCAGTCACATCTAACTGTTCAGAACTCCATGGACTGTATAGTCTGTGGAATTCTCCAGGAATACTGGAATAGTTAGTGATTCCCTTCTCCAGGGGATCTTCCCAACCCAGGGGTCAAACTCAGGTCTCCCACATTGCATGCAGATTGTTTACCAGCTGTGCCACAAGGGAAGCCCAAGAATACTGGAGTGGGTAGCCTATCCTTTCTCCAGCAGATCTTCCCAACCCATGAATCAAACCAGGGCCTCCTGTACTGCAGGCAGATTCTTTACCAGCTGAGCCATCAGGGAAGCCCTAATTTGAATGGTAATAAGTTTATAAATGAGATTCCCTGGTGGCTCAAATGGTAAATAATCCTCCTACGATGCAGGAGACCCACGTTTCAGCCCTAGATCTGGAATATCCTCTGGAGAAGGGAATGGCAACTCACTCTAGTATTTTTGCCTGGAGAATTCCATGGACAGAGGCGCCTACTGGTCTACAGTCCATGAGGTTGCAAAGGGTTGGACATGACTGAACGACTAACACACTTAAGTATACACACATTTCTCATATAAATATGAAGCAAAGACAAATAAACAAAGTACCTTTCCAGATTTAAGTGGTTCAAAATTTCTTTAAAAAAAAACAAAACAAAACAGATGTATAAGCATTTAGTTATTTAAAACAATTATTGAAAATAGAAACAGGGAGAAATGAGAGAACTTAATGAATTTGAAACTCATTCTTGTTACTTGAACAGAATAATCATGAACAATTTTAAGCCATTGCTAAATGATGGCAGATTCTCTATAATAAGGAAAGGTTTACTCTGTTCTGATAAAGATAGGTGTTACTGGAATTTTCTCCCATGGAAGGACACATATGGGAAAATACTATTTACTGTGAGTTTACTGACTTGACTCAGGAATTGTCTTATTTGTACTGATGGCTACTGGCAAAAGCCAACAATATTTGTTTCAAAATTCTGCTGAAATCCTGTGCTGTGCTTGTCTAGTTAACTTTTGCAGGTTCTATGCTTTTCAGGGGCTTCTATAAACTACTGGCTTTCATTCTTTTATCCTTGTTCGAGCTGACATTGTCATTCATGACTGCACAGGACTATAAATGATGATCTAATGTCACTTATCTAATTACTTTGCATCCTGCACTAAAGTTTAATCCTCCTGGATCAATATCACCTCTCAGCTTGGCATTCAACAAACAAGCATAGACATGTATATGGATATATCTTCAGGGAACAAGAGTAAAGAGCTTCTTTACTGAAGCATTACTGATATAAAATAATTGTACATATTTAATATACGTATCTTGATGAATTTTAAAATAAATACACAGCCATCAAACTCTAACCATAAACAATATGTAAACTTAACAATCCCCTCTAAAACTTTCCTTTCTCCATCTTTTATTTATGATAAAAACATTTGACATGAGTTCTACTCTCTTAAATTTAGGTATTATACTTAGCATAATGTCCTCCAAATTCACCTGTGTTATAGAAAATGGTAAAAAATCCCTTCCTCTTTAAAGCTAATATTCTGTTGTTTGTGTGTATATGTATACACACACACACACAAATATAAATACATATATATATACATATGTATATATATATGTATATCATCTGGAGAGGGGAATGGCAACTCACTCTAGTATTTTTGCCTGGAGAATTCCATGGACAGAGGAGCCTACTGGGCTACAGTCCATGAGGTTGCAAAGAGTTGGACATGGCTGAACGACTAACACACTTAAGTATACACACATTTCTCATTTAAATATGAAGCAAAGACAAATAAACAAACCAATTGTCTATACAAACAAAGACAAATAAACAAACCAACTATATATATTATATAATATATATATGTTTTCTGTATGTAATCATGTTTTTTCCCACACCTTGCCTATTATAATAAACATTGGACTATTAATATCTCATTGAAATCTTGATTTCAATTCTTTTGGGTAAATATCCAGAAGTGAGAATTTTAAATCAAATAGTAGTTCTATTTTTAACATTATGAAGAACCTAAAGCCTCTTGGTAACCCACTCCAGTACTCTTGCCTGGAAAATTCCATGGATGAAGGAGCCTGGCGGGCTACAGTCCATGGGGTTGCAAAGAGTCGGGCACAACTGAGCAACTTCACTTTCACTTTGGGCTTCCCTTGTAGCTCAGTCGGTAAAGAATCTGCCTGCAGTGCAGGAGACCCGGGTTCGATCCCTGGTCTGTGAAGATCCCCTGGAGATGGAAATGGCAACCCACTCTAGTATCCTTGCCTGGAAAATCTCATGGACAGAGGAGCCTGGTGGACTGCAGTCCATGGGGTCGCAAAGAGTCGGGTACGACTGAGCGACTAACACTTATCCAAATAGAGGAAAAAGTAATGCCTCATTGTGATCTTAATTTCCATTTCCCTGATGCTTAGTGATACTGAGCACTTTTTCATGTACTTAGCCATGTTAATATCTTCTTTAGAGAAATATCTATGAATATTTTAATTTTTAAAATATTTTATATTTTAAAAATATTTATAAAATATTTAAAATATTTATATTTTTAATACTTTATTTGCTTTTTTATTGAGTTTTTTTTCCAATGATTACTGGCTTATTAAGGGATATGATAAAGGATACAGATGAATAGCCAGATGAAGAGATACCTAGGGCAAGCTCTCGGAGGGTTCTCAGGAGAGGACCTTGGGGACATAAACTCCAGCATTAGAATTGGGATGAGTCACCCTCATAGAGGTTGAATGGCATCACCAACTTGATGGACATGACTTTCAGCAAACTCTGGAAGCTGGTATGGACAGGGAAGCCTGGCACGCTACAGTCCAAGGGGTCGCAAAGAATCGAACATGACTGAGTGACTGAACTGAACCCTTGTAGTATGTGTGTTCATCAGCCTGGATGCTCTCTGAACCCTGTACTATTGGGGTTTGGGGGTGCTTCCTCACGTCAGTCAATTCAGTTCAGTTCAGTCACTTAGTCGTGTCTGACTCTTTGAGACCCCATGGACTGCAGCACGCCAGGCCTCCCTGTCCATCACCAACTCCCAGAGTTTACTCAAACTCATGTCCATTGAGTCGGTGGTGCTATCCAGCCATCTCATCCTCTGTCGTCCCCTTCTCCTCCTGCCCTCAATCCCTCCCAGCATCAGGGTCTTTTCCAATGAGTCAACTCTTTGCATGAAGTGACCAAAGTATTGGAGTTTCAGCTTCAGCATCAGTCCTTCCAATGAACACCCAGGACTGATCTCCTTTAGGATGGACTGGTTGGATCTCCTTGTAGTCCAAGGGACTCTCAAGAGTCTTCTCCAACACCACAGTTCAAAAGCATCAATTCTTTGGCGCTCAGCTTTCTTCACAGTCCAACTCTCACATCCATACATGACCACTGGAAAAACCATAGCCTTGACTAGATGGACTTTTGTTGATAAAGTAAAGTAATGTCTCTGCTTTTTAATATGCTGTCTAGGTTGGTCATAACTTTCCTTCCAAGGAGTAAGCGTCTTTTAATTTCATGGCTGCAATCACCATCTGCAGTGATTTTGGAGCCCCCAAAAATAAAGTCTGACATAGACATGATCAATTATTAGCTCCATTTCCAGCCCTTCTCCCCATTTTTGAGAAGTGTTGGAGTGGATTCTGAAAATCCCAAGGTTCTTTTTTTTCAAACTTTTTATTTTGTTTTGGGGTATAACCAATTAACAAAGTTGTGATAGTTTCAGGTGAACGGTGAAGGGACTCAGCCACAGACATACAGGTATTCTTCTCCAAATGCCTCTCTCATCCAGGTTGCTACATAACATTGAGCAGAGCTCTCTGTAACTATACCATAGATCCTTGTTGGTTATCCATTTTAAATATAGCAGTGTACATGTCCATCCCAAACTCCTATTAAGTTCTAAGAGTTCCTTACACATTTTAAATATTAAGACTGTATCAAATATGTGATTTGCAAATGTTTTCTCATGGTCTGTGTGTTACCTTTGCATTCTGTTGATTGTTTCCTTGGCTGTGTAGAAGTTTTTTTAGCTTGATATAGTTTAGTTTTTCTATTTTAACTTTTATTGCCTGTGCACTTTGATATCATATCCAAGAAACCATTGCCAAGACCAATGTCAAGAAGCTTCTTGATATTGTATCTTCTAGGCTTTTTAGAGTTTCAGATCATGCATTTAATTCTTTAATCTGCTTTGAGTTGATTTTTGTGCATGGTGTAAGATAAAGGTTAGGTTTGCATGTGGTAATTTGCATGTGGATGTCCAGTTTTCCTAACACCATGTATTAAAGTCACTATCTTTTACTACTTGTGTATTCCCCACCCAGCCAGTCAAAGATCAGTTCATTAAAAATATGTGGGTTTAGCAGTTTGCATTTAAGGCCTTATGAAGCACACATCTTTGATAAATCCTGAATGAACAAAATCATTGATTTTTTAAGAGCAAGTTTTAAAAAATCTCACTTGAATATTTTTTATTCTGAACAACAAAAGGCTTCCTTGCTTGAATATGATTTATGGAAATGTGTTTGCCTAATATTTAACATATTTGATCAGTTGAATCACGCCCAATTCCTTTAAGAAAAATGCTTTTATTGTTTCCTTTTAGCAAATGAGAAAACTGAGATATTGGGCAGTTTGCCCAGTTCCACACCATAAATCTCCAAAAGGGATGAGATTAGCATTCAGTGAACTTGGACTCTATTCATACATCCACATCCCTAAATCCATAGGTCTGATTAAGAGATTTGAGAAGCTGAATTACTACATTTGGAAAGATTGCATATCCTTAAAATTGCTTAAAGTACTCAAGCAAAAAAAAAACAAAACAAACAAAACCTCTAAAAAACCAAGCAACTTTAATCTCATCTCTCACTGTATTAGGAGAACATTGTTAATACTCTCTTAATTTAGCCTGTTAATAAAGTTTATGTAGGGGGGAGATAGAGAGAGGGAGAGAGAGGGATTAGGGTATCACCAGGATTCATAACTTTAGAATGTCATTGCTTTAAATGTCATATTAGTTCTACCTTTATTTTAACTAATCTTTAAAAACTTGTTTTATATTCCCAGAAAAGGACAATGCTCTGTGTTCTTTTCTTTTAAATGTAGTTGAGGCAATAGATAGGAAATAATTTGTCTTTTTATACCTCTATACTTCATTTTAGACTACGATAAAGTTGGGAATGTTAGCATTGACATAAAATATAGTTTATCACATAGGCCAGTTTGGAGGATATAGAACATTTCATAAAAGATTTATTCCAAAGATATGTTTTGTGTAATAATATTCCTTTTCTGCAAAAAAGTTGTCTGTCTGTTGGACATTGGCAATTATTTCTTATAGATTTTCATTACTTTTTTGGGGGGTAAAGAAGATCATTTAAATGCTATCCCATATTTTGACTTTTTATATTTTTAGTATTCATTTGGAAATTCACTCTTGGTGTTGGTGGTTGAGTCGCTGTCGTGTCTGACCCTTGTGACCCCATGGATGGTAGTCCGCCAGGCCCTTCTGTCCATGGGATTTCCCAGGCAAGAGTACTGGCTGGGATGCCATTTCCTTCTCCAGGGGATCTTCCTAACTCAGGGATCAAAACCACATCTCCTGCATGACAGGTGGATTTTTCACTGCTGAACCACCAGGGAAGCCCCTACCCTTGGTGTGCGTTTAGTCACTCAGTTGTGTCCAACTCTTCGCAACCCCATAACTGTAGCCTGCTAGGCTTCTCTTCCCATCGGACTCTTCAGGCAAGAATACTGGAGTGGGTTGCCATATCCCCTTCCAGGGGATCTTCCCAACCCAGCGATCAAACCCACATCTCTTGTGTCTCTTGCATTGCAAGCAAATTCCATGCATTGTAGGCATGTTCAGTTTGTTTTGTTTTTTGTTAATTTATTTTTTTAATTGAAGGATAATTGCTTTACAGAATTTTGTTTTTTTGAGAAAACTTTTGTTTTACATCTTTGACCACCTCAGATGTCCTGCTTGCTTCTGTTTAGAGTTCTGGTTCTCTTCAAAGCGCAGGTAACTGAGAGTCATTTCAGGTATTTTTTTTTTCCATGTTAGCATCACTTATGCTCCATTCTGAGCTGAATGGTGGAGACAGAGTTTCTGAGAGTAGGTTGCAAGAGATGCTAAAAAGTGTTTCCCTGTAAATTCAGGTACAATTCATTTTCTCTAGATGAAGGTGGTGGTGATGAAACTAGGATTGTGCTGCTCAACATTCTCAAATCCTTTCTGTGGAATCATGTGCCTCAGAGTTTGGATCTATATTAGTGTTCTTATCTGATGCCAGGCATTCCTTTACAGATTACTGCTTCCATCAGAATTTCATTGGCTTCATTAACAACATAGATAAAGCCTGGCAACAGGGGTATAGAAAATTAAGGGTGTCTCTACTTTTCATTCTCTAGAAACACTATAATATAAGAAATTGATTGTGCTAAAATGATGAAGATGTTATCCTTGCTCTTAGGACCATTGTTGTTGTTCAGTCACTCAGTTGTGTCTGACTCTTTGTGGCCCCATGGACTGCAGCATGCCAGGCTTCCCTGTCCTTCACTATCTCCCAGAGTTTGTTCAAACCCATGTCCTTTGAATTGGTCATGCTGCCCAACCATCTTATCCTCTGTTACTTGCCCTTAATCTTTCCAATGGTCAAGGTCTTTTCCAATGAGTTGACTCTTCACATCAGGTGGCCGAAATATTGGAGCTTCAGCTTCAGCATCAGTCCTTCCAATGAATATTCAGAGGAGTTAATTTCCGTTAGTATTGACTGGTTTGATCTCTTTGCAGTCCAAGGGACTCTCGAGAGTCTTCTCCAACACCACAGTTAAAAGCATCAATTCTTCAGTGTTCAGCCTTCTTTATGGTCCCACTCTCACATCCATTCATGACTACTGGAAAAATCATAGCTTTGACTATATGTACCTTTGTCAGCAAAGTGATGTGTCTGCTTTGTAATACACTGTCTAGATTTGTCATAGCTTTTCTTCCAAGGAGCAAGGGTCTTCTCAGGACCATACGACTGTCAAATATCATGTAAAGTCTAAAGAATCACTTCAAAAAAGTAAAATTAGAAATACATTGTAGCACATTGGATTTTTATTGCTAGTACTAGAATTCTTGAAAAGTCATTAAAAAACAACAACAACAACAACAACAAAAAACAAGCCACGAGTCTTTCCTATCCAGTTGCTAAGTTGCCCTGATAATCTCATGTTCTCATTTACAAAGAAGTGTTAGGTTCCTAAAGGGGATAAATGATGCTTTAACATTCTATCTCTATTATTCAAAAGCATGCTTCAATACCTCTGCAGAATCTGTTTCCTTTTCATTTTTCATGCATATCAACATAACAAACAGAATAAGTAGGAGGAAGATCTCTATTATACTTCTCTGAGAAGAATGGGTAGTAAAATCAAGATAGCTCACTCGGGAGTTCTCTATATCCATACTGGTTGCATTAGGGTAGGATGACATAGGACACAACAGCATATCAGATCCGAAAAAAACTAAAAGAGATTGCTGTCTTCTCTTGTATGCGAATGTGTGTGTGTGTGTGTGTGTGTGTGTGTGTGACATACACATGTCAGATATTACTGGTTACCTATTATGAGGTTGCAGGTTGTAGCCCCAGTAACTGAGAATATAACTGTAGAGTGGTTGCATTTTCTGAATTGTTGAAGAATATAGAATTGAGCTCAGGGTAAGAATAGCAACCATTTTTAGACTTCAAGTGTCAATCAAAAATAACTCTGTTCATTAAAGATAGAGATTTGAATTAATTTTGAAAGATTCCTCCATTTTAGAAAAAATACTTTAACAGGGATGCATTGGTAAAGAAATAGTACTCTTCTTGAATAGGGAAGGGCTTTGCTTGTAGCTCAGTTGGTAAAGAATCTGCCTGCAGTATAGGAGACCCAGGTTCAATCCTTGGTTTGGGATGATCCCCTGGAGAGGGAAATAGCAACCCACTCCAGTATCCTTGCTTGGAAAATCTCATGGACAGAGGAGCCTGGTGGGCCACAGTCCATGGGGTTGCAAAGAATCAGGCACGACTGAGCGACTAACACTTACTTTCTTACTTAGGAAATGGGGAGATAAAATGAGCTTCGTATTAAGATATATGTAGTATATCTTTACTGTGGTAGGAGCTGGATCCTGAAGATTTTAATATAACTGCTCACTGGTGATACGAGTTTGTAGAGCAAGTTGGATTCTGTTTAGAGTGAACACAAAGCAACTTTATTATTTATTTTTATTGACACCTTTTTCAAATTGCCTTTGTTGGACCGCTCTTTCCTGCACCTAGTCTAAATAAATATGCTCACATATGCTATAGATTATGTTGAAAACTTCTCATGTATTAACTCAGTCATAGTTTAAAGGTGTTAAAATTCTAATTTCACCAAATTAAAGCTTTTCTATCTCATCTCCCCTCTTTTACACCCAGGTTTGGCTGGATTCAGGTTTGAAAACTGACACAGTGTGTTTAAAAAAGGGAACTTCAAGTTGAAAAAATAAAAGCCATTACTGTTTAAATCTTTAGTATATTTTTATTGTAGATTCAGTGGATAATATACAATGTTTATAGATGTTTTAAACCCCTCCCCCAAATTGGAGAATCCAATTTTATATATATAAAAAGAAATTACAGATTTATATTTACATTGGACACTAAGCCCACATGGTTAGAAAAATGCCTAGCATCTAAATATTGGGAACACATAATTTCCAAATTGCATAAAGTATTCCAGATAACAAAAGAAGACAAGAAGCTATACAGTTTATTTTATGATATTAATATTCCCACTATCAAAAGTAGATAAGAACAGCATAGAAATTATAAGAATATAGGAAAACACATAAATTATTATTTTTTTCATTTATTTTTATTAGTTGGAGGCTAATTACTTTACAATATTGTAGTGGTTTTTGTCATACATTGACATGAATCAGCCATGGATTTACATGTATTTAATCAAGCAAGCAAGCAACTAAATAATTCCAAAACCCATGAGTCAAGCTCAAGTATTCATGTGGAAGTGGACATCTTAAGTAAAACATTCTTAAAATAAGTATATCATTGTATTAAAAAAAAAAAGACAGCCATGTTAGTTTTTCATCATGCCTTGCACCAACAAGATAGTTCAACATTAAAAAGAATATCAAATGGAAAATATTTATTAATATGCTAAAGCAAAAACATTAATTTCAGTTGAAGCGCCACAAAATTTTTTGAAACTTCAACATCCATTTGGATGTGACTGTGTGTGTGTTGCTTGAGAAAGAAGAGAGACAGAGAGGGAAATTTTCAGCAACACTTATACTTAGTGAAAAAAAAATATTAAAATCAACTAAAATTAAACAACATAGGCAGGATGACTGCCCTCACAAATACTATTCAATAATGAAATAGCCACTAGATTTCTGGTAAAATAAATGCTGTGCAAGAGAAATAAAAGTATAAAAACAAGAAGAGACAAATCTTCCATTATTTGTAGAAAATATAATAATCCATATAGAAAATGCAATAAAATCAACTGAGAAATATGATAATTTAATGATACAAGCAAGTACAATATTAGTATAAATTTAATAGATTTATTAAGCATCAACAAAAGCTATTTCAAAATATAAGAGAAGGAAGTTTTCATCTGAAATAACAAAATTATAAAATAAATTGAAAGAGAACTAATACAATTATGCAGTACCCATATGCAGAGAAATATAAAACTGTCTGAATGAAATGCTGTTTACCAAAATAAATTTCTGATGAATTTAAGAAAGATAGACAAAATATTTTATTAGAAAGAGTTGGAAAATCAGTTTAGAATAGCTAATTATAGCTATAGCTATGGCAATAGCAAATGTCATCTTAGACACAATATGAAATGCAAAACAAAAGCAAAAGATATATTGATGAATTTCCAACTTCTGAACCCAAAAGAAATATCATTTAAAAAATTTAAAAAAGATTTATAGGAAGTATTTAAAATATTTATAACAAGTCAGAAAGAAAAGACAAATATTTGAATAGAAAATGAAGTAAGGGATTGCTGTTGTTTGGTTACTCAGAGTCATGTCTGACTCTTTGCAACCCCAGAGACTACAGCACTCCAGGCTTCCCTGTCTTTCACCAACTCCTGGAGCTTGCTCAAACTCATGTCCATTGAGTTGGTCATGCCATCTCATCCTCCTTTGTCCCCTCTCCTCTTGCCTTCAGTCTTTCCCGGCATCAGGGTCTTTCCCAGTGAGTTGCCTCTGCATATCAGGTGGCCAAAGTATTGGCGCTTCAGCTTCAGCATCTGTCCTTCCAATGAATATTCAGGGTTGATCTCTTTTAGGATTAACTTGTTTAATCTCCTTGCAGCCCAAGGGACTCTCAAGAGTCTTCTCCAACACCACAGTTTGAAAGCATCAATTCTTTGGCTCTCAGCCTTCTCTATGGACTCACTCTCACATCCATACATGACTACTGGAAAAACCATAGCTTTGTTGGCAAAGAAATGTCTGCTTTTTAATATGCTGTCTAGGTTGGCCATAGCTTTTCTTCCAAGGAGCAAGCGTCTTTTAATTTCATGGCTGCATTCACCATCTGCAGTGATTTTGGAGACCAAGAAAATAAAGTCTTTCACTGTTTCCCATTGTTTCCCCATTTATTTGCCATGAAGTAAAGAATAAGAACTGAAAATTTACTAAATAAGACATTTTAGTCTCTAGTAATAGATAGAAACTCTTTGCAACCCCATTGACTGCAGCGCAGCAGGCTTCCCTGTCCTTCACCATCTACTGGAGCTTGCTCAAACTCATTTCCATTAAGTCGGTGATGCCTTCCAACCATCTCATCCCCTGTCACCTCCTTCTCCTCCTGCCTTCAACCTCTTCTAGTATCGGTGTTTTCTCCCACTGAGTTGGTTCTTTGCATCAGGTGGCCAAAGTACTGAAGCTCCAGCTTCAGTATCAGTCTTTCCAATGAATATTCAGGCTAGTCTTCTCAAAACATCACAGTTTAAAGGCACCAATTCTTTAGCACTCAGCCTTTTTAATTGTCCAGCTCTCATATCTGTACATTACTACTGGAAATGTCATAGCTTTGACAATACAGACCTTATCAGGTAAAGTAATTTCCCTGCTTTCTAATACACTGTCTAGGTTTGTCATTGTTTTTCTTCCAAGGAGCTAAGTGTCTTTTAATTTCATGGCTGCAGTCATCATCCGCAGTGATTTTGCAGCCCAAGAGAGTAAAGTCTGTCACTGTTTCCATTGTTTCCCCATCTATTTACCATGAAGTGATAGAACCAGATACCATGATATTTGTTTTTTGAATGTTCAGTTTTAAGCCAGCTTTTTCATTCTCCTCTTTACCTTTATCAAGAGGCTCTTTAATTAAGGGAATTACAACTAAAGTTAAGAAGTGCCCTTATTTTGAAATCAGTATGACAAAAAATGGAAAGTTTGAGTTTATCTAAATAGCATTTGATATAAATGTAGGAGTGTAAATAGTTGAAGGCAGATTGGATGGCTATTTAACAATGCCCATTAAAATACCACATACTTGCAATACTACTACACTTCCATGTATGTTCAAAGAAACTTTCACAAGAATGATGGTGACAGGGAGATTTGAAATAGTAAAAACTAAAATTTTAACAGATGTAGACATTCATCCATATGTTGGGCTTCATGGTGGCTCAGATGGTAAAGAATCTGCCTGCAATGTGGGAGACCTGGGTTCAGTCCCTGGGTTGGAAAGATCCCCTTGAAAAGGGAATGGTGACCCTACTTCTACAGTAGTCTTCCCTGGAGAATTCCATGGACATAGAGGAGCCTACTGTCAGTGGTGTTGCAAAGAGTTGATACAGACGTTTTCTATGTAAACCAATGCAGTGGTTAAAAATATTAGAAGATATTTATGTGTATTTATAAAAATACCCTTACTATATTTCAAAAACTTCTGTATGCTTCTGTGTGCCAGACACTGACCTAAGAATGAGTCATTAACAGAGTGATCCTCCCAAAATATTGTGAAGCAAAAATATTGTTAGATCCACTTCACAGGTGGGATAATGAGTCACAAAGAAATGAAAATAGAAACAATACTATGTTTTTCCTTAGATTACTATGTAAGTATGTAATTATATTTAGTCATTGAGACAGAAGAGAGTAAACTGGTAATGGTGGTTTCCTTTCAGAGTAGGGTGGGTTGTGAGCATAATGTTCATGGGAAATCAGCTTAACCTGTACAAATTGACCATTTTTTTAACAAAATTATCAATCATTTGAAAACATATTAATATTTAGTATAAGAGTTGTAGATCCAGGAATGTTAGTGTATTAAACTGTATCTTGAAAACAAAGACCTTTATCTGAAAAAGACTCTTATTTAAATATTTTACATATTTTATTATCAGACCAATAATTTAAAAAATAATCCATAGTTAATAAGCATTGAAAATACTTAGTAAATATCATAAATGTAATGATATATAGTAAAAATCAATTAAAATTCATTTTCAGTGTAAATAAAATCTAAATTGCTTCTGACATAATGTAAATGTCAAAAGACAGATTAAAATATATCTTGGTACAGCTGGCTTCTGTACATTCAACATTAAGACCTGCGCATACGACACACAAACAGAAACGAGGCATAAATTTAAGTTAATTGTAATATTTAGGGAATTTGCGCTTCTGCTTAATTAAACCTTTCTAATGTCAAGACTTGTTTGGTTAGTTTATTTTCTCCCTACCTATTAAGCATCATTGAATATTTAAGATACGATTGAGGACATGCTCAAAATAACAAAATGATGATGGTATATTAAAAGGATTGACTTGAAGGAGCTTCCAAAACACCTAACATAATGTTAAAGCTGCAAAAATATGCAAAGCATACGTTTGGATTGGACTTCCCTGGTGGCTCAGATGGTAGAGAATCTTCCTGTAATGCAGGGACCTGGGTTCAATCCCTGGGTTGGGAAGATCCCCTTCCAGGAAATGGCAACCCACTCCAATATTCTTGATTGGAGAATCCCATGGGTAAAGAGCCTGGTGGGCTACAGTCCATGGGGTCACAAAGAGTTGGACATGACTGAGCAACTAACACACACACACACACCCCCCACACACATACAGTTTAGATTATAACCCAAAGTAGAAAATAAATATTCATGAGTTTCTATTGATATAAATAAGTGATTAAATAATTAAGTGGAAGAAGTGACAATGTCAGGCACAGACAAATTCCAAGTGAATTATATAAGAACCCATCCCTCAAGGAAGTGAAACTTAACTCTTCAGCCCTTACATGTGGATGGAACTTAGTGATAGAACAAGCTGGTCATGGGATAAACTGGAACTCTCTCAGTCTGTACACATTTTCTGTAAATCCAAAACCATTCTAAAATGAAGAAATGTTTATTTCTAAAATGATGGAATATGTAGTCATATTGTGGGGTCATCACCATTAGCGACTGAACAAAAACCACAACCATTTGAACATGAGTAAATGGGGCTTATACTTGTCTTAGTAGACACAGATGTATAAGTATATTTGATTAGGAGTGGAAATGCTTATGAACAACAGAAAACAATATGGCCATTTATTTTAAAATAAATATATCAGTTGGATTTGTTTTGAGGCTTATATATTTATGATAAAATATAAGTGAAGTGAGAGAGCTATTTGTGGATTTGAGGACTTGATATCTGTTATTAATATGACATTTTAGGGTCTACAAGCATTTACTCCTACTTTACCCATAGTTTAATCTCCCACTAAAACTTGATGAATCTAGGAATTAAATTGATGTGTGTCAAATGCCCCACATTAGACACCATGAGCTTGGATACCTCATTAACCTAAGCAATTATTCTGGCTACTAACAATGTTGGAGACTTTTGTTGCATCTGTCTGTACACTTGCTCTCCACTTCTGCAGGTCAAAACTCAGATCTACTTATTCTTATTAAAAATTCCACAGTGACAAAGAGGAGAAAGAGATTAAAAAATCATTGTTAGGAAACAATTTGTTATTACTATCTGAATATATAAACAGAAAACACACAGTCTTCCACTGGAGTGTATAATGGATGTTGTCACTGAAAGGAAAGTGAGTCTTTCTCTATAACTATGAAGTCTTCCAGTATAAATTGGTTGTGTATGAAGATAGTTTGTATATGAAAAGTTTTTCATTCACTTACTTGCAGTTCAAAAAACATGAAAAGAAAACTGAGTTTAAATAATAATCCCATTATTTTCTCTCCAAACTTGTCCTCTTCTTTTATACAGTTGTTGAACTGCGAGATATTTAGGTGAGTTCAGTTCAGTTCAGTCTCTCAGTCGTGTCTGACTCTTTGAGATCCCATGAATCGCAGCACGCCAGGCCTCCCTGTCCATCACAAACTCCCGGAGTTTACTCAAACTCATGTCCATCGAGTCGGTGATGCCATCCAGCCATCTCATCCTCTGTTGTCCCCTTCTCCTCCTGCCCTCAATCTTTCCCAGCGTCAGGGTCTTTTCCAATGAGTCAACTCTTCACAAGAGGTGGCCAAACTATTGGAGTTTCAGCTTCAGCATCAGTCCTTCCAATGAACACCCAGGACTGATCTCCTTCAGGATGGACTGGTTGGATCTCCTTGCAGTCCAAGGGACTCTCAAGAGTCTTCTCCAACACCACAGTTCAAAAGCATCAATTCTTCGACGCTCAGCTTTCTTCACAGTCCAACTCTCACATCCATACATGACCACTGGAAAAACCATAGCCTTGACCAGACGGACCTTTGTTGGCAAAGTAATGTCTCTGCTTTTTAATATGCTATCTAGGTTGGTCATAACTTTCCTTCCAAGGAGTAAGCGTCTTTTAATTGCATGGCTGCAGTCACCATCTGCAGTGATTTTGGAGCCCCAAAAAATAAAGTCTGACACTGTTTCTGCTGTGTCCCCATCTATTTCCCATGAGGTGATGGGGCCAGATGCCATGAGCTTAGTTTTCTGAATGTTAAGCTTTAAGCCAACTTTTTCACTCTCCTCTTTCACTTGCATCAAGAGGCTTTTTAGTTCCTCTTCACTTTCTGCCATAAGTGTGGTGTCATCTGTATATCTGAGGTTATTGATATTTCTCCCGGCAATCTTGATTCCAGCTTGTGCTTCTTCCAGCTGTAGCATTTCTCATGATGTACTCTGCATATAAGTTAAATAAGCAGGGTGACAATATACAGCCTTGACGTACTCCTTTTCCTATTTGGAACCAGTCTGTTGTCCCATGTCCAGTTATAACTGTTGCGTCCTGACCTGCATACAGGTTTCTCAAGAGGCAGGTCAAGTGGTCTGGTATTCCCATTTCTTTCAGAATTTTCCAGAGTTTATTGTGATCCACACAGTTGAAGGCTTTGGCGTAGTCAATAAAGCAGAAATAGATGTTTTTCTGGAACTCTCTTGCTTTTTTGATGATCCAGCAGCTATTGCCAATTTGATCTCTGGTTAGTAGCTACTTGTATATATACTTATAACAAATATGGGGGTATGACAATATACTGATTTTTAAAAATAATTTTATTTATTTCATTCTTTTAATATAGAAAAATGACAATCATAGGACAGGAAAAAAATCTCACTTGAATTATCTCTCCTCTGCTCTGTCTCTTTCAGCAATTTTTGGGACAGCTGCAGAGTTAAAATATCTTTTGCACCTGTTATGAAGTTGGTGTAGGAATGCTGTAACTTCTAGGCCCAAAATATTTATTTCTTACTGTAACTGCCTACTCCAGTGGTCTTTTGATTGTAGTATATGCATCTTGGGGTCTGAAGGCTTTATTTGAAAGCCTCTCTCCCTCCAGGGTTACACTGCCATGCCAGGGAATTATAAACTCCCCAGGTATAGCATAAACTCCAAGAGGAGCAGGAGGCAGTCTATGAACACCCCACTTCCCTTTCCCTTCACTCCTAGGGTAGAAAAACTGAGATGTGATTGCATCCTTTCTCACGGTCTGTCCACGTGCTTACATTCTCTGTGGGTGCTGGCTTCCTGCCCTTTCCTATCTCACCTCTCTACTGTTCTGAAATTGTTTCTGTATCTCTCAAAAAATAACACTTGCACTTTGATCTTTATCTTGGCTTCTGTTTTTGAGGGAGCAGAGATTAAAGAAGATGGTCTGAGTGATTGTAGAAAAGAGAATAGAAGAGAGTGAGAAAATGGTTTAGTTTTAAAAATATAAAACCTTAAATCCAGGCAAATGTTGATGCAACCAATGGCAAATGTAAACATTCACATAACACATATTTTCATGTCATATGTCATTTGCTAAACTGCTATATCTAAATAATCTCCTTAAATCACTCTAATACTTGAATATTTCATTATCTATACTAGTAACATCATGTCAATTTCAACATAAGATATACTATATGGGAGCAATTCAGTATTTATTGCTTAGTCGTAGCACTAATTAAGCAAATTTTTATGTGTCACAATTAATATTTTTAATACTTTTCTAACAGCATGATTTTGGTTTTTATGATAAAAACAATGGATGCTTTGATGAGTAAACAATGGACCACAATAATATCATTAACTGTTTCACCAAAGGGGCAAATTTTCTTGAAGGAGAAAGGAAGACCAAATAGGTATGATATCAAATATCAAATAGTTCTCTTAGAACTTCCAAGGGAAGGGATTATCTAAGAGAAATTAGTGAATTAATTATATTAGTCACTGGAAAGTGGAGGAGTTTATGATCCAGTGCAGCATAAAGGAAGATGTATTAAAGCAATAGATTTCAGGTCACTCACTGTACTTATTCATTATTTATTAAATATTTGCTAAACACAACTTTTGCGTGTTGCTGTTGTATATCATTGCAGTCTAACTGACAATTTGAACTCTTTTTTTTTTAAACCAAGGGTTTATTGCCTTCTACTAAGTAAACTTTGAAATGACTACTAATTTCAGAAACTTCGAAGACCGCTTATTGTACCATTGTAGAGAAGAGAGCAAGTTTCTCTCTCACATGTTGGGTGAAAGCTGTATTCTTTCTAGATTCTTGCTGTTGCAAGTTTATAACCCAAGCACCCTGGGGTTCATAAAAGTTTAGAAAATAAGCATAGGGTTTGCTAAAGGATAATTTCAGAAAGAGCTAAAGGAGATAGTGTGACAGATGCAACATTTTATCATAACAATAAAGTTAATGATATTATGCTATATAATAATGGTTTCTGCTTTTTGCCAGTTATATTAGCTAGACTTCTTCAAGACCCTTTTATTAGTTATTTGATTCTTGGACTAACACTGTAGGTACTGCTTTTGACCATTTTGTATGTGTGAAAAACGAAGCCCAAAGCAGTGAACTAAAATTTCCAAGACTAAAGAGCAGGCCAGAGAAGTAACAGAAATACACAAGCATGGAATACTAAAGCCCATACTTCTTAATCGTAAGCAAGGCCTAAGTAATCATTTTGACGCTAAAACTGATTTTTAAATATATATGCAGCACATTGGCATATTTCTAAGTAAATGGTTAAAAAACTCATAGCTGATACTGGAACAATTCAGGATTTTATGAAGGAGACAATTTGTGTCCATATTGGTGAAAGAAAAGACAAAGAAATAACTAAAATCATTTCTCTAACTTAATTAGCTTAATATTTTTCTCTCAGTGACATTTTCTTACCTGAAAATTTAGAATTTTTTGTCTCTAGTATGTATTTGTCATGGAAAACAAAGAGAGGGTGCAAGAATTTTTAAAGAAAAAAAGCACATTAGTATGATTTTCCTACTTGGTTGTAGGAAGCATCTATCAAAACTAATATCACAATATAAATTTATTCCTTATAAATGTCTAAATTGTGAATTGTGTGACTAATCTGTGTGAAATAAGAACATCAGCTCCCTTCATTATAAAAATGACTTTCTATACTTGGCAGTATGAAATAGCTATTTTTTTTTTCTGCTTCCTCTACATTTGCCATCTAAACCAGATATTTAAGCTCTTCTTTACTAAGACCATATTTATATATAACTAACAACTTTATAATTTTTGTGTCATAGGGTGGTATTTATTCATCTTAATGTTTCTGTGTTCTTTGGCTATCTAAAATTATTTTACATAATAAGTGAGCTTGTAAAAGTCTTTAGGATTGTATCATTCAATAGACATTTTTGTATGTTCATTTATATTATTTTATCTTGGCTGATTCAATAATTCATTAGGGAGAACTGTTTTTGGAGTTGCTATCACAGAGAGAACAAATGACAGAGAATAATCACTCCTGACTAACAACTTTATTAACAACTGTTCAATGAATTTAATCCTTTCTGGAATGCTGCCACCATTTATTTTTTGGCATAGTGACATATTAGATTCTGCACCAGTAGTTCTCATGTACACCCAGAAATACTCTTCTAATTTTCAAAGCTCTTGGGAAAATTTAGAATGAACTGACCAGAGATTCTACTATAAAAAGAAATAGGATATAACTTAAAAAGTTGCAAGTCTGTTATTAAGAGATAAAAGAAGCAAGAGAGAAACTCATGATGAACTAAAATATACTCGTCAAACACTGTTGTTATTCAGTCTCTAAGTTGTGTCTGACTCTGCAACCTCATGGACTGCAGAACACCAAAGCCCTCTGTCCTCCACTATCTCCTGGAGTTTGTGCAAAATCATGTCCATTGAATTTGTGATGCTATCTAATCATCTCATCCTCTCCCTCCCCCTTCTCCTTTTTCCTTCCATTTTTCCCAGCATTAAGGGTCTTTTCTGAAGAGTTGACTCTTCTCATCAGGTGTCCAAAGTATGGCAGGTTCAGCTTCAGTATCAGGCCTTCCAATGAATATTCAGGGTTGATTTCCTTTAGGATTGATCAGATGACCTTCTTGCAGTCTGATCATTCAGTTCAGTTCAGTTCAGTTCAGTCTCTCAGTCGTGTCTGACTCTTTGTGACCCCATGAATCGCAGCACGCCAGGCCTCCCTGTCCATCACAAACTCCCGGAGTTTACTCAAACTCATGTCCATCGAGTCGGTGATGCCATCCAGCCATCTCATCCTCTGTCGTCCCCTTCTCCTCCTGCCCTCAATCCCTCCCAGCATCAGGGTCTTTTCCAATGAGTCAGCTCTTCGAATCAGTTGGCCAAAGTATTGGAGTTTCAGCTTCAGCATCAGTCCTTCCAATGAACACCCAGGACTGATCTCCTTCAGGATAGACTGGTTGGATCTCCTTGCAGTCCAAGGGACTCTCAAGAGTCTTCTCCAACACCACAGTTCAAAAGCATCAATTCTTCGACGCTCAGCTTTCTTCACAGTCCAACTCTCACATCCATACATGACCACTGGAAAAACCATAGCCTTGACCAGACGGACCTTTGTTGGCAAAGTAATGTCTCTGCTTTTTAATATGCTATCTAGCTTGGTCATAACTTTCCTTCCAAGGAGTAAGCGTCTTTTAATTGTATGGCTGCAGTCACCATCTGCAGTGATTTTGGAGCCCCAAAAAATAAAGTCTGACACTGTTTCTGCTGTGTCCCCATCTATTTCCCATGAGGTGATGGGACCAGATGCCATGAGCTTAGTTTTCTGAATGTTAAGCTTTAAGCCAACTTTTTCACTCTCCTCTTTCACTTGCATCAAGAGGCTTTTTAGTTCCTCTTCACTTTCTGCCATAAGTGTGGTGTCATCTGTATATCTGAGGTTATTGATATTTCTCCCGGCAATCTTGATTCCAGCTTGTGCTTCTTCCAGCTGTAGCATTTCTCATGATGTACTCTGCATATAAGTTAAATAAGCAGGGTGACAATATACAGCCTTGACGTACTCCTTTTCCTATTTGGAACCAGTCTGTTGTCCCATGTCCAGTTATAACTGTTGCGTCCTGACCTGCATACAGGTTTCTCAAGAGGCAGGTCAGGTGGTCTGGTATGCCCATCTCTTTCAGAATTTTCCAGAGTTTATTGTGATCCACACAGTTGAAGGCTTTGGCGTAGTCAATAAAGCAGAAATAGATGTTTTTCATTAGGCACTCTTAATTTTTACCAATGAGTATTGTTCATATAGAGACACTGAGAGAAAGATATTAGTCTCCTCCATTCAAAATATAAGCTCTTCAAAAATGATTAAGAAGTACTGATTCAAAATTGAAAATTTCACTTGAGTTAGTGTGTAGTTGTATGTCACTGAATTTGAGTCTACAGAAGTTTGTATGATATACAAATGTTGAAACCATACTTAAAGTTTTATGTTTTAAAACTTTGCCTAAGAAATATACTTAATGAAGAAAATAAAGACTGGATAAATAAAATGGAGTAGTAACTTTTAGACAATTTTTATTTAACTTAAACTTTTTGTCAAGTATTATCAGCAAAGCAAAGTTGTCAATATGTTTAAAAATGTATAAAATTTGACCTACGACCTGGGTTAACTTGAAGATTTATAAAAACTGACAAGCAAAATGCAAGGAGTAGAAAATAGAAGTATCCCTAAAGAGGTACAAATACATTTTTATGCCTACTTAAATCTTTGAAATCAAACAATTTAAATTAATTCACATATCTTTACTAAAGAAGATTATATTTGGTTTTGGTGAACAAAAAGGCTTGTTTAATAAAAGCATTCATTTGCAATGGATCTGAAATTAAGAGTAGGATCCCAATAGGGAGAAATGGAAGAAAGAATATTCAAAGAAGAAAAATATTAGTGTGACTCAATTCACCAAGTTTTGATGAGGCTTGGTGTATGTGTTGAAAAAAGTTTGGAAATTTTTAACTGCATTTCATGCCATAAATTTTGATACATTTACTTTCATTTTATTTTCAAGAAAATCTCCAGATTTGCTTTGCATTTCGCTTTTGATTCAACATATCATTTTTTACTTACCAGTGTAAGGGGCTTTCACTTTTCTAATGTTATTAATGTTGTGTTTATTTCATTGTGCTGTTTATGTTACTTTGATACTTCTGGAACTATTAAGATGTGTTTTTGTGTGTGATCTAATATAGAGGGGGCTTCCCTGGTGGCTCAGTGGTAAAGAATCTACGGACCAACGAAGGAGAGCAGGTGATGTGGGTTCGGTCCCTCGGTCAGGAAGATCGCCTGAAGCAGGAAATGGGAACCTACTCCAGTATTCTTGACTAGGAAATCCCATGGACAAAGGAACCTGGCGGGCTATAGTCCATGGGATTGCAAAACAGGTGGACATGACTTAGCGACTAAAGAACAACAACTAATGTAAGGGAAGTTCTTACTGTTCCATGAGCATTAGAAAAATGTATTTTCTTCGCATTCTAATATGTGTGTGTGTGTGTATCACATACTTTAGACTTAGGGTTTTCCCTTTTTTTAAGACCATCTATATTTAACCTTATTTTATCCACTAAATTGTAAGAAGTACCTCATAATCCCTGTAATCCGAAGGTTTCCATCTGTCTCCCCTTGCATTGCCTGTTATTTCTGTTCTATGAAAGTTGTTGCTTCATTTTGGAGGTATAACTATGAATCACTTTTTATTTACCTTCTTCTAGCACATAATATGTATACAATAAAACAGATCATAAGAATATTGTTGAATTAGTTTTAACAACGTGAATACATTCCTCTACTATGCAATCAGTGAAGACTAGACATCACTGTCATCCAAGAAGCCCCTTGGCCCTTCCTAGTCACTAACCACTCCCTTTGGGTACACCAGCTTTGAAAATCAAGTTTAGCTTTTCCTATTTTTCAACTTCATATAAATAGAATTATGTAATTTATGTCAACTAACATGATGTTTATAGGATTTGCTCATATTTCATACAGCAGTAATTTGTTTATTGTCATTGGAGATAGAATATTCCACTAATTTCTGACATTGAGATGGACTGCTCAGATTCTCCTTAAGGGATGACTAGCTGCCCAGATATCAGGAGCATTGTCTGCAAATGGCCTCCAGCTGTCATCTTCTACATGTTCTGTTTCAGTTGCATGGGATTTTCTCCAGTTTGCACTTCCTGGGACAGTCCACATCTGGTTATGACTGTGACAGATGTTGCATAGTTCTAACTATTTCAATCCAAATTAGAGAGCCGTGATGGACAATCTTCATGATCAAGATCCCTGCCTCTTTCTTACTGGGGCTTTGTTGGTCCTGCATCAGAGTTTTATTTCTCCTTACGATCAGTCAGTATCTCCTTTCCATTCTCCTCTCAAGCATTGATCCTTAAATATCAATATCAAAAAATAAATATATTTTTTTTATATAAATATCAACTCTGAGCTCCATCTCAGAATCTTCCTCCAGAGAATTCAGTCTTTGATACCATTATAGGAGAAGACTATAGAGGGATGTTTTGGTTTTCTTCAATTTTTTAAATTAATTATTACTAGGAATATTCTAATAGGGTTGTTTTGAGTACATTTCTAGGTGTGGAGTTGTTGGATAATGGAGTATTTTTTTGCTCAAGTTTAGTAAATGTATTTTTATTAAATGTTATACCAGTTTACCAGTGGTGTATGAGAATTCCAGTTACTGAACTTCTTTGCCAAATCTTGGTATTCTCAGTCATTTATATTTTAGTCTTTTTAGTGAATGTGTAGTGGTATCTCACAGAGGCTTTTAATTTTATAATGGCTAATGAAATTCATCACATTTTCAAGTGTGTACTGAATGTGTACTGGATATTTATATACAAATATACGTGTGTGTGTGTGTGTGCATGTGCATGCTCTCAGTCATGTCTAACTGTTTGCAGCCCCATAGACTGTAGTCCACCAGGCTTCTCTGTCCATGGGATTTTCCAGGCAAGAATACTGAAATATGTTGCCATTTCCTATTCTCGGGGTTCTTCCTGACCCAGGGATTGAATCCACATCACCTGCATCTCCTGCATTGGCAGGCGGATTCCTTACCGTGAGTGCCACCTAGGAAGCCATGGCTTCCCTGGGGGCTCAGATGGTAAAGAATCCACCTGCAGTGTGGTAGACCTGGATTCAGTCTCTGGGTTGGGAAGATCCCCTGGAGGAGGGCATGGCAACCCACTCCAGTGTTCTTGCTTAGAGATCCTCATGGACCAGAAGAGCCTGGTGAGCTACAGTCCATCGCATCTCAAAGAGTCAAACAGGACAGCAATTAAGCACAGTGCTTCTCTGGTGGTTCAGACAGTAAGAAAATCTGCGTGCAATGCAGTATTCCTGGGTTTGATCCCTGGGCGAGGAAGATCCCCTAAAAGCCAAACTGGTAAGTAATGTGTGTATAGACACATTATGTAACACATATGTTTTATTTTTTTTACTGAAGTATAGTTGATGTTATATGTTATATTAGTTTTAGGAGTACAACATAGTGGTTAGATAATTTTATAGATTATACTCCATATTGAACTGTTATGAAATATTGGTTATATTCTCTATGCTTTCCATTACATCATTGTAAGTTACTTATTTCATACCTTGTCATTTGGACCACTTGATCTCCTTCACCAATCTTGTCCGTTTTCCCATACCTCTTTCTGTTAGTAACCATCAGCTTATTCTCTGTATCTGAGTCTGTCTCTGTTTTGTTATATTCATTTGTTTTATTTTTTAGATTCACATGTAAGTGAAAATGTGCAGAGTTTGTCTTTCTCTGTCTGACTTATTTCACTAAGCATAATACCCTCCAGGTCCAAGCATATTGCAAATGGCAAATTTTCATATTTTTATGGCTGAACAATATTCTTTCGTGTGTATATTCTGCATCTTATTTATCCTTTCATCTGTTGCGGGACAACTTAGGTTGCTTTTATATCTTGGCTAGCATGCATAATGCTACTATGAACATTGAAATGCATTTTTTTGAGTTAATGTTTTTTCTTTAATTCAGATGTGTACCCAGGAGTGAAACTGCCGGGTCATTTTTACTTCTGTTATTTTCCATTGTTGCTACATTAATTTACAGTTCCACCAACCATATGCTAGGATTCCCTTTACTCCACAACTTCATCAACACTTGTTATTTCCTGTCCTTTTTTGCAATAGTAATTCTGACCAGATTGAGGTGATATTTCACTGTGGTTTTCATTCGCATTTCTCTGATGATTAGTGATGGTGAGCATCTTTTCATATCCCTGTTGGCCATCTGCATATCTTCTTTGGAAAAATGCCTATTCAGATCCTCTATATTTTTTACTGGGCTTTTTTTTTTCTCGATATTGAATTGTATGATTTCTTTATATATTGGATATCAACCTCTTATTGGACATCATTTACATTCTTCCATGCATTAGATTGCATTTTTGTTTTGTTTATGATTTCCTTTGCTGTGCAAAAGTTTTTAAGTTTGATTACATCTCACTTATTTATTTTTGCTTTTGTTTACCATACCTAAGGAGATAGATCCAAAATGAAATTGCTAATGCCAATGTCAGTGTGTACTGCCTATATTTTAATTCTAAGAAATTTATTTATCATCAATATATTTTTGAAATCCATTTCATTTTGTACTTTTTAATTAAAATTCCATTATTTACCCACTGCTTTTAGTACAACCTTTGTCATAAGGAAATTGACCATGTCTGTGGCTTTCTAACTTTTTGACTGGGTTATTTTCCTATCCTTTTACTGCAATGTTGTGTAAATTAATGACTAATTATATTATTGCCTCAGGTTTTCTAAAGATCCTCCTGGCTATTTTTGGACATATAATTTTCATTTATATATGAATTTTAGTAAACTTTTCAATTTAAGTAGAAAGAAACTGCTTATATCTTGATTGAGGGGAAATGATATAGCATAAAATTTTAATAAATTAAATCCTTGAAAATGCTATAGTTATCCTTTGTTTAAGCTTTTAACATTTTCTCTGAATATAATTTTATATTTTTAATCCAGATATTAGGAATTAGATTTATTCTTTAGTTATCTGTTGGGTTTGATTCTCTTATAAATGTGATGTAAAAACATTGGCTAATTTAATACATTGACCTGTACCTAAAGAAAATTAATAAATTCATTTATTATTCTTAATAATTTCATGCTTAGTCTTGTCTGACTCTTTGTAACCCTATGGACTATAGTCCACTAGGTTCCACTGTTCATGAAATTTTCCAGGCAAGAATACTGGAGTAGATGCTATTTCCTTCCCCAAGGGACTCACCTGACCCAGGGATCACACACACATATCTTGCATTTCCTGCATTGAGGGCAGATTCTTTACCAGTGAGCCACCTGGGAGTATCAGACTACTTTACCTGTCTCCTGAGAAATCTATTTTACGGTCAAAGAGCAATAGTTAGAACCAGATATGGAACAGTTGACTGGTTCAAAATTGGGAAAGGTGTGTGACAGTGCTGTATTTAATTTATATGTCACCCTGTTTATTTAATTTATATGCAGTGTACATCATGTGAAATGCCACACTGAATGAATCACAATCTGAAATTAAGATTGCTGGGAGAAATATCAGCAAGCTCAGATATGCAGGTGATACCACTCTTATGGCAGAAATTGGAAGATCCAAAGAGCCTCTTGATGAGGGTGAAAGAGGAGAGAAAAAAAGCTGGTTTAAAACTCAACATTCAAAAAACTAAGACCGTGACATCTGGTCCCATCACTTCATGTCAAGTAGAAGGGGAAAAGTGGGTATGATGACAGATTTTACTTTCCTTAGGCTCCAAAATCAATGCAGATGGTGACTGCTGTCATGAAATTAAAAGATACTTGCTTCTAAGAAGGAAAACTATGACAAACCTAGACAGTTTATTAAAAAGCAAAGAAATCACTTTGCAGAAAAAGTTCCATATAGTCAAAGCTATGATTTTTCCAGTAATCATGTATAGATGTAAGAGTTGGACCATAAAGATGATTGAGAGTTGAAGAGTTGATGTTTTTGAATTGTGTTGTTGGAGAAGATTCTTGAGAGTACCCTGGACAGCAAGAAGACCAAACTGTTCAATCCAAAGGAAATCCATGCTGAAGATGCATTGGAAGGACTGATGTTAAAGCTGAGGCTACAGTATTTTAGCCACATGATATGAAGAGCTGACTCATTGGAAAAGACCTGATTCTGCGAAAGATTGAACACTAAAGGAGACAGGGGTGGCAGAATATGAGATGGTCAGGTAGCATCACCAACCCAATGGACATGAATTTGAGCTAACTCTGGGAAATAGTGAAGGACAGAGGAGCCTGGCATACTATAGTTCATGGGGTCACAAAGGGTCAGATATGACTTAGTGACAGAGCAACAGCAATAACAAATTCCTAATAATTATCTATAGAACCTTTTAGATATTTTGTATTTTTATCATGCACAATCATTTTATCTGTGGATAGTAAGTTGTGCTTTTTTCCAATATATATTTTGGTTCTCTTCTCCTATTGTTTTGAAGAGACATTCAGGTACACACTGACTAGAAGTAATGACAGCTACTTGTCTCTTTTGCAATCTCTGAAAGAAAGACTTTAATCATTCACAACTAATGTAGTGCTTACTGTAATTTATTTGCAGTTAATCTTAGGCAAATCAAGGATCTTTCTTCCTATTTATAAATTATTATACTTTTCTATTATGAATCGATCTTGAATTTAAACAAATGCTTTTACTGCTTCTATTGAGATAGTTGTATGATTTTCCTCTTTATTATCTGTTAATGAGATGATTACATTTATTGGCTATTATAGTACCTACTCCTTAAATATTGTTGAATTTAGTTCCATTTCTGCCCAAGATGTAGACATCTAGAAAGACCATTGCTCTGATTTTAACAATAACAGAAATCTGAATACACTGCAAAATAATAATTTTCTTGAGCCCATCGGAGAGCTAAAGTAAACCAGTAGTCTGGACCCTTAGAAGGGACATTTTAATGAGAGCCAATACATGAGGACTGGTTCACCTGGGGCAACATAAGAGAGCTAGAAGCACTGGCCATGATACACATGTGCTGTATTTAGTTGCTCAGTTATGTCCGACTCTGTACCCCGCCAGGCTCCTCTGTCCTGGAGTGGTTGCCATATCCTCCTCCAGGGGATGTTCCCAACCCAGGGATTAAACCCAGATGTCCCATATGGCAGGCAGATTCTTTACCATCTGAGCCACCAGGGAAGCCCGTCATATGAATAGGTAAAATTAAATCAAATATGATATTAATGCAAAGCTAAGAATTTTATAAAATTCTAAATAATCTGAAGTTAACTGACTAGTTAGTATCATGATCACCTAGTTAGTGATAAGCTAATATAAATCCAGTGACTAGGTCTTTTCACAGTTCTATGGTGCAACCTCCCTTAATTCCAAATATCTGTTGCTGAAATCAACATCATCTAAAGTCTAACAATTGAATACTTTTGTGTGTTGGTGAAGGCACAGTGGCGTAAAGGAGAAGGTACTTACTTCTGAGCTAGAAACAATTTCATTGATTCTGTGTGTATTTTTATTAGAATAGATCCTTTTATTAGTGTATACTATGAATGCTGTTCCAGTGCACTTGAAATAAAAGCTGCAGTATTTAATGGTTGTGTTATTAAAGTTCTTTAACCTACATGAACTGGGATGTGATGGCTCAATGGTAAATAAGAAAAGTTTCCTCTAAAGATATAATCACTAAAAATTTAGCTGAATTTCACTGAACTATGAGGACTTTTAATTTTAAAAATAGGCCAAGAATGTCTCAAGATTAGATTTTAATAAAGGATTGCAAATACCACATTCCTTTAAATTTTGATACAGCTAGCAAAACTGTAAGAATCTGAAAATGAAGAATATTTCCAAAAACAGCTTTCTGATTGCTTGCAAACATGCAAGTAAGATAAGTCTTGTCTTGAATTAATTTAAAAATCTTAGAAAGTATCTTATTTTAACTGTATCTGTCCCCTTATTTATGTTTATCATTACACAATTCTTCTAATGCATGGTTCAAAGGAGGGAATGTATTTATAACGTCTCAAATATAATTGAAATAAATTTTGTATAACAATTGCTGACATTATTTTTAGGCAGTGCTTTAGAGAGCAAAATGTACTGAAGTTTCCCAAAAGATGACAACCCCAGATAGTCCATTCAAACTACTATGAAAAATATACTAGTTGTTCCTGGTTCTAGACTCCATAGTTATGACATCTAGTTTAGCGAAATAAGGCTACTTGAATCTTGAACACCTCAGTTATTTACACTGATTATGAACTTACTAGAAGAATATATAATGGTACTACCATAACTCCCCAAATATTGAACTTCTTTGGCTCAGTAAAATCTCTTTTATTGACACAACAAAATTATCCTCCTGTATTTTCAACTGCTATTGTCCAATCATCTCTAAATTTCTCCCTGTCCTTTCAAGTTTATTTAACTAGACCACAAATTGTTCCATGTCTTATTAATAATTTTAACATGAATGTGAGTTTTGTTCAATAAGAGTAGAAAACATAAATATTAGAACTCTAAGGTGAGAGAACTCTATTTTTTTTATTTTTATTTTTTCATTTATTTTTATTAGTTGGAGGCTAATTACTTTACAATATTGTAGTGGTTTTTGCCATACATTGACATGAATCAGCCATGGATTTACATGTATTCCCCATCCCGTCCCTCCTCCCACCTCCCTCTCTACCCAATCCCTCTGAGTCTTCCCAGTGCACCAGGCCCGAGCACTTGTCTCATGCATCCAACCTGGGCTGGTGATCTGTTTCACTATAGATAATATACATGTTTCCATGCTGTTCTCTCGAAACATCCCACCCTCGCCTTCTCCCACAGAGTCCAGAAGTCTGTTCTGTACATCTGTGTCTCTTTTTCTGTTTTGCATATAGGGTTATCATTACCATCTTTCTAAATTCCATATATATGTGTTAGTATACTGTAATGGTCTTATCTTTCTGGCTTACTTCACTCTGTATAATGGGCTCCAGTTTCATCCATCTCATTAGAACTGATTCAAATGAATTCTTTTTAATGGCTGAGTAATATTTCATGGTGTAAATGTACCACAGCTTCCTTATCCATTCGTCTGCTGATGGGCATCTAGGTTGCTTCCATGTCCTGGCTATTATAAACAGTGCTGCGATGAACATTGGGGTGCAAGTATCTCTTTCAGATCTGGTTTCCTCGGTGTATATTCCCAGGAGTGGGATTGCTGGGTCATATGGCAGTTCTATTTCCAGTTTTTTAAGAAATCTCCACACTGTTCTCCATAGCGGCTGTACTAGTTTGCATTCCCACCAACAGTGTAAGAGGGTTCCGTTTTCTCCACACCCTCTCCAGCATTTATTGCTTGTAGACTTTTGGATAGCCGCCATCCTGACTGGCGTGTAATGGTACCTCATTGTGGTTTGCGTTTCTCTGATGATGAGTGATGTTGAGCATCTTTTCATGTGTTTGTTAGCCATCTGTATGTCTTCTTTGGAGAAATGTCTGTTTAGTTCTTTGGCCCATTTTTTGATTGGGTCATTTATCTTTCTAGAATTGAGCTTCAGGAGTTGCTTGTATATTTTTGAGATTAGTCCTTTGTCTGTTGCTTCGTTTGCTATTATTTTCTCCCAATCTGAGGGCTGTCTTTTCACCTTGTTTATAGTTTCCTTTGTTGTGCAAAAGATTTTAAGTTTCATTAGGTCCCATTTGTTTATTTTTGCTTTTATTTCCAATATTCTGGGAGGTGGGTCATAGAGGATCCTGCTGTGATTTATGTCAGAGAGGGTTTTGCCTATGTTCTCCTCTAGGAGTTTTATAGTTTCTGGTCTTACATTTAGATCTTTAATCCATTTTGAGTTTATTTTTGTGTATGGTGTTAGAAAGTGTTCTAGTTTCATTCTTTTATAAGTGGTTGACCAGTTTTCCCAGCACCACTTGTCAAAGAGGTTGTCTTTTTTCCATTGTATATCCTTGCCTCCTTTGTCGAAGATAAGGTATACATAGGTTCGTGGATTTATCTCTGGGCTTTCTATTCTGTTCCACTGATCTATATTTCTGTCTTTGTGCCAGTACCATACTGTCTTGATGACTGTGGCTTTGTAGTATAGTCTGAAGTCAGGCAGGTTAATTCCTCCAGTTCCATTTTTCTTTCTCAAGACTACTTTGGCTATTTGAGGTTTTCTATATTTCCATACAGATTGAGAAATTATTTGTTCTAGTTCTGTGAAAAATACTGTTGGTAGCTTAATAGGTATTGCATTGAATCTATAGATTGCTTTGGGTAGAATAGCCATTCTGACAATATTGATTCTTCCAATCCATGAACACGGTATGTTTCTCCATCTGTTTGTGTCCTCTTTGATTTCTTTCATCAGTGCTTTATAGTTTTCTATGTATAGGTCTTTTGTTTCTTTAGGTAGATATACTCCTAAGTATTTTATTCTTTTTGTTGCAATGGTGAATGGTATTGTTTCCTTAATTTCTCTTTCTGTTTTCTCATTGTTAGTATATAGGAATGCAAGGGATTTCTGTTTGTTAATTTTATATTATGCAAGTTTACTATATTCATTGATTAGCTCTAGTAATTTTCCAGTAGAGTCTTTAGGGTTTTCTATGTAGAGGATCATGTCATCTGCAAACAGCAAGAGTTTCACTTCTTCTTTTCCTATGTGGATTCCTTTTACTTCTTTTTCTGCTCTGATTGCTGTGGCCAAAACTTCCAACACTATGTTGAACAGTAGTGGTGAGAGTGGGCACCCTTGTCTTGTTCCTGATTTTAGGGGAAATGCTTTCAGTTTTTCACCATTGAGGGTAATGCTTGCTGTGGATTTGTCATATATAGCTTTATTATGTTGAGGTATGTTCCTTCTATTCCTGCTTTCTGGAGAGTTTTAATCATAAATGGGTGTTGAACTTTGTCAAAGGTGAGAGAACTCTAAAATGTGAAATCTATGTTTAATTTTTGACAAAATTTATGGGAAGTGGAACACACAAGGATGTTTAGAGAAGCACTCTTTTACTTATCCTGCTTGTGGGAAGCAGGGATGGATTTAACAGGGATTCACACAAATGAGCCATGTTGGAAGGATGCTCTTTCTCCAAATAGCAGAGAAGGAGAAATTCTGGTTATGCACTACTCTGTACTTTCCCTTCCATAAATACCTTATTCAACACTTGGCCTAAGAAAACCCAGTGTATTTAATGACTATCTAAGGGGGAAAAAAGAACTAGTCCATAAGGGGAAATGTTGGTGAATTTCTGCAAAATGTATTAATATTCATCAGAAGAATATTCCATAAAGAAAATGAAAATTGGAGCCAAATAATGTTAGAGGAAGAAGAGGAAGGAGAAAGAGAAGGAATAAATGGAGGAAGTGGAGGAGGGGAAGGAGAAAGAAGAGGGAAAGCAGACAGAGGAAAAGAAGAAGGCCTTAATGTTAATTTTGTGCGTCAACTTGGATGGACCATCGTACCTAGATATCTGGTCAAACACCAATTTGAATGTTGTTTAGAAACTAGTTTTCAGATGAGATTAACCTTGAAATCAGTAGAGTTTGAGTATAGAAGATTACTCTCTATAAGTGGACCTCATCCAATCAGTTGAAGGCCTTAAGAGAAAAGACTAGTTTCTGGAGGAAGAAGGAATTCTGCATTCAGACTGTCTTTGAACTTCAGCTATACTATCAACTCTTCCTTGGGTCCCCAGGCTCCCTGCAAATTTTAGACTTGCCAGCCTCCAGAATCACATGAATCAATTCCTTAAACTAAATCTCTCTCTCTTTCTCCCCATGTATGCATACACCCATGTACTCTCACATATAGACCCACACATATATATGCACACATGTATACATTTATATGAAAGAAGAAAGAGTGAAAGAAAAAGAGAGAAAGAAACATGCACATAGCTCTGTTGTATGATAAACTTAAAAATGTACATTCTCTTATTGAATTGGATTTTTATTGTTGTCTCCAATTTCAATGAAATGAAAAATACTCTATGCACACAAAGAAAATAGTTTAAATAGGGCTGATCTTATTTAGTCTATCAATTACTTGTTTACAAGAGAATGCCCCACTTTTTAGAATTTTGTGCCACGTAAAAGTGATTAATTTGCAGTTCAAGTGATTATAAGGTCACTGGTTGGTTCAAAAATATGTTTTGGCAATATAAAATATTCCAACATTGCCTTATTTCTAGCATGATAAAACTGGAACTGAAAAGATGGATATTACTTCAACAACAGAGGGCTTTTCAGAGTAGTTATTAAACTTGTGAAAGGAAAGTGATGGATTAGATAATACCTTAGGCCTCCTGTCAGCAAACATTGTTTTTTTTTTTTTTTGTATGAAGTGTACACATTTGGTTAGAATAATTTTAATCCTCAGTTAGAAAACCTTGATTTTATTGCAGTGATTTTTATTAAAAATTGAATGACTTTTAACTCAATTTCAGGAGGGGTAGGATATTTATGGGGAAAGAGCTTTAAGAAGGCTCAAGGGGAAATGTCAGTAACTGCTCAAGAAGAATGGAAATGTCATTTTGCATTAAAAAAAACAACATGACTTTGCTGTGAAATTCACAAAACATTTTATGGAAAGGGAAAAACTTAACTTGATTAAGTGGCACCAGACACAGATGTATATCAAATCATAACTACAATGTCTATCAGAGAAATGTTCATTGACATCCAGGGAAGACAAGCCCTTTAATATTACAGTGCTGTTTGCACTTGTCTTTGAGTGGAAATACACCACAAGGACTACAACATTAAACTCTGTCAATTCTTGAATTTCAATTGTCTGCATGAGTAAGCATCATTTCCTAATAATAGCTAGAAATACTGTTTTCAGTTGTAAACATTTTTCCTTTAGATGGAAAAAAATACTATTTATGTCCTTAAGAAATATGAACACCCCTTGCAAATTCCACTTCCCCCAGAGCTTAGTAATATCAAGACAAGATTTATGAGCCATTTGATGTAATAGTAAATGAGTGCCTTTCTCAACATAGGCACTGAATACTTACCTATTGAGTGAATTAATAAATTTTGGGGAAATGTTTTTAAATAAAGTTTTAAATTTTTATTCATTTATGTGTCATGTATTTTTTTGCATTATTTCATTGTCACAATACAATTGAATGCAAAGCACATCTCTGATTGCTATGTTCAGGAGGCCCTCACCAAGTAGTTTTTTCAGGGAATATTGTTGCAGGCTGTCTTATTGCAAATTGTACTTATTGTAGCATTAATTTTAAGAATATTATTTTAAAAAAATGTTTTACTTTTCATTTTTTATTAGCATGTAGTTTATTTACAATGTTGTGTTAGTTTCAGATGTCCTGCAAAGTGATTCAGTTATATAATCACATATATACTCTCTTTTTCCCATATAGGTTCTTACAGAGTATTGAGTAGAGTTCCCTGTGCTATATAGTGTGTTCTTATTAGTTATCAGTTATATATATAGTAATGTATATATTTAAATCCCAATATCCCAATTTATCTCTCCTCCTTTTCTCCTGCATTAACCATAAGATTGTTTTCTACATCTGTAACTCTATTTCTGTTTTGTAGATAAGTTCTTTTGTATGATTTTTTAGCTTCCACATATAAGCAGTATCATGTGATGTTTGTCTTTCTCTCTCTGACCTCACTTCACTCCGTATGATAACCTCTAGATCCATCCATGTCATTGCAAATGACATTCTTTCTTTCTTTCTTATGGCTGAGTAATATTCCATTCTGTGTAAGTACCACATCTTTATCCACAGAATATTACTTATAAAAAAAAGTAGCAGTTTGAGGCAAGAATAGTAGGGGTAAATGTTACCATCCCAATTGACTTGAAGAGCAAACTTCACCCTTGGGGGTGCCTGGTTGAGTATAGAAAGATGCAATAATGTGACCTGTACACTTGGTACATTAACACAACACTAAAATAAAGAGAAATGAGCCTTTGGTGCTAACAGAAGGAATTGAATAGGGGCTACCCTGTAACTCATATGGTAAAGAATCTGCCTGCAATGCAGGAGACCTGGGTTCGACCCCCAGGTTGGGAAGATCCCCTGGAGAAGGGAATGGCAACTCACTTCACTATTCTTGCCTGGGAAACCCCATGGACAGAGAACCCTGACAGGTTACAGTCCGTGGAGTCACAAAGAGTCAGACACAACTGAGCAACTAACACTACTACTACTAAAGGAATTGAATATACGCTCTCATATTTGAGAACACTTTTATATGCTTGTAAAGAAAATAATTTATGCATAAGATGTGCCATGTTCATGTCCTTTATAACTGCTAATATAAAATTTCCAATATAAAAAACTGAAATAGAGGTCTAGGGCTATTTTGGTGCTTCATGTGCCAGAGATCTCAAGTCCTTCTATTTTTGAAGCACTATTAGGAGTATCTTCTGGAGAAGGAAATGGCAACCTAAGCTAGTATTCTTGCTTGGAAATCCCATGTACAGAGGAGCCTGGTGGGCCTAAGTCCATGGGGTCACAAAGAGTTGGACAAGACTTAGTGACTAAGCAACAGCAATATTGGTCACATTCTAGCTAGTAGGAAGGGTAGCTACAGAAAGCCATGTGCCATCATGTCAATGAAGACACTAGAGACTGCCACGCTATACTTCTGTGCACACATCATTGTGGAAAACCTCATGGAAACAGATATACCTGCCGAGATGGCTGGAAGATGCAGTCTTTATTATGGCTGTTCAAATGTTCTGCTAACATGTATATAATTTCAGAAGAAGAAGGGGACCATAGACTTTTTTGAAATAACTTGTTTTTCTGTTTATTTTTTCTAGAGATACTGATGATAAGTTTGCGAATATCATTTTAAAGATTATTTATATACCAACTTCATTTATCCAGTCATGAACTCTCCAGGGACTTGTTTCAAATGTCATGTTTTTCCCCAGTGCATAGTGATGTGCATTAATCTTAACACATGCTCAAAAATTTATTGAATTTCATTGACTTCTGTTGTTAATTTTTAAATAAAAGTTTTATGTACACGTGATATATAATATTCAGGAAAATGTAAGATAATAAATGGAAGGTGAAGCGTTACTTTTATTTTATACCTAAATTTTATATTTGATGTACATTGTTGTTTATCTGCTAAGTTGTGTCTGACTCATTTGTGACCCCATGGACTCTATCTGGCCAGACTCCTCTGTCCATGGGTTCTCCCAGGCGAGAATAATGGAGTGTTTTGCTATTTCCTTCTCCAGAGGATCGTCCCGAGTCTCCTGCATTGGAGGTGGGTTCTCTACCACTGAGCCAGCCAGGAAGCCCCTTATTGATCTATGGCTGACTTAAAACACTTTATTAATTTCAGGCGTACACTATAGAGATTCAGTATTTTCATAATTTATACTTCATTTAAAGTTGTTACAAAATAATAGCTTATATTTCCTTGTGCTGGGTGACATATCCTTGTTCCTTATTCATTTTACATCATAGTTTGTGTCTCTTAATCCCATATGCTTATCTCACCCCTCCCCACTGGTAGCCACTAGTTTGTCCTCTACATCTGAAACCTTGCTTTTAACTCTTCATATTTTTGTTTTATTCTTATATCAAACTCCAAATACTATGTATACTTACGAGAGACGGGAAACTTGTTTGGTTAAAGCTAATGCTCATCTCACCATTGCAACCAGATTCTCTATATTACAATACAATCTTTAACCCTTCTGCTATACTGTTGGAGATTGGGTTTTCTAGTAAGCAGATTCTGAGATGGAGATTTTGAGTAGCAAGTTTACTAGGAGGTTCTCTGACAACCATAGCCTGTCATAGAAGAGAAGGAAGAAAGGATGGCAGAGGAGAAGACTAGGTTGTCATGAAAGCTTGACAGAAGCCCTGGAAGACACCACTGAGAGTTCTCAAGTGGCAGTGGCATTGAGTTTATTTAGTTGAGGCATTGACTCATACCTGCATTAACCAGTCACTGAATACAAGTTACTCCCTAGAAAAACATGTGACCCAAGGCAAGATGACTCTTTCTTGCAAAGGGCAGTTCTTGGAGTTTGGCAGCAGCTGATGACTACCAGAGGGTTATGTGTTCTTCAGTGTCGAGGTAGAATCCAAGCAAGTCTCCACAGTGTCCACTGTGCCTCATAATTTTAAATAAGGAATAAGGCCTTCAGTTTTGTTCCCTGATCTTTTTATTGTATTTCCTGACTCTTAATAAATGTCTTCAACATAAGGTTGTGTTTTCTTTCACATAAACCAAGACAGAGTAAGTGACTCAATGGTAATCAGAAACATAGGCACCTTACATTCTTCAGCTCTTTCTTCCATAACACTGGTTTCCATGTTCTAGATTGTTTTATGTCCAAAGTGGATATTCCATCTTATTTCAGGCAACAGAAAGATAGGGCCTAAAAGTGTGTCCCAACTGACTACTCTTTACCTGACAAATTGTTCTAAAAGTTTTTGGACATGGCACATTTAGCATTAATAAAGACCACAGAATGTCAAATTTAAAGTAAGTATATTGCAATACTGAAATACTTTTGGGTCTGTTAACTGAGGAAGGGACATTAAATATGAGAAACTAATAGTCTCTCTCTCTCTCTCTCTTTATATATATATATATATATATATATATATATATACACACACACATACACACATATATGTGTGTGTTCATATATTCATATATAATTTTCTTTAGCTCTAGCAAACAACAATAAAATATTTGTTCTGATTGATTTTAAATGTTGTTCTTAATTATGTGATAATTGAATAACTACTTTAAATGTTATATTTTATATAACTGCATACCATGGATGAAAAAGGGACTTCCCTGGTAGTTTAGACGGTAAAGTGTCTGCCTACAACGCGGGAGACCTGGGTTCAATCCCTGTGTTGGGAAGATCCCCTGGAGAAGGAAATGACAATCCACTCCAGTACTCTTGCCTGGAAAATCCCATGGACAGAGCTGCCTGGTAGGCTACAGTCCATGGGGTCGCAGAGTCAGAAATGACTGAGCAACTTCACTTTCTTTTCTTATGGATGAAAAATAGTTTAAAAGCATGGTGTTCTATTGAGTTGGCCAAAAATTCGTTCAGGTTTTTCTGTAGTATCTCTTGGCCAACCCAACAGAATTTGGCCACCCCAATGTTTACCTCTGTTTGAAGCCTCTATATTTAGGAAGAAAATGCTTTTTTAAGCTCTACCAACCAGGTGACTTAAATTACAGAAGAAATATCCAGAAACAAAAATACTAACAATGCCCTACTGTCAGAAAATTTCAAATCTAAAGGTACAAAATGTTAGAGAGTGTTAAAATACTCTACTTTGGTGAACTGGGAGGGTGTATACAAAGTATCCTTGCCTAAAAATTACCTGTGAATAAATATAGATTTTAAGATTTAAAAAAAGGATATTACCCAAGAGAGGAAAAGTTATCAAAAATAGTTTTGAGAATATATATTCCTTTACTTAACACAATTTTATTGCTGTTAATAACTGTAAGATTAGCTACTGTTTAAACACTATAAGGAAAAGTTAAAAAATTCAACTGTGTTTAGAAAATTTGGCAAGGATTAAAAGAAACATCTGCTGAAAGGAAATGCCATCAGCATTTCTTATTAATTAAATACAATGCAGTGAAATACTATATACCTTTTATCAATGGTTTTTGAATTTATTAATAGTCCTAAGTCAGAAAATTTCTCATGGTTATACTATTATGAATTTTTGTTAGCTAGAAAGTGAGGAATATAAAATAGGAATGTGTTCCAAGGAAAGGGATGAGTTGAATAAAGTATAGAACAGTAAAAAACTAGAAATTTAACTTTTGAAGAAGGAATGATTTAATAAATCTTTGAATATATGAAGGGCTTTTTGAAAGTATGGTAATCAATATTTTTATTATATTGAAGATAGAACAAGAGAAACTAAGCTTAGTATTAAGCATGATGGATTTGAGTTAGCAAGTTGTAAAATATTTTCTGACAGTGAGAAATTTGTAGTGAATCTCTTTTAAACAAAAATGGGTCCTTGCTATTTTCTTATTCTTTATACATTGCCTGATGATTGAAAAACTAAGTGGTATGATCCATTTTTACACTTATGATATCATTATATAAAATATGGATTGTGTATAAATATCCTCACTAAAACCTCTCCCCAAAAGTTAAAATAATCTTTTTATAGAAGAAAGTTTGTATTAAAATGACTTGGAATGATATGAGGAATCTATTTGATATGGTCCACTCTAAGTATATCATTTGAAAATTTGGACCATAAACAGAACTAGGAAGAGATGGATGCTGAACATGAAAGCTAAAAAGACACAATCTTCAAAGTGCTTTTTAAAAGTTGGCTAATATTTTATTTTATTTTACCATTTATTTTTATTAGTTGGAGGCTAATTACTTTACAATATTGTAGTGGTTTTTGCCATACATTGACATGAATTTAAAAGTTGGCTAATATTTTAAAGTTAACCCTTTTAATCGGAGTATCATTGATTTACAATGTTGTGTTAGTTTCTGCTGCACAACAAAGTCAATCAGTTATATATGTAACTATAAACCCTTCCTCTTCAGCCTCCCTCCCACTTCCTCCATCCCACCCTACAGGTCATCACAGCACAGATTTGGGCCCCCTGTGCTGTAGAACACCTTCCCAGTAACCATCTATTTTATACACGGTAGTGTATACATGTCAATGCTACTCTCTCAATTTGTCCCACCCTTCCCTTCCCCCCCGTATCCAGATGAGTGTCAATTAAAAAATGTTTGCTAATGCATAGATTACAGCAGTATAGCATTCATCATATAAAATAAAAACCTGTATCTTTTACAAGTGAGTTCAAGATTCATGGTTTCCTCTAAGCAAATCAGAGACACTCCTCACTTAGGAATAAAACAAAATTTACTTTTCCAAAGATCTTTCATGTGCAACCACCCGTCAGGAAGGGGATTCGTTACACCGCTCTATGATGTCAACTTCCGCACAGGCCTCCAAACTTGATTAAACTCTCTAAAAGCAGAATATTCCTGAGCAACCCTCTGTAGCTCTAAGTTTCAACAGTAAAAATGGCAGGATGAAGTTTACTTTTATTCATCTAACTTAGATTTTAAAATAACTTTTTTTTAAACCAAGTTTCATTTAATGGAAAGAATATTTTATCTGAGGTCACTGAGGGTAGAATAGGCTGGATGTATATAAAAGATAAGAAAATATCTATTTTTAAAACTAGTAGTTCAAATTAATTTAGTTTAAACTGATAATAAATTATAAAAACTTTCTAAAGTTAAGTTTGAAGACTGTAAATTGGAATCTTTGAAATATCTGTACATATCATAATTGCATGAAGCATATTTTTCAGACTGCCTGCAAAAAATCATTTTGTTTATCTTCCTCAGGCTAAGACTTTTTTCTTTTGGTTAGGAAAATTCTCATAAGCTTCCCGTTCTGACTTAAAGAGCTTTCATGAGATTTAGGCTTTAGGCATGATCGAAGATGCAAGAGGCTGGATTTTAGCTGTCCTTGATAATTACTTCTGAAAAGCAATGACTAATTCTATCAGCCTTCTGAAAAGGGTATAAATCTTGATACTAGCAGATATTTTGTGTGCTGAAACAACTAGAGGAAGAAAATAATCTACTTTTTGTGTATTTAGATTGCTCACCTGCATTCATGCGTTTTCTCCAGTTTGTATCTGCAAACATAAGCATGATGAATAAAGTTCTTTTAATTTTAAACTCTTACAACAATGCTGTAGTCTTCAGGATTCAATTAACTCTTGGATTTGAAAGAACTTAGAAAAGAAGTTTTGTTAAAAAATTACTAGAAAGGGAAGCAAGTGGAAAATAATGTCAATGTTGAAAGTATGAGGGACAAAACAAGGAAATAGAAGATTGGTAAGGTTCATGGAAACCTGTCAAGGCTCACTTTGGTTTACTTAGGAATGAAAAAATATCTTCACTGAATTATCAGAAATATTAAAATAGCATGCCTGATTCTTGTCTATGGTTGACATGGAGGGATTGTCTAATATTCGTTTATACTCTGAAATGTTTCTAAAACTAGTACCTTGAGAAAACTGTAGTCAAATCAAGCACATTATTTTTACATTCATTAGACCGTGTGCATGTGTGTGTGCTCAATCTCTTCAGTTGTATCCAACTCTTTGCAACTCCATGAAATGTAGCCCACCAGGCTCCTCTGTGCATGGAATTCCCTAGGCAGGAATACTGGAGTGGGTTGCCTTGTCCTCCTCCAGGGGATCTTCTCCACCCAGAAATCAAACCTGAGTCTCCTGCATTGGCAGGCAAGTTCTTTATGGCTGAGCCACCAGGGAAGCCTTCACTTGACAGTGTATTCAACCAATTCATGTTTTAATGACATATTATAGGAAATGGGATAAAGTAGTGAAAAACAATACAAAAATCCTACTTTCCTAGAATTTTAAATAAAGATAATTTTGAGATGGAGAATTTAGGAAAATTATGGAAATAACAAAATTCAAAATGATCTAGCAAGAAAAACTCATGCAAAATCTTTCAAGGGTTTCAAATGTTCACACATGTGTGAAGGGAATTATGGGCTTCCCAGGTGGCTCAGTGATGAAGAATCCACCTGTATTACAGGAGCTGTATGAGATGCGGGTTTGACCCCTGGGTTGGGAAGATTCCCTGAAGGAGGTCATGGCAACCCACTCCAGTATTCTTGCCTGGAGAATCCCATGGACAGAGGAACCTGGCAGGCTACAATCCATGGGGTCACTACTCAGAGTAGGACACTACTCAGAGACATAACATGCACACACAAAGAGAATTATACCTAAATTCTCTACAGTAGTGCTTTGCAAAATTTTCACATTCTGACATGCTTTATGACCAACCTAGACAGCCTATTAAAAAGCAGAGACATTACTTTGTCAACAAAGGTCCATCTAGTCAAGGCTTTGGTTTTCCCAGTAGTCATGTATGGATGTGAGAGTTGGATTATAAAGCTGAGCACTTTCTGAAGAATTGATGCTTTTGAACTGTGGTGTTGGAGAAGACTCTTGAGGGTCCCTTGGACTGCAAGGAGATCCAGCCAGTCGATCCTAAGGGAGATCAATCCTGGGTGTTCATTGGAAGGACTGATGTTGAAGCTGAAACTCCAATACTTTGGCCACCTGATGAGAAGAGCAGACTCATTTGAAAAGACCCTGATGCTGGGAAAGATTGAGGGCAGGAGGAGAAGGGGCCAACAGAAGATGAGATAGTTGGATGGCATCAGCGACTCAATGGACATGGATTTGTGTAAACTCTCCGTGGGTTGGTGATTGACAGGGAGACCTGGCGCGCTGCGGTTCATGGGGTTGCAAAGAGCCGGGCACGACTGGGCGACTGAACTGAACTGAACTGACATGCTTTATAAAAATGATAGGAGTCATATGATAAACTGGAAGAGATCTGCCAGCTCCACATTGAGCTTGACAAAAGAAAAATTAAAAACCCCACCATTGACCCTTGTACAACCCAGGGATCAGGGACACTGACCACTGAGAACCTGAAAATCTGCATATAACTTTACAGTTGGGCCTCCAAATGTCTGGTTCTGCAACAGTGGATTCAACCAACTGAAGGTCATGTAGTACTGTAGTACATATTTATTGAAAAAAAATATCCATGTATAAGTGGACCCGCGCAATCCATACCAGTGTTGTTCAAGAGTCATATATATATATATATGCATATATATATATGCATATATATATATATATATATATATATAATTTCCTTATGTTACATAGTTATAAAAGAAATTATCAAATTCTGGAAAATATGTTATATTGAAGTATTTCATTTTTAAAATAATTCTGATTTTTTCCAATTAGAATATTGAACTTCCACCTGCAAAAATTACTTTTGTTATATAAGGTTATAAGGGTTTTATTTTGTTTTTCTTTTTTTCCCTCAATGTTAAAATACAGTTATATCAAACTTCGTATTGGTGAGCACATTGAAATGCTTGGAGAGTGGCACTTCCAAACTGTGTCTCCCAGCCCCCAATATCTCACCCCATGGATCTCTTCCATTTGGTGTTCCTGAATTTTATTCTTTAAAATAGACATGTAAACATGCTACTTACCTTTATTAACCCTGAAATGATCCTTTGGCAAACCCTATTGACCTTCACCTACTCCAAGGAGAAATACTTTGAGAGGGTTCTTTGAACTGCTTCCACTATCAGGTGATTGCCAAAATGCCAAGCAGCTTCTCAGCTTACAAATCTCTAAGATAATCATGGAATTGTAGCATGGCTGCAGTGCTTCCAGGATAAACAAGTGAATAAGATGTTTGGAATGATAAAACACGTTACTACTATTGATCATTTTTTTATGATTACCTTCCCTTTCTTATGAAAGGGACAATGACAGGGTTTCTTTCTTCCTTTTTTTTTTTTTTTTTTTGCATAAGTAAGTAGTAACAAAAGACTGCAAGCTTTTTCTCTGCTAAAACCTTTCTAAGCATTGACAAAAATTCGGATAGAACTATCTTTTTATTTTCTATTTTAAGATCGTGGCTATTATATAAATCCATACCTTCTATTGTTATTGGTTTATAAGTGCATATTGAGTTTTCTTAGTTGAGATTTCCTGCTCATGTGAATGTTGAATATGTTTGAGTGTGCACACCAAATATTTTTAAATGATGATAAAAACTTTCCTCAAGTGTACACAGATGTTGATCTACTAGTCACAGCAATTTTTCACTAACATACAAATCATAATATTGTCTAAATATTATTCATGAATGAATGTTTAATAAGCTTTTTATCAGAGTATAAGGTGCATATTGAAAACATCTACTTATAAACAAATCAAATGTGTACACAGCTTGATGAATTATCACAAAGTAAATCTGCCTTAGAAATCACCATCTAGCACAAAAAGAGAACATTTCCTGCACCCCAGGTGTCCCCCTCATGCTCTTTAAATCCCCATCCCCATCTCCAATCCAATGATCAAAGCGCTGACTTAATGTCATGCTTTATTTTTTTTCTTGGAATTTTATATTAATGGAATCATATGGTACATATTCTTTGTATTTGTTTTTTTCATTTTCTTTTCTTTTGCTCAACAAGACACTTGGGAGATTGATCTACATTGCTTTATGTTGTAATACTTTGATCATTTTCTGTTATGGGGTGTTCCACTGTGTAAATACACTACAATTAATTTATCCATTTTGCTGTTAGCAAATGTGTGGGTGTTTCCTGTTTTTGTCTCTTGTGGATGTTTCTATAAACATTATGGTACATGCCTTTTGTTTCACAGAATATGAATTTCTGCATATCTATGTGAAACTTTTGGCCTTAGATTATGTGTTTTGTTTAATGTTAGAAGGTAATGCCAGTTTTCCAAAATTGTACAAATATTCACTCCTACCAGCACTGTCTGGAGAATCCCAGGGACAGAGGAGCCTGGTGGGCTGCCGTCTACGGGGTCGCAAAGAGTCGGCTACCACTGGAGCGACTTAGCAGCAGCAGCAGCAGCAGCACTGGCTGTGAATTCCTCTTGCTCTACATCCTTGCTGGTGTTTGGTATTTTCAGGATGTAGCCACTGTAGTAAGTGTATGGTGTTATGTATATGCCACTTAATAAGATTGTCTATGGTTTAATTTTACATATAAATAGCTTCTCAGAGAGTAAAAACAGCATATTACTTGAACATCACATTCTTGTTGCTGAAATAGGCTAAGGCAGTGTCTCTCTGATATCTTGCGTGCTTCAAAGAGTTCACTTGCCATGCTGAATATTTCAGGATTTTATTTCAGATTTGTTTACTTTGAGATGTCTTTGTAGAAAAATAATTTTTTTTCCTATCATTTTTTCAAGGATTTTAACCAGTGCAGGTCCTAACCTCTGTAGATTAATCTAGTACGATAGAAACATCCATGACCAAATAACAACTTGTGAACACACTGTTACTGAAGTACTAATCTCAGAGACTCAAGTGCTTCAATGGGAAGGTCAGAGAGAGACATCCTACGTGGTATTTCTTCTACTGAGCTGTTTTCTACTTGTGGATATTATCTATAAAAATCTTAAAAACATATTGAAAATGTGAAAAATAGGAGTATATGAAATCAAAAGTAAAGCTAAAGATTTTAAATTTACATAAAAATAACTTCACTGATGATTACGAGAGAAAATCGACTGATGTACTAATACTACCTGGGATGATTAAACATGTTATTCAGGGTATATGTTAATTGTTATAAATGTTACAGAGATTTATTTGATGGTAGATGCAAAAAATAAAGCTTTAGAGGCCAAAATAATTTTTAAATACAGGAATTTCAGTGTTCAACTACCATCAAATTGAATTTGAATATGTGTGAAAAATAATCTAAGTGCCTCAACAAATTCTCAGGGCACTGTGGAAAGCAAGGTGGTTGCAAAGTTATACTTCTCTTATTTGTAGGAAAGAAAGAGAAAGAAAGAGGGAGAGAAGAAGAGAGAGAGAGAGATGGGTGAGGGGTGGGAAGAAAGAAAGAGAAGAAAAAGGAGAGGCTGAAATTGAGTAAGTAGTGAGGTGGATGAACCCAGAGTCTGTCATACAGAATGAAGCAAGCCAGAAAGAGAAAAAAATATATCATATATTAACAGATATGTATGGAATCTAAAAAATTGTACTTATGAACCTATTTGCAGTACAGGAATAAAGGAACAGACATAGAAAATAGACTTGTGGAGACACTGGGGGAAGGAGAGGGTAGGACAAATTGAGACGGTCACATTGATGTGTGTACACTCCTATGTATAAAATAGATATCTAGTGGGAGGCTGCTGTATCACCCCGGAAGCTCATCGAGCTCAGTGCTCTGTGATGACCTGGAGGGATGGATGGACCAAGTGGGAGGGAGGCTCAAGAAGGAAGGATATACTTATACTTATTGCTGACTCATTTATGTACAGCAGAAACTAAAACCACTTTTTAAGCAATTATCCTCCAATTAAAACTAAAGAACAAGAAGAGAGGAAAACTGTGGGAGGGATAGAAGGAAGAATGAAGAGAGAAAGAAAGGAAGGGGAAAAATCCATTAATATGAGTAATGTTGTAAAATCTTAACTATAATTTATTAAAGGAAGATTAGGATATAAAATCATCACTAAAATTAAAACTTCAGAGAGTTTTAAAATTCCACTCTGACCGTGAACTTTTAATTCTTCTAGTTAATAACGAATAGATTTCTTTATGGCATTTTACATATAACCTAGATAGTATACTTTATGCAATAAGCACACTACATTCTCATAGAAGCTCAATTTCAGTTGCAATCTCTAAACGTTATGTGGTGCACTTAGTCGCTCAGTCATATCCAACTCTTTTGCAACGCCATGGGCTGTAGCCTTCCAGGCTCCTCCTCCATGGGATTTTTCAAGCAAGAATACTGGAGTGGGTTTCCATTTCCTACTCCAGGAGATCGTCCCAACCCAGGGATTGAACTCATGTCTCTTGTGTCTCCTGCATTGCAGGTGGTTTCTTTACCCACTAGAGCATTGGTGAAACCCCCCACACCCTTCCCCAGAAAAATAGAAAAAGCAGAGTACTAATCTCAAAATGAATTTTTAACATAAAAAATGATACAAACATTTCATTTTTTTGTATTCTATACAAATGTTAATCCACATTTGGATTTGTTAATCCAAATTTTATGTGCTATTTATACATTGCCTTCGTTTTCTAGGGTAGATTGAATATAATTTGAGTAGTAGGTTAGTTCAGACTGTGGTGCTAGAGAAGGTTCTTCAGAGTCCCTTGGAGAGCAAGGAGATCAAACCATTCAATCATAAAGGAAATCAACCCTGAATATTCATTGGAAAGACTGATGCTGAACCTGAAGCCCCAATATTTTGGCCACCTGATGCGAAGAGGCAACTCACTGGAAAAGACCCTAATGCTAGGAAGGATTGAGGGCAGGAGGAGAAGGAGGTGATAGAGGATGAGATGGTTGGATGGCATCATTGACTCAATGGACATGAGTTTGAGCAAACTCCAGGAAATAGTGAAGGACAGGGAAGCCCGGTGTGCTGCAGTCCATGGGGGTCTCAAAGAGTCAGACACAACTTAGTGAATGAACAACAACAAGTAGGTTAATACAAATGATAAAAAAAAAGTGGGAGGGGCACTGACAGAAATCCTTGCAGCTTTCAATCTGGGTAAGTCAGTCATTCAGAAATTATTTCATTTTTATCTTGACCTGATTTAAGACCCTTCATATTCTGACCTTGACCAGGGTCAGAATTGAACAATTTCAATTTCTTTGTTTTTTTTTAAACTAATTTAACATTTTCTAATTTTAAGCCAGGCTGGCCAATTTCTTTACAGGTAAACTGTTTTAATGCATGCTGGCTTCTACACCTTTAGTATTATTTCCCTTCCCTCTCATCTCTTCCATGTTCTTGTCCCTTCCATCTTCCATTAATCAATCCTAATAAAGAAGTCCAAACACATGACATGCTATATCAGTTACTGTCTGAGTCACAACTTTGGCCTTTACCACATGAATGACATACTTTGATAACTTTGTCAATTAAGCTTAATCTGACCAATTGATTGTACTTCCTTGGGAATATGACTTATATAACATTTATTCTTAGAAACCAGCAAGAAAATTTGATATTTCAAATGACAGTGATATTTAAGGACAGTAATGGTATAGTATCTCTTTTCACTATTTCACTAAAAAGGAATCCTTGTAAATGTAGCAAAAACAACAACAACAACAACAAAAAAAAAAACAGAAAATGACTGATAAGGTGTTTCTTTTTAAGCAATAAATGTTTATGTCATTCCAGACTTGTCAATTCCTGTCCCAAATTTTTCTTGCTTTCTTATCTTGGCACTTTAAAACAATGTTAAGATGGGCTTTCCTGGTGACTCAGATGGCAAAGAATCTGCCTGCAATGCCGAAGACCCAGATTCAATCCCTGAGTCTGGAAGATTTCCTGGAGAAAGGAATGGTTACCTACTCCAGTATTCTTGTCTGGAGAATTCCATGGACAGAGAAGCCTGGCAGACTACAGTCCATTGGTTTGCAAAGAGTGAGGCATGACTGAGCGACTAATACTTTCAGTGTTTCTTTAAGATGGGATGACATCAATATGGCCCTCTAGGATGTTCAGAGAAAGCTGGTAGCTCAGAGTGTGAGAGAAAACTTACTTCAGTGTGAGCAGTCTATGGACTTTTGATCCAAATTTTCCCCAGTAAATGTGACATCAGAAAAACACTATTTTTATTTAGATAGCTGGTTTGTACTTCACATACACTTTCAGAATTTATTCCACAAATGTTTGTTGAGTGCTCACTGGGTGCTGTTTTAGGTAGTGGATAGTTAATCATGAGAAAAACAGCGTTTACTCTGTCATGGCCACCAGAGTGACTTGATCCAAATAGTGAGTGGAAAGTGAAAATAATTAAGATTAGAAAATCTCTTCTGTTTAAATCAGGAGGGCTTTGTTGAAATCGCAGACAAGTTTCTATTCAGTGATGGAAAGCCATAGAGACGTTCTGTGTAGAGATTTTAAACCTGATGTAATTCTAAAAATTTTTATATTGACTGCTGTGTGACTCTCAGAGTTGAGTTCTGTTGTTTATTTATATTTAAAAATTATGTCAGTATAGTCAAATTACATATTATAAAAGTATATATGTTAATCACATGAAAATATACCACAAATATTTATATATTGGAATTTTAATGGTGGTTGCATCTAGTGATGGATTGAGAGTGTTAGCCAATCTCCATGGCTACTCCATATGGATCTTGGGGAGTCAACCACAAGTCCACTACACAATAGTGCTTTAATTTGTCACTGTGCCTTTAGGTTGTCTGAATTGTATACCTCCCAAGTTGATTTTTCTAAAAGAAATTTTTTTAAAATTTACTCACTGTTTAAAATCCATCAATAGTTCTCTATTGGGGCATTTTGGAAAACTTAAAAGCTATCACCACTGTAGTTCTTCATTGTCCCCTCTGTTGTTCATTTGCTAAGTTGCATCTGACTCTTTGTGATCCCATGAACTGCGGCATACCAGGCTTTCCTGTCCTTCACTCTCTCTTGGAGTTTGTCACACTCATGTCCATCGAGTCAATGATGCCATCCAACCATCTCATCCTCTGTCACCCCATTTTCCTCCTGCTTCCAATATTTCCCAGCATCAGGGTCTTTTCCAATGAGTTGACTCTTCATATCAGGTGGTCAAAGTATTGGAGCTTCAGGTTCAGCATTAGTCCTTCCAATAAACATTCAGGGTTGATTTCCTTCATGATTGAGTGGTTTGATCTCCTTGTTGTCCAAGGGACTCTGAAGAGTTTTCTCCAGCACCACAGTTCAAAAGCCTCAATTCTTTGGCATTCTGTCTTCTTTATGCTTCAACTCTCACATCCGTATATGACCACTGGGAAAAACAGCATTTACTATATGGACCTTTGTCAGCAAAGTCATGTCTCTGCTTTTGAATATGCTGTCTAAGATTGTCATAGCTTTTCTCTCAAGGAACAGGCATCTTTTAATTTGTCCCCTTGACCAAATACAAATCAATACAATCTCATGCTGTCACTAATATCTAACTTCTTTTTAGCCTAGGTACGCATCTCTTTGGAGAAATTTCTTTTCTATACCCCAGACAGAACACAGATAGCAACTCCTCTAAGAAAATCTCCCAGTTCTTTCAAAGGTGCTGTTTAGGGTGAGCTTACAGCATCCATGTTGACTTCTATAATACAGAAGTAAGGTATCTTCTATATTGTGTCATGATTTTCTCTTTAGCTATCTTCCCACTAGGTTGTAACTTTTATATGGTTAGAGACTAATTCTTTCTATCTCTGGTAATTTGTAAACTTTCAGGCACAATGCTTAATAACTGAATGTCTTGTTTTCATTTAATCAATAAAATAATTGTGTGGGGTTATATTCATGAGGTACTTTTCAGTAGAGGCACAAAAGGAAATAATTCTAGACCAGGAAAAACTAATTAAAACTGATTTGGAGAAAGAGAATTTTTGAAGCAATGGTAAAGATATATTTAATATGATAAAGAACTATGAACATACATGTGTTTCTGAATGGATCCAGGTTTTACCCCTCCTGTTACAATCAATCTGCATAGGATGCTGGCTTTTTTTTCCTTCTAAAGTAGAAAATTCTCTCCACTGATGGAAATTTTTAAGGACTCCATTTAATCTACTGCCTAACGTGCAGATTTCTTATAGTTGCATCCAGTCATCCACATTAGGTTCCTTATCTGTGATAGCAGAGAAAAAGAAATTACTCTGTAGAACTTACCATCTGAATTTCTGCTTCCAAAGGGAGAAACAAAATAATTCATTTGGGCATATATACTTTGTTAAGAAAAATACAAAAGTACACTTTTTTGCTATGTGATAAGAAATCTTCAGGGTCTTGTTCAGAAGACAAAAATGAGATAAAATCAAGAAAATTGCTTTGCATGACAGTAAGAACATATATTCACTTATTGATGGAAGTAGGAAGAATGAGAAGATCTTGGAAATAGCAGGACAGGAGAATCCTAGCAAAATACCAAGAAACTAGTTATTTTTCATGTGACAGGGTGTAAGAGAGACCAATGTATCCCTTCTATTGGAGATATTATAGAATCTCCTAAATTTTAGTTAGACACCTGGCTGCCAGAGTAATAGCTACATTTCCCAGCCTTTCTTGCAGCTAAATGCCACCAAGACACTAATGGGAGAACTGAGTTTTGACAAGAAGTATTCAGTTTATGGTTTGTCTGTATGAAAAAGACACCCACTTGGCCTGGGCTTTCTCCTTCCCCCTTCCATGGATTGGAAAATGATGACCACTAAAATCCATCTTTTGAACATAATAGAACTACCACACTAGTCCTATTCTACTCATCTCTGTACTAGTATTTGGAATTGAAATAAACTTCTGTTTTACTTGAGCCACTGAATTCTTGGTTCGTTTTGTTTCAGTAAGCTTTGACTATTACTAGCAGGGATTACTGGTATCTAATTTAAAACCTTTCTTATGCCTCTCTACAATTTATTCCACCTGTTACTCTAATGTTTCAAGAAAAGCCTCCTGCATTTTCATTCTTTTGTAAGTGATTGGCATGTGTCCTCCAAAAGGAAAATTTAAAAAAGAATAGAACTGGTAGAAATTAAGAAGTAAGTAGAAGCAGAAAATTAGAATCAGAAGTGAGCACGAGAGACGTAAATTTTCTTTGAATCCCTAGAGAAATGCAGAGGAAAAGACGAGTTTCCTTTCAAATTTGCACTAATACTTTTATTTAAAGCCTAAAGACAAGCTATTCTAGTGACTTGGGTTACATTGATTTTTCTCTGTGTGTTAGTCACTCAGTACTGATTCTTTGTGACCCCGTGGATTGTAGCTTGCCAGGCTCCTCTGTCCATGGAATTCTCCAGGCAAGAATACTGGAGTGAGTTCCCATTCCCTTCTCCAGGGGATCGAATCCAGGTCTCCTGCATTGCAGGCAGATTCTTTTACCATTTGAGCCACAGGGAAGTCCCCACATTGCTTTTTCTAACTCATCTCTTACTCTCTCATTAACAGACCTTTTTCCTATTGAAAGTATGTACAGTTCCCTGGCTTCAGAACAGGTCATGTTCTTGAGATGATTTTCTTCAAGCTTTTTCCTTTCATCATCACTTGGTCCTCTCTGCCTTTTATTACTGTTCATCCTTTTTATAAATAGTAATTTGTTACTGAGAAAATTTGGTGAGGAGTCTTGCCTATAGATACCAAAATCATATTTTAAAGGAACTTAACAGTATCCTTCATCTCTTCTTTTATGGTATCTGTTATTTAGTCTTTGACTTCATTCATGCAAAACTGGGGTGATGTTGCAAGTTCATAGATATCCAGAGATTACAATAGTTTTAAAAAATTTCCCACACATAAATTGAGTAATCTCACATTTATTAAGTGTTATTAGAAAAAAGAAATGCAAAAGGCAAAATGGCTGTCTGAGGAGGCCTTACATATAGCTGTGACAAGAAGAGAAGTGAAAAGCAAAGGAGAAAAGGAAAGATATACCCATTTGAATTCAGAGGTCCAAAGAATAGCAAGGAGAGATAAGAAAGCCTTCCTCAGTGATCAATGCAAAGAAATAGAGGAAGACAATAGAATGGGAAAGACTAGTGATCTCTTCAAGAAAATTAGAGATCCTAAGGGAACATTTCATGCAAAGATGGGCTCAATAAAGGACAGAAATGGTAGGGACCTAGCAGAAGCAGAAGATATTAAGAGGTGGCAAGAAAACACAAAAGAACTGTACAAAAAAGATCTTCACGACCCAGATAATCACGATGGTATGATCACTCACCTAGAGCCAGACATCCTGGAGTGTGAAGTCAAGTGGGCCTTAGAAAGCATCACTACGAACAAAGTGAGTGGAGGTGATGGAATTCCAGGTGAGCTATTTCAAATCCTAAAAGATGATGCTGTGGAAGTGCTGCACTCAATAGGCCAGCAAATTTGGAAAACTCAGCAGTGACCACAGGACTGGAAAAGGTCAGTTTTCATTCCAATCCCAAAGAAAGGCAATGCCAAAGAATGCTCGAACTATCACAAAATTGCACTCATCTCACACGCCAGTAAAGTAATGCTCAAAATTCTCCAAGCCAGGCTTCAGCAATACGTGAACCGTGAATTTCCAGATGTTCAAGCTGGTTTTAGAAAAGGCAGAGGAACCAGAGATCAAGTTGCCAACATCCGCTGGATCATCGAAAAAGCAAGAGAGTTCCAGAAAAACATCTATTTCTGCTTTACTGACTATGCCAAAGACTTTCACTGTGTGGATCACAATAAACTGGAAAATTCTGAAAGAGATGGGACTACCATACCACCTGACCTGCCTCTTGAGAAAGCTGTATGCCGGTCAGGAAGCAACAGTTAGAACTGGACATGGAACAACAGACTGGTTCCAAATAGGGAAAAGAGTATGTCAAGGCTGTATATTGTCACCCAGCTTATTTAACTTATATGCAGAGTACATCATGAGGAACTCTGGCTGGAGGGAGCACAAGCTGGAATCCAGATTCCTGGGAGAAATATCAATAACCTCAGATAAGCAGATGACACCACCCTTATGGCAGAAAATGAAGAAGAACTAAAGGGCCTCTTGATGCAAGTGAAAGAGGAGAGTGAAAAAGTTGGCTTAAAGCTCAACATTCAGAAAACTAAGATCATGGCATCTGGTCCCATCACTTCATGGCAAATAGATGGGGAAATAGTGGAAACAGTGGCTGAATTTATTTTTCTGGGCTCCAAAATCACTGCAGATGGTGATTGCACCCATGAAATTAAAAGACACTTACTCCTTGGAAGGAAAGTTATGACCAACCTAGAGCAGAGACATTACTTTTTCAACAAAGGTCCATCTGTCTAGTCAGGGCTACGGTTTTTCCAGTGGTCATGTATGGATGTGAGAATTGGACTATAAAGAAAGCTGAGCACTGAAGAAGATGCTTTTGAACTGTGGTGTTGGAGAAGACTCTTGAGAGTCCCTTGGACTGCAAGGAGATCCAACCAGTCCATCCTAAAGGAGATCAGTCAGTCCGGGGTTTTCATTGGAAGGACTGATGTTGAAGCTGAAACTCCAATACTTTGGCCACCTGATGAGAAGAGCTGACTCATTTGAAAAAACCCTGATGCTGGGAAAGATTGAGGGCAGGAGGAGAAGGGGACAACAGAGGATGAGATGGTTGGATAGCATCACCGACTCAATGGACATGGGTTTGAGTAAACTCCGGGAGTTTGTGATGGACAGGGAGGCCTGGCAGCTGCGGTTCATGGGGTTGCAGAGTCAGAAATGACTGAGCGACTGAACTGAACTGAACTGATTAGTAAATGAATGAATCAGATAATGAGTGATGTACCTTGACTGTGGAGCCTAGAGAAGATAATTATTGTTATCAACTATATTTAGCATGAGTAAGAATAGCTAAAACTATAGTTTGCTACATTCTACTATGTAATTCAACTCTTTCACCTTATAATTTGTCACTGAATCTGCTTATAATTCTTTTTTTTTTTTTTAATTTTTTTATTAGTTGGAGGCTAATTGCTTCACAACATTTCAGTGGGTTTTGTCATACATTGATATGAATCAGCCATAGATTTACACTTATTCCCCATCCCGATCCCCCCTCCCATCTCCCTCTCCACCCGATTCCTCTGGGTCTTCCCAGTGCACCAGGCCCGAGCACTTGTCTCATGCATCCCACCTGGGCTGGTGATCTGTTTCACCATAGATAGTATACATGCTGTTCTTTTGAAACATCCCACCCTCACCTTCTCCCACAGAGTTCAAAAGTCTGTTCTGTATTTCTGTGTCTCTTTTTCTGTTTTGCATATAGGGTTATCGTTACCATCTTTCTAAATTCCATATATATGTGTTAGTATGCTGTAATGTTCTTTATCTTTCTGGCTTACTTCACTCTGTATAAGGGCTCCAGTTTCATCCATCTCATTAGGACTGATTCAAATGAATTCTTTTTTGATGGCTGAGTAATATTCCATGGTGTATATGTACCACAGCTTCCTTATCCATTCATCTGCTGATGGGCATCTAGGTTGCTTCCATGTCCTGGCTATTATAAACAGTGCTGCAATGAACATTGGGGTGCATGTGTCTCTTTCAGATCTGGTTTCCTCAGTGTGTATGCCCAGAAGTGGTATTGCTGGGTCATATGGCAGTTCTATTTCCAGTTTTTTAAGGAATCTCCACACTGTTTTCCATAGTGGCTGTACTAGTTTGCATTCCCACCAACAGTGTAAGAGGGTTCCCTTTTCTCCACACCCTCTCCAGCATTTATTGCTTGTAGACTTTTGGATAGCAGCCATCCTGACTGGCGTGTAATGGTACCTCATTGTGGTTTTGATTTGCATTTCTCTGATAATGAGTGATGTTGAGCATTTTTCATGTGTTTGTTAGCCATCTGTATGTCTTCTTTGGAGAAATGTCTGTTTAGTTCTTGGCCCATTTTTTGATTGGGTCATTTATTTTTCTGGAATTGAGCTGCAGGAGTTGCTTGTATATTTTTGAGATTAATCCTTTGTCTGTTGCTTCATTTGCTATTATTTTCTCCCAATCTGACGGCTGTCTTTTCACCTTACTTATAGTTTCTTTGTAGTGCAAAAGCTTTTAAGTTTCATTAGGTCCCATTTGTTTAGTTTTGCTTTTATTTCCAATATTCTGGGAGGTGGGTCATAGAGGATCTTGCTGTGATTTATGTCGGAGAGTGTTTTGCCTATGTTCTCCTCTAGGAGTTTTATAGTTTCTGGTCTTACATTTAGATCTTTAATCCATTTTGAGTTTATTTTTGTGTATGGTGTTAGAAAGTGTTCTAGTTTCATTCTTTTACAAGTGGTTGACCAGTTTCCCCAGCACCACTTGTTAAAGAGGTTGTCTTTTTTCCATTGTATATCCTTGCCTCCTTTGTCAAAGATAAGGTGTCCATAGGTTCGTGGATTTATCTCTGGGCTTTCTATTCTGTTCCATTGATCTATATTTCTGTCTTTGTGCCAGTACCATACTGTCTTGATGACTGTGGCTTTGTAGTAGAGTCTGAAGTCAGGCAGGTTGATTCCTCCAGTTCCATTCTTCTTTCTCAAGATTACTTTGGCTATTCGAGGTTTTTTGTATTTCCATACAAATTGTGAAATTCTTTGGTCTAGTTCTGTGAAAAATACCGTTGGTAGCTTGATAGGGATTGCATTGAATCTATAGATTGCTTTGGGTAGAATAGCCATTTTGACAATATTGATTCTTCCAATCCATGAACACGGTATGTTTCTCCATCTGTTTGTGTCCTCTTTGATTTCTTTCATCAGTGTTTTATAGTTTTCTATGTATAGGTCTTTTGTTTCTTTAGGTAGATATACTCCTAAGTATTTTATTCTTTTTGTTGCAATGGTGAATGGTATTGTTTCCTTAATTTCTCTTTCTGTTTTTTCATTGTTAGTATATAGGAATGCAAGGGATTTCTGTGTGTTAATTTTATATCCTGCAACTTTACTATATTCATTGATTAGCTCTAGTAATTTTCTGGTAGAGTCTTTAGGGTTTTCTATGTAGAGGATCATGTCATCTGCAAACAGTGAGAGTTTCACTTCTTCTTTTCCTATCTGGATTCCTTTTACTTCTTTTTCTGCTCTGATTGCTGTGGCCAAAACTTCCAACACTATGTTGAATAGTAGTGGTGAGAGTGGGCACCCTTGTCTTGTTCCTGATTTCAGGGGAAATGCTTTCAATTTTTCACCATTGAGGGTGATGCTTGCTGTGGGTTTGTCATATATAGCTTTTATTATGTTGAGGTATGTTCCTTCTATTCCTGCTTTTTGGAGAGTTTTAATCATAAATGAGTGTTGAATTTTGTCAAAGGCTTTCTCTGCATCTATTGAGATAATCATATGGTTTTTATCTTTCAATTTGTTAATGTGGTGTATTACATTGATTGATTTGCGGATATTAAAGAATCCTTGCATTCCTGGGATAAAGCCCACTTGGTCATGGTGTATGATTTTTTTTAATATGTTGTTGGATTCTGTTTGCTAGAATTTTGTTAAGGATTTTTGCATCTATGTTCATCAGTGATATTGGCCTGTAGTTTTCTTTTTTTGTGGCATCTTTGTCTGGTTTTGGAATTAGGGTGATGGTGGCCTCATAGAATGAGTTTGGAAGTTTACCTTCTTCTGCAATTTTCTGGAAGAGTTTGAGTAAGATAGGTGTTAGCTCTTCTCTAAATTTTTGGTAGAATTCAGCTGTGAAGCCATCTGGTCCTGGGCTTTTGTTTGCTGGAAGAGATTTTTGATTACAGTTTCGATTTCCTTGCTTGTGATGGTCTGTTAAGATCTTCTATTTCTTCCTGGTTCAGTTTTGGAAAGTTATACTTTTCTAAGAATTTGTCCATTTCATCCAAGTTGTCCATTTTATTGGCATAGAGCTGCTGGTAGTAGTCTCTTATGATCCTTTGTATTTCAGTGTTGTCTGTTGTGATCTCTCCATTTTCATTTCTAATTTTGTTAATTTGGTTTTTCTCTCTTTGTTTCTTAATGAGTCTTGCTAATGGTTTGTCAATTTTGTTTATTTTTTCAAAAAACCAGCTTTTAGCTTTGTTGATTTTTGCTATGGTCTCTTTAGTTTCTTTTGCATTTATTTCTGCCCTGATTTTTAAGATTTCTTTCCTTCTGCTAACTCTGGGGTTCTTCATTTCTTCCTTCTCTAATTGCTTTAGGTGTAGAGTTAGGTTATTTATTTGGCTTTTTTCTTGTTTCTTGATGTAAGCCTGTAATGCTATGAACCTTCCCCTTAGCACTGCTTTTACAGTGTCCCATAGGTTTTGGGTTGTTGTGTTTTCATTTTCATTCATTTCTATACATATTTTGATTTCTTTTTTGATTTCTTCTATGATTTGTTGGTTATTCAGAAGCGTGTTATTTAGCCTCCATATGTTTGAATTTTTAACAATTTTTTTCCTGTAATTGAGATCTAATCTTACTGCACTGTGGTCAGAAAAGATGACTGGAATGATTTCAATTTTTTTGAATTTTCCAAGACCAGATTTATGGCCCAGGATGTGATCTATTCTGGAGAAGGTTCCGTGTGCACTTGAGAAAAAGGTGAAGTTGCTTGTTTTGGGGTGAAATGTCCTATAGATATCAATTAGGTCTAGCTGGTCCATTGTGTCATTTAAAGTTTGTGTTTCCTTGTTAATTTTCTGTTTAGTTGATCTATCCATAGTTGTGAGTGGGGTATTAAAGTCTCCCACTATTATTGTGTTACTATTAATTTCCTCTTTCATACTCGTTAGTGTTTGCCGTACATATTGCGGTGCTCCTATGTTGGGTGCATATATATTTATAATTGTTATATCTTCTTCTTGGATTGATCCTTTGATCATTATGTAGTGTCCTTCTTTGTCTCTTTTCACAGCTTTTATTTGAAAGTCTATTTTATCTGATATGAGTATTGCGACTCCTGCTTTCTTTTGGTCTCCATTTGCATGAAATATTTTTTTCCAGCCCTTCACTTTTAGTCTGTATGTGTCTCTTGTTTTGAGGTGGGTCTCTTGTAGACAGCATATATGGGGGTCTTGTTTTTGTATCCATTCAGCCAATCTTTGTCTTTTGGTTGGGGCATTCAACCCATTTACATTTAAGGTAATTATTGATAGGTGTGGTCCCGTTGCCATTTACTTTGTTGTTTTGGGTTCACGTTTATACAACCTTTCTGCATTTCCTGTCTAGAGAAGATCCTTTAGCATTTGTTGAAGAGCTGGTTTGGTAGTGCTGAATTCTCTCAGCTTTTGCTTATCTGTAAAGCTTTTGAGTTCTCCTTCATATCTGAATGAGATCCTTGCTGGATACAGTAATCTAGGTTGTAGGTTATTCTCTTTCATTACTTTCAGGACGTCCTGCCATTCCCTTCTGGCCTGGAGGGTTTCTATTGATAGATCAGCTGTTATCCTTATGGGAATCCTTTGTGTGTTATTTGTTGTTTTTCCCTTGCTGCTTTTAATATTTGTTCTTTGTGTTTGATCTTTGTTAGTTTGATTAATATGTGTCTTGGGGTGTTTCGCCTTGGGTTTATCCTGTTTGGGACTCTCTGGGTTTCTTGGACTTGAGTGGCTATTTCCTTCCCCATTTTAGGGAAGTTTTCAGCTATTATCTCCTCGAGTATTTTCTCATGGCCTTTCTTTTTGTCTTCTTCTTCTGGGACTCCTATGATTCGAATGTTGGGGCGTTTCACAGTGTCCCAGAGGTCCCTGAGGTTGTCCTCATTTCTTTTGATCCTTTTTTCTTTTTTCCTCTCTGCTTCATTTATTTCCACCATTTTATCTTCTACCTCACTTATCCTATCTTCTGCCTCCGTTATTCTACTCTTGGTTCCCTCCAAAGTGTTTTTGATCTCATTCATTGCATTGTTCATTTTTAATTGACTCTTTTTTATTTCTTCTAGGTCTTTATTAAACAATTCTTGTATCTTTTCAATCTTTGTTTCCAGGCTATTTATCTGTAACTCCATTTTGTTTTCAAGATTTTGGATCATTTTTATTATCATTATTCTAAATTCTTTTTCAGGTAGATTCCCTATCTCCTCCTCTTTTGTTTGGCTTGGTGGGCATTTTTCATGTTCCTTTACCTGTTGGGTATTTCTTTGCCTTTTCATCTTGTTTAGATTGCTGTGTCTGGAGTGGACTTTCTGTATTCTGGAGGTCTGTGGTTCCTTTTTATTGTGGAGGATTTACCCAGTGGGTGGGGTTAGACGATTGGCTTGTCAAGGTTTCCCGGTTAGGGAAGCTTGCGTCAGTGTACTGGTGCGTGGAACTTGATTTCTTCTTTTTGGAGAGCAATGGAGTGCCCAGTAATGAGTTTTGAGATGGGTCTATGTGTTAGGTGTCACCTTGGGCAGCCTGTATGTTGACATTCGGGGCTATGTTCCTGTGTTGCTGGAGAATTTGCGTGGTATGTCTTGCTCTAAAACTTACTGGCTCTTGGGTGGTGGTTGGTTTCAGTGTAGGTATGGAGGCTTTTGGACGGTCACTTATTGCTTAAAGTTCCATGTAGTCAGGAGTTTTCTGGTGTTCTCAGGTTTTGGGCTTAAGTTTCCTGCCTCTGGATTTCAGTTTTATTCTTCCTGTAGTCTCAGGACTTCTCCAACTATACAGCACTGATAATAAAACTTCTAGGTTAATGGCGAAAAGATTCGCCCCCGTTAGGGACACCCAGAGAGGTTCACAGAGTTACATGAACAGGAGAAAAGGGAGGAGGGAGATAGAGATGAGCAGGAGGAGAAAAAGGGGGACTCAAGAGGAGAGAGACAGATCTACGCAGCTGTCTTTTCCCAGAGTGTTCTCCGTATCTCAGACACCTACAAGGATTCACAGAATTGGATTGGGAAGAGAAGGGGAAAGGAGGAAATAGAGGTGTTCTGAGGTAGAAAACAGAGAGTCAAGATTGGGAGAGAATAATCTTCAGTTTAAAGATAGGGCTTCTTTTTTTTTTTTGGTAAGGTTATAGTGTAGTGAAAATGAAAATGAAGAGTAGTAGAGGAGTACTAGAGGACTTTAAAAGAAATAAGAGAAAAAGAAAAATAGAAAATAAAAGAGAAAACGGAAAGGAAAAAAAGGAAGAAAAAAGAAAAAAAAAGAAAAAGAAAAAAAAGAAAAAAAAAAAAAAAAAAAAAAAAAAAAAAAAAAAAAAAAAAAAAAAAAAGAAAAAAAAATTTTTTTTCCCCTAATTAAAAAAATCGTAAAAATCTATGTAAATGAAAGTTAAGGAGTAATGGGGGAGTAATAGGGAATTTTAAAGGAAAATAAAAGAGAAAAAATAAAAAAGAAAAAATATAAAAAGAAAAAAAATTTTTTTTTTTTTTCCTTACTTAGAAAAAAAAAGTAAAAATATATCTAGGAGTTTCTCTGGAGCTGCTGCGGTCAGTGTGGGTTCGGCTCAGTTTCAGATAGCTCCTCGTTCCAGCTTACACTTCTCGATATCTACAGGGCCCTTCCGGTGAAGTCGGTGTTTTCTACAGGGATTTTAATCTGTTGCACCAGTCCCTTCTGAAGCGGTTCCCTTTGTTTATTTGGCTTCTGTTTGCCGGTCTCTTCAGAGCCTCATTTCCGCCCTGACACAGGCGGGCGGAGGTGGACTCTTATTCAGTTAGCTAGTTCCGTTGCGCTGCGGCGCGGGGCTGACGCTGCGAGGAGGGGCTGGCGCTGCGGGGCGGGGCTGACGCTGCGGGGAGGGGCTGGCCCTGCGGGGGCGGGCTGGCGCTGCCGGGAGGGGCTGACGCTGCTTTCTCCCTCTGCGCTGCTCAGGCTCCCGGCTGTTCTATATGGAGCGCGCCCCGCGCTGCGCTAGGTTCCAGCCCTCGGGTGTTACACAAAAGCGCGGAAGGAAAAGCTGCGCCTGCTCTCTGTGCCTTCCCCGCCAGAGCGGTCCAGGCAGCGAGGGGCTTGATGGGCGCACTATCCCCAGGTGTGGCACACTCACTCCCTTCCGCGGACCCAGTCTCAGTTTCCGCTGACGCCAGTCGGGTGCGCGCGCCTTCCGCCCTCTGCGTCCCCAGCCCCAGTCCCCGCCCGCGCCGGTCGGGTGCCCGCGCCGGTCGGGTGCCTGCGCCCTGTGTCTCGCTGCGACCTTCCCCTCCCCCCTGCCTCCTGCCTCCGGCGGGGCTGGGCGGGTCCGCAGCCTGCGACCTCTTCTTGGGACTTTCTCCGTCCCTTTGTTCTGCGAACGGCCGGCAGTGTGTTCGGGCCGGTTAATTTACTCTCTCTCTTTTGGTCTCCCACAGTTCAAGTTGGCACCTCACAGAAGCTCCCTCCGATTGTCCTCAGGGCCCTCAGGCCCGGACCCTAGCCCAAGCAAGGCCGCCTAAGACTCCCTTCCCGGGACGGGTCTCCGTCCTTAGCTCTTTTGTCTCACTTTTTATCTTTTATATTTTGTCCTACCTCCTTTCGAAGACAATGGTCTGCTTTTCTGGGCGCCTGATGACCTCAGCTAGCGATCAGAAGTTGTTTTGTGAGGTTTGCTCTGCATTCAGTTATTCTTTTGATGAATTTGTAGGAGAGAAAGTGGTCTCCCCGTCCTACTCCTCTGCCATCTTGGCTCCTCCCCCCCAATTCTTTTGCTTTGATTTTTCTCTTTTTTTAAAGCAACATACATAAAGGAAATGTTAGTATAATTGTCCTCTTTGAATTTGCCTTCATATGATCAGTGTAATGATTTATTTACTTATTGACAGTTTCTTTTTTAGTAACAATTTTACTTATTCTCAAATAGTTTCCAAACATGGGAGGACATTTGAGACACTAATCTATATCTTATTCTCAAAAAATTATAATTGAGAAAATGGTGTAGACATGTAAACAATGCATCATAATTAAATAATAATTAATGGTATACTTTTTAGCAGTACTAACTTCAACATAAAAACTGTGAACATATTTATTTAATTTTCTATTTAGTTGCTCAAATCTATAATGGTCCCATTGGTAGGCTGTATCTTGGTAACTCCGCTTGCACTTACTCTAATTCCTCCTTACAGAGCCTAAAAATCAGGGAGTCACTCCAGCAACTGTAACAAAGCAGAGGGCCAATTAGAATCTGAATTGTCCACTTCTGCCATTGCTTCTTGATTCCATAGCTACTGACACCCTCTACATATGAACTGAAGATAATTGTGTCAGTTTTAGAGTCATTTCTCACTGGTTAACATTTTTTAGCCAATGTTTTAATAGTTCTTCACTGAGGAAGTCATTCATCTCATCGCGAACTTCTGCTGTGACCATGGCTGGTTTTTCAAGACTATAGTACAGATGTATGGATTTTCTTTCAAAGGTATCAGAATGCCAGCTTACCCCAAGAGTATTGTTTCAGAATTTAATAATGTTGTAACATCTGTAAATCCCAGTAGTCATGCCCTCCTTATCTCCCTGGCAATCCTCTTTCCTTGAAATCTGGATTACTTTTTCATCATCCACGGAGGTTACCCTTAAATCTGTGATCCTACATTACTCTTCTGATGGAAAAGATCTCTAGACTCTCTAAGTTGATTTTATCCATCATCTGAAAGGCTTTCCTTTTAAAATTGTTCAGTTTCTGCCTCTCTAAAATAAAGAACAAATTAAAAATTCAGTTTTAACATCAGACGGGACATCCTACAACTACCATTACAATTATTATTGCAGAATTACAAGAGGCAGTAGTGCCACAAAGCAGTGGTGATCATGTTTGCTTAGCAAGATGGTTTCAGGAAATACTTCATAGATAATCTAACACATGAACTAAGAATTAAAATATGAATATGTGTTAGCTAGTTTGGGCAAGGTGATAGGAGATATTCCAATATGGGAATATTGTAAGAATGTAAGAATAGGCTTATTATAAGAATAGGCTTATTAGTGAGACATATGATGGTACTTTTTGGAAATGTAAATAGTTTGGGGCAGCTGGTAAATTTGAGTCCACTCATCGTAAGACAGCTCATGGCAATAGACAAGGTTAAATTTTGGACACTGTGAAATGACTTGCTAAGTCTTTTGGTCATCTTCCTACAGTCAACATAATGGTAAGTGAATGTAGAGATTTTAATTAGAGCATCACTCATCATCACTCATCTAGTAATAGTGTGAATGATATGCTAGAGGTGTTGGAGATTATTAAACTCTTCTAGATAAGAGAGAATTATTGCCTGAACTAAAGAGAAGAGTTTCAGTTTTGTGTGGAAGCTGTATTGACAAAGCTTGGTCATGGTCAAGGCCCTTAATCTACTTAAACAAGGCAAGGTAGTGTAATTTTACTGATTTTAGGCTTTTGTTTCTTAACTAGACTAGATAATTTCTACTTAGAATTTAATTCAGTTTTTGTTTTTTTTTTCCTACCTTTGATGATAATTTGCTCTCAGGTCCAATCCTCAGCCATCTCTGTCTGCCCTCTTTTGTAGTGAGCCTATGTCTGTGATCTACCTTGTCTGAGCTTCCTTGATAGTTCAGTTGGTAAAGAATCCACCCACAATGAGGGAGACCCTGGTTCGATTCCTGGGTCGGGAAGATCCCCTGGAGAAGAGACAGGCTACCCACTCCAGTGTTCTTGAGCTTCCTTTGTGGCATCTGCCCGCAGGGTGGGAAACCTGGGTTTGATCCCTGGGTCGAGAAGATCCCCTGGAGAAGGAAATGGTTACCCACTACAGTATCTGACCCGGAGTATTCCATGGGGTTGTAAAGAGTGGTATAAGACTGAGAGACTTTCACTTTCACTTTCCTTGTCAACAAGCTTCTGTGTAGGCTCCACCAACAAGAGGCACTGGCAGGAAGGATAAAGAATTCAGGAGATTTCTCCCCAACTTTTCTGCTTCAGGCAGCATCCCCAGCAGTGGTTGTATCTCCTCAGGTGTTTTGACTTCCAATAAAAAGCCCCTTTTCATAATCCTCCCTCCTTCTAAGCAAGAAGCCATCTCATAGTCCCAGATCCCAGGATCTGTAACACCAACTCTTCTTTTCACACCTCTAATCCCATAAAGTGTGACTATCAGATAGACACATCATAATCTCTGATTTGCATTATATAGACCATTTTGGCCTTCACCCATTCAAGATTTTAGCAACCACTTCTGCATTTTAAGTACTCTTTCAAACTGTCAAGCTTGAGCTCTGATTTCCTTGCTGGATACTGATTGAATTTTGTTAAATATATCACCAGTATCCAGTGACTAGAAAAGCTATAAATACTCTCTCTGTAGAGAGGATCGTGATTGTATATGGTTTTATGTCTTCAAATCAGTTAAATTCTTTTTCCATGTTGTCCTTAAAACAGTCCTGTGAGAAGAGTTAGATATCCACAGATATGCGATGTCTTCCCTGTTTACAACAAAAATTATTAGCACCATAAGAACAACTATAAGAAAAAAAAAAAAGTTCCTGAGTCAGCATCTGAAACTACACTGTAATGCCTTTTTTTAGTCAATTAATGTCTTTGATTCCTTCTGTTATATATGTTACCTATGTGATTTTTTAGAGGTACTTCTCCTGTGAAGTCATACAAGCAAATTTTAAATATTTTTTAATCTTTTTTTGTTCACATAATTGATGTCCATGTTGAAAGTTTTTCCATTAGACTTAGTATTTTGCTATAACTCACTTTAAAAAGATCAACATATTTTTCCCAGAAGTTAGAATTTTGTAAATGGCTCTGATATTAATGAAATAGAAACGGAAAATCTGAATCTTCAACTCAGATCTAGTTTGTAAACAGCTGGGAGAAAGGTGAGATGTCCATCCTCTTCTATTCCCTTCCCACTACCACCGTCACCCCTATGTCTGTCCTGCTTTTCAGAACCTTTAGGATCTTAGCACACTCAAAATAATTGTGTAATATGATATAAGCTTGAACATAATTCTAAGAAACACTTCCTTAATCTGAGGCTAAAACCTCTCTAAGACTGCCTGGGAGATTCAGGTTGGGACTACTGAATGCAATAGGTAAAAACTTCCCTGGTGTTACCACATGGTCTGCAGATTTCTGAAAAAAGTTCAGAAACAGAATTTTCCTCTCCAGAGCTGCTCCTGGTGCGGCTGCATCTGAGCCAAGGACGTTCGAACTCCTTCTTTAGGGCCTTCTGAGCATTCTGATTTTCCCAAGGCTGACATTATTCTAATCCTCACGGCTTGATATCTTGAAGTCATCTTTAACTCTCTATCCTTCACTGTTGTCTGCTTCTAAACAAAGAGTAAGTCTACCTTATCTTTTCTAAATATTTCTGATATCCCCCCCCCACCTTTTTTCATTACCATTAATTTTATTGTTAGTTCCTCCATATCCCTCTGGGAATGTATTATTCGCTGCTTCTTTTCTCTAACTGTCTCAGTTCATCCTAAAACTCTTTCAATAGACCCTTTCTCTATAGAAATAGTTTCAATGGCTTCCCATTTCCTGTGGGATAAACTCCAGATTACACCTTTTAGGTGATCGTCACTGTAAGGTTACTCGCAATTAGATTTGTTTTTACCATGTTATCTATACACAGTAGATACGACTTTCCTTTAAAATCCCAATTTTAAAAAGATAACTGTCCTCTTTCATTTTCATCAAGAGGCTCTTTAGTTCTTCTTCGCTTTATGCCATAAGGGTGGTGTCACCTGCGTATCTTAGGTTATGGACATTTCTCCCAGCAATCTTAATTCCAGCTTGTGCTTCATCCAGTCTGACATTTTGCATAATGTACTCTGCATATAAGTTAAATAAGCAGGGTGATAATATACAGCCTTGACATACTCTTTTCCCTATTTGGAACCAGTCCATAGTTCCTTTATCTGTTTGCCATTATTTGAACGCCCTCCTCTTTCTAGCTCACTATTATATACCTGTTGAGTTTCAGTGCAAATGCCACTTCCTCTTAAATTATTTCCTATTAATCATTTAATTCTGATTCTTTATCCAACTCTTACATTATCCCATTGTGTGTTTGTGAGCTATGTCCTAAAGTTTCATCTCCTCATAGAAATTATAAGCATACTATAAATGGAAACTAATATTGCAGATATCTTTGTGTGCTAACACCATTTAACCTTATACTTTGACTTCTTTAATATAATAGGGATCAAGGAAATAGTTTATTCCTTAATAAGCTGCCCTGATTCCAACCCAGTATAACCTAGAAGACAAGTGCATATTTAGCATTTGTTATTTCGATTGACAATGAAAGCAGATGTTTTATTCAGTATCATTATCCTTACATTCATTTACCTATTTCAACGTCCAAAACATCTTTGAACATTTTTAGAGTTCTTGAGTTCCCTCAATTTCTTCATTAAAAAAAAAACAAAAAAACAATAGCTATCAAAACTTCAGTGCATATACCCTTCAACTTGAATGTACAAATGTTTATTTTTAACCTGCTTTTTGTCATTTCAAATCCCAAGTTTTTATGTACAATTTAAATGCAGTAATCTTATGGGTGATTTATTATGATTTATTTATTGGGTAAACTACATAGCAAACTTATCTATTTTCCATATATTTGTAACAGATTGGAACTGAAAAGCATCAAAATCCCAATAAATGCAAGCAAAAACAATACCAAAGATTTGTTTTGTACTATTTATTTTCAATGTGCTTTAATTGCACAGAAGTTTTAATTGAGCTGTAATTGCATTTTATTGCATGCATTGGTATGAATTAAAAAATACTTAAAACTGAAATGTGGTGGATGAAGCAATTTCATGCATATAGTAAAACAGTTACCATAAAGAAAAGTTTTATCTCTTTTGTAGTATCACTATCAGGCACTTTAAAATTTAAGCCAGCAATCCAATCACATTTTATTCATCTGTGGTTTTTATTTTCTATTTTCCCACATTTCTCATCACCAGATACCTTATTCAATCTCAGATCTTCTTTGCTCTGTTCTGTACCCTGGGAGTTTGAATCTTTGTAGGTTTCCCTGTCCTCTGGCTTTATGTTGGGTTCAGCCATTGTGAGGCACTTGAAGGAGAAGAAAGCTATGAGGAAAGAGTTGTGTGGGTAATTACTTATTGTTCTGACAGTGACTCCCTTTCTCTATGCCTGCAGCTCCTATTTGCTATCCATCTTCCACATATCTAGCGTGCTGCACTCTCCTAAACAGTGCTTCTTCTCCTTGACTCACTCAGAGTGATACTGGGTTCCTATTATTACTAATCCCTGGGTGATGTCTCTCCTAAGTGTCCTGAATTTCACATTCTCTGTGTAGAGTCCCTCCTCTGAAACTCACTTCACGTAAATACTTTGAGGGCCACCTGTTTCCTACTGGAATCTTAGCAGCTATGCCATCCATACAAATATATAAATTAGTTTCATTTGTATCTTTAACATAATATGAGACATAAATGGGATTCAACCAGGAAAAAATCTTAGCCATTTACTAAATTCACCATGTAACATTAATTTCCAGACTAATTAATTAAATACCAATTAAAGCGTAAATACTTTGGCCAACTGATGCAAAGAGCTGACTCACTGGAAATGATCCTGATAGTGGGACAGATAGAAGTCAGGAGAAGGGGATGACAGAGGATGAGATGTTTGGATGGCATGGCCAACTCAATGGGCATGAGTTTGAGCAAGCTCTAGGAGTTGGTGAAGGACAGGGAAGCCTGGCGTGCTTCAGTCTGTTGGATTGCAGAGTGTCGGACATGACTGAGCTATTGAACAACAAAGTGCAAATACACATCATTTTGCAAAAGTGTTGCATTTAAATTCACATTATTGCTTAGTCCAGATTAAGGGTTGTCCTACTATTAATTTATGTCAATGCGTATTGATTGACATGGAAATTCTGTTTTAACCCTAAAACAAACTAGCTACAAGTTAAATATAGCCTAAGTGATTAAAAAAAAAAAAGTGCTACCCTTGAGATATGACTAACTGAATCTATATTTGATCTGTTGTTGTTCAGTTGCTAAAGTATGTCCAACGCTTTGCGACCGCATGGACTGCAACATACCAGACTTCCGTGTCTTTTACTATCTCCTGGAGTTTGCTCAAATTGGGTAGGTGATACTATCTAACTCAATATTCAAAAAACTAACCATCTCATTCTCTGTCACCCTCTTCTCCTTTTGCTTCAATCTTTCCCAGTAATGTGAGTTGGCTCTTTTAATGTGAGTTGGCTCTTCACATTAGGTGGCCGAATTATTGGAGCTTCTGCTCCAGTATCAATCCTTCCAATGGATATTCAGGGTTGATTTCTTTTAGGACTGACTGGTTTGATATCCTTGCTGTCCAAGGGACTCTCAGGAACCAGCTCTAGCACCACAATTGGAAAGCATCAATTCTTCAGTGCTCAGCCTTCTTTATGATCCAACCCTCACCTCCATACATGACTACTGGAAAAGCCATAGCTTTGATTACATGGAGGTTTACCCAGAGAGCTCAACCAGTAGAGCATCAGACTTTTAATTTGAGGGTCCAGGGTTCTGGTCCCTGGTCCAATGCTCTGGTTGGGCTTCCCTGATAGCTCAGATGGTAAAGAATGCACCTGCAATGCAGGGGACCCCAGTTTGATTCCTGGATTGGGGAGATCTGCTGGAGAAAGGATAGGCTACCCACTGCAGTATTCTGGCCTAGAGAATTCCACGGACTGTATAGTCCATGGGAGTGCAAAGAGTCGGACATGACTGAGCGGCTCTCACTTTCACTTTCTATGTTTGTTATAGCTTTCCTTCCAAGGAGCATGCGTCTTAAAATTTCATAGCTGCAGTCATAGTCTGCAGTGATTTCGGAGCCCAAGAAAATAAAATCTGTCACTGCTTCAAATTTTTCCCCATCCATTTGCCATGAAGTGATGGTACCAGGTATCATGATCTTAGTTTTTTGAATATTGAGTTGTAAGCCAGCTTTTTCACTCTCTTATTTCACCCTCATCAAGAGGCTCTTTTGTTCCTCTTCACTTTCTGCCATTAAAGCGGTATTGACTGCATATCTGAGGTTGTTGATATTTCTCCTGGCAATCTTGATTCTAGCTTGTGACTCATCTTGCTCAGTATTTTCCATGATGCACACTGCATATAAGTTAAATAAGAAGGGTGACATTATACAGCCTTGTCATACTCCTTTCCCAATTTGGAACCCGTCATTTGTTTCATGTCTGGTTCAAACCATTTCTTCTCGACTGGCATAGAGGTTTCTTAGGAAACAGGTAAGGTGGTCTGATATTCCCATCATTTTAAGAATTTTCAACAGTTTGTTGAGATCCACACAGTCAAAGGCTTTGGTGTAGTCAATGAAGCAGAAGTAGGTGTTTTTCTGGAATTTTCTTGCTTTTTCTATGATCCAACAGTTTAGTTCAGTTGCTCAGTCGTGTCTGACTCTGCAACCCCATGGGCTGCAACACACCAGCTTTCCTGTCCATCACCAACCCCCGGAGCTTGCTCAGAGTCATGTCCATCGAGCCTGTGATGCCATCCAACCATTTCATCCTCTGTCATCTCCTTCTCCTTCTGCTTTCAATCTTTCCCAGCATCAGTGTCTTTTCTAATGAGTCAGTTCTTCACATCAGGTGGCCAAAGTATTGGAAGTTTAGCTTCAGCATCATATGATCCAACAAATGTTGGCAATTTGACCTCTGATTTTTTGCCTTTTCTAAATCCAGCTTAAACTTCTGAAAGTTCTTTGTTTATGTATTGCTGGAGCCTACTTGAAAGATTTTGAGTATAATTTTGCTAGGATCTGAAATGAGTGCAATTGCACGGTAATTTGATCATTCTTTGGCATTGCCCTTCTTTGGGACTGGAATGAAAACTGACCTTTTCCAGTCTGTGGGCACTGCTGACTTTTCCAAATTTGTTAACATGTTGCATGCACCACTTTAACAGCATCGTCTTTTAGGATTTGAAATAGCTCAGCTGAAAATCCATCACCTCCACTAGCTTTGTTCATAGTAAAGCTTCTTAAGGCCAACTTTACTTCACACTCCAGGATATTTGGCTCTAGTTGAATGACCCACTATCGTGTTACCTGTGTTGTTAAAACTTTTTCTGTATAGTTCTTTGTATTCTTGCCACTTCTAAACTCTTTTTCATCTGTTAAGTTCCTACCATTTCTGTCTTTTACTGTGCCCACTCTTCCATGAAATATTTCCTTGATGTTTCCAATTTTCTCGAAGTGATTTCTAGTCTTTCAATTCTATTGTTTTCCTCTATTTCTTTGCATTGTTCGCTTAAGAAGGCTTTCTTATCTCTACTTGCTGTTCTCTGAAACTCTGCATTCAGTTGGATATATCTCTCCCTTTCGTCTTTCACGTCTCTTCTTTTCAGCTATTTGTAAATCCTCCTCAGACAACCACTTTGCCCTCTTGCATTTCTTTTTTTTATGGTTGGTTTTGGTCACAGCCTCCTGTGCAGTGTTATGAACCTCTGTCCATAGTTCTTCAAACACTCTGTCTACCAGATCTAATCCCTTGAATTTATTTGTCATCTCCTCTGTATAATATTAAGGGAATTAATTTAGGTCATACCTGAGTGGCCTAGTGGTTTACCCTACTTTCTTCAATTTAAGCGTGAATTTTGCAATACAGAGCTTATGATCTGAGCCATATTCAGCTTCAGGTCTTGTTTTTATTGGCTGGATAGAACTTCTTCATCACCAGGTGCAAAGAATATAATCAATCTGATTTCAATGTTGACCTTCTGGTGATGTCCATGTATAGAGTTGTCTCTTGTGTTGTTGCAAGAGGGTGTCTGCTCTGACCAGTGTGTTCTCTTGACAAAACTCTAGTAACCTTTGTCCTGCTTCATTTTGTACTCCAAGGTCAAACTTGACTGTTACTCCAAATACCTTTTGACTTCCTAATTTTGCATTCCAATCCCTTATGATGTAAAGGACTTTTTTTGGGGGGTGGGGGGGGGTAGTTCTAAAAGACCTTGTAGGTCTTCATAGAATTGTTTATTTCAACTTCTTCATCATTAGTGGTCAGGGCATAGACTTGGATTACTGTGATGCTGAATAATTTGCCTTGGATACAAACCAAGGTCATTTGTCGCTTTTGAGATTGGACCCAAGTGCTGCATATTGGACTCTTGTTGACTATGAGAGCTACTCCATTTCTTCTAAGGGATTCTTACCCACAGTAGTAGATATAATGGTCATCTAAGTTAAATTCACCCATTCCTGCCCATTTTAGTTCACTGATTCCTAAGATGTTGATGTTCACTCGCCATCTCCTGCTTAACCACGTCAAACCTACCTTGGTTCATGGACCTAACATTCTAGATTCCTATGCAATATTGTTCTTTAAAGCATCAGCCTTTACTTTCACCACCAGGCACATTCACAGCTGGGTGTCATTTCCAGTTTGGCCCAGCCTCTTCATTCTTTCTGGAAATATTAATAGTCACCCTTCACGCTTTCTCAGTAGCATGTTGGAGAAGCATGACCTAGGGGATTCATCTGCCAGTGTCATATTTTTCTGCCTTTTCATACTGTTTGTGAGGTTCTTGAGGAAAGAATACTGGAGTGGTTTGCCATTCCCTTCTCCAATGGGTCACTTTTTGTCAACTATGACTATCCATCTTGGGTGGCCCTGCAGGGAATAGTTTATAGCTTCATTGAGTTATACAAGCCCCTTCACCACAACAAAGCTGTGATCCATGAAGGGAATATTTGATCTAGACTATCATGAAATCTCTTGACACATGACTTGGGATTTTCAGTTTAAGTATTTTCATTTCCATGGCTCTCTATTGGCAAAATAAGTAAATTCTAAATCTAAATTGTATTCTATACCTAAATTGTATCTAAGAATATAATTTATTCCTCAGTTCTTTTTCCTTTTGGAATCTAACCACTATTTTCAGCTTGTCAGTTGTGTACTTAAAGACCAGATTTATTAAAGTCTCACAATTAGTCTTGTTTGTTCCCTCCATATTTATCTCTTTAAAAGGCCACCAGCTACTCTCCATAAGTTTTTAGCAGATGTAGCATTATTTTCCCAGGTTCAATATTTGCAAAGCAATAAGCAGTTTATTGGCCATTTCTACCATGAAACAATTCCTGAAATTTTTAAACATTTTGCTTACAAAGTTAACTGAGATCCGTTCAGTATGCAGAGTCATTAGCATTTTCACAGCCAGTCACGGATGGCAACTGTTGAAGAGCGTCTGCCAAAAAAGGTTATGTTACAGTTTAAGGAACAATACTTAGAATTGAGCCAGCAAATGTCTTTCATTTAGTATTAGAGTATTTAATTTATATTTTTGTCTGCATTTAAAAACTGTAAACTGTAATAATAATGACTGATGGTTTACTGAGGGCTTAGTGTGTGTGCGCCAGGTACTATTTTAAGTGCTGTTTACAACACCCTGTTTAAGCCTCCCAACTATTTTATATTACTTATTAGTGAAATCTTCAGTTACAGAAAAATAAATAAAAGAGTAGAGTGTTTCAGTAACATGCCCATCGTCACACAGCTGGTATGCGGTGGAGAAATATCTCAAATTAAGTCTATGTAACCCAGAACCTCATAGGCCCTCATAAGCACTTACTGGGACCTTTAAGTAATGCTGGTAAGTAAAACTGTAGCATAATCACATGTGTATTGACAAAGTAATTTGAAGCATATTTGACCAGAGTCAATGTATTTAGGAAAGTATTAAATATATTAGACACAGACAAAGAGGAATAAAAGAAGAGTCAGGACAAAGACAAAGAGGAATAAAAGAAGAGTCAGGAAAACTCTAAGAATAATTAGTATTCTTTCTATTTGTGTCCATATTTCACTACTATTCAAATATTATTTTTCAAATTGGAGTGTAGGTCATAGACATAATTTTCAATTTCTATAGAAATGTAAGTTGCTGCCTCCTTGTTTTTTTTCTCCTTTAGCTGTTTCATTTCTGGAATAAGGTCTTTTGCAATACTTAGATCATCCTATATTCATTAGAAAAAAAGCGTATGTGATATTGTAAATGTCATTTATGTCAGTAGCAAGTTGTTTTTTTTTTATTTGCACTTATGCAGGGCTTTAATTTATCATGTCATCTACCATCTGGTTTTCAGGAGAGACTTTTATTACATTTTAATAAAGAACATATTGAAGACTGCAGTTTTTGTTGCTAAATAAAGTATATAAGCATTTATGTTTTTCCCTGGTAAGTCTTCATTGATAATTATTTGTCATTTAAAATATTGGTTAGTCTAGTTGATGTTTTCATGGAAAACTCATATGATAGCTTTCCAAGTATATTTAAAACCGTATTATGTATAAAATACCATATTAGGTATACCTATTAAATAAAGTTATTTTTAAAACTTCACAACTATTTTTTATTTTTTGTTCATAAATATGTCTGTTTGGAGAGAAACAGAAGTAGTGAGTGTATCCTGCCATATGTGTCTTGAAACTTTGACAATTCTTTTCAAGTTCTTAATTCAGCCAATGCAATGTGCTCCTGAAAGAGAAGATCATTTCCAAATCTACAACTTATTGTTCCCTTAATAAGAATAATCAATATTGACTCACTCCCAAAGTATTAGAATTAGATCATCCCTTAGACACTGGAATTTCCTGTGAACAATACCTCAATTGTGAGTAATCTATGGATGGATTCATGAGTCTATAGTAGGATTTTAGTCATCGAAGTCTAGCCATATTTTAGTTTAATGGTTCTTCCTCTGAAATGTCATTGACTTATTAAAATGCATTGTTTCAGGGGTTTTCCACATAGAAAAGTATTCATTGTAGTATTTTTGGATCATAGGGCAATACCATCTTTGCTACAAAAATGAGATGTCTGTCATCTCTCTGTTTTGCACTTCAGTTTCTTCTAACTCTGATGTCAAAACAACGATCTGATTAAGGGAAAACACAAAGGAAATAACAACATTCTTAGACTGCCCTGGCTTGCTTTTTGCTTGTTTGTTTGCTTGCTTGCTTTATTTATTCATTCATTCCTTCATTCATTCTCTGGAAATTTTAGCATGTTCTCCTTAGATTTCTCATTTGCTTTCAGTCCTGGAATACCATGATGTAGTCAGATAGACACTGGGGAAGCTTTGATCTCACTGTATTTAATTAGGGAAACCAACAGGATCTTTTATGTTTAGAGGCCAGTGATGTGTAAAAAGCCATGTTTAATGTGAAGCCTGACAAATTGTGGTGAGTATTTTTGGACAGCAGACCTAGCAGGCCCTTTGTTGTCTGTGCACTGTCAGCTTTTGGCTCAAAGAGAGTGGATTAACATAAAAAGAGAATCCTCCATTCCTGGGGCATGCCTGGAAAGCATGAATCTGCCTCTTTTGATTCTTTTTCTTTTCTGAGCTATGTCAGGTACAATATAAAACCACCTACAATTTACAGAGTTTAGCTTTTTAAAAAATGGCTTTAGATAGGCAGTGCCTTTCAGCTTTCCATGGAGTAAAATAATATCAATTTCCTCTGTAACATAGAGTCATCTTCCAAGGATTAATAAGCTAATGAATTTAAATCACTTTGTGTTTCTCAGTGATATTATCATGTATTATAATGCATCAAAGTTTAACATATATAACCTCCAATAGGGAGACATCATAAATACTCTTTTGAGAGAATTTTCAGTGCAGTTTATAGCTATGCAGGAAATGAGTTTGATTTTCTTTTTTTCCCCAGGTGAGGAGAAGTATATATTTGTGGCATTTACCTGTGTGGTACCTAAAATTTGAGGCAGGATTTCTAAGTTTCAGTTTCTCCTCATCACTGATGGAAGATTCAGAATCTAAACACATATGACTCTGGAAATCAAGTAGTTCTGCAACTTCTGTCAACCTCAAATATGATTTTTTGCCCTTGCCAAGTGTTCTGTTCCCTAGGACCCACTTCTGTGGGTGTGCCTCCCATCACCCTTGGGGATGTTTTCCCACATCCCTGGGGGTATTGCTAGGGAATAAGTGTTATCTCCCCAAACCCTATGAGGACCTCTAGACCTCAATCTCCTGGAACATCTGAAGACTCTACCTTCCCTCTGTTTTAGGGGGATCATTCCTTCACAGACACTGATCACTCTTTCCAGAATAATCCTTTAACAAGCCCCATGATTAAAGTTCAGATTACTTATCAGTAAAAAAAAAAAAAAAAAAAAAAGAAATCCATATGCAATAAAACCAGAAATACCATCTCCATCTCCATTCTGAGCAGTTATGCAGATCTCCATCTCCATTCCCTGTTATGCAGATGACTCCTCCAGCACTCTGGCCTCCTGGATGCCCCAACTACAACTTTTGAATGCACAAAAGTTGTGCTTTGAATGCACATTGTACTTGCAGAAACAAGGAGGAAAAGTCTTAATATCAATCACTTGTCTACCACGTGTTGTGTGTGCTCAGTTGTGTCCAACTCTCTGCAACCCAATGGATTGTAGCCCATCAGGCTACACTGTCCATGGAATTTTCCAGACAAGAATACTGAAGTGGGTTGCCATTTCCTTCTCCGAGGGATCTTCCCGACACAGGGATCAAATGTGCATCTCTTGTGTCTCCTACAGTGGGAGGCAGATTCTTTACCACTGTGCAACCAGGGAAGCCCATGTGTTACCCACATTTGTATTCTCCTTCCCCTAGTTTTACAAATCTAACTAAAGAGGGCCAAGCTATGTGAAGACTCCTTCAGTTGGATTGCACTAGAATTTCATGATGTGTACATATGCCCAAACTTTCTCAAGAACTTCTAAACCTTTGCTTCCTGGCCACCCAACAGTCTCATGCTCAGCATCAATGTGTTAGTTGCATTAAAAAAGATGACAGCCCACCCCAAAAGTCATTCATCAACCTCACCTAACCCCTGCACTCACCAGATCCTTGCATACATCAATTTATTAGCATCTCCTATTTTATTTTTGGCACCCCACTCCAGTACTCTTGCCTGGAAAATCCCATGGACGGAGGAGCCTGGTAGGCTGCAGTCCACGGGGTCGCAAAGAGTCGGACATGACTGAGCGACTTCACTTTCACTTTTCACTTTTATGCATTGGCGAAGGAAATGGCAGCCCACTCCAGTGTTCTTGCCTGGAGAATCCCAGGGATGGGGTCGCACAGAGTCGGACACTGAAGTGACTTAGCAGTAGCATTTTATTTTTTCCTCCTTTTTCAGTGTTATATAATGATTTATTTTCTGTGATTTTATTCATGATACCCTACCTTGAATTCCTCCTCTTGGCTTTCTCTATTACATCAAGAATATGATTTCTTTCATAATTTCAATTTTTAAAAAGTATTTATTCATTAATTTTGGCTACATTGGGTCTTTGTTGCTGCATTCAGGCTTTCTCTAGTTGCAACAAGTAGGGGCTACTCCGTAGTTGTGACATGCAGGCTTCTCATTGTGGAGGCATCTCTTGTGGAGCACATGCTATAGGGCTCCTGGGCTTCAGCAGTTTCAGTAGTTTTGGCACATGGGCTCAGGATTTTTGGTGCAGGGTCTCAGCTGCCTAGTGGCATGTGGGATCTTTCCAAATCAGTGATTGAACCGGTATCCCCTGGATTACAAGGTGAATTCTTAACCACCAGACCACCAGTGAAGCCCTTGATATTTAAAAAGAATAGTTTATGTCCACATATTTTCCCAACTAGATATTTAGTTCTGTTAAATGTTTATATCTGAATACTCAATATGTGCAAATTAACTTGCTGCAGGACACTGTAGAATACCTGAGCAGCACCTATTAGTTTTTTAAAAATCTTCCTTTGATCTGGAGTCCACACTAAAGAGAACTTACAGTTTCATATTTTCCTATATTTCCAAATATCTTCAAATACTCACATTGTATTCAGTTCTTCCTTCTAAACTCTTTAACTCATTATTTTTTTGGATTTAGACCCCACCTATCACCAAGCAAAACTATACTGAAGGTCAGTGATGACCTCCTTCTTAAAAAAACCTAGTGCCCACATCTGGGATATCATTTTAAATTTTATTTCTACTGCACATGACATTGGAGAACAAAGGTTATAGTAATACTATTTTTTCTCTGTTTCTGTGAATGTGCACATTCCTAAATGTGCTTTTACTGCACTTTTCACTGCTTAGCTTCTCTACAGTTTCTTCCTTTCGTAATTCCCTCCACTATACATTTTTTCTAAGGCACCTATTTGTGCTATTGATTCCTTCATCCTACACTAAGAGTTTTCTCTGCATTTTATCAACTTTCTCAAGGGGTTTTAGCTATTATATATTGCTGCTTTTGAACTGTGGTGTTGGAGAAGACTCTTGAGAGTCCCTTGGACTGCAAGATCGAACCAGTCAATCCTAAAGGAGATCAGTCCTGAATATTCATTGGAAGGACTGATGCTGAAGCTGAAACTCCAATACTTTGGCCACCTGATGGGAAGAACTGACTCATTTGAAAAGACTCTGATACTGGGAAAGATTGAAGGCGGGAGGAGAAGGGGACTACAGAGGATGAGATGGTTGGATGGCATCAGCGACTCAATGGCCATGAGTTTTAGTAAACTCCGGGAGTTGGTGATGAACAGGGAAGCCTGGCATGCTGCAGTCCCTGGGGTCGCAAAGAGTCAGACACGACTGAGTGACTGAACTGAACTGATCCTTTTTATATGTTTAGACCATTTTTCCAATTTGGGTTATTTGCCTGTGTTCCAAATTTTCAGTATAATTGTCCATAGTGCATCTTCTCTATGTTTGCCTTCATCTTCCATTCAATATGCCCCGTTTCCCTTACTCACAACCTGGTGATTCTAGTGTTCTTTCTGCTTGCTTCCTACATTCCTAAAGTTCCTCTAATAGATCTTTTACTACGTCCCCATAATTTGATTTATTAGGCACATATTTGACACATTTCAAATGTCATGCATTTAAAGTATCCTGGTTACATTGCATATGTGAAAGTCGTTCAGTTGTGTCCAACACTCTGCAGCCCCATGGGCTGTACAGTCCATGGAATTCTCCAGGCCAGAATACTGCAGTAGCAATTTCCTCCTCCAGGGGATCTTCCCAATCCAGGGATCTAACCCAGGTCTCCCTCATTGCAGGCGGATTCTTTACCGGCCGAGTCACCAGGGAAATCCACTAAAATAATATTATTAACTGTTAAATAAAAATAGTAACTCCACAACTTTTAAACATAAAATTTTATTTCCTTGGGAAAGTGCTCTATGACTTGGTCCCTCGTCTTTTCAGTTTCATTTTTTACTACTTTTCCCAAGTGCTTTACACTCCAGTTTCACTCAAATAGTCTGTTTTTAGTGATACTGTGAAATCTCACAACTCAGTGTCTCTTAAACATCTTGCTGCCTCAGGGTCAAATGTCTTTCTTCTGATCCTGCAAAACAGTTTCCTGTCTTTCTGCACAGTGAAGTGTGGACAAAATCATAGCAAGGTGGATAAAAGATCATGCTTCGGAATGACATAGTTCTGGGTTTGAATTCTGACCCTCACACCAGAAATGTGATCTTAAATCAGTACCATAATAATGTTATGAGTGAGAGTTTAGTTATTAGTAAATGGCCTTACTACTATTTATACCCACTGGAGTAGTATAAGATTAGGCAAGAAAAAACATGTAACGTTCTATTCTAGCTTTGCCATTAGAAGCAGAATTGGTAATATGGGAGAAACAAAAGAAATAAAGAAGAGAAGGGTTAGTGGAGACAGTTGTATTCTTACCCTCTTTATTTTTTAATTTTTTAAATTATTTTTTATTGAAAGATAATTGCTTTACAGAATTTTGCTGTTTTCTGTCAAACCTTAACATATTACTCTTTAAAATTCATCTTTACTTTTTTGTAATCCTAGTGTTTTTTATTTATTTATTTTTGTAGCTTATTAAACTATTTCTTACAGATTTTCTTTAACAGAGCATATGCATCACAACAGCTTTATCATCATTAACAATTTAACGCAGAGTATTTTATTCAAATTTAAATCCTATTTAGTGTCTTGTGAAAAGTAAGCTCACAGGAAATATTGAACTAATTAACACTAGGTGGCTCAGATAAAGGACGATAGGAATTTATGGGCTGTTTTAGGAGAAGGGTCATACCACAGAATCAGTCTCTCAGTTGGCACAGAATGCTTTCTGTTCTACATCACAGCCTCTGGTACTAGATATTGGAGGAAACAGAAAGGCTGACCACAGAACAAGAAATAGTTGGAACAGTCTACTCTGTTATCGATCTGTGGTTGTTAGGCAACACTTAGATTTATCAACTGAATGAAGATAAAAATACTGACTTATGATGGTTAAATCCACACAGATTGCTGTTAATTTAAGCACAAATATGGACAATTAAAACCCCCAAATGCACTAATTTGAGTAAATAAGACTGCTTTTCCTGGAATTAACAGTTACTGGTAACTTTAGAGGCAGGCTGTGCTCACTTCATGCATTTATATCTGAATTTCAGACATATGTAATGTGCATTTTAATATATGAAAGTTGTATGTGGTCTTCATGTTAATACCCTTGTGCTTTAATTTAACGAAGTTGGTTCTTATAAAATATCTTTGGAGACTTAAATACAGATTCCATTTTTATGTTTTTAAAATTTATCATGCTTAAAATATGGATTGACTGATAATTATAAATATATATATATTATATGGGTTTTACCATCTACAATCTCTTCAGTTTTAGTGTGTGCATCTTAAGGTCTCAAGTATACAAAGAGATTGTATATTCAAGAAAAAATTCTTCCAAGTTAAAATCTTTTGAGTAGCAAATAGGAGATATTTTGGGAATGCAACATATTTGAGGTATGCATTTTTAGGAATATGCTTGGATTAACATATTTGGCAAAATGAATTTCTTAAAAATGATGGTTTTAAGTAATGAGAAGAATGGCAAATATCAATTATATCATTATTTCCAGTTGTCAATTTTGATTTTAGCCTTGATATTTTAAAATTGTATTTATTTTTTTAGTGGACATGTTCGATTTCATTGTGAGGCAAATTTGATTGGCAGAAGTCATTTAACTTAACCTTTATTACATAATTATTTTATATGTGATTAGAGTACCTATTTTCTTAATCAAGTTCAAGTTGCCTCAGAACTGTTCTGGATGGTAAGTTTTTCTTTAACAAGATAACAATAGCGATCTTAGATTTTCATTTATTTATTACAGTTTGACAGGTATTTTCACATTTATTATCTCATTGTAGTACTAAAGCAATACTATGAATGAATCTTCCCATTGAATAAGTAAAGAACCCAAGGAGTACGGTAGCTAAGTGATTTGACCAAAGATAAAATAGCCAGTAACGAAACCATATAACAAACTTCCCAGGTTGCTTGGTGGGTAAAGAATCCACTTGCAATTCAGGAGACACTGGAGACAAGGGTTCAGTCCCTGAATTGGGAAGATCCCTTGGAGAAGGGCATGGCAAGCTACTCCAGTATTCTTGAGGAGGATCAAGAATATTGATCTCCAGTAAGAATCTCCAGTATTCTTCCTGGAGGATCCTATGGACAGAGGAGCCTGGTGGGATTCAGTCCATAGGGTTGCAGAGTCAGACATGACAAGCGACTGGCCACACAAGCCCTACATATAACTGGGGATTCCCAGGTTGTGCTAGGGGGAAGAACCTACCTGCCAATGCAGGAGACACAAGAGATGTGAGTTGAATCTCTGGGTAGGAAGATCCCCTGGAGGAGGGCATGGCAACCTACTCTAGTATTCTGCCTGGAAAATCCCAAGGACACAGGAGCCTGGCGGGTTATAGTCCATAGGGTCGCAAAGTGTCAGACACAGCTTAGCATGCATGCCATACAACTAGCCATATAACTAGCAAAACTTTGATTTGAAATACGATTTATAACTTAAAGTGCCTTTCATTTGTTCAACAATGTGTGTGTGTGTGTGTGTGTGTGTGTGTGTGTGTGTGTGTGATCTAAGAACTGCTCTAAGTGTTGCAATTAAATGAAGTAAAAAATACATAAATAAGGTATACTCTCATGGCAACTACATACTACCCAGGAGAGGAAATATAACAGATACCTCCTTTATACAGAAAGTAGTTCCATAAATATAATAAAACTGAGTAAAGTGAGAGTGACGTTTGGATAGTAGACTTATTCTTGGATGAGAGAGTTCCAAAACACCTCTTTGATCTGAGGTGCCATTAATGAGAAGGAAAAAAAAAAATCTACATTAATATTGAGAAAGAGGAAGAATTTATTTTTTCTTAAGTATAAATGCTCTGCATGCTAATAGCATATTTCTCTTCTTGTTCCTAATTGATTAGGAACACGAAGGTAAACATATTATTCATGTATACATGGTCTAGGAAATGAATGAAAATATGTGATATAACAGTTTAGGATTTAAAGTTGTTCTTTCAAAATCTCTGACAGAACTTTGCCATAGTTCAGAGCTGCTAATCAAGTTAAAATAAACTCTAGTGAAACAGTTTAAAAAATTCTTGGGATTCACATTATTTGCCAATAAATGCAGAATTATATAAGAATACATACAAATAAGGTATTGATGCTAATTTCTTCTAACATTCAATTAATATTCAAAAAGTTGCCTTTCAAGTGTTAAGTCACAGAATTATGAGATATAGTTTTGAATCAATCTCAGAGATCATCTAGTCCAAATCCCTGCAAGGTGAATATACATATTTATATTAATGAATCCAATCAAATTGGTTTCCAACAGAAGACTTTGGTGATTTCTCATAATCCTTAGTATAAAGCTTGATGTCATTAATGTGGCTAATAAGCCTAATAAGGGAAGTGTTTCTGACCGTGTCTTAACTCTGTTGACAGACGCCTTATATGATCACTAGGTTAGAAAGTTCTGTCTTCTAATGTCTGCTTTCTTTGCAGTAATAACTAAACTTAAAGCACAAACACATAGATACACACACAGCTTTTTAAGTTAAAGAGAAAATAATGGCTAAACTTTGAACAACGAAAAGTCATTTCTCTGAGTCTCAGATTCCTTATTTGAAAAATGACATTTCATTCATTTTTTTCTTTTTTTCCTTATTCAGGAAAATATTCATTTCCTTTCATCTACTTTATTGGCTTTCCTTGTGGCTCAGCTGGTAAAGAATCCACCTGCAATGCAGAAGACCTGGGTTCAATCCCTGGGTTGGAAAGAGTCCCTGGAGAAGGGAAAGGCTACCCACACCTGTATTCTGGACTGGAGCATTCCACAGACTGTATTGTCCATGGGGATGCAAAAACTCGGACACAACTGAGTGACTTTCACTTTCCCTTCACTTTATGTTAAACATTATGAAATGATTACAATACCACAGTGAACAGTTTAGTTGGTATTTCTTCTCTCAAAAATCTTACTTCCTACTTAACTCTCATTAGGGAGATAAATAATACCTATAAAAAGAAAGAATGGATTCAAGATATTGTTGTTAAGAAAATAAATAGGCTTATGAAAGAGAGAAAAGCAGGCATATGTTAAAGACTGAGCTGAGGAGATGTTGAGTTGAAGTGAAGAGCCAGGGGAAGAATGCTACCAAGGAAAAGAAACAAGAGAAGATCCCCCATGTGGCACAGAGCTTAGTGATTACCAAAAAGTGGCAGAAAGCCAGTGTGTTAGGAGATGAGTGACTAAGAGCTGTTTCCTGGTCATCATATGAGGTTGGAGATGTTAGGAAGGCTCAGGTCGAGCATGGAGAAGTTTTAGGTTTAATTCTAAGAAAAAACAAGTCATTAAACATTTTTAGGCAAATGAGTTCCATTCCATTATTAGTAAAATGAATATACAGGTTGTGAGTAATTGATTAGGAAGCAAGAATGGAACGGGAAAGACCAGTTCAATGGTTATTGCATTATTTCTGGGGATGGAAGATAGTATGGAGGAAGGTGATGGCAGTTGATAGATGTGGATAGACTTGGGAAATATTTTGGAGGTATAGTCAATGGAAATTGATAAAAATATAAGGAAAAGCAATTTAACAAATATGAAACCCTCAGTTCTGATTTTGATAAATAGATTAATGGTGGCATTAATAAAAAAAATTGCAGATTTTGGTAAACATTTATTTTTAAAAAAGCCTTTTAAGCCTGATAAGAGACAGAAAAAAATTAAATATAAATACATAGTATAGTTTAATATCTATATCTAAAATATCTTTTACATTCACTAACTTTTTATAAATTAGAAAATCAGAAAATTATAAACAAATAAAAAGATCAACATTTATGGAAAATAAAATTTAGTGTGCACTTTGGAATGAAATCTCACATTTCAAATAAGAAAAATAAGGCAAACACTCCAGTAGAGAATTGAGTAATGGTCATCATAGGCAATATTAAAAAAAAAAAAAAAGGAATATAAATGAAAGATATATTCTGCCTCATCGGAGATCAAGGCAATAAAATTTTTTACCAATAAAACTGTCGGAATAAAATAGAAAATAACATTTGAGGCAAGAGTATGAGGAAAACACTTATTCTAATTCACTTCAAGAGGAAAAGAAAGTTTGATGTAACCCTTTGCAGAAGAAAAATACCAAAATATCAATGGTATTTAAAATAACTTCTGTTGACACAATAATTCCTGTTATAGGACATTAAAAATAAATAAGCACATGTATGCATTACTTCTACAATTGTGATATTGTGTATAATAAGGCCTTAGAAAGGACTTGCTGTTCAATTGTAGAAGATAGGTCAAATTGGAAAATATCTGTTGACATGTAAAGATAACAACAATAAATTGCTGCTTCCTTGGTGGCTCAGTTGGTAAAAAAATCCACCTGCAATTCAGGATACCTGGGTTTGATCCCTGGGTTGGGAATATCCTCTGAAGATGGGAATGACTGCCCACTCCAGTATTCTGGCCAGAAGAATTCCATAGACTATATAGTACATGGGGTTGCAAAGAGTTGTTCTCTTCATTTCTCCAGGGGATCTTCCCAACCCAGGGATTGAACCCAGATCTCGCACATTGCAGGCAGATTCTTTACGAGCTGAGCCACAAGGGAAACCCAAGAACACTGGAGTGGGTAGCCTATCCCTTCTCCAGTGGATCTTCCTGACCCAGGAATTGAACCCAGGTCTCCTGCGCTTCAGGCAGATTCTTTACCAGTTGAGCTACCAGGGAATCCTATACACATAATACTTATGTTTTATTGTTGTTGTTGTTCAGCCACTAAGGTGTGTCTGACTCTGTGACCCCGTGGACTGCAGCACACCAGGCTCCCCTGTTCTTCACTATCTCCCAGAGTTTTCTCAGATTCATGTCCACTGAGTGGGTGATACTATCTAACCATCTCATTCTCTGCTGCCTCATTCTGCTTTTGGCTTCAATCTTTCTCAACATCTGTGTCTTTTCCAATGAGACTGCTCTTTGCTTCAGGTGGCCAAAGTATTGGAGCTTCAACTTTAGCAACAATCTTTGCAATGAATGAATATTCAGGGTTGATATCCTTTAGGATTGACTGGTTTGATCTTTCAGTCCAAGGGACTCGCAAGAGTCTTCTCCAGCACCACGATTGAAAAGCATTAATTCTTCTGCACTCAGCCTTTTTATGATCCAACTCTCACAACGATACATGACTACTGGAGAGATCGTCTGGTATTCCCATCTCCTTAAGAATTTTCCACAGTTTGTTGTGATCCACACAATCAAACCCTTTAACATAGTCAATGAAGCATAAGTAGATGGTTTTCTGTAATTCCCTTGTTTCCTCTATGATCCAGAAATGCTGGCAATTTGATCTCTGGCTTTCTCTGCCTTTTCTCAACCCATCTTGTACATCTGTAAGTTCTCAATTCAAGTACTATTGAAGCCTAGCTTGAAGGATTTTCAACATAACATTACTAGCATGTGAAATGAGCACAATTGTATGGCAGTTTGAAAATTCTTTGGCATTGCCTTTCTTTAAGATTGGAATGAAAACTGAAGTTTTCCAGTCCTGTGGCCACTGCTGAGTTTTCCAAATTTGCTGACATATTGAGTGCAGCACTTTAACAGCATTGTATTTTAGGACTTTAAATAGCTCGGCTGGAACTCCATCACTTCCATTGAAAGTGAAAGTGAAGTCACTCAGTTGTGTACAACTCTTTGTGACCCCATGAACTGTAGCCTACCAGGCTTCTCTGTCCATGGGATTTTCCAAGCAAGAATACTGGAGTGGGTTGCCATTTCCTTCTCCTGGAGATCTTCCTGACCCAGGGATCGAACCTGGGTCTCCCTCATTGTAGGCAGAAGCTTTACCATCTGAGCCAACAGGGAAGATTTTTTTCACCTCCACTAGCTTTGTTCATAGTAATTCTTCCTAAAGCCAACTTGACTTCACACTCAAGGATGCCTGGCTCTAGGTGAGTGATCACATCATCGTGATTATCTGGGTTATTAAGACCTTTTATGTATAGCCCTTCTGTGTATTCTTACCGCCTCTTCTTAATCTCTTCTGCTTCTGTTAGGTCATTACTGTTTCTGTCCTTTATCATGCCCATTATTGCATGAAACATTCCCTTGGCATCTCCAATTTTTTTGAAGCAATCTCTAGTATTTCCCATTCTATTGTTTTCTTCTGTTTCTTTGCACTGTTTATTTAAGTATGAGAATCTGAGGGATTCTTACCCACAGTAGTAGATATTATGGTCATCTGAAGTAAATTTATCCATTCCTATTTTAGTTCACTGACTCTTGCCATCATCTCCTGCTTGACCATGTCCAGCTTACCAGATTCATGGACCTAACATTCCAGGTTCCTATGCAATATTGCTCTTCATAGTATCGGACTTTACTTTCACCACCAGACACATCCACAACTGAGCATCATTTCCACTTTCGCCCAGCCACTTCATTCTTTCTGGAGCTATTAGTAATTGCCCTTCACTCTTCCCCAGGAGTATATTGGACACCTTCTAACCTTGAGGGCTCACCTTCATATGTCATATTTTTAACTTTTTCTTACTGTTTGTGGAGTTGTAGTGGCAAGAATACTGGAGTGCTTTGTCATTCCCTTCTCCAGTGGACCACATCTTGTCAGAATTCTTCAGTCTGACACATCCATCTTAGGTGGCCCTGCAGGAATGGCTGATAGCTTCATTGAGTTATGCAGGCCCCTTTGCCATGACAAGGCTTAGGGCCATGAAAGGGTATGTTTTATATGAAACATGATATATAGATAAGGAGATGGTGGATGAGATGGATTGATAACTAGTTGGTAAACAGATAGTATTAAAAAATAAGACAAGAAGGCCAGAAAGTAGTCACTTATTTTAAACTCCACATCCCTGAACTGAGATTTATTTTAACTTTATTACAGCTTGGCTTTCCCCAAAGTGGCATTTTAAACAGTCAAGCAGGAATCACTTGATCAGCACTGGTTAGGTTATCTGTCTGACATATTTTGCCATCCTCTAAAGGAAAGTAACTCTGCAATAACTAATCTGTTTTTTTTTTTTGCCTAGTGTCACTTCCTTGTTCTGCTCCTTTTTGGCATTGAAAGTACAAAGTTGTAAAAGGATAGAAGTGAAGGATAGAAGAAAAGAAGAGAGAAAAGTGGAGTGGATCAGTGTAGGTCTGGAAAGGCAGACACAAAGAAAGGATGACTCACAGTGATGAGAAAAAGCTAATGCTCCTGTGGTAGAGTTGGCAGAGTTGAAATCTACAGCTGTTAATGTTGGAGATGTTATTATGGGAGGTGATAGATCCACTGAAGGGGTGCTGTTTCAACCAAGCTAGAACTGTCAGAAAGTCCAAATGCTAACCGCCTCCTCCATTGACCCCCACAGTGTGATGTCAGTAAATTCTGAAATTTAGGAGGCAGTTGTCACTTTTGAGAACCTGAAGAAATTATCCCTTTCCTTCCTTTCACCTTTTGACCTTCCGTCAGTGCTTCTTTTTTCTTTTGATTTTTTTAAAATTGAAATTCTTCAATAAAAATTGAAAATTTTATGGAAATCTTTCAATTGCTTTGCAGAATTTTGTTGTTCTCTGTCACACCTCAATATGAATCAGCCATAGATATACACAGAGTCCCTCCCTTTTGAGCTTCTCTCCCATCTCCCTCCCCATCCCACCCCTCTAGGATGATACAGAGCCCCTATTTGAGTTTCTTAGCCATACAGCAAATCCCTGTTGGCTGTCTATTTTCCATATGGTTCTGTAAGTATCCATGTTACTCTTTCCATACATCTCACCCTCTCCTCGCCTAGCCCCATGCCCATAAGTCTATTCTCTATGTCTGTTTCTCCACTGGTGCCCTGTAAATACATTTTTCAGTATAGTTTTTTTAGATTATGCATATATGTGTTAGAATATGATATTTATCTTTCTCTTTCTGACTTACTTCACTCTGCATAATAAGTTCTAGGTTCATCCACCTCTTTAGAACTGACTCAAATACATTCCTTTTTTATGGCTGAGTAATATTCCATTGTGTATATGAACCACAACTCCTTTATCCATTCATCTGCTGATGGACATCTAGGTTGCTTCCACGTTCTAGCTATTGTAAATAGTGCTGCAATGAACAATGGGATACATGTGACTTTTTCAATTTTGGTTCCCTCAGGGTATATGACTAGGACTGGGATTGCTGGGTCATATAATGTTTTTTTTTTTTTTTTTTTTTCATGTAATGGTTTTATACCTAGTTGTTTTTAAGGAATCTTCATACCATCTTCCATAGTGGCTGTATCAATTTACATTCCCACCAACAGTGCAGGCGCATTCCCTTTTCTCCACACTCTCTTCACAATTTATTGCTTGTAGTCTTTTGGATGATGGTCATTCTGATTGGTGTGAGGTGATATCTCATTGTAGTTTTGATTTGCATTTCTCTAATAATGAGCGATGTTGAGCATCTTTTCATGTGTTTGGTAGCCATCTGTATATCTTCTTTTGAGAAATGTCTGTGTAGGTCTTTTTCCCACTTTTTGATTGGGTTGTTTGTTTTTCTGGTAATGAGTTGTATGTGCTGCTTGTATATTTTGGAAAGTAATCTTTTTCAGTTGTTTCATTTGCTATTATTTTCTCCCATTAAGAGGATTATTTTTTCACCTTGCTTACTGTTTCCTTTGCTTTGCAAAAGATTTTAAATTTAATCAGGTTCCCACTTGTTTACTTTTGTTTTTATTTCCATTACTCTAGGAGGTGGGTCATAGAGGATCTTGCTTTGATTTATGTCGAGTGTTCTGCCTATGTTTTCCTTTAAAAGTTTTATAGTTTCTGGTCTTACATTTAGATATTTAATCCATTTTGAATTTATCTTTGTGTAAAGAGGAGAGTGAAAAATTTGGCTTTAAGCTCAACATTCAGAAAACTAAGATCATGGCATCTGGTCCTATCACTTCATGGCAAATAAATAGGGAAACAGTGTAAACAGTGGCTGACTTTATTTGTTTGGGCTCCAAAAACACTGCAGATGGTGAATGCAGTCATGAAATTAAAAGATGTTTACTCCTTGGAAGGAAAGTTATGACCAACCTAGACAGCATATTAAAAAGCAGAGACAATACTTTGTCAACAAAGGTCCATCTAGTCAAGGCTATGGTTTTTCCAGTAGTTATGTATGGATATGAGAGTTGGACTGTAAAGAAAGCTGAGCACTGATAAATTGATGCTTTTGAACTGTGGTGTTGGAGAAGACTCTTGAGAGTCCCTTGGGCTGCAAGGAGAGCCAGCCAGTCCATCCTGAAGGATATCAGTCCTGAATATTCATTGGAACGACTGCTGCTGAAGCTGAAACTCCAATACTTTGGCCACCTGATGCAAAGAACTAACTCATTAGAAAAGACCCTGATGCTGGGAAAGATTGAGGGCAGGAGGAGAAGGGGATGACAGAGGATGAGATGGTTGGATGGCATCACTGACTCAATGGACATGAGTTTGGGTAGACTCTGGGAGTTGGTGATGGATAGGGAGGCCTGGTGTGCTGTGGTCCATGGGGTCGCAAAGAATTGGACATGACTAAGCGAATGAACTGAACTGAACTGAACTGACTGGTGTTAGGAAGTGTTCTAATTTCATTCTTTTACACGTAGCTGTCCAGTTTTTCCAGCATCATTTATTGAATAGGCTGTCTTTGCCCCATTGCATATTTTTGCCCCCCTTGTCATATATAAGGTGCCCATAGTTCATGGGTTTATTTCTGGGCTTTCTCTCTGGTTACATTGGTCCATATTTCTGTTTTTGTGCCAGTACCATACTTTCTTGATGACTGTACTTTTGTAGCATAATCTGAAGTCAGGAAGGTTGATTCCTCCAGCTCCATTCTTCTTTCTCAAGACTATTTTGGCTATTCGGGGTCTTTTTCATTTTCATACGAATTGTGAAATTTTTTTCTAGTTCTGTGAAAAATGCCATTGGTAATTTGATAGGATTGCACTGAATCTGTAGATTGCATTTGGTAGTGAAATGTTGTTGCTGAAAGATAAGACGCTGGATTCTTGGCCTCTGGAGAAGACGAATTCAATCTGGGGCCAGAGACGAGGCTGGATCGCTCAGAGCTTTTGTGTAATAAAGTTTTATTAAAGTATAAAGGAGATAGAGAAAGCTTCTGACATAGGCATCAGAAGGGGGCAAAAGAGTACCCCTTTGCTAGTATTAGCAGTGGAGTTATATACTCTCCAATGAATCCAATGAGGTTGTAAAGACCTCACCAGACCTACTCCCATAATTTACATTTTAAGATAACAGAGTTAGCCAGAGGGTTTAATCCAAAAACTGTCCTCAGGCAGGATACATTATTGTTATATAGTCACTCACAATCTGTTAATGTAAAGAAAGGAATGTCATAAAACTTAGAATGGCACCAGATAATTCATCCCTGGCCATAAAACGATTGACTTGAATCTTGTAGAAGGGCAGATTACCAACAAATAGTTTCGTTTACATAGATTAGGGGAACAATACCTGAGTAAGTATTGGCCATTTGGGCCATTTGGCGGAACCAACTTGAAGATAGAGTCATAGCTTAAGACAACATTTCCATAAGAAAAAGAAATGTATTGGTTAACTCAAGGTTTGAGAGTAGTTAGCTTCAAGTGAAACCAGGTGTCATGGCAACACAGCATTTTAAGAGAAACCTCCTTTTAAATTTGTAGAGAGAAGAAAAAATATCGCTGGTTTGTTTCCTCCTGCCGCTTAAGAGAGATAAAAATGTCTGGCACTTGCAGCCTCTTTCCTCCGTTTGGAGACCCCTGGCCTTCCTGCCTGTTACCCTGTCAGTAGTACAGTCATTTTCACAATATTGATTCTTCCTACCAGGAACATGGAATATCTCTCCACCTGTTTATGTCCTCTTTGATTTCTTTCATTAGTGTTTTATAATTTTCTGTGTATGGTTCTTTTGTCTCCTTAGGTAATTTTATTCCTAGATATTTAATTATTTTTGTTGCAATGGTAAATGGGATTGATTCCTTAATTCCTCTTTCTGATTTTTCATTGTTAGTATATAGAAATGCCAGTGATTTCTGTGCATTGATTTTGTATCCTACAACTTTGCTAAATTTATTGATTAGCTCTAGTAATCTTCTGATATTATCTTTAGGGTATTCTTTGTATAGTATCATGTCATCTGCAAACAGTGAGAGCTTCATTTCTTCTTTTCTGAAATGGATTCCTTTTATTTCTTTTTCTTCCCCGATTGCTGTACCTAGGACTTCCAGAACTATATTGAATAATAGTGGGAAAGTGGACACCCTTGTCTTGTTCCTTATCTTAGGGGGAATACTTTCAGTTTTTCATCGTTGAGAATAAAGTTTGCTGTAGGCTTATCATATCAGCTATCATATGGGCTTCCCTGGTGGCTCAGAGGGTAAAGTATCTGCTTGCAATGCAAAAGACCTGGCTCAATTCCTGGGTTGGGAGGATCGCTTGAAGAAGGAAATAGCAAACCAATCCAGTACTCTTGCCTGGAAAATCCCATGGATGGAGAAACCTGGTAGGCTACAGACCATGGGATCTCAAAGAGTTGGACACGACTGAGCGCTTCACTTTCACTTTATCATATAAACCCTTTATTATGTTGATGTAGGTTCCTTCTATGCCCATTTTTTGAAGAGTTTTAATCATAGATGGGTGCTGAATTTTTTCAAAGGCTTTTTCTGCAGCTATTGAGATTATCATATGGTTTTTATCTTTCAATTTGTTAATATGGTGTATCACATTGATTGATTTGCATGTATTGAAGAATCCTTGCATCCCTGGAATAAACCCAACTTGACCATGGTCTATGAACTTTTTGATGTGTTGCTGAATTCTGTTTGCTAAAACTTCATTGAGGATTTTTCAATCTATGTTCATCAGTTATATTGGCCTGTAGTTTTCTTTTTTAGTGCTGTCTTTGTCTGGTTTTGGTATAAAGGTGACAGTGGCCTTGTAAAATAAGTTTGGAAGTGTTCCTTCTTCTGCAAGTTTTTGAAAGAGTTTTAGAAGGATAGGCATTAGCTCTTCTCTAAATGTTTGATAGAATTCTCCTGTGAAGCGATTTGGTCCTGGGCTTTTATTTTTTGGGAGATTTTTTATCACAGCTTCAATTTCAGTGCTTGTAATTGGGTTGTTCATAATTTCTATATCTTCCTGGTTCAGTCTTGGAAGACTGAACTTTTCTAAGAATCTGTCCATTTCTTCCAGGTTATCCATTTTATTGCCATATAGTTGCACATAATAGTCTATTATAATCCTTTGTATTTCTGCATTGTCTATTATAACCTCTCCTTTTTCATGTCTAATTTTGTTGGTTTGATTCTTCTCTGTTTCTTTCTTGATGAGTCTTGCCAAATGTTTGTCAATTTTATTTATCTTCGCAAAGAACCAGCTTTTAGTTTTATTAATCATTGCTATTGTTTCTTTCATTTCTTTTTATTTCTGCTTGGATATTTATGATTTCTCTCTTTCTACTAATTTTGGGTTTTTTTTTTTTTTTGTTGTTGTTGTTGTTTTTCCAGTTATTTTAGGTGTAAAGTTATGTTGTCTATTCTATGGTTTTCTTGTTTCTTGAGGTAGGATTGTATTGCTATAAACTTCCCTCTTAGAACTGCTTTCACTGCATCCTATAGGTTTTGAGTTGTCATTGCATTTGTTTCTAGAAATTTTTTTTTATTTCCCTTTTGATTTCTTCAGTGACCTGTTGATTATTTAGAAACATATTGTTTAATCTCCATGTTTTTTAATTGTAATTGATATCTAGTCTCATAGCATTGTGGTCAGAGAAGACACTTGATATGATTTCAACTTTCTTAAATTTACTGAGGTTTGATTTGTGACCCAAGATGTGGTCTATACTAGAGAATGTTTCATGTGAACTTGAGAAGAAAGTGTATCCTTCTGCATTTGGGTGGAATATCCTGAAGATATGAATGAGATCCATCTCATCTAATGTATCATTTAAGACTTGTGTTTCCTTATTAATTTTCTGTTTTGATGACCTGTCTGTTGGTGTGAGTGGGGTGTTAATGTCTCCTACTATTATTGTGTTACTGTCAATTTCTCCTTTTATGTCTGTTAGTGTTTGTCTTATGTATTGAGGTGTTCCTATGTTCAGTGCATAGATATTTACAATTGCTATGTCTTCCTCTTGGATTGAGTCCTTGATCATTATGTAGTGTCCCTCCTTATCTCTTGTAATCTTTTTTATTTTAAGGTCTATTTTGTCTGATATGAGGATTGCTACTCCAGCTTTCTTTTGCTTCCCATTTGCATTAAATGTATTTTTCCATCCTCTCACTTTCAGTCTACATGTGTCTTGAGGTCTGAAGTGGGTTTCTTGTAGACAGCATATGTATGGGTCTTGTTTTTGTATACATTAAGCCAGTCTGTGTCTTTTGGTTGGAACATTGAATCCATTTACTTTTAAAGTAATTATCGATATATATGTTCCTATTGCATTTTCTTAATTGTTTGGGGTTGATTTTGTAGATCTTTTTTCTTCTCTTGTATTTCTTGACTATATATGTCCCTTTAACATTTGTTGTAAAGCTGGTTTACTGGTACTGAATTCTCTTAACTTTTGCTTGTCTGAAAAACTTTTCATTGCTCCATCAATTTTGAATGAGATAATACTGGGTACAGTAATCTTGGTTGTACATTTTCCCCTTTCAGTGTTTTCAATATATCCTGCCATTCCCTTCTGAGCTGCAGAGTTTCTGCTGAAAGATCAGTTGTTAAATGTATGGGGTTTCCCTTGTATGTTACTTATTGTGTCTCCCTTGCTGCATTTAATATTCTTTGGGTTTAGTCTTTGTTAGTTTGATTAGTATGTGTCTTGGTGTATTTCTCCTTGGGTTTATCCTGTATGGGACTCTTTGTGCCTCTTGGACTTGATTGACTTTCCTTTTCCATGTTGGGGAAATTTTCAACTATAATCTCTTCAAAAAATTTCTCATACCCTTTCTTTTTCTCATCTTTTCCTGAGATTCCTATAATTTGAATGTTGGTGCGTTTGATATTGTCCCAGAGACCTCTGAGACTATCCTGGGTTCTTTTCAGTCTTTTTACTTTATTCTGCTCTTCAGGAGTTATTTCCACTATTTTCTCTTCCAGTTTACTGGTCAGTTCTTCTGTTTCAGATATTCTGCTATTGATTCCTTTCAGAGTATTTTTAATTTCAGTAATTGTGTTGTTTAAATAAATTAATAAATTAATAGAATAAATTAATGTTTATTCTCTAATTCTTCTAGGTCTCTGTTAATTGATTCTTGCATTTTCTTCATTTTGTTTTCAAGGTTTTTATCATCTTTATTATCATTATTCTGAATTATTTTTTGGGCAGTTTGCCTATTTCCTCTTCTTTTATTTGAACTTCTGTGTTTCTAATTTGTTCCCTCATTTGTGTAGTATATCTCTGCCTTTTAATTTTATATATATATATGTATCTTTTTAACTTATTGTGCTTGAGGTCTCCTTTTCCCAGCCTGCAAGGTTGAATTCTTTCTTCCTTTTGGTTTCTGCCCTCCTAAGCTTGGTCCCCCTCATCCAAGGTAAGGAGCAGCAGCTGTGCTTTGCTGGAGCAGCCGTGAAAAGATACCCCACGGCCAAGGTAAGAGAAACCCAAGTAAGATGATAGGTGTTGTGAGAGGGCATCAGAGGGCAGACACACTAAAACCATAATCACAGAAAACTAGCCAATCTGATCAAAGGACCACAGTCTTGTCTAATTCAATGAAACTAAGCCATGCCATGTGGGGCCACCCAAGATGGTTGGGTCATGGTGGAGAGGTCTGACAGAATGTAGTCCACTGGAGAAGGGAATGGCAAACCACTTCAGTAGTCTTGCCTTGAGAACCCCGTGAACTGTATGAGAAGGCAAAATGATAGGATACTGAAAGAGGAACTCCCCAGGTAGGTAAGTGCCCAATATGCTACTGGAGATCCTTGGAGAAATAACTCCAGAAAGAATGAAGGGATGGAGCCAAAGCAAAAACAATACCCAGTTGTGGATGGGACTGGTGATAGAAGCAAGGTCCAATGTTGTAAAGAGTAATATTGCATAGGAACCTGAAATGTTAGGTCCATGAATCAAGGCAAATTGGAAGTGGTCAAACAGGAGATGGCAAGAGTGAATGTCAACATTCTAGGAATCAGCGAACTAAAATGAACTGGAATGGGTGAATTTACCTCAGATGACTGTTGTATCTACTACTATGGGCAGGAAACCCTTAGAAGAAATGGAGTAGCCATTGTAGTCAACAAAAAAGTCTGAAATACAGTACTTGGATGCAATCTCAAAAACGACAGATTGATCTCTGTTCGTTTCCAAGGCAAACCATTCAATATCACGGTAACCCAAGCCTATGCCCCAACCAATAACGCTGAAGAAGCTGAAGTTGAACGGTTCTATGAAGACCTACAAGACCTTTTACAACTAACACCCAAAAAAGATGTCCTTTTCATTATAGTGGATTGGAATGCCAAAGAAGGAAGTCAAGAAACACCTGGAGTAACAGGAAAATTTGGCCTTGGAGTACGGAATGAAGCAGGGCAAAGGCTAATAAGAGTTTTGCCAAGAGAACGCACTGGTCATAGCAAACACCGTATTCCAACAACACAAGAGAAGACTCTACACATGGACATCACCAGATGGTCAACACTGAAATCAGACTGATTTTATTCTTTGCAGCCAAAGATGGAGAAGCTCTATACAGTCAGCAAAAACAAGACCGGGAGCTGACTGTGGCTGAGATCATGAACTCCTTATTGCCAAATTCAGACTTAAACTGAAGAAAGTAGGGAAAACCAGTAGACCATTCAGGTATGACCTAAATCAAACCCCTTATGACCATACAATGGAAGTGAGAAATAGATTTAAGGGACTAGATCTGATAGACAGAGTGCCTTTTGAAATATAGACGGAGGTTCGTGACATTGTACAGGAGACAGGGATCAAGACCATCCCCACGGAAAAGAAACGCAAAAAGGCAAAATGGTTGTCTGAGGAGGCCTTACAAATAGCTGTGCAAAGAACAGAAGTGAAAAGCAAAGGGGAAAAGGAAAGATATTCCCATTTGAATGCAGAGTTCCAAAGAATAGCCAGGAGAGATAAAAAAGCCTTCCTCAGGGATCAATGCAAAGAAATAGAGGAAAAAAAACAGAATGGGGAAAACTAGAGATCTCTTCAAGAAAATTAGAGATAACAAGGGAACATATCATGCAAAGCTGGGCTCGACAAAGGACAGAAATGGTATGGACATAACAGAAGCAGAAGATATTAAGAGATGGCAAGAATACACAGAAGAACTGTACAAAAAAGATCTCCATGACCCAGATAATCACAATGGTGTGATTACTCACCTAGAACCAGACATCCTGGAATGTGAAGTCAAGTGGACATTAGAAATCATCACTACGAACAAAGCTAGTGGATGTGATGGAATTCCAGTTGAGCTATTTCAAATCCTGAAAGATGATGCTGTGAAAGTGCTGCACTCAATATGCCAGCAAATTTGGAAAACTCACCAGTGGCCTCAGTACTGGAAAAGGTCAGTTTTCATTCCAATCCCAAAGAAAGGCAATGCCAAAGAATGCTCAACCTACTGCACAATTGCACTCATCTCACATGCTAATAAAGTAATGCTCAAAATTCTCCAAGCCAGGATTCAGCAATAAGTGAACTGAGAACTTCCAGATGTTCAAGCTGGTTTTAGAAAAGGCAGAGGAACCAGAGATCAAATTGCCAACATCCGCTGGATCATTGAAAAAGCAAGAGAATTCCAGAAAAACATCTATTTCTGCTTTATTGACTATGCAAAAGCCTTTGACTGTGTGGGTCACAATAAACTGTGGAAAATTCGGAAAGAGAAGATAATACCAGACCACCTGACCTGCCTCTTGAGAAACCTGTATGCAGGTCAGGAAGCAACAGTTAGAACTGGACATGGAACAACAGACTGGTTCCAAATAGGAAAAGGAGTATGTCAAGGCTGTACATTGTCACCCTGCTTATTTAACTTACATGCAGAGTACATCATGAGAAGCGCTGGAGCTGGAAGAAGCACAATCTGGAATCAAGATGGCGGGGAGAAATATCAATAACCTCAGATATGCAGATGACACCACACTTATGGCAGAAAGTGAAGAGAAACTAAAAAGCCTCTTGATGAAAGTGAAAGAGGAGAGTGAAAAAGTTGGCTTAAAGCTCAACATTCAGAAAACTAAGATCATGGCATCTGGTCCCATCACCTCATGGGAAATGGATGGGGAGACAGTGGAAACAGTGCTGACACTTTATTTTTTTGGGCTCCAAAATCACTGCAGATGGTGACTGCAGCCATGAAATTGATAGACGCTTACTCCTTGGAAGGAAAGTTATAACCAACCTGGACAGCATATTAAAAAGCAGAGACATCACTTTACAACCAAGGTCTGCCTGGTCAAGGCTATGGTTTTTCCAGTGGTCATGTATGGATGTGAGAGTTGGACTGTGAAGAAAGCTGAGCACCGAAAAATTGATGCTTTTGAACTGTAGTGTTAGAGAAGACTCTTGAGAGTCCCTTGGACTGCAAGGAGATCCAACCAGTTCATCCTGAAGGAGATCAGTCCTGGGTGTTCATTGGAAGGACTGATGCTGAAGCTGAAACTCCAATCCTTTGGCCACCTCATGCGAAGAGTTGATTCATTGGAAAAGACCCTGATGCTGGGAGGGATTGTGGGCAGGAGGAGAAGGGGACGACAGAGGATGAGATGGCTGGATGGCAACACCAATTCAATGGGCATGAGTTTGAGTAACTCCAGGAGTTGGTGATGGATAGGGAGGCCTGGCGTGCTGCGATTCGTGGGGTCACAAGGAGTCGGACATGACTGAGCGACTGAACTGAACTGACAGAAGCTTGGTCCTGTGGTTTGTTTAATCTTCTTATAGGGTGATATTTGTGCTGAGTTTTTTGTTTGTTTGTTTGTTTGTTTTCTCTGATAGGCAAGGCTAACTGATGTGGTAATCCTGTCTGGTGATGATTGGGTTTATATTTTTGCTTTGTTGTTTAGATGAGGCATTCTGCACAGTGTGCTACTGGTGGTTGGGTGTTACTGGGTCTTGAGTTCAAGTGGTTTCCTTAGTGTGAGTTCTCACTATTTGATGGCAACCCATTCCTGTACTCTTGCCTGAAGAATCCCATGGACAAAGGAGCCTGGTAGGCTACAGTCCATGGGGTCCCTAAGAGTCGGACATGATTGATGGAGTTCACTTTCACTTTCATGCATTGGAGAAAGAAATGGCAGCCCACTCCAGTATTCTTGCCTGGAGAATCCAAGGGACAGAGGAGCCTGTTAGGCTGCCATCTATGGGGTCGCCCAGAGTCGGACACGCCTGATGTGACTTAGCAGCAGCAGCAGGGTTAGTTCTCTGGTAGTCTAGGGTCTTGGAGTCAGTGCTCCCACTTCAAAGGTTCAGGGCTTGATCTCTGGTTAAGAATAAATATTCTACAAGTGGTTTGTTATGGCATTGCTGCTGCTGCTTCTAAGTCACTTCAGTCGTGTCCGACCCTTTTAGAACAAAACTAACTAAAGCACAAACTGGAAAACAAAACTAAAGCAAGGTGCCGATTGGGGAATAAAGCAATGAAAATAACATTAATAAATATGTTGAGAGGAAAGAACAGAAAGAATAGATATGCAAAGTTAAATAGAATTAGATAAAGATTTATATACATTAATAGTTAACAGCAAGGGGAAAAGAACAGTAGGAAAAAAGCGAATGGAATAAATGTAGAAAAATAATAGTAGGTTTAAAATATTAAAAATTAAAATTAAAAAAGAGAGAGAGAGAAAAGGAAAACTCCACAGAACTGCAAAAGCCCAACATAGAGGCAGATGTTTATAACAACAATAGAAAATATGACTGAGGGGAAAAAAAGCTCAAAACTTTAGTCAGATTTCATAGTGCCAATAAAATCAACAACTACAACAGGGAGGGGACGAAGAAAAAAAAATGAAAATAATCCAAAGGAATCTACAGAACAAGTCAAAACATAAGAATAATAAATGATTTTCTTGAGTCACTGCTGTCAGAGCCTTTTCCCTTGCTGGGAGTCACAGTCCACCTCACCTCCCTAGAGTGCCCTCCAATACTGTGCTGATCTCTGGACCTGCTGTGGAGACAGCTCAGAGTCTAATCTGGTCCTACTCCTGTGTCTTCTTGCCTCCAATGTCCCCAGCTATCAGAACTAGTGCATTTTCTTTTGTGGGAGCGCTCAGTGTCCTTTTATATATTCCACAGAGACAGAGGCTGCCAAGTTGATCATGTGGATTTAATCTGTAGCTCTTACAGCTCGTGGAAAGGTTTTGAGTCCTCTGCTTTAGCCACACTACCCCTGGGTTTCAATTGTGCTTTTATTTCTACCTCTGCCTGTGGCTCATCCCCTGGGGATTGCTCCTGAGGCTGCCTAGGAGGATTTGGGCTTGCCCCTGTGAGGGCCAGGTGTGGAGGTGGTGCAGCTGCTTGGGTCACAGGGGTTCTGGGAGCACCAGATACTCAGAGGAGCTGGCAGCTTGGCCACAGGAACTATAGTGCTCTAGAAGGGTAGACAGTATTAGCCAATATACACTCCAGTATTCTTGTCTGGAGAACGCCCCTGACAGAGAAGGCTAGCAGGCCACAGTCTACAGGGTGGCCAAGAGTTGGACATTACCCAAGTGATCTTGTGTACATAGATGCAAGATCTTTTTTTTTTTTTTTTTGCTTGTAGCAGCTCTGCCCCCAGGAGAGTTGAACGTGAAGGTGGCACAGCTGCTTGGCTTGTGGGGACTCTGGCGGCACAAATTGTGCAGGGACATGGACTGCCTCCACCACAGGAGTTATGGCCCTATCAAAGTCTTTTTTCAAACGTCTTGTAGCTGGTGATCAGAAGGCCTCTTTGGCCAGTCTTTCTCTGTAGCCGCCGGCTGGAGTCCTACTCTGTAGATCGGTGGGGTCCTACTCTGTAGTTCAGTGCCTCAGGCATCTGATGAGCCAGCCTCCCTATTGTTTAGCTGCTGATGCTGGCCTGTGGGGAGAGAGAAGCAGTGGTGATGGCTCCACCCACTTTGCATGACTCAGCAGTATTGCTTCCTTTGGCAATACTTCCCTGCTTTGATCCCCAGGCACTTCCCACCATAATCGCCTCCCTCACATACCCTCTATCTGTCTCTCCACAGTCAACAGCAACCCTTGCCCTGGGATTGCTCCACAATCCCTAAACTCCAGCTCCCAGCTGCTGCACATTCCAGGGGACCTGCGTCCCTGTCTGGGGTATGGATGGCTGCAGCAAGGACTCTCTGATTCTCATTCGTTTTAGGCTACCGCAGATCTGCTGTTTCACTTTCAACTTTAAATGTTTCTCCTCTGACTCAAACAATTGCCCCTTTGTGGGGATAGGGATCTGACCCTGCTTCAGTTCTCCCACCCGCTGAGGGCAGGTCCAGTCCTACTAACACTCCTGTTTGTTTCCCCCTAGTTCCTTCATCCTCCTGAGTTTTGCATGGTTCTGTATATTCTTTTCCACTGGTCAGGTACTCCTGTTCACTCTCAGCTGGTGTTCTGCATGCACTTCTGTGTCTGAAGGTGTATTCCTGACATATCCATGGAGAGAGATGTACTCCACATCCACCTACTCCTCCACCATTCTGATCTCCCGTCAATGTTTCTTGTTAGGAGTTAGTAGGAAGCCACTAGCCAGGAAATAGAACATAAAGGGCAGATATGCTACTAAAGAACAACAGGCAGATAACAGACAGACAGAAAGAAGAATATAAGGTGGAGTGGAGAGAAGTAAGGAGAGAAGGAATGAAGGCAAGAAAGAAGAAATGTAGGGAATAAGGAAGAGAAGGGGGAAGAAAAATAAAGCTGTAAGACATATATATCAAGAGTACCAAGTGATTTTCTTTGGATCCTCGTGAAAGGATTTTTTAAACTATTTTTTCAGGGACAATATACTTTTTGTTTTATAAAGAAAAAAAGAAATATATTGAATTTTAAACATATCACTAAACTTTGTGTGAGATGACATAGTTTACAGTTCTGGCTTTGTTGTATATGTGTGTGTGTGTGTGTGTGTGTGTGTGTGTGTGTGTGTGTGTTGTTGTTGTTACTGCTGCTAAGTCAGTAAGTCGTGTCAGACTCTTTGTGACCCCATGGAATGCAGCATGCCAGACTTCTCTGTCCTCCACTACCTCCCAGAGTTTACTGAAACTCATGTCCATTGAGTCGGTGTATACATATATATAGACACACACACATATGTATAACCTTTATCCATTCATTTATCAGATTTCATTGAATCATCTTTCTATATTTTCTGACAGCTTACTGAGCTTCCTTAAAACAACTGTTTTGAATTATTTAAGGAGAAAATTGCACATCTGCATTACTTTGTGGTCAGTTATTGGAAAATTATTATATCCCTCTGGTGGTGTCGTGTTTCCTTGATTTTTCATGTTCCTTGAAGCATTTCATTGCTCTCTCATATTTCAATATGCTTTCATCTCCTCTGGTCTTTACTGACTGGTTTGGGAAAGAAATATCTTCAGTCAGCCCTACTAGGGATCCTGAAGCATTTTCAGAGCTTTTCAATGGATATCCTGGCTCCACACCTCTTGTTCCCACTTGGGGACATTCTTGGGGGGATTGTGCTCAGCTGCTGTCCCAGCCCCTCCCTGACCCATCCCCAGTCATGTTGCATCACTCCTCAGTATTCTGGGTGAGGTGAGGAAGCCATGGGCCTCTCTGGCAGTATCTCCCACAATGGGAGAATCCAGGGGCTCATTCACAAGCTCTCACTTTTTCCCAGTGGGAGAAACCATTGGCCCAGAAGGTCTTCTTGGCACTCGGCTTCTCACCTTGGAGGGGGCTGACATGACCAAAGTGAAATTATTCCTCAATCTCAGATTTTTTTCCCCAGTCTTGAGCCAGAGCTTCTCTGCTGAATTCTCAGATTGCTCCAAAGTCACTCTAATCCCAAGTGATGTCTAAATTGGTGATTTTGTGGGGAAGATAGTAGAAAATTCCTCTTCTGCCAGTCTGCTGATGTCATGCCTCAGTGCTATTTTGTTTTATATTACACGTCTCAATATCCCTCTGGATTGTACAGTTTGTAATTACAACTAAAGCTTACACAATTTTAAGTATCAGCTGAACAGATGCCAAGATTTTTTTTTTTTTTTTTTTTCCAAATAGCACAATTCAGGGGTCAGAATAAATGGAAAAATTGCCCATGGAAGATGAGCACATTATTTTAGGAAACAGAGACAAATCTATATTTCTTTGACATATCATAATTGGAAAGAAGTCCATGGGGAGAAGCGGAGAAAAGTTGAAATTAACTGAAAAAATAACACATTTACCTTTTCCTTTTAATTAAAAAAAAAAAAATTGATAACTATAGTCAGTTTTTTTTAATTCAACTCTTTTTCTTTGGTTATTTAAAAATAGGACATGTTATTAAAAATAATTTTCTTTATCAAAATCTACTTGTGTTAGGGCTTCCTAGGTGGCCCAGTGGGTAAAGAATCTACCTGCAATGCAGGAGATGCAGGAGAAACCAGTTTGATTCCTGGATTGAGACGATCTCCTGGAGGTGAGAGTGGCAACTCACTCTAGGATTCTTGCTTAGAGAATCCCATGGACAGCTGAGACTGGCGTGCTATAGTCCATAGGGTTGCGAAGAAATAGACTATTGAAGTGACTGAGCATGGATACATGCACTTGTTTTAATCTTTATCAGTTTCAGTAGTCCTGTGTTCATCACAACTGTGATTAAGAAAACAAGACAGGATTTCTTTCCAAAGCTTCAATATCAACACCATTTTTATATAAAATCATGTTAGGTATTTCAAATTTTATTTATTTCTTAAGTGTCATTCAGATAGCATTTCCTCAGCCTTTTTTATGGAGTAAATAATAATTATAGTTAAAAAATGATGTCATATATATGAGAAATGTTATTCTAATTTTACAGTAAAGAGACTGAGGCTTGCAGATGTTAAATCACTTTCTCAGTTTAATTTAGTTGAGAAGTGTGTGGGCAAAGACGTGCATCCAATTACTTCCCTTTTAGAGTTCAAACTTCCACATATTTGTGGTAGCCATAGTGATGCATATACTTTATGTTAGATATTTAAGGTAGTCTTTTACTTTTTTTGAATTCATCAGTTATAAAAATTGGCAGACCCTTGTGGTTTTCAAGCCATACTGATAATACATAGACTTGGGCGCAATATAGATGCTTATTGTTTATATTGCATGGTAGTAAAAACAGGTATTAATTTTCTTTCAGTTGCTATTATTCCATTCATATAAAATATATGTGTTTATTTATGGAAGTCAATACATAATGAAATTTGTATTAGGAGAGTGGGTATGAATGTACTTATTGTTGATTCTAATTGTATTTTGATTAATGTTATAAATAAAACAAAAGTAACAAGCATGCTGACTTTAACGTCTAATGTTACATATTTTAAAAAATATGGCATTACATATTCAGCTTAGAGAAAGAAAAAAGAGAATGAGAGAGACAGAGAAGAGGTAATTTTACCTTTTTTCTAACCAAAAAAGGGAAAAAAAATCAGTATTTTAATTTTTTTTTTCCTGTTACATTCACACTTATATGTTAGTCTGGTAAATACCGCTATGTTTTATTGTAGCATATGGCAGGTTGAGAGGGAATTTATTCTGTTTCTACCTTGTCTGGTCATATTCATCTAAGCTCTCAGCAAACCTCACCTCACCTGAGCTATTTTGTTGCTTTGTTACTGCTTTATACTTGAAGTTTCCACAGCCCACTGCTTGATAGTCAAAGACAATAACCCCGATCCAGAGCCAGAAGACTTCCTTATTGCTCACATGGCCCTCTGAAGAGGAAACTTCATCTTTCTCTATGTGGGTTCTTAGAAATCTTGTCTCAACAATTGCAACCTGCTGACTACGTAGTGAATTTATACCGAATGCTGACATACTTGGGAATATAACTAGATCTCAGAGGCAATATCTACAGACCTATAAAAGAAACACATGAGGTTGAAATTCAAAGTGTTTGCACTCACCCACAGCTCTAGGCACTTATAAGACCCATAGATCATAATGCTTAACGATACAATCTTGAGAGCTTAGTGTCAGTACTGACAGACAAGAAAAATCCATGTTGATAACAGCAGTGTGGAAATAAAGAATAAAATATCTTGTTTATTCCCTTGTCAATTTTTGGATGATTACAATCGTTCTTTGGAAGAGGCACATAATATCATATTTGTCCATTCCCCAATGATTTCAAACTAAACTTTGAATTTTCTCTATATTTAGTGAGTCCATGGAAGAATAATTGAAAACAATGGTCTTTAATAGAGAAGGGTGCATACAGAATTATTTATTATGAGTATGAATTGTCTAATAAGTTCTAGCTATACAAAGAATGGAACACAACGTTTCTTTGTGAGTCATTCTCTCTCTCAAGGAAAAATTAGATTGGATTATTTAATTTCATTTTAGCTTAGCCCAGTAGTAATAAGTTGAGGACATGTGCCTTATTAAGAACCAGTATAATTATATGTGCAAACACAGAGATATTCCTTTAAGAAATCTGCAGCTCAGCATAGACACATTCAGAAACTGGTTATCAGGGACTTGAAAAAATTAGGGTTCACTCCTTTCTGTTGACTGGTACTCATTTTCAAGGTTAGCAATGAAACAAAACTTTTAGAGCATTATGCTATAGGCCAGAGTTTTGCCAAGAGAACACACTGGTCATAGCAAACACCTTCTTCCAACAACACAAGAGAAAACTCTACACATGAACATCAACAGATGGTCAACACCAAAATCAGATTGATTATATTCTTTGCAGCCAAAGATGGAGAAGCTCTATACAGTCAGCAAAAGCAAGACTGGGAGGTGACTGTGGCTCACATCATGAACTTATTACCAAAATCAGACTTAAATTGAAGAAAGTAGGGAAAACCACTAGACCATTCAGGTATGACCTAAGTCAAATCCCTTATGATTATACAGGGGAAGTGACAAATAGATTCAAGGGATTAGATCTGATAGACAGAGTGCCTGAAGAACTATGGACTTCGTGACATTGTACAGGAGATAGGGATCAAGACCATTCCCAAGAAAAAAAGACGCAACAAAGCAAAATGGCTGTCTGAGGAGGCCTTACAAATAGCTGCGAAAAGAAGAGAAGCAAAAAGCAAAGGAAAAAAGGAAAGATATACCCGTTTGAATTCAGAGGTCCAAAGAATAGCAAGGAGAGATAAGAAAGCCTTCCTCAGTGATCAGTGCAAAGAAATAGAGGAAAACAATAGAATCGGAAAGACTAGAGCTCTCTTCAAGAAACTTAGAGATACCAAAGGAACATTTCATGCAAAGATGGGCTCATAAAGGACAGAAATGTTATGGACCTAACAAAAGCAGAAGATATTAAGAAGAGGTGGCAAGAATACACAGAAGAACTGTACAAAAAAGACCTTCATGACACAGATAATCATGATGGTATGATCACTCACCTAGAGCCTGACATCCTGGAATGAGAAGTCAAATAGGCCTCAGGAAGCATCACTATGAACAAAGCTAGTAGAGGTGATGGAATTCCAGGTGAGCTATTTCAAATCCTAAAAGATGATGCTGTGAAAGTGCTGCACTCAATATGCCAGCAATTTGGAAAACTCAGCAGTGGCCACAGGACTGGAAAAGGTCAGTTTTCATTCCAATCCCAAAGAAAGTCACTCATCTCACACACTAATAAAGTAATGCTCAAAATTCTCTAAGCCAGGCTTCAACAGTATGTGAAACAAGAACTTCCAGATGTTTAATGGATTTAGGAAAGGCAAAGGAACCAGAAATCAAATTGCCAACATCAGTTGGATCATCACAAAAGCAAGAGAGTTCTAGAAAAGCTCTTTCAGATTTATTGACTATGCCAAAGCCTTTGACTGTGTGGATCACCACAAACTGTGGAAAATTCTTCAAGAGCTGTGAATACCAGACCACCTGACCTGTCTCTTGAGAAAGCTATATGTCGGTCAGGAAGCAACAGTTAGAACTGGACATGGAACAACAGACTGGTTCCAAATAGAAAAGGAGTATTTCAAGGCTATATATTGTCACCCTGCTTATTTAATTTATATGCAGAGTACATCAGGAGAAATGCTGGACTGGGTGAAGTGCAAGCTGGAATCCAGATTGCTGGGAGAAATATCAATAACCTCAGATATGCAGATGACACCACCCTTATGTCAGAAAGTGAAGAAAAACTGAAGAGCCTCTTGATGAATGTGAAAGAGCAGAGTGAAAAAGTTGACTTAAAATTCAACATTCAGAAAACTAGATTATGGCACCTAGTCCCACCACTTTACGGCAAATAGATGGGGAAACAGTGGAAACAACAACAGACTTTATTTTGGGGGGCTAAAAAAATCAGTGAGGATGGTGACTGCAGGCATGAAATGAAAAGACACTTGTTCCTTGGAAAAATGTTATGACCAACCTAGACAGCATTTTAAAAAGCAGAGATATTATTTTGTCAACATAGATATGTCTCATCAAGGCTGTGGTTTTTCCAGTGGTCATGTATGGATGTGAGAATTGGACTATAAAGAAAGCTGAGTCCCAAAGACTTGATGCTTTTTTGGACTGTGGTGTTGTAGAAGACTCTTGAGAATGCCTTGGATAGCAAGGAGATCCAACCAGTCCATCCTGAAGGAAATCAGTCCTGGGTGTTCATTGGAGAGACTGATGTTGAAGCTGAAACTCCAATACTTTGGCCACCTGCTGCAAAGAACTGACTCACTGGAAAAGACCCTGATGCTGAGGAAGATTGGAGGCAGGAGGAGAAGTGGCAGACAGAGGATGACATGATTGGGTGGCATCACCAACTCAATGGATGAGCTTGGGTAAACTCCAGGAGTTGGTGATGGACAGGGAAGCCTGGTGTGCTGCAGTCCATGGGGTTGCAAAGAGTTGGACACTACTGAGTGACTGAACTGAAGTGAACTGAACTATAGATCACCTTAGGATTCTTTGATAATATTTGTATTTTAACCACACTGTTTTAGTTCTCTGCTTTTAGGCTGTTTCTTTTATATTTCTGAGTAGATCTCAACCCTACCTTTCCCAACAGCGTATGTGGAAGATATTTACTGCAAGGTGATTTTTATTCTGACTCCTTTTATTTCTCTTAGGGCAGACATCACAGGCCATGGGGATGTCCACTCATGGCTCCATTACAGTATTTGAGGCATTTAATATGAACATGTCCTGCTATACTTTTTCATAGCAACTGTCACAGCAAGTCAATACATTTGTGGACAAATTGACTCACAGAAACTTTGCAAATATTACTAATGAAGGGAAATTTGCTTTTAGAGTTTGGTGTAACTTGCGATAAGTAAGTGACAGAAATAGCTTTTTTCCCTCTGTCATTGTTTTTGTTTTTTAAGAAAGAAAGGTTAGAAATGAAAGATTGATGGGAGGAAAGAAAGAAAGAAAAGAAAGGAGTAAAGAAAGAGAAAGAGTAAATGTGGGGTGAGACTTAAGGGGCTTACAGGAATGGAAAATTACAAATGATAAAGTTTACTGTTACACTGAGTAGCATGAACTAAAGGAGCATATCAGTTCAGTTGAGTTCAGTTAGTATGTTTTGACAGATTTAACATTTCAGGTCAATATATTGGACCATGAGATCTGAGTATACATCTAAAATTTGTAAGGCAGCCAAAAGTTATATCAACTTTGGTGGTTATATTTCATTGTTATATGAGCAGAACAATTACAGGGCTGTGAAGATAAATTACTAAGAATTCTTATAATAAACTCTTCTCTGTTTGACCATGTGGCATGTACTTTTGATTTGTGTGATATGGTTTCTTTTCTCAGGAATCCTACAAAGGGTTCCTAAGTTGCCTGACAGAAGTAGTGACTGAGATGACTTGCAGTCTTGTGAGTAAAGTGGTGACATCAACATCAGTAAATGAGATCTGCCAAGTTTTTGTCACATTACCAAACACATGTAGTAAAACGGAGTCTGACATTTATCATCTATCTATTTGGATGACCATCTCACTAAAAAGTTTCCATATACTTTGTTACTTAATTTATATATAGTTGTGATTAAGTTTAAATTATTAGGGCTTCACTGGTGGCTCAGATGGTAAAGAATCTGCCTGCAATGCAGGAGACCTGAATTTGATACCTGGGTCGGGAAGATCACCTGGAGAAGGGAATAGCTAACTCACCCCAGTATTCTTCTTTGGAGAATCTCATGGACAGAGAAGCCTGACGGGCTACAGTCCATGGGGCCGCAAAGTGTTGGACACGGCTGAGTGACTAAGACACAAGTTTAAATGAATTGATGCAGTGTCTCCCTAGTGCTGAGCATAATATTTGATGCATGAAAACAAGTATTTATCTATGAATTTCTGTTGGTCTTAGCATGTATCATAAGTACATTCTGCAAGAGAAGAAATTGGAACTCAAAAAGTCTAAGTAACTTTCCCTTAGCGTATACTGCAAATGTAACTGTTTATGGTTATAATTTTCAATGAATTGTACTAGATAATTCTCTCTAATTAGATAGCCTATTTTATGTAGTATTCTTGTGAAATGGTGGGAAAATATTTTAGAATGTCAAAAAGTTTTCCTTTTATTTTCCTTTCATGACTAGCATATATTAGGATTCTTCTTTGAGGGAAAGATTCTATGGTTCAGAGCTTCATAATAAAGATATATTTACATTTATATGGCCATTTATCAAGCACTAGTTCATGGTGATGCTTATCAGGTAGAGTACAAGCATGGCTAACATATGGCTTGTTTTCTATCATGCAGCACATTGACAGAATCATCTAGAAAAATGAATTCAGAGTCTAAAAATTTGGTTAGAAGAGAGAGAGTACATTACAGTACATGACAGATTGGCACTTTGGTTCAAGCAGGAGATTGATTGACCTATAGATTTTGCTCAAAACGTTAATGTACAATGCTGCAGGCAGAGAGAAGCATTAAGTTATCAAGATGGATGGGCAGGGAGTACTTATTTTCTTTGGTCCTACTTTCTTCAAGATAAATGTAGTAGTGGGGAGACAAAAAGAACAGTGGGCATTGAACAGTTCCAGAAAGCTGAATTTGTCAGCTTTGAGCTAACAGAACATATAGGCAGAGTTATTAAACTCTTTTTTCACCTGAAAATACAATCTATGCGAAATATATTGTTTTTCCTTGTAGCATAAATAATTTATCAGTTTTTTTGAACATACTCTTCTCTTCATCACTATTCAGTTAATAGTTGGTTAGTTCTCCCTTCCATTATGACCAGTTAATAATTAAAAAAAAAATGTTTAACTCTCTTAGGAAGAGTCAGTTCTTACATGGGCATGTATTCAGTAGTCAATAAATTCTACCCAGGGTTATTTTGAAGTTATCTCAGTATAAATAAAATTAATACACCTATAACTATATTAAGTTTTTGAATTAATAATATATATATTATAAATATGTTGAATTAACCATGTATATAAATATATATATATATATATATATATTACTTATGTAAAAGTAGTTGAATATAAATCACTGTCTACCAGAGACTAGGTCTGTTGTTGTATTTCCTCTACAAATACTTTGGTCTCTTCTATCCGTTCTCCATTGTCACAACAGTGTTGAATATCAAGACATTCGGAACAGAGTAGCTTAACTGGTTGAAATTTTTACGCATGAGTCTATAAATAATCTGGACTTTCCCTCTGGTCTCATTTGGGCTCATTCATATATTAGCAGTCAGCTAGAGGTCACACAGGTAACTTCTAAACCTGGTTGGAGTTTCTTATCTGGTGGCAGATAGGTTAAGTGTCATGTTTAACCTCAACTTTGCTAGTCATTTCAGCAGGCTACCCCAGATGTTTTCTCATGGTGAAAGAGAGAAGTGTAAATGCTTCTTTAGGCCTACACTAATGCTTCTGCCATGTTCTATCAGTCAAATCCTTTTATAAAACATACCGGATTCAAGGGAGCAGGGGTGGACTTCATCTCTTGAAAGGAGATGACTAATTCACATTGCAAAAACAGATTCAGAGAGAAGTGGCAGATGGGGGGAAATCAATATGCCATGTTGACACCCTCTTTTCTCATTTGGCCATTGAAGAATGGTCATAGTGGGCATATTTGTCGTATCTCCGTTCTCTAAAATGAGAGTCCCTTGGACTGCAAGGAGATCAAACCAGTCAATCCTGAAGGAAATCAGTCCTGATATTCATTGGAAGGACAGATGCTGAAGCTCCAATACTTTGGCCATCTGATGCGCAGAACTGATTCATTAGAAAAGACTCTGATGCTGGGAAAGATTGAAGGCAGGAGGAGAAGCGGATAATAGAGGATGAGATGGTTGGATGGCATCACCAACTTAATGCACGTGAGTTTGAGCAAGCTCTGGGAGTTGGTGATGGACAGGGAAACCTGGCGTGCTGCAGTCCCTGGGGTCACAAAGAGTTGGACACTACTAAGCAACTAAACTGAACTGAACTGAAAATAAAGATATTAACCTTTCATCAACAGGAAAATTTTTGATATAGCTTTAAAAAATAACCTTTATAACATTAAGAACATTTCTTTTTATTTCTATTTGTAAAGTGGTTTTTGTCATTAACATTAATGGAGTTTACCAAAGAAATGATTCTTCCGCAATCTATTTTGATGATGGTATGATTTTTCTTTCTTCTTCTTGTTGAATTAATTATGCTGTTTAAATTATTTAATATTAAATCTATTTCACTATCTGCATTAGTATTCTATTGCTGCCACAGATTTAGCAGCTTACGCAATGCACATTTATTATCTTGCAATTCTATAGGTCAGAGGCCCATCACATATGCTAAAATAAAGGTATCTGCAAGATTGCATTTTATTCTGCATGTTTTAATGGAGGGTTTGTTCCCTCCCATGGGGAGGATAGATTTCCTTGATAATTCAGGTTATTGGCAAAATTCAGTGTCTTGATATAGAACCCATTTTCCTATTTTTTTTTTCTCTAAATTATCTGATGATGGTTATGCTCAGGTTCTAGAGATCATACACAATCTTTGGGTCCTGTCTCTTTTTCTTCATTTTCAAAGTCATTAACTACAAGTAAAATTCTCTCACGTCACATGTCTCTGAGACAGCCAAGGATGGGTCTCTGCTTGAAATGATCTATGTGATTAAATTGAATGATACTCCTGTAGTCTAGGAAAATTTCTTCATCTCAAAACCCGTAACTTAGATCTTATCTACAGAGTACTTTTTGCCACATTAAGGTAACATAATTCACAGAATCAGTTTCTGTAATATATCTCCTACTACTGATCCTACTGATGCTGAAGCTGAAACTCCAATACTTTGGCCACCCGATGAAAGAACTGGCTCATTGGAAAACACCCTGATGCTGGGAAATATTGAAGGTGGGAGGAGAATGGGAAGACAGAGGATGAGATGGTTAGATGGCATCACTGACTCAGTGGACATGGGTTTGAGTAAACTTCGGGAACTGGTGACGGACAGGGAGGCCTGGCATACTGCAGTCCGTGGGGTCGCAAAGAGTTGGACAAGACTGAGTGACTGAATTGAACTGAACTGAACTGACCCTGATCCTTCTGTCTCCCTCTTATAAGGACGCTTGTGGTTACACTGGTTCTACCTGGATAACCCAAAACTAATCTCCTGAATCTCTAAAATCTTTTGATTAATCACATCTGCAAAATCCTAGGTTCTAGGGGTTAGGAATGAATATCTTTAGGAAGACATTATTTTGTCTACTGCATTTTCCTACAACCAACTCATTTGTTCATAATGCATTGTTCTGCTGAATTGTTTTGTTTGGGATTTTGCATCTGTTGTTTTATGAGAGACATTGGTATAGATTTTATTTCTTGTGATGTCTTTTTCAGGTTTGTTATCAAAGTAAACTGATTTTATAAAAGAAGTTGGGGGAAGTCTTTGATGGCTCAGACAGTAACGAATCTCCCTGTAATGCAGGAGACCCGAGTTCAATCCAGGAGTTGGGAAGATCCCCTTGAGAAGGGAATGGCAACCTACTCCTGTATTCTTACTTGGGAATTCACGTGGACAGAGGACCTGGCAGGCTACAGTCCATGAGGTCACAAAGAGTCAGACACAACTGAGGGACTAACACTTTCACTTTCAGTTTTCCCTTTTTCTGTGCTCTGGAAGAGTATTTTGTATAATGTGTATAATTTTTTTTCTAAATGTTTATATCCACACATTTCATAGTAATTAATAAGATCATTTTAAAGTACAAATCTAATATAAGTGAAATGATACTATCACTCTTTTTTTGTCAGTTTCATAAATTGTGTTTTTCTCTGGACTTAAATACTTAAATTAGTTGAAATTTGATTTTTCAAACAGCTGTTTTCTTTTCACACTTTGGTCATATCTCCTTTATCATTCTTGATGTGGGTTATTTGTGCCTCTTTCTCTTCTTTAATTTTGTTCAATATCCAGATCATTTATTTATTTTTTGTCATTTTAGAGAAAATTCTCTGATTTAAATCCTTTGAAAGTCTTAAGAATTTTTACCTCAATTTTAAAATTAAATTGACTTTTAATTTTAATAATTAAAGTATTAAAATAATTTAAATTATTAATAAATTAAAATTAAATTAAATTAATTAAATTTAATAAAGTAAATTATTTTAAATTTAATTTGAATTTTAATTTTTAACTCAAGAATTTTTAAGTCTTTTTAACTCAATATATGATTAATTTTGCTAATTATCCTAGTCCTGTTAAAAATTTGAAGTATTTTGCTGTTTGGTGCTTTATGTACACCAATAAGTGCCAAATTTTCTATTTATGTTCTTCACTTCTAACTACTTACTGATTTTTGATATTTTTATCCTATCATTTACTATAAAATATGTGTTGAAACACTTCTTTCAGAGTATAGATTTGTCTATGTAAACTTTTATTTCTTAATTTGCCTTTTATATAATTTAACATTACCTAAATTAAAATCTAGCCACTCCCTGTTGGCTCAGTGGTGAAGAATATGCCTGCAATGCAGGAGACTGGAGTTCAATCCCTAGGTCAGGAAGATCCCCTGGAGAAGGAAATGGCTACCCACTCCAGTGTTCTTACCTGGGAAAACCCATGGACAAAGGAGCCTCACTTGATTTTCCTAGAGGGTTGCCAGACATGTTCCTCTTTAATTATATTTCTTGCCATTCTCCAACCATTAATATTTAGAAAATGTAAAAATCTAGGGAACATTCATGTAAGCAGTGAAAGCAATTCAGTGTTTTATTTCCTGTACTAAACTCATGCTCATAGGATTACATACTAAAGCAGATTTGCATATAACACCTTTGTACCTTTTATTTTAATTACTGATCCATTTTCCTCTTTGTATCTCCTGAAGATAGTCAGTTATTGAAAACTAGAGACAACAATCTGATTATCAGGTTAAGTTCATCCAGATGAAAAAGAACATAAGGCATCTGAACATCCAAATTCTTTTGCATTGTTAAAAATATTGCAGAAAAATCACATACCAGACGTAACATTAAATATCTCCTTAAATCTAATCCCTCCTGACCTCTGATCTTATTTATATCCTCCATGCAAGTAAAGCTTCATTCTTTCTTTCTGAGAGGCTAGTGTGCGAGGTATATATAAGGGAAGGATTTTTGTAGTTTGTATTTGAAAGTGGGTGTGAGTGATAGCTACTAAGATTAAGATATGCTAAGTGGTAAATGACTCATTTATTTATAACTGGGTAGTTTCCATTAAAAGAAAGTTTAATTTTTTAGAGTAATGCTCACTGATCTTAATTCTGCCTCTCAGATTTCAAACAAGACATGTTTCCTTTTATCTTTTTACTTTGGGCCCCCTTCACCCATTTATCCCACCTCTAGTCTCCATCTACCTACCAACTAACAATCTGTTTCTGTATTTATGAACTTGTTTTTTGTTTGTTTTGGATACCACATATAAGAAAATTATATGGTATTTGTCTTACTCTGACTTATTTCACTTAGTATAATGCTTTCAAGGTCCATCTATATTTGTCAGAAGTGGCAAGACCTTATTCTTTTTTTATGGCTGAAAAATAGTTCATTGTGGTCTATCTTTATGTGTTTATCTATCTATATCTTATACTTCTTCATTCATCAAAGGGCATAGTTTGTTCCCATATTGTTTTTTATAAACAATGCTATAATGAACATGGGGGTGCATATATCTTTTTTAGTGGAAGTTTTCATTTTCTTTAAATAAGTGACCTGAAGTGGAATAGCTGGATCATATGGTATTTCTATTCTTATTTTTTTGAGGAAACTCCACAGTATTTTCCATAATGGCTGAATCAATTTACATTCCCATCAGTTTTATATAGTTAAGTGTTGCCTTTTCTCCACATTCTTGCCAATACTTATTATCCCTTGTTTTTGATAATAGCCATGTTTACATGGGTGAGGTGATATCTCGTTGTGGTTTTGATTTGCATTTCCCTGATGATTAATGATGTTGAGGATCTTTTCATGTACCTGTTGGCCATCTGTATGCCTTTGGGAAAATGTTTCTTCAGATTTTCTATCAGATTTTTAATTACTTTTTCTTTTTTGCTATCTAGTTGTATGAGTTCTTTACATATTTTGGATTATTAACCTCTTATCAGATATATGATTTGAAAATATTTCTCCCATTCAGTTGGTTGCCTTTTCATTTTGTTGATTTTTGTTCGCTTGTTTTACAGAAGCATTTAGTATGATGTAGTCCCACTTGTTTTTGTTGCTTTTGTTTTTGCTATCAGATTAAAAACAAAAATATATCATCCTTAAGACCTACATCAAGCAACTTGCCATTTATGTTTGCTTCTAAGAATTTTATGGTTTCAGGACTTAATTTCAAGTCTTTTATTCATTTTGAGTTAATTTTAGTGTATGGTGTAAGAAAGGGGTACAATTTCACTCCCTTGCATATGGCTGTCCAAATTTTTACCACCATTTATGGAAAAGAATCTCCCTCCCCCATTGTATAATATTATCTCCTTTGTCATAAATTAATTCATCATGTATGTGTGAGTTTGCGCTGGTCTCTCTGTTGCATTGATCTATATGTTTTTATGCTGATATAATAGTGCTTTAATTACTATAACTTTGTAGTCTAGTTTGAAATCAGGGAGCATCATGCTTCCAGCTTTGTTCTTTGTTTTCCAGATTGCTTTGCCTATTCAGAGTTTTTATGCTTCATCCAAATTTTAACATTATTTGTTATATTTCTTTGAAATATCTCACTGAAAATTTCAAAATAATGCTTCTTAATGTCTAATTTTTTTTATCTAATGATACTCTAGGTAATGTAGGTTGAATATCCAGGTTTAAGTAAGGAGACTTTCAATAGATACTTGAATGTGTAATGAAAATAAACAAAATTGGTTGCTTTCTGCAGATCTCCTCTTTCCGAACAAATTTACTTTACAATTGATGTTTAGGATATCTAGCCTGTGTTCAGATTCTTGGATATTATTCTGCAGAACAGGGAAAAAAAGGAAATGAGCTACTGTTTAAGTGAGGCCAAATTACATCATTTGAGAGAAATGATCAGACAGAGAAATGGGAAACAGGAAATATTGCTAACATCACTTGTTTTTGTCTAAGAAAATTTTTAGGTTAACATATATGATTTAACTATACATTTTCCACTTTTGCTATGTTCTAGTTTAAGTACTAGAACATATTTTGACTTATTTTAAAAGTTTTTAGACTCGTTTACTATTACTTTAATGAAGGAAACACTCAAAGGAATGAAGTTGTTAAAATCTAGTTTCATGAAAACATGTCAAAGTCTGTTTCACTTTTAATGTCAGTTTCTGTTGCCTGATGCCAATGGCAAGAGCTAAAAAAGAAAAAATGCTGACATGAAACCAGTGAAAGAAAAATGATGTCTTATGCTTTTATATATGCTTTTAGATGGTGATAGGTCAGGTATATGATAGAAAAGGATGAAAGATAATTATTAAGGTAAATATTTTATCAAATAAACTATTTTTATAAATAATGGAGGAAACTAATAAATTACTGTGAGGTTCAAATGTTTTTTAAACAAAATTATAAGTAATGTCTCCTTAAAATTGTTATATGGCATATATTACATCATCAGGCTGATAGCTCATAAGTTTTGGGGAAATTACAGACCTATAACAAGGATAATATTTTATTTCTTTTTAAAAAAAACTTTGTCCTTCTGATAGTTACCCATATTCCAAAGTGAAGCAGAGGTTTCAACTAATGCTTTGGTTCATAATGATAATTTTATTGATCTCTAGGAGCAACAGATAAATATTTTAAGCCTGGCAAAATGAGGACATTTAACTGGACATCAGCACTTCTGTTTTAATCTATTGCTATCCTCATTCCCCTATAATTCTTAATTTGATTGTCAAATCCATAATTAAAAAGGAACTGCATATTTAATTTTAAACACTATTATTTTAAGTGAAAAACAACATTTGCCAAAAAAAAAAAGTCTTTGTCTTACGGATGTAAAGAATTTTTTTCCAAGTAGAAGTGACAATCAGGACACAAAAATATATAATCACTCTAAAATTATAAACTGACTATGAAATCTTGTACTTTTCACTATTCAATGAAAATAGTTTCTTCTTCCTTCACTAGAACAACGGATGATAAAACAGAGAGATTCACTGACAATGTAGTAATTTCGTGTCTGTGTTTCCTCTCTGCAACTGGGCGGTGGTACTTAGGTGGAAGAAACAATTTCTTTACCTGACAAGACATAAGCTCTTATTAACTTTGCTCCATGTCTTTTATTGAGGTCTACTTAGAAAGATTCTTTAGTGTGTGTGCTGTTAAATTCCATGTGGCTGACTAGGTAACAAATAGAAAAGATAGAAGCCCAGGGCCACAGAGAATTGCAGTTGTCAGCATGGTGATAAGCTAGTGCTTTATCATCAGAAACTAAAAAGTACTTAAATGATACTGGCTGTAGTTGTGGTCATAATTTATTGGCCCCAAGCAACCATGTGTGTCCATGCCCCTACCTTCCTAATCTGAGTTTCTGTTCTGCTGGAGTCTGCATTATAAAACTCTGGTGATCCTCTTGCATGTAGCTTTTATTTCGCTAACATCAGAAGAATCAGAAAGAACATGTGGCTTAAAATATAAGAAAAACAAACATAAGGGGAAAAAGTTAAAGTTAGTACAAATAAAAGGCTACTAGAAAGTCTGTGGACAGATGATAATCCCTATGGAAATTTGGAGGTTAGTAGGCCTGAAGCAAGACGATAGAGTAGATGCTTTCGCATAAGAATTCACTTTCTGTTTGCAACGTGAATGAGTTAGAAGGGGTCATCTGAAAATGTTTTATTTATCTATAAAGTACATTCTCTAAAAGAAATTGATTTTGCAATCCATTTCTACTAGGTCAGGAAAAGTTTAATAGATTTAAATTGTTTAAAAATAAGTTTTTAAAGAAATATTTTTAACCTCCTAAGACAATAACAACTAGAAAGAACTGATTTTTGACAGTCAGTCAAGTCCTTTTGCCCCCTGTCCTAAAACTGCCAGTGAAGAGGGAAACTTCTGAAAAACAAGGAAAGAAACAGAAAAATATTTCTTCCATGGATAGTTTTTCTATGATTATTCTGCCCCAGTGTATTTGTTCCTATCCCAAACTCAATGAGGAAACCTAAAGCATTGACTGTTCCCTCTTCCTTGTAAAAATTTATGCCACAGAAAAAAACAAAGGTAATTCTGTGAAGAGATGTATATGTTAACTAACCTGACCATAGTAATCATTTCACTACATATCTTTATATCAAAACATATTTTACACCTAAATAGATTTGATTTTTATTTTATAAGAAGAAACAAAAAATGGAAGCTACCCAAATGACCATGAATAGATGAATGGATACACAAATTGTGATGTATTCATACAGTAAAGTATTATTTGGTTATAAAAGGAATGAGGAACATGAAAAGAGCTTGAGAAATGCAAGTTAAGTTTTATTTGGGGCAAAGTGAGGAATGCAGCCTGGAAGACAGCCTCTCAGATAGCTCTGAGAGACTGCTCCAAAGCAGCAGTGGGAGAAGGTCAATAAAAGTTTTGGTGAAGGGAGAGTTCAGTACCATTAAGCACTCATTTTACAAAAGATATTTTGTTAGTCATGAGGATCTGATGTCACCATGAAGGGATTTAGTACTTCTCTAGATATGAGGAGATGCAAGGATTGAGAACATAAAATATAAAATCTGTTCCTGGAAACATCTAAAGACCTGTCCCACCAGATTCCCTGGAGAACAGAGTGCTTCACTGCTCATAAAGTCGCTCAGGGATTATTGAAGGTGGAGAGGTATAGCAGCATGGGATTCAGTCTATGCAGAGGCAGATGGCAAATGCCTTTATTGCTCAGTCCTTGGCAATGCTGGGTAAGTGCCAATTTGTAGTTGACAAGCCTAACACAGAAACTCGCATATTATATGACTTCACTAGCATGAAAAATTCAGACTAGGTAAATGAACAGAGATAGAGGTAAGGGAAGGTGGAGTTACTGCATAAGGGGTACAGAGTTTCTATTTGGGGTGATGAACATGTTCTGGTTCTAGATAGTGATGATAGGGTAAAGCAGAGTGAATGGAGCTAATGCTAATGAATTGTAAAAATTAAAATTTTAAATTAAAATAATGCCACAAAATACAATGATCAAGAAGATAGACATTAGAGTTGATTATTTCAATAAGAACATGTTTAAAATAGGAAGTTAATTGTAAGGCATACTTGAGTGTGATGTGAATGAATTAGTCTTGATCACTTCCAGGATGACACACTCCCAAAAGAGCTTATTTTAAGACACAGAAACAAAGGATCTGAAGTCATAGATCAGGTTGTCCTAGAGAGAGAGACAAGATGGGGATTTACAGACAAGTGGAGTTATTAGAGTGCTCACAAAAACTACCTGTAATGGAGTGAGGGAAGCTGGATTTACCAGAGAAAGAAGGAAGAAGCAAGACAGACTTTGAGGTGTCTTTCAGAGAAGTCCCAACTGGAGGCAAAAGAATAAGGCCTTTGTTCTATTGTTTCTGCGTCACTAGATGCAAGCTGTTCCCAAGAAGTGGAGGCAGCCCCCTTTGAGAAATGGCTATTCCTTGGGAAGATGTGGGATATGAGTCATTAATTAGCTACAGTCCCACTTATGATCACTTTTTCCTTGATTTCTTTTAGCTGCATTGATTGAGCTATCATACCCTTATTAGTGTCCCGTCTAAATTCTCCCTAGAGGCTCATGCTCTATTAAGCCTCTCTATAGTTCCCTGCTGATCAGACTTCACTGGCTTCCACTTCAAGTTTGCCTTTCATTATCATAATTCCACATAGTTTTTTTTTTTTTCCTCTTATCAGTGAGATCTGGACCAAGTTCTGTTATTTGGGATCCCATCATCACTAGTGCTAACAGAGAGCCCAGTTCTATAATAGCATCTTGCACCAAAACCCAGCAGAAAAAGTGAGCCAGCAGTGAGATTCCCAATGATGTTGGTGCCCACCTCCCCAGCCCATTCTTTTCTTTTATTTTTAGATTGAAACTATAGTTCATTTAGAAAAAATAAGGGTCATTTGACTCTTTTCCAGGGTGGTTTTGATGATATTTACAGCTAATTTATTGGCATATAAAGTTCTTGAGGGCATATAGCTTATGTAATATTTATATATTTCACCATCTAGACATCTATAAAAAATAGGTCATAAATAATATCTTCAAAATGTTTGTCTGAATAATAGTCCTCCATGTTTGCCATTGTGTGTGTTAATGTAAATTGAGATGAGCCTGATTTTCTTAATTTCCTCCCTCTCTCCCTTTCTTCCTTCCCTCTTCATCTCTTCCTCTTCCCCTGCTTTCACCCGCTATCCTAGTTTGATTTCTCTCTCTTTCAATATTGACCAGATATATGGTTACTTTATGAAAATTCTTCTATGTTTAGGTTTTTATTTAGCTTTATTTGAATCTATATTTTTGATACATTTATTGCAGAATTGCATCTAATTCAGAAAAACTTAAAAAGCATCCTATTTAACCAGGGAGAAAAAAAGGTTTATACCAATTAAAAAAAAATTTGAGATTAGAGTATGAAAAAGAAAAATAGTATCTTTACAGTGGAGATATCTGCTGGAAACTACCTTAGCCAAGTCATGGTCATGTTGACATCACATATCCCTGATAGGGCATGATTATAAGGTAATCTCTGGTCTGTAGTGTTTTTGAAAACTCATAATTCCAAACTTATCATGAAAAATGTTAGTTAGAAAACTGAAGTTTGCTGTAATGAAATACATGTAAAGAAATATATGACTAGGACTTTTTGAAGCTATAAAGGTTATGGAGAGAAAAACAAGAAAACCAAGGACTAGGAAACCTTGGGGATTGGAGAAGATTAAGGAAATATGATGACTGAATATGATGTGGCATCCTAGACTGTCTTTTGGAACATTTGTGGAAAAGCTGGTAACAGCTGAATAAAGTCTGAGGTTGGTTAATAGTGATATACTAGTGTTAATTTCCTAGTGTTAACAAATGTATCATTGTTGTAAAAGATAGCAACGTTAAGGAACTACTAGCATTAGGGACCCTGCATATTTTATGACTTGAAAGTGACTCAGCTAAATGAGGTTAACAATTAAATAATCATGGAAAGATTTAAAACTCAAGAGGTATATCTCAGTCAGGGTCCAATCAAAGAACAGAACTAGTGGGAGAGAGATGACGGAGTGGTAGGTAGGTAGGTGGATGGATGGATGGATGGATGGGTAGATAGATAGGTAGATATAGAGAGATAGTTGGATAAAGCAAATGCAGGGGCTGGTTAAATAGCCATTGCAAGGCAGCCTCCATCTCTGATGCTGAAGCACAGAGCACTCAGGAAGTCAGGACAAGACCATCAGGAAGTGGCTGAAATCCATGATCACGAGCTAGAAACCCCACAATCACAAGCTGAAACCTGTCCAGCATGAGGCTGGTGAACAGGAGGATGAATAATAGGCATTTTCCATGTTGTTGCCTGGAGACTTGATGATGACCCTGCAGAAGTGGGGCCCTTCCTCATGTTACTGAACAGCATGCTTCCAGTCTAGAAATCAGAGGAAATTAGGACGGGTTTATGGAAAAGGAGGAGTGAACTGCAGGCCCAGCTACTGCTTTGTGCGGATGCAGTGGGGTTGGCAGAACAGCAACAAAACATATGTGCTCCAAACTGACTGCTTACCCTCCTTTCAGTCATTTCCTTGAAAAGATATTAAGCTTTAGCCAGTAGACTGTTTTCTTGAATTCTTCATTGTCTTCTGGAACTTTTTTTCATATAGCAAATATTCAACCTCCTTAATATGTTGCATTTGTATCTAAACATATGCATTTCAAGCTTTAGTTTCAAAAAACAAGATTAATGTAAGACAGTTAATTACTATAGCACATTTGTATTTTGTTTTCTATTAGATGGAATGAAGCTCTTAATAGGGCCCTTGATATTCCTACTCATTTCATTAAATGTGAAATGTATATTTATAAATATAAATATCTAACATAATGTGTTGAATATTTATGCGGTGCTTCACTGCCAAAGTCCATATATGTATGTCTGTGGATTTTGAGATAATTTTATGAATTGATGGATTTATTCATATAACACAATGACTCTCTCTGCATTAACAACCTTTTAGTTATGAAAAGCTTTCAGCTATTAAGCATGAAGAATTAACTCTCAGATGAATTTTGAACAAAAAGAGATCTTGGTAGCTCTTAAGATATATTGTGAAATGCTGTAATGATATACCATTAAATTTATTCCAAAGGATATTTTTTAAATTGCCTGTGGAAATATGAGTGCTTTTTTCTTTCTTTTTAATCATGAATCTTGCCCCAGGTTGCCAGAAATGCAACCATCAGCATTCTTTAGTGAAGGCAGCTTAGTACTGTCAGCCATCTTATCTCCCCTGTTGCATGGCTGATGCTTTTTATCTGTGAACACAAACATTAAAATGTAACCATAATCCTACCTTAGTAATATAGAAAGTCTCTAGCTGCCTCTCTGTTATCTGGAACCTATCAACTAAGGTAAGGCCCAGTTGCATAAGGGAACATATATACAAATTATATATGTTGCAAAGTAGTACAGTTATTAAAGATGACAGATAATGAAATGATGAAGAAGAAAAGACCAATTAAAGGACAAATAATAAAAAAGATCATTTTGTCAGTGATTTTAAAAAGATCAGATGATATCTATAGAGCTGAACCCCAAAATATCTACCTATTATTTCTTATATCAGATTATTTTTTCCAGAAGTATATCATTAACTCATATTACTTTATGATCTTTTCCATACATTAACTTCTTAGGCCATACATAAAAACCTCAGGGTATTTTATTGCCATCTTTACACAAAGCATCTGAAGATATCATCTTATGCATTAACTGACAAAGAGAGAAAAGCAGTTCTAACAGTTATAAAATCTTAAAAACTATAGAATATAAATAGATCTTAGTTTTGCTTCTAAGGCAGAGGGACCTCCGTATGGATTTTCAGAAAACATTCTAACTAGAGCTGAATGGCAGCAGAAAGTTGCTTTTACACAGATAGTTGAACAAAATAGGCTTGAATGAAAACCTAAAAGTTTTATTAAAATCATACAGCTATATCCATATATACCTTATAATCAAGGAATATTTATTAAACACAAAGGATATGTCATATCTGTTTTAAAAGCAGGGATTATAGCAATCAATAATGGGCCTTCCTTGCCTTTTATGAACCCACAGACTAGTGAGAGAGCACATGTAAATAGCTAATTATGAACTTTAATGTTCTCTTTGAAGCTCAGTATTGGATGTGTGGGTTGTTTTATCATTGTCTGTTAAATCACTCACACACACACACACACACACACACACACACACGTATACTCTTCTGCATGTGCAATATTGGAGAAGGAAATGGCAACCTGGAGAATTCTTGCCTGGAGAATTCTATGAACAGAGGAGCCTTGTGGGCTCCAGTTCATAGGGTTGTAAAGAATCGGACACAACTGAGTGACTGACACACACATGTGTAATATAGTTCATGGTATAAATATATTATAAATACAGATTCCATCAGAACAGAGCAATGTTAGCTAAAGAATTCTCCAAATTGTAATTAGGAAAGAACTACTGTGTCTCAGCTGGTAAAAGGATCCACCTGCAATGCGGGAAACCTGGGTTCAATTCCTGGGTTGGGAAGATCCCCTGGAGAAGGGAAAGGCTTCCCACTCCTGTATTCTGGCCTGGAGAATTCCATGGGTCATATAGTCCATGGGGTTGCAAAGAGTCAGACATGACTGAGTGACTTTCACTTTACTTCACAAACTGGAAAAGACAAATGAAAAAACAAATCCTAAATAATGGTGGGTTTTTGTGTACCTGTGTGTGTAACTGTGTTTGCTCAATGTTACTATATGGTGAATTATATACAACTAAGTAACACCTTTAATTACTACAACTAAGTAACACCTTTAATTACTATATTCTTTATATAAATATTAATTATCAAAAATAACTAGGTTTGGATTTGTAAAATGTACTAACTGTGAACTCAGACAACGGTTTAAATTGGTTCAGTATTCTTATTAGTAAAGTATTGATATCTGGGTGGTAATAAATATTGCACTGTCCCTTCTTTCCCCGCTACCTGTCCTTCATTGAGCCCACACAAGTCTCTTTGTCTTCAAATACTTTTCTCAAAGATTCCCAGCAAATCTGTCCCTCAAACCATACTGCCTTCCAGGGAGACTCTTCCAGCCCCTGTAATTGAGCCCCTACTCCAGATGTCCATACTCTATCATATGACCATTTTAATATTTTTTCAGAGCATTTAGGATGATCTAAACTTTATTTTGCTATTTATTTATTTATGTCTTGTCTCCTCCCTAGCCCCTAAACTCTATAAGGGTGAATAATTTGCCTGTTACTGCGCATCCCAGCCTGGTACCTGTGCCTGGCACATAATGGTGCTGTGGATATTTATTGAATGGAAGACTAAACGTATGGAAAAGAACTTTCCATTACATTTTGCACAGTAAAATTAAATAAAAGTTATTTTCCTCCCTATCAAATCCATTCTAGTCCCCAACTCCAGGTTAATCTTCTTAAAATATCCTTTTCATTACTGCAATAATTTTTTTTAAAAAAACAATATTTTAGTCAGAAAAAATTAAAACTCTATCATTCAAGGCTTACCAAAATGTAAATCTGAATTTCCTTTCTCACTTTATCTTTGGCTATTCCCAAAGGCTTCCCCAATAATGCAGTTGGTACAGAATCCGCCTGCAATGCAGGAGACCCCGGGTTTATTCCTGGGCCCAGAAGATCTGCTGTAGAAGGGATAGGCTACCCACTCCAGTATTCTGGCCTGGAGAACCCTGGACTATAGAGTCCATGGGGTCGCAAAGAGTCAGACACGACTGAGAGACTTTCATGTTTCCAAAAGTTATGCTCTCAGTGAAATTAATCTCTGCATTGCATGCTTATTTCAGTCCCTCTGCCTACAATGCTTTCCATCATTACTGCCTCTTCCTCCTTCCAGGGCTTCCTCGGGGGCTAAGCGGTAAAGAATCTGCCTGTCAATGCAGAAAACTTGCAGGAGACACAGGTTCCATACCTGGATTGGGAAGATACCCTGGAGAAGGAAATGGCAACACACTCCAGTTATCTTGCTTGGGAAGTTGCCTGAACAGAGGAGCCTAGTGGGTTACAGTTCATAGGATTGCAAATAGTTGGAGCCTGAACAACTAAATAACAACAACTTCCTTCTTTCAAACCCAGTATTAGTCTGACCATGGGAAAAATTCTCCTTGTAGGCAAGTCCCTACCAAGTAAATGGTACCTAGAGGTTTTTTCTTCTTCACGTTAAGCCTAGAGTTTGCCTAAAAGGAACAAATAATGGGTGGAAACTATCATTAATTATAAGCTTACAAAAACTATAGGTATTAACATAGTGCAAAATGAAAATTTTATAATTTCATCTGAAGTGTGCTCTGATAATCTGGTGTGTCTGGTCCTATCCCATTCTAAACACCTTTCATTGTCTCTGAGCGTTTCCTGAACCCCTACTCCATAGCATTTCTATCTATCCTGCAATCTTGAAGCATTTACAAATTGTTTACGAGGATTATCATGACAGTCTATTTCTAAATTAAGTCCTTGTAAGAATATCCTCTTCTGTTTATCTTAAACTGAGCTTTGTACATAATAAATGTTCAATAATTCAAGGGTAATGGAATGAATTCCATGTCATACTGTAGAGTGTCAATTTAATTTTGTAACCTGTCTTTATGAGACACATACTGATCACATTAATAGAACTGCTTGTGTGGCAATTAACATAATTAAGATAAATTAAATTAATGGATCAGATATCCATTTCTTATCTTTGGAAAACTGGCCTTGATGATTAGAAACTTTTCACCAAATTAGCAATACTCATCAGGTTAACATTTTATGTTTTGATTTATCCAAAACATACATTTATAAAAATTGAAAGATTGAATCTAAGTGATACTAAAATTTTTTTCCACTACTAAATGCATTGTATAAAAGCTTCAATAATTTATTCTACATAAGGGTATTATAAATATTTCCCAGAGATAAAATCCTGATTATGTTAGTATGCTATAAGTTTTATTAATTTGCTATTTTCATTTGACCATTAACCACTGGGATTAAATTCTTATAAAAATACAAATACATTTTATCAAGTTTATTCTTGATATTACATTTTGTTTAAAAGAGAGTAAAATGAAGATATTTTCCAGCTTTTTTTCCATGAATAGAGGAAAAACTTATCCTGAATTATTAATTAAAATTCATGTCTTCTCTCTCCCATAAAAGTCATAATACTAAGCATAAATAACTGAAGAAAGATTTTCTCCCATCAAAATTTTCAAGCATACTAAAATTAAAATTCTTTGCTTTGTCACTTAACATTTTGAGCAATTTCTGCTAATGCTTTTTTAATTTTATAATAGGAGGAAATCTATTATAGCCTAGTATTTAGTGATTTAAAACTTAATCCTACTCTATTGAAAACATATATCTTGTATCCAGTTCTAAATAAATATTTCTCCCAACTTCAGTTCTTACCTTGATTCATAAATTCCTCTTGGGACAAAGAACAAGGTTCTGTTCCTTCACTATTTCGCTTTTCATTTGTTTCTCACTAGGGTCTTTTTTTTTTTTTAATTCATCCAATTGTTTTATTTTTTTAAAGACCATGTATAAGTGATTGCATGCAGTATTTGTATTTTTTTTTATTTCACTAAGCATAATACCCTCCAGACCTACCCACATTATCGCAAATGGAAAATTTTATTTTATTTTATTTTTGATTGGGTCTTTTATGTCTTTCTGGGGAGGATTTGAACTAGAGGGGGAGAGATAAATGTCATTTTCTTTACTATTTCTGTTCATACTGCTTTATTAGTTGGAAAGCCTGGAGGTCATGCTTCACTTATGACAAACATCCATCTTATTCCTTCACAGATCGCACTGGTTCATAGTCACACACCTTCCAGTGTGGTGGCCCTTCACCCTCTGCATCTGTGTTCAGCTTATTTCCTGAGAGCCCCTTCATCCTGTGACTGTCCTCAGTATTTCATTCCACACTAGGCAACCTCTCACACAGATTAACATAATTTTCTGGTTCAGTTTTAGGATTAAACTGGTCTCATATAATAAATTGTGGCATATTTTCTCTTTCCTGATTTCTGGAGACTAAAAATAATTGAGATGACCTCTTGAAAGTTTGATAGAACTTACTTGGGAAAAACATGTTTAGAAAATATATATACATGAATGTTTCCCTATACATTTATATAAGTACATAAATATGTGTATTTTGACACTATTTAGATGGTGATCTGAAATTTAAATCCTTGGTTATTATAGTTATATTTTATGTGCAGTTTTATTTTGTAGGGTGATCTTAGTTTTTATCTTTTCTTTTCAAAGCCAAAATGTTTTCCTAAGGCATTTGATCATCTTTACATAATTTTTTCTCAATAAGTTTTAAGTACAATTGAAAGTTCTTTTCCATCAATGTATTCACATGTCAAAACACACGAAGCTTATATTCATTCTGGTGAACATTTTCATCATGATCTCAAATTTGAATTACAATTTGACTGGTTATAAAATTCTCATGCAATGATCTTTTCCTTACATATTTTGAACATACTATTTGTCTTCTTGCAACTGATGTTACTATGGAAAAATACACTATTTTTCTATATATAATTTGTTCTTTCTCCCTGAACATTTTTAGAATTTACCCTTTGTCTTTGATATTCTTTAATTTTAATATGAATTCTGAACTTTTTGTTACTATCACTCTTTATTTTCTGTGGTATTCTTAATCTTATTTAGTACATATGAGAAATTTATCTCTTTTTTAAAAAATATTTTTGTTTATATTTTTATTTCTTTCTGAGGTTTCTATTACCTGATTCATAGTATTTCTTTTATATTATCCTTTCTATTATATTTACTGTATATTTATCTCTTTCTTCTTTCTTAATGAGTTTCTCAATCTTCTTTGCCAGGGTACTAATCAATTTCTCAGATGTATTCATTCTATGATTTAATGCCCTTGTTAATCCATCAGGTTAATAGTCTCCAAGCACTATAATTTAGTGCATAGGCAACCTGGTGTATTGCAGGGATTTAGAAGAACATGGTCAATAAAATGCCTGTGGTCTTCTAAAATCTTGCCATCACACTGGCATTTTTGAACCTGGCTCTTTTGTATGAACCTTATGTTCCAAAGAGACATTTAGAATTTTTTTTATTTCCAAATGGTTTTGTTTCTCATTTTTGCTTCTAAAAGGAAGAGTAAGAGGGATTACTCAAAAGATTCGTAAATACATGAAAATTACATTTGTACTGCAATCTTGCTGTTGTATAAAACATTCTTTACTTGGATGCCAGTAGCCTAAAAGTTTGCATATATTGCTTTTAGCTCTCTGCTGAGTCAACACCTTCCTGTGGCTGAGTTACAAATATCATTCAGGGATAAAGTGGCTTGTTTTTCCACACCATCTGTTATATTATTTAACTGTTATATGCTTTGTAGCTAAATCTTTTTAATTTCCTTTGTTTTTAATTTTGCTTTTCTTTCATTTTGCTAATATTGTCTGATAAGTTTTAGCATGTTATATTATTTTACATTTTTGACCCTCTATCCAAGTATTTCTGCTTCTGATGATATGACTTATTTTGTTTTTATCTCTCTCTCTCTCTTTTAATTTAAAATACTTGAAACCCTCGGATTCAGATTATTTTTCCCTGGGAATTTTTATTTCCTTTGAGGATATTGGGAACTGTGTCCTGTTATGTATATGAAGAAAGGTCCTAACATCAGATCTGCTCTGTATCAGCCCCAGTGAACTCAAGCCAAGCAGGAAGGAGTCCTACCAAGGAAATCTACAGACTTGAGGCCAGTTCAGTAAATCCATTCTCCATCCAAGGAAACAATTCATCACTTCAAGGTATTACCTTCCACCTCCAGGAAGAAGCCAACTTGAGGGGAAGGATTCCCTGGATTGTACTTCACCAGCTCTAGGTGTTTGGAAAAATAGAGTTTGGAAAGCAAATTCCACAAGCTGATCAGTTCTCACATATTTTTGTTCTAGCAACTAACCGAACCAGTTTTTATTTTGAGTACATCTACCTCAGTAGTCTGATGTACTATAGTTATGTGATCAGGCACTTACAGTTCAAAATAATGTACGATTAGTTATGAGTAGGGATATCAGAATCCTTTTCATTTTATTAAAGTGGTGTCTTGTCACGCCTTGCACAAGCTAAAGCCACTACTACTAAGGCAAACCTGTTCAAAAGACAAATATTTTCCCCAAAAGCATCTCTTTACTTGGCATTTCAGTTTTTAATTCCTCTGGGGTTGGTACTGGGGAGGTTGCCAGCAGTTTTTGCTGGATCAGCATAATGATAAGAACTGGTGGTTCTAATATTTCTATATTAAGAGATTTATTGAGGTTTGCTTCCAGTCAATTTTTATAAATAATTTATATCACCTAAACTGTTTAATCTCTGTCAGAGTTTAAAGAGTGATCTATATTTTTACTGGAACAATACATTATTTGGAAGCAGTGTTTCTTTATTATCTGAATTTATGGCAGTCAGTTGAATTTTCCTATTTGGACTTTATGCTGAATTTCCTTGCACTTTCTTCTGTTTTTGCTTTATAAATTTTGATGCCTTTTTATTTGGTGAAAATAGGCTTACAGTGCTTGTGTCCATTGGGTTTCTATCTCTTTTTATTGTTTTAAATGTTAATCTCTGAATTTATATTTGTCTGGAAGTCACATTGTGATCTAAAGTGAATATCAGTTATATTGGTGACTTTATCCTACTTTTATAAATATTTCTGAGTTGACATTTGAGAGTACTCAATTGTTTACTTGATTTTGTGATTTAATCTGTGCTTAATTTCTTCCCCTTATGGTCATTTGAAAGATTTGTAGTATTATTTCTTTTTTTATAATGGGTTATACTGTGTATTTAGTATGTTTTTTTTTTTTTTGCCTTACCAATTTCAAGAAGGGAAAGAGATGTTCTAGGGTTAGTTATGATAATAGAATAGTGCTGACATGAATAGTAATCTATTAATAATCTTCCTAAACACATACAGCCCAAAAGGAGAGAATACAAAATCACCCATAGACCACAATTCCAAGGTTCTAAGAGACAGTGACAATAATGCTTATTTACATGTAAGTGAAGAAATACATACCTGAGACTTACAAAGTCCCACCTTAGAATACAGAATTGGAAATAAAGGTATCATTAATGAAGTTTCATTCTCAGAAAGAGAATACTCTTCTATGACCTGAAATGCTAAGAACAATTCAGTGATCTAGTTGGCTTTTGGTGATTAGCCAGAAAAAAACTCTTGGAAAGTCTGGGAGACCAGGAGTGGCAGTCTTAGAAAGGTGGGATTCATGGAGAAGAAGATATTTTGGAAGGGAGAGATACCGCTTGTTGGCTTAATCATGGAATAAAGAAGTGAAGGATGGAGGAACATAAAACAAGATAAAAGAAATGAAGCAGAAGTAAGAGACAAAAAGAAAAAAGTCACCATGATTAGGGAAATAGTACTTTCAAGAAACAAAACAGCCTGCCCTTGATTTGAGAAATGAACCCCCCCTCACATTCCCTTCATAGGCTCTCCTGCTATTACAAGTCTTAAAACAAAGGGAAAAAATATACCAACTTTTTTTTTCTTTTAGAGTTTAAACACCAAAATACATTAACCGTAAATTGTTGTAAGCAAGATAAAAAAAATAAGAATAAAAAATTTTAGCAGAAAGTATGAAATTACCTTCATACCCTCACATATTATAACAGCACATGAAGCAAATTTAGTAATGTAGCAAAGCAGAGGAGGACATGAAAATAAATGGAGATAGAGGAAAATGTAACGTAAGACCTATTAAATTTCAGGACAGATACAGAATAAAAAAACACTTTGGAAATAAGAACAAATTGCAAAGTTTGAATATACCTACTCAGAGAGTTTGATAAAGAATACAAGGGGCTGAATAAAGAGATGCAAATTAAACAGGAAAATAAGCACTTAAAAAGTAGAAACAAAGGAGTAGATAAAGAAAAAAGGCAAAAAGTATGCACCATGCATATAATTAAGTCTTCCGAAAAATAGAAACAACCACTATGTAAAAAGAACCTATATTTAATATTAAATAAATTTAAGACAACTTTTCAGAAATCAAATACAAAAGGACTTAGGACCTGGGTCTTAATGAGGAAAATGGACTGGAAAGATCAATCCTGAGGCATAACGTTTTCAATCATTAAATTTCGACATGAAAAAAAAACTTGGGGGGGCATTCAGGCAAAACATCACATAGATGAAAAATAGAGAAAAAATCATTTGTCATAAAGTGACCTAATAGGATACTTTAAAATGTACAGCCTTCAGGGCAACATTTTTTATAAAAAAGAAAGGAAGCTTGATCCAACAGTTTTCTATTCAGCCAGATTTTATTAAAAAAAAATTAGGACTATAGAAAAAAAAAACAAACTATTTCCTACATAAAATAAAAACCTTTACTTATTTGGTTTGAGAATACTGGGAGATAATACCCAGCTGAGGAGGATAGTTTCATTTGCATAAAACTTTACCAAGACCCATTTCCACAGGAAAATGCAAAAGAACTACCTCCCTCACCCATAACAAGAAAGTTTCTGAGAAGACAATTTCTGAATATAGTTCCACAAACTTTCAAGATAAGATACTCTCAAAGCTGTTTAACCTGTTCTTAGTCATAAAAAACAGAAGAGAATAATCTCCAAATTCTTTTCATGAAATAACATAACATTGATACTTATACCTGTATAACAAAACTAAATTACAAATCAATCATACCATAAAAATAATAATTACCATAAAAAGTTCCTAAATATTATCAAGAAAATCCAGCACAGCAGCACTTTAAAAATAATATTAAGATGAGCAGCTTAAATGTTTCATCAATGAAAATTGATTCAATATAAGAATAGTCAACACCTCAGTTTATCAGCGTAGAGGAAGAATAGAGAAAAAATTAAAAACACTGCTATAGATACTTTAAAAGCATTGACAACACTATTTATGACGAAAAAAAAAATTACAAGTCAGTCAATGAATGCTTTTTACTTCTCTATCATATATAAGAAAAGATAGCATCTTTCTTAAGGATGAAAAAATAAAAGCATTCTAGATAAAATCAGGATGTAGGCAAGCTCATAATCCTCATTTCTTTTTAACATTGCATAACCCACTCAAGCAATATAGAGCAATTAGAGGCATAAGAACCAACTTTATTTGCAGTTAAAAGCCCCAATAGTATTGGTATGAAAAAAGATATAAGATGATTTAATAATGTAGCAGGATATGAAATTAACATAAAAAAATCTATCCTGTTAATCTACACCAGTGGTTCACAGTGGAATGCAAATTTGCCAACCCCTGTCAGGAGCACTGCGGGGGCAGGGAGGAGGTGGGCATTGACAAAGTCTGGAAAAAATTTTGATTATCAGAGTGGTAGCAATAAGGTTGAGGTTGCTGCCTGAATTTGAACAGCATCCAGGAAGACTGCTGCTAAACATCCTACAGTGCCTTGGACAATTCCCACCTCCAGGACAAATATGCATCAAGGCCAAAAAGGCAATAATGCTAAGGCTGAGAAAGTTTGATATATACTAACAGTTAGATGATATAATGGAAATGAAGGAACATTTACAGCAATAAATTAAGTGGAAAATATCTAAAACAACTATTTAAGAGTGAAGATTTATCATGGAAATTTAAAAGTGCTTCTAAAAATGAAATTAATTTCATCAAATGGAAAGATATTCAGTCTTCTAAAAGAAGAATGATTTTCATAAAAATTTTTAGTTCTCTTTGAATTACTAAGCAAATTTAATGTGACTCCTATGAAAGAAGCAAGAGATTTTATTTTTCTGGAGCTCAACAAACTGATTAAAAATATAAATAAATAAAAATGGGATATAAAAAGAGAAAAGAATAATCAGAAAAACTGTGAATAAGTTTTATAAGTATATTTATCATATCATATATCATAAAAGTGACACTTATAAATCATTGAGTGAAAGATAATATTCATGTGAGTATAAATAATCCCTATTGATTATAAATACACACAATCATGATGAAGTAAAATTTTTGCTTCTAGTATTTTTGCCTAAATTTAGAATCCAAATCATATAAACCTCTACAGCTACCAGTTTAGAGGAAAGAAAAGGAATAGGATCAAGTCAAATGAAAAAAAAAAAAATTTTGTCAAATTCAGTGTGTGGAACAGGCTTTAAGAGAATGATCTGCTTTCTTCATAAAAGATATTAAAAAGAAATTATCCTTATCAATTATATATATAATATGATTTTATATATGGTCTTTGTTTAGATCATATATATATCTTTATATATATAATATATATGTGTGTGTGTGATCTTTCTTTAGATCATATATATAATCTAAAGAAAATGAGAGACATATAATGCAGACCTAGACACAGCCTGCAGGTTGACTCCAGGTCTAGCTAAGCTCAGTCTAAATCAGCTGACTCCCAATTGATGAGAGAATTTTTTAAATGTTGTTTTAAGTCATTGTGTTTCTATTATACAATGCCAAGAGCTAAATAGGTGAATGTCATGATAATGAACAAGACTTTAGAAAGTTTCATGGATGGTGGTGCCAACAAAAGTATCAAGAGTACGTGAGGCAAATGTGTATTTTATTGAAGATAAACTTCTGTCCTTCCATGATGGAAGGAGTTCAATAAAATGTATGTAACATTAATGGACATGAATTTGAGCAAACTCCAGGCGATAGTGAAGGACAGGGACGTGCTGGTATGCTGCAGTCAATGAGGTCACCAAGAGTCGGACATACTTAGCAACTGAACAACAAGAACAAATATGTTACTGGTTTGTTTCCTCAAGGACGAATAACATTAGAAACTCACTTTGGGGTTCTGTTGTTAGCAGGTGATAAGCCTTAGTAAGTAGAAGTCCATATTGGTAAGCAAAGGCTACATCACTCTTACCATGATCCCTTTTCTTCATGAGTCTGATTAGCAAACACTGAAAGGGGCAGAGAAATAGCATCCTTTGCAGTGGTTGTCCTTTGGCAGCATTTGAATAGAAAATACATATCCTTACCCAAGGGTACATTTTGACTGTCCAATCATATACTCCATCCCAACTCTCTTTGCACTCATCTTGTTCTGTCTGTGGTTTTGATAATCCAGCCATGTCACTAACCATGTAGATCCATATTTCTGGTTAATTCTTCTTCCAGGAAACCAACAAATAAATGTCTTGCTTGAAGTTCTGCCCATGGTGGGATTTGGAGCTGCTGCTGTCTTTCTGGCCTAAGTCAAACTGTAATGTTGCAGTAGTCTATTTTGAGCATGGAAAAAAATATATGTATAAAAGATTTATTTATTTTTGTTATCAGCTAGTCATAGAAAACTCTCCATGTGGTTCTAGGTATAGATTGAGAAGAAAAATACTTGATAACATTAAATTGATGGTAACCTTAGAGGAATTTGGTCTTGTTGTTAGAAAATGATCAACAAGCAAGAGAATACACACAAAAATTGTACATTCAAATCTAAGGAGTACATCAATTTCTGCTAAGTCTCTAAATGAGAAGGTGTTAGACCAGTGCTATAAATGTTTGAAAAAAAAATAATTCTGACTGCACAATCACAAATTATTCCATTGAGGAAAAATTTTGAAAGATATTGAAATATAGTTATCTTAAACCCTTGATGGGGAAAAAAGCAGGGTTTAAAATTAGAAACAAAATACCCAAAGAGCTTGTTGTGATTTTATAAAGAACTCTGTGTTAGGCTCAGATTGAATATTTTTGTATAAAACCTGAAAAAAAAAAAAATCAAGACTCAGTCACATCCCAAATAATGAACTGGCATATATGGGGAAAAAAAAAAAAAACAACTAATGGATAAGAAAGATGATTTTAGTTATGCTCAGAGGAAGAAGAGCCAGAAAGCTGTCAGCTCACTCCTTAAAAAATATGTTATAATGCTAATGATGGCACTGAGAAAAAAAATTCCACCACTCCTGTTGTGCTCTCTTTTTTCTTATTAAAGAAAAGAGTCACACTGGAATAGAAAATTTAGCATTTGCTATTGGCAAGATGAAATTCAAATCCAAACAAAGAGGAGAAATTGCAACAGTGCAACTCTACTAAATTATATTTTGTATTCTATACTGTATGAATTAAATTCTGAGGCACTAAAAGATAGGACAATTTAAATGAAGAATCATCACCCCTAAAAATTAGCAGAGAAGGATAGGATAAATTAGATAGTCAAAGGCATTTACAAGTTTTGAGGCCAAATGGAAGGCATATTCAGCAACCAGAGATCTTGATGCCAGTTTTGAATAATTTCTCTGAGTCTATTAATAAAAGAGAAGTGTTGGAACACCTATAAAGGAGAGTGGTGATGATGAGGAACTAATATAATCTCATTAAATAAGTCACACTAGGCTAGTTCAATTGTCTTTTTTGATATGGTTATGAGACTGTAAGCTCAGGGTAGTGCTGCAGACAGTGAAAATGGTTTTCAGCAAGCTGTTTGACAGACTCTGTTGTGTAAGATGGAGAAATGTACACAGCAGGACAAATTGGGTGAATCAATATAACACACATCAACAAACAAGGCCCAAGTTCAAGTCATTCTGACATGTTCTGTGATCTTCCCCTGATGCTCTTCTTTAATGTATTTCTATGAGCTGGATGCAAATTTTGATAACATCCTCACTAAAGTTGTTCAGACATGGAGTTGGAAATAATAATAGATATTCTGGATAACAAATTCAGCTTTCAAAAAGATATCTTCTGGCTAGGAGGATGGATTAAATGTGAAAATTTATAGTTAAAAATGGATAGCAATGGACAGATTAAGCAAAAAAAAGGAAAACAAGCAGGAGGGAAGACGCGGAACATAAATGAAGGACACAAAAATGTTAATGATATAATGGGGAAAAATAGCAATTTTAGTGAGAGGTCAGGTTAAACATAAACTGAAAAATAATTTATAAATTTCAATTAAAGCATATTTTTATTTTAAATAAATTCACCCCAAAATGGCTATCCAATGAATCATGCCTCCCAGCATTCCTGGGATCCTTTAACTTAAATAGATCCCTCAACTAGAATTTGTGCTGGCCCTAGTATTTAAGATAAACTAATAGTGTGTGTCTAATGCAACACTGAGATGACTTTTCAGGCTAGAGAGAAAAAAAACTTCCAGGTTTGCCTTCGTCTCATGGCATGCTCTGAATTGTAAGTCTGATAACCCCGGGATGATGATGCAGTGTGGTGTCCAAGTTAGCTTCTTTGAGTTGACAAGCCAGGCCAGATATCACTCATGTAAATGGAAAAGCATCCATTTGACCCCAACTCTAGCTACTATCTGACAACAAACTTATGTGAGAGCCTGGAGCAATAACTCTTCAGCTGTCTGTCCGTCCCCAGAACCATGAAGTGTAATTGTAAATTGTTGTATATATATGCTCAGTTTTAGAGTGTTTTTTTATGTAGCAAGAGATAGCTGGAATGGCCCCAAGCTGTTTTGAACTTAGGCTGCACTGGTATAGTTATATTCCTATTTAGAATAGTGATGGCACGGGTTAGAGGTGAAGAGTGGTGAGGGGAATGTCCCATTCTACTTATTTAAGACCATACAGCACTTCATTTTGAGGACTGTACTTTAAGAACTTTATTCACAAATTGAATTTCATCATAAGTGAGGAAGAGTATGATGAGAAGAGCCATTTTGTGTAAAAAAATGCCAACCAGCTAAAAAATGTTTTGCTTAGGAAAAGAATAAATACAGAAAAGGTAAAAATGTATCTCCTGCTTTTCCTAGGAAAGTTTCAGTTTCTGCCTGTTGCCTCAACGTTTCTCCCATTTAGCAATGAATCACTTTTTCATTACATTAAAGTAATCTAGAGTGGGTTAATTTTTCCCACTATGTGCTTAGAGTTGCTACCATGGTCTCATCTGATAATGTATGAGACCTTTGTATTAGATGGAATTCTTGTTCTGACATGTAGTTTAATTTGAAAAAAAAAAAAAAAGATCAGCAAATACTTGAATCTTCTCTCAAACTTTCCAAGAAACCATATCACCAATGTTTTCCTTTAGAAACACAGCGTGTGGCTCCAACTGACAAAGCTAAGTAGCCTCTGACACAGGTGCAACAGGATAGCTAAATTCTCTAGACTCAGATTATAGTCAGAAAAATATTCAGCGTGCACTGACCCTACCAGCAGTGGAGCTATGTTCTGAGAGATCAGTTTAGTCCCTAGGTTATAGTCCACAATGTCAATTAAAAATAAAAAGACTTTGTAAGTTACAGCTACCTGAGATACACATGAGAAATAGAAGCTGAGCAACACTGTTGAGGAACTGAAGCATGGGGAGAAGTTTGAATATCCTTGATAATGTGTTTTTGTCACTTATTTTATGATGTAAACACAAGACTTTTATATTTGGTAACAACATTGTATACTGAAATAAACATCCTTGATATTGATACTTTATTAAAAAGTATTTGTTAAATAACGAATTAAGAAATGCCTTTTTGTTACTCAAGAAATTTGACAATGAGTGTGTCTTGTACAGTTTATCAAAAGTTGGTGTTTCTAAAGGAGGGCTTTGAACTATCACTTACAACATGTAAACCAGATAACAAAAATCTGTTTAAGAAGTATCAACCTCCTCTTCCTAATTTGAAAGTCATTGTCAGAATATAATGACAATAAAACTATAACACTAATATCGTGGTTTAATTTGTATAGCATCAGATGCTACATTTATGCATCACACTGTAAAGAATGATTTTTCATTTAGATCAAGTGACTAGTCTTCCAAGTTAATTTTGCTCTTTTTTTATTCCATTTTTTTTACATGTAAGAAAAGTGAAGACAAACTTAATATGGCTATGTTAGAAAGAGTTTAAACAGTTTGCTGATACAAGTTATATCAGTGACATCAGGTTCTTCAAGACTAGTTTCAGCAATGACTTGATTTTTATCATTCAATACTTAGAATCGATTTTAGAAACTAATTCTGTCAAGGATAAAATATCTGATATCATTGTGAATATTATTATAAATTCAATTTAAATGTTGAATATTGATAAAATATTTTTTTATTTTATCAATAAAATTATTTTTTCATAGAAACAATAAAAATAGAAACTTGAAAGAATCTTTCTGGCTACAGCTATGTTCTTACAAATACAGAAGCAAAAATTTGTGGCAGAAATGTATTTGGAACTAGGTTAGTGTTCATAGATTTCCTAATTGTATCTAGAAATTTTACAATATTGTCAATGAAAATAGAAGCTGTACTTTCAACTCTAACATGTGAAGAGTTTAACAACTGTTACCTGCATACTTAGAAGAAAATAGCTGAAAAAAATATAAATCAGCTTTACTTAGCCTAATAGAGAACTGAGGTCACAGAACAAACTGTCTCATTAAAATATAGAGATTGGCAAATAAAGAAAGTTGGAGCGAGGATTTACTTACCTGAAATGGAAGATACTGAAGCTATTAATATAAACTGGTAAGAATGCTTAAATAATGATTTTGATGAATTTCTGAAGGATAATTGTGAACTAGCATGAGAGTGAAAAACTGAGAATTTCAGTCTTAGAAGTGTTCCTACACTTTTGTGATTTTTATCTTCAGTAACCACACCAGATTCTCATAGTGAGGAGTTTAGAAAATCCCTTTTGGTTCTGCCAAAGGGACAAGAGAGTGACAATATGGATATAAGCCCATACTGTTCTCCACAGCAAAGGGCTGCTCTAGAGGGAAAAGGCTCTCAGAGATCTGTTTTGCCTGCAGGAAGTGCTGGTGCCAAATCCCAACTCCACTCTTGCCTCTTGTCTCACCTAAAGGGAGGGAGATAGAATACCATAGTTTAGGTCACATCCAGGGACATAGACCTACTTAATTGAGACTGGATCATAACATTTTAAAATACTTTACATCCCAAACACCTTACAACCACATTAATAAGACTGCAGTACAATGATGGATTATAGCTAAAAGAGTTATGAGATAGGATTTGAAGAATTCTTAAGGAAGTAAAAAGTTAAGAAAGGAGAGGAAAGTAGAGAAACTTACCTCTAACACCGATAGCTATAGCAAAACATTAAAACACCTCAGATCCTAGTTAGATTACAACTAAAAGCTAATTATATCTGTATCTATTGTCCCTAAAAATTACATTCTTATATAAAGCAAAACTAATAAGCCATGCTAAAAGGGAAAACAAAACACAATCTGAAGAAACAAAGCAAGCATTAGTTCCAAACTCAGGTACGAATCAGAATTAGGAATTTTCAAGGTGAATGTAGAGCAACTATAATTAGTATGCTGAAGGTTCTAGTGGAAAAAGTAGACAACATGCAAGAACAGATTGATAATATAAGCAAAGAGATGGAAATAATAAGAAACAATCAAAAGGAAATGTTAGAAATTAAAAACTCTAAAAGAAGAATGACTTTGATTAGCTCCCAGTAGATTAAACACAGATGAAAGAAAAAAAAAAAAGTGAGCTTGAAGATAAAAGCTTCCCAAACTGCAATACAGAGATAAAAAAAAGAGAAAAAACCCAAAACAAACAGATACAAAAGAAAACATCCAAGAGTTTGGGAACAATTTCAAATGATACAACACATGTACAACCTGGATTCCAAAAGAAAGAAATATCAGAAGAAATATTTTAAAGTAATAATGGCAGAGAAAATTTGAAAATATATAATTATTTTCTGAAATCATGCAAGCAAGAGGAGATTGGAGTGAAATGCCTGGAGCATTGAGAAAAAACAACAATAACAAAAACCTTGAATTCTATATCTAGAAAAATCACTCTTCAAAAGTGAAGTAGATTCTTATAGATAACAAAAGATTATGGAATAGAATTCACCACCAGTAGAACCTCCCTGCAAAATTTTTTGAATTATATTTTATGTATTTATTTATTTACTTCTAAAATTAAAGAACAATTAATTTACAACTTTGTATTAGTTTCTGGTGTATAGCAAATTGATACCGTTGTGTGTGTGTGTGTGTGTGTGTGTGTGTGTGTGTGTATTCTTTATCCATTCATCTGTCAATGAACAGTATTAGTTATTTAGGTTGCTTCCATGTCTTGGCTATTGTAAATAGTGCTGCTATGATCACTGGGGTGTGTGTGTCTTTTCAAACTAGAATTTTCTTCTGATACATGACCAAGAATGGGAATGGGGGATCAAATGGTAACTCTCTTTTTAGTGTTTTAAGGAACTTCCATACTGTTCTCCAAAATGGCTATACCAATTTACATCCCACCAGCAGGGTGGAAGCTTCTTTTTTCTCCACATCCTCTCCAGCATTTATTATTTGTAGACTTCTTGATGATGGCCATTCTGACTGGTGTGAAATAATACTTCATAGTTTTGATTTGCATTTCTCTGATGATTACTGATATTGAGCACCTTTTCATATGCTTTTTGCCCATCTATATGTCTTCTTTGGAGAAATATCTGCTTAGGTCTTCTGTCCATTTTTTGATTAGGTTGTGTGTTTTTCTCTTGTTAAGTTATATAAACTGTTTGTATATTTTATAAATTAAGCCCTTGTTGGTCACACTGTTTGCAAATATTTTCTCCCACTCTATAGGTTGTCTTTTCATTTTGTTTATGGTTTTCTCTGCTGTACAAAAACTTGTAAGTTTGATTAGGTCCCATTTGTTTATTTTTGCTTTTATCTTTATTGCCTTGGAAAACTGGCCTAAGAAAGTCCTGGTATGATTTATATCAGAGAATATTTTGCCTATAGTCTCTAGGAGATTTATGGTGTCATGTCATATTTGTTTTAAGCCATTTTGAGTTTATTTTTGTGTATGGTATGAGATAGTATTCTACCTTCATTGATTTGTATAAGAATTGTTTAAAAATTATTTTTTAGGGAAAAGGAAAATTATGTCAATCAGAAGCTCAGATCCACATGAAGAAAGGAAAGGCATTCAGGAAAGAATAAATACGGTAGGATAATTAAAATTTTTTCATATTTTAATAGATCAAAATATGTGTTTAAAATAACAGCAATGATAATATATTAAGTGATTATAGTATATGAATAAGGTAAATTAATGACAGTGATATTATGGTGATCAGGTAGCCTGATTGGGGTACAGTCATAAAGCACTTTCACACTACCTGAAATAAGATGTTATTTGAAAGTAGAGTTAGATTAGTTATAAATGAATATAGAACACTCTAGAGCAATGAGTAGATTTTTTTAAGTTAGGAATAAAATAAAAGAAAATAGAATCATAAGAAAATGCTTATTTAAAACCAGAGAATGCAAAATATGAGTGGGACATGGGGAGAAGAACAGTACAAAAAATTGAAAACAGGCACAGAGTTCATAAATGTTGTGATGACCAATTTTTGTGTCAACTTTAATGGGTCACAGGATGCCAAGAGACTTGTTGTTCAGTTGCTCAGTCATGTCAGACTCTTTTTGACCCATGGACCGCAGCAAGATACTTGGCCAAACATTATTCTTGGTGCATCTATGAGGGTCTTTCTGGAAGAGATTAACATTTGACTCTGTTGCCTAAGTGAAGTAGATTGCCCTCATTGATGTGGGTTAGCATTGTCCAATCAGTTGAAGGCTTGAATAAATCAAATAAGATGACCCTCACTTGAGTCAGGAGAAAATTTTTCCTGCCTTTGTACTCAAAGTGAAGCATCAACTCTTCCTGGGTCTCAAGACAGCTGGTCATCAGACTAGGACTAAATCATGGGCTCTCAAGGATCTCCAGCATGCTGACTCACCCTGCAGACATTGGGACTTGTCAGCTTCCATATTTCCTTAAACCAATTCCTTTTCTCTCTCTCTCAGAGATTTTATTTCTCTGGAGAAAGCTGGCAAATACAAATATTAATGAAATTATATTAAAATTGCTTTAAACATGAATTGTATAAATATACTCATTGAAAGTATAGATTGTCGGGATATTTATAGATAGTACCAAATGGATTTTAAGGTTTATATGAAGAGGTAAACAACATAGAATACCCTACACAATAGTAAAGAAGAACCTAGTTGGAGGGCACACACCACCTATTTTCAAAACTTATAGAACTGTAGTAATCAAGGCAGCAAGTTATTGGTAAAAGACCAGACGTTGATCAGAATAACAGAGCAGAGAGCCCAGAAATAATTATCCGCAAGTACAGTCAAATGATCTTAGACAAAGAAGCAAAGGCGATTCAATGCAGAGAGGATAGTGTTTTCAACAAATGATGCTAGAATAATTGGACATCGGTACGAGTATACATTATATAAAACTAACTAAAATGGATTATAATATTCAAAACTAGAAAACCTCTTGAAGAAGTACATAAGAAAAACTAAGTAAACTTGGATTTGGTGATGAGCTTCCTTACAGAAACACAGAACCCTCAGACTAATTATGAGAAAAACATTAGACAAATTCCAGTTGAAAGATACTCTACAAAATACCTAACCAGTAGGCCACAAAATTGTCAAGGTCATCCAAAATAAAGTCTGAGAAAATACCACAGCCAAAAGAAACCTAGGAAGACATGAGAACTAAATGTGATGTGGCATCCTGAGTAGAATCCTGAAACAGGAAAAAAAAAAAAAAAGAAAGAAAGAAAGAAAAAGCAAATCAAGGGAAAACTGAGGAAATCTGAAAAAAAAAAACATGTTTCAGTTAATCACAATGTATGAAACAGTTACACAATCCTAACAAACATGCTATAGTAATGTGAAATGCTAATAATAGATGAGACTAGATAAGGCATATATGGGACTTCTTGTACAAATTTTCACATGTTTTCCTTTAATTTAAAATTCCCCAAACTATAAAATATAAATGTGTAGAATTTTTATTTCTATTTATGTATAACTACTAATGAACTACAATATTTATAATAATACCAATGTGGAAACCATACAAAGTGATTGAAAGCAATTTGGGTATTTTCTCTGTTGTCCATAAATAATTAGATTTTTTTTTTTTTTTTAAGTAAACTTTGCTGAGTACATCCTAGGCCAACTTAAGGGTCATATATTGTGAGTTCTTATAATTTTGTTGATGAGTATTTTTCTCAAAATCAGTTGGGAGTTTTTTTTTTTTTTTTTTTTTTTTTTAGTTGGGAGTTTTTAATCATGATAATATAAGTGTATAGTTCTAAAGCATTGGGTTTTAATACTTTTTGGGAATTGTAATTATTTTGAAAATAAACCTTGGAATCAAAAAGAGGTTAAATGAATCTCAACAACACATTTATATATATCAACTAAATATATTGATATTCTTCAGTCACTCAGTCATGTCTAATGCTTTGCAACCCCAAGGATTGCAGCACACAAGTGTTCCCAGTCCTTCACTATTTCCCAGAGTCTGATCAAATTCATTTCCATTGAGTTGATGATGCCATCGAACCATCTCATCCTCTGTCATCCCATTCTCCTCCTGCCTGCAATCTTTCCCAACATCAGGGTCTTTTCCAGTGAGTCAGCTCTTTGCATCAGGTGGCCAAAGTATTGGAGTTTCAGCTTCAGCATCAGTCCTTTCAATGAATATTAAAGGTTGATTTCCTATAGGGTTGATTTGTTTTATCTCCTTGCTATCCAAGGGACTCTCAAGAGTTTTCTTCAACACCACAGTTCAAAAGCATCAAAACCTCAGTGTTCAGCCTTCTTTATGGTGCAACTCTCACATCCATACAGGACTACTGGAAAAACCATAGCTTTGACTAGATGGACCTTTGTCGACAGAGAAATGTCTCTGCTCTAAATTAAAGAATGAGAGTTAATTGGGGAGAAGAAGTAACCCTGGTTTTGTATAACTGTATTTAGAAGACACTTTTTTAGATAGGTTAAATTTATTCTTTTTCTCAGACTGGAAAAAATTGAGAAGATTTACAATTTTGTCCCACTTATTTTAGGGAAATATTCAGAATTCTAATAGATATCCTTAGTTTTAAAAAGCAGAGACATCATAAAGGAGGAACATAAAGAAGACTGAGCACCAAAGAATTGATGCTTTCAAATTGTGGTGCTGGAGAAAACTTGAGAGTCTCTTGGGCTGCAAGGAGATCAAAACCACTCAACCCTAGAGGAAATCAACCTGAATATTCACTGGAATGACTGCTGCTGAAGCTGAAGCCCTAACACTTTGGCCACTTGATGTGAAGGGCCAACTCATTGGAAAAGACTGATGCTGGGAAAGATTAAAGGCAGAAGGAGAAGTGGGCAGCAGAAGATGAGATGGTTAGATCCATTACTGACTCCATGGACATGAATTTGAGCAAACTTTGGGAGATAATGGAGGATAGAGGAGCCTGGCATGCTACTGTCCATGAAGTCACAAAAACTGACATGACTTAACAATGAACAAGAACAAGTAGATATACTGTCTTTGATGAGTTTTGTCTTACTAAATATTTATTGAAATAATCATTTTAAATTAAGGCTAAAGAAATTCTGAAAAATATATAAATTATTACATGTTTTAAATTATTTTTAGGTCCTGGAATGGATGATAATTTGACCACCTTCCTCATGAGGGTCATAAGGATTAACTTTAGATAAGTTAGATAACGTAAAGTGTTTGGATTTTACAGTATGTGACCAAAAGTTGAGGAAAATGGCTAATATTACTTTAAACTAGTAAGTTATGCCTCAGGAAAAAACTTGTTTCATTTGAAGTCTTTCATGAAAAGAATATTACAATTACTGTAGAATGTTTAGAAAATAAATGCCTTTAAGATTGTCTCTAAATCTAAGTAGGAGCTTCTATAAATTTATGAGCAATAATTCTGAATAAGCCAAAGCATTGTGGTCCTAAGTTGATGTATACATTGAGTGTAGAGAACTAGATTCATGATTCTTTCCTTTTGAATAAGTCTTTATGTTTAGCGCTGTCACTGGATGTGTAACAGTCATAAGGATTTATGATGAGGTCACTAAAATTCAGAATTCTAGTGATGTTCACAGCAATAGAGTTGGCCATGATTACAGCCAAGTATGCTTCCAAAATACACAGTTCACATAAATCTCTGCAAGCAAGATAATTTTATAAGTGGAATGAGAAAATGAAAATAACTATTATGAACAATGGGGACACTTTCTCCCTTACTATCTGTATAAAATTTTCAAAATTACTGTTGTATTAATTGAACTATTTAGGCAAAATTAACTGAACTATTTATGGAAAAAAAAACCTTAACATCTATGTGTTTTAAAGTAACTTAAATATTACTGAATGAGTTAAATAAATCTAGTTAAAATTACTCAAACTTTTTTTTTTTCCTTTAGATCTGTTCTTTGAGTAATCTTGTAAAGATAAACTCTTCTCATTTGAAAATTAGTCACAACTTTATTGATTACTAAGTGGATAGAATCTGTTGACCCAAATATATTTGGAGTAAGAAAAGTGGAAAAGATTAACAGAGGATTTGTCTTCTGTTACCATGAGCTTACTACATCTTCACTTACAAAAGGAAATTTTAAAAGAAACAAACCATAAATAGGATAGAATACATAAAAAGTGAGAGATTTCAAAATAGATTTCTGGGTTGATTGTGAATATTATTTTTAAAAATATAAGCTAACTGAAAATTGAAAGCAACAGAATTTTCACTCTGATTAGAATAATAACTGAATAGAATTTTATTTAATAATATAGGTAGAAAATGACAGATGAAAATATAGAAGACAGTGTGAGACAAAGAAATGGAGAAAAACATAGGACTGATATACAAAATATGTCAAGAGCTTATTTAATGTGTAGAAATATTTTAGTAATCCCATATTGTGTGTGGGTGCTTGTTGCTCAGTCAAGACCAACTCTTTGAAACCCCATGGATTATAGCTCCTCTGTCTATGGAATTCTCCAGGCAAGAATACTGGAGTGGGTTGCTATTCCCTTCTCCAGGATATCTTCTTGACCCAGGTATTGAACCTGGGTCTCCTGCATTGTAAGTGGATTCTTTACCATCTGAACCACCAGGGAAACCCTAATCCCATTATTAAGAAAGAACAAAAGAAAAGGTTAAATCAGAGTTTTTTGGGAAGTACGTCTTGGGGCCACCAAAGCAGACAAAATAGATGAGCAGAGCAACTCAGATAATCAATGGTTAATATTGATCAGACACAAATAAGATTATAACAAAATGTACATTTTCTGGGAACTTTATAAAATTTAATAAGTAGTGCAAATTATTTAAAGACTATGGTATCTCTTTTTAAAACTTGAATTTCCTTTCAAACTATAAGACAATTTGGAAATTTCATTCGATGGTATGGTATTTTAGTGTTTGTTTCAAATCAGGTTTTGAAAAATTTGCTAAATAATTTTTATTTAAGTAAAAAAATTAGGTATTTACTTCCCACTAGGAAAGGGACAATAACTAGAGATGGAGAGGTACACATAAAAACATTATGTAAGTAGACCACAAGAGATGTTAAACTTGTTCTTATGCACATCTCTTTTTAATTCAAAATATGTTTTCAAAAAGATATAATTGCAATGCACTCTATATAAAAATATTTTGTCTGTTGAGTTTCTAAAATTCCTTTTTGTTTTCCTTTTACTTTAAACAAACTTCACACAGTGGGTATTTTGGTGTTCATATTGTCATAATATAAGTTAAGAATAGATACTTCATTTAGCTACTGATTAAAAACACTATGAAACACAGTTTTCAAATCCACAAATCTTTTGCACAGAGTAGCCAAAAAGAAGGCACCTGTGTGCCAGGAAGCTCTCCTGTTACCTACTTTATATGTTCCCCGTGTTGGCCCCTGAATCTTCATTACCCATTATTGCTCAGCCATGGAAATTAGAGTTGGTGTGATTGGCCCCTTCTCTGGGGGAACTCTCTCTGCAGTAGTAAACATCTAAGTTCCTTATATCCAGTTTCTACTGAGGCTCAAGAATGAATGCTGGCCTGCTGACATCATTGTACCATCATTATTTTATGGAAGTAGTGAAATCTAAGAAATAATAATGAAATATAAAGTTTTTTTTTTTTTTTTAAATTTGCAGCTATTGAATAGTGCCTTTAATTATAGAAGCAAATGTGAACCATCATTTTAAAACTTTTTCTGACTGGCAACATGTAAGATAAGTAACATTGCTTATTTTGTCAAAGAAGTAAACACTAAAATTATGAAAACTATCTTTATCTAGTGTTTTTTTCTAATTAAATAAGTATTTTCTTTAGTGCTGAAATCATTTTCTCTAGATTGTTAAAGATTACTTTTCTCCAGTTTCTAAGGATATAAGGGAGACAGGCATAGGAATGCCATGCCTGATTTCCTCATAGCTTCAGAACCTAGAAGTATGCTATATCCTTTTCTTTCCTTTTTTCTCTTGTTCACCCAAAGGCTTTGGTGATTGCCTCCAATTCAATCTCAGGACACCACACTGCAGCTCTTTCAGGATAATCTAATACTAATCTGTCTGCATTGGCTGTTTTGAAAGCACATTGAAAACCAGGTCACCTGTAATAGAATTGTACCACAGATCTGTGGCAAAGAATATATAAGAGTAAAGGAAGGACCAGGTGAACAAAGTAAAAAATAGTGGTGGCAGGTGGAAGGGTTTTTAGGAATACAAGAGAAACAGAGAGTCTTTTGCCTTTAAAACTAGGACTTAATTGTGCAAGAGTTGGAAAAGAAACCAACACTGTTTAGTTTCTCTTGTATAACATTTTAAAGTTAACTTTAAAATTTTAGGACAGTTTTAGATTTAGAAAATATTTGCAAAGATACTGCTGAGTCCTATATATTCCATATCCTGTTTCCCTTGCTAACTATCTACATGAGTATGGTGCACTAGTCACAATTAATGAACAGTAATGTGTTATAATTAACTAAGTCCATAAGTTCTACAGATTTCCTGTTTTCCCTTGCTGCCCTTTTATGGTTCCATAATCCTCTCCAGGATATCATTACATCTAGTTATCATGTGTCTTTATGCTCTTCTTGGCTGTGACATTTATTCAGACTTTTCTTGCTTTTGCTGACCTTGGCAGTTGTGAAGAATACTAGTGAGGTATTTAGTAGAATGCCCCTCAACTGAAATTTGTCTGATGTTTTCCTCATAACTAGATTGGAAGGAAGACCACTAACATAAAGTTCTATTCTTATCATTTCATGTTAATGGTGTAATATATAAATGTGATTTATCACTGTTGATGTTAACCTTGATCACATAGCTTGACATAGTGTTTGTCAGGTTCTCTACTGTAAAATAATTATTTTTATTTTCCCTTTACATGCTGTCTTCTTTGGAAGAAAGTTACTGTGTGCAGGTTTTACTTGAGGACTGGGGATATAAGCTCTATCACCTCAAGAAAGGGATATATATATACATAAATTAGAAATCTTCTAAATATAGGATTTTTTGTGTTCTTCTCCACTGGTTTCTTTATTCAATCATCTGTTCATAATAATATATCCTTGTGGGTTTATTTGAGGAGAGGAACATTTTTGTAATTTTTGAAATTAGATGTTACAGGCTTATCATGTATAGTCCCTGCACCAATCTCCAAATAGTCACATCTTCAAGAAGCACTGATTTCTTTTCCATAGAATGGTATTAGAAACCAAGATTGGGCACCGAGGATGCTTGCTACTTCTGGAGTGTGTTCTAGGCCCTCGCAAGGGAATATGTATATAGCGACTCATTTATACATATTTCTACATGTTGCTTTTTTTTTTTTTTTTCTTTTTGTAACTACCCGCTTGATGTTCCCTGAACTTCCTGGATTTGTGATTTGGTGTCAGCCATTTATTATTGAAAGTTCTCTGCCATTATTAAATATTTATTCTGCTGTATTTTCCCTTATTTCTCCTTCGATGTTGGATATTTACTTTTGTCTACTTTTTTCATTATTTTTTCTTCCTTTTTGAAAGTTCATTATGTGAAGTTTCTATTGACATACCTTCAAGATCACTGACTTTTTGCTTGGCTGTGTGTAATCTATCCTAGCTATTTTTATGTTGGTTTCCCTCTGGACTCTCTATTTTGTTCCATTAGTCTATGTGTCTATCTTTATACCAGTACTACAATATTTTGATTACTGCAGCTTTGTAATGATTACTGTAGGGTTATAATAAGTTTCAAAATCAGAAAGTATGGAACCTTCAACTTTGTTCTTTAGGATTGTTTGGCTACTCAAGGTCCCTTGAGATTCCATATGTGTTTAAGGATGGATTTGTTGGTTTCTGGGCGTTTGACATAAATTACATTAAAGCTGTAGATTGCTTTGGGTAGTACTGACATCTTAAAATATTAATTGTTCCAATCATGACTATGGGGTGTCTTTACATTTATTGATACCTTTAATTTATTTCCACAAATGTTTATAGCTTTGAGGGTACAAGTCTTTTGCCTCCTTGGTTAAATTTATGTCTATGTATTTTATTATTTTTGATGCTATTATAAATGGAAATGCTTTAAAGATTTCCTTTTCATATTCTTCACTGTTAATTTATAGAGACGCAACTTTTTGTACATTTGTGTATATTGATTTTTATATCCTGCAACTTTGCTGAATTTGTCTATTAAACATTTTTGGGTGTGAAACATTAGGGTTTACGACATTTAAGATTCTTTTATCAGTGAACAGAGGTTCTTTATTTTCAATTTAGATGCATTTTATTTATTTATTTATTTTCATTTTATTTCTTTTTCTTAACTAATTTCTCTGGCTTGGATTTCTAGTATTATATTGAACAGAACTGGTGAAAGCACTTGTTTTGTTTCTGATCTTAGGGGTAAAGCATTTAACTTTGACCAATAAGTATAATGTTAGCTGTGGTCTTTTCATATGTGGTCTTTATTATTTTGAGATAATTTCCTTCCATTTCTAATTTGTGAAAGGATGTTGAATTTCATAAAATAATTCTTCTGTATCAACTGAGATGATCAAGTAATTTTCCCCCTTTCATCTTGTTAATGTGTTCTATTACATTGATTGATTTGTATGTTGAATCATCCCTGAATTGCAGGAATAAATCCTACTTGGTCATGGTATGCATGCATGCTAAGTCATTTCAGACATGTCCAACTCTGTGATCCCTTGGACTATAGCCTGCCAGGATCCTCTATTAATGGGATTCTCCAGGCAAGAATACTGGAGTGGGTTGCCATGCCCTCCTCCAGGGGATCTTCCCAACCCAGGGATCAAATTTCTCTTTATGTCTCCTGCATTGGCAGGTGGGTTCTTTACCACTAGTGCCATCTGGGAAGTCCGGTCATGGTATATAATTCTTATAATATTCTTTTGAACTCTGTTACTATTTTGGTGAGAATGTCTGCATTGATATTCACTAGGCATATTGGTTTGTTTTATTTCTTGCAGTGTCTTTGTCTGGCTTTGGTGTCTGGGTAGTGCTGGCATCATAAAAATGAGTTTTAAAGTGTTTGGTCCTCTTTGATTTTTTGGAAGGGTTTAAAGAAGATTGCCATTAATTTTTTAAAGGTTCAGCAGTGAAGTCATCTGGTCCTGAAGTTTTCTGAAAGATTTTGCATTACTGATTCAGTCTGCTTACTAGTTATAGATCTATTCTTATTTTCAATTTCTTCATATTTAATGTAAATTATAACCAAAAGAGAGTAGGGATGTCTAATATCCTGGAAACATACAACCTACCAAGATTGAATCATGAATCCTTTCCCCCTTTTAATGGAGGAGGCTCTGACTTCACTTCCCAGTGATAGCTCTTCAATTGCTCCTATCAAAGATGCATGGACTTCTTTCTATAAACACCTGATAAGTTTCACTGGCATTACCACAAGTGTGAGGGCTCCTCCAAGACTGCAGTCTTCAGTGTTTCTCTCTTACACACTAGTCTTTAAATAGAAGGTTGTCAAAAATCATCATGTAAGTGTTTCTACCAGTCTGTGGCTCTAGTAGCTTCTGCTCCAGATAAACAGATTTTGGCAATAACTTTCTGGATTTACTTGTTTCATCAGATCTCAGGGTAGAAATTTGTCCTGAAAGTCATTTCTCTGATATGTCCAGAAATAACAAACAAACATTGGTTTGTTTTTAATTTGTTGATTTTTTCATGTTGTCATAACGAGAATGAAAACTTTTAACTTCTTCACCTGATGGCAGTAAAACTGGCAGTTCAAATTCCTTTAAATTTTGTCGTCGTTGTTCTCTGATTTCTGTATGAGATTTCTCAGTTGATAGTCACCTCTAAAGGAAGTTTCCCTTTTCCTCCACTTATGCTTTCCCTTAATGTTCCTTCTTACATGGTTTCTTGACTTTTTTTTCCTGAAAATTACTTTTATATCATTTTAATTTTTGCCATTTGCACTCCCTTTCTGCCTCAGGTCTCCTGTTTTCCAATTGTAAATGCCAGAATTGCACTATGACAATTTCGTAGCTCACTGGTCCCTTCTTTCATCATACCATACCTGGACATCAATTTAAAATAGGGAATGTTGGCTCAAGTCTTTGAGAAAAATTGATTCTGTTGATCATTTCTAGGCTGTTTTTGGCTGAACTTCTGAAAAAATTCTAATTCTGGGATTTATGTATATTTTCTTATTTAATGCTTATTTCTTTTCATTCCTTATTGTTATGTTTCCATGTTTATAAATCATAAATATGGAAAAATTACTAATACAAATCCATTCTTGAAAACTTCTTTGATACTTTAGCTTAGCATTTTCAAAATTAATTCTTATTAAAAAAATGATTTCAATCTTTGGTTTCTTTGGGATTATGCTAATGTACTTATATTCTACTCTATTAATAAAAAGGAGAGAGAGATTGCTAGAAGAACTTTGGGCTTCTGTTAGGTTCATGTAAATATTAAATTAATAATATTAAATTACTGAAAGGAATCATGGATGTCAGACTGAGTTATTGCATAAATTTGAGTGCACGTTACATTCAATAGAGCTGAAATCTTTAAACACTGAAAGAAATAACGGTTCTGACTTGTTCTTTAAATTTTCACTTTTTGTATGCTGCCTGTATATCCTATTAGTAAGATTGTAAGTAACATGTGTGTGTCTTTAGCAAAACACTTGTGCACCATTGTTGTGATAAATACAGTGAACTGGGGAGGACTAAAAGGGGCAACACTAGCCTATAGTCTTTCTGAAAGTAGCATATAAGTATGGTATGGTTGGGTGAGTGAGGGAAAGTCACTTAGTCATGTCTAACTCTGCCACCCCATGGACTGTAGCCTGCCAGACTCCTCTGTCCATGGAATTCTCCAGGTGGATAGCTGTTCCCTTCTCCAGGGGATCTTCCCAACCCAGGGATCGAACCAGGTCTCCCACAGTGCAGGTGGATTCTCTACCATCTGAGACACCTGGGAAGCCCAATGGCATGGTTAGCCTTATTTAGTTTGGTAGGGATCCTGACTAAATATCAAATATGAATTAACACAGCATCATTGTACAGTTTAATTCAGGCTTTATAAGGAGTTACAATATATAAATATAGGCCTAACACTTGAGGTTCAGTTCAGTTCAGTTGCTCAGTCGTGTCTGACTCTTTGTGACCACATAGACTGTAGCACGCCAGGCTTCCCTTTCTGTCACCAACTCCCGGAGTTTACTCAAACTCATATCCATTGAGTTGGTGATGCCATCCAACCATTTCATCCTCTGTCATCCCCTTTCCTCCCACCTTCAATCTTTCCCAGCATCAGGGTCTTTTCAAATGAGTCAGCTCTTTGCATCAGTTGGCCAAAGTACTGGAGTTTCAGCTTCAACATTAGTCCCTCCAAAGAACATCAGGACTGACTTTCTTTAGGATGGATTGGTTGGATTTTGTTGCAGGCCAAGGGACTCTCAAGAGTCTTCTCCGATACCACAGTTCAAAAGCATTGATTCTTTGGCACCCAACTTTCTTTTTGGTCCAACTCTCACATCCATACATGACTACTGGAAAAACCATAGCTTTGACTAGACGGAACTTTGTTGGCAAAGTAATGTCTCTGCTTTTTAACGTGCTGTCTAGGTTGGTCATAACTTTTCTTCCAAGGAGCAAGTGTCTTTTAATTTCATGGCTGCAGTCACCATCTGTAGTGATTTTGGAGCCCCCCAAAATAAAATCTGTCACTGTTTCCCCATCTATTTGCCATGAAGTGATGGGACCGGATGCCATGATCTTAGTTTTCTGAATGTTGAGCTTTAAGCCAACTTTTTCCCTTTCATCTTTCACTTTCATCAAGAGACTCTTTAGTTCTTCTTTGCTTTCTGCCATAAGGGTGGTGTCATCTGCATACCTGAGGTTATTGATGTTTCTCCTGGCAATCTTGATTCCAGCTTGTGTTTCATCCAGCCCAGTGTTTCTCATGATGTACTCTGCATGTAAGTTAAATAAGCAGGGTGACTTTATACAGCCTTGATATATTCTTTTACCATTTTGTAACCAGCCTGTTGTTCCATGTCCAGTTCTAACTGTTGCTTCCTGACCTGCATACAGATTCTTCAGGAGGCAGGTCAGGTGGTCTGGTATTCCCATCTATTTAAGAATTTTCCAGTTTGTTGTGATCCACACAGACAAAGGCTTTGGCATAATCAATAAAGCAGAAGTAGATGTTTTTCTGGAACTCTCACTTTTTGATGCTTCATCAGATGTTGGCAATTTGATCTCTGGTTCCTTTGCCTTTTCTAAATCCAGCTTGAACATCTGGAAGTTATGGTTCATGTACTGTTGAGTCCTGGCTTGGAGAATTTTGAGCACTACTTTGTTAGCATGTGAGATGAGTGCAATTGTGTGGTAGTTTGAGCATTCTTTGGCCTTGCCTTTCTTTTGCCTAACATTTGAGGTTACTGGTATCTTAAAACTAAATATAATTGTCAAAATATGATGATGTCTTAATTATAGTAATAAAACAATCCAATTGCAAACTAAAGCAGTAGAAAATACATTGTGCGCATCCCTACTTACTGTATATGAAACCTATAAGGTTAGTCACAAAGTACAGCAAATTACTTGTAGACAAATCACCTGATAAACTGCTCTAGGTTTATTACTCTTAAAATCTATAAATCCCTCAAAATCCAAAGAATTTAATTTCAGGTAGGGTTTTGAAAATGGAAACACCTATAAAGAGGCATATTTTAAGATCTGGTAATTCAGACACAGTTATCTCAGTTGGTAGATTTCATTAACTTGGATATATATACACACATATATATATACATATATATATATACACACACAATTTATAAGGATTTTACTTTTGTTATAACAAAAATAAAATCCTTATAAATTGTACCTACATAATTAGAAGAAATGACGTAGGGAAAATATTTTCTAAGTCTGCATTAGTCACTCAGTCATTTCCAACTGTTTGTGACTGTAGCCTGCCAAGCTCCTCTGTCCATGGGATTTTCCAGACAAGAATATTGGAGTAGATTGTCATTTCCTACTCCAGGGGATCTTCCCCACCCAGGGATTGAACCCAGGTCTCTTGCTTTGCAGGCAGATTCTTTACCATCTGAGCCCTCAGGGAAGCCTTTTCTAAGTCTATATGTTTTAAGTATATCTTATTTAAAATATAGTAAAAGATATATATACATATTTAAATATATATGATATAGCAAAAATAATGTTAGCATTTAGCATTTGGGTTAAAATTTTCTTAAAGATATATTTAGAATTTTTAAAATATTTATATATTTTGTTGATATATAATTGACACATAAAACATAAATTATTTAAAAAGAAAAACTGAAAATAAATAAACAAATAAAAGAAAAACTCAGATCATTGATACACTAAATTTAGGGTCCTGGTGCTAGATAATGCAAGTGCTTAGAAGGAGTATTATTTTCAATGGGTAATTTTCATTTAGTTATTTTTCATATGTGCTTATTGAATTATAAAAGTCTTCAAATTACCTATTCAAAATATAACAGGGCTAAATCAATCAGAACAGTAGGGGGGGAAGTGACAATAAACAGGAATTAATTCACATTAAGATTTAATTGAGCTGACTCCAGGGGTTTGATATATATCTCTACATGAAATACATTAATATTAGATTGTGATAGGGTTGGCAGGGATAAAAGTCTTGGGCCTAGTGTTGACTTTTGAAAGAAAAACCTTTGTTTACCTAAATTATCATAATGTTTAGTAACAATATTTTGAGCCAATTTAGGAAAATTTACAGTAATAGAATAAAATTTTCTGGTGCTAAAAATGTTTTCCCCTTAGGTATTCCAGATTAGCTGTGGCTACTTTTAACTGGGATTTTTCTAAAAGTTTTAAACAGAGAAAATATAAAAGCCTTATGTAAAGAATATGTAGATTAGTCTTGTAAATATTTTCTGGAGTTACTTGTGTGTATATCAGTAATTGAGAATATGGCTGTTTTTGTGTGCCATTGACAGAGACTGAAACAGAGATATCATTTTAGCCTTACAAAGAGTAAGGTGACTAATTACAATTCTAAGTATTACTAAATTATTATTGATTTTATATCCATCTAATTACTCAAACAATTAGGAGAAATTGACTAATACTTAGAATTTTAAATTCATCATCTTGCTTTTGACAAGGCCAGGAGGGTATTACACTTTCAATTACTAGCCCTCTCAGCACTCTTTATTTCAAAAAGTTTCTCTCAAATAAGGTACATGAATATACATTTCATCCACCATACATCCATATCCTTTCTGATAGGTATTGCATGATGATACCATCTTTTACTTTTTTCTTTTCTATTGCTCCCCTTAGGTCTGAAAATCAAAAGATGTAGTGGAGTTACAACTCCCATCTTATTCCACAAGTTCTGAGGCTTTGGTGGAGTAAGGAAAACCATGGGAAGTTGGCCACCTATGACTTTGAACCCAGTGCTACATTTTCTCATGAGATAATGCAAAATCTGAAAATTATAAACTACTGAATTTAACTCTATACTTGAGGAAACATGAGTTTGGTTAGGAAAAATAAATTACCCCTGAATAAAGAGTGTATTTCTGATTTTACTTTCTAGGAGAGAGTGAGCTTTAAGATTCATTGTTGAGTTTAATTTTTCATGGACAATTTTGACCAGTACAATGCAATTTGTATTGCAATCAACCTAATATCAATCAATCAATCAATCTAATATCAATACAGATCTAAAAAAAAGGGGGTAAAGAAATGGTTTGTTTACTGAGTGATGCATTTACAGAATCTTGTATCATATTTCTGAGAGATTCTAACCTCATCATCATATTTATGATTTGGAGTAGAAATTGAAATTGTTTCTATGACCTCCTACTTTATGTGAGATTCCTTCATTAATGCTATACATTAGAGTTTCCATTGTTTATGTTTGATTTTAACATGACAAATGATCACAAGTAAATTTAAGAATGTTTGATTAAAAATAGAATTCTATAACGAATCAACTACATTAGTTTCTGAAACATTGGCACATTGCATTATTTATCTTATATATGACCCACCTCCTAATAGTATAAATTCATGTAGGCTTGCAAATGTTATTCATGCCCTACTTTCTCTAGGAAGTCTTTTTAAATATGATTAATTCTATTTCTTGTACCTCTCTCTAATTTCTAAATCCTTCCCCATCATCTCCAAATATGCATGGCTCCTATGTATTTAGCGGGCTTCCCTGGTGGCTCAGAGGGTAAAGGGTCTGCCTGCAATGTTGGAGACCTGGGTTTGATCCCTGGGTCGGTAAGATCCCCTGGAAAAGGAAATAGGAATACACTCTAGTATCCTTGCCTGGAGAATCCCATGGATAATAGACTACAGTCCACGGGGTCACAAAGAGTCGGACACAACTGAGCAACTTCACTTATGTATTTAGCAATGCATTTCTTATTTGAATGTCATTTTCTTTCACTATAAACTCCTCGGATAATATCATCTTTGTTTCCACAACAGTTTTATTCAGGACTCACAGTTTCGTTTAGTTCAGTTCAGCAGCTCAGTTGTGTCTGACTCTTTGCAACCCCATGAATCACAGCACGCCAGGCCTCCCTGTCCATCACCAACTCCCAGAGTTTATGCAAACTCTTGCCCATCGAGTCGGTGATGCCATCCAGCCATATCATCCTCTGTCTCTCCCTTCTCCTCCTGCCCACAATCCCTCCCAGCATCAGGGTCTTTTCCAATGAGTCAACTCTTCACATGAGGTGGCCAAAGTATTGGAGTTTCAGTCTTAGCATCAGTCCTTCCAGTGAACACCCAGGACTGATCTCCTTTAGGATGGACTGATTGATCCCTTTGCAGTCCAAGGGACTCTCAAGAGTCTTCTTCAATACCACGGTTCAAACGCATCAATCCTTCGGCGCTTACAGTTTGAAAGTGAAAGTGAAAGTGAAGTCGCTCAGTTTGTCTGACTCTTTGCGACCCCATGGACTGTAGCCCCCCAGGCTCCTCGGTCCATGGGATTTTCCAGGCATGAATACTGGAGTGGGTTGCCATTCCTTCTCCAGGGGATCTTCCCGACCCAGGGATCGAACCCGGGTCTCCCACATTATAGGCAGACGCTTACAGTTTAGTCGTCTGTAAATCTGGATATTCATTTTATGTATCCTTCTTAATTTCACAACATTGAAGCTGTCTGTGGTCAATATGAATGAGTGATGTTGGCTTCATTCATCCATTCTTCTATAAACTTATTTATTTTTCAATGCATAAAATATTGTTTTTTATAAGCCAAGTAGTCTGTTCTAGGAACTTAGGTTTTAAGACAGGTACATTCTTTGTCCCCACATGTTATGTACATTTGGAGAAGAGAGCTATTGTATAAGTGAAGTGAAGTGAAAGTCACTCAGTTGTATCCAACTCTTTGTGACCCCATGGACTATACAGTCCATAGAATTCTCTAGGCCCGAATAATACTGGAGTGAGAAGCCTTTCTCTTCTCCAGGGGATATTCCCAACCCAGGGATTAAACACAGGTCTCCCACATTGCAGGCCAATTCCTTACCAGCTGAGCCACCAGGGAAGCTGTATAAGTAATAAACTGTAAACATGAAACTTTACTAAAAATTTCAAATACAGAGTGGATAATCCTGGGAGCCAAAAGCTGAGAAGTCAGAAAATGACTCCCTGTCATATGGACTGCAATAACAAAATACCATATCTGAGCAGCATAAACAAAAGAAATGACTTTTCTCACAGTTCTGGAACCTGAGAAGTCCAAGGCCAAGGTGCTACTTTATTCCTGGTGAGAGCTCTTTTCATAGATTACTGATGGCCACTTCTTCAGTGTGCCTTCACAGGGCCTTTCCTTTGTCTCTGTGCATGCAGCAAGAGATTTTAAGCTTTCTGGTGTCTCTTTTTATAAGGGCACTAATCCCACATGAGGACTCCACCCTCATAATATCTTATACCAGTAACTGTCACCCAAAGAACCATCTCCAAATATCATCACATTGGCCTTTAGGCATCAACATATGAATTTTGAGGAAGCATAAACATCCAACTCATAATGTGCTCTAACAAAGTTTGCATTTTTACTGATACTTAAAAGTGAAGAGTGGGTAAACTCTGGGAGTTGGTGATGGACAGGGAGGCCTGGTGTGCTGCAGTCCATGGGGTCACAAAGAGTTGGACATGCCTGAGCGACTGAACTGAACTGAACAGAAAAGTGAAAAGAAGTGTCAATGCTAAGGTAGATAAAAAATGTTTCAATGAAGGCTTGGGTTAGAAAACAAAGATCATTTGATTAAAGAAAACCTAATCATGTTAGAGCCTGGTAAACAAACAGAAACTGAAGTCACTCAGTCCTGTCTAACTCTTTGCGACCCCATGGACTGTAACATACCAGGCCCTTCTGTCCATGGGATTTTCCAGGCAAGAGTACTGGAGTGGGTTGCCATTTCCTTTTCTAGGGATCTTTCCAACCCAGGGATTGAACTCAGGTCTCCCGCATTGCAGGCAGACACTTTACCCTCTGAGCCACCAGGGAAGGAAACAGAGAAGTGGCATAAAACATAAAAGAGAAGGGGAGGTCATATCATACCATTTATAACATTGGACTCAATTCTAAAAGAAAAATAGTAGTGATAGCCTTTAAGCAGGGGAGTGTCATCATCTATGTTCCTTTCAAATATATTAGTGCAAATTAAGTCTGATAGCGCATGAGAGTATATGCAAGAAATAATTGTGGTTTGTACTAGAACAGTTCTAACAAAGTTGGAGATAAGTGAAAAACCTTGAGAAATATTCAGGCTTTGGCAATCAATTAACCTGTAATCAGGAGGATGTGAAAATGAGTGCTTCTCTTTCTATAAAGTTCATATTTCTGGCATGAAAATCTCCTGGTATATTGCTGCCAAACAGTAAGATAGGAACTTTTAGAGGGGAGTGAACATGAAGTCCATAACTAAATGTTGTTCCTAATTTTGGAAGAATGTGTCTTTTTCTTGGACTAATTTCACTATCTTGAACTGAGAACTCCCCAGATTACATAAAGGCTGAGACCCTGGCATAATATTTTCACCACCTTCAGAAGGGAGTAGAATCCTATGCCTGAGTCAGGATTCTAGAATTGGGCCTGGCCATTTCCCAAGAAGGGAGTTCACTAATTTATACTGTGCATGAAATCAGAATAGGCAACTGAGTGCAAATCACATTTTCTAGTAACTGCAAGTCTCAGTTGTTTTATCTGCCCCCCAACTGTGAACATCAGATTGTTACATGCTCATGAATTTTCTCTCATTTGGACATTCTATGCCCCCTGAGTCACTCCTCTTTTCTGAATCACTATCACATTCTCCAAACTACTTCTGCATTATCTTTGGAAATTTTGATATTTACTTTTCCTTTCAATGACCTAGTTATTTAAACTGATCAGCATCTTGACCCCTACCCTAAATTAATCACTACCTGTCATCATAGGTAATACTTGTTATCACCACTAGCTGCAACTATGGTATGATTCCTAGTTCATTCATGTGATAGTTTTATGTATCAACATAGCTAGGCTATCAGTTCAGTTCAGTTCAATCGCTCAGTCATGTCCGACTCTTTGTGACCCCATGGACTGCAGCACGCCAGGCCTCCCTGTCCATCACCAACCTGGAGTTTACTCAAACTCATGTCCATTGAGTCGGTGATGCCATCAAAACATCTCATCCTCTGTCATCCCCTTATCCTCCCGCCTTCAATCTTTCCCAGCATAAGGGTCTGTTAAATGAGTTACTTCTTCGCATCAGGTGATCAAAGTATTGGAGTTTCATCTTCAACGTCAGTCATTCCAATGAATTTTCAGGACTGATTTCCTTTAGGAAGGACTGGTTGGATCTCCTTGCTGTCCAAGGAACTCTCAAGAATCTTCTCCAAAACCACAGTTCAAAAGCATCAATTCTTCAGCACTCAGCTTTCTTTATAGTCCAACCCTCACATCCATACATGACTACTGGAAAAATTATAGCTTTGATAAGATGGACCTTGGTTGGCAATGTAATGTCTCTGCTTTTTAATATGCTGTCTAGGTTGGTTGTAACTTTTCTCCCAAGGAGCAAGTGTCTTTTAATTTCACAGCTGTAGTCACCATCTGCAGTATTTTGGAGCCACCCCAAAATAAACTCTGTCACTGTTTCCACTGTTTCCCCATCTACTTGCCATGAAGTGATGGGACTGGATGCCATGATCTTAGTTTCCTGAATGTTGGGGTTTAGGGCAACTTTTTCACTCTCCTCTTTCACTTTCATCAAGAGGCTCTTTAGTTCTTCTTTAATTTCTGCCATAAGGGTGGTGTCATCTGCATATCTGAAGTTGTTGATATTTCTCCCAGCAATCTGTATTTCAACTTGTGCTATATCCAGCCCAGCATTTTTCATGATGTACTCTGCATATAAGTTAAAGAAGCAGAGACACAATATACAGCTTTGACAGACTCCTTTCCCTATTTGTAACGTTTGTTGTTTCACGTACAGCCCTGACTGTTGCTTCCTGACCTACATACCAATTTCTCAAGAGAAGGTCAGGTGGTCTGGTATTCCCATCTCTTTCAGAATTTTCCACAATTTGTTGTGATCCACACAGTCAAAGGCTTTGGCATAGTCAATAAAACAGAAGTAGATGTTTTTCTGGAACTGTCTTGCTTTTTTGATGAACCAACGGATGTTGGCAATTTGATCTCTGGTTCCTCTGTCTTTTCTAAATCCAGCTTGAACATTTGGAAGTTCATGATTCACATATTGCTGAAGTCTGGCTTGGAGAAGTTTGAGCATTACTTTACTAGCATGTGAGATGAGTGCAATTGTGCTGTAGTTTGAGCATTCTTTGGCATTGCCTTTCTTTGGGATTGGCATGAAAATGGACCTTTTCCTGTCCTGTCGCCATTGCTGAGTTTTCCAAATTCGCTGGCATATTGAGTGCAGCACTTTCACAGCATCGTCTTTTAGGATTTGAAACAGCTCAACTGGAGTCCATCACCTCCACTAGCTTTGTTCGTAGTGATGCTTCCTAAGGCCCACTTGACTTCACATTCCAGGCTGTCTGGCTCTAAGTGAGTGATCATACCATCATGATTATCTGGATCATGAAGATCTTGTTTGTATAGTTCTTCTGTATTTTTCCCACCTCTTCTTAACATCTTCTGCTTCTGTTAGGTCCATTCCATTTCTGTCCTTTATTGTGTTTAACTTTGCATGACATGTTCCCTTCAAGAAAATGTTTAATTTTCTTGAAGAGATCTCTAGTTTTTCCCATTCTATTGTTTCCATGTACTTTTTTGCACTGATCACTGAGGAAGGCTTTCTTATCTCTCTTTGCTATTCTTTGGATCTCTGCATTCAAATGGGTATATCTTTCCTTTTCTCCTTTGCCTTTTGCTTCTCTTCTTTTCACAGCTATTTGTAAGGCCTTGTCAGACAACATTTTTGCCTTTCTTTTGCTTGGGTATGGTCTTGATCCCTGACTCCTGTACAATGTCACAAATCTCCGTCCATAGTTCTACACATGCTCTGTCTATCAAATCTAATCCCTTGAATCTATTTCTCACATCCACTGTATAATTGTAAAACATGGTCCACTGGAGAAGGGGGTGGCAAACCACTTCAGTATTCTTGCCTTGAGAACCCCATGAGCAGCATGAAAAGTCAAAAAGATAGGACACCGAAATATGAGTTCTCCAGATTGGTAGGTTCCCAATATGCTACTGGAGATCAGTGGAGAAATAACTCCAGAAAGAATGAAGTGACAGAGCCAAAGCAAAAACAGCACCCAGTTGTGAATGTGACTGGTGATGGAAGTAAAGTGTAGTGCTGTAAAGAGCAATATTGCACAGGACCCTGGGATGTTAGGTCCATGAATCAAGGCAAATTGGAAGTGATCAAACAGGTGATGACAAGAGTGAATGTTGACATTTTTGGAATCAGCGAACTGAAATGGGCTGGAATGGGTGTATTTAACTCAGATGACCATTAAACCTACTACTGTAGATATAGTATATCTACAAGGTATACTATACTTCTATATCTACAAGAATCCTTTAGAAGAAAAGGAGTAGCCATCATAGTCAACCAAAGAGTCTGAAATGCAGTACTTGGATGAAATCTCAAAAATGACAGAATGATCTCTGTTCATTTCCAAGGCAAACCATTCAATATCACAGCAATCTAAATCTGTGCCCTGACCAGTAATGCTGAAGAAGCTGAAGTTGAATGGTTCGATGAAGACCTACAAGACCATCTAGAACTAACACCCCAAAAAGATGTCCTCTTCATTATAGGGGACTGGAATGCAAATGTAGGAAGTCAAGAAATACCTGGAGTAATAGGCAAATTTGGCCTTAGAGTATAGAATGGAGCAGGGCAAAGGCTAACAGAGTTTTGCCAAGAGAATGCACTGGTCATAGCAAACAACCTCTTCCAGCAACACAAGAGAAGACTCTACACATGGACATCACTAGATGGTCAACACCAAAATCAGATTGATTATATTCTTTGTAGCCAATGATGGAGAAGCTCTATACAGTCAGCAAATACAAGACTGGGAGCTGACTGTGGCTCAGATCATAAACTCCTTATTGCCAAATTCAGACTTAAATTTAAGAAAGTCGGGAAAACCTCTAGACCTTTCATGTATGACCTAAATCAAATCCCTTAGGATTATACAGCTAGGCTATAGTACCCAATTATTCAAACAAAATCTAATCTGGTATCTCTGTGAAGGTATTTTGTAGATACTTTAAAGGATGACCTTGATAATGTCAGTGGACCTCATCCAATCAATTGAAAGGCCTTAAATGAGAAATTGTAGTTTTCATACAGAAGAAAAAATTCTGCCTCAAGACTTTGGCATCAGCTTTTAGCCAAGAGAGGTATCATTCTGCCAGTTTACCCTATGAATTTCAGACTTGCCAGCCCCAGAAATGAATTACATAAGCCTATTTCTTTGAAATAATTCTCCTTCCTCTCATCTCTCTGTTCCCCTCTCCTCTTACCCTGCCCCTCTCTCTCTTTCTTTTTTCTCCCTCTCTTCCTCCCTCTATCATTCATAAGTGTGTGTGTGTGTGTGTGTGTGTGTGTGTGTGTGTGCATGTCTGTAGTGATCACCAAAATGTTCATTTAGGGTTTCCTGTAAGATGTTATGAAAAAATCCAAATGAGATTTTTGACCAACCCCATATTTATATTTGGGTATGTATATACATACATATATACATATATTTCTAAATATAGTATTGATACCTTTAGATAGATCTGATTATAAATATACAGAGATTTATAGATTTACACATGAAAGTGAAAATGAAATCACTCAGTCATGTCCGACTCTTTGCGACCCCATGGACTGTAGCCTACTAGGTTCCTCCATCCACAGGATTTTCCAGGCAAGAATCCTGGGTTGGGTTGCCATTTCCTTCTCCAGGAGATCTTCCCAATCCAGGGATTGAACCCGGGTCTCCCTCATTGTAGGCAGACGCTTTACCATCTGAGCCACCAGGGAATTCACATAAACATTCATAAATACACACTAACACACATATCCCACTGGTTCTGCTTCTACTTTTCTGGAGAACCCTGACTAGCGTAGCATCTCTCTCTCTGAGCTCTACCTAATGTTCTTTTAACCCCAGTAAGATTGATCATTTCTTCTTTCACTTATTTCTGTGCCTTTGATGGTCTCTGTTCCTCCCTTACCCAGTTTAAATTTCATTAAATCAAAATAATCACTCCCTTGAATATATATGCTCAGTTGCCTTTTCTCTTGTGTTTTTATTCATATTATCTTGGAAATTTTACAGTCTTGGTTAGGCCTAACTCAACACCATTCTGCATACACACCTGCAGCCATTCAAGTGACCGTAGATGGAGAAAAGCTCCATAGAGACATGCTGATCTGCCTCATGTTAAATTCATGCCTAAGACGCTCATGTGAGCTCTTAATGTTTCTTGTCCATTTACATTCCCAATGTCCTAGGTGGGTAGTTTACATCTTTGCTGCTCAAATGACTGCCAAATCCACATTCTGCCCTAATACCCTTTTCACCCATTCTCAAGAACTCACCAAATTCTTCAGATAAATGATTGAACTCAGATGTAATGTAACAATAGCATCTGCATTAATCAAGAATGTATTTAGCTATAAACAAGAGACAACTCCTTCATATAATACCTGCTGCTCCCATTTGATACTGTTTCCATAAATCCAGGCAGAAGAAGAGGGAAAGGCCAGAAACAGAGGGCAAAAGACAAAAGCATCATGCCAAGAGAATTTGCCTATTTTAAAGGATGTTTTCCAGAAGTCTCCATGAGTATCTTTCATATAAATATCATGGATTAGAATTGAGTTACATAGTCACTTCCAATTGCAAGGCAATCTAGGGAGTTGATTATTTTTAACATCGCTACAAAGAACAAATTCAGTGTTTTCGGCTGTTCCATCTGGGACTTATTTTCTTTTTATAAAGAGAAAAAGGATAATAAATTTTAGATAGCAATCAACAGTTTCAATATAAGTACTTTTAAGATTTTTATGTAACAGTGTTAGAATACCATATAGAATACAAATATTATGCATATAAATTGCAATAATGGGATTATTATTTTGCTGAAAATGATCTTCATTTTCAATTTATTATAATTTATTATAATCAATCAACAATGTATTATAATTATTTAAAATATTTACAAAGTAGTAGTGAGCATACGTGTTCATCCGCTCAGTCATGTCTGACTCTTAGAGTCAGTTCCTCTATGGAATTTCCAAGGCAAGAATATTGGAGTGGGTTGCCACTGACTTCTCCAGCAAAGTGTAGGGTATGTATTAATAATTTGAATACTAATAAAAAATTTTATATATTAGTAACATCCTTGTAGGAGTTCTAAGTGGTAGAATTCCATTGTCCATAATAAAGATAGAATAATTCAATGAGAAAGTGTAACATATAGAAAAATAAAGTTTCTTCATAAAGATACCTAAAACAAAATTTGAGTAGATTTAGAGTCTATTAATTCCCAGTTTAATAAGAGTGAAATAAAGTTTTAATGTTTTGTTATTTTTGTGGGGGAAAGGGAGAAAAAAATTTAAAGCAAAATTATTCTAAAATAGTCTAGAATAAAATATATGAAATGATAGAAATCCAATGCCGAAAAATATAAATAATTCTAAATAACTACACTACCAGATCTTACAATTTATTATAAAGTTACAATAGGCAAAGGAGAAAGATTAATGTTACAAAATGGAAGGTGAAAGGAAGAAAATATATTTATCAACTACATATTAGATGTTTGATAAATACTTGATTTTAATTAAACTGTACATTTTAATTTTACCATGCCCTCCTTCTTCCAAAAAATGGAGACATCTGAAGCTGTGGGCCTCCAATTAAGAGAAATGCACCTATATGTTAGATTATTTAAACGGAGTTAAAAAGTATCTTCTGATGTTTGAGTTAATTTTTTTTTACTGTGTACTTTCTTAACCCTTGGAACCTATAAAATAATATATTGCAATCTCTAAAAAGTACTAAAAAGTACAGTGGAGGTAACAGTTTCATAAATTCTATAGAGGTAGCAATATTGTTGCAGGCAGTAATCTAAAGAAGTGTTTATATAGAATTTTATATAAAATCAATTCTAAAATCAATCAATTGCTGAGATCCAAAAATTTGGGTAGGGCAGTAGAGATTAAGGTGGAAGCAGGGCTAAGTCTTTCTTTCCCAAGCTAGCTCTTGACATGTCATTGCTTTTCAAACTCTCATCTACATTCAGTCCCAGTGCCCAGTCTTCTTGAATCAGAATTCTTACACTGGGATTATTGACAACCCAATATTACCTTTCTTTTACCTGTATGATGTCCCTCTGCTGCCCTCATCTGGTAAACACTGATTCAACTTCTATGTTGTTGAAACTTCCTCTTAGGGAAATACTCTGCAATTTGAACAGTGTTGAAGATTTTTTTTTTTTTTTTTAATCAGCACTTGTTGAGTTTTGGCTTTTTCAAGTCTTTGAAAAAAATATATATTTACAGGAAATTAACAAGGCAAAATGACAAAGCATTTTGGTTTTTGTCATATGAGCCAGTTGCACTGAAATTGTAACCACAACTATGGTGGCAGAAAACAACTTCAACTCAATTCTCTCGTGATATAAAAGGGAGCAGAGATTTCAGGTATCAGTATTCATAGTACATTCTTATTTTCAAAGCAAGTGTATATAGATATAAATGTCTCAAGTTTTGTAATTCCAGCCCATTCCTCTAGGCTGTGGTTTGATAGGTTGAATAGATTTTGAGTAATTATGATTCTACTAAAATTTTTTACAAGAAATCTCATTTTGAATGAAACAGTCATAGATTAAATTTAACTACACAAGCATATAGTAAAGTATGCAGGCTTCTCTGATGACTCAGAAGGTAAAGAATCTGCCTGCAATGGGTGAGACTTGGGTTCAATCCCTGGGTCAGGAAGATCCCCTGGAGAAGGCAATGGCTACCCATTTCAGTACTCTTGCCTGGAGAATTCCATGTACAGAGGAGCCTGATGGGCTACAGTCCATGGGATTGCATAGAGTTGGACATGACTGAGTGACTAACACTTTCATTTTCATAGTATAGTATGTTCTTCTTCATTTGTTGTAATTTGCACTGTATACTTATTAATGTTGACTATGTGTGTGCGTGCTCAGTCATGTCTGACTCTTTATGACCCTGTGGACTGTAGCCTGCCAGGCTTCTACGCCCATGGAATTTTCCACATAAGAATACTGGAGTGTGTTGCCATTTCCTTCTCTAGGGGATCTTCTCAATCCAGGGATCAAACTGGTGTTTCTTGGGACTGTTGTATTGGCAGGCCAAATCTTTACCACTGTGCCACCTATTAATGTTGACTAAATTGCATCAAGGACAAAACTATGGGAGGTTTTAATTCAACCTATGTCTTGACAAATTTCTTATTCTCTCTAAGAAAACTAAAACTCAAAGATTAAAATATAGGAACATTTATATCCAAGTATCTCATATCTCTTATTTAATTTTTAAAAGGCTTGGGAGATACCACATTACATCATGTCTGAATTGTTAGATGAGCAGTATTATGTGTGGGATACTGTGTGATTCATGCTTTAAAAAATATATCTCCTTTGTTTTATAATCCTAAGAATCAACAGAGTAACTGTCATCAAGTTCTTAATTATCGCCAACTAAATATTTTTCTAAGGGCTACAGAAGTTTCAGTCATACTCAGCTTTAATAGATGTAATCAGTATTACTTGAGAATGGATTTATTTTCCAGTTTTAGCTTTAATAGAATCATATTGTTTCCATAAAAATATTTTGCATAGGATAAAATTAAAAAAAAAAAAGATTTGAGCTTCTAAACAACAATAGAGTATGATACATTCTTCACAGTTTATCCCAAGTTCATTGTAGTGCCCATCTACATGTACTTAGAAACCATAGGGGAAAATAACCAAATTATAGTTGCTGTAGTGAGGGATCTAAAGATCTAACCTAAGAAAGACTGGAGATGACGGTAGCAGTGGAGAAGAAGCATAGTAAATTCCCCTGGATGTGTAAATGTGAGGGGATTGAAGTCTAAGATATGCAAACAGTGAAAATACTTGGATTGAGAAATGAAGAGAGGAAGATGGGATGATGAAGTCTCCAATCCTAGAGAAGTTTTGAAGATAGAGCGGCAGTGTTCAGGAAAGTAAGTTGGTGGACCAAGAGCTAGAACTGAACTGGGGAGATAACATCTAAATTGAACAAGGATATTAAAATGAGGTTAAAAGTTAAAGGTAAATGCAGAAGCCATGAACTGGAGAATTCAAGGAGACGCTTGCAGTAACTCAGAATGAACCTTTTCATGTGGTCTATTGTTCGTTTGCTGAGAGTTAAAAGTCAAGGTAATTATTTCTGCTAGTTTCAGTCTCACTGCTTTTAAAATAGGCTTCCCACAGCTGCCCAAGGACAATAAATGTTCTAACAACTTTTGGAAACTTAAAGCATCTGGATAAATAAATCATTTGCATTTTGCTTTGGTCTCCTCTATCCTCTCTTTTCTTCTCTCACTTCTCCTATATGTCTTGTCTTCTCCCTTCCCTTCTCTTGCCTTCTTTTGCTTTTACTTTTCTTCATGTCTCCCTTTTATCTTTTACTTACTATGTCTATAGTGAAGTCACTTGTCATGTCCAATTCTTTGCGACCCCATGGACTGTAGCCTGCCAGGCTCCTCCGTCCATGGGATTTTCCAGGCAAGAGTACTGGAGTGGTTTGTTATTTCCTTCTCCAGGGGATCTTCCCAACCCAGGAGATTGAACCCAGGTCTCCGGCATTGTAGGCAGACGCTTTACCGTCTGAGCCACCAGGGAAGTCCTCTATTATGTTTGTCTATACTGTCTCAGCATTAGTTTTTCTCCTGGTAGTACACAGCCTACCTGATTTCAGATAATCTCATCAGATTAAACTTCCTAAAACAAAATTCTGCCCTCATAAATTCACATCTTAAAATGAATTATAAAGTAGCTTATCACCTATTGAAAATATTTATAAATTTCCAGGCTTGGAGGAACCGCCATCATTTACCTTTAATTTATTTTTCAGGCTATAATCCCTATTCTCTTGGATTTACAATATTATAATGAAACAAATATTTCAATATCTCTTAGACTTGCCTTATGCCAGTGTCTCTAAAACTTTTCCTCAAAGTTCTGCTACTAACAGAATCAAGCTAACACACATTCAAATTGTCCTGAAGAGAATAAGAAAATTATTGGAAGACTGTGTTATTTACTTATGGTCTCATATATCCCATTTTAAAGTAAGAAACTGCATTTGTTGGTATCAGGAAGAAGGCAAAAACCCAAAATTTCTAATGTGAGAGATGTTTTGCTAAATCTACCATCTTTTGAAAAATAAGATTATTAAAAGTTGTTGACTTTCTATGATTGTTACAACACACAGCTTTCTTATATTCTTTTATTTTTGTCAATATTTTGGAGCCATAATTCATTTAACCTGTGATTATATTATTTTTCACTATTTCACAAGTTGACTCAGAATTATTGTAGGGACACAAAGTTCAGAAGCCTTCCAAATATATAGTATCATGAAAGTCAATCAGGCCACTGATGTTAGAAATTTCAATAAATAAGTCTTTCCAATGGGAGGTCCAAACACTTATGGCACATGAATGGGGCACAAATGATGGAATCTATGACAATCCTTTGGAGAAGGAAACAGCAACCCACTCCAGTACTCTTGCGTAGAGAATTCCGTGGACAGAGGAGCCTGGTGGGCTGCTGTCCATAGGGTCACACAGAGTCAGACACAACTGAAGCAACTTAGCATGCATGCATTGGAGAAGGAAATGGCAACCCACTCCACTATTCTTGCCTGGAGAATCCCAGGGACAGAGGAGCCTGGTGGGCTGCCATCTATGGGGTTGCACAGAATTGGACATGACTGAAGCGACTTAGCAGCAGCAGCATGACAATCCTTAGTCTTTTAGAGAAATCGTTTTCAAATAATATTTAATTGTGAAAAAATGACTGATGATGGTCTCTATTTAACTTTTATCACACGTAGTTAAATTATGTGTCTCAAATGGCCACTAGTATCTATGATATGTTTTTTCTGCCAACTCATAATCTTCATTTTAATGATTTTGCAGATGATCTATATAGTAAAAAAAACTAAAAAAATTTGCCTTGTAGTATTTTAAACCTCAAATTAATTTTCATTTTTGAGCTCAACAATAGTATGCAGTATATGAATTAATTCTAGAGAAGAAAATGGCAACTCACTCCACTATTCTTGCCTGGAAATCCCATGGACAGAGGAGCCTGGTGAGCTATAGTCTGTGGGGTCACAAAAGAGTCGGACACAACTTAGTAACCAGAACAACAAACCTAAATTATTTCATCTTATGTGCTTTTCATCCATCTCTGCATAACAAACCAGGCCAACATTTTATGACTTTAAATAAAAAGTTACTATTGTCTATTACAGTACTATGAATTGACAAGGTGAAGCTAACTAGTTCTTTTCTTTTTTAAGTATTTTTATTTATGTATTTTATTTATCTGTGCTGGATCTTAGTTGTGTCACCTGGGACCAGAGATCTTCACTGTGGTATGCAGGATCTTTAATTGAAGCATTTGACCCTGAGCAGGGATTTGAATCCAAGCCCTGTGCATTGGGAACATGGAGCTACCATGTTCCCAATAGCTACCATTAGCTACCAATGATACCATTGGTAGCTACCAATTAGCTACCAATAGCTACTATTAGCTTAGCTAATGAGCCACCAAGGAAGACCATAAGCAGGTCTTACTGAAGATTTTCATACAGTTTCCATCAGATAGTGGCTTTAGACATGGAGCCTCTCAACTAGACTTGAATGTTCAAGAGGAAAAACTTGCAGGACTGGCAATTGATGCTAACTGCTGACTCAGACCTGAGTTAGGTTTAGCAAATGAGGTATCTACTAACGACATTTCCATTTGGCTTGAGTCTCTCAACATATGGTGTCTGAGTTCTAAAAGAGTGTCACCAAATCAGTATTCCCAAAGGCCTGGATAGAAGCATATCCTTGAAAGTAAAACAGTACCATTTTTGCTGTGCTCTAGTGCTAATCACATTCTCAGGGCCTGAGCAGACTAAATGGTGTGGACTACTAGCCTCTTCTTATTTAGAGAATCACAGGATCATATATTCTTGTTGACAAACAAGTATAGTAGGAGATTTTGTCAAAGTCTTCTTTGCAAAGTGCAAGTTGAAGCAGTCTTCCCTCTGATCATACAACTCGTGTCTTTCCTAAAAGCAAAACACATTCACTCGATCCTCTAAAATATTATACTATTACATTGTCAGTTCAAGTCCAAGCACCAGTTAAAATTCAGAATCTCATTTCAGTCAGGTCAAGGTACAGATGAGGTTCCTTGGGATCTAATCTGCGTGTACATATCTGTTCTCATCTGAAAACTTTTGAGATAAAGAGAGAATGTATCTGTCTCTTACACATTCATATATAATAATGAGGCAGGGCTATGTTTGAATAATCCCATTAGGAAACAGGCACCATGAGATGAACATAGAAGTCACTGGTCTGTAATGGTTCTGAAACTCAGCCAACTGCATTTACCAGTTCCTTCATTAGGGTCCAATCCTTTTCCTTTGGTATGGTTTTCTATGGTTGTGGTTTTACCTTTTGACACTTGGTTCTGGCTCCAAGTCATATTTCTTTTTCCCTTTTTAATTAAAAATGACCTATGACTATAGCTGAGTAGATTTCTCAGTTTCCTTCTCATGCTAGAAGGTTGAAACCCAGAGGCCTCCTTTCATTTTTAGCCACTTTTGTCAATTTTATTACATAATGACATTTCCTCCAATATGATTCTCTTCCCTGATGACACAGTCAGTAAAAAAATCCACCCTCAATGTGGAAGACCAGGGTTCGATCCCTGGGTTGGGAAGATCAGCTGGAGGAGGGCATGGCACCTCATTCCAGTATTCTTGCCTGGAGAATCCCCAGGGACAGAGGAGCCTGGAGGGCTACAGTCCATGGAGTCCCAAAGAGTCAGACTAAGCACAGAAGAAATAATGTAGGCTGTTGTTGTTTTGCTTGTGAGAATAATATTGGAATTTATGCCATTGAACAAGAGGGACAACTTCATATTTCTTTCAGATGGACCCTCTCTGCCATGAACTGAGTAGGAGTTGTGTGAGACAGCTTTGGGATTCTTTTATTTCATTTATTTTTAGTTGGATGATAATTACTTTACAATGTTGTATTGGTTTCTGCTGTAACTTTATCAGAGAATGTCTAACAGATATGCCCTTATGCCACTTTTTATATAGCTCAGGGTTAGCAAATTATGGTACAAAGGCCAAATTTGTAAATAAAGCTGTATTATAACACACCCACATCCATTCATTTATGTATTTTCTGTGACCTCTTTCTCTCTACATGATTATTTCTTTAGAGATCCTATGGGCAACAAAGTTGAAAATATTTGCTATCTGGTGTCTACAAAAAAGTTTGCTGATCTTTTGTCAAGTTGAGATTGCAACAAGGCAATATTTAAATCTTTCTGATGTCTCAACAATTTATAATCATGCTGTGTTAAGTCACTTCAGTCATGTCCACTATTTGTGACCCCATGGACTATAACCTGCCAGGCTCCTCTGTCCATAGATTTCTCCAAGCAAGACTACTAGATTGGGTTGCCAGACCCAGGAGATCTTCCCGATCCAGGTATTGAACTTGCATCTCTTTGTTATCTGCATTGGTAGGCAGGTTCTTTACTGTTGTGTCATCTGGGAAGCCTCTCTGATATAAGTGTTACTCAGATTATGTTTTACAGCCTGAATCCTGGACTTTATCTTTGCCCTGATGTTATTCCCTATTTTTATTTTTTCTTTTGCTGGATGGAAACACCTAGAATAAAAATGGTTATTATGTTATAGCACACCAAACTCCTTTATATTTTGCCTAAAGTCAAACATTTCATACCTTACCTATTTCTTTATATTCCTAATGATCATACATAGCTAAAATTCTTCTTGGAAATCACCTTTATTGTTGTTGTTGTTCAATCACTAAGTCATGTCCGACTCTTTGAGACCCCATGGACTGCAGCACACCAGACTCCTCTGCCCTTCACTATTTCCCAGACATTGCTCAAACTCATGTCCATTGAGTCAGTGATGTTATCTAACTGTCTCATCCTTTGCAGGCCCCTTTTCGTTTTGCCTTCAGTCTTTCCCAGCAACAGGGTGTTTTCCAATGAGTTGGCTCTCCACTTCAGGTGTCCAAAGTTGGAGCTTCAGCATCAGACCTTTCAGAGTATATTCAGGATGATTTCCTCCAGGATTGACTTGCTTGCTCTCCTTGCAGTCCAAGAGACTCTCAAGAGTCTTCTCCAGCACTATGATTGGAAACAATCAATTATTCAGTGAGGAACAACAATAACACTCAAACAATTCAATCAATTCTTTGGTACTCAGCCTTCTTTGTGATCCAACTCTCACATCTATACATGACTACGGGAGAAACCATAGCTTTGACTATATTGGTCCTTGTCAGCAAAATGATGTCTCTGCTTTCAAATACACTATGTAGGTTTGTCATAGCTCTCCAGGGAGCAACTGTCTTTTAACTTCATGAGCACAGTCACTATCCACTGTGATTTTAGAGACAAGGAAAGAAAATCTGTCACTGCTTCCAATTTTTCCCCTTCTATTTGCCTTGAAGTGATGGGACCGGATGCCATAATCTTAGTTTTCTGAATGATGTGCTTTAAGCCAGGTTTTTCACTCTCCTCTTTCACCTTCATCAAGAGGCTCTTTAGTTCTTCTTCACTTTCTGCCATAAGGGTGGTGTCAGCTGCATATCTGAAGTTATTGATATTTCTCCCAGCAATCTTGATTCCAGCTTGTGATTCATCCAACCTGGTATTTCACATGATGTACTGTGCATAGAAGTTAAATAAGCAGGGTGACAATATACAGCCTTGATGCACTCCTTTCCCAATTTGGAATCAGTCCATTGTCCCATGTCTGGTTCTAACTGTTGCTTCTTGACCTGCACACAGTTTTCACATACAGGTTAATCTTCTTAGATACAAAAGATCTGACGTAAATTTTCTGTTTCCATGTCACTGCAGGTCATAGTTCTGATAAACTTTCTGTCACAAGTATCACCTTTTTTTCAATTTCATGTAAGGGTTTTCTCAGTGTCATTCCTGTTCCCAGTAACAGTTTTCTTGAAAACTTTCTACCCTCTATCCACAGCCCATTCACAAAGTTGATGTGCTACCTCATAAATTCATCTAGGTCTAGTACCTGTTTTTAGAGTAAATTTGAAAAATAACATCCTGCTTTTTCTTTTTTGCCAATATTTTAAAAAATCATTTCCTGAGACAAGTTGAAAATCCACACTTATCAAAAAATATTGATTTCACAGCAGCTTAAATATATATACACATATGTAAATGTATATATATATATATATGATATTTTGAATTTTTTCCTATTGTCATTATTTATTATTGTGTGTTCTAAAATTATTTTTTAGATACTCATTTCAGAATTATACCTATTTTTAAAAAATATAATCCTTTGAATTGATTTGTTAAGTTTGGTGTATGGAGGAGCTAATTCAACTGTTTCAGCTTTTACATTTATTAATTCTATTTTCCTATATACAGTGTTTTACCTTTATATTTTTCCCTGGGAGTTCTAATTTAAATTATCAATTAATTTATTTTTACTTTTTTGTTTTTACAAAAATGAACAGGTTTTATTTTTTCACCTGCTTCATTCAGCATCATAATAATGGATTTTAAGTATTGCTGAATAATATTTTAAGTGAATCACTGCTTAGTATTTCCAGAAGAATAAGTAGTAATGTTGTACCAATATATCTGTTCATGGTAATTAAATATGTATTGCACTATGAGACAGTTTTTAAATCTATACTTTATTATTTGATTGATGTTGCTTTAGACAGACTCACTGGGTATGGTTTGGATAGTGCTTTGATCTCACTGTCATTTGATCACTGAAAGCCTCAGGGACAATGCCATTTCTGTCAAAATGAACATGATTTCAAGTTGTTATAGTTTTTCCTTGTTTAAATTTTTTATATAAGTAAAAAATGAAAATATACATGTTAAAACTTTAAAAATTAAATGTTTTGATTATTTGATATGGGTGAATATATAGCTAAGATTAAGACTACATTTGTAAGTTAAGGATAATAATAAAAATTTTTAAGAAACTGATTATTTGTGTTTGTATTAAAATTTGAAAAATACAAGTAGTACAGTGAAAAATGATATACTCTTTTTTTAAAGACTTTGTTATTTGTGCTAGCCTTTTTATGCTATGGGAACTTGTATTTCTATTTTTACCTTTTGAAAGGTATCAACTCTGCATGCATCATAAGTGTTACTATGATCTATATTTATTTTGCTCAACATAATTTCATGCTAATATCACAATCCTCAGTTGTGTAAATTTGTGTAAATCTTGCTTCTTCAAGCATAAACTTTGTTCTGGTCCACTTCAGCAGAGTCCTATCGAACTGCACATCTGTGTGATAAAGGGTCTAAAGGGCACAAAACTTCAGTGTTTTCTAAAATTGATACCTTCCACTCTGACTCCTTATTTGAATTCCACTATCATTCATGTGCACTGTCTGCTTTGTATGTGACCCTCACCATTCTCAAACCTATGGATATATCACTGAGTGGAGAAAAAGACACAACAGACAGATAAACTCCTCATGTGCTATTGTAAAAGGGCTTCCCTGGTAGCTCAGCTGGTAAAGAATCTGCCTGCAATGCAGGAAACCCTGGTTTGATTCCTGGGTTGGGATGTCCCCCTGGATATAGGATAGGCTACCCACTCCAGTATTCTTGGGCTTCCCTGGTGGCTCAGATAGTAAAAAAAAATCTGCCTGCAATGCAGGAGACCTGAGTTCAATTCCTGGGTTGGGAAGATCCCCTGAAAGAAGGCATGGCAACCCATTCCAGTATTCTTGCCTGGAGAACCCCATGGATGGAGGAGCCTGGCAGGGTCATCATGAGAGTAGCTAAGCCAGTGAGTGTATCAATCTCTAATATTTTGCCAGGGGCAAACCTAGGAAGAAAAATAAATCAGGGAGAAATTTCTGCTTCCAGAAATGATATAAAACATATTTCTAAACAGCTGTCCTGCTGAGATTAACTAGAAGAACAGAAAAAAGTTATTATATATATATATATGAAATACCAAGTGAGTAAGTATTGTGACACCAACATCCTGGGGAGAATGGAGGTGCAGCAGATGAGCCTAAATTGACTATGGCTTTTTCATCAAGGTGCTTGATGACTCAAAACTGGATTCTTGAAATAGAAAAGAATGAACTGAGCTTTCAGCAAAATCATGGAGATAGGAAATGAAAAACATTATTTATGCTTCATTAAAGATGATGGGCCTTGCTGTTCACACCAGGTTTTCAACTGGAATCATAAAGGGCCACAAAAAGAGGAAAAGATTATTGAGGAATTGGCTAATCCTGAAAAACACTGGAGACAGGTTCACTTTATCACAACCTGTGTATAGAATAAGATTTACTCCCCATTGCCATCTGCTTTATAGAAGAAAAGAATATGTTGTCTTTGAAGAGGAAAATATATTGGGAATTTTTTCACCTATGTAATGTAAAATACAAACATACCACACATACTGAAAAAAAGATAAGAACTGACCAAAAAGTTAATGCAGGAATAGACAAATACACAGTATATCCAGATATGGCAGGGTATTAAATATAATTAAATTACCAACTAATTAATGGTTGAGAATTTCAGGAAATGATTCAGTAGTATAAAAAAATCTGATGGAACATACAGAAGTGAAAGCAATGATTATCAAAATTAAAAGCTATCTGACTGATAAGGAATTAATTAAGTAGAAGATACATCAGTGGAAAATTCATACGCTGAAATGCAGAAAGACAATGTGAGGGAAACATTAAAAAATATATGAGACCTTTGAATCAAAGTAGAAAGTTTCAACATGTTTGTAATCAGACTGCATAAGGAAAGGACAATGAAAATAGATTAAAAGTAACATAAAAACATAATAGCTGGGAGATTTTCTTAATTGTTTAGAACTTCAGCCAGGAAAAGAAAAAAAAAAAAAGAAAAAGTGCAAGAGATCTAGGTGTATTACAACAAGTCTTCTATAAACCATAGGGCAAAGAAAATTATGGAAGAAGCCAAAGAAAATAAACATATTATTTTCAAAAGATTAAACTTAAAATAAGCAGCTAATTTATTAAAAGGAGCATATACAAGCCAGAAAAGGAATTGTATTGCAAAGTACTTCAAAGAAAAAGCTACCAAATTAGAATTCTACACCTATATGATATATTTATTTTGGGAGTAGTTACAAAATAACATAATATTTGACATAAGAGGTGCAAGATGAAAAAATGATAAGCAGGTATGTAGATCTAAGTATATTACCATCTGCATAAAATGAGGCAATAACATGTTATGACATATTAAATGTATGGAAGAAAAAGTAATTAGAATTATAGTTTCTTAAGATCCTTCATTACTAAGAAGTGATAAATATATACTAACAGAATGAACAGCTAAAAATCTAATGGAAAATGAAATTAAAACACCTAATGAATCCTAAATAAAATTTCTTTAAATGAGAAGGAAAAGAAAAAAACAATAAGAGTGAAATAAAACAAAGCAAATGGTAGGTTTAGCCTAATTCCAATTATCAATAAATAGTAGCATAAAGAATATAGTTCAAAATGCAAATTTTTAAAAATGGAATTTAAAAATTGAGTCTATGATATTTATAATATTCATATAAAGTATAAGAATATGTAAAAGTTGACAATGAATGAGAAAATGAAAGATGCCATGAAAACAGTAGCAAAAGAAAAATTTAGTTATATTAAAATACCAGGCAAAATAAATTAAGGTAATAATCATTACTTTAAAGAAAGATATTCTAAGATAATATAAAGGCTAATTTGCCAGAAATATACAAGAATTTACATATGATGATATAGTTTTAATATATGCAGCAGAAATCTCCAAAGCAAAATGAGAAATAAATCTCAAATCAGTAGGATGTTTTAATTAGTTTTTCTGATCAATAGCATAACATAAAATTTGTAAACATATAAATAATTTGAAAAATGTAATAAAAACAGTATTTAACTGTCACAAAAATTAGAATTAAACTCAACATTTGCAGAGTACACATTCTTTTTAAATGTGCATGATATACTGACAAAATTTATCCATATGATGGGCTGTAAAGCAAGTGTCAACGAATTTCAAAGTACCGATAAAATACAGAGTACATTTGTCTGCTGATGGGCATCTAGGTTGCTTCCAGTCCTGGCTATTATAAACAGTGCTGCGATGAACACTGGGGTGCATGTGTCTCTTTCAGATCTGGTTTCCTCGGTGTGTATGCCCAGAAGTGGGATTGCTGAGTCATATGGTAGTTCTATTTCCAGGTTTTAAGAAGTCTCCACACTGTTCTCCATAGTGGCTGTACTAGTTTGCATTCCCACCAACAGTGTAAGAGGGTTCCCTTTTCTCCACACCCTCTCCAGCATTTATTGCTTGTAGACTTTTGGATAGCAGCCATCCTGACTGGCGTGTAATGGTACCTCATTGTGGTTTTGATTTGCATTTCTCTAATAATGAGTGATGTTGAGCATCTTTTCATGTGTTTGTTAGCCATCTGTATGTCTTCTTTGGAGAAATGTCTGTTTAGTTCTTTGGCCCATTTTTTGATTGGGTCATTTATTTTTCTGGAATTGAGCTGCAGGAGTTGCTTGTATATTTTTGAGATTAATCCTTTGTCTGTTTCTTCATTTGCTATTATTTTCTCCCATTCTGAAGGCTGTCTTTTCACCTTGCTTATAGTTTCCTTTGTTGTACAAAAGCTTTTAAGTTTCATTAGGTCCCATTTGTTTATTTTTGCTTTTATTTCCAATATTCTGGGAGGTGGGTCATAGAGGGTCCTGCTGTGATTTATGTTGGAGAGTGTTTTGCCTATGTTCTCCTCTAGGAGTTTTATAGTTTCTGGTCTTACATTTAGATCTTTAATCCATTTTGAGTTTATTTTTGTGTATGGTGTTAGAAAGTGTTCTAGTTTCATTCTTTTACAAGTGGTTGACCAGTTTTCCTAGCACCACTTGTTAAAGAGGTTGTCTTTTTTCCATTGTATATCCTTGCCTCCTTTGTCAAAGATAAGGTGTCCATAGGTTCGTGGATTTATCTCTGGGCTTTCTATTTTGTTCCATTGATCTATATTTCTGTCTTTGTGCCAGTATCATACTGTCTTGATGACTGTGGCTTTGTAGTAGAGTCTGAAGTCAGGCAGGTTGATTCCTCCAGTTCCATTCTTCTTTCTCAAGATTGCTTTGGATATTCAAAGTTTTTTTGTATTTTCATACGAATTGTGAAATTATTTGTTCTAGTTTTGTGAAGAATACTGTTGGTAGCTTGATAGGGATTGCATTGAATCTATAGATTGCTTTGGGTAATATAGTCATTTTGACAATATTGATTCTTCCAATCCATGAACACGGTATGTTTCTCCATCTGTTTGTGTCCTCTTTGATTTCTTTCATCAGTGTTTTATAGTTTTCTATGTATAGGTAGCTGTGGTACATATACACCATGGAATATTACTCAGCCATTAAAAAGAATTCATTTGAATCAGTTCTAATGAGATGGATGAAACTGGAGCCCGTTATACAGAGTGAAGTAAGCCAGAAAGATAAAGACCAATATAGTATACTAACGCATATATATGGAATTTAGAAAGATGGTAACAATAACCCTATATAGAAAACAGAAAAAGAGACACAGATGTACAGATCAGACTTTTACACTCTGTGGGAGAAGGCAAGGGTGGGATGTTTCGAGAGAACAGCATCGAAACATGTATATTATCAAGGGTGAAACAGATCACCAGCCCAGGTTGGATGCATGAGACAAGTGCTCAGGGCTGGTGCACTGGGAAGACCCAGAGGGATGGAGTGGGGAGGGAGGTGGGAGGGGGGGATCGGGATGGGGAATACATGTAAATCCATGGCTGATTCATGTCAATGTATGGCAAAAACCCCTACACTATTGTACAGTAATTAGCCTCCAACTAATAAAAATAAATGGAAAAAAAATACAGAGTACAAAGTATGTTCTCTGACCACAGTAAAATTAAGTTACAGACTAATAAAGAAAAAAAAAGAAGCACAGAATTCATATATATTTAGAAATTAAACAAAAAATTTGTAACATTATTGCTCAAAGAAAAAGTCACAATGGAAGTTGATAATACTTTTTACATAAATAGAAAACAATATATTACAAATCAAAATGAAGAATACCATTGAAACAGGGGTGAATGAGGAATGTAGAGCTGAAAACCTATTTTATGTATGAAGAAAGGTCAAAATCACAGTTCTAAGCATCCCTTTTAATGAGTTAGGAAATAAACTGCAAATTATAAGAAGCAAGGAAATAATAAAGATTACTACTGGAATAGAAAACAAATTTATAATCAAAGAAAAACAAATGAAATGTTGATTCTTCGAAAAGAGTAATGCAATTCTAAATTAGTAGGAAGACTGTTTTAAAAAGAAAAGCTAATTAAACAAAAATCCTTCACCAAGAAGAAATAGAGGGCATCATTACATCATATAGTTCTTCCAGTATCACCAAATATACCCTGTTCTCATCATATTAACTCCTTTAATTCAATTAAAATTACATTTGACTATTGTGGGTGTTTTAAGACAGGGCTTCAAATTGTTTTACACTCATTCCATTAAGAGGTGTGAATTTTTGTCCTTTCACCTTGAGTTTCACATATGGAGTAGGACAGAAGTGAAGCCACTTTACTTCCAAGAGCATGTCATAAAGAACCCTACAGTTTCATTCTTGTTTTCTTGGAACAGGCATACTTGGGGCCCTAAGTTACCATGTAAGAAGTCCAACTAACATGACTCTGCCATCCTACAAGGAAGGCAAACCCACATAGAAAGTTCACATAAAGTTGTTCAGTTCAACACCTCAGCTGTGCCCAGCGCTAAAGTAACCCCATACAAGGTGTTGATGAAGAAGCCTCCAGATGATTTCAGCTCCTCAACTCAGCTATATTCCCTGTGCCCTGTTCCTGACCCACAGAGTTTGTGAGCTTAATGAAATGGTTGTAGTTTTACTCCTCTAAGTTTTGATGTAGTTTGATATGCAATAGATATGCGGGACATCTGGCATCTGAGAATGGCCATTTTAATGTTCTCCTGCTTCCGTGCTGCCCTATCTTGGATGACTTCTCTGAATGGAAACCCAAGTCATATTTAAAAATGGCACATCTGATCACATTTCTATGTCACTGAATATCTTTTACTGAATGTCCAATGATCTCAACAAAAGAGAATCAAATCTTCCTTATTCATAGGGCTTTCTCTGGTGTCAGCAATTGCATAACTTGAACACTAAGATCAGGTCAGCTTACCTTGTTACATACTCTTATAAAATACATATTTTATCATTATACTTCCTATATTTATGGTTTTTCATGTATTTGTGAGATTATGTGATCACTGGTTATCCCTCATTAAGCCATAAATTGCTTGAGGGCAGGGATTATGACTAGTTTCCACTATCATTTTATCACAGGCTCAGAAAAGAAGATCTAAGATGCTAAGAGAGAGAAAGATGATAGGGAAAAAGGATGTAGACTCAAATTTAAAAAGGGGGAGTTATAAATAAATATTAGTTTGCTTGACTACAGGATCACTTCTTTATTCCAGGTAAGAGGACTTATAGCAGCATCTTGAGGGAATTTATGTAAGAAAATGGGGGGCCAGATAAATTAATTAATGAGAAAGTAGAATACCCAAACCCATAAATGAAAAGCCAGGAAATACACACTTTGTCAAAAACTGTGCAGGATAAGTTTTAAGATGAAACTCATAATTTCTGAGAAAGGTGCTTTTGACAGTTGCTTCAAACTAACAAGTTTCAAAAACAAGAATCGTTTTGATACTGTCATTTACGTGGTAACACAGTTAAGACCATGTGAAAAGAAGCACATATAGCAAAATAAAATACTTAAACTTGGCAAATGGAATGAGGCAGGCATAGCAATTGAAACACTGCTTCCTGTGATTTTTTTTTTTTCCTGCATCTATCACTGTCTTGGTTTTAGAGGACAAAAACCAAGTCTATGGTACTGAAAGGACTTTCAATATTGAGCTTCTGAATTTGTGAATTTAATGCTGATTCTCATCATGATATTGGAGATTATGAGTTTTACCATGAGACACTTCAGTGTTGAGGAATAACTCCTGAAACTATAGAGAACTGACACTCAATTAAAAAAAAGTATAAATGACAATGGGGTTAATAAGAAATTATATCACTAGCTCAAGATATATAAATAAAAATTGTATTTATTTATAAATTGGACATTTATCAAATGGAATCTTTTTGAAACAATTAAAATATAAAGATGCACATGATGCAACTGGCAAGGACTAAATTTCCAAAATATACAAAAAGCTCATATCGCTCAATATAAAAACAACAATCCAAACAAAAAAAAATGGGCAGAAGACCTAAACAAACATTTCTCCAAGGAAGACATACAGATGGCCAATAGGCACATGAAAAGATGCTCAACATCTCTAATTCTCAGAGAAGTGCAAATTGGAATTACAATGAGGTATCTCCTCACACATGTATGAGCAGATGCTAAAGAGGATAAGGAGAAAGGGAACCCTTCTGCACTGTTGGGGGAATGTAAATTGGGGCAGTCACTATGGAGAACAGTATGGAGGTTCCTTAAAAAAACTAAAAGGAGGATTGCCATATGATCCAGCAATCCCACTCCAGGGCATATATCTAGACAAAACTATAATTCAAAAACATACATGCACCCTAGATTCATAGCAACACTATATTATAGCCAAGACATGGAAGCCACCTTAAGCAATCAACAGAATCTTAATTGGCCATAAAAAGAATGAAATAATGCCATTTGCAGCAACATGGATGGACCTAGAGATTATCATACTAAGTGAAGTAAGTTAGAGAAAGACAAATATCATATCACTTATATGAGGAATATAAAAGAAAAATGATGTTAATTAACTTATGTACAAACAAGAAACAAATGCACAGACAAAGGAAAAAACTCAAAGGGGAAATGGGGGGGTGGAGAGGGATAAATTAGGAGTTTGAGATTAGCAGGTGCAAAGTACGATATGTAAAATAAACAACAAGGTCCTATAGTATAATACAGGGAAGTATATTCAGTATCTTGTTATTAAAAATAATGGAAAAGACTCCGAAAAATAATATACGCATAACTATATTTTATAGACATATATATATAAACTGAATCACTTCGCTCTACACCAGAAACTAAAAGAACATTGTAAAACAACTCTACTTCAATGAAAAAAGAATCTATGAAAATAATACAAAGTATTCATACTATTGAAGAATAAAGTTTTTAAAAAATAAAGTGAATATTCATTGTGTAATAAAACATCAGCCAGTTTCTCAAGAGATCAAACTTCTATAGCATTATTCCAGCTAATGATACTTACTAGCACTTAGTCATCTATGCGATTCTTGGCAAAAATAGGCAGGATCTGAGACAGTGACCATTTACACAAGTGCTGACTCTTCTCATGATATCTGGTTTGGAGGTGTTTGACCCCATCTTTTATTTACAATAATAAGACAGGTCCTGCTGAAATCACTCTGCTTAGTTGCTTACTCGTGTCCGACTCTGAGAGTCCATGGACTGCAGCCCACGAGGCTCTTCAGTCCATGGGGATTCTCCAGGCAAGAACACTGGAAGGGGTTGCTATACCCTCCTCCAGGGGATCTTCCTCACCCAGGCATTGAACCCAGGTCTCTCGCATTGCAGGCAGATTCTTTACCAGCTGAGCTAGCAAGGAAGCCTGAAATCACACTAAATTCATCAAAAGAATATGCGATGAGTGTGATGTCAGTCACATTTGTCACAGTCTGCTGCTATTGAGCAAGCATCATGTCTTTGCTATTTTCTTTTCTATGATGATTTCCTATCCACAGATGAATCATCTAACTTATCTGGCTGGTTTGCCAGGTAAATAAGAGTGTGAATCTAAGGTGCCAGCTGGTTTCTTCTTTTCTCATTTAGACAAATAGTAAAAATTATTCCATGGAATGAGCTTTAACTATTGGGATAGAAACTTCGATGATAGCTAACAAGTTTAGATGCTAACTTATAAGGAGATAGATGATAAAACTACTTACCATAGTCTTTGGTCCTTAGGAAAATAAAATAAGAGAAAGATACCTAAAATTTGAAAGGTATAGCACTGAAATGATTTCATTCATAGAAGGAAATAAGTATCCTTTCTCCTTTCACTTTATGCTCATCATAGCACAATGACATTAGTATTACTTCTAGTATTATTCTACTTCCAGTAATGGTAATAGAAGCAGAAGTAATAGTAATAGTAGTAATACTAGCAATTGCAATAGTAATCATAATTAGTAGCTTTTATAGTATCACTAGTAGTTTATACTAGTGGTGATAATGGTGTGATGGTGGAGGTAGTAATTTGTATTATTGTTGGATTTGACTTAGCTGGGGGCAGACTATACTGAAAAGACTTGATTGAAGAAAGCTTAATGAAGGATTATTTATAGATGCTGGAACAGCACAAATGGACCTTACAATATAAGAGAAAATAAAGAGAACAGGAGCAATGTAAGCAATATTGACCTTGGACCTAGAAAGGTGTTATGTGAGCTGAGTGAGTTGTAGCCATAGATGATGAGCCATCTGTAGGAGCTGTGACTCAAGGTAACTGTTATCAGCTGCTTCCTGGAGGCAACCGAGATGCGCAGGTGATAAATATCTTAGATCTCTCTTCCTGCCCTCTGGTGTTGTGTGGTGATTGTCATGGGCAGCAGGAACAGGAAGCCAGAGACAAAGATGCTCTGAGGAGACATTTCACAGAGAGCAACCTCCTGGGGCATAAAACAGGGCAGAGAAGGGCAGCAAATGAATTTGGAGGAGCAAATAGTTAATGGCCTGCTTAATGTTAGGAACAACAATAACAAAAGCAGTAATAGTTGTACTTACTTTGTGCTTGTTATACTAGATGCTGTCTGTTCAAAGTCATTTACATGCATTATCAGATAACTAATAAACTATTATTCCTGATTTACAATCAGTAACAATTTAATAACCATGAGTTTATCATACCCCCATTTCACGTACAGAGTGATGTGGATTGACTTGTATAAGAATTTAAACACCTGGAGAAGGACATGGCAATCCACTCCAGTATGCTTGCCTGGAAAATCCCATTGACAGACAAGCCTGGCAGGCTGTAGTCCATGGGGTCGCAGAAGAGTAGGACATGACTTAGCAATTAAACCAACACCACCATGTATGTTGGGGGTAAGTGTCTAGCGCCACAGTTCCATCTGATGTGGTTCCCACTTTGAAGATGATTCCAGCAGCTCCTTGTTTTGTGCACTTCCGTCCTCTAAAATTAAGTGGAATTAATATTGAAGGCATAAATGTTGTAAGTATTCAATAAACCACTGTGTGTTTTGTTTTTTTTTTTACAAAAAAAAAAAAAGAATTTAAACAAAAATAGAAGACTGGAAGTCTAAAAGTAAGAACCTCTTCATTTTAAAAGAATTACTTGTCTTTGTATGAATTAAGGACTATGTAAAAAGGAGACAGAGTTGACAAACCTTTTACTTGGATAAAAGGCTGCAGAAGAAATCAAGGCAGGTGTGAAAATAACATTAAATTGAATGGGAAAAGAAAGTAAAATACTTGTTAGAGATAACAAGTTCAGGCACAGCAGGTCTTTACTGACTCAAGATTCTTTACTTTCCTATATAGAAGAAAAGAAAACATACTCCAAATTGTTTCTCCAGCTGCCACTGAAGTGCTTAAAGACATTGGTAATCTAAAATTTTTTGAAGACTATAAGAAGACAAAGTCAATGCACACAGTTTTAGTACAAAACCAGTAGAAACTAGTAAGAGTGCAGACTTCTTATTTTTTTTTGAGAGCTGTGCACATTCATGATAGCCCTGGGAAAGGCATGGCCTTCTGCACTTTCCTTTGAACCCAAGGATTTATTTTTTCTCTACTTTCTTTATCCTCTTTTCCCTTTGGTTTGAGCTGCTGGGGAAAGGAACTCTAGTGATCTGCAGTGGTAACCTTAAGTGGTACTTGTCAAATATGATTTGGTAGGTGAGAAGCCAAGAACAAAAGCAGCAAAATTTACTAGAAAGAGCAGTGAACTACAGGGCAAGTGACCTAGACACCAAATATAACCACTAACTAGCTCTGGGCTTTAAGAAGAATCTTCTACTCTCACCATGCTATAAGAATCTCACCTTCAGGCAGTCCCCATCCTCAGAAGGATTTGTATTCCAAAAGTTCATTTTGTCAGTGTTCTTTCAGGAGCACAAACCACATTTTCCCATAGCAACACTCTTTTCAAGGAAACACACAGTGTCTTATTTATGTGTATTTTTTCTTGTAGTTACCTGAGTGTATTGTGTGTGTTTTAGGAACTGCCTCTTATTTTTTTGTTATGTTTGGTGATGGCAAACAAGTGTTAAACTAGGTAGACTGTAATCAACTTTAGCAATATACACCCACTGACATGCATGTGTACATGCACATATACAGAATAGGTTGTCTTTACCACTTTTGGATAAAGACAGACTCAGAATCACCGTTAGCAAATGAATGACACACTCTTGGAGACATGACCAAGTGTTTTTAATCACCATAAATATAACCAACATAACCTCCCTATAGGCAAGGTGATGTGAAAATTTAAGGATTACGCTTACTGGGAATAGCAAGAGAGATTTTTTTATGAAAACATAAAATATAAAAGTTGCCTTTTTTCCCAAGACCAAATGCAGTGAGAAATATCTAAAGTATTTTTTCACAGTGATGTCGATAACCAGGTGATTTACTAGATTTTTATAGACACTCAGGAAGTCAGAAAATATAGAGCTAGCTTAGTATAAGCCACAATCCTTTCCACTTCCTTTCCCATGAGATTCCCCATCTGTGTACTAGCTTTGATCTGAAGTCACAAACAAAGACTTTCTGTTTATTCAAGAGATCAAATGTTACTTTTGGTACAGACCCTGGGGAAACTCAGAAGAGGGACATAAGCTTTGGGAGTACATTGATTTTCAAAGTGTTGATCTGAATAATCCATGGCATATTTAGTTTCTTCGACTGTTAGAAGATATACACGAAGGTGATGAACTCACAGGGCTTTGTTCTCTGAGCATAAATCCCCTCCTTCCTGTTGCAGTCATCTTTATATTACCACAGAAAAGACTCTAAATGGAAAAGTCTGAGTTATACATCTTCTTGCCAATAATCTGGTAAATGTTTCTAGAGTTTTTCTGATTTTCCTGTTTTAGTTTTTTTTTTTTTTTAAACTAGACCGTTAGACTTTATTTTGTATGTCATGCTTTGAGCTATTTTTTCTCCAAAAATTCTTAATACAATGTACATCTTTTAAAATGGGCTTTATTTTTTAGAGAAGTTTCAGGTTTCCAAAACAAGGGAGCAGAAATTTCACTCTCTTTCCCACATGAAGTTCCCCTGCTATTTAAAATTTTGCTTTAGTGTGATACATTTATTACAATTGATGAAGCAATATTGATACATTATTATTAACTAAAGCCCAAAGTTTAAGTGATGGTTTCCCAGGTGGCTAATGGTAAAGAACCTGCCTGCGGATGCAGGAGATGTAAGAGATGCTGGTTAAATCCCTGGGTTGGTTAGATCCTCTGGAGGAGGGAATCACTCACTCCAGTATTCTTGCCTGGAGAATCCCATGGACAGAGCAGCCTGGTGGGCTCCAGTCCATGGGTTCGCAGAGAGTCGGACATGACTGAAGCGACTCAGTACTCATGCCAAGTTTATATGACGGTTCACTCTTTTTATTTCTTTGACTTTTGACAAATGCACACTGCCATGTCTCCACCATTACAGTGTCATGGAATAGTTTTACTGCCCTATGAATCATCTGCGCTTCATGCCTTCTTCCTTTTCCTCAACCCCTGGCAACCACTTGTCTCTCTACTGTCTCTACAGTATCGCCTTTCTCAGAATGCCGTATAGTTGAAATCATACTGTAACATAATATCTTTAAACTTTCTTTTTTCACTTAGCAATACACTATTCATTTCTGTGTCTTTTTATATCTTCATAGCATTATTCCTTCTATCTCTGCTGCTGCTGCTGCTGAGTCGCTTCAGTCATGTCTGACTTTGTGCGACCCTATAGACCACAGCCCACCAGGCACCCCCGTCCCCGGGATTCTCCAGGCAAGAACACTGGAGTGGGTTGCCATTTCCTTCTCCAATGCGTGAAAGTGAAAAGTGAAAGTGAAGCCGGTCAATTGTGGCTGACTCTTAGCGACCCCATGGACCGCAGCCTACCAGGTTCCTCCGTCCATGGGATTTTCCAGGCAAGAGTACTGGAGCGGGTTGCCACTGTCTTCTCCATTTTATCTCTGAGTGATATTTTATTTACCTAGGATTAGTTGCTAGCTTGTACGGTAAGACTATGTTTAAATCTATAAGAAATTGCCAAACTGTCTTCTGAAGTGGCCATACCACTTTGCATCCCCATCAGTACTGGGTGATATTTCCTGTTGCTATACAACCTGGCTAGCTTTTGATGTTCTTATTGTTTTAGATTTGATCAGAAATGTATTTTGAAATTTTTATTCTCCAGTCTGTGATTTGTCTTTCATTCTCTTGGTAGTATAACTTGCAGAATAAAAGTTCTTGTTTATTTATTTCTTAAAAAAATTCTTATTTATTCATTTATTTTTGGCGGTGCTAGGTCTTTGCTGCTGCAGGTGGGCTTTCTCAAGTTACAGCAGGCGGGGTGTGCTCTCTAGTTGCCGTGTGCGGGCTTCTCATTGTGGTGACTTCTCTTGTTGTCAAGTATAGGCTCTCTAGAGCATACAGGCTTTAGTAATTGTTGTGGATGAGCTCCGTAATTGTGACTTGCGGGCTCCAGATTGCAGGCTTAGTAATTGGAGCTCACAGGCTTATTTCCTCCATGGCATGTGGAACCTTCCCAGACCAGGGATTAAACTCATGTCCCCTGCGCTGGCAGACAGACTCTTAACCACTACACCACCAGGGAAGTCCAAAAGTTTTTATTTTAATAAAATCCAATTTTTTCTTTCATGAGTCACCATTATGTATCCAAAAAATCATCACCTAACTCGAAGATACCTAGATTTCTTATATTATCTTCTGAAAGTTTTATAGTTTTAGTAACCTGTTTTGAGTTAAATTTTCGGAAAGATATAAAGTCTTTGTCTAGATTTGTTGTTGTTGTTATGTGGATGTCCAGTTCTTCTAGGACAATTTGTTGAAAAGACTGTCGTTTCCTCATTGAATTGCTTTTTCTCCTTTGACAAAGATCAGTTGACTATATATATGTAGGTCTATTTCTGGCCTCTCATCTCATTGATTTATTTGTATACTCTTTTGCCAATTTCAAACAATCTTGATTATGCTTTTCCCAATACCACACAGTAAGTTTTGAGAGTGAGAAATATGCCCTCAGATACTGTTCTTTTTCTTTAATATTGTTGAATCATTTGCATTTCTATATAAATCTTAGAATAAATTTGTCAATATCCACAAAATAACTTTCTGGAATTTTGATTTGGATTTTCTTTTTTTGATTCTATAATTCAACATGGGAAGAATTGGCAACTTAACAATGCTGAGTCTTCTTATCCATGAACATGGACTCTCTCTCAAATTACTTAGATATTCTTTGCTTTTTTAAGTCAGAGCTTTCCTGTTATGGATTTGTACATGTTTTACTAGATTTATACCTAAATATTTTTTTAATGATTCTGTTATTTTATTTTTCTTTGGTGCCAATAAAATGCACATTTCATTAGACCTTGATCTTGATAAGATGTTCATTAATTTAATCTTAATCAGTACAGTTCAGTCACTCAGTCATGTCCCACTCTTTGCGACACCATGGACTGCAGCATGCCAGGCCTCCCTGTCCATCACCAACTCTCCGAGTTTACACAAACTCATGTCAATTGAGTCGGTGATGCCATCCAACCATCTCATCCTCTGCCGTCCCCTTCTCCTCCCACTGTCAGGCTTTCCCAGCATCAGGGTCTTCTCAAAAGAGTCAGTTCTTTTCATCAGGTGGCCAAAGTATTGGAGTTTCAGCTTCAACATCAGTCTTTCCAATGAATATTCAGGACTGATTTCCTTTAGGACTGACTGGTTGGATCTCCTTGCAGTCCAAGGGACTCTCAAGAGTCTTCTCCAACACCACAGTTCTAAAGCATCAATTCTTTGGCGCTCAGCTTTCTTTACAGTCCAACTCTCACATCCATACATGACTACTGGAAAAATCATAACTTTGACTGGATGGACCTTTGTTGGCAAAGTAGTGTGTCTGCTTTTTAATATGCTATGTGGATTGGTCATAACTTTTCTTTCAAGGAGCAAGCATCTTTTAATTTCATGGCTGCAGTCACCATCTGCAGTGATTTTGGAGCCCCCCAAAATAAAATCTGTCACTGTTTCTATTGTTTCCCCATCTATTTGCCATGAAGTGATGGGACCAGATGCTATGATCTTAGTTTTCTGAATGTTGAGCTTTAAGCAAACTTTTTCACTCTCCTCTTTCACCTTCATCAAGAGGCTCTGTAGTTCTTCTTCCCTTTCTGCCATAAGGGTGGTGTCATCTGCATATCTGAGGTTATTGATATTTCTCCTAGCAATCTTGATTCCAGCTTGTGCTTCACCCAGCCCAGCATTTCTCATGATGTACTCTGCATATAAGTTAAGTAAGCAGGGTGACAATATACAGCCTTGATGTACTCCTTTCCTGATTTGGAACCAGTCTGTTGTTCCATGTCCAGTTCTAACTGCTGCTTCCCGAACTGCATACAGATTCTCAAGAGGCAGGTCAGGTGGTATGGTATTCCCATCTCTTGAAGAATGTTCCATAGTTTTTTGTGATCCCTACAGTCAAAGGCTTTGGCATAGTCAATAAAGCAGAAGTCGATGTTTTTCTGGAATTCTCTCACTTTTTTGATGATCCAACGGATGTTGGCAATTTGATATCTGGTTCCTTTGCCTTTTCTAAATCTAGCTTGATCATCTGGAAGTCATGGTTCACATACTGTTGAAGCCTGGCTTGGAGAATTTAGAGTATTACTTTGCTAGCATGTGAGATGAGTGCAATTATGTGGTAGTTTGAACATTCTTTTGCATTGCCTTTCCTTGGGATTGGAATGAAAACTGACTTTTCCAGTCCTGTGGCCACTGCTGAGTTTTCCAAATTTGCTGATATATTGAGTGCAGCACTTTCACAGTATCATCTTTCAGGATTTGAAATAGCTCAACTGGAATTCCATCACCTCCACTAGCTTTGTTTGTAGTGATGTTTTCTAAGGCCCACTTGACTTCACATTCCAGGATGTCTGGCTCTAGATGAGTGAACACACCATCATGATTATCTGGGTCATGAAGATTTTTTTTTTTTTTTTTATGAAGATCTTTTTTGTACAGTTCTTCTGTGGATTCTTGTCACCTCTTCTTACTATCTTCTGCTTCTGTTAGGTACATGCCATTTTTGTCCTTTATCGAACCCATCTTTGCATGAAGTGTTCCCTTGGTATCTCTAATTTTCTTGAAGCAATCTCTAGTCTTTACCATTCTATTTTTTTCCTCTATTTTGTTGCACTGATCACTGAGGAAGGCTCTCTTATCTACCCTTGGTATTCTTTGGAACTCTATATTCAAATGGGAATATATTTCCTTTTCTCCTTTGCCTTTTGCCTCTCATCTTTTCACACCTATATGTAAGGCATCCTCAGAAAACCGTTTTGCTTTTTTGCACTTCTTTTTCTTGGGGATGGTCTTGATCCCTGCCTCCTGTACAATTTCATGAACCTCCATCCATAGTTCTTCAAGCACTCTGTCTATCAGATCTAATCCCTTGAATCTATTTCTCACTCCACTGTATAATCGTCAGGGATTTGATTTAGGTCATACCTGAATGGTCTAGTGGTCTTCCCTACTTTCTTCAATTTAAGTCTGAATTTGGCAGTAAAGAGTTCATGATCTGAGCCACAGTCAGCTCCCAGTCTTGTTTTTGCTGACTGTATAGGGCTTTTCCATCTTTGTCTGCAAAGATATTAATCTTAATAGACTAAAAATTAAGAAGATTTTGCTTGTCTGCTTGTTTGCTACTATTGTAATTTACTTAAGGCCTGGACATTTTCTTTTATTTCTTGAACCTACATTTTTATTAAATCTGTATCTGTTCAAATCTTGGGTTTATGATCATTCCTGCATGAAAAATTACATGTACTTATATGTAAATAGAAGGTCAACTTCAGCTTTGTTTTTTGACAGTTTAGGTTATTAAAGGTAGATTCTTTAATAAATTAGGTTTTTAGGAAACTATCAAACATTAAATACTTTTAAAGGTTTTCATAAAATTTATCCTGAGTGTGGTGTTTGTTTTAATTTGAACACCCCCCCCCATATGTGATGCTTATTAAAATGTCTACAACCATAGATTTATATATGAAATTAAATTATCATAGAGATATAAGAACCTAAAAACTAACTGGTATTAAGGTGAATACAACTGAGAACTTGCAACACCGAGTGATTTTTACACAGTCATAGAGAAAATTTGCTTCCCTGATAGTTCAGTTGGTAAAGAATCCACCTGCAATGCAGGAGACGCCAGTTCAGTTCCTGGGTTGGGGAGATCCACTGGAGAAGGAAAAGGCTAGCCACTCCAATATTCTTGGGCTTCCCTTGTGGCTCAGCTGGTAAAGAATCTGCCTGTAATGTGGGAGACCTGGATTCGATCCCTGGGTTGGGAAGATCCCCTGGAGAAGGAAAAGGCTACCCACTCCAGTATTGTGGCCAGTCACAAAGAGTCAAATAAGACTGAGCAACTTTCAGTCAGTCAGTCATAGAGAAAATTACTCTACACGATGTAATAGAAATACATTTTCTTTACTGCCAAAACCTCTTTCTTTTCACAACACAGTGGTACACTCAAAGTTTTCATGATTTGTTGTCCATATGATCAGAAAATAATTTCATGTGGTTCTAGAAATAATGGGAAATTTCTGTTTTTTTAATATGGGAAACTGGAAAAAAATCATGATGCTTTCCACATGACTTTTATAAAGACTTTTCATCCTCCAAGTGATTTGTCCTTCACTCTTCATTTTAGTGTCTTTGGAAATCTCAAATGGTTGCTTTTCTTAACATATTTGACAATTCATGAGGACACTACCATATACTGAACTGAATTTGGATGGCTTTCATTTATTCTGTACCATTTGCCTGAACTAAATTAATTCATGGGAGCAACTGATGAGATAAAAGGACTAAGAACATGTGCTTAAACCAAAATACTGTCGTCTTAGACTCACTTAGTGAATATAGAAGTACCTACTATTCTCATTTGAAAGCGGTCCTGGTTTACTTCTAGAGAATTGACAGACTAGAATATGCTGTGGATGCCTGTCATATTACTCCATTAGATCTGCTGTCAGAAAATCGTACTTTACATATCTGGCTGTACACATGTTGCACAAGTTACCAGGTTTTTTGATGACTTCGTTAGCTGTTTTTGTTGTGTTTTGTAATGTTGTGCTAATGTAAATGCACTTCTTTGTCTGCCCAGCTCTGTATTTAAAGCTTTATTTGATCAGATTTTAAAGAAAAGGCTTGTGTAACATCACATGTGTGTTTCCTAAGTAAAGTGCTTGCATTTGTACCTGCATATTTTTTATCCCCTCCTTTTTTGTATGGCATTGGCATGCTTTAGAGAAAGGACGGTCATAGTGTATTTGATTACACAGTTAGACATAACAGTTTAGCACAATATGCTGTAATCAGAAGTATTCAGAAAAGCAATTTAGTTCTGATCTTGTCAAATTAAGTGTGTATTGAATATATAATTCACCCTCACCAAAAAGTGCTATTCTGTGGCAGTAGTGAGCAAACGACAACTATTATTTGTTATCATTTTCCTTTAAGGAATAGATTGGTAGAATCGGTTGAACTGCCATGGGGCTACACTTTCAATAATCTATTTTGTGTGCATGAGCATATAGAAAGGTTTTATTTTGTGGGGAATACTGTCAAAGTAAGATAAAATCACTTTGAAACAAAAACAAGTAGAAAAATAGAGATGAGGTATAAAAGACAGATGTGTGTGGAAGATGGAGGAATATTAAAGAAATAAAAAAAGAAAGACAGGACTGTCATTGAGAGGCAGATGCCCTTATCCTTTGCTTGTCAGGTGCTGTGATATAAATGGTAGCCATTCCAACATTTGACCTCACAATATCTGTGCTCGCAAAATTAGAGTTTATCTCCTTTGAGCTTCATACTGATGAAACCAACAAAACTTGCTCTGCAAACTTTATCTCTCAATGAAATCATCTGGCTGTGATCATAGGTGGCTGTTGATATTTGTACAATACATTGTCTGCATGGTTGTCAAACGGGTTTCTTTTTTCTTCTATTATTTTTCCCGTTATCATTTCTTAATAAAGATAAATGATACAGTGTCTATTTGGTAACACACGTCTGAAGTCATATCAAAGTTTCTTGGGGAAGAGGCAAATGACAGAAATTTTCCTATTCAAACTAAGTAAATTTTGGTGACTAATATTTCTACCAATGGTGTGGGGAACCAGGGACTCATACCTAATGTAAAATGATGTGTAAAGTTTATTGAGGCCAATATTTACCAAAACTGAAAAATGTATCTACCCTTTTGATAAAATAATCACATTAAATTTACTTAATGTATAATCAAATTAGTTTGTACTAGTTAACTTTTACTGATTTTATGTGTAGATGCTCATTATTAATACTGCTTTAAGGTACTGCTGTATATAAAATAGATACAAAAACCTACTGTATAGAACAAATAACTCTGCTCAATATGTATATTCCATGGATTGTTATTGTTGTTCAGTCACCCAGTCATGTCCGATTCTTGCATCCCCATGGACTGCAGCACACCAGACCTCTCTGTCCCTCACCATCTCCCAAAATTTGCCCAAGTTTCAGGTCCATTGTATTGGTTATGCCATCCAGCCATCTCATCCTCTGACAACCTCTTCTTCTGCCCTCAATCTTTAGCAGCATCAGGGACTTTTCCTGAGTCAGCTGTTCACATCAGATGACCAAAATAATGGAATTTCAGCTTCAGCATCAGTCCTTCCAATGAGTATTCAAGGTTAACTTCCATTAAGATTGACTGGTTTGATCTCCTTGCTGTCCAAGGGACTCTCAGGAATCTTCTCCAGCACCATAGCTTAAAGGCATCAGTTCTTTGGTGCTCTGCCTTCTTTAAGGTCCATCTCTCACAACTGTGCATGACCACTGGACATTTGTCAGCAGAGTAATGTCTCTGCTTTTCAACACATTATCTAGTTTTCTCATTGCTTTCCTACCAAGAAGCAAATGTGTATGATTCCATGGCTGTGGTCACCATCCACAGTGATTTTAGAGCCCAAGAAGAGGAAATATGTCACTACTTCCACCTTTTCCCCCTCTATTTGCCATGAAGTAATGGGGCTAGATGCCATGATCTTGGTTTTTTCCTAATATTTAATTTTAAGCCTACTCTTTCACTCTCTTCCTTCACCCTCATCAAGAGGCTCTTTAATTCCTCTTCACTTTCTGCCATTAGAGTGTTATCATCTGCATATCTGAGGTTGCTGATGTTTCTCCCACCTATCTTGATTCCAGCTTGTAACTCATCCAGCCCGGACATTTCTCATGATGTCGTCAGTATATAGATTAAGCAAACAGGGTGGCAGCAGACAGCCCTCTTGTACTTCTTTCTCAATCTTGAACTAATCAGTTGTTCTATACAGGGTTCTAACTGTTGCTTCTTGACCAAATACAGGTTTCTCAGGAGACAGGTAAGATAGTCTGCTATTACCATCTCTTTAAGAGCTTTTCACAGTTTATTATGGTTCACACAGTCAAAGGCTTTGGCGTAGCCAATGAAACAGATGTTTCTCTGGAATTCCCTAACTTTCTCTATGATCCAGTGAATGTTGGCATTTTGATCTCTGGTTCCTCTTCCTTTTCTAAATCTAGTTGGGACATCTGGAAGTTTTCAGACTGCATAGTGCTGAAGCCTAGCATGCAAGATTTTAAGCATGGTCTTACTAGTGTAGGAGATGAGTGCAATTGTCAGATGGTTAGCACATTCTTTAGTATATATTCCATATATATGCGTGTGTGTGTGTGTGTGTGTGTGTGTGTGTACAGACACACACACTGAATTGCTGTACTATACATATGAAGCTAACACTACATTGTAAATCAACTATGCATGCTATGACAAACCTAGTGAGCTTGTGATATTACCTCAATCTTGTCTTACACTATGGACTATAGCCTTCCAGGCTCCTCTTTCCATGGGATTCTCCAGGCAAGAATCCTGGAGTAGGTTGTCATGCCCTCCTCCAGGGGATCACCCTGACCCAGGGATTGAACCTGCATCTCCTACGTCTCCTGCACTGGCAGGTGGGTTCTTTACCACTAGTGCCACTGCGGAAGCTATACTTCAGCTGAATAATTAATTAAAATAATACTATATAAATGCAATTATATAGCCAAGAATACTACTTTAATGCAAAAAAAAAAAAAAACAATTTGATACAGCAAAACCATCTAGTAAGTATGTGTTGGTTGAATAAATTATGGTTCATAATTATTTTACTTTCAGAATAAATGAAGATCAGTAAGAGCTATTAGAAAAAAAAACTGTCTAAAATATATAATTCAATGAAAAACAAAGGTGCAATTTTAGTATGAAGAGATTGGTCATTTTTATGTAATTTTATGACATCTCTTTAGAGACTATGTTAATACTTAAATATGAATTTTAATTATATAATTCAGCTCTATTTTGTACCTTGACAGAAACTGTAATATATTAGGTTAATTTTAATCTCTATTTTCTATTATTGTGTAAATAAGTTATAGATAGATAGAAGACAGAAAAGAAAGATACCAATGTACCTGAGGAGGACTCTGAGCTATGCATGGTGTATGGCATAATTTCAATCTAACCCCAAGTTGTAGATACATAGTTGTAGGAACTGGGAGCAATACTTATTCTTGAAGTTTGTCCAACCCTAGTGTAAGGTACACATAAATAAGGTTTTCCTTATTATTAAAAATCAAAATAGTCAATGATTCAACATCAATATTATTTTTAAAGAGTAGACTAAAAGAATGGACCCATGTGGATCCACAGCAAATATTATACCACTAGAAATAAAAAAAATAACATTTATCATTTTATCTGAAATTTTATTTAATGATATAAGAGATTCATCTTCCCTCCTAGACATGAAGATTCTCTAGGGCAGAACATATACCTAGTTACTTTGGAGCTGTTGCATCAACTTGAACACTATTGACTTTCAATACATATTTGGAGAAAAAATGTTTTGGTGATTGAAAACAATGCACTGTGCTATTGAAGGACAAATATCTCTCAGAATTAACAACTGTTTGTGTTTTAGAAACTCTTCCCTAATATAATTACATAACAAATCTACTTGTTCAACTACTTAAATTGTATTGCTTTCATTGTTGAAGAGTCTCCATTTAATCTATTTACTATTTCCCCTCATCACAGGTGGTTCTTTGCGTATTTGACCCTTTGATTTCAACTCAGCTCTACTGAATTTAAATATATGCCATTTTCATCATTTTCCCCAAAGCAACTGTTGCTTTATATCTAACAGTATACAAGTCATTACATAGTCTAAGGGAACCTGCACATGACTTCAGTCCTTAGTACTATATATACACCTGCACACCCTGTTTTCTTGGAGGTAAATGGCATTCTGTGTTCTTTGATAGAACACGTATATCGACTATTTTTATGGATAATTTCATGCACCCCAGCACAAATTCTCTCAGCTTCCAACTGAATGACTGCAAGTAATAATGTTCCTTGAATTGTGCTGTTCTTTCTCAGTAAACCTCTCAGTGGTAACCAATTTTTTAAGACCAAGTTAGACTATTTTAGAAGCTGAATAAACTATTTTAGGTGACAAGGGGAACATTTGGTGCACTGAAGTAGTAATTTGCTAGTGGCCTAAAAGAGTTAATGAAGCTTTCAAAGGCATATGACAGACTTGAAAGGATTATGTACCAAAAAATTGTTTTACCATAAATGAAAACATCAACTAAAAAAGACATATGGTCTGTTCAGAGGATGCAAATTAAAAAAAAAAAATCAGTGATTCAATGAGTAAGGTGAAACTTGGGAAGAAATGAAAACTTGGAAGACAAATTTACAAATACATGAGGAGTTTATATGTAAATTATATAATAATTTATATAATATATATATATCATACATAATAAATCCACATAAATTCATTATTTAAGTGAAAATGTAAGAGCTTATCAGAAATCATTTACAGTTAATGTAAGTTTTCAATTAAATTTACATTACACATTTCAGATATCATAGCCAACTGTCATTTTTAATATGGTATAGATGTTATCACTATATAACATAGAGCTAAATTAAGGCATATAGAAATATTTATGTAATATGTTATTTTTTCTAAATAAATGGATTCATTTAGTCAGTAGTCAAGTTAATATTACAGTTGGTCCTGCTTTTCTGAGAGTCCCACAGCTGTGGATTCAACTCACTTCAAAATATTACCAAAAAAATCTAGAAACTTCCAAAAAACAAAACTTGAATTTCCATGCACTGGCAAGTTTTTATATAGCATTTACATTGTATTAAGTTTCACACAAAATCTAGATTTTATGTAAAGTGTATGGGAGGATTGAGTAGGTCATATGCAAATACTATGCTATTTTAATAAAGGACTTGAGCATCCTTGGACTCTGGTATACTTAGAGAGTCCTAGAACCAGTCTTCCTCAGATACTGAGAGAAGACTATATTTGCAAGTTGTCAAAAACAGTGATATGCTGTATAAAAATATTGTATCTAATAAGTCAAAAATATTATGCCTGTATAAGAGAAGGATAGAGTTCTTCCCATGTGCAGTGACTTCTCACAATATATATCTGCTTCTTCACGCTTCCCTCAGATCTGTGCCTAGAGCTGGGATGTGCATGGGTAAAATGCACAGACTTCTTCACGTTTCATGGCCAATGGAGTGGAATTACCAGTAGGAAACTTGAGGGAAGGAGAAGAGTATCAAGGTATTTAATCTTGGTCCTCTCTTGCCATATAACTGATTCTTGTCATGAAGTTGGCCCTTCCTATTCAGGGAACTCTCTTCCCCAAAGGTACCCTCTCCCCAAAGGGAACTCTGTCCACACAGCCCTCTTTCTATTTGAGTTTTAGTAAAAATGAGGTTCTTTCCCTACCTTTCAGAGTAAATGCAGTACCTGCATTGGCTTTCACCAGACCCTGGGAATAGCATTCTCCATTTTAGTATACTTTTTGCTTGTACCTTTATTTATTTATTTTTTTAAATTTATTTTTTAGTTTTTATTTTGAAATAATTCAAAACCTTGAAATCTTTTTTTTAAAAATACTTGTAGTATATTTATTTTTAAAAAGACTAGACAACTTACAAAACATTCATATTTTGTTAAGGGTTTGACTATCAGCATGACTTTGAATATTGGAGGAATTTCTTTTCTTTTATTTTTTTTAAATAAATTTATTTATTTTAATTGGAGGCTAATTATTTTACAATATTGTAGTGGTTTTACCTTACATTGACATGAATCCGCCACGGGTGTACATGTGTTCCCCATCCTAAATCCCCCTCCCACCTCCCTCCCCATCCTATCCGTCTGGGTCATCCCAGTGCACCAGCCCCGAGCGCCCTGAACATGTATATTATCACATGTGAAACAGATCGCCAGTCCAGGTTCCATGCGTGAGACAGGGTACTCGGGGCTGGTGCTTGTACCTTTAAAATGCGCGTGCGTGCTAAATTGCTTCTAGTCGTGTCTGACTCTGCGACTCCATGGACTGTAGCCCGCCAGGCTCCTCTGCCCATGGGATTTTTCAGGCGTGAATACTGCAGTGGGTTCCCATGCCCTTCTCCAGAGGATCTTCCCGGCCCAGGGATCCATCCCGTGTCTGTCTCCTGCATTGGCAGGTGGGTTCTTCACCTCTAGCGCTGCCCTGGAAGTACTTTAAAAAAAGTTTTAAAAATTAATTTCTCCTTAAATAAGACACATTTGAATGTGCCATTTATTTCCTGCTAGGACTCTTGACTGTTTGAATAATATTTATCTTAACCTTAGTGATGGGAGTAGTTGCAGTGAAGATAATAAAGCTCTCATAGAGAAAATAGACAGGAAAACCAAGAATAACCAATGGAAACTTTAATAAGCTTAAATTGAATTCACTAAGTAAAAAAAAAAAAAAAAAAAAAGGCAGCACACTAATAAGAAAGTTAATAAACTCTATCTAAACGGTTTCAGTGATAAAAAATAGACCTTGTGTTATTTTACATTTATAGTCCTAAAGTAATCCTTTCTTATTTTGTAATTTCTCCTACCCTCTTTTAACCAGATATTTGCAATTTTGTTTCAGTTCCTAGAGAAAAATTAGGCAAACTTTTATTCGGCTGAAAACTTGGATTTTATCTCTTTTTCTTTTATCTGAAAATACTGAATCTTGCCTTTCACTCTTCTATACCCTGTAATTCAATCCATGCCCCAAGGAACAGTCAAATTCTCTTACATTAGTTCCTAACATGGTATCAATGGAGAATCGTTCTAACATCTAGTATTCTTTTCCTGTTTCTCACATCCATTTTTACCTCATCATAATTTATACCACTATTATTTCCTAAAATGTCTATAAAATGAATTTATTGACATTCAACCAAGTTTACAAGTATTTACACTTCTCATGAGGACAACTTGAATTTTGGATGTGATAGGCGGAGTAACAACTCTGAAGGACAGAGTTAAAAATGCATAAAGCGTATCTAAGAAGTATCATGGATATTCCCACTGAAACTAGGAGATAGTAGACTGATTCTTATTTAAAATTGCTTTAAGTTCAATTATATATGAGTCAGAAATAAGAGATATGAATATTTGAATGTAAGAAACATACAGGTGATATCTACCATTGTACCTGTATTCTGTTTGTCTTATATATTTTTTTGAACTTTCCTTCTATGCCTTCCTTTGGGTTAAATAAGTATTTTTAAAGATATATTTTAGTGAACAGCATTTCCAATATAATGCTTTATATTATTTCTTTAGAGATTTCTATAAAGACTGAAAAATACATGTTTAACCTTTGAAGTTTGTATAAGCTAATATTAAAACTGTGTACAAAAAAATGAGAATTTTGCAAACGTTAATTTACTCACCTCTCCCCTTATTCTATGTTATGATTGTCATAGGCATAGCATTGGCAAACATTCCAAACTGCACAAAGCTATGCTGTTCCTTTGGCATGGAGCAGCTATATAATGCTAAAGACATGCTGAAAAATAGTCTGCTTTTATATTTATTCATGTGTTATCATTTCTAGTGCACATTTGAATTTTTATCTGATACCATTTTCTTTCAGCCTAAAGATTTTCTTTTACTATTTCTTATAGTACTTCTCTGATGGAAACAAATTCTCTTATTTTGTATGAAATACAAAATTTACCTTTATTATTTTACCTTTATTTTTGAAGGTAAAATTTAATTTACCTTTATTATTGAAGATCATTTTCACTGAATATATTAATAGAATTCCTTTTTAAAGAAAGAGTCAGACACTACTGAGCGACTTCACTTTCACTTTTCCTTTCATGCATTGGAGAAGGAAATGGCAACTCAGAACACTCCAGTGTTCTTGCCTGGAGAATCCCAGGGATGGGGGAGCCTGGTGGGCTGCCGTCTATGGGGCTGCACAGAGTCGGACACGACTGAAGCGACTTAGCAGCAGCAAACACTTATTTTATTGAAGTATAGTTGATTTACAATGTTGTATTAATTTCTAATGCACAACAAAGTTATTGAGTTATATATATGTATGTGTGTGTGCATGCTAGGTTGCTTCAGTTTTGTCTGACTCTTTGTGATTCTATGGACCATAGCCTACCAGGCTCCTCTGTCCATGGGATTCTCTAGGCAAGGATACTGGAGTGGGTTGCCAGACCCTCCTCCAGGGGATCTTCCCGAACCAGGGATCAAACCCACGTCTCTTACATCCCTTGCAGTGACAGCAGGTTCTTTACCATTCATGCCACCTGGGAAGCCTCTGTGTGTGTGTGTGTGTGTATACATATAATTTTTCATATTCTTTTCCATTATGGTTTATCTTAGGATAATGAATATAGTACCCTGTGGTATACAGTAGGAACTTTTTGTTTATCCATTCATATATAAGGGCTTGCATTTACTAATCCCAAACTCCAAGTTCATCCCCCTCTCTAAGCCATCTCCTCTTGGCAACCACAAGTCTGTTCTCTATATCTGTGAGTCTGTTTCTGTTTCATAGATAAGTTGTGTCACATTTTAGATTCCACATGTAAGTGATATCATATGGTATTTGTCTATCTCTTTCTGATTTACTTCAGTTAGTATGGTATTATCTAGATCCATCTATGTTGCTGTAAATGTCATTATTTTAATTTTTTATGGGTGAGTTGTGTTCCATTGTATATATGCATAACATCTTCTGTTTTTTAATCAATGTATATATGATTTTTTAAAAATATTGGAGGATAGCTGATTTACAATGTTGTATTAGTTTCATGTGTATAGCAAACCAATTTGGTTATACACATACATATATCTATTTTTTTTTCAGATTGTTTTCCATATAGGTTATCACAGAGTATTGAATATGGTTCCTGTTCTATAGAGCAGGTCTTTGTTTGTTATCTGTTTTATATATGGTAGTGTCTATCTGTTAATCCCAACCTTCTAATTTATCCCTCCCCCACCTTCCCCCTTTGGTAACAATAAATTTGTTTTCTAAGTCTGAGTCTGTTTCTATTTTATAAATAAGTTCATTTGTATCACTATTTGAGATTCCACATATAAGAAACATCACATGATATTTGTCTTTCTATATCTAACTTACTTCACCTGGTGTGATAATCTTGATCCATCCATGTTGCTGCAAATGGCATTATTTCATTATTTGTATGGCTGAATAGTATTTCGTTGTATATATGTGTATCACATCTTCCATGTATTGGTTATTGTATATTGTGTTGCAATGAATAGTGGGGTACATGTATCTTTTGACATTATGTATTCCTCCAAATATATACTCAGAGTGGGATTTCTGGGTCATATGGCAGTTCATAGTCTTATGGAAGGTCATAGTGGCCTTACCAGTTTACATTCCTACCTAGAACATAAGAGTGTTACCTTTTCTTAACACTCTGTCCAGTATTTGGGGCTTCTGCTTTATTGACTATGCCAAAGCCTTTGACTGTGTGGATCACAATAAACTGGAAAATTCTGAAAGAGATGGAAATACCAGACCACCTGACCTGCCTCCTTAGAAATCTGTATGTAGGTCAGGAAGCAACAGTTAGAACTGGACATGGAACACAGACTGGTTCCAAAAAGGGAAAGCAGTATGTCAAGGCTGTATACTGTCACCCTGTTTATTTAACATATGCAGAGTACATCATGAGAAAAGCTAGGCTGGATGAAGCACAAGCTTGTATCAAGATTGTCGGGGGAAATATCAATGACCTCAGATATGCAGATGACACCACCCTTATGGAAGAAAGGGAAGAAGAACTAAAGAGCCTCTTTAGTGATGAAAGTGAAAGAGGAGAGTGAAAAAGTTGGCTTAAAGCTCAACATTCAGAAAACTAAGATCATGGCATCCAGTCCCATCACTTCATGGCAAATGGATGGGGAAACAGTAGAAACAGTGACAGACTTTATTTTTTTGAGCTCCATAATCACTGCAGATGATGACCGCAACCACGAAATTAAAAGACTCTTGCTCCCTGGAAGAAAAGTTATGACGAACCTAGATAGCATATTAAAAAGCAGAGACATTACTTTGCAAACAAAGGCCCATTTAGTCAAAGCTATGGTTGTTTTTTTTTTTTTTTTTTTTTTTTTTTAGTCATGTATGCATGTTACAGTTGGACTATAAAGAAAGCTGAGAGCCAAAGAATTGATGCTTCTGAACTGTGGTGTTGGAGAAGACTCTTGAGAGCCCCTTGGACTGCAAGGAGATACAACCAGTCCATCCTAAAGGAAATCAGTCCTGAATATTCATTGGAAGGACTGATGCTGAAGCTGAAACTCCAATACTTTGGCCACCTGATGTGAAGAGCTGACTCATCTGAAAAGACCCTGATGCTGGGAAAGATTGAAGGTGGGAGGAGAATGGGATGACAAAGGGAGATTGTTGGATGGCATCACTGACTCAATGGACATAAGTTTGATTAGGCTCTGGGAGTTCGTGATGGACAAGGAGGCCCTGCATGCTGCAGTCTGTGGGGTCACAAAGAGTCGGACATGACTGAGCGACTGAACTGAACTGAACTGAACTGGTAGCTCTCCTCCAAGGGTCTGTTTCCTCAGTTCTGTGGAAGTTCTGTAATAAACCCACTGGCCTCCAAAGTCAAATTCCCTGGGGGTCCTCAGTCCCTTTGCTGTCTCCCCAGGTTGGGAAATCTGTTGCGGGTCCTAGAACTTTCTTAACAGTGTGAGAATTTCCTTGCTTTATTTGTTCTGTAGTTTATGAACCATCTGCTGGGCGGCTATACGGTGGGTAATGCTGCCTGACCCAGGTCTGCTGCAACCAAAGGCCCTGTCCCAGCGGCAGGCCACTGCTGACGCATGCCTCCACAGGAGACTCTCAAATACTCAAAAGTAGGTCTGTCTTAGTCTCTGTGGGGTCTCTGGGTCCTACTGCGCACAAGGTTTTGGTTGAGCATCTCTGGCCATCCAGATGACAGCACCCTTATGGCAGAAGGTGAAGAGGAACTAAAAAGCCTCTTGATGAAAGTGAAAGAGGAGAGTGAAAAAGTTGACTTAAAGCTCAACATTCAGAAAACTAAGATCATGGCATCTGGTCCCATCACTTCATGGGAAATAGATGGGGAAACAGTGGAAACAGTGACAGACTTTATTTTTGGGGGCTCCAAAATCACTGCAAATGGTGACTGCAGCCATGAAATTAAAAGACGCTTACTCCTTGGAAGGAAAGTTATGACCAACCTAGATAGCACATTAAAAAGCAGAGACATTACTTTGCCAACAAAGGTCCATCTAGTCAAGATTATGGTTTTTCCAGTGGTCATGTATGGATGTGAGAGTTGGACTGTGAAGAAAGCTGAGCCCCGAAAAATTGATGCTTTTGAAGTGTGGTGTTGGAAGACTCTTGAGAGTCCCTTGGACTGCAAGGAGATCCAACCAGTCCATCCTAAAGGAGATCAGTCCTGGGTGTTCATTGGAAGGACTGATGCTGAAGCTGAAACTCCAATACTTTGGCCACCTCATGTTTTATTTTGTTTTGTTTTTCACCTTGCTTATTTAACTTATATGCAGAGTACCTCATATGAAATGCTGGACTGGATAAAGCACAAGATGAAATCAAGATTGCCAGGAGAAATATCAATAACCTCAGATATGCAGCTGACATCACCCTTATGGAAGAAAGGGAAGAAGAACTAAAGAGCCTTTTGATGAAAGTGAAAGAGGAGAGTGAAAAAGTTGGCTTAAAGCTCAACATTCAGAAAACTAAGATCATGGCCTCTGGTCCCGTCACTTCATGGCAAACAGATGGGTAAACAATGGAAGCAGTGACAGACTTTATTTTGGGGGGACTCCAAAATCACTGCAGATGATGACTGCAGCCATGAAATTAAAAGATGCTTGCTCCTTGCAAGAAAAGTTATGACCAACTTGACAGCATATTAAAAAGCAGAAACATTACTTTGCCAGCAATGGTCTGTCTAGTCAAATTTATGGTTTTTCTAGTAGAAATATATGGATGTGAGAGTTGGACTATAAAGAAACTGAGTGCTGAAGAATTGATGCTTTTGAACTGTGGTGTTGGAAACAATCTTGTGCATGGACATCCAACCAGTCAGTTCTGTAAGAAATCAGTCCTGGATATTCATTGGAAGGACTGGTGTTTAAGCTGAAGTTTCAGTGCTTTGGCCACCTGATGCAAAGAACTGACTCATTGGAAAAGATCATGATGCTGGGAAAGATTGAAGGTGGGACGAGAAGGGGACAACAGAGGATGAGATGGTTGGATGGCATAACCGACTCAATGGACAGGAGTTTCAGTAAGCTCCAGGAGTTGGTGATGGACAGGGAAGTTCAGCATGCTTCAGTCCATGGGGTTGCAGAGTCGGACACGGATGAGCAACTGAACTGTATATTCAGTGGTTTGAGCATCCTTTTGTGTACTTTTTGGCCATTTGTACATCTTATTTGTAGAAATGTCTATATAGATATTCTTCCCATTTTTTGGTTGGGTTGCTTTTGATGTTGAGCTGCATGAGCTGTTTGTATATTTTAAAGGTTAATCCCTTGTTGGTTGCATTGTTTGCAAATGTTTTCTTCCATTCTGTAGTACGTGTTTTCATTTTGTGTATGATTTCCTTTGCTGTAAAAAAAGCTTGTAAGATTGTTTAAGTTTCATGTGTTTATTTTTGCTTTTATTTCTATTGCCTTAGTAGACTGACCTAAGAAAACATTGGTACAATTAATGGACATACAATTCTTAATAGTATCCTTATTCATTGATTCTGTGGATAGGACAACAGTTATTTGTATTTTGGATCTACTAAATTTGATGTGTTGCTTTTCTTTGCCTACTTTCAAGATTTTCTCTCATTTTTGTTTTTTGTCAATTTGGCTGTGATTTGCCTATATGCCATTTTCACTTTATTTATCTATTTAGAATTTGCTGGTTTTCTTGAATCTTTTACTTGAAATATTTCCCCAAGTGTAGGAGATTTTGGCCATATGTCTTTAAATACTTTTTCAGGTCCATTTTCTTTTCTTCTGGTCATTTATTCCATTCAGACTATTATTAAGCCTTTGGTATTTATTGTCTCAAAGTAATTGACACAGCTTTTTCAGTTTTTAAAAACTTTTCTCATATTTCACCTACTTGACTATTTTTATTGATCAAATTTAATAATTCTCTATTATGTTAGGCATAATCTATACTTAAGTCCATATATTTAATTTTTCATACAAGATATTGTGTTCTGTAATTTCCAATTAATTATTTTATGGTTTTTATTAATACCTCTCTACTGATATTCCCTTTGTAGTCATTAATTATGGCAAGATTTAACATTTTTTTTAAGTTTTCATATAGTAGACTCTTTAAAATACTTGCTAGGTCCACATATGGACTGGCTCCTGGTCAGTCTTCATTAATGATGTTCTCCCTGTATATGGGTCATATTTTTATTCATATGTATGAAATGTAAACTGAATTTTGAATTTGTAAATATATTATAGATTTTCTTTGGTTTCTTTTAAAAATCAAGACTTTATTTTCTTTTGTATAAATTTACCTTGTCTGGACTCAAACTACAAATCTGTGCCCTTCAGAAGGGTTAAGTGCAGTTCACTCACTCAGTTGTGTCCCACTCTTTGTGACACCATGGACTGAAGCATGCCAGGCCTCCCTGCCCATCATCAACTCCTGGAGTTTACTCAGACTTATGTCCATTGAGTCGGTGATGTCATCCAACCATCTCATCTTCTGCTTCTCCTCCCGCCTTCAACCTTTCCCAGCCTCAGGGCATTTTCAAATGAGTCAGCTCTTCGCATCAGGTGGGCAAAGTACTGGAGTTTCAGCTTAAAGATCAGTGCATCCAATGAACACCCAGGACTGATTTCCTTTAGGATGGACTGGTTGGATCTCCTGGCAGAAGGGTAAGAGCATTCAGTTATTTTAGCTACTCTGCTTATGATCAGTGTATACCTGGTTTAGGGGTCAGCTGGAATTTAGAAAGGATTAATATGCAGAGTGTCCTCTGTAACAAAAATGATCTTTATGAAATATTCTGTTTTATTTGTATGCTGCTGCTATAAAAATTACCACAAATTTTTGGCTTAAAACAATACAAATTTATTATCTTACAGTTCTGTAGGTCAGAAGCAAATAGGGTAATCTAACATTGGGTAAAATCAAGATGTTGGCAGGGCTGAGTTCCTTTCCAGAATCTCTAGAGGAAACATCCAATTTCTTGCTTTTTCCAATTTCTAGAGGCAGCTCACATTCTTTCACCTTTGGTTCCCTTCCTAATCTATAAAGTTATTATTATACATCTTTCTGATCCTGATTTTTTACTCATTTTTCTCTCTGACCATTGTCAGGAAAGGCTCTCCACTTTGAATGACTCATAGGTTTGAGCTCATTTTTATAATCCAAGATGTTCTTCCATCTCAAGTTCTTAGTCTCAGTCACATCTACAAAATCTTTTTTGCTATGTAAGGTCGTATATTCACAAGTTTCAGGGAGTTGGATGAGGACCCTTTATCAAGGGATAATTGTTCTGACTACTATACTACACTATCCCACATGCATTCATGATATATAGTAACTCATTTATCAAGAAGTAGGGATCCCAATTGTTGTTGTGGTTGTTGTTCAGTTGCCCAGTCCAACTCTTTTCGACCCCATGGACTGCAGCATGCCAGGCCTCTCCTTAAATTCCCTCCCTTTAAAGCTGGGTACTCCTGTGACTCACATGGAAGTTGCAGTGGTTTTATATGTCAACTTGACAAGGTTAAAGGATGCTCAGAGGTAGCTAATAAACATTATTTCTGGATCTATAAAGATGATTCTAAGAAGAGATTAACATTTGAATCAGAAGATTGAGTAAAGTAGATTGTCCTTAGAGGAAAAAAAAACATGAAGACTGTTCTCACCAGTTCCAGTATCTGGATATTGCTTGTCAATTCCTGATTCCTTGTTTTAATCTGATCACAATTTTTACTACTATTCTTCCCTAATATATATAAAGAGAATTAATTTATTGATATTCAACCAAATTTATCAGGATTCCAAAAAGTTATGTAGAATTAATTTATAAATCTTCATAAGGATAACCGGAATTTGGAGTTTGATGTACCTAGTAACAACTCTAAACTATAAATGCAGTTTAAAATGAATAAATAGTATCTATGAAATATTGTAGATATTCCCATTGAAGCTGAGAAACAGTAAATATCTGTCTAGTGCACTCAATAATAACTCTGCATTTTCCCCAGCTCCCAGTCTCCAACAATCACTGTTGTATTATTTGCTTCTATGAGTTTATCTACTTTATATAACTCAAGAAAGTGGAATCATGCAATATTTGTCCTTCTGCAACTGACATTTCACTTAGCCTCCAAGTTCATCTATGTTGTCACAAATGGCAGGATTTCCATCTTTTTTAAATGTTTCATGATATATCCATTATATTCATATATCACATTTTATTTATATATTCATCTGTTAATAGATACTTAGATTGTTAAATCTAAGTTAAATTGTTAAATTTAAATTTAAATTAAGATTGTTAAATTACTGTTAAATCCACAGTAATTTTAAAAAGTGTGATACCGGCATCAAGACATATATATAAACCTTTGAATGATTTGTTGTTGTTTAGTCACTAATTCTAAGTGTTCGACTATTTTGTGACCCCATAAACTGTAGCCCACCAGGTTCCTCTGTCCATGGGATTTCCCAGGCAAGAATACTGGAGTAGGTTGCCATTTCTTTGCCAAGGGATCTTTCTGACCCAGGGATCAAACCCACGTCTCCTGCACTGGCAGGCAGGTTCTTGACCACTGGGCCACCAGGGAAGCCCTTGAAGAGGATAGAGTCCAGAAATGAACTCATGCATATATAATCAACTAATCTTTGTGCCACGGACTCAGAATGGGGAAAAGATAGTCTCAAATGGAATTAGGAAAACTGTATATCTACGCACAAAACAGTTAGGCTTATACCTCACATAAAAATAAAGGCAAAATGAATTAAAGACTTAACCAGAAGACCTGAAACTGTACAAGTCTTGGAAAAAAACATAGGGGAAATTCTTGACTTTGGTATAGGCAATGTTTTTTGGTTAGGGCCAAAAATACAAGCATTGAAAGAGAGTATAGCAAGTGGGGCTATATCAAATGAAAAAGACACTTTCATTTTAAACAGTAAATTTGGATTTTTTTTTAATGTGTATCTTCCATTTTCCTCTTTATTACCTTTATGTATTTCTTTACAATCTTTATTTTATTTTTAATACCTGTTTTAATGTATTTGCCATCTTTTTCACCTTCTCTATCATTTGAGGTTTTTTTCTACTCTATTGGTTATATTTTGCACTTTCCTATGTCTTAGCATGTCTAGTAACTTACTGTTGTTGAATGTCTCTGAATCTTTTAGACTTCCTGTGATAAATGCTTGGCTGTTTATTTTGGTGGGCTGTTGAGTTTCTCCCAGTTCTGTGTGATCATTATGGGGTTTATTTTAACATTTTGTTAAGATTTTCTAAAATAGCACTTACTTTCTGAGTAATTTATTTCCCTTACTTAGATAAGATCCTTCTGGAATTTCTAGTAAATGTTGCATTTGATTGCTGAAGACTCTGATCTGGGGTTGGCAGAAATTATTTCCGGCCTTTTGTGACCTCTGGGAACATTTCAGCTCCTATCTAGTTGCTCTACTGAATCACCTTATAGAGTTTGACCCTCTATATGAATAACTTAGTATTCAATAAAGATTTAAGGGAATACAAGCTTTGAAGCTCTTTTCTTGACTGCTTGCTTCTCTTCAGAAACCCGTCTCACCACCTCCAGCTATATCCATGAACTCTGATCTGGGTCTCCTCATCTTAGTAAGACTGGTGCACTTTATTGATCTCCTTTACCACCCCATGGCTCAGAATGCACCGCCTTGCATGAAGCCTGGACAGTTCAAGGGTTTACCTAATTTTCCCTTGTCTCAGCATCATAGCCTTGTGCTCTCTATTCCAACTGTCTGAAAAAACTTCAGTATATTTTGTTCAGCTTTCTAGATGTTTCAGACAGGAAGCCAAATTCAGTACCTCTTACTCCATCATTGCCAAAATGGGGAGGAGCAAAGGTAAACAAACCTATTGAGTCTACTCTCATAATTTAGTAATTTTAGTCTTTTTAATTTCAAAATATAAAACCCATGAATATAATAAATGGTCATGACACATTTCAGAAAACAAATTAATGCTGCTTGTTAAGATCAATTAACCCAATTTAAAATTAAAATATCTATGAATCTGAATATTTCATCTACTAGATAAATACAAATATACCATTGTAAACAAATACTTGTGCCAGTTATAGTTTATTCATTTACTCTAGGTATATAGGTTAACCTTAGGCTATTTAGAAAAAATATTCAGTCAGATGCAGCCAACGTTTTGATTTTTTCCATCAGAGAGTTTTAGAGAATTACATTCATCAACTGGCAATTTTCTTACTGTGTAGACACTATCCAATTATAATAAAACTGCAGAAAAATTAAAATGTGTTTCCTTAAAAGATTCACTTGAGAATTTAGCAATTTAAAATTTTATCTGTCAAATAAGATAAAGAATGTCATACCCTTTAGAAAATTCTTATGCTTGTAAAATAATTAACTGTGAGGTTTAAAACAATATTGACCATATAAAATTAATTTGCACATTAACACACATGTAATTACTTTTATCTTGTTCTAAGAGAGCACATTTTCAAACATCTAAACTGTACTCTAGCCACTGAATAATGGACAGGTTAATTTACATAGGTTAATTTTTCTTCATTAATATATAATTGTGATAATTAAAGACCTGTTACTTAAGCTGCTGTATCAGATATCTATCAATTTGGGGAGAAAATGCTAAAACATCACGTGTGAATGATATTTGGATTATATAAAATGAAGCTACAGATATGACCTAAATCAAATCCCTTATGATTATACAGTGAAAGTGACAAATAGATTCAAGGGATTAGATCTGATAAATAGAGTGCCTGAAAATCTATGGACAGAGGTATGTGACATTGTACAGGAGGCAGTGATCAAGACAATCCCCAAGAAAAAGAAATGCAAAAAGGCAAAATGGTTGTCTGAGGAGGCCGTACAAATAGCTGAGAAAATAAGAGAACCTGAAGGCAAAGGGGAAAAGGAGATATACCCATGTCAATGCAGAGTTCCAAAGAATAGCAAGGAGAGAAAAGAAAGCCTACCTTAGTAATCAATGCAAAGAAATAGAAGAAAACAATAGAATGGGAAAGACTAGAGATCTCTTCAAGAAAGTTAGCGATACCAAGGGAACATTTCATGCAAAAAGTACCCTTGAAAGTGAAAGTCACTCAGTCGTGTCCAACTCTTTGCAACCACATGGACTGTACAGTCCATGGAATTCTCCAGGCCAGAATACTGGAGTGGGTAGCCATTCCTTTCTCCAGGGGATCTTCCTAACCCAGGGATTGAACCCAGACCTCCTGCATTGCAGGCAGATTCTTTACCAGTTGGGCCACCAGGAAAGCCCATTTTGTGCAAAGATGGGTACAATAAAGGACAGAAATGATATGGATCTAACAGAAGCAGAAGATATTAAGAAAGGTGGAAAGAATACAAAAAAGAACCGTACAAAAAAGATCTTCATGATCCAGATAATCACGATGGTATGATCACTCACTTAGAGCCAGACATCCTGGAAAGCAAAGTCAAGTGACCTTAGGAAGCATCATATTGTGAACAAAGCTAGTGGAGGCGATGAAATTCCTGTTGAGCTATTTCAAATCCTGAAAGATGATGTTGTGAAAATGCTTCACTCAGTATGCCAGCAAATTAGGAAAACTGGGCAGTGGCTACAGGACTGGAAAAGATCAGTTTTCATTCCAAACACAGAGAAAGGCAATGCCAAGGAACGTTCAAACTACAACACAGTTGCACTCATCTCACATGCTTGTAAAGTAATGCTCAAAATTCTCCAAGTGATGCTTCAACAGTACTTGAATCAAGAACTTCCAGATATTCAAGCTGGATTTAGAAAAGTCAGAGGAACCAGAGATCAAATTGTCAACATCTGTTAGAACATAGAAAAAGCAAGAGAGGGCAGAAAAAAAAAATCTACTTATGCTTTATTGACTATGCCAAAGCCTTTGACTGTGTAGATCACGACAAACTGTGGAAAATTCTGAAAGAGATGGGAATGCCAGACCACCTGACCTGCCTCCTGAGAAATCCGTATGCAGGTCAAGAAGCAACAGTTAGAACTGGACATGGAACAACAGATGGGTTCCAAATTAGGAAAGGAGTACGTCAAGGCTGTATATTGTCACCCTGCTTATTTAACTTAAATGCATAGTACCTAATGTGAAATGCCAGGGTGGATGAAGCACAAGCTGAAATAAAGAATGCCTGGAGAAATATCAATAACCTCAGAAATGAAGATGATACCACCCTTATGGCAGAATGTGAAGAAGAAATAAAGAGCCTCTTGATGAAAGTGAAAGAGGAGAGTGAAAAAGCTGGCTTAAAACTCAACATTTAAAAACAAAGGTCATGGCATAGAGTCCCATCACTTCATGGCAAATGGATGGGGAAACAGTGGAAACAGTAGAAGACTTTATTTTCTTGGGCTCCAAAATCACTGCAGATGGTGACTGCAGCCATGAAATTAAAATACACTTGCTCCTTGAAAGAAAAGCTATGACCAACCTAGCAGCATATTACAAAACAGAGACATTACTTTACCGACAAAGGTCTGTCTAGTCAAAACTACTGGTTTTTCTGGTAGTTATGTATGGATGTGAGATTTGGATCATAAAGAAAGCTGAGTGCTAAACAATTGATGTTTTTGAATTGTGGTGTTGGAGAAGACTCTTGAGAGTCCCTTGGACTGCAAGAATATCAAACCAGTCAATCCTAAACGAAGTCAGTCCTGAATATTCTTTGGATGCCTGAGGCTGAAGCTGAAACTTCAATACTTTGGCCACCTGATGTGAAGAACTGACACTGGAAAAGACTGATTCTGGGAAAGATTTAAGGTAGGAGGAGAAGGGGATGACAGACGATGAGATGATTAGAGGGCATCACCAACTCAATGGACATGAGTTTGAGCAAGCTCTGGGAGTTGTTGATGGAGAGGGAAGCCTGGCGTGCTGCACTTCACTGGGTCACAAAGAGTCGGACATGACTGAGTGACTGAACTGAACTGAACTGAATATTTTCAAAGAACTGTCAAATGTTTAAAGAAAAATATTTTTATATTATTTTAAGTTATATATTTCTGATATCCAATTGAGAATTAAGAAAAACATACTTTTAGCACTTAGTTTATTAAATGGTCTAATTAAAAAGCAGACACATTACTTTGCCAACAAAGGTCCGTCTAGTCAAGGCTACAGTTTTTCCAGTAGTCATGTATGGATGTGAGAGTTGGACTATAAAGAAAGCTGAGCACAGAGGTATTGATGCTTTTCAACCGTGGTGTTGGAGAAGACTCTTAAGAGTCCCTTGGACTGCAAGGAGATTCAACCAGTTCATTCTAAAGGAGATCAGTCCTGGGTGTTCATTGGAAGGACTGATGCTGAAGCTGAAACTCCAATACTTTGGCCATCTGATGCCAAGATATGACTCATTTGAAAAGACCCTGATGCTGGGAAAGATTGAGGGCAGAAGGGGATGACAGAGGATGAGATGGTTGGATGGCATCACTGACTCAATGGACATGAGTTTGAGTAAACTCCAGGAGTTGGTGATGAACTGGGAGACCTGTCGTGCATGGGGTCACAAAGAGTCACACAGGACTGAGTGACTGAATTGAACTGAACTGAATCATTTTTATTGTATGAGAAACAGAACATAGTGCATAACATTTTACAGTCTTTCCCTCCTCGCTGCAGACTTTTATGGAAGAATTTATCATTTCCTCCTCATTATTTATCTTTTATTGAACCATATGTCTTTCATGTGGTGTTAACCCATTTCACACTCTCCTGTTCTTCTAAAAAGTAGTTCCTAATACTCAAGCATGTTTGAGCCTTATTGTAAAGATATGTTATTTCAATTAAGTATTGTTTTTAATTTTTATTGGAGTAAAGTTGATTTATAATATGAAATTAGTTTCAGGTGAATAACAAAATGAATCAGTAATATATATCCATATATTCACTCCTTTTCAAATTCTTTTCTCATATAAGCCATTAAACAGTCTTGAGTGGAGTTCCCTGTGCTATATAGCAGTCTCTTATAGGTAACTAAAATTAGTTACCTATTTTTTATATAGTAGTGCTTATATGTCAGTCCAAATCTTACAGTTTATGCCCCCCTCCTTATCGCCAGGTAACCATAAGTTTATTTTCTAAATCTGTAATACTATTTCTGTTTTGCAGATAAGTTCATTCATATCCTTTTTATATAGATTCTACATATAAGCAATATTTGACTTTATTGAAATATTCTGTTCCAAACAACAACCTTCAACTCTTCTAGTTTGAATAATAGGTTTTTTAAAAAAATACTAACATAGTCATTGGCCTTTTGGCAGGTAGATGTGAGGGTTGCTTGAGTCAACACATCTGCCACTATCACTCTTTTCTCTCCATACTGATGAGAGATTCTATAACATTTTCAAATATGTGCAGACATGCGATGCCCTTCTCTTTCTTGGATCTCTTCTGAAGAGATGGGAAATTTCCCCCCCCAAAAGGCAGAAACTCTTGCTACCTGTATCAGAACTTGGTTTATAAGTCCATTGCTTTTTTTTTGTTTTTTGTTTTTTGTTTTGTCATTTGGGCTTCAGTTGTCCTTGTTGGATCCAATCAATCACTGGAAATGAATTGGATACTATGAAAAGCTCTGTGGCTGTCATTCTGCCCATCATTAAGTGAAGGGACATGGAAGGGAAAATATATAGAGGCCAAAGGGCTAGGAGGATTAAAATCATGCATAGAATATGCTCCAGGAATGGCATGGGTGGTGGAGTTGCAGGGGCAAGAGAAAGAGAGAAAATGTGTGTGTGTGTGAGTGTGTGTGTGTGTGATAGAGAGAGACAGGATACAGGAAAACAGGGAGAGAGAAACACAGTTGGAGTTGTTTGGCTGATTTGATTTTTCATTGAATTATTTTTGAAATTTGAAAGAGGAAAAGAATAGTATTGGGGAGCTATGGTATAGAAGAGCAGGGAAAATGGTAAAGAAAGAATATTGGAAGAAGTTTGACTGTAGTTTTTATTTGGTAGTTGTTTATATAGCAGCCAACTATTTCTTTGGTTCTCTAGAGAAACTTATAAAAATTGCATTAAAATTTTGTTGATATGTTATTTCCTAAAGGATATGTGATATTTTGATACTGGTTGTGTCACTAATGTCTATGACTTAAAGTAAGAAAATAAAATTATCTTAAATGCCTAGAAGTGAAATTTCTGAGTCAGAGACTAGACATGTGTTTGATTTTATTGGAAACTGTAAAACAGTTTTTCCAAATGATTAAATGAATTTACATCTTTGTCAGCAGTGTAAAAGTTCCAGTTGCTGGAAGTTCTCACCAACATTTGGTATCACCAACGTTTTAGATTTTAGCCGTCTTGTTGCTTTATAATATTATCTCATTTTTTCATTACATTTCTTACGTTTAACAGTATGAAAAACCATTGAATGTACTCATAGACAATTGAGGTATCTTCTTTTATGAACAATATACTTATTCAAATATTTCCCATTTTAATTACATTATTTGTCTTCTTTTTACTGATTTTTACCTATGTAAAAATTGCAAAGATATCATCCTAAAATGGCTCCTAGAAGTTTTACAGTTTGACACTTATATTTCAGTCTCAGATCTGTTACACATTTTTATGCATTGTCTGAAATAGGTATAAAGATTTATGCTTTTCTACACATTTGTTCAGGGTTTCTTCCAGCATTATTTGTGTAAAACATTCCATACTCAATGTTGAACATAAGATCAAAAGTTACTAAACTTGTTAAAAAAAAAAAGGTTAAGGTAATACATGATTTAGAATAATAGGAGCTGAGATGAGCCAAATTTTGTGATTAGCAAAACTTTAAAGCAGCTATGTTAAATATATTCAAACAGTTCAAGGAAAATATAACTGTGATAAATTCTATGAAAAATAATAGGTGAAAGGATAAATTTAAGAACTTAAAATTATAGTATGGGAAATGAAATCTTCCTAGAGGGTCCTTAATAGCAGATTGGTGACAGTAAAAAAATAGTTCCAGTTAATAGAAAGGCAGATCAATAGATGTTTTTCAATCTTAAGGATACTAAGTAAAAGTATTTTTAAAAAATAAGGGGCAGAGGGTCAGTGAGGTATAATATCAGATAAAAGGACAATAGGGTAGAAATATTCTGAAAGAAATAATGACCTCTATTTACTGAATTTAATAAAATACAAAACATACAGAGTCATGAATCTCAGCCAACTCAAAATAGCATAAATACAAAGAAAAGAAAGGGGCATCAAGCCATATGCTAAAAGCTGAGAAAAACAGAGAATACTGAATGCAGACAGAAGAAAGAAAATTCCTAGTCATAGAAACATTGCTACATTTGATATCCAAAGTCTTATCATAAATAACAGAGGCCAGAAGACAGTGGATTAATATTTTTAAAGCAATGAGCACCAATTTCACAAACTCAATCAACCCAGAATTCCATGTCCAATGTAATTATACCAGTACAGTAGGAGTTCAGTCTCTTTTTATTTACATTATAGAAACAGGATTGTACCCCTTTTTCTAGTTAATTAAACTATCTTTTATTTTTTATTTATACTTAATCTTTAGCAGTTTTATAATGATATTCTTTAGTTTGGCTTATTTTGTATTTCAGAAACTTTGGACTAGTAAAGCTTCATGAGGGCAAATATTGATGTTTTCATCACTTTTGGAAAACTGCCATCTGTTATCTTGAGATGTTACACAGCCTCATTTTCTCTTTCCCCTTTCTGAGATTCCAATCATATATGATTCATGGAAATACTCTCTTTTTCCACATTGTTTGTATATGATATTCACTTCATTTTTTACCATTTTTTTTTTGTCTTCATGCCTAATTTGGATCTTTTCATCTCATCTATATCCAAGATTACCAAATGCCTTATTTTTTTACTGTTAACTCCAACCATTAAATGTTTAATCTATGTTTTTCAATTATTTTATAAAACAAAATAATAAACCAAATAAAATTTTTTATTGTTTTATTAATTTTATAAATTATTTGTTGTTTTATATTATCCAGGTTTTTATCTTTTAATTTTGTAAGCATGATCCTTTACAGTCGATGTGTGATATCCCTAACTGGAAATCCAGAGAATTCTTTTTTTATAGTTTTTTATTTCTACTTTCTTGGCTTTTAATCATTGTCCTTGTTTACTCTAATTTCTGTTCATTTCTCATTTTACCTGAGAAAGTGTTCTGATAATTTGTTCCTTTGACAACATTTTATTAGAGCAAGGATTTGCCTGTTCTAGTAAGTAGCCAGGCTAGTGGTAGAATCACTTTCATATTACCATAAGCAAATCAAGGATTTAGATAACTGAAAGTGAGAATTCAGTTCCTAACAACAAATTTTACTCAAAATCTGGGTATTTACTGTGGATCAGCCCTCTTGCTGGGTCCTGAACTTCAGTCGTTCTTTGGTGAGTGTACTGGAGACTGCTCACGTCTCAGCTTCTCAGACACACCATTGGAATAAGAAGAGGTCCACCGTGTCCAGCAGTTCCATTCTGTGCTCACCTCCATGCATCAGTCCCCTATAGATTGGGGCAGCTTTCTCATATATTTGATTAAATGTGCTTTTTACATTTACATTCAACTCTGCTGGCTTTCAGCAAAACATTTGACACCAGTCACCTACCTATTCCATCATTTCTGGAATGAAAAATTGACTTTTCCATATGCTTATATTTACAAAACATTATGCTGGGAGGGATTGGGGTCAGGAGGAGAAGGGGACGACAGAGGATGAGATGGCTGGATGGCATCACCAACTCAAAGGGCATGAGTTTGAGTAAACTCCAGGAGTCAGTGATGGACAGGGAGGCCTGGCGTGCTGAGATTCATGGGGTCACAAAGAGTCGGACATGACTGAGCGACTGAACTGAACTGAAGATGGGCAAATTGTTGTTCCTAAAAAATTGAAACATGCACATACCACACCACACACACATACATACACACACTCCTAAATGTGTCTATTAACTCTGGGGACAATATATCACATGGTTAGGAAGAATGTAGAAGTAAAATTATTCTTGCAACTAATAATTTGGTTTAGAATATTATAAAAACAATGTGACTTAAATGTGTAAATAGGGTTTGATCATTAATTTTCACATAATAAACCCACTGACTTTACCAATATTTTTGTGATTCTTTATGTGGATATATGAGTAATATGGCATGTAGAATTAAATCATTGTACAATAAATTTTATTTTTTTGCAAAGAATAACCATTGAAAACCATCTTATTCTTTAACTTTTTCTTTAGTAAGATTACACCATTACATGTAAACAAATTTACTATTAATATGTTCATTATATAAAAAATAACCTGAAACATTGTCACACTTGTCATCTCAAAAGTCGAATTTCCCATTATTGTAATCTCATATCCTATGCCTATGACCTGAGAATTCATAGTGCTAGTTTCACAGCACAAGGAAATATTCCATTTCCAGGATAATACCCTTCCCTGAGAATTCCTATAGGACAAGTCCAGAGCAAGGATTTGCTTGTTCAGACAGAATTCAGACAATGTGCTTATATATAATGTCCTCTTGAGTGACAATAAAAAGAAAAGAATAGAAAGAAGGGAAATTGTAAATTTGTACTATGAAAATTTATAGTGGATTCTAATTTATATAGAACAAACATTAGTACTCATTTTACGGTATTCATTCATAATGGGTTACCAAGGAAAGGGTAAAAATAAATAAATAGATAGATCTCGTCTTTGTGGTAGGAAATGGCAGCCTGCTCCAGTATTCTGGTCTAGAAAACTCGATGGACAAGAGGAACTGGTAGACTAAAGTCCATGGGGTTGCAAAGAGCTGGACACTACTGAGCATACATGCACATGTATGTATAATGCTGTTTATTTCAGAACCTCGCCTCCAATTTTCATGTAGTCAAACGAATCATTTTTTCATTTATAGCTTTATCTTTTTTTTACCACTGAATATTATAAAAAAATCCTTATGTATTTTAAAGCCAAATAGTTCTACAGTAGACTTTATTTTTTATGTACTATTATATAATTGCTTAAACCACTGTAAATGTGAAGTGAAATGTTTTTAACTAAATGAATTCCATGATTCTGTAACTCAAGAGTAATACATGTGGAAAAGCCAAAAGACCTGTTTCCAACAGTATTAGAAATGCATTTACATCCTGACAATGAGAGTACTAATGAAGTATAAACATTTTCTTCATTTTAAAGGCATTCTTATTGGTTAACTGCACAACACCTTGTATCTTTTGTAGAAAGACTGTTTTTCCTAACAGAGTTTGGGATGAATCCAATAAGAATGGACCTTTCTTATGTAAGGGAGACATAACTGATTACATTAACATGTGCCATATGGTTTTGAGACCACTATAGTCATGAGGATGTAAACTATGCAAAGCAGAATAATTTGTTATCACACAAAAGAACAGAAAATTCCCAGGAATTTTTAATTCACAGAACTGAAAAAATAATCTTATAAAAATGGTAATTGTAAGCTAGAGCAATATTGTTTGTGTACAGCTAACATCTACAATTAAAGATGTCTACGGATGCCAGCACCATCGTAGTGATTACTTTGTGTCAGTGCCCATGTGGTGTGTATTTACTGCGGCCTGTGTTAGGAACCTGTGTTTGCAGACATCTGACTGTGAGCACAATGATAGCAAATCATCTCTACACATTCAATGCAAACAAGATGCCAGGAAAAGAACTCTTGCATATGCAGTTCCAGTCAGATTCAAAGGGTTTAAATCTATTTACTTTTTCAGCTGTGATCTAAATGATAAATTCTAAGCAAATCTCTCAACTGTGATTTAACTGAATGATGAAGACTTTTCTTGGGAGGAATCCATGATTTATAGAGCTTAGTACCAAATAGAATTTCTTGAAAGCATGAGAATTAATCATTTTGGGTAGATTTTTTTTTCCTTTTGGTTTAAAAGCATGTCCTTCTTTTCTCCCACCCCAGGCAAACTTCCTTGCTACTCATTACTCACTGCTGTGTACAGGTGCCCCCTGGTTTAAGCATCTTTCATAGCACTGGCCATAGACAGGGTACACATTCAATGCTGTTTACTAAATGTGATTGTGAAAAAGCTGACTGGAGTTAATAAAGTGGGGGGAGCATAAAATATGTTCTCTCTTTCTGATCACTGGAGTATATCATTTTCTGCTACTTGCTACTCTAGGGGACAATTTTTTCTATAGTGGAATAAGCCTTCATATTTTGGAAGCCCAAAGGGAAGAATATATGTCCTAGAATCTAAGACTTCTTTAATTTCTACCTTAGAAGTGGTAGATTTAAGAGTTGTTTTCCTTTTACATGGTTTTCAGCAGATGTCATTTTTAACATGGAGTAAATTACAAATCACATATGAAATTTAGGTAACCATAGTAGGTGGCTTATTAAACGAGATGAATTGTGGGGATGTCAGGAGAGCTCAATGATCAAAACATCTCTTCTCTCAGGCTAATGCTTTTTATTAGGCTTGTGCTTTTAAACATGAATAGTATATCTATAGCCTGTTTGTGCATTCCTAGTGGTTCAGCAATAAAGAATTGGTATGCAGTCCATGAGACACAGGAGATGTGGGTTTGATCCTGGGGTTGGAAAGATCCACTGGAAGAGGGCATGGCAGCCCACTCCAGTATTCTTGCTGGGAAAATCCCATGGACAGAGGGGTCTGGTGGGCTACGGTTCACGGGTTGTCAAAAAGCCTGATATGACTGAGGTGACTGAGCCTCACCACCACAGTTTCATGCATGCACGAAAAACCTGTTTAGAAATCATTTACTCTAATGCTGGCACTACAGATTAAGCAATTGTACAGATTAAGACATTTTAAAGAGAGTAAGTATAGAAGCCAATAGACTTGGATCTTGCCAGAGTCATCCAGTTTTTGTTTAGGCCAGTTGATCAATTTATTTATATGCTTTTCCATTAGTTTAAAATTTTTACCATTTCGATTTACAACCAAATATTATTGAAGAGTTTAAGACATTGCAATAGTATTATAACCGATGCCTTTTTTTGTTGTTCAGTCACTAAGTCGTGTCCAGCACTTTGTGACCCCATGAACTGCCAGCTCACCAGGCTTCCCATCTTCCACCGTCTCCTGGAGTTTGCTCAAACTCATGTCCATGGAGTCAGTGATGCCATCCAACCATCTCATCCTCTATTGTCTCTTCCTCCTCCTGTCTTCAATCTTCCCCAGCATCAGGGTCTTTTCCAATGAGTCAGCTCTTTGCATCAGATGGCCAAAGAAGACTCAGCCCTTCCAATGAATATTAAGGGTTCATATACTTTAGGACTGACTGGGTGGATCTCCTTGCAGTCAGTTCTTCCCATCAGGTGGCCAAAGTATTGGAGCTTCAGCTTCAGAATCAGTCCTTCCAATGAATATTAAGGACTGATTTCGTTTAAGATGGGCTGGTTGGATCTCCTTGCAGTCCAAGGGACTCTCAAAAGTCTTCTCCAACACCACAGTTCAAAAGCATCAGTTCTTTGACGCTCAGCTTTCTTTACAGTCCAGCTCTCACATCCATACATGACCACTGGAAAAACCATAGCCTTGACCAGACGGACCTTTGTTGGTAAAGCAATGTCTCTGCTTTTTAATATGCTATCTAAGTTGGTCATAACTTTCCTTCCAAGGAGTAAGCGTCTTTTAATTTCATGGCTGCAGTCACCATCTGCAGTGATTTTGGCCCCCCCCAAAATGAAGTCTGACACTGTTTCCACTGTTTCCCCATCTATTGATAAGAAAAAAATTTGCAAAAGAGATTGTGGTCTGAGAGTACAATGTGACAAAGGCAGATATATGATTAGAACCTCTAGCCATACATCCTTAAAGCTGTTAATTAAATTTGTACCTCACTTAACTGAACATTTCTTTGAATATCTATCGTCCTGTCACCAAATCATGACCAATGTATGATGCTGTTATGAAATATTCATTTGACTGATTATAATTTAGAATTCAGAAGAATATTGTTACCAGCTAATAACTGCAGTCTCTTCAGACCATGAAAAACCTGGGTTTTTTTTTTGACAATTTATGTCAAAGGAATTCTGTAAAGGGGAAGTTATTTGGCTGCCTGCTGAAGCTATACATAGCAACACAGAGAAACTGAAAATGTATAGAAACTGTATTGATATTGTCACTTAAGGATTGGTTCCCACAAGTGATGCATATCATATTTCTGTTGAGTGGCCTTCTATATTGCATGCTTATGAATATATTCAATCTCCATTATTAGGCAAAGATCCCAGAGAGCACATTTCACTTTTTACTCACCTTTTGGGCCTATACTTCATACAATGCTATGAAAATACTAAGTACTTATATACTTGTTGAAAAAACAAATGAAAGGAAAAGAAAGTTGTTTTGCCTGATAATAAGACTTCTAATATATCCCTGTATTAGGTATTTTCTCTTGCAAATTTATATCATATTTATTTAATTTTGGATGAAATAACATGGATGCCAAAGTGAACTATTTTTATAGAATGCTGCTAATGACAATAGATAGACTCTTTAAGCATTAAATGAATTCAAGGGACATTTAACAGAATTAATCTTTAAGAAAAGATTGACCTGAAAAAGCATTCAGTGTCTGCTCAGTGTTACTTCACCTGGGAAAGAAAAGGCCCATTTAAACTGACAGAAATTGATGCAATGACCCAAATTAGTAAAATAAGGCCAATTTTAAATCAGGTTAAAAGATGATTTTTTTTTTTAGTATAAAATGGGCATTTGAAAAGGGAACAAAAAAAATTAAACAATAGGAACCCAAATACAGTTAAATGTACATTGAAATATTCATAAGAAGCTAGGAAAAAAAATTCCATTATGTATCTCCAGAAAATATAGAATATCAGACACAATGAAATGGAACTGTACTGATAAATGTTTTCTGGAAGATCTATATCTCAAATTCATAGAACCTAAATATCATATTAACTAAATAATAATTATTTTAAAAGATTGGAAAAACCTAAGCAAAATAAAATAAGGTCTATATGCTGCTTAAAGAGTCTTAAAAAGTTAACCATGTTCACTCAAGTATAATGTTAGAAAAATATATTAGTAATGACTATGATGAGCTATTATTATTTTAAAATTGCATGATTTTCTAATTAAAATAATAATATAACCAGTAAAAATGGTGTGTTACTCATTCTGCCTCATATATATTTGCCTTCCATATATATGTTCAAATATATGAAGAATACAAATGTATTAATTATAACTAGGTTATGGCTCAAACAACACACTGAACTTCTGAAATTATTAGTTTCATTCTAGGTAAGTTCTCTGATTCTTTTGAGTCTGATCTGAATGTTCTGCATCATTCTATATCAGTATCAAAGAATATATAAAATTATTAATTACCTCATCTGGCTATTGCTTTTGATTTATTTATATTTTTAGCACCAGAGATATTTATTTTTATTTTTTATCATTATTACTACAGTAGTGTTACAAAAGTATTATTTTGAAATGTCTGCTTTAGTTTTCATTAGTTCTCTTACCTCTGAATACACACTGGATAAAAGACTAATTATTTTCTACTCTGTTTCCAATATTCGGAATAACACATGGAAAAAAATCATGATTTGTAAATTCTCCTTAAAGTATAATTTCTTATTTCTGAATAGGAGTATTTAAAATTAAAGCTAAAAATTCTGACCCAGATACGTATTTGAATCCTGGGAATGAGTGTTTCATCTATCTTCCCTGAAAAAGTAAAACTTGGATGTTCATTAATTTTTAATAATTTATAGCTATTAATTTGTCAGTGATTGCACATATCTACTTGAAGGATGTTGTTCAATTCTACTCACTAAATATAGCTATATTATCCTCTTTAATGACGGCAGCATAAACATTTCGTGAAGTTAGAAGTGCTATCAATTTCTTGAAGAACTGTGAAAACAAAATGGTGCCTGGGATTCTGAAGGTTTGTGTCTTCCCCAATAGTTGAGAAATTCTTTGACTTCAGAAGTTAGCCCTAAGGCCAGGTCTTGACCTACTTCAATTGTTGTGATGCTTTAATGGATTTTACACTGCAATATAACTTATATAACCAGTGTCTTTCATAATAGAAAAAGTTGTGTGTACTCTCTGATATGCATATGCTATGCATTTATAAGATGTGCCTATGAACAGTAATTGGTTTTTCTTATTCAATACTTCAGATTTAGTCAAATTATTAAAAAACTTTGAATATGTTTATAGAGTCAATGATGAAATTTTCATTTTAAGTTTATGAATTATATTATTTTTACATTTTACTGCTACATTTTGCAGTATGATATAACTATTTACCTGGAAAGGGATTACAACTTTCACTGAATTTTAAATAATTTTAATGAAGTTATAAAATCTCATGTGTTCTTTGAAATATCTTTTTAAAATAATCCTTTCCTCATTCACTTCAGAAATTCCAGTGATTACAAACATATGTATCGTAATTAAAATGGTGATGACACTTTATCTTTGATGCTTGCTTTTCTGTGGTTAATATATCCAAATATATATATATATATAATGAATTTTTCTAAGAACACATTGGCATTTAGTTTTTCAGCTCTTTACTCATGCTTTCTGCACAATTTATTATAAAATGTAGCACTTATTAATTAACACTATGGATGTATGACTTTTACTGGTAATATCTTACAAAATGTGTTCTCAAATACATATCTCTAGGTTAAGAGGCTGCAGTTTGATGAAAATTTCCTCTCAGGCAAGTACTACTTTTGGACTGCTTATTCTCTTTACATTCACATAGCTAATGGCTGTATATTAATAACATTTTATGAAAAGTAGAAAGATAAACTTCTATAAATTCAGTGTAAGAAATAATCATAATATTCATGTGGCATCAAATATAGTAAGGTTTTCGTCACACAAATGCACCTGTGAAATTATGATTTTAAAGACAAAAAATTTGGATTCATGTGAACTCTGAAGACAGGAGCCCTTGTATTCATCTTCTAATTAAGAAGATGAAATTTGTGGGTTTATGATTTTTATATATCAATCTATACTTGGTATGGATTATATAGTATTTTGGGCTTCCCTGATGGTTCAGTAGTAAAGAATCCTCCTGTTAATGCAGGAGACGTGGGTTTGATCCCTGGGTTGGGAAGATCCCTGGAGAAGGAAATGACAACAAGCTCCAATATTCTTGCCTGAGAAATCCCATGGGCAGAGGACCCTGGCAGGCTAGTCCTTGGGGTTGCAAAATAGTCAGACATGACTTAGCAACTAAATAACAACAACAACAACAACAAATATCTTAACCTGTGTTTACAAAAGCCTTAAAAGTGAATCACACATGTAGGGTAGGTTCCTTATGAAAGAATACTCAGAGTTCCTCCCTTGCATGACATTGTTTAGCTTTTATATATACTATAAACAATGAGTTTTGTTACTATTCTTACTTTGTAAAATTATGTTTTACATTAATTAAAAAGAAAAAATAAGAGTATGTCTTACTTTATTTTTTTCCCCAATACTCATCCTTTCTTTATGTAGTATGATCCAATCATTTAACATTCTACTTGGTAACTCCATCTGAAGTATCATTAGTTCCAGAATACAGCCATATTTAAAATAAAGAAGTTGCTTAGAGTAAATAAGAGTGGTAAATCATCTGCTCTCTTCACTTCATTCGACAGTTATTTGACTCTCCTGAAAGAGTTTTTTGGATCTCCCAGGTCGGGGTAATATTTGATGGCAAGATACTGAAAAACTTGTATACAGATAATGTTCATTTGTATACAGATCCCCAGGTTGTGCTGTTGGTAAAGAATCCACCTGCCAATGCAGGAGATATAAGAGATATGGGTTCAGTCCCTGGGTTGGGAAGATTCCCTGGAGGAGGGCATGGCAACCCTTTCTGATATTCTTGCCTAGAGAATCCCGTGGACAGAGGAGCCTGGCGGGCTACAGTGCAAAGAGTCAGACAAAACTGAAGAAACATCAGTAGCAGCATTGAAAAGTTTAAAATATAAGATACGATGTTCAGTTGGCTATCAACAACTGTAGTCTGGTTATTCTGAAAGTGGCCCTTTCTTCAAAATTATTTCTTTATCTTGCTCAAGAATTCCCTTTCTCTGTTTCTTAAACTTCTTGTTATATTATTCTGTAAATATTCTTTACTTTTCATGTAAAGTTTCCTTCAAAGTGTTATAAATAAGCCATGACTTTCCAATAAAAACACTATTATGCTTAGAGAATCCTTCATTGTCTTTAACTACTATAGGAAAAGATAAGAACCATGTTTTCTAATTGTTTGACCTTTTAATTTCTATCATATTGTTTATATAGTCCATACAGTATACATTATGATTAAACATCTTATTTTTTCCTACTCCACCATTTCTTAAGAAGAATAGCAATGACAAATTCAGTACTCTTGATTGATTCTTCAAAATTATCATTAACCCTGTCAATATTTCAGCACCTTTTCCTTTGAAATTCATTCCGAGAACTTTAATGGTAATATTTGAAGCTATATTGATATTAGCTATTTACCTTTTCTCATTATACTCAGTTATTAGTACTCATGATTTATAATTTTTCATTCCATTATGCCAATATTTCAGAGAGTTCAATTAAGCTGTTGATGATTCAGTTCTTTGACCTTGCGGGTCTTTGTACATCTCAAGTAGCTTTGGTGTCTACATTTATAGTAAATCTAATCTCAGATCTCACCATTGTTTTTTTTTTTTCATTTATTTTTATTAGTTGGAGGCTAATTACTTTACAATATTGTAGTGGGTTTTGTCATACATTGACATGAATCAGCCATGGAGTTACATGTATTCCCCATCCCGATTCCCCCTCCCACCTCCCTCTCTACCCAATCTCTCTGGGTCTTCCCAGTGCACCAGCCCCGAGCACTTGTCTCATGCATCCAACCTGGGCTGGTGATCTGCTTCACCATAGATAATATACATGTTTCGATGCTGTTCTCTCAAAACATCCCACCCTCGCCTTTTCCCACAGAGTCCAAAAGTCTGTTCTGTACATCTGTGTCTCTTTTTCTGTTTTGCATATAGGGTTATCATTACCATCTTTCTAAATTCCTTATATATGTATTAGTATGCTGTAATGTTCTTTATCTTTCTGGCTTACTTCACTCTGTATAATGGGCTCCAGTTTCATCCATCTCATTAGAACTGATTCAGATGAATTCTTTTTAATGGCTGAGTAATAGTCCATGGTGTATATGTACCACAGCTTCCTTATCCATTCATCTGCTGATGGGCATCTAGGTTGCTTCCATGTCCTGGCTATTATAAACAGTGCTGCGATGAACATTGGGGTGCACGTGTCTCTTTCAGATCTGGTTTCCTCGGTGTGTATGCCCAGAAGTGGGATTGCTGGGTCATATGGCAGTTCTGTTTCCAGTTTTTTAAGAAATCTCCACACTGTTCTCCATAGTGGCTGTACTAGTTTGCATTCCCACCAACAGTGTAAGAGGGTTCCCTTTTCTCCACACCCTCTCCAGCATTTATTGCTTGTAGACTTTTGGATAGCAGCCATCCTGACTGGCGTGTAATGGTACCTCATTGTGGTTTTGATTTGCATTTCTCTGATAATGAGTGATGTTGAGCATCTTTTCATGTGTTTGTTAGCCATCTGTATGTCTTCTTTGGAGAAATGTCTGTTTAGTTCTTTGGCCCATTTTTTGATTGGGTCATTTATTTTTCTGGAATTGAGCTTCAGGAGTTGCTTGTATATTTTTGAGATTAATCCTTTGTCTGTTTCTTCATTTGCTATTATTTTCTCCCAATCTGAGGGCTGTCTTTTCACCTTGCTTATAGTCTCCTTTGTTGGGCAAAAGCTTTTAAGTTTCATTAGGTCCCATTTGTTTATTTTTGCTTTTATTTCCAATATTCTGGGAGGTGGGTCATAGAGGGTCCTGCTGTGATTTATGTCGGAGAGTGTTTTGCCTATGTTCTCCTCTAGGAGTTTTATAGTTTCTGGTCTTACATTTAGATCTTTAATCCATTTTGAGTTTATTTTTGTGTATGGTGTTAGAAAGTGTTCTAGTTTCATTCTTTTACAAGTGGTTGACCAGTTTTCCCAGCACCACTTGTTAAAGAGGTTGTCTTTTTTCCACTGTATATCCTGGATCTTCTCTAGACAGGAAACACAGAAAGGTTGTATAAGCGTGAACCCAAAACAACAAAATAAATGGCAATGGGACCATACCTATCAATAATTACCTTAAATGCAAATGGGTTGAATGCCCTAACCAAAAGAGAAAGACTGGCTGAATGGATACAAAAACAAGACCCCAATATATGCTGTCTCACCATTGTTTAAAATCACTCTATCTCCAAGCTCTTTTACCTAGAAATTATAACAACAACCCCCTAATGTAGTTTCTTTTTCTTTCTTCACCACTCTTCATTATTTACTCTTCTCAATTTTCAAAATATTCTTAGCATCTGTCTTATTTAATTGCCTTTCAAACAGATTTTACTTCTGACACAGGTCAACCACTTTTTTGGGGGCTAAACTTATGGCTTTATTTCATTCTTATCTCTTGTGTGTTTGTCACTCAGTCGTGTCTGACTGCGACCCCATGGACTGTTGCCAGGCTCCTCTGTCCATGGGATTCTCCAGGCAAGAATACCTGAGTGGGTTGCCGTTTCCTCCTCCAGGGGATCTTCTCCACCCAGGGATTGAAACTGGGTCCTCTGAATTGCAGGCAGATTCTTTGCCATCTGAGCTACTAGGGAAGGCCATTGTTATCTTAGGTTACTGGATTCTGAAGGGAGAAAAGAAAATCTTTAATAGATTGAATGACAATATTTTGGCTCTCACAATATTTTGGCTCTTTTGCCTCTCATAAATTCCTTTATTAAATTCAAAATTATGGTTTACATTCTGAAAATATTAATTTACAACTTTTGTTCTGTCTTCAATCCCACAAATCCATCTGACTTCTTAACACTGCAAAAAATAGTGAATATTGCTTTCTGAAGAATATTAAGTCAATTGTTAAAGTTCTCTCAAACTATACTTACTTACCTATACTTAACTATACTTATACTTACTTACCTATACTTATACTTACCTATACTTATACTTACTTACCTATACTTAACTATACTTAGTACCTTACTAATACCTAGAACTTTCTCCTTTTGTCTCTCCATTAGATCTTTCCTTGAAGAAGTGATGGTTTAGTAGTCTCCCACATAAATCATAGTAATAATTCTCTATTACTATTCCCAAATTGCTACTTCCCAATTATGATTTATGCCTCCCTTCTTTATTAGATTATCAAGGTTGTTCCTTTCTGATGAAATGTTCCTTTTCCCCTTCTAATTATACAAATTACACCATCTTAAATTTCCTGACTAATGCCAGTTCTATGAAGTCTTTTGTAATCTTTCCTATTGCAAAATGCCTCTCTTTTTCTCTGAACACATATTGAATATTTTTGTTTTCTATTTATGAAATTTTACATGTGATGTTATATGTGCTGTCCCTCATATAGTCCCTCAGTCATGTCTGATTCTTTGTGACCCCATGGACTGCAGCCTGCCAGGCTCCTCTGTCCGTGGGGATTCTTCAGGCAAGAACACTGAAGTGGGTTGCCATGCCCTCCTCCAGGGGATCATCCTTACCCAGGGATCAAACCCAGGTCTCCCACATTGCAGGTGGATTCTTTACCACCTGAGCTACCAGGGAAGCCCATGATGTTATAAACATATATAAATATTTCAGATTTAAAAACCAGACTCTGTGCCTGACTACCATGCATCCTTCTTTAGCTGATGGGTAATTTCCCTTTGGGCTTCTCTCGTGGTTCAGTGGTACAGAATCAACCTGCTAAAGCAGGAGATATGGGTTTGATCCTTGAGTTGGGAAGATCTCCTGGAGGGGGAAATGGCAACCCACTCCAGTACTCTTACCTGGACAATCCCATGGATGGAGGAGCCTGGCAGGCTACAGCCCACGGAGTCACAAAAAGAGTTGGACATGACTTAGTGATGAAACAACAATTATTTTCGTTTAGCATGCTAAATATTAATAAAGTGTAAGTAAATATTATTGTGGAATTTTGTGTGTGAATTACATTTCATACATAGAAAGATGTTAAATATTTAAAATTATTTAGACAAAGTAATAGTATGCAAATGCTATATTTAGTAACTGTAGCTTTAAATTCCAAATGTGCAATAAAATTAGCTGAAGTATAAAATATGGATGATAATTGGGCTGATGATTAATCTTCCATTCTGAAATACTTAATAACTACTTTCATGAATGATAGGAATCACCTGGTGTTATTTTTCAAGTAGTATAAGAGAGACATAACTATAATTTCTTATCTTTATTGAAATTCTTTTTAAGTTTGGTTCCAGCGATTTATCTAAGAGCCAAAGGTTATTATTTTGTTTCAAAATTTGGATTGACCATAGTCTTTAAGTACATAGAGGAGCAGACTTGAATGCTGTCGCACTTGCCCTGTTCTGCTCTTAATGGGAAGAGGAGCCAATTAATGTGTCTAATATATTTCTTTGATTTTGACATCTGCGGTTTTGGTACTGGTAGGCAGAATTCTAAGATGCTACCTGGTGACTCACATTGTTATATAATACTCTTCCTTTGACTTTCTGTTGTTCGGCATCTCTGAAAGTGATGAGAGTTTATTCCTGTGATTGCATTACCTTGTATGGTAAAGATGAGGGGGGTTTGCAAATGCAGTTATGGTAAACAGTCATGCCTGGAACTAGGTGTGCTTTCTGCTAGGCTTTGGATAGTGTAGGGTGAGGAGTTAATCAAATTAAGAGTTGGATTGGGTTTCAGTTTGTGGTTGGTAAGGTTACTCAATTCATCATTGTCTTCGGGTTCTTCAGTGATACTGTATTTAAGGTGGGGCTGGCTTGCCAAGGTTCTTTCTTTCCTACCCTTTAACTCCTACTCTACCATTCCAGCTTTCAGGCCTTGTTTATACTTTGCTTTTGTATTAGACCTGCAACATGGCCCTGATGTGTGGTGTTTCTGTTAGACGTTGCTGGTGTAGTTCAGTCCTGCTCATGTGTTTTTTTCCACTCCAGAGGTAGATTGACTGCTTTTGGTAAAATGATCTCAGTTGGTATTTATTAGTACCCTAAGGATGATAATGTTGCTGGCATTTCCCTAAGAGTTTAACACTTTCAATTTTCCTGTGTTTTTTTTTTTTAATAAATTGTAAATGTAAATTCTGTGAGGAATCAACAAGAATAACAATGATCCTGCCAGTCAGAAGGTGATAAAATGACTTTTAGTGATACGGATAATAGGAATTGTTCTGCCTAGTGTGATTTATTTGTGATTTCAGCTCTTATGCTGAAGGGAATACTTCCCATGTGCTTCACCTGACATCCTGTTCTTCCTCTTAAGTAAAATTCTAAGAAACATCATCTTTTAAAAATGCCTTTCTCCCTTATAGGGCTTATCTTTATTATAAACCCAGATATGCCATGGAAGTCAGCAATGAGTTGGCCACAATTACCTGATTTTGAAAATTTTCTGTATAGAATCACCAGCTTTCATCCAAGCAATCCCCAAAATTTTAAGGAAATAACTGAGAACTTTTACTTTCAAAATTTTTCTGTTTTTACCTCAGTCTTGAATATTTAAAGGAAGCATCACTTTCTCTTGAGATTTTTCTTCTTTGAATTTTAGGACAATAAAATTGCTCTCAGGAGTACTGCAGCCCACAGCAATGAGTCAGATCATGCATTACTGCCTCAGGACTGATACTGGAGGTGCTGTCTCTGACACACCATAGAGCAGATTGAAAAAGGCCAGAAAATAAGAATATTAGAAGATTGGCAATAAAGTCACACTATTAATTGAGTTTTCCATTTGCCACCAGGAAACTAAAGGAAGAGCCCCCATTCTTATTCTGTATTAACTCTAGTTAAAGATGCTATTTGAAGCCATCTAGATGGCTGAGAAACATATTGTCTCCATACTTTGCTAGCAGTTGAAATTAAGAGAGGTACTTGAATTCATTTAAGATATGTCAGTTTTCTTGGTGCAGGCTTCTAGCTCTGGTGTTGTCTTCCTTAACACTGACTGGGCTCCTTGCCCTTGTTCTGCGGTTGCTGAGGCAGGTAATTATACTTTTCGACAATCAGTCATCTGGATGTTATGCCCAGAGAGAGGAGAAAATGAGACATTGGACAAACTTAGCCGCTACCTCAGGCTTCCCAGGTTGCTCACTGGTGAAGCATTCGCCTGCCAATAGGAGACACAGGTTCCATCCCTGGGTCAGGAATATCCCATGGAGAAGACAATGGCAACCCACTTCCGTGTTCTTGCCTGGGAAATCCCATGGACAGAGGAGCCTGGTGGGCTACAGTCCAAGGGGTCACAAAAGAGTAGGACAAGACTGAACAAAAACAACATCCACTTTATCAGGTAGCTCATAGCATAGCTTCTTTTGTCATCCTCAACAAATGAATTACTTTTAAATACATTGTTAGGTTTATATTTTTCCTAACTGCTGTCTGTCTAAATAATGTTATAATTCCTCTTGTAACTTTCCAATAATTTCTCAGATTTGGAGGGGGCAGAGGGCAATGAGGAATTGAAAGTGGGGGCTACATAATAATGTTTACACTTCCTTCTCAAAATTAATTTACCTTTCCTTTAGAATTGCTTTCTATATAAGAAAAATGGACCATCCATGTGATCCTCTTTGTAGTTATTGCTAAGCAATATTGTCCCCTTCATTCATATTATCTTTTATGTATTTATAATGAGTTCAAGAAGACTATTTTGAAAGAACATGTTGGTCTCACATTTCTATAAATAAAGTCCAAATGTTTCCTGATTCTCATTTATCTGGGAATAAATTGGTTCAACAAAGTTATGCAGATGTCCCCATTTATATTACCATGTCTCCCAGTATCTTATATCTTATTTTTTTATATCCAAGGTTATCGCCACCTTTATGGTTCAGTAAGTGAAGGCAGCCTTATTCAGAATTTCAATAAGGACATCAAGGGAACATCTAGACTCTCTTGAAACCATAGTTGCATTCATCTCCCAGTAATAGCCAATCCATCATAAAGGCTTGTCCTATCTGACCTCATATATGTCTTGTCTTGGGAATTCCAGATTGTCCTGGTAGTTTGTCTGAGTCTCTTGCCATTCTTAGGTAAAACTATAAGGACTATTAGAGTTATTGTCAAATCAGGGTTTAAAAGACATAAACTTAATCTTTGCCTAATTTTATAAGCTTTCCTACATTGTAATTTCAGAGATGAAAACTGTGACAGAGAATATAAACATTCATCATGAAAAAAAAAGTAAAATAAGGTTTAAATGACTTTGTTGATTCCAAACTATATTTTAGCTACAGGTTAGTTACCATATTAATGAATTTAATTGAATCATTATTTCCTTCAAGTGGGTTTATGTGTGTAGCCAGCTTTAGTTTAAAAACAAAAGTATGAATAATTATCAAGGTTAAATAAATAGACAAATACTGTGAGGTAAAACAGAGTTTGAGTGCCTAAATTATTTGGTGTGATCACACCCACTGACAACAAAGCTCTCTTCTTTGCATGAATGATTAGGCAGGATGCCATTTAAACTACATGGTGCTAAATGAAATGGACTTTTGTTTTTATTCCTGGCAAATGTAATTTAAGTCAGATGATTTAGTAATGAACAAGTGAAATAAAAAGACAAAAATAATGACAATAAAGTTTCAGTGCCTTGATTAATACTTGTGGTGGTTCTATTCGTCATATTGGAGTTAAAACTATCAGAATATCACTTCGTTTTGTGCCATGTGAATTGAGGCTAAAGTCTTTTAGACAGAACAACAATTAGAAGATCATGCCATGCTAACCTCTGCCTGAGGATAACTGGAAGAGACTTAGAGGCAACAGAAAGGAACTCTACTAGATAAGATGGTTATTTGTTAAGAGGAAAGCAGTTCAGTTGATTTATTACAGGTGGTGAAAAATTTCAGTTCAGTAGGAACATGCAGGATGATGTTTCTTCTAACACAAGAATAGTCTAGGATTGACTCAAGGTCATGGACAGGAAAGGTCATCCTTTCCTTGCACAGAGTGGCTAAAGGAACACTTTAGAATGTATTTGAGTTTGGAGATTGATGAGGAGAAGCTCAGACGCTGTTTATTTGGATACATTTATTAAGGTTTAATGATAAATGTTAAAACCTTAAAAACATCGTTTAAACAGATAAAAAATCTAATTGTATTGCCCATGCAAAAGAGACTACCCTGACAAATGAGACAATGTTTTCATCAAAGACATGTGGAATACATTTTATGTATTCACAAACATTGGCAAAATTCTTAGAGTTAAAAAAAAAAAGTTTTATTATAAAGGTATTTTATTATTTGAAGTGGTGCTTCTCAGTGGTCTGAAGGTTTGTGACATTTCAGAACACTATAAATTACTAAAAATCATCAACTCCAACACTGGAGTCAAGAAGGTATTACAATTGAATGAATCTTTAGTAAGTGCATTGAAATTAATATTAACCAAAACTCCAAACTTGTGCATTGAAAGCTTTAATTGCATTACCTTCAGAGTATGATTTCTGAGGAAATGTCAGTGTCAATACAGACTTTACAATAGCATATATTCTTAGGATTTCATTTGGATACATCACCAGCTTTCAAACTGTATGAAATATAGTTTATGTCTTTCGAATTTTTTTTTAAAGTTTTGACTTCCTACATTAAAAGAGGTTTAAAAATAACCATGTAAATAGGATCTAGTTGAATGTTATATGTACTTTTTTTTATTTTTAAGGGTCACATTCATGACATAGCACTGAATTTATGTTAAAATATTGTTCTGAGAGGAGTGTTGACATAAGATAATGTGATTTATGCTTCCCATCCATCATATTGACAGATTTTAGACAGATGTCGCTGTTTGTCAAACATGGTACAAAACAAGGCAAAACCTCATAATATCATTAAAACTGTTTGCCTTTATCACCGTCTCATCCATCTTTCATTCCTATGAAATTTTTAGCTTTAGAAATAATGATTGATTCAATAGGAAATTTTAAAATATTTTTTGTTAAACAATTTTCCCCTGAAGACACTTAACACTTGTCACTCAGTTGTCATTCAAATATAGCATGATATTTTAATATCAAATAAATATATAAAATGTATTACATGTGAACAGAATGAACATGGCTTGAGGGATTTTGTTTTAAATAAATGAAACAAAATAAATACCAGGGACACAAATGTCCATCAAGTGATTTTTTTTTTTTTTTTTTCTTAGCAAACCTTAAACACTGGTGATAAAATTGTAACCCTTCCAACTCTCTGAAATTCTCCTTTATCCATTCAGGCTGCATTTTATGTATATGAGCTGAATCTCTTTTTTTGTGATATGTACAAATGTGCATTAATAAATCACTAAATGTACAGTATCAGGCCCATGAGGCAGGTGGGAGAATGTTTGAAGCCATCTTTTGTGAATAGCAAATACCTATGTCATTTGTTATATAAGACAACATCAGAAAGGTCATTCATAAGACACTAGAAACAATTTTCTTTGCTTCAGTTTGTATAACTTTTGCCTTATAATCATTTTTTGACACTCTCTGTTAGCTTCGCATACATAGGGTACATGTACAAACCCTTGTATATCGCTTGCTTCAGGTTTTAGATTGGGTTTTCACATGCAGAAGTTTCATTATACTAACTGGGTGTTCACAAATTTATCCAATAAAACTCAAGGGAGCAGAATATTTTCCTACTCTCTAGGAGGGCTATCAATCTTGGAAACCTTTATCAATTACTACTTTCATATAATGCTTAGTATAAACAGTACTTTATTGGTCTCTGAAGATCATATAAAAAAGGCTTGTGAGTTGGACTAAGCTTTCCAGTTGATTACATTTTAACTGAAAAAACATGTGCAAGTATAATCTGAAAGTTTTAATAACAATTTGAGTTACCATAGTATCAGATGAATACATAAACTAATTACACTAAAGCTTTACTTGCAAGTGTGATACATAGAAAGTAGCAGTGGTTTTAACTAGAATAACTATTAAAATGTAGATTTCTTAGAAGCTGAATCAAATAACCCCAAATAGCTGTTTGAAAATCACAGTCATAAGAAAAGAAAATATTAAACCCTTATATGACTAAAATTTAGTTCTCTGTGAGTAAGCAATTAGGGACATCAAATTCTGAGGTTCAGTACCAGAGGTTTTCCCTTGTATACAGACCTTAGGAATCTTCATCTCAAACTAGCATCCCAGGCACCTTGCTACCAGAAGTACCTGGAAGAAGACTTTCAAATATTAAAATTAAAAAATACAAAAATGCCTAGTAGGAAGTAATATTTATATTACTATCAGAACAGATAGGCGGTTATGTTTGAAGGCAGACTAATTGCCTTAATTAATGGGGGTTTATTGTTTGAGTACATGGAATATACTGAAAAAGTAGAAATCTATCAAAAAAATGCACCGTCAATTATCATGGATATAGAATGTACATAAGAACATATTAGAATTCAGACAGAATGGTTAAGACTGTCTTTTGCTTTTCCAGAAGATAAACTGCTCCTGCTGTAAGTCACCATTATGAAGGCCACCCATATCCTGTCTCTTCCACTGTTTCTACTTCCAGAGATAACTTCCTCTCACCCATCTTGATTTATCATGGCTTCTGCTGTCTCAAAATATTGCTCCTCAGTGTGTGCTTTTTTTCCAGCATTATTGTATTTATTAAGAAAATGTATAGCATATGTTGAATGGTTACTTCATACAAAATGCATCTACATGGTCTCATTTACTATAATTAGTGTTTTGAGTCAGAAACCTGAAACTTAATAAAGTTAACTAATATGCCACATATCACAAATGTAATATTGCTGAACATATGTCATTGATTTTAGATTTAGTGCTTAACCTCAACCAGCTCTTTCCTGTCACAGTATGTTCTTTCTTTCTTTGTCTGTCATAGAAAGGATAGAATATGTTTGGACACTACTCAGAAGAGAATTGATATTAAAGAGATTTTGTTAACTGAACTATGTTCATTGGCCAGTAATGACCTATAGATGGCTTTCACCAGTCCAATCAGCTGTGACCTGGAAAGTAGGTTCACAGATTTCAAGACATGGTATCCCATTTGTAAAGCTCACCTTCATACAGCTGATGTAACACAGATTCAGAAGAAAATATAATGTGAGATGTTGATTTGAACTGAAATACTTTAGACTTAAGAAAAGCACATTGCAATGTGCATTTTAACTAATTTCTGTTTTCAAATCTGTGGCATGAATTTTATAGTGCATATTTGGAGTTTTACTGTGCATACAATATTATAACACAATTTTAGCAAAGACCCCTGAGTGATCTTATATATAATTTCCTCAACATTTCTCTAAAAATACAGGAATAATGTATAAAATATTTTAAAATTTCATTAAAATATTATGCCTATACTGATAACAAGAACACAAGATTTTTTGCTCCAGAACAAAGGACAAATATATTTGTATATTCTAGAGTTTTCCTTGTTGAGGGGGTTTCACATTGATTCAACTCTCATACAACATGAAATTTCACTCTTTCACATTCAGAATCTTTAAATTCTGGCATTGCTAAATCTATTAATTCTTTCTAGTATAGTGTATATCATTTAAGTCTGTTTTAAAAATCTTTTCCTATGTCCAATCTAAATGTATCCTCATGTATTTTCTTCTAATAAGTTTAGGATTCTCTTTTCACATTTGGGTTTCTGTCTCTTTCAGAATATATTCAGTATGTGGAACTATGTCTTTTTATTTCAATGTAACTTTATTTATTTTATTTCAGGACAAATTTCTATATACTGAAGCATATTTTCTTTCACTTATTATTTTTTATAAACCCCATTTTGTCTATATTTGTCTTCATATCTATCTTTTGTTTTTATACTTTCTTCCACTCTGTTTACGAGTATTTTTCATCAGGTCTAGCTAGCACATAATGCATACTCTCAAGATTATTCATTTTATTTTTTCTGTTTTTAAGATTGAATTATTTCTCTATTTACCCCATTACTTTTTTCTTTTGAATGACCCTCAGCTTCAGTGTCTCATTTTTTATCAATCTTTTGTCTTATAACCTTTCCTCTTGTGTTTTGATCCTTCTGATCTCTTCTTTCAGGTTTTGCTTTGAAGTGTTTTGCTTTTACTGTCTGTAACAAATTTTAGGATACAAAACACTGTGTGCAACTCATATTGTTCTTTGATCTTTTGCTGTTTAAGCACTTTTAGAAAATTTTACTGTTTTTCTGAATTTTCTGTGATTTAATTCTTCGGGTCACTCCTTTGAAAGTGGCTTTTCACGTTATCTTCCAAATAATTGCGGGATGTGTGTGTGTGTGTGTGTTTGTGCACAGGCACATGTGCATTCCTGGTGAGTGGGGAGAGGGAAACACTATCTGCTCTGTCAACCTGCCACATCCACTTGGGATTCTCCCTTGGCTTTCATATTCATGTGCTGGCTCACAGCAAAAACTTCCTGTCTATTTTTGTCTCCAGCTTCATTTGTAGAGTTCTTTTTATGCAAGTAAGTTAGGTTGTAACGATATGCATTTCTTTAGTTGTGGTATCTAAGTCAGCCATATCTTTATTACCTAGAAACTTGTTAGAAATTCACATTTGCAGGTCATATACTATACCTGTTGAATCGGAAACAATGTGTTTGGGGCCCAGAAACTTGTGTTTAAAGAAGTCGAGTGATTTTAGTGCATAGTAAAATATGAGAACTCCTGATAACAACAGAATTAAACTGCAAGGTTTTGTTTCTCTCTTCTCTGATAACTTAACTGTTCTAGAGTGTTTCATGTATTTCCTGCTCTTGAACTTCATGTACCCACTCAGTACTCTTCAGTTCAGTGCAGCTTCTAGGTTGTGTCCGACTCTCTGTGACCCATGGATTGCAGCACTCCAGGCTGCATCACCAACTCCCGGAGCTTGCTCAAACTCGTGGAATCCATCACCAACTCCTGGAGCTTCCTCAAACTCATGTCCATTGAGTCGTGATGCCATCCAACCATCTAATCCTCCGTCGTCCCCTTCTCCTCCTGCCTTCGATCTTTCCCAGCAACAGGGTCTTTTCCAATGAGTCAGTTATTTGCATCAGGTGGCCAAAATATTGGAATTTCAGCTTCAGCATCAGTCCTTACATGATATCAATCATTTATTCAAAGATTGATGGCCATATTTCAAGACAGTGAAACTTACTTTGGAGAATATATATAGCCTGTCAAGGTCTAAGGAGACTATGTTAGCTTTTGGATAGCAATCTCATCAAGGTCTAGATTGTCCCACAGAGTTTGTGTTTGGGGTCATAGCATGTATATTGTCTTATATAACATGAAAGTTGTTTTTGTTTGTTTGCTTTTTGTTTTCTAGTTTATTTCTTATTTCCCTACAACTTCCTTGTAGTTTAAATTAACAGTCCTTGGAGAGAAAATACAATGAAAATAAAAGAAAATAAAACATAAACTTCAAATGCTTGCTATTCAAATCCAAAGGTACAAAGAAAAGAAAAACACCAAGGCATATTTACTTTTTTGGATCAAAAACTGAAATAAATAGGACTATATTTTAAGCTTAAAGTAGCACATTATTACAAACATTTGCCATGAATAAACTTAACATTTAAATGTGAGTCAAGAATAGTAATTTTGAAATATATTAAGGTAAAAATTGTCCATAATATTCATGCATATATCCTGTAAGGTAGTCTCACACTATAGTTAAAATAATAGTAATAGATCTTAAGTGAAACCATAAGTAACATCATGGAATAAACTTTGTTAGCAGAAATGAAATTTTAATAGGTAACTCTTTATGAACAACAAAGAATCATCAAACAGTGCTATTCCAGGAATAACATTTTCTTAGCTAAGATAAGAATGAGGTTAATATCCACTAGTCTATTGATTCAACGAATATTGGAGACTTGGCAGCCTGTGGATTATATTTGTGGAATTAGTAAATAATATATACTTATAATGACCAGAATGTCAGTAGTCTTTAAAAATTGATCAGAGACCTGCTATTTCTTGTTAATGAAGTAACTTTGATGTTAAGATGCTGGCTTTGTCTTTGAGTCAAAGTTTAAAAAAAAAAAACACAATGCTATAAATACTCTTTAATAAATAATCATCGTCATAAACTTCTTAGCAGTTTATCCTCTTAATGCTAATGTTTTCTGGTAACAGAAGTCTTTATAGTCCTTTAGCCATTGAGTCATTTCAATAATTAGTAGTGACTTTGATAGTTAATCCTCAAAGCATTCATTTCATATTAATATTCTGACTCTTTTAAGCAGAAAATTAACAAATTTTGTAATCCAAGGGGAGAATGAATTCATAATTATTTGGCAAACAAAATATCTTCCCAGTAACAAATCCATGAATATATCTCTCAGTCAAGATTTTTTGTTGGCCATTTATCATTACTAGCTTACTGAGTTTTATTTTGATCCTCCTGTTCACTTTCTCACTCTTTTTTTTTCTTTCTCCTGTGTTTGCTTTCACTACTATTGTTTATCAAGTTAGTTTTCACATGAGACACTGCCAAATCATTAGAAAATATGCAACTACAGTTATATAGAAAATAGCAATTACTTCCTTAGTACCCTCCCCCCCCCAAAAAAATCTCTCTTTAGACCTTTCATGATAATTTGCTGCCTTTCCTTGACTGTGGGCTTCCCTGACAGCTCAGTTGGTAAAGAATCCGCCTGCAATGCAGGAGACCCCAGTTTGATTCCTGGATGGGGAAGATCCACCGGAGAAGGGGTAGGCTACCCACTGCAGTATTCTTGGGCTTCCCTTGTGGCTCAGCTGGTAAAGAATCCTCCTGCAATGTGGGAGACCTGGGTTTGATCCCTGGGTTAGGAAGATCCCCTGGAGAAGGGAAAGGCTACCCACTCCAGTATTCTGGCCTGGAAAATTCCATGGACTTTATAGTCCATGAGGTTGCAAAGAGTCAGGCATGACTGTGTGACTTTCATTTTACTTCACTTCCTTGACTGCATTATGTGCTACAACCTGTGCCAAGGTCTTAACTATCTCATTTAATCCTACATTTTCCTTTTTAAGGAATGTGCTATCTCATCCATTTTATGATAAAGTAATTCATAGTGATTAAGTCACGTAACTCAGTGTATAATGCTATATTAGGATTTTAAGTGTGATTCTAGTTTAAAAAGCCTTCACAAAACAAAGAAATAATTTTTACAAATAAAATTGTATACATTTTTCTAAAAACATGAAGAGGCATTTCCAAGTCAACTTCTTTTTGCATTTGTGCAAAGAATTTTTTTATTTGATATATAGTTTTCCTTTGAGGCTGTTTCTTGAAGTATCCTCTGCTCTCTGAAAGAAGACAAATTCTTGTTTAAAGCTCTTAGACTTTCATGATATATCCGATTGGGGCCCTATACTGTGAGACTGTTTTTGATAAGAATGTATGACACTGTATTAGAAAGGCTGCATCAAATTAAGAATGTCTTACACTGTTCTAAGGATTTTACATTTTTTCTAAGTTTTTACAACTTTTTACATAAAAGAGGATACTTCTAATTTAAAACATTAAACTTTTATTCATTTAAAAATCTGTAGGGCTATCTTTGATAGAAATGAGAGACTTAATTGAATTTCAGCTAAAATAAGTCTTCTATCTCTTTTATACTTTACTAGTTAAAACTTAAATTCAGCAATAAAAAGGCCAGAGTAACAATAGTTCCATTTAAGCTGGACAAATAATTATCTCTGCACTGTGAATATCATCAGATCTGAATATTTCATGACATCATTATTGCTATTTTCCATTCCACTTCGTTCCATTCACTGCATTAAAGTGTATTTTTAGCTCCTGTTATGACTATATGAGTTCACAGTGGTTCACTATTTAAATTGCTATGGAAACATTAACCAAGGGAGTGGAAGTCAGAGGGCAAGAGTATGGAATAGAAGCTTAAGAAATGTCGATGCAATGTAATGCAGGTGCAAGAGTGTCAGTGCTTACACTATGAGGAAAAGACATTGAATATGTTGAACAAGCCATGTTCTCTCAACACTGGCTGTTAGTATTGTGGAAAGTCTTGACTGGTTTAGATCTAAATTGGGGGCAAAGATCTTTCTCATCTTCAACAGATGAATCAGGGAGTAAAACAAGATAGTCTTCCTACTGTTCTCTATATTAACTTCTTCTCTGCTCCACTTGTCAGCTGGATGCAGCATATTCATCACTGTATCAACTTCTGATTAGACGGGGCCAATGCTATTAACCTCACGTGTTCTGATGCATAGATCAGATAGACATACAGATAGATAGATAGATGGAAGTAATAATTTCTAGTTGCTAATTATATCTCTTGATATTAAAAAATAAAGAAATCAAACACATCTAAATCAAGACACCTATATGTTAGATAGATAAGTAGTTTATTATAAATATAAAATAATTATTTTTGTTGATATAATAATTTTTTGATACACATCATTGCCTCAGGAGTCCCTCAAAATAAAGTTTCTTCTACTTTCTTAACCATAAAAATACACATATTTTCATTTTAGAAGATAATTGAAGTTGCTCATCAGAGTGACTTTGGATATAGCGTGCATGCATGCCAAGTCACTTCAGTCATGTCTGACTCTTTGCGACCCTACAGACCATAGTCCACTAGGCTCCTCTGCCCATGGGATTCTCCAGGCAAGAATACTGGAGTGGGTTGCCATCTCCTCCTCCAGGGGATCGTCCTGATCCAATCCAGGGATCAAACCCAAGTCAGTTGGAAATTTCAGAGATTATTTCTAAATGAAAACAGAGATCTACAAATATTTGGTTAAGCTTTGGAAACTGTTAACACTTCATATCATCATCACATTGCAAAAATGATGTGAACAAAAACTCCCAGAAATCCACCAGAACTACTCTTGTTTTCGATGATTATTGATATAGAAAAGAATGTAATAGAGAAAGGTTCAGTTGAGTATGGGGCTTTCCAGGTGGCGCTAGTGCAAAGAACCAGCCTGCCAATGCAGAACACAGAAGAGACAAAAGACGCAGATTTGATCTCTGGGTTGGGAAGATCCCCTGGAGTGAGGGAATGTCAACCCACTCCAGTATTCTTGCCTAGGGAATCCCATGAACAGAGGACCTGGTGGGCTACAGTCTCCATAGGGTCGCACAAAGTCAGACATGACTCCAGCAGCTTAGCAGGCATGCAGACTGATTACGCTTTAGAATTTGTTTACTTCATAATGTAGTACATTCTTGGTGCATGGTGTAAAAAGAATTTTAATTACAAATAAATTCATCTGCTAAGAGAAGTTTTTAATATTAAATAAATCTGGAATCTCCTTGTAAGAATGTTTCATAGCTAAGTCTGAATGAGGTAGACAATCATCTTTCTAATGAAGGCACTACTAAAGCTAGATGTCTTAGTTTGTTTGGGCTGCTATAGCAGTAGTGCTATATAGACTGGTTGGATAAACACAAAAATTTATTTTTCGCAGTTCTGGAGGCTGGGAAGTCTAAGATCAAAGTGCTGGCAGTTTCTGTGTCTGGTAAGGATCTGATTTCATAAATGACCCTCCTCCCGCTCTCTTTACATGATAGAAAGGTGAGGGAGTTCTATGTCTTTTATCAAGGCACTAATTTCACTCATGAGGGCTTCACCCTTATGACATAATTAACTTTCAAAGACCCTGTCTCCAAGTATCAACACATTACAGGGTCAAGATTTCAACATATGACGTTTAGGAGCATGAGCATTGCTATGCTTAGTTTATAAATACTGTACCTACTTGAAGAATGGCTGGAAGATCATTAGTGATCGGGGTGATATGAAAAACAATCTCCAAGCAACATTAAAAAAGAAAAACATGAAAGAAGATTGTTAACTTGCACTAAAATGTCTATCATGTGTCAAGCCGTTTGCCATTGCTGTTTATTTTAATACTATCTGTAATTCTATGTGGGCATCCCTGGTGTCTCAGCAGTAAAGAATCCACCTGCAATGCAAGAGACAGACTCGATCCCTGGGTCAGGAGGATTCCCTGGAGGAGGAAATGGCAATCCACTCCAGTATTCTTGCCTAGGAAATCTCATTGACAGTCCACAGTGTCACAAAGAGTTGGACACAACTGAGCACAGACTCACGTAATCCTATGTAATAAGTATTAGTTTCTTCACTTTTCAAGTGAAAAGTGGAAGTTTAAGAGCTCCAGTAACTTGTTCAATTTGGTGGGTGCATCGCTAGCAAGTGGCTGCAGCACTCTTCTCTCTGCTGTGGGTCCTGTCCTCCTCCTCACTAGGAGGACTCCTTTCAATAGTTTGGTCACCTGAAGTGAAGAGCTGACTCATGGAAAAAATTCTAATGCTGGGAAACATTGAAGATGGAAAGAGAAGAATGTGACAGAGAATGAGATGGTTGGATGGTATCATCAACTCAATGGACATGAACTTGAGTGAACTCGGGAGATAATGAGGGATGGGGAAGCCTGGCAGGCTGCAGTCCACGCAGTCGCAAAGACTCAGACACGACTTCACAGCTGAACAACAACAAATCTGTATCCCTCAAAAAAAGGGAATTGAGAGGAAGAATGCACTTTGATAGAATATCAAAGTGGAAAACTGTAATTTATCAATTTATCATGTGCTTGTTGAGCATATAATGGCCAAGAACGTGGTCCCTCCTTGTAAGGATCTTGTCATCTTATCAGGAGAAACATACATATAAACTCAGTCAGTATGAGAACATGTCAGGTATTCTGATTGCCAGTACATGTTGTTATTTGTTTTCAAAATAATCATTCTAATGACCACTTATTACATTTAGTTTTACTGGAAACACATTCTATGATATCAAACATATTAGTGTTATTGATAATAAAATGATTATTCTATTTAATGTGATTTAATAGAGTGACCTCTGGTTTTTCATGAATGTTATTAATAACACACCCTGGATTCCCACAGGAAATAGCCAAAGAATTAAAATAGAAGGATGGAAATTTTGTGACAAGATTGTGTTAGCTCTTTGCCTCCAATCTACTTGGAAGGAAAGAGAAAAGACATTATTTCCTATCACTGATACAATGAATATTATCGGAAATTTCCTTGGCATCTCAATGCCTATTTGACTTTAAGGCAAATTTTACATTCTCTTCCCCTCTGTTTGGAAATCGAAACATTTATGTTATTACATTATTTAATTATGGAGTATTACTTGCCTGACTGAAGAAGAAAAGAATATTCTTGTTCATCTGAAAACCAATGTACCCAACATATAATTCTTCTAATTTGAAATAATTATACTACACAAAGTGTGAAGCCATTTATTATATTTGATTCATCACATCAATTTTCCTTTAAATTGTTTAGATTATAATATGCCTTGCAAGAATCATTTCTGTAATATGTGACAAAATTTTAAGCAAAGAAGCAAAAATGCATGCACTTAATTTACTTCTGAGCAAGCATTTGAACAAAGGCAATTCCCATATATTTTTACAAGCAAAAATAAGCAATAAAAGGAACATTGGAGAAGGAAGCTATATAAATCCTTTAGGAATATATAAGTTGAAAATTTGTTAAATCTCCTAATTACTTGCTTTCCAGTTACTTCTACATACCTTCCAAATGCTAATAGCAAAAACTCACACTTAGAATGACTAATTTGGCTTAACTACTCTATTCTTAGACTGGACATAGTTGCAGCTCAGAAGTAAATTACTGAGGTGGAGAATTGCAAAGCTTTTCTTATCTCAGGAAATACACATTGTCTAATTCTGAAGGGAACATGTGAACTGAGCAACTAAAATGTTTCTCTGGTAAGCAGGTATTTTTAAAAGGCATTTAATTCAGGAGACCCCGGTTCGATTTCTGAGTCAGGAAGATCTGCTGGAGAAGGGATAAGCTACCCACTCCAGTATCCTTGGGCTTCCCTGTGGCTCAGTTGGTAAAGAATCCGCCTGCAATGTGGGAGACCTGAGTTCGATCCCTGGGGTGGGAAAATCCCATGGAGAAGGGAAAGGCTACCCTCTGGCCTAGAGAATTCCATGGACTGTATAGTCCATGAGGGTATGAAGAGTCGGACATGACTGAGCGACTTTCACTTTCACTTTAGCTCATTCATTAAACATTTTACTAAATATCTGATTTTGTGACATGAACTAAGTAACAGAAGTAACACCACTGTATTAACAAATACTAGTTATCCTTGCATATTTTAAGCCATTTAAGATAGAGAAAAATATGAAAGCCCAATGTTTCTGGACCTCCCATAAATTATTTCACTGTTGCACTGTTACTATAACGCACTATTTAAGAGCATGATGTCTGTGCATGAGTGCTTAGTATCCAACTCTGTGTGCACACCGTGGACCGTAGCCCACCAGGCTCCTCTGTCCATGGGGATTCTCCAGGCAAGAATGCTGGAGTGGGTTGCCATGCCCTCCTCCAGGGGACCTTCCCAACCCAGGGATCAAACCCAGGTCTCCCACATTGCTGGAAGGTTCTTTACCAGCTGAGCCACCAGAGAACGCAACCCTAATGCCTTTGTTCCCATACCTAACCAGCAGTGATTTCTTGGAGCACTCGATTTCTATTATGTGAAATGGGGCTAGTAATGGTTTCTATCGCCTATAGTTTGGGGGAGGACAGATGAGTTTTGAACAGCATCATCTGCATAGCCAGCAACAAGAAGTATCATCAGCCTTTTTGCCTATATTTTGCTAAAAAATACATCTCAGACATCTAAATCTATAGTAACAGTAAAATAAATTGTCATTTTCAAATTGCCATTTTCAAATCCTCAAATAACACAGCCCAGTTTGATCAGTGAAATCTTTCCTAACATTACCTAAGTTAACTAAACCGTATGGCTTTAACTATTGGCCAGAAACTCAGGATACTTGTTCTCAGGTCCAGCCTTTGGAAATGAAGAGTTTAGACCATGACTGTGACATTACTCTAATCTCAAATTGAGAAGTCTCTAGGAAACCTTGATATCTATAAAATCAGGTGACTCTATGGTTCTATGCAGAGGTACCATTACACTGAAATATATAACAGCTTTTGCAGTGAGGCAAGTGAGATGCTACTGTCCAAGTCTAGTGAAGATATACCATGGTAACCAAGACATCTCTTATGCTTTCTAGAGTACAAAAAGCAAACAAAAAATCCATGAACTTAAAATTATAATTCACCTCAGGAAAAGATATGCAAGGGAACGTGAAAAATTAAATATTCTCTTGATTACTTTTTAATATTTTCTAGGGTATTTTTATTTGATTTATATTGAAAATGATTTGATGGAACAATTACCCTTTTTTATTATAAAAAAAAGGGTGATTCAATAATTGGACTGGCCACAGTGTATAATTAGAAAAATTATTTTAGGAAAATTAAGTAGCATATGTATTGAGATCCTTATTAGGTTAGGAAATGAAAGACTATAATCCAGAGACCCATTCATGTGAGTCAGTCTTCACATTTATTCAAATAATAAAATGTCTTTAAGTTAAAAAAATGTTGTGAAAGAACAATGAAAGACTTCCTTCAACTATGTAATTGATTGAAATGCAAAATAACTTTTGAATAGTCTTCAGTAGAGAGGTATATATAATTATATTATTTTCAGCTTTAGTCTGATAGTTTTTGGTTATATAAAATAATCAGTATGATGCTCTGTACCTGACAGATAATTCAACACTCATTAATTTTGCATTGAAATTCACTCAGAGACACCCATGCAGATGAATAAATACTAGGAAGCATCTTTTTCTTATATAGAGGTAGAAAGTCAAAGACTTTTTTATATACTCCTACATTCTTTTCTTATCCTCATTAGATGAAATAAAAAGGAACTGTTCTATATTGCAGCTACAGAATTCTGAAGAGTGACTAGTTGTACTACCTTTATTCAAACATTTGTTCTCTCCAATATAAAATGTGAAAATGTAGAAAACAGTAAAATGAGTCATATAATTTTTGCTCTATTGCTTTGTTTCCTGTTGAGACGAATAGTAAATGTCTAATTAATGTGTATATATGACGATACTTTTTTTCCCTAAACATTTACAATTGAATTCATATCATTTGTTGAATAGCGTATCCTTTATTCACTGATTTGAAAGGCCATGCTTTTTATATAAAGCTCATTGTTTATGCAAGAATATGTTTCTGGGTTGTTTTCTGAAAGTCCATTCTTGAACTTGCATTTCACTCTGGATAACTTGAGTTTTCCACTGCAGATAACCTATGAGTTCAGCTCTACTCTTTATTCTTCCTTATTGTGGTTTTGTTTGTTTGTTTGTTTTGGCTCTTCTCAACATTTTTCCATGGATTTAGAACCAACATATGTAATTTCATTAAACAGATTTTTAAATATATTATATTTAATTAATTAATATAATTGACACTTTTAAATGTTTTTTCATTCAAAAACAGCATTACTGTTGATCAATTGAAGTATTTCTTGTGAACTAGAGCAAAATTTGCATTTTGTCCATGTATAAATCTTGTACCTTCAGTTAAATTGATTCTTATATATTCATATTTTTCATTTACAAATGAGGTATTTCTATTAAAATTTCAGTTTATTTCTGATTAATGTGAACATTCTCGTTTTTTAAAGTGAATTTTGTTCCTACCGCCTTATTGAGCTTACACAATATAGTGGTTAGAGTATATACTGAACAACTAGGCTACTTGTGTTCAAGTCCCTGGGTAACTTTAGATAAAATGTGCCTCAGTCTATTCATCAGTAAAATAGGAGCAATAAAAGATAACTTCTTCACAGTATTGCTTTTATAACCAGCAGGTAATATATAGAGACCGTCTGGCATATATATATATATATATTTTATATATATATATATATATATGTATTGCTTTTTATATTTGGATGAATGTCAAACCTTTTGAATTTCTAGGCATAATAATAATACATCTTTGGCATGGCATGTGTGCTCAGTCATGTTTGACTGTTTGCAAACCCATGGATTGTAGCCTGCTAGGCTCCTCTGTCCATGGAATTTTCCAGGCCAAATACAGGAAAGTGAAAGTGAAAGTCACTCAGTCGTGTCCAACTCTTTGGGACACCATGAACTGCACAGTCAATGGAATTCTCTAGGCCAGAATACTGGAGCCGGTAGCCATTTCCTTCACCAGGGGATCTTCCCAACCCAGGGATCGAATCCAGGTCTCCCACATTGCAGGCGGATTCTTTACCAGCTGAGCTACCAGGGGAGCGAGAATGCTGGAGCAGGTCGCCATTTCCTTCTTCAGAGGATTTTCCTGACCAAGGGGTCAAACACTTGTCTCTTGCCTCTCCTGCAAGCAGGTTCTTAAGTTGATCCACCAGGGAAGCTGGGTAAGAGCATAGATGAATAAAAGCAGAATCATCCTTTTCTTTTAAAGAATAAGTATTGTTCATTATTTATCTTATTGCATCAGTTTCTTGCTAGGACCCAGGAAGTGACTTTATGCTTGTTACATATGGTGGTTTAGTTGCTAATTCATGTCCGACTCTTGTGAACCCATGGACTGTAGCCCACCAGGCTCCTCTGTCCATAAGATGTTCCAGTCAAGAATACTGGAGTGGGTTGGCATTTCCTTCTCCAGGGCATCTTCCTGACCCAGGGATCGAACCTGGGTCTCCTACACTGCAGGCAGATTCTTTACCGAATGAGCTACCAGGGATTACATATTAAAAAACCACTGTTTGTTGCATTTTCTTTGCATAAAAAATACTCAGTTTGGTTAACACATGGAATTTACATTGACAATATCTCTAAAAATTAATTGCCTGAATTGTCTGGGGAAATATAGTCGTTCTATTCCAAAGGTACCCAAACTGGATTACACTAATAGATTTCTTAGGAAAAGCTGGGCCTATGCAGTAAGTCCATTTTTTTTTTTTTCCCCAGAATATTCAGGACTCCTTTTTGTGTTTAACAGGGGAACAGACACCAGTCAAATATGTCTCTTAGCATCACTCTTTGTTCTTTGGATGTGCAGAAGGAACATACCAAACATAAGTTTTAATTGAGTATTAAAACCAACCACAGATTTCCAGCAAACAACAGTCATTTTGGTTTCCACAGTTTATTGCCTTTAAAATACACATTGATTTGCCATTGGTATCTTGGAAATCTCACCATGTCTTATAATCAGTTGTGTCCTGGATTCAGAAAGTATACTATGTATTTTGAGATTTTTCTCTTTTGTTTTTATTTTAATACAACTTCCAATAACATAAATTTATTCATTCATTTTTTCCCCTGAGTGAAAGTGAAATCACTGTCGTGTCCGACTCTTTGAGACCCCGTGGACTGTAGCGTATCAAGCTCTTCCGTCCATGGGATTCTCCAGGTAAAAATACTGGAGTGGGTTGCTATTTCCTTCGCCAGGGGATCTTCCAGACCCAGGGATCGAACCCAGGTCTCCTGCATTGTAGACAGACGCTTTCACCATCTTAGTCACCAGAGGGTCTCAAATTACATAAATGGGTTTTATGTTCAGTATGACAGGCTTGGCATTAACATTCTTTTCTGTTTAATTCTCAGACACTTCGTTCCTTTTCCCCTTAGAGTTAAATCGAAATAGATGATCTGGTCATTTCAGAGGTCATGGAACATTGTTATAATCCCTCCGTTCTGGTAACTTTGGTATAAAGGTTTCATTCTCTGCTGCAGGATAGCTTGATGATTCCAGGGCAAGTTTATGACAAGTTGTGGTTAATTGTACTGAAAGAATTTTATTCTAGGGCAAGGAGGTTTAGGTCTTATAATTTACTACTTACATAGGTTTAGAATTTTAGTGTGTCCTAACGCACAATTCGTCTCTCAATGCATACTTGAACGTCTAATTTTAGAAGCACATTTATTTGATGATGCTTTGCAGTGTACATGACAAGCACACTAAAGTAACTCAAGTTCTGGATGCTTAAACGTTTGGAAGTTCTTCCATGTAGGGAGTGTTCTTCCATGTAGGGAGAGTCATCAGACAAGATATTTTCTCTCCCTGTAAGTCCATGAATTTTTCAGAGTTATGGACTTTTATCATATTTCTTTCTTATCTTGCATTGTGTTAAAAATGGATAGCAATCAATTGTTGTGTGTTATGAGTGATTAATGGGCTTTATTTTCTTCAACAGGTATGAGGGGCCTCAGGTTCCATGAATTCATGATATTGTCTGGGGAGATGAGAATAATGCAATTATACCATAATCCTAGATGCTATTGATTTATATTCATCCGATGTCCTTAGTTCAGGTGACCTTTTACAATTTTCTGTATGTAGAGCAGGGTTCTTATATATATATTAAAGAAAGAAGTTGATCTTTGGATATCTTAGTGGTGGACTAGAGGAACCCTGTAGGTTATATATCCAATACTGTCTTTGCTTTGGTAGGTCTCATCATACATCTTGGTTAAGCAAGAGTTTATTCCAAGTTTACTCCAATCTTGGCAACAGACAGGGAAACCTGGCATGCTGCAGTCCATGGGGTCGCAAAGAGTTGGACAGGACTGAGCAACTGAACTGAACTGGGTCATGATTAGAGCCCCAAATACAAGATTATTATAATTATATCAGCTGCAGAGCTACCTCTGGTAGAACTATTATTGACCAATTAAAAGTTCCTTGTCTCTCCACTGGGTAATGACTTATGTAATACGTGTGCGTGATTGGTAGTTGTGAAGTGTCTAGGTCTCCATTCAACTGGCTTGCAAGATTCAGATTTCCTCTGTACTATTAGGACATATCCAGACCGAACTGAGACTGTACCACATCACAGACCACACATATAAGGACATATCTGGTCCAGTGAACCTTGGCGCAGATTTCAACCAGGTGTCCAAAACAGTTCTTGGTCTAAAAATTTTTGATACAATTTATGGTAATTATTTTATGGTCATATTTCAGCTTCACCTAGCAATGTACCTGCCCATAGTAGATGTTCAAAAATATTACCTGTAGTGGATTAATCACAGGATTGCTAACAAAAGCATTCCTGTAATTCAGCAAGAATTACATTGTTAGGTATCTTTTAAAAAATGTTCTGTTTTGTTTTTATATTTTCTAATCTATTCATTTTTGTTAGTGAGTCATATCTTTATTCAACTTTGAATATACAATCCTGGCAAAATAACTATCTTTTCTCTGTAAAGTTAACATTTCACTCAAGCTTTTCTTCATAGAAATGCCTCTAAATGCTTCAGCATTCAAGAAATCTATTGGCTACATGTGATCTTACTTCTTATAGATATCTACAATTTGTTCCTGACTCCAAACATGGGTTGATTCTAGAGGAGATACTGAAGTTGGGGAAGGGATTTTGGCTCCCCCAGTAAAGTGTCTACTTTTACAAATGACTTAAATAATTTTTGAAAATAATCATTTCAAATGTCAATTATACCAATCCATTAGGTTTAGCCAAATATAATGCATTTTCCTTTACATAGCACACAGCCTCCTGTCTTAAGTGAATGCATGAGTGGGTGCTTAGTCACTTCAGTTTTGTCTGACTCTTTGCTACCCCATGGATTGCAAGAATACTGGAAAGGGTTGCCATTACCTCTTCCAGGGGATTTTCCTAACCCAGAGATAGAACCTGCATCTCTTGTGTCCCCTGCATTGCAGGAGGATTCTTTCCCACTGAGCCACCAGGGAAGCCCATGGTAAGTGGATACCTTGCTCGAATGTTACAAACCATGGAATGTTTATACACAAATTATGTTAAAATACTATTGAAGAATTCTATAATCTACAGTTTTATGAATAGGCAGAACTCTCAGCACTATATGAGGTAGAGTGATGAATTTGGGGGCATTTTCCATTTTGGCAATAAAAGGTCTGTTAATATTACTGATTATTTGTCCTTCCTGAGAATGTTACCAACATTAGGGAAGACAGATAACCAAATGCCCTGGGATTTCACTATAATATTGCTAGACTTCTAAACATATAGAGGAGCCATAGCAATACATTCTAGTTCCTGCGGACAGCCTATATAGATATAGTGATAGAGAATTTTTTTTTTCTTTTTTTATTAGTTGGAGGCTAATTACTTCACAACATTTCAGTGGGTTTTGTCATACATTGATATGAATCAGCCATAGATTTACACGTATTCCCCATCCCGATCCCCCCTCCCACCTCCCTCTCCACCCGATTCCTCTGGGTCTTCCCAGTGCACCAGGCCCGAGCTTTCTTTAAATGTTATTTACTATTCATAATCATCTTTAAATTTATCCCTTCTCCAAGTCAAGAAGTGACATATTTTCAAATGTAGTCTAACACATATGTCTATAAATGATCTCAGTCACTTATGTAATTAACTGGTTACACTATAGATAAGAGAGCCCCTGTTAACTGCTTATTCATATTTGATGACAGTATAGGTCATAAGTGGATCAAAAACACAGTTGAGCAGTTTGTTGAAAGTATAAGACACTACTGTGTAGGAGTTCACAGGTCAAAGAGAAGTGGCCAGATGAGATGCCCCAAGGCATGGAATGCATTCTGTTGTCCTTGCTGACACTGGAATCTAACTCAGTCAAGAAAATAATTTACCAGATGTAGGTCCTCAGGATAGAACACAGATCTAATTACCACCACAATCAAAGATAATGCTAATGTCACTCAAGTGGGAACAGTTCCAGCTCTCTTTTCTACTAAAAGGTGAATTGTGTTTGCTGACCCATTTTAGGAAAAAAAAAAAAATCTTAGGTTTTTCTATGGTACTTTTAGTGTTTAAAGCACTTTTTTGGCTACTTCAGCCTCCATTTCAGTTCTGTGAAAGTAGTAACCAATGCAATCTAAAAGAGTGCACAAATAATGTTGCTGATATGGTACAGTGCTAGAATAGGGTTTTGTGAGACAGCCACAACAATATCAAGGAGAATAATGCTTGATATTAAGGAATATTGGTGGCCCACAATTTTGTTTTTTGCTGTTTGTGTAGCAGGTTACAGTGTTTAAATTGTTCTATTTTTTGTTTCCTTAAATATGGTTTTGGTGGGTAAACTAAAGCAAATCAACTGCCATTATTTTATTATTGAATAGATGCCAATGAATATCACGTTATTGTTTTAGAAACATAATTATTTTCTTTTGTAGTACTGCTTATAATCTTATAATCTTGTTCTTTGAGTTAGTTGTAATGGAATATGTAAGTTATCATTATTGCTGCTATATAGATTACTCTACCCAAAGAGTGATGATGTAAGAATGAAAAGTATCATGATCTCTACTTTTGTGTATGAGGAAGTGAAAGTGAAAGTGAAGTTGCTCAGTCGTGTCTGACTCTTTTTGACCCCATGCATTGTGGCCCACCAGGCTCCTCTGTCCATGGGCTTTTCCAGGCAAGAATACTGGAGTGGATTGCCAATTCCTTCTCCAGGAGATCTCCTTGACGCAGGGATTGAACCCAGGTCTCCTGCATTGTAGGCAGAAGCTTTACCATCTAAGCCACCAAGGAAATTGAGCCTCTAATCCAAAACTGAATTTATTCCAAGAACAGCATTGCTTTAAGCCTGACCCCTAACATGTCCTATAGCCTCTCTAAGACCAACAAAAAGAGATGAATGATGAACTAGGAGGTCAAAGTAGAAAAAGTTTTCCTACTACTGAAATTAAAAAAAAAAAAAACAAAAAAAAACTTACATTTGAAAAATTTGCAAAATTGAATGGACAGAACTTAAAACTTCTAAGAGCCCATTCAGGGCTTTGTAATGGAACTATAAAAATAAAGACTGCTAAAAGGATCTATTATTAGTTTTATAGTGAATTCATTTTAGTTAATATTGTGTTAGTAAGACCTGCATTATGGAAGAATTGCAAAGCATTGCAATGAAAAAGTTTTTCTTTTCTTTCTCTCACATTTTAAAAATACAAACTTGTCAGGCTTTTCTTTAAGAAGGCAATAGATGGCCTATGCTCTAGATTTTAGGATACTAATCCTAGCTTATTGACAATATAAAAAGTGCTTTAATTTCTTATGAAACATACTTATTGCCAGCTTCCAGGAAAGTAATTCTTAATTGTCTCTACGATACTGTTGGTGATCTAGATGTCATCATCTTTTCAATTTTTTTTCTGAAAAAGTTGTTTTCTATCTATATCTTAATTGTAGTAGTCAATACCATTCAATGATATGAAATATAAATTTTAATATAACTCCCATTTGAATAAGGACACAGACGTTCTGAGTAAAGGAGAATGTTTCATTTTTGAGGGGGAATATTTGCTCCTACATTGTTATACTCTAGTTATTAGTGAAACATCTTATTACAATTTTAAAAGATTATTCATCTGAGTTACATACTTCTTGTATCATGCAAGGCATAGCTAACCCAGATACTTAAGACAGAATAAGGCAAACATAGGGAAAATGAATTCATTTAAGCTTAAATTTGTTAATAAAACTCTAAAATCAAGTCCCATTGAGTTACAGAAGAGTGACAAACCTCGTTAAAGCATTTACCAAGTCTTGGTCCATGAAACAATTTTAATAAATTTAAAAGGATTGAAGTCATATGGAATACATTTTCTGTCTGCAATGAAGTTAAAATAGAACTAAACAAGTTACCTCAAAATAATTAAACACTTGGAAATAAAGAAGAGTATTTCTAAATAAACCATGTGTGTAAGAAGAAAGCACAAAGGAAAATGCTTTTAACTATGCAAAAATAAAGAGAAAACATATCCAAAGTTATAGAACATAGCAAAAACAGCCTTTACAGAGTATGTCTTTAAATATTTATTTTAGAAAAGAAATGTCTAAAAATTAATGTTCTGATATAGGAAGTTAGAAAAGAAGATGAATTAAACTCAACAAAAATGAAAGAAAAACTTTAAAAAGGAAAGAAATCAATTAAATTGAAAAATAAAAACTATTTAAAACTATTAAAACTAATAAAACTAACAAAAACTAATTAGTTTTAAAACTAATAAAAACTATTTATAAACTGTAATATTACTATAAAGACATGTGGCATTAATTATACTTCCTTATGAAAACATTTCAGAGAAATGAAAGCCAATGTGTATAGTGATTAAAAAGAAAAAAATCCTTGTATCCACAGTTTTCTCCCCAAACAAAGAAGCACTATTTATATTAGTGGATAATCTATATTTCATCTGTGTTTTGAAATTTCCTAATTGTAGGTCAGTTAGAATGTTAATGTACTAATGTGATAGGAACTTGATATTTGAGAAAAATTACTTAGGTGGTTATCACATATTTAAAAGTTTGCCTAAATTTTTTAATGTGGTATTTTCACACACACACACAAAAGAAAACATTAGATTTGGTCCAGTAATTTCATAGTCAAAAGAAAAGTAATCAATAAAATTTAACTGTCTCTTCTTCTAAATAGAATCACTCTCCACAAAGGCCAATCCATGAGTTTCTGTGAGGTCTCAGTGTAAGTGTTGTGAAAGCTACCCAACAGTACCCCTATATAAATATACAACAAGGTATATTTGATTGAGAGAATGACTACTTGAATTTAAGATACAGTCAATAAATTTAAGTGTTTTTATTTTTTACTTTTCACAGTTTTATGGGCAGTACAGGGTCCTTGGATGGTTGAAGATGCTGTGAGAAATTAAGGCAAAAAATAGTTTGTGAGATTGAATCCTATCATACATCTTATCCATTGCTTACTCTCGCAGAGCTGAACACAAGAAGCAGAAGTATTTATTCCTGTTCACCAAGGTGGAAATCACAAGCAATGACAGTACACGCTCTATCAGGTATTCTCAGCCGCAAAAATGAGCGCTCCATCAGTAACTACCAAGTCAGAGAGGTGTGTACCAGGATTCTTCAACAGGCAAAAATTGTTGCCCAAGGAGAAATGTATATTGCAAATAAGCTCGATGAGTTTGTTCACAGATTTAAAGTTCTGTGTTATGTCAGCAAAAGAAAAGAATTGGTGGTTAAGAGAAGAATTTAGGGATTTCCCTGGCGATCCAGTGGTTAAGAATCTATACTTCCACTGCAGGGGACATAGGTTCCATCCCGAGGCAGGGAACTAAAATTCTGTATGCCTTGCAGAGCAACCAAAAAGTAAAATAAAATGTTTCTTTTTTTTTTTTTTTAAGAGAGAGAAGAATTTATTGAAGATCTTGAAAATGAAAAATTTAATTACTAAAATTTTTAAATATCAGTAATTGGGTTAAGTAGCAAAATGTATAAGGCTTAACAAAAAATTAACCATGTGAAAAATTAGAGGGAAGAATTTTCCCAGAACACAACCCACTGGGATAAAATGTAAAGTAAATAGGAAAAGGAGAGAGAGGTGGAGAATATTAACAGATACAGAGGTGCTAATTTCTCTCTGGTAGTTTCAGAAAATAAAGGTAAATAGAGTGATGTGATTATTGAAGACATGAAAGCTGAGAGTTTCACACAATACAAGGAAAATGGGATCATCAGATTACAAGAACTTATTGAGCACCAGTTAGGTTAAAGCTAAACCCACACATTTCAAAACATTCTGAAACTGTTTTTTTCAAGACAGAGAGAAAATCCTAAAAGCTGGTAGAATAAAGACAAAAATTACCTAAACAGCAGTTAAGAATTAAACTGACTTCAGAATTAATATCATCAGTATTTGAGTTTACAAATCAGAGATATATTCCAAGAAAATATTAAATAAAAAATTTTACTTTATAAATTCATTGGACAAATTGTTTTTTAGTGCACATTTGATGACTTACACAATTCTAAGTAGACTACTTAGCAAATGTATCTACACCAGAGTCTCCCTGAAAAACTCTGGCAAATATATTTCATTGAAGACGAGTAGATGAGTACAGAAGGAAGAAAACAAATACAAAAGCAGTGTTAAGCAAATAAATTAATGAACTCATTTTTGTATAAATAAGCATTTAAAAGAACACAGTTTTCTGCTAACCTAGAAGCAAAATGTAGACAGTACGGAGGGCTAGAGGAAATAAATCCTTGATGAGGTGTTTTCCCAAGAAGGTAGTGTTCTTTACAAGTGTATTAGCATGGTTAGGTTTGGCTGAGAGTAACACAAGAAATGCAAAACTGCAGTGGCTTAAACAAGGACAACATTTATTTTTTCCAGATGAAAGTCTATAGTTAGACAATTCAGGGTGGTCAGGATGGCTCTAGTGTACTTTCCCTGGGACCTAATCTCCTCTCTTTTGCCCTAACCTGCTATCCATCAGGGTCGGACACAACTGAAGTGACTTAGCAGCAGCAGCAGCAGCTATCCAACATTCCCAATTCACCTCATGGCTTAAGTTGCTGGTTCTATTTCCAAATATCCACCTATATTCCATCCAAAAAGAAGAAAAGGGGAAAAAGAGATGAGGGCACAGAATATTGGCCAGTGGTCTCTTAATGAAGCTAAAACAAGATGTTTTGGCTTCACTCTGGCAAGACTAGTCAAACAGCCATGACACAGACCTGCTTGTGATCCATGGGTGCTTATTTACCAGCCTAAAAATCAGAGGGTACATTACTAAGGAAAGAAAGAACAGTTATCACAGAACCAACAGTTCTATCTACCACAGTGCAAGTGTCAAGTAAGATAAAGAAAAATTAGAAGAAAACTAATTAATCCAGTGGGAGACTTGAAGACAGAGACAGGGAACAACAGCATAAAGCATGATAAATAAAAAACACAGACTATGACAATTTCCCCATGTACGTGTCTAAGTTTTTAATGTTACTTGTTTTTCCTTCAGCATTTATCACTGCTTATCCCCCACCTTTTGTATCCTCACATAAATCCTGGGACTATATTTTCAATTCTCTGTATTAAACTGTGATCAGTGTGGGGTCAGCATCAATTTTTTCTTATCATTCCTTTAATAGAGTAGGCACCAATTAAGTGTCAGAGAAATTGGGCTTGAGAAGGACAGCTCTCACTGATTAGTAAGAAAACAACAGAGAGGGGGCCATACTGTTTTAACTGCTGTAGCATCAAAGAGGGTGTGTGTGTGTGTGTGTGTGTGTGTGTGTGTGCGCGCGCGCACACTCGTTGCTCAGTCGTCTCCAACTCTTTGCAACCCCATGGACTGTAGTTCCCCAGGCTCCTCTGTCTGTGGGATTTTCTAAGCAAGAGTACTGGAGTGGGTTGCCATTCCCTTCCCCAGGGGATCTTCCTGACCCAGGGATGGGACCCAGGTTTCCTGCATAACAGCCAGATTCTTTAATAATGTCTGAGCCAACAGGAAAAAATAGCATCAAAGGTGACTTTTCCTCAAAGTAAAAACTTCAAAAATTTCTAATCCAATGGGTAAACAAGATACATGATCTAGATTATTAATTAGATGTTGGGTGTAAATAGGAACAAAAGCTATTGCATTCTTTGTCTTCAGGAATGTAGCTAAACCATTGGTTTTTCTTAACATACCCTAACCTTAGGAGCTCATGACTTTTCTCATTAGACACTGCAAATAAAAATTAATTTTTATTGGAGGGAAAGTTATAATTATAGAGGTTAAAATATGAACAGCATTTTGAATAAATTAAATTTCTAGTGAATTAAATAAAAGTAATGAATGAAGGAATTGTTCTTCTGTCCTGTCAGACTCTTTGTGATCCCATGAACTTCAGCATGCCAGGCTTCCCTGTCCTTCACCATCTCCCAGAGTTTGCCCAAACTCATGTCCATTGAAATAAGTGATCCCATCCAACCATCTCACCCTCTGTCACCCTGTTCTCCTCTTGCCCTCAATCTTTTCCAGCATCAGGGTCTTTTCCAGTGAGTCATCTCTTCTCATCAGGTGGCCAAAGTATTGGAGTTTCAGGTTCAGCATCAGTCCTTGCAATAACTATTCAGGGTTGACTTCTTTTCGGACTGGCTGGTTTGATCTCCTTGCTGCCCAAGGGACTCTCAGGTGTCTTCTTTAGCACCACAGCCTGAAAGCATCAATTCTTTGGTGCATAGCCTTTTTTATGGTCCAACTCTCACATCTGTGCATGACTACTGGAAAAACCATAGCTGTGACTATATGGACTTGGCATGCTAGCATGATTATGCTCAAAATCCTTCAAGCTAGGCTTCAGCAGTACATGAACGGAGAACTTCCAGAAGTGCAAGCTGGATTTAGAATGATGGGATAGGTCTGCGCCTTTTTACAGCACACCATTATAATGTATATGTGTTTATGTGAGAGCATGTGCATATGTGTGTAGGTGGGGGTGGGTGGATGTGTATGTTCCTATGCATATATAATCTCTACTGTAGAGAAAAAATATAACCCAGATTTTTATGAATAAAAAGGCTTATGCATTCCTACTTTCGGCAGTGTAGTAATAACATACTTCTATTAAACACAGAGTATATTCTTTACTAATCCTGTTGAAGGTACTGCAGTTGCTGATTTCAATTAGGAAAGATACTGAGGCAAGGATTCCAAGGAAACCTTTGCTATCAGTGATATATAGAAACCCTGAAATTTCAAAAGACAGGCAGCCAAGACATAGTTGTATTAACAGATAGTGCATGTAGTTATAGCACACAGGAAATAGAAGAAAAGGAAAGACATAGGGTATGTGATGGGGTTCTGATTTCGTCCTGATTTTGGCAGTGATTTCGAGTGAATGTATCTATCAAACTCAGTGAATTGTACAATTTAAATGGGTACAGTTTATTGGCCTTTAATTATTCCTCAATAAAGTTTAGAAAAGTAAAATAAAAATTTTACTTTACCACCAAAAAAGCTTTCCTTGGATTACACAATAAGATCATAGAAAAATTAGAGATTTCCCACTTATCATCGCCCTAAAGTGGCAATAAGCTGACAATAATGGGATGGGGAGTCCACCAGTTTGGACTTTGCTGATATTGGCAGCAGGAAGAAGCCAGCACTTCACCTGTGCCTCCAGATAGGAATTAAAATTGAGCCTTTTCCAGGTCACTTCTTATTTTCTAACTCAAGAATAGAAAACACTCATGTACTTGTCATCTCCATGAGGCTTATTTCTTTTTAAAATAATAAAAATTAAAATACACAAGCAGTTTTTCCCTCACCTATATTTGCCTTCGGTCCTTGTACTATACCATCATCTTTTCCCATATGTCCTGCTTTTCCTTTCCATTCTAAATAATTCATTTTTAAACATATATAGACAGATTTAGAAATAATTATGATTACAATTCATGCAAAGATGGGCTCAATAAAGGACAGAAATGCTTCTTCTAACAGAAGCAGAAGATATTAAGAAGAGGTGGCAAGAATACACAGAAGAACTGTACAAAAAAGATCTTCATGACCCAGATAATCATGATGGTATGCTCACTCACCTAGAACCAGACATGCTGGAGTGTGAATTCAAGTGGGCCTTAGGAACCATCACTACGAACAAAGCTAATGGAGGTGATGGAATTCCAGGTGAGCTACTTCAAATCCTAAAAGATGATGCTGTGAAAGTGCTGCACTCAATACGTCAGCAAATTTGGAAAACTCAGCAATGGCCACAGGACTGGAAAAGGTCAGTTTTCATTCCAGTCCCAAAGAAAGGCAATGCCAAAAAATGATCAAACTACAGCACAATTACACTCATCTCACACACTAGTAAAGTAATGCTCAAAATTCTCCTACCCAGGCTTCAGCAATACATGAACCATGAACTTCCAGATGTTCAAGCTGGTTTTAGAAAAGGCAGAAGAACCAGAGATCAAATTGCCAGCATCTGCTGGATCATCTAAAAAGCAAGAGAGTTCCAGAAAAACATCTATTTCTGCTTTATTGACTATGCCAAACCTTTGACTGTGTGGATCACAATAAACTGTGGAAAATTCTGAAAGAGCTGGGAATACCAGACCACCTGACCTGCCTCTTGAGAAATCTGTATGCAGGTCAGGAAGCAACAGTTAGAACTGGACATGGAGCAACAGACTGGTTCCAAATAGGAAAAGGAGTACGTCAAGGCTGTATATTGTCACCCTGTTTATTTAACTTATATGCAGAGTACATCATGAGAAACGCTGGGCTGGAGAAGCACAGGCTGGAATCAAGATCGCCGGGAGAAATATCAATAACCTCAATATTCAGATGACACCACCCTTATGGCAGAAAATAAAGAAGAACTAAAGAGCCTCTTGATGAAGGTGAAAGAGGAGAGTGAAAAAGTTGGCTTAAAGCTCAACATTCAGAAAACTAAGATTATGGCATCCGATCCTGTAACTTCATGGCAAATAGATGGGGAAACAGTGGCTGATTTTATTTTGGGGTCCTCAAAAATCACCACAGATGGTGATTGCAGCCATGAAATTAAAAGACGCTTACTCTTTGGATGGAAAGGTATGACCAACCTAGACAGCATATTAAAAACAGAGACATTACTTTGTCAACAAAGGTCCATCTAGTCAAGGCTATGGTTTTTCCAGTAGTCATGTATGGATGTGAGAGTTGGACTGTAAAGAAAGCTGAGCGCTGAAGAATTGATTCTTTTGAACTATGGTGTTGGAGAAGACTCTTGAGAGTCCCTTGGACTGCAAGGAGATCCAACAAGTCCATCCTAACGGAGATCAGTCCTGGGTGTTCATTGGAAGGACTAATGTTGAAGCTGAAACGCCAATTCTTTGGCCACCTGATGTGAAGAGCTAACTCCTTTGAAAAAAACCCTGATGCTGGGAAAGATTGAGGCCAGGAGGAAAAGGGACCGACAGAGGATGAGATAGTTGGATGGCATCACTGACTCAGTGGACATGAGTTTGGGTAAACTCCAGGAGTAGTTGATGGATAGGGATGCCTGGTGTGCTGCGGTTCACGGGGTCGAACTGACAATTACAATTATGACTATGTTATATATGTAATGTACTTATATTCTTTGGCTGTTCCTACTGAGAAGTCCAAGAATCTATGATTATACTGAACATTCAGATCTAAATTTCTACTTTGCATCCTTTACTAAAATCAACCATTATTCCTCACAGAAATGCCAAGTTTCAGGACTGTAGTAGAAATGAACCTAGAATATCTTGCTGGGTCATAAAGAAAAAAAAAATGTTCAAAGAACAGTTGGGACACATCAAAGTGAAAAGAAAGCTCCTTTAAAGGGGAACCTCCCTGGATAACTTGGCTTCCCTGGTGGCTTAGATGCTAAAGTACCTGCCTGCATGTGGGAGACCTGGGTTCAATCCCCTGGAGAAGGGAATGGCAACCCACTCCAGTACTCTTGCCTGGAGAATCCCACGGACTGAGGAGCCTTGTGGGCTACAGTCCACAGGGTTACAAATAGTCTGACACGACTGAGCAACTAATACTTCCACACTTTCAAGCATCAAAGTAATTAATGCTGCTGCTGCTGCTAAGTCACTTCAGTCATGTCCACTTCTTGGTGACTCTGTGGACTGTAGCCTTCCAGGCTCCTCTGTCCATGGGGTTCTCTAGGCAAGGTTACTGGAGTGTGTTGTCTTGTCCTCCTCCAGGGGATCTTCCCCATCAGGATCCAGCCCACATCTCTTATGTCTCTTGTAGTTAATAATAGTGGTGGGTTAAATCCCATGGAATAAAATAGGAGTTGAAGACTCCATACATACGTAAACAAATGTTTATGGTAGGACTGCCATAACAAAATGTTAGATACTCAGTGGCTTACTTAGAAGAAATATATTTCCTCACAATTCTGGTGGCTAAAAGTTCAAGTTTAAGATATTAGGTTGGTTTCTTCTGAGGTCCTCTCCTTGACTTGTAGATAATAGTCTTATGCCTTCACATGGTCTTCCCTCTGTGCAATGTCTGTGTACTAATCTCCTCTTATAAATACACCAGGGATATTGGATTAGTACCCACCTACACCACCACATTTTAACTTAACTACCTCTTTAAAAGTCCTATCCACATATACAGTAACATTATAAGTGAAAGGTTAGGACTTCAGCATATGAATTTTGGAGAACACAAGTCAACATATAACAAATAAGAACAAAGGCTCATTAGCAGAAAGAGCCTTAACATGATCTTCCTATAAGAAAACCAGTCATAACCTAATCCAATATGAGTCCATATTAAGTAGTTGTATCTGCAAAGACCTTGTTTCCAAATAAGGTCAAATTTAACACTCTGGGTGGACATGAATTTATGGAGAACCCTGTTTAACACTTTAAAAAGACTTTCCATTGAAATTCAAGGCTATGTTTTTCCATTGGCTTTGCAAATGCTAAAAAATATATACAGTATTTTTTATGTTAAATCAAGATAATAGTGAGCTGTTTTATAAAAGAGGATTTCAACATTATATCATGTTCCACTCACAAATACTTCTTTTAAATATTAGTAAATATTACTAGAAGCTTATAATATTCCAATAATTTATAAAGAATTAATTGCTTCTAAAATATATATTATACTTTGTTTTATCATATATTTGGAAAGTTTTTTCATATATCTATGTATTCCTATGGTTCTTAACACTAATGTCATCTATACAATAATAGATTAAGATTACTAGATTGCTATATTCTATAATGACTTTTGGTAGAATTCTTGCACCAAAGTGATAACATACTATATAAAATGGTGCAGAATGCTATAGTTCATCAAAGTTCTTGATGAATTCTTGAATATGAAAATATGCAATATCTAAATTTAAAGTTTGTCATTAAAGTAATAAGATTAATTCTTTTATGATGATTCATTATTTAGAAACTTATTTCATTTTTTGCAACAAAATATTTTGACATGCTCATGTTGAAATAAGTCCTAGATATATATTGTTTTTAAGTATAATTAAATAATCCATATTACATATAAATAATATTTCTATATTTTATGATTATTTATGACATTAAATTATTTGTCAAAGCAGAATAAAGTTAGGAAACAGTGAAAAATAAAAATATTCTCTTTGAAGCAAAATGATATGTTTAGTTAAGCTTGAGTAGAATTAATTATGTAGCTAACAGCACATGTTCTACCCAATAGATACCGTCAAAGTTCAAAGCTAATCAGTGGAAAGATAGACAAACTGTCTAGATGTTTGTTTTCCTTTTTTATCAATATTTTTAAAATTATAGTGCATAAAACAACAGCAGATTTGTTTATTTTTCACTAAATGTCAAATGAGTGAGGATTCTTTATTTCAGTTGACTGGTGAATAATGAAAGAAAAAAGCTGATTAGTGAATGCATTATTTTGCAGAAAACCATTCTGACATAACAGAAACACAGTAATTTACACCATAGTAATTATGAAAAATTTGACAATTAACATAATACACAAAGTAATTGGAGGCATTTTGCCATTTATTATTGAGAGACACATATTTGATTTATCAATATATCACAGAATTGTGTGTGTGTATTCACACTCTTCCATTGAAAAGTATTTTTCTAGTTTAATTTTCTTATTTATTGAATTAGTTTCCAGGGAATATTTAGTACCTCTGAATGATATGCTCTGTATTTTATTTTTTATAATAAACAACTTTATCAAGCACATAATTAGTTGGGAATATATTTTAAAGAATATATTTAGGATGATCATTTAACTTTTATTTCCTAAGACTCTATGCAAATTTATGTTACTCAGCACAACTTGCTCTCAAATATCTTTTTCCTTTAAATTAACAAGATATTGGTCATGTGTAAAACATTATAATGCACCTTAATATAATTTCTGTGTCAAAAATTACTCTGCTATATACCTCTGTTAATTAAGTTATCCACTAAACTTCAGAAACATGCGATAAATGCAAAGTTTAGAAAATATTAAGGTCAGGGTTTTGAGAAAGTTTTCTATTGTTTTTAAGTTGAAATATTATAAATGAAACTTACTATAAAGTCTGGAAAGTATTCATATTCCAAAGAGACATCTCTTAAAACAATACTGCATATAAACTGCAGACTTTATAATTTCAATTGTTCAATAAAAGAACACATAGATGAAATTTCTAAATGTAAGCTTAATCTTGTGCCAAACTAAGTAGGGAAATCAATTTTTAAATGTGACAAAATTAAGGTTTTATGTTTCAAAAGGGACTCTTGTATACAGGAAAAAAAAAAAAAGGAAAAGACCTGTTCCATGCACAACATCAAAACTAAATTTGTACAAACTTTCATTCCAGGTAGATGGAATAGATGGGCTTTTCCTTATCCTTCTGCTGAGTACAAGTAAAAACCCAGCACATTACATACACGTCAAACATAAGATGACTTTGGAAAGTATTCTTTGGAAATAGTCTCCTAAATATTTGTTTCAGAAAGGCAGTGATTTTCCTTCAATTTGTATAGTTTATTGACTGATGCTTTTAAAAGAATTAAGGCTTTCCAAATCTTCAGATGATTTATGAGATGATTAGAACATTGATAACTATCTAACATTAGATAATATTCAAATGCTTAAATTTTCAAACAGATTTTAGTTATAAGTGAAATGAGGATTTGTAATCATGCACTGAATAATTTTCTCATCATTGACTGAGAGAGTAGGAAATCCAGGTCATCTATACATTCATTCCCCAAATATTTATAGTGTACCATGTGCCTTTCATATGCTACTTGTTATGATGAGTTCAAGTACAATGGCAAAGAAGAGATGCAAAATCCTGAGGTCAAGTTGCATATAGGATCATAAGGGATTGAGTCTGAGTTAAATGAGACTCAGGTGGTAGGCATGAGTGAAATGTTGAAAGAAGAAAGACTGGGCCTAAATTCCTGCAGGTTGTGTCCTGGAACTCATGGGTTGGGTTTTCCTAAGAGAACAGCTCTTACAAAAGGAAACAAAGTAGTTAGGTCCCCCATGAGATGAATTAGGAGTAGAGGATCAGGTGCCCCAGTTGGCAGCAGTAAGAACAAAGTCTCTTGATACTCATGGGTTTTAAATAACATATGAAAGCATTAGGATTTGGAAGTGTAATGCCTGCTACAAAACTGAGTGAAATTCTGGCCCTTTGTAAGAAATGTCTACCTTTACACCTCCAGCCCCCATTCACTGGCACCCTGTTTTTCAGCTACTCTATGAAACTGAGTTTTAATGTTTTATAGAAGTTTTAATGCTTACAGTACCTCACACTGCCTTTTCTTGACTTAATCACTGAAGGAATAATTTCATTCTCAGATCTTGAAAAACATATTTATGCTTGTTCCTAGAACAATCAGTTTTCTCAAGGAACTATGAAGAATACACTGCTTTGAAAGATGATTATAGAATGTACCACATATTTTAAATATTCAGCTGATAGTATAGCTGATAATAACCTTCAAGTTTTTGTCATTAATTTTAAATTGTCTATTAGAAAAGAAATGCATATTCAGCATAGGTAGGACATCACTGCTTTATTTACACATATTTCAAGGTAATATGAAAAAGTCCACTCAAGCTTTCTTAATGGCCAGTTGAGAGAAAGGGCATTTTAGATAAGATCATATGGAAAGAGAATACAAATTAAAAGCTGTAATATCCTTCATACTAATCACAAAAACCCCTCCTATTAAACACGTTTTTCTACATTTAATTCTGGGAATATTTAAGCCAGTCTTGGACAAAGTGGTAACATAAAGCTATCAAAAAAACTTCTATTCAGGCAAGTAATTTTAGTAGACTTTGTTTCCCCACACAGCATTTAGTTGGTCTTAATTATGGGGTAATATAAATTATTTTTCACATGATACAAATTATGTTTTTTTCTTAATTTGAAAAAACTACAGAAGTGAAATTGGTAAATGTTGTAATAATTTGTTGAGCAAGAGACTATTTAGAATGAAAAGTGAAAATGACTCAGTTGAGTCTGACTCTTTGTGACTCCATGGACTACAGTCCATGGAATTCTCCAGGCCAAGAGACTGGAGTGGGGAGCCTTTCCTTTCTCCAGGGGATCTTCCCAACCCAGGAATCAAACCCAGGTCTCCCGCATTGCGGGCAGATTCTTTACCAGCTGGGCTACAAGGGAAGCTCAAGAATACTGGAGTGGGTAGCCTATTCCTTCTTCAGCTGCTGCTGCTGCCAAGTCGCTTCAGTCGTGTCTGACTCTGTGCGACCCCATAGACGGCAGCCCACCAGGCTCCCCTATCCCTGGGATTCTCCAGGCAAGAACACTGGAGTGGGTTTCCATTTCCTTCTCCAATGCATGAAAGGGAAAAGTGAAAGTGCAGTCGCTCAGTCGTGTCGGACTCTTGGCGACCCCATGGGCTGCAGCCTACCAGGCTCCTCCGTCCTTGGGATTTTCCAGGCAAGAGTACTGGAGTGGGGTGCCATTGCCTTCTCCGCCCTTCAGCAGATCTCCCCAATTCAGGCATCAAACCAGGGTCATCTGCACTGCGGGTGGATTCTTTACAAACTGAGCTATCAGAGAAGCCCCTTATAATGAAAAGAAAGCATTAATTGATTGCTTTTTCCATAGTCTTCTTCTCTATCTTATTTATTAATACCAAAACTTGAGAAAAATATAACAAATGCTTCTGAGATCTTGCCTCAAATAATAAAACCTAACAAGGTATTTGTTCTTGATGATTATTAAAAGCTGTAATAATTAAAATAATTAAGCTGTAATAATAAAAAGCTTTTAATAATTACAGCATTCACTTTGTTGTTCTTCTCTAGTCCATTTTCTTACTACCCAGCCCCAAATCAAAGTTGATTATGTTATATTGTAGTAAATACTTTTATATATTTTACTAAGTGCATCTATAGCTAGATGTAAGGTATTCAGGGATTTTTGTCTTAAATGTCATACTCCATTTATTGTGGAAGAGTCTATGGGAATTCCTAATGATCGGCTGTGTTTCCTTCAGAGAATTATACATCTACTTCAGTCTCCAAGGGTGCAGTGCTGCCTTGCACTTTTCCAGCCCACTGAAGTCAGCTTGGCTATGTGACTGACTCTCTCCAAACTGAAAGCTTAAATGACATTGCGTGATTCTGTTCTTGCTGAGTCACAAATCAAAGGTAAGGGCTGCTGCTTCAGGCAGGGACTCAGGAGAGAGGACATGTCCCACAGGATGACAAGTGACCGGCAACCGATGTGTGACATGAATGAGATATAAACTTTGTTGTTACAGTGACACTGAGATTTAAGGTTGTTTGTGACCACAGCATAATGTGGGGAAAGATGATTAATACCCTGGTGTTTCTCAACTTGGTGTTTTTCACTCAAGATAATGGTTTTTGAGTATATTTTGATATACATAGTTTTTGTTCAGGCTGGCCAGCTAAGCATGTTGTTGTTCAGTCACCCAGTCAAGTCTGCCTTTATGACCCCCTGGGCTGCAGCACACCAGGCCTCTCTGTGCCTCACTATCTCCTGAAGTTTACCCAAGTTCATGTCCATTGCATCGATGATGCCATCCAGCCATCTCATCCTCTGATGCCCTCTTCTTCTGCACTCAGTATTTCCCAACATCAGAGACTTTTCCAATGAGTCATCTGCTTGCATCCGATGACCAAAATACTGAAGCTTCAGCTTCGGCATCAGACCTTCCAATGAATATTCAGGGTTGATTTCTTTTAAGATTGACTGGTTTGATCTCCTTGCTGTCCAGGGGACTTCCAGGAGTCTTGTCTAGCATCACAGTTCAAAGGCATCAATTCTTTGGTTCTCTGCCTTCTTTATAGTCTAGCTTTCACAAACCATACGTGACCACTGGGAAGACCATAGCCATGACTATAAGGACCTTTGTCAAGAGAATAATGTCTCTGCTTTTCAACACGTTGTCTAGGTTTGCCATAGCTTTCCTGCCAAGAAGCAATCATCTTCTGATTTCAGAGGCTGCAGTCACCATCCACAGTGACTTTTAGAGCCCAAGAAAAGTAAATCTATCACCACCTACACTTTTTCCCTTCTATTTGTCATGAAGCAATGGGGCTGGATGCTATGATCTTAGTTTTTTTTTTAAACATTTCATTTTAAGCCAGCTCTTTCACTCTCCTCCTTCACCCTCATCAAGAGGCTCTTTGGTTCCTCTTCACTTTCTGCCATTAGAGTGATATCATCCATATGTTTGAGGTTGTTAATGTTTCCCAGCCTATCTTGATTCCAGCTTGTAACTCATTCAGCCCAGCATTTCTCATGATGTGCTCAGCATATAGGTTAAACAAACAGGGTGATAGTAGACAATCTGTCATACTCCTTTCTTAACCTTGAACCAATTAGTTGTTCCATTCTGCTGCTACTGCTGCTGAGTTGCTCCAGTCATGTCTGACCCTTTGTGACCCCACAGACTGTAGCCTACCAGGCTCCTCCATCCATGGGGATTTTCCAGACAAGAATACTGGAGTGGGTTGCCATACCCTCTTCCAAGGGATCTCCCCAACCCAGGGATGAAACCCACATCTCTTACGTCTCCACCATTGGTAGGCAGGTTCTTTACCCCTAGTGCCACCAGGGAAACCCTGGTTGTTCCTACAGGGTACTAACTTGCTTCTTGACCTGTATACAGGTTTCTCAGGAGACAGGTAAGATGCTCTGGTATTCTCATCTCTTTAAGAGCTTTCTACAGTTTGTTATGATCCACACAGTCAAAGGCTTTAGCATAGTCGATAAAACAGAGATAGGTGTTTTTCTGGAATTCTTTTGCCTTCTCTGTGATCCAACAAATGTTGTCAATTTGATCTCTGGTTCCTCTTCCTTTTCTAAACCCAGGTTGGACATGTGGAAGTTCTTGATTTGCATAATGCTGAAGTCTAGCATGCAAGATTTTAAGCATGACCTTACTAACATGGGAGATGAGTACAATTGATGATTAGTACATTCTTTGTACTACCTTTCTTGGGAATTAGGATAAGCTTTGGTCCGTTCTAGTCCTGTGGCCACTGCTGGTTTTCCAGATTTGCTGACATATTGAATACAACACCTTGATGGCATCATTCTTTAGTGTTTTGAATAGTTCTACTGGAATTCCATTGCATGCACTAGCTTTACTAACAGCAGTGCTTTCGAAGGCCCACTTGACTTCTCACTCCAGAGTGTCTGGCTTTAGGTGACTGACCACACCATCATAATAATCCAGTTCAAAAAGATCTTTTGTTGTATAGTTCTTCCATGTATTATTTCCATCTCTTATTGATCTTTCCAGTGCCTACTAGGTCTCTACTGTTTCTGTCCTTTATTGTGCCCATCTTTGGGCAAAATATTCCCTTGATATTTCCAATTTTCTGGAAGAGATATTTAGTCTTTTCCCTTCTATTGTTTTCTTCTAGTTTTATGCACTGTTCATTGAAGAAGGCCTTCTTGTCTCTCCATGCTATTCTTTGGGACTCTACATTTAATTGGGTGTACCTTTCCCTTTTTCCCTTGCCTTTTGCTTCTCTTCTTTCTTCAGCTATTTGTAAAGCCTACTCAGGTAACCACTTTGCTTTCTTGCATTTTTGTTTCTTTGGGATGGTTTATTTCACTGACTTCTGAACAGTATTATGGACCTCTGTCTGTAGTTCTTGAGGCATACTGTTAACTAGATCTAATCCCTTGAATCTATCCATTACCTCCACTGCATATTCATAGGGGATTTGATTTAAGTCATATCTGACTGGTTGAGTGGTTTCGCTGCTTTCTTTAGTTTAAGTTTGAAGTTTGCTGTGAAAATTTGAGGATCTGAGCCACAGTCATCTCCAGGTCTTGTTTTTGTTGACCATATACAGCTTCTCCATCTTTGGCAACAAAGAATGTAACAAACTTGATTTTGGTATTGACCATTTGGTGATGTCCATGGGTAAAGTCGTCTCTTTTTGAAAAAGGGTACTTGTTATGACCAGTGCCTTTTCTTGGCAGAATTCAATTAGTCTTTCTGCCCTGCTTCATTTTTTTCTCCAAGGTCAAAGTTGCCTGTTATTCCAACTATCTCTACACTTCCTACTTTTGCATTCCAATCCCCAATGATGAATTAGTTCAGTTGCTCAGTCGTGTCCAACTCTTTGCAACTCCATGGGATGTAGCACACTAGGCTTCCCTCTCCATCAGCAAATCCTAGAGCTTGCTTAAACTTATGTCCATCGAGTCAGTAATGCTAACCAACTCTCCTCCTCTGGTGTCCCCTTTTCCTCCTGCCTTCAATCTTTCCCAGCATCAGGGTCTTTTCTAATGATTCATTTTTTGCTTCAGGTGGCCAAAGTATTGGATCTTCAGCTTCAGCATCAGTCCTTCCAATGAACATTCAGAACTGATCTCCACTAGGATTGACTGGTTTGATCTCCTTGCAGTCCAAGAGACTCTCAAGAGTCTTCTCCAATGCCACAGTTCAAAAGCATCAATTCTTTGGCACTTTGCTTTTTGTATTGTCCGACTATCACATTCATACATGACTACTGAAAAAAATAGCTAGGACTATATGGACCTTTCTCGACAAGGTAATGTCTCTATTTTTAATATGCTATATACTTTGATGACAGCTTTTCTTTCAAGGAGCAAGCATTTTTTAATTTCAAGGCTTCAGTCACCATTTGCAGTGATTTTGGAGCCTAAGAAAAGAAAGTCTCTCACAGTTTCCATTGTTTCCCCATCTATTTGCCATGAAGTGATTGATGGGGCAAGATGCCATGATCATTGTTTCTTGAATGTTGAGTATTAAGCCAGCTTGTTCAATCTTCTCTTTCAGTTTCATCAAGAGGCTCTTTAGTTCCTCTTCACTTTCTGCCATAAGGATGTTTCCCCTGCAATCTTGATTCCAGCCTGTGCTTCATCCAGCCTGGCATTTCACTTGATGTATGGTGCATATAAGTTAAATAAGCAGGGTGACAAAATTCCACCTTGATATACTCCATTCTCAACTTGGAACCCATCTGCTGTTCCATGTCCAGTTCTAACTGTTGCTTCTTCACCTGCATACAGACCTCTTATAAGGTAGGTAAAGTGTTCTTGTATTCCCATCTCTTGAAGAATGTTCCACAGTCAAAGGCTTTAGCATATCAATGAAGAAGTTAGATGTTTTTACAGAATTCCCTTGCTTTTTCTATGATCCAATAGACGTTGGAAATTTGATCTCTGATTCTTCTGCCTTTTCTAAATCCAGCAGAACATCTGGAAGTTCTTGGATCATATACTGTTGAAGCCTCACTTGGAGAGTTTTTTGAGCATTACTTTGCTAGCATGCAAGATGAGTGCAATTGTTCAGTGGTTTGAACATTCAATGTCATTGCCCTTCTTTGGGATTGTAACCAAAACTGACATTTTCCAGTCCTGTGGCTACTGCTGAGTTTTCCAAATTTGCTGGCATATTGAGTGCAGCACTTTCACAGCATCATCTTTTAATATTTTCAAATAGCTCAGCTGGAATTCCATCACCTCCATTAGCTTTGTTTGTAGTGATGCTTCCTAAGGCCCACTTGACTTGCTGTGCAGGATGTCTGGCTCTAGGTGAGTGATCACACCATTGTGGTTATCTGAGTTATGAAGATCTTTTTGTGTAATTCCTTTGTGTATTCTTGCCACCTCTTCTTAATATCTTCTGCTTCTGTTAGGTCCATACCATTTCTGTCCTTTATTGTGCCCATCTTTGCATGAAAATTTCCCTTGGTATCTCTACTTTTCTTGATGAGATCTCTAGTCTTTCCTATTCTGTTGTTTTCCTCTATTTCTTTGCACTGATCACTGAGGAAGGCTTTCTTATCTCTCCTTGCTATTCTTTGGTGCTCCACATTCAGATGAGTGTAACATTCCTTTTCTCCTTTGCCTTTCACTTCTCTTCTTTTCTCAGCTCTTTGTAAGGCCTCCTCAGACAATCATTTTGCCTTTTTGCATTATTTCTTCTTGGGGATGGTTTTGATCACTACTTCTTACACAATGTTATGAACCTCCACCCATAGTTCTTCAGACACCATCTGTCAGATCTAATCCCTTGAATCTATTTGTCATTTCCACTGTACAATCATAAGGGATTTGACCTAGGTCATATCTGAATGCTCTAGTGGTTTCCCCTGTTTTCTTCAATTTAGGTCTGAATTTGGCAATAAGGAGCTCATGATCTGAGCCACAGTCAGCTCCTGGTCTTGTTTTTGATGACTGTATAGAACTTCTCCATCTTTGGCTGCAAAGAATATAATCAATCTGATTTTGGTATTAACCATCTGGTGATATCTATGTGTAGAGTCTTCTCTTGTGCTGTTTGAAGAGGGTGTTCGCTATGACCAGTGTGTTCTCTTGGCAAAACTCTGTTAGCCTTTGCCCTGCTTCATTTTGTACTCCAAGGCCAAACTTGTACTCCAGGTATCTCTTGACTTCCTACTTTTGTATTCCAGTCCATTATGATGAAAAGGACATCTTTTTTTGGTGTTTTTTCTAGAAGGTCTTGTAGGTCATTGCAGAACCATTCAACTTCAGCTTCTTCAGCATCAGAGGTTGGGGCATAGACTTGAATTACTGTGACATTGAATGCTTTGCCTTGGAAACAAAGATCATTCTGTTGTTTTTGAGATTGAATCCATGTACTGCATTATGGACTCTTTTGTTGACTATGAGGGCTATTCCTCTTCTATCAGATTCTTGTCCACAGTGGTAGATATAATGATCAACTGAATTAAATCCACCCATTCCAGTCCATTTTAGTTCCCTGATTCCTAAAACGTCTATGTTCACTCTTGCCATCTCCTGTTTGACGACTTCTGATCTACCTTGATTCATGGACCTAACATTTCAGGTCCCTATGCAATATTGTTCCTACAGCATTGAACTCTACTTCCATCACCAGTCACATCCACAAGTAGGCATTGTTTTCACTTTGACTCTGTCCCTTCATTCTTTCTGGAGTTATTTCTCCCCTCTTCTCTAGTAGCTTATTGGGCTTCTACCAACCTGGTGAGTTCATCTTTCAGTGTCATGTCTTTTGTTTTTTCATACTATTCATAGGGCTCTTAGGCAAAAATACTGAAGTGGGTTGCTATGCCCTTTTCCAGTGGACCACGTTTTGCAAGAACTCTCCACCATGACCCATCCATCTTGCATAGCCATACATGGCATGGCTCATGGGTTCATTGAGTTGAACAAGGCTGTGATCCATGTGATCAGTTTGGTTAGTTTTCTGTGACTGTGGTTTTCATTCTCTCTACCCTTTGATAGATAGGGATAAGAGACTCGTGGAAGCTTCCTATTGGGAGGGATAGGCTGAAGGGGAATTATGATGGCTGAGTAGAAGTGTAAGCATGTGTCTTCTCCTGGGAGAGCTCCAAAACTGCAACTTGCTGCTGAACAACCATTGACAGAAGAATATTGGATCCCAGCAAAAAAAGATACCACGTACCCAAGGGCAAAGGAGAAGCCCCAACAAAATGGGGGGGGGGGTGAAATCACATTTAGAACCAAAGCCCATACCAGCCAGAGATGCTTGATGGGTTCAAACAAAATCTTGTGCGCACCAGGGTCCAGAGACCCCACAGACTGAGCCAGACCTGTCTTTAAATGTTAGCATCTGCTGCAGAGGCGTGGGTCAGCAGTGGCCTGCCGCAGAGACAGGGGCTCTGGCTGCTGCAGACCTGGTTGGCGCAGTCTGTCTTGTCAGTCCTCTTGGAGGAAGTTGCCATTAACCCCACCCTACAGCCGTGTAGCAGATGAACCACAAATTGGAGAACAATTATACCAAAGAAGTTCTCGCAGTGTTAGAAAAGTTCTGGGGCCCACAACAGATTTCCCAACCTGGGGATCCAGCAAAGGGACTGAGAACCCCCAGGGAATTTGACTTTGGAGGCTAGTGGGATTTGATTATAGAACTCCTACATGACTGGGGAAACTGACAAAACAAACCTCGGAGGGCACAAACAAAACCTTGTGCGCACAAGGACCCAGGAGAAAGTTATAGTGACCCCACAAGAGACTAAGATAGACTTGCCTGTGAGTATCCAAGAATCTCCGATGGAAGCATGGGTCGGCAAGTGGCCTACGGTGAAGTCAGGGGTACTAAATACAACAGTGCTGGCATAAGTCCTTTTGAGGGCCTCAGACCAAACAACAGGGAGGGAACACAGCCCTGCCCATCAACAGAAAACTGGATTAAAGATTTACTGAGCATGGCCCCACCCATCAGAACAAGACCCAGATTCCCACAGCCAGTATCTCCCTATGATGAATAGAACATGTTTTTGGTGTTATTCTAGAAGGTCTTCTAGGTCTTCATAGAACTGATCAACTTCAGCATTGGTAGTAGGGGCATAGACTTGAATTACTGTAATGTTGAATGGCTTGCCTTGGAAACAAACCAAGATCATTCTGTCATTTTTTAGGTTACACCCAAGTACTGCATTTTGGACTCTTTTACTGATTATGAGGGTTACTCCATTTCTTCTATGGGATTCTTGCCCACAGTAGTAGATATAGTAGTCACCTGAATTAAATTTGCCCATTCCCATCTATTTTAGTTCACTGATTCCTAAGATGTTAATGTTTATTCTTACCATCTCCTGCTTGACCACATCCAATTTTCTTAGATTCGTGGACCTAACATTCTATGTTCCTATGCAACATTGTTCTTACATCACTGGATTTTATGTTCATCAGCAGACACATCCACAACTGAGCATCATGTCCACTTTGGTCCATTGCTTCATTCTTTCTGGGGCTAGTAGTAATTCTCCCCTGCTCTTCCCCAGTAGCATATTGGACATCTCCAGACCTGGGGGACTCATCTTTTGGTGTCATATCTGTTTGGCCTTTTATACAATTCATGAGGTTCTTATCGCAAGTATGCTGGGGTGGTTTGCCATTCCCTCCTCCAGTGGATCATGTTTTGTCAGAACTTTCCACTATGACCCGTCAGTCTTGGGTGGCCCTACATGGCATGGCCCATAGCTTCATTGAGTTATGTAAGCCACTTCACCACGACAAGGCAGTGATCCATGAAGAGCAGCTAAGAATAGCTTTTAATTGTTGTTATTAATAAATTATATAACTTTAATGATACCTTTCCACTTAATTGGTCTTACAAATTTTACCATAAAACAGTTTTGAAACTGATTTATTTCCTCTTTCATCCTAGAATTTTATAAAGTTATTAAATTTTAAAAAAGCTTACACACTCACATACTCACAGGGATTCACAATCTTAATTGAGATAATTTTGAAGTCCTGAGATTAATATTCCTAGTCATTGCATTCCAAATATGGAAATGAATACTTGACATAAATGCTCAAGCAGAATTTTATAGTTTGTTTTTGAATTCTGAATGGTAGGTATGACAACATTTCCAAAAATTGGGGCAAGTTAGCCATCATTTTTTCTAAAGAAAGAGTCTAAGTTTTTCTTTTTTCCTTTTTTTTTTTTTTTTAATTTTTCTATAAGTCAAGAAATATAACCTTACCATCCGTAAGACTTGATGTTCAAAAGAGAAGCTGGTTCTATTTTATTGATATAAATTACATGTAATGCAAGGAATCTCAAACTTTACTTTCTGCCACCGAGTAATCTAATATTTCAAAAACTAGGACAGACCTCAGCAAAGTTTTTCACCAAATATTTCAAGTTTTGCAAGCCAAGAGACAAAATTGATGTGTATATATATATATATATATATATATATATATATATCTGTCTCAACTATTCAGCTTTTCCACTGAAGTATGAGAGCATTCACAGATAATACAGAAAAGAATGAGCTTATCTGTATTGTAATTAAGCATTATGAACATGAAATTTTGATTATTCTCCTTTTGATTCTTTTTAACCAATTTAAAATGTAAAAGCATTCTTTGCTCATGTATTGTAAGTACAAAAACAGTTAGGAGACTGGATTTGACCTATGCACTTCATTTTGTCAATCCTTAATTAGAAACTCAAGCAATGAGTGATCCTGCAATAAGGATAAAAGAACTGTAAGATTAAGTAATGATTACTCAAAATTTAGCATACATGACACAGTCTATACAGAGCTTTGAGGCTGTTGCTTTCTCACATGTGTAACCAAGGCACATGGCTCTATTTCCCCAATATGGGCATTTACTATCGAATTTCTGACAACAGTTTGGGAACCATCTAAGTCTAGTTCTCATGCACATCCATCTCCACCAAAACAAAATTTCTACTCGAGGAAACAATTAGGATTTTCAGAAAGAACAATCATCTCTCACGTTATTTATTTTTTTAAATTTATTTGTTAAAATTTATTTATTTTAATTGGAGGCTAATTACTTGACAATGTTGTAGTGGTTTTGCCATACATTGACATGAATCAGCCATGGATATATATGTGTTCCCCATCCTGAACCCCCCTCCCACCTCCCTTCCCATGCCATCCCTCAGGGTCATCCCAGTGCATCAGCCCTGAGCATGCCGCCTCATGCATTGAACCTGGACTGGTGATCTGTTTCACATATGATAATATACATTTTTCAATGCTATTCTCTCAAATCATCCCACCCCCTCCTTCTCCCACAGAGTCCAAAAGACTGTTCTATACATCTGTGTCTCTTTTGCTGTCTTGTATATAGGGTTATCATTACCATCTTTCTAAATTCCATATATATGCATTAATATACTGTACTGGTGTTTTTCTTTGTGACTTACTTCACTTTGTATAATAGGCTTCAGTTTCATCCACCTCATTAGAACTGATTCAAATGCATTCTTTTTAATGGCTGAGTAATATTCCATGGTGTACACGTACCACAGCTTCCTTATCCATTCGTCTGCTGATGGACATCTAGGTTGCTTCCATGTCCTGGCTATTATAAACAGTGCTGCAATGAATATTGGGGTGCACGTGTCTCTTTCAGATCTGGTTTCCTCAGTGTGTATGCACAGCAGTGGGATTGCTGGGTCATATGGCAGTACTGTTTCCAGTTTTTTAAGGAATCTCCACACTGTTCTCCATAGCGGCTGTACTAGTTTGCATTCCCACCAACAGTGTAAGAGGGTTCCCTTTTCTCCACACCCTCTCCAGCATTTATTGCTTGTAGACTTTTGGGATAGCAGCCATCCTGACTGACATGAGATGGAACATCATTGTGGTTTTGATTTGCATTTCTCCGATAATGAGTGATGTTGAGCATCTTTTCATGTGTTTGTTAGCCATCTGTATGTCTTCTTTGGAGAAATGTCTGTTTAGTTCTTTGGCCCATTTTTTGATTGCGTCATTTATTTTTCTGGAATTGAGCTGCAGGAGTTGCTTATATATTTTTGAGATTAATTCTTTGTCAAGTGCTTCATTTGCTATTATTTTCTCCCATTCTGAAGGCTATCTTTTCACCTTGCTTATAGTTTCCTTCGTTGTGTAAAAGCTTTTAAGTTTAATTAGGTCCCATTTGTTTACTTTTGCTTTTATTTCCATTACTCTAGGAGGTGTGTCATAGAGGATCCTGCTGTGATTTATGTCAGAGAGTGTTTTGCCTATGTTTTAGTCTAGGAGTTTTATAGTTTCTGGTCTTACATTCAGATCTTTAATCCATTTTGAGTTTATTTTTGTGTATGGTGTTAGAAAGTGTTCTAGTTTCATTCTTTCACAAGTGGTTGACCAATTTTCGCAGCACCACTTGTTAGAGAGTGTCTTTACTCCATTGTATATTCTTGCCTCCTTTGTCAAAGATAAGGTGTCCATAGATGCATGAATTTATCTCTGGGCTTTCTATTTTGTTCCATTGATCTGTATTTCTGTCTTTGTGCCAGTACCATACTGTCTTGGTGGCTGTAGGTTTGTAGTATAGCCTGAAGTCAGGCAGGTTGATTCCTCCAGTTCCATTCTTCTTTCTCAAGATTGCTTTGGCTATTTGAGGTGTTTTTTTTTTTTTTTTGTATTTCCATACAAGTTGTGAAATTATTTGTTCTAGTTCTATGAAAAATACCATTGGTAGTTTGAAAAGGATTGCATTGAATCTATAGATTGCTTTGGTTAGTACACTAATTTTCATTATACTGGTTCTTCCAATCTATGAACATGGCATGTTTCTCCGTCTATTTGTGTCCTCTTTGATTTCCTTTATCCAGTGTTATATAGTTTTCTAAGTGTGTCTTTTGTTTCTTTAGGTAGATATATTTCTAAGTATCTTATTCTTTTTATTGCAATGGTGAATGGAATTGTTTCCTTAATTTCTCTTTCTATTTTTTCATTGTTAGTGTATAGGAATGCAAGGGATTTCTGTGTGTTAATTTTATATCCTGCAACTTTACTATATTCATTGATTAGCTCTAGTAATTTTCTGGTGGAGTCTTTAGGGTTTTCTATGTAGAGGACCATGTCATCTGCAAACAGTCTCACATTGTTTAATTTGTGGCTCTATCTTCATCAACAATGCTGTAAGTAAACAAGACTGCTTTCCTATCCTATAAATAAATACTGACCACCTCTTTGCCATAGAGAAAATCCATTTATCTTAAAAAATTATGGGAATTATGCATATACACTTCATTCTTTGTTATTAAAAGCCACTCATATTTTATCTAAGGGTAGAGGGTAGGAAGTAGTGTTTGAAAACTAGAAAGCTTAGTACAATCTCTTCATGTGAACTTCTATCTACAAGTCTTAGTGTATCAAAATTTTCTATTTTGTGGACTTTGCTTTCAATTTGGAGTGTCTAAAGTACATACCATTTCTCCTTAACTCAGAACCAGCTGTTATAGTAGTCAGTTCTGGGATTTTGCTTAGTTCTTTTTTTGTGTGTTGTGCAGTTTCTCAATATTGGTTCCAATATTACCAGTATCAGCCTTCTAATATTTAAACAAGATCCTCCCTATTTTAAATTATAATAACTATTGATGAAAATACACCTTAGATCTTGCTGTTCTACTTTCTGTTTGTATCCCATAGAAGGTTCACAATCTAGTCTCCAGTGAGGCATGGTCCTATGGAACCATGTTCCATTTTATCATTTTTACAGAACCAGAAAACTGCCAGTCCAACTACCTGCCATTTATTTGCCGATCAATACAATTGTGTATTGGGCTTCCCATGTGTCTCAGTGGTAAAGAATCTGCCTGCCAATGTGTTAGATGCAGAAGATGTGGGTTCAGTCCCTAGGTTGGAAAGATCACTGGAGGAAGAAATAGCAAACCACTCCAGTATTCTTGCCAGGGAAATCGCATGGACAGAGGACCTGGCAGGCCATACTCCATGGGGTCGTGAAGAGTCGGAAACCACTCAGCAACTGAGCATACATGCACAATTGTGTAATACAGTTGTTCTAAAGTTCTTAGTAAATAATGATGGGGTGATGAGTCTAGTATTGATTGGCTCATGTCATAAGTTCTCATGGATGAAAAGAGTACTAAAATTGTACATATGGTGCAAATATCAAGGGGCATGTCTTTAATCTTCAAGTTTGTTTGTTTCCCTGAGTTATTTCCAAGTAATGTTCTGAAAAACAGTTCATATCCTGGTTAAAAAGACCAACTTATTAAGGCAAATGCAGGACGTAGATATGTTTGTGTGATTAAGTATTTTAATAAAACCTTGTAAACTGCAAGTAACTACAAGGGAGTTATCTATAACATGTAAGTAAAGAAATAAGTGAGACATATACAAAAATCTTTTTATTAAATTTTTTTTAATCTGTATAACTAATGATTAAAAGAGATAGGCTGGAATTAAAAAAAAAATGCTTCATACTCATTTCCATCAAGCTACAAGAAAGGTGGGGAAAAAAAGACAATTTCTTTAAACTGAGGTAATACTGACATTAATTTGATATCTAGGGGTTGTTTTTCCAACTTGAAAACATTTTTCTTATCCAGCTGCAAGGGGATACTGCAGGCTGGACCTGATAGATTTCTGGTCCATTTTGTTTACCTTGCATAGCTCCAGAAAGCCTCAAATCTTACTTAGCTGGAAATGCTGCACCCTCTTTGTTCCCCTAAAAAATCTAGGCCAGTCACAATAGTGTGTGTCTAGTTCCCCAGGGTTACCTCATTACTGATCCCTCCCACCCTGAGCGGACCCAATGTGGACTTGTAAAAATATTATGCCACATTTGGTGATTAAAAACAGAAAAAAAAAATGGCTCTGACTAATGTTTTGCACTCATTAGTAAGTTTTGCTTTTCCATGAGGAGATTGTTAATTTTGTTTTTTCCTCAAAGATAATGATTCACTTTTACCAACATCACTTCTGACTCTCAGCTAAAGGTAAAATTTCCCTGTAGCTCAATCAAGACGCTGGATCTTAAAGTCCCTGGAAGATAAGCTTTTTGGATTTGATCTCTGCAGCAGTAATGTGCAGAGTAAAAAATATCATATTTCTCACACACAAATGGTGATTTCACTAATTATTTAAATCCAGCCTCCAGTTGGCATACCCCAGTATGCTCTGGAGATTCTCCTCCAACTTATTATTTGCAAAATCTGCTCTCTTCTGCCAAATAAAACTTGAAATGTCTCCATCAATTTGGATTCAGATAAAGGATATCACTTTCTTTCCCTGATAAATGTATTTTATCACTTTAGTATTTAAATATGGATTTGGTCTCTTAGCAAGATGGGATGTGTGATAAAATAGAGGGAAAAAAGCAAAGTGCTGGGAAGGATTTTTCATTCCCTGAAGGAAACAATCTAGAGTTCATAGTTGGAGGCAGAGGAAAGAAGTTCAAATGTACCATGGAAACTCTTGAACTACTAAACTATTTAAAGTGAAATATTAAAATTGTGTAATAGGTGTATTTAAAAATACACACACATTTTTCAAATTCTCACTTGACAATATGAGACAGGTTTTATCTTACTATATCTAGTAAGACTGACTTTAACAAACTTAGTTTAGTCAAATTTGCATTTATTGCATACAGTGATTAACATTGTTCATTTCTTTTGAGTTTTAAGATGTAACTGTAGATACTGGGGACCCAAAGACAACTTGCTGCAATAGAGAACACAGGATTTTTGAAAAAATAGTATTATTCCCAGTGAATGTGTATATGTGGGTGTTCAATATGAGAGCACAGATAAGCTCTGTGAGATGGACTCAACATTAGCATACACAACTAGGCACAATTTACTACCAGATACTATTAGAATTGCTTCAGCACTGTAGTTCTTGTTACAAATGAACTTAATCCATGTATTAACACATAAACAACAATGGCATTGCATATAATTTTCTACATGTCTGCTTAATCCTGTTTTTAACTAATATATTTTCTACCAATAATTTTATGAGCTAACATTAGAGGAAATAGTACATGCATATATGTTTGTTTTTTAGTGGATGCTACTTATTTTCTGGTTAACACACACCTCCCCAGTTTATCCCTCATGTTTCCCATATTCTGACAGCTGCTTTCTTCCAGGCTCTAATCATATGGGTCCTGAACAACCTTCTTGATTTCATATATTCCTGGCACTGGGTATGATTGATTACAACAGCTTTTCCTTGACTTTTTTTTGCCAAATAGGAGGCAAAATTTTTAAAATAACAACTTCTGAACCTGTTGGAAATCCTATCAATCCATGAGAAGAAAGCTCCTCTGTTAGTCAAGAGAATGATGTCTGAGTGCTGAAGTCACGACAAAATTCAAGTCCCCATTTCTGGTTAATATCGAATCTTAGTGGTAACACCACCCTCCTTGGGGTTAGGTTTTTCATCTCCTCCATCAGCTGTGTAATGTAACATTATTTTCTGTGGTCCAAATTGATGTGAATAGAATTTCAATAACTTAAAGATAAACTAAACTGCTTTTTTCAGGGGCCAAATGCTATATGAAATATGTGTTAACCCTGTGGGGACTATGTTTTCTTTCTGTAACAAAGAATGAGAAGATTTTTGTTTGGGGGACTTATAAGAACAGTAAGAAAATAAAATTAGAATAATTGAGGTGCTATCAGGAATTAGTGAAATACTCTTAGTTAATATAAAAAAATTCAAGCATGGATAAAACATCTCAGGAATAGATTTTTAACATATTTTATTAGGTTATTTGTTCCTCTATGAAATACATATTGAGAACTTGTTGCTTGTTGTTTAGTCACTAAGTTGTGTCAGACTCTTTTGCAACCCCAAGGACTGTAGACCACCACCAGGCTCCTCTGTCCATGGGATTTCCCAATCAAGAATTCTGGAATGGATTCCCATTTCCTCCTCCAGGGGATCTTCCTGACCCAGGGATCGAATCTGCCTGAGACCTACTAAAGGTATATTGACATAAAATAGTCTTGTTATGTCCAAGGAACCTCCCACAGGTCAGTGAAAATGTAGTAGGTTAAGGAGAGTTGTCAACAAATAGGATAAAAGACAAAGCTAAACTTTATGCCATATTAAGTGAATGTTGTGGCTGTGAGAGGTTTTGAAAGTGTAAAGAACTAAATACTTCATCTTCAATAACTCCCTTGATATTCTGTGTTCATACTAGAGTCAATAACTGTATCAAACATTTTACTTACTTTTTCTCGATTATTCTTCCCAACAACCCAAGAGGGGATATTATTTTTCCCTCATTAGAAACAATAAAGCTGTGATTATGTAGCAAGCTGAGGGTCACACAGTTAGGAATTGGACAACTTGGATTTGAAATCCAGGAACCTTTTTGCTTACCAAAAAAAAATCTTGGTTTATTAACATTGTTGCCTAAAAATAAATATAGTTTAATTTAGCTTCTCCCTTCAATATTTTCCTCACTTTTCCCTCCACACACTTAAAAAAGTAAACTATACTTCCTTACTGCTTATCTTCTGTCCAATCTAATGCACATTAACCATTTTACTGACTGATAGACTAACACTTTACTTATTTTCTAGCATACTTATCTATCACTGTTTGCCCCTAAATTCATTCTTATAGAAAGTGGGGAATACATGTAAAACCATGGCTGATTCCTGTCAATGTATGACAAAACCCACTACAATATTGTAAAGTAATTAGCCTCCAACTAATAAAGATAAATGAAAAAAAAAAAAGAAAGTAAGTAAGCACTTTATGCTACAAAAATGATAAATGAATTGATCACTAGATATATTTCACTGCATTTCCCATTATTTGTATTTATGTTTATCAGTTCTCTGACTGTTTTCTTCTGAAAGTAGGAAACCAAATAATCAGAGATTACTTTTAGGTTGATTCAGTTCAGTTCAGTCACTCAGTCGTGTCCAACTCTGCAACCCCATGAGTTGCAGCACACCAGGCCTCCCTGTCCATCACCAACTCCTGGAGTCTACCCAAACCCATGTCCATCAAGTCGGTGACGCCATCCAGCTATCTCATCCTCTCTCGTCCCCTTAAAGTTTAGGAAAAAAGAATAATTTTAGAAAAAGCATATTATGAAAAATCAAGAGTGTTAGTATAACAAAATGTTGGATGTGTTCTACTAGTAGCCTCTGTAAATGCCTATAAATCCCTCTGCTTGAGCCAGGAGAGTCTTTATAGTCCTCTTTATCATGGATCTCCCTGGTGGGTCAGATGGTAAAGAATCTGCCTGCAATGCAGGAGACCTGGGTTTGATCCTTGGGTTGGAAAGATCCTCTGGAGAAAGGAATGACAGTCCACTCCAGTATGCTTGCCTGGATAATCCCATGGACAGAGGAACCTGGTGGGTTACAGTCCATGGGGTCGCAAAGTCAGACAGAATTGAGTGACTAACATTTTCACTTTTACTTTATCATGGATAAGGAGTGGACACCTCCATTAAAATGAGACAATGGCCTACAGAAGAATAGGAAATAGACCAAATAAGAAGCTAAAGTTCACAACCAGTGTGAAGAAATGAAGTCGTAGAGATGGACTCACCTATGGTCTCAAGATATGAAACCAGATGAACATAAGTGCTAACATAAAATGCCTAGTAATGTAACCCTAAAGAAACTGTGATGCATAATCTGCAAGGTAGAAGTTAGTGAAGAAGATCAGATAAGAGTCATTATTTGCATCTTTACCCAACTAGGCAAATTTTTTAAAAATGCTACAATCTTATCTATATACCAACAAAGCAATAACAAAAATGAAAACAGCTGAATGAAAAACAAAACAGCAGAAAAGTATCTCAAATACTCTGTGTAGAGAGGACAGTAAAAAAAAAACGGATAATTTTTGTGGGGGTAGAATGTCACCCACATTCTTATGTAATCTTCTTCCCCTTGAAGAGTGATGACAAAATGACCAAAGATAAATTAAGATTTTTATCAATTTACAGTTGAAAAGAAGTCAAAATTAATTATATTGTTGGAGTTTACTCAGAAGACTGATCTAAATCATATTGTGGGTTTTTTTTTTTATTCTGTATTGAAATGTGTGTTTGTGTGTATGTAAACTGAATGCAATGTAATCTATTCAATAAGTAGCAGAAAATGAAATATAATTTTTGTAGGTAAAATATAGCAATGAAGAAAAGCATGAGATTCCAATATATATTTCCAACTTTTCATTTTCACAGCACTGGAAATACTATATCAAAGTGACTAAATTATATTTTAAGGAACATAATTAGAATAAGGAGATTATTATATTTAATAATTAATTTTCTTCACATAGACAAAAAGTTTTGACCACAGAAAGTATCATTAACCACAAATAATAGAATGTTCTTGTAATTTCTACTGCTGAATGACTTTATTAATTTAGCACTTTATGGATTTCATTATTGGAGTCAAATATAAAGAACAGTCTTCTCTGAGATATTTATTGTATTTGGGCAAAATGAAAGTTACTTTTTAAAAAAATCTCTTCAAGTAAGTTGTAGAATTTTGTCATAATTTTAGCAGCTCTATAACTCCAGTTCTTGCTTGCCTGTCACAGAACTGAGGTTAAATAAATCCCAAATGACTGGAGCCCTGCAGGCCCATCCCATAGAAATGATTGTGAGATGTATCTATTAATCATGTAAGTCCAACTCTGCTTCAGGTATCATGTGGCAGTTGAGTGTCAGCAAAGTAAAAGCGTACAGCTTGACAATATCAGTCTTTTAAAATTAAAATGTATTTTGTTACTATTTTTCTTTGCGATTGAATGCAGTGTTGCAATTTATAGAAAGTGAAGTTTGATTTCTTATCAAGTAGTCAACATTTCTGATCTTAACTCAAATTAATTTTTGCTGTTCTCCCCAATATGATACAGGTAGCAATAATCAGTGTAAATTGCAAAGCCCTGGGGCCTTCTAATTTTTCAATTATGTGGATTTCCAAGATCAGCAATAGTCATGTAACTGCACTTTAAAAATAATCCATTGAAACAGTGTACACCAGGGAAAGAGCTAATCTTCCCATGATAATAGTTAAAAACTCATATATGAAAACTTTTAAAGTTTAAAAATCTTTCCCATAAATTTTCTCTTCTGGACCTCAATAAGCCCTACCAGATAGAACTGGGAACTTATATATATCATTTATACAGAAAGAAACTGGTAATTGTATCAGTTAAGGAACATGCTAAGTAGGACAGTGAGCCAGTAATAGAGCCTGAACTCAAACATGCATCTTGTTTTCAAGTTTCTCCAGGAAGAAAAACATTTTAAAATCAAAAGAGGTCAGACTCTGAAATTACGGATTTCTGCCTTTGAATTCCACACTTGCCATTTAGCTCTAGAGAATGTATCATAACCACTTGTAATATCTACTTTCTTGTACATATAGCTCTACAGTATGGAGCTAATAATACTAAAATTTAAAAGTCTGAGGTGGGGGTCACATGATGTAAAATAATAGTTCCTTGTTATTAATTATTTGCATGTTGTTTGCTTTAATATTCACCTCCTTCCAACTACACTGACCTTCTCTGATAGTATTGTTAGAATTTTGTTGAAGTAAAAATTTGCTAGATATATAGATATCTAGCATATATATATATATATATATATATATGTATATGTCTCACAGACATCTCATTTCTGTGAGATGATGAGAAAATCCAAATCTGCATTCTAAATGGTATGTATTAAGGAAAAGAGCAAAATAAGAACTGGGAGATCTAGATTCTTGCCTCCTTTCTGGTTATAACAATTAATTTCATGTATCAACTTGCCTAGGCCATGGTACCTAGGTTTTGATCAAACACTAGTCTAGGTGTTACTGTGAAGGGATCGATGGGCCTCATCCAATCAGTTAAAGGTCTTGAAAGAAAGACTGACACCTCTGAAGAAGACAGAATTCTGCCTCCCTGCTGTTTTTAGACTTGAGACTGCAATATCACTTCTTCTCTGGCTCTCTAGAGAACCCTGAATAACCTTAACACTTATCCAAGGATTCAAATCAAAATAAATTGTGAGTTTGGAAGTGCATTGGAGCACAGAGGGAAAAAATATTATGGAAGTGAGAAGCATGGAATTCCAGCAGAGCTACTTAAAATCATAAAAGATGATGCTGTTAAAGTGCTACACTCAGTATGCCAGCAGATTGGGAAAACTTGGCAGTGGCCACAGGACTGGAAAAGGTCAGTTTTTGTTCCAATCCCAAAGGCAATGTCAAAGTATGTTCAAACTACTACAGAATTGCGCTCATTTCACCTGCTAGCAAGATAAATATCAAAATCCTTCAAGCTAGACTTCAACAGTACATGAAATGAGAACTTCCAGATGTGCAAGTTGGATTTAGAAAAGGAAGAAGAGTCAGAGATCAAATTGCCAACATCTGTTGCATCACAGAAAAAGCAAAAGAATACCAGAAAAAAATGACTACTTCAGCTTCATTGATTACACTAAAGCATTTGACTCTCTGGATCACACCAAACTGTGGAAAAATCTGAAAGAGATGGGAATAACAGAACAACTTATCTGCCTCCTGAGAAACCTGTATGCAGGTCAAAAAGCAATGGTTAGAACTGAACATGGGACAATGGACTGGTTCAAAATTGTGAAAGGAGTATGTCAAGGCTTGTGTATTGTCACCCTACTTCTTCAAATATTATGCAGAGTATATCATGTGAAATGTTGGGCTGGGTGAATCACAAACTGGAATAAAAACTGCCAGGAAAAATATCAATAACCACAGATATGCAGATGACACCACCCTAATTGCAGAAAGCAAAGAGGAACTAAAGAACCTCTTGATGAAAGTGAAAGAGGAGAGTGAAAAAGCTGGCTTAAAGCTGGATATTCAATAATTGAAAATCATGGCATCTAGTCCCATCACTTCTCAGCAAATAGATGGGGAGAAAATGGAAACAACGATAGATTTTATTTTCTTGTGCTCCACAATCACTGTGGACAATGACTGCAGCCATGAAATTAAAAGATATTTGCTTCTTGGAAGAAAAGCTGTGACAAAACTAGATGGTGTATTAAAAAAACAGAGACATCAATTTGCAATCAATATAGTCAAAGCTATGGTTTTTCCAATAATCATGACAAAACGTGGTCCACTGGAGAAGGGAATGACAAGCCACTTCAGTATTCTTGCCTTGAGAACCCCACGAACTGTATGAAAAGCAAGAAGATAGGACACTGAAAGATGAACTCCCCATGTTGGTAGGTGCCCAATATGCTACTGGAGATCAGTGGAGATACAATTCCAGAAAGAAGGAAGGGATGAGCCAAAGAAAAAACAACACCCAGTTGCAGATGTGACTGGTGATGGAAGTAAAGTCCGATGCTGTAAAGAGAAATATCGCATAGGAACCTGGAATGTTAGGTCTACATATCAAGGCCACTTGGGCATCGTCAAACAGGAGATGGCAAGAGTGAACATCAACATTTTGGGAATCAGTGAGCTAAAATGGACTCGAATGGGAGACTTTAACTCAGATGACCATTACATCTACTACTGTGGACAAGAATACATTAGAAGAAATGGAGTAGCCATCATAGTCAACAAAAGAGTCTGAAATGCAGTACTTGGATGCAGTCTCAAAAAAACATAATGATCTCTGTTCATTTCCAAGGCAAACCATTCAATATGACAGTAATCCAAGTCTATGCCCTGACCAGTAATGTTGAAGAAGCTGACGTCAAATGGTTCTATGAAGACCTACAAGACCATCTCGAACTAACACCCAAAAAAGATGTCCTTTTCATCATAGGAGACTGATATGCAAAAGTAGGAAGTCAAGAAATGCATGGAGTAACGGGCAAATTTGGCCTTGGAGTACAGAATGAAGCAGGTCAAAGGCTAATAGAGCTTTGCCAAGAGAACGCAATGGTCATAGAAAACACCCTCATCAAACAGCACTAGAGAAGACTCTACACATGGGCATCACTAGATGGTCAATACTGAAATCAGATTGATTATATTCTTTGCAGCCAAAGATGGAGAAGTTCTGTACAGTCAGCCAAAACAAGACTGGGAGCTGACTGTGGCTCAGATCACAAATTCCTTATTGCCAAATTTAGATTTAAATTGAAGAAAGTAGGGAAAACCACCAGACCATTCAGGTATGATGTAAATCAAATCCCTTATGACGTTACAGTGGAAGTGACAAATAGATTCAAGGGATAAGATCTTACTGAGAGAGTGCCTGAAGAACTATAGACAGAGGTTCGTGACATTGTACAGGAGACAGTGATCAAGATAATCCCCAAGAAAAAGAAATGCAAAAAGGCAAAATGGCTGTCTGAGGAGGCCTTACAAATAGCTGTGAAAAGAAGAGAACGGAATGGCAAAGGAGAAAAGGAGAGACATACCCATTTGAATGCAAAGTTCCAAAGAATAGCCAGGAGAGATAAGAAAGCCTTCCTCAGTGATCAATGCAGAGAAATAGAGGAAAACAATAGAATGGGAAAGACTAGAGATCTCTACAAGAAAAGTAGAGATACCAAGGGAAATTTTCATGCAAAGGTGGGCACAATAAAGGACAGAAATAGTATGGACCTAACAGAAGCAGAAGAGATTAAGAAGAGGTGGCATGAATACACAGAACTATACAAAAAAGATCATCATGACCCAGATAACCACAATGGTGTGATCACTTACCTAGAGCCAGACATCCAGGAATGTGAAGTCAAGTGTGCCATAGGAAGCATCACTATGATCAAAGCTAGTTGAGATGATGGAATTCCAGTTGAGCTATTTCAAATCGTAAAAGATGATGCTGTGAAAGTTCTGCACTCAATATGCCAGCAAATTTGGAAAGCTCAGCAGTGGCCACAGTACTGGAAAAGATCAGTTTTCAATCCAACCCCAAAGAAAGGCAATGCCAAAGAATGATCAAGGCACCACACATTTGCACTCATCTCATATGATAGAAAAGTAATGTTCAAAATTTTCCAAGCCAGGCTTCAACAGTAAGTGAACCGTAAACTTCCAGATGATCAAGCTGGATTTAGAAAAGGCAGAGGAACCAGAGAGCAAATTGCCAACATCCGTTGGATCATTGAAAAAGCAAGACAGTTCCAGAAAATCATCTTCCACTTTATTGACTATGCCAAAGCCTTTGACTGTGTGGATGACAAAAAACTGTGGAAAATTCTTCAAGAGATGGGGATACCAGACCACCTGACCTGCCTCCTGAAAAATCTGTATTCAGGTCAAAAAGCAGCAGTTGGAACTAGATATGGAACAACATACTGGTTACAAATTGGGAAAGGAGTACGTCAAGGCTGTATATTTTCATGCTGCTTATTTAAGTTATATGCAGAGTGCATCATGTGAAATGCCAGGCTAGATGAAGCACAAACTGGAATCAAAATTCTCGGGAGAAATATCAGTAACCTCAGATATGCAGATGACACCACCCTTATGGCAGAAAGTAATGAACTAAAGAGCCTCTTGATGAAAGTGAAAGAGGAGAGTGAAAAAGTTGGCTTAAAATTCAACATTCAGAAAACTAAGATCGCGGCCTCTAATCCTGTGACTTCATGGCAAATAGATGGGGAAACAGTGGAAACAATGAGAGACTATTTTGGGGGGCTCCAAAATCACTGCAGATGGTGATTGCAGCCATGAAATTAAAAGACAGTTACTCCTTGGAAGGAAAGTTATGTCCAACCTAGACAGCATATTAAAAAGCAGAAAAATTACTTTGCCAACAGAGGTCTATCTAGTCAAGGCTATGGTTTTTCCAGTAGTCAAGTATAGATGTGCGAATTGGACTATAAAGAAAACTGAGTGTGGAAGAATTTATGTTTTTGAACTGTGATGTTGGAGAAAACTCTTTAGAGTCTCTTGGATGTCAAGGAAATCCAACCAGTGCATCCTAAAGGAAATCAGCCCTGAATATTCATTGGAAGGAATGATGCTGAAACTGAAGTTACAATACTTTGGCCATCCGATGCAAAAAACTGACTCATTTGAAAAGACCCTGATGCTGGGAAAGATTGGAGGCAGGAGGAGAAGGGGACGACAGAGGATGAGATGGTTGGATGGCATCACCGGCTCAATGAACATGAGTTTGAATAAACTCTGGGAGGCGGTGATGGAGGGAGGCCTGGCGTGCTGCAGTCCATGGGGTTGCAAAGAGTTGGACATGACTTAGCAACTGAACTGAACTGAACTTATGTACGGATGTGAGTATTGGACCAGAAAGAAGGCTGAGCATCAAAGAATTGATGCTTTTGAAATGTGGTGCTGGTTAAGACTCATAAAGATAACTAGCTGAAAAAGATTCAAGGCAGAGGACAGAGTAAGTGCAAATGTCTTATTGTCAGGAGGTGGTTAGTATATTTTTGGAGCATAAGCAGGAATGTTGATATCAGAGCCTCTGTTTTATATCTCAAACAAATGCATGCTGTTATTTCTTTACCAAACTTTTGAACTTTCCTAAACAATAATTCTTACATGATTTCCTCTTAGCTTGGTTTTCAAATATCCCTTCCATGCACTTTAATCTCAGCAGATGAACTTATTTCCAATACTATAGGGAAAAAAGCACAGACATAGAAGCAATCAGAAAAGATATTCCACACATCCCTATACCAGATCAGGCAAGCCTTCTGTATTCTCTTCTGTAACCAAGTGAATATCCCCAGGCCTGTATTTCCAGTCAGCATACCCATTCCTGACAACCACTGGACCCTGAACTTAGTAATACTCCTCCTCTTCATATTTTTTGTTATCAATATTTCCAGATCGATGGATTCTTTCTCTATACATACACATTTACTGACATATTATACATTTTAAAATAATAATAATAATAATAATAAAAGCCTCCCTTCAAACCACATACCTTTCTAGTTCCTTTCTGATTTCTCCATTTCCCTTTATAATAAACTGATTTTAAGAGTTATTGAAGCCAGTTGTATCCGTTATCCTCAACTTTCATTTCCCATTGAACTCATTCCAGTGTGATTTTCTTTTGCTCCCTGCCACCCCTATCTGTCCTCCACATAGCAAGCAGAAAGAACCATTTAAAATGTAACTCAAGTTTTATCACGTCCCCACTAGAAATGCTGCGCAGTTAAAGTAAAAGCCAGAGTCAGCAGGGCCCATTTCACTGGCCCTTTGTGATTTGACTGGTTTCCTTCTCACCCTCTGGTTCATCCCCCTAAAGTTCCTCAACTCCCTACACTCCCCAAATACACTAACCACCTCCTGACCATAGGACGTTTACACCTGCTCTGTCCTATTCCTTGCATCTTTCTCAGCCAGTTATCTTCATGCCTAACCCCTCTTCTCTCTAATGTCTGCTTTAAGTTAACCTCATAAAAAAAAAAAAAAAAAAAAGTCTTCCTTTCCCATTCACTGAAGTCATGAATTTAGGATAAATGGTTTACTCTCCTAAGGTATCTAACAGAACTCATAATGGTTTATTCAAACTCTGCTCCCCCTTGACAACCACAAGTCTATTAAACTCTTTATCTGTGAGTCTGTTTCTGTTTTGAAGTAGGTTCATTTTTTGTTTGCTGTGTTTTAGACTCCACAAATAAGTGATAGCATATGATACTTGTTTTTCTCAGTCTGACTTACTTCACTTATGATCCAATGGAATACTCCTCAGTGATAAAAAAAAATGAAATATATATATATATAGGTCTTTTTTTTTTAGGTAGACTTATTCCTAAGTATTTTATTCTTTTCATTGCAATGGTGAATGAAATTCTATTTTTCACAGAACGAGAACAAATAATTTCATAATTTGTATGGAAATACAAAAAAAAAAAAAACCACCTCAAATAGCCAAAGCAATCTTGAGAAAGAAGAATGGAACTGGAGGAATCAACCTGCCTGACTTCAGGCTATACTACAAACCTACAGCCACCAAGACAGTATGGTACTGGCACAAAGACAGAAATACAGATCAATGGAACAAAATAGAAAGCCCAGAGATAAATTCATGCATCTATGGACACCTTATCTTTGACAAAGGAGGCAAGAATATACAATGGAGTAAAGACACTCTCTTTAACAAGTGGTGCTGGGAAAACTGGCCAGCACTTGTAAAACTACTTGTAAAAGAATGAAACTAGAACACTTTCTAACACCATACACAAAAATAAACACAAAATGGATTAAAGATCTGAATGTAAGACCAGAAACTATAAAACTCCTAGACTAAAACATAGGCAAAACACTCTCTGACATAGATCACAGCAGGATCCTCTATGACACACTTCCCAGAGTAATGGAAATAAAAGCAAAAGTAAACAAATGGAACCTAATTAAACTTAAAAGCTTTTACACAACGAAGGAAACTATAAGCAAGGTGAAAAGATAGCCTTCAGAATGGGAGAAAATAATAGCAAATGAAGCACTTGACAAAGAATTAATCTCAAAAATATACAAGCAACTCTTGCAGCTCAATTCCAGAAAAATAAGCGACCCAATAAAAAAATGGACCAAAGAACTAAACAGACATTTCTCCAGAGAAGACATACAGATGGCTAACAAACACATGAAAAGATGCTCAACATCACTCATTATCAGAGAAATGCAAATCAAAACCACAATGAGGTACTGTGTCACGCCAGTTAGAATGTGTGCTATCAAAAAGCCTACCAAAAATAAATTTTGGAGAGGGTGTGGAGAAAAGGGAACCTTCTTACACTGTCAGTGGGAATGCAAACTAGTACAGCCACTATGGAGAATGGTGTGGGGAGTCCTTAAAAAAATAGAAATAGAACTGTCATAAGACCCAGAAATCTGACTGCTGTGCATACACACTGAGGAAACCAGAATTGAAAGAGACATGTGTACCCCAATGTTCATCGCAGCACTGTTTTCAATAGCCAGGACGTGGAAGCAACCTAGACATCCATCAGCAGACGAATGGATAAGAAAGCTGTGGTACACATACACAATGGAATATTACTCAGCCATTAAAAAGAATGCATTTGAATCAGTTCTAATGAGGTGGATGAAACTGGAACCTATTATACAGAGTGAAGTAAATCAGAAAGAAAAACACCAATACAGTATATTAATTAATATGTATGGAATTTAGAAAGATGGTAATGATGACCCTATATGTGAGACAGCAAAAGAGACACAGAGATAAAGAACAGAATTTGGACTCTGTGAGAGAAGGTGAGGGTGGGGTGATTTGATAGACTAGCATTGAAGCATGTATATTGTCATATGTGAAATAGATCGCTGGTCCAGGTTTGATGCATGAGACAGGGTGCTCAGGGCTGGTGCACTGGGATGACCCTGAGGGATGGGATGGGGAGGGAGGCGGGAGGGGGGTTCAGTATGGGGGACACATGTACACCCATGGCTGATTCATGTCAATGTATGGCAAAAACCACTATAATGTTGTAAAGTAATAAGCCTCCAATTAAAATAAATAAATTAATTTTTAAAAAGGAATGAAATAATGCCCTTTGTAATATTTTGAATGAAAAAGTGAATGCATGATTTCCTTGGCTTGTGCCAGTAACCCTATTGTTCAATAATTCCTCTTATCCTGATATTCTTGTGCAAACTACACTCTCTCCTGCTTCAACAACGTTATACGTGCCACATTCTCTTTCTCACCCTCAATCTGACAATCAACTTTCTTTCTCCTTATTGAATTTTCTGGTGAGATTTGGCCATCGTGGTGACAATCAATGAGAGCTTCTTTTCAACACCCTACTTATAAGAGTTAACTCCACCAATACGTCTATTCCCTCTGTGTCTCTTGCAATCATTTTATTTTTATGATCACTTTTTTATTGTTTTTGTTATTCCCATGATAAGAACCATGGCTTGCTACTTATACAGTTTTTGGTTCCATTGATTTTTCTCATTTTTTAAGTTTGTTGTCAATTTTCCTGATTGATTTCTGCTTTTATTTTCATTAATATTTGTATTTTTCTCAATTTGGATTAGGTTACTCTTCTTGTACTAGTTTCTAAAAGGGAAATCTTAGACTATGTCTCTGAGACCTTTCTTCTTTTCCAATATAGGTATTTATTAGTATCCATTATCATTTATGCACCCTTTTAACCCTAAATCCCACAAATTTTGATTGTTTTATTTTCATGTTATTTTAGTTAAAAAATATTTACTTATATTCCTTGAGAATTACTCTTTTACCCAAGGATTATTTAGCAGTACATTGTTTAATTTCCAAATATGTTGCTTTCCAGATATTTTTGAATAACTGACTTTTGGTTTGATTCTGTTAATGGCAGATGGTGTGCTTTGTATGACTTAATTTTTCTTAGTAAGGTCTGTTTATGCACAAGCATTTTGCTCTTTGGGGGCAGCCTTGAGTGATTTTACACTGTATTCAGATTCTCAAAGCTTCTACTTTATTTCCATGACCTGTTCAGTGCATGTGCAGCTCGGAAGGAAGTTGAGACTTGGGTCTGCTCAGGCACAGAGGCAGCATAAACCACTTCTCATCTCCTTGCCCCTTCCTCTCCAGTTGACAGAGGCCTCTTTTCCTGGTGACTTTGCTCAGGAATATTGATTTAGCTCAAGATTTTAGCCCTTTATATGGTTGTGAACATTCATGTAACTGATTTCACTTTCAGGGGAAAGTAGCAAGAGAAAAGTAGGAGAAAAAAATAGCAGAGATTTCCCTCCATCATCTTCAGACTGTGCTGGGCTCAGTCACTTCAGCTATATCTGACTCTCTGTGACCCTATGTACTGAAGTCCTCCAGGCTCCTCTGTCCGTGGGATTCTCCCAGCAAGAATACTAGAGTGGGTTGCCAGGGGAAGATCCAGGGCATCTTCCTGATCCACAAATTGAATATGCATCTCCTGTGACTCCTGCACTGCAGGTGGATTCTCTACCACTGAGCCACCGGGTAAGCTGACTTCAGACTACAGGATTCCATTTCCTAGTTTTTCTTGCTATAATAAATAGAAAGAAAGTAGGTCTTCCCAGTGCACCAGGCCCAAGCACTTGTCTCATGCATCCCACCTGGGCTGGTGATCTGTTTCACCATAGATAATATACATGCTGTTCTTTCGAAACATCCCACCCTCACCTTCTCCCACAGAGTTCAAAAGTCTGTTCTGTACTTCTGTGTCTCTTTCTGTTTTGCATATAGGGTTATCATTACCATCTTTCTAAATTCCATATATATGTGTTAGTATGCTGTAATGCTCTTTATCTGTCTGGCTTACTTCACTCTGTATAATGGGCTCCAGTTTCATCCATCTCATTAGAATCGGGTGGAGAGGGAGGTGGGAGGGGGGATCGGGATGGGGAATACGTGTAAATCTATGGCTGATTCATATCAATGTATGACAAAACCCACTGAAATGTTGTGAAGTAATTAGCCTCCAACTAATAAAAAAAAATAAAAAATTTAAAAAAAAGAAAGAAAGTAGGTGTCCATAGCGATGCACTGTTGCCATCCCTGATACAACATCAGTGGGGTTTTGACACTGGGGATTTTTGAGTGGGGCTGGGAAAGAGAGATGAGGAAAACAAGGAATTCTTCTCTACTCTACACTTGGTGTCTCACAGAGGTCTTTTCCCACAGACTTCTGAATAGAAATAAATTATTTATCTCAGAGTTTTTACTTCTTGTGCCTACAAACATATCTGGCATTCATCTGTAATACTTTCAGGTCAAAGGTAGAATCTGTAAAGGAGAATAGATCAGAAAAGGCATGATGCCATTCAAGAGTGACTTCACACAACATTCTATTATTATTTACTTTTCAGAGTCTTCAGGTGGCTTCTTTAGGTATTTAGAGTTTTTAGTTGTAATCAGTGGGCAAAATAATATAAGCTGGATAACTCCATCTCCACTGAAATGTGAACCCCGTGTAGAGTTCCAAATGATGGAATCAAGTATTGAATCAAATATTACTCAGAGTTCGGTTCAGTTCAGTCAATCAGTTGTTTCTGACTCTGTGACCTCATGGACTGCAGCACCCCAGGCCTCCCTGTCCATCACCAAATCCCGGAGCTTGCTCAAACTCATGTCCATTGAGTCTGTGATGTCATCCAACCATCTCATCCTCTGCCATCCCCTTCTCCTCCTGCCTTCAATCTTTCCCAACTTCAGGGTCTTTTCAAATGATTCAGTTCTTCACACCAGGTGGCCAAAGTATTAGAGTTTCAGCTTCAACATCAGTCCTTCCAATGAATATTCAGGACTGATTTCCTTTAAGATGGGCTGGTTGGATCTCCTTGCAGTCCAAGGGACTCTCAAGAGTTCAAAAGCATCAATTCTTTGGTGCTCAGCTTTCTTTATAGTCCAACTCTCACATCCATACATGACTAATGGAAAAACCATAGCCTTGACTAGACGGACCTTTGTTGGCAAAGTAATGTCTCTGCTTTTTAATATAGACTCAATACAAATCACTTAATTCTAGGGGAGACTACTATGAATAAGATGCTTCATTCTCTATTCTGTGAGTAAAATATCTGACTTTAGTAGAATTCAACAGCTGCCTATCAAAAGTTAACAAATTAAATCCATCTTAAAAGCTCTGCACAGTAATTTTAATTGAGAGTATATATTTAAATTTTCAGTGCTAAGAGCTACATGGCACATAATAAAATACTTCCAGCATAAATTTCCAATATTCCCATCTGCTTGCCTCCTTTGCACTCACTCTTCATCTCTTCTACTTAGGTCATTTCTGAAGGGAGCTCTCTAGCCTAACAAAATATATTAGTCCCACACCAATAATTGGAAAATGCCACCACTTCAGAAAGTAATTGTATGAATAGGGGTAATAATTACTATGTATCAAGGGTCTTCTGTGTTCACAAACTGTGTAGTGATCTTAATATGAATCATTTTATTTAATCTTTACATCAGTGATAAAATTGAGACAAAGTGCCTTATTTTACAAATGAGGACTCCAACAGTCAATACACTGAAATACCTTGCCTAAGGTCATTCAGCTAGTAAATGGGAGAGATATTATAACCTAGTTCTGTCAAACTTAAGCTCCCTCTCCTTTTAAAAAATGACTGCAATGGCAATCCAAATCTTATCAAGCAAATCTTATGAAAATGTATGCCAACAATGCAATTTTATTAAGTCAAAATCATGAATTAGAATGAAGATGAATTAAGTAGATACCATAATTACAATGGATAGTGAAATTATATCTAGGGATTTTGAAAGAGGGTTTGAAGTGAAATTCAGAGGTTGTATAATGACAGATATCAAATGAAGGAGGGTCAGTGTAAGGAATAGCTATTTTATTATAATTATTTGTTTTACCAAATATAAAATAATAGAAATGAATCAATATTTTTCCTGTGTATATGTGACTGACGTCTAACCTATGGACACAGAATTTTGCACATATAGGACAATGCACATCTAAGTACTGTGTCATATGCTGTTGGACGCACATTTAAGAAACTCCATTAAGGTTCACAAGCAATGATGATACATCATAGCAATGTTCCCTAGCCTTTTTGGCACCAGGGACTGGTTTTGTAGAAAACAAGTTTTCCACAGACCATGGTGGGGATGGTTTCTGTATTATCCAAGAATATTACCTTTATTATGTACTTCACTTCTATTATTATTACATTGTGTACGTAAGGAAGTAATTATACAACTCACTGTAAGGCAGAATCAGATCTTCAGTCCTTAGATTCTCAGAAGGAGTGCACAACCTAGATCTCTGGCATGCACAGCTCACAGTAGAGTTTGCACTCCTATGAGAATGTGATGTCACCATTGATCCGACAGAGCTGAGGCAGTAGTGCAAGTGATGGGGAGCGACTGTAAATACAAATGAAGCTTTGCTTGCTCGCCTGCTGCTCACCTCCTCTTGTGTGGCCTGGGTTGGGAACCCCTGCAGTATAGCACACAGAAATCATGAGATCCAGGATAAAAAGTTTACTCTCCCTAGGCATCTAACGGAACTCACACTGGGATATTGACCCCCTGCCACATGGCCACCACAAGTTTGTTCTTTATGTATGTGAGTCTGTTCGTAGACAAATTCGTTTCTGTCATATTTTATTTTATTTTTTTTTTCCTTTATTTATTTATTTATTTTTTCAGTGAGTTTTGTCATACTTTAGATTCCACATGCAAGGGACATCATACGATATTTGTCTTTCTCTTTCTGACTTAAGAAGGGATGCATTTCCTTGCCTCAAGTTCTACAGCTCTTGTGGAACTTTCCTGGAATACAACTAAACTATATCAGATACAGAGGCTAAACTCCCAAACAGTAAGCTATAATCATTCCAGTTAGGAGTCCACTATCTATTTTTTCTGAACTGTTAATTTGAAACAGTGGTATAAATATGGAATGGCTTTGTAAATAGGGTGTATGTTCTGAGTAAATGTGAAATCATTAGTCGAAATAAAAGAATATCTAAGATTTTAAAATAATTGAACTTATTACTTTGTCTTAGTTATTTCCATTTATTTTAATATAGTTTGTCTGTTTTTATTCATTATTACTGGCAAGTTCTATACAGCTCCTGAGTCACCGCTTCCAGCATACAGTTAAAAGGGGTTTACTGGAAATACTGAGTAACTGTATAATGAGAAATTGTTTTTCACCTTAAACAACAAGCAAATTGAAACCCTTCCTACCTTAGTATATTTAAAACATCACTCCTAGACTGAGAAGTAAACAAAATAACCTGTGACCATTTAACTGTTAAACCAAAGTGTCCAATAGTGTCCAATGTATATGTTGCCAAATAATATCAAATTTATGACTTAATTTGCATGAAATATGTAAATTCATGCCTCTCTAAGCTTGTTATACTCGACTGAACATTAAAAAGAGATAGAATAGCTATTGGGTATGCACTGATACATGGAAATATCTTCAAGATATTTCTTGAAGTCAAAGCAAGGCATATAAGAAAATCTTAAATTTTTAGTTTTGTAAAGTTTCAAAATGTAAATTATGTAACATAAATGTTGCTTGTATCTACAAAAGAACAGTGAAAGTCTTGGTAATAAAATAATAGAAGTAGTGGCCATAGAGGATAAAATAGGTTAAGGTTTGAATGTGTCTTCTCAACGTGTCTTTCTCATGAAGCAATTTCACTAAAGAAATAATTTTAATTCTAAGTCTTGCTATAAACTGCAATCTCCAGTTATTTATTCCTTGGATTTACCTAATGAATCATTAAAAGCTGTCACTCTGAGTAATTTTGTTAAATTTATATTAATTCTCTTAAACATAAAATTGTGCAAAGTCACATATCCAGTATATGAGAGGATAGAGTCATATGCTAAGTAGTAGAAAAAGTAAAAACTATTAAACAATACTTGCTTGATTTTCAAAAAGTTACAGTTATTACATAGAATGTAAAACAGGTCCTCTGCAAAAATCAAATTTAATAAATGATGCCAGGTAACACTTGTGTATGTTTAAGGCTGTAATGTATGAAGTATGCAATATTCATGATTATACAGAAGCTAAGACCATGTTTCCCAAGTTCCTGACTGTTAGGAAAAGTGCCAATTCATGCTGACATTCCCATCAAACCAGAGAAGCAAGGGGACAATTGTAGAGACTACTTCTTAAAAAGTAAGTCTTTATTATTTGAAAAATTGTCATTTTGAAATGGCTATTTCCAGCTTTCTAATATTTCTTTTATGACCTATTGGGTGATAAATAAATCATTTTGGTTTTTGTTTTAGTATACAAACTCAGAAAAAATACAGCTTTATGTGACTCCCTGGCCCCTCATTCTTCTAAACGGTTCATATTCCCCAAAGGCTGGGAATCACCATCCTGCTGAAATTGTAAAATACCAAGCTGTAGCAACCAGGAATTATATTCATAAAGTTGCACAGATAATAACCATATTTTTGATTGTATATAGATTTGGCTTCAGCTAAAGACTTCCAGACAATCACGATGGTGTGATCACTCACCTAGAGCCAGACATCCTGGAATGTGAAGTCAAGTGGGCCTTAGGAAGCATCACTACGAACAAAGCTAGTGGAGGTGATGGAATTCCAGTTGAGCTATTTCAAATCCTGAAAGATGATGCTGTGAAAGTGTTGCACTCAATATGCCAGCAAATTTGGAAAACTCAGCAGTGGCCACAGGAGAGGAACAGGTCAGTTTTCATTTTAATCCCAAAGACAGGCAATCCCAAAGACTGCACAAACTACTGCACAATTGCACTCATCTCACATGCTAGTAAAGTAATGCTCAAAATTCCCTAAGCCAGGCCTCAGCAATATATGAACCATGAAATTCCAGATGTTCAAGCTGGTTTTTGAAAAGGCAGAGGAACCAGAGATCAAATTGCCAACATCTGCTGGATCATCAAAAAAGCAAGAGAGTTCCAGAAAAACATCTATTTCTGCTTTATTGACTATGTCAAAGCCTTTGACGGTGTGGATCACAATAAACTGTGGAAAATTCTGAAAGAGAAGATAATACCAGACCACCTTACCTGCCTCTTGAGAAACCTATGTGCAGGTCAGGAAGCAACAATTAGAACTGGACATGGAACAACAGACTGGTTCCAAATACGAGAAGAGTACATCAAGGCTGTATATTGTCCTCCTGTTTATTTAACTCATATGCAGAGTACATCATGAGAAATGCTGGGCTGGAAGAAGCACAAGCTGGAATCAAGATTGCCGGGAGAAATATCAATAACTTCAGATATGCAGATGACACCACCCTTATGGCAGAAAGTGAAGAGGAACTAAAGAGCCTCTTGATGAAAGTGAAAGAGGAGAGTGAAAAGGTTGGCTTAAAGCTCAACATCCAGAAAACTAAGATCATGGCATCTGGTCCCATCACTTCATGCAAATAGATGGGGAAACAGTGGAAATAGTGGCTGACTTTATTTTGGGGGGCTCCAAAATCACTGCAGATGGTGATTGCAGCCATGAAATTAAAAGATGCTTACTCCTTAGAAGAAAAGTTTTGACCAACCTAGATAGCATATTAAAAAGCAGAGACATTACTTTGCCAACAAAGGTCCATCTAGTCAAGATTATGGTTTTTCCAGTGGTCATGTATGGATGTGCGAGTTGGACTGTGAAGAAAGCTGAGCGCCGAAGAATTGATGCTTTTGAACTGTGGTGTTGGAGAAGACTCTTGAGAGTCCCTTGGACTGCAAGGAGATCCAACCAGTCCATCCTCAAGGAGATCAGTCCTGGGTGTTCATTGGAAGGACTGATGCTGAAGCTGAAACTCCAATACTTTGGCCACCTCATGTGAAGAGTTGACTCATTGGAAAAGACCCTGATGCTGGGAGGGATTGGGGGCAGGAGGAGAAGGGGATGACAGAGGATGAGATGGCTGGATGGCATCACCGACTCGATGGACATGAGTTTGAGTAAACTCCGGGAGTTGGTGATGGACAGGGAGGCCTGGTGTGCTGAGATTCATGGGGTTGCAAAGAGTCCGACACGACTGAACGACTGAACTGAACTGAAAGACTTCCAAGTCCCTACCTGCAAGTTATATTATTCCCCTGAAACAAAAGGAATTTAAAATCTGCCTCTCACTTTTGCATGATGGTAAATGCATAAGCAGCAAAGAATGAGCTCAGAGAGTTGCAAATTTGCAAGGTTACATACATAAAGCAAAAGTCACTTTCTTTTCTGAGCAAATTAGAGGAAGTTTCTGTCTTTAGCAATATCGTTAGATGAATTCTCCATTTAAAACTGGAATTCTGAGTGTGCAAATAATTAAATGCTTTTGTTTAAAGAAATAATTATTTCTTTGAACACTGGATCACAGAAAAGTTAAACAATGGCTGAAAGCATTAAAAAAATCCCAGACCAGAGCAGATTACACTTTTCTTTTTCTGTCTAAGGGTTTAAATTAATATCACTCCATAAGAATTCTGACTTATTAACAGAAGCACAGGTTATATTTAGTTAATTGTTTATTATTATCTTATCCTGGCTGTTATGAAATATATTTTAGTTGTTCTTAATATACCATTTGGTTTGAAGGTACATGGATGGGATTTGAACAGAAGTGCAGTCTTCTTGAGTGTGATGTCAAAGGCACAGTGACCCCGCCAGCTGTCTGGCCCTGCTCTAGAGAAAGGGCACTTCATTTATTCATCAGTTCATGTCTCAAGCTGTCCAGTTGGGATGTGAACACACTGACAGAAAAGTACCATGAAATTCTTCCATCTGGGAAAGAGGGTAGACTGTTTAAGCTGCTTCATGTGACCCCAAAGTTTCTGGGCTTCCAGTTGATTTTATTGCATCATTTTAAATAAGCTATATGAATTTTATTAACATGACTTCATTAAATTCTGAAGTTCTGGTTCAAAGTCACTCTAATTGTGACAAAACTGGCTTTAATAAGTAGAAACAAAAGTTTCTTAAAGTGGGTTTCGCAGGTGGTGCAGGTGTAAAGAAACTGCCGGCCAGTGCAGAAGACACAAGAGACAGGTTCAATCCCTGAGTTGGGACGATCCCCTGGAATAGGAAATGAAAATCCAATCCAGTATTCTCCCCCAGAAAATTCCATAAATAGAGGAGTTTAGCGAGCTGCAGTCCATGGGGTTGCAAAAAGTGAATCATGACTGAGCACACACACACATTCATTCATTCATAAGTGAATTACTTCTGTCATGACTTTTTCACGTAAATAAATCTTTTTATATTACACAAACTTTGAAAATCTTGTTGACATCAGTCAGTGAAAATGTAGAACAAATTCTATGTGGATTCCCAAAGCTGTGTGTTATTAGGGCAATTTACCAATATAAAAAATTGAATGTGTATATCCTATATAGTGGGGAAAGAAATGGCAACCCACTCCAGCATTCTTGCCTGGAAAATCCCATGGACAAAGAAGCCTGGAGAGCTGCAATCCATGGGGTTGCAAGAAGTCTGACAATTAGTGACTAACACTCACACACACTGTAGAGAGTATCTTATTTATTGTATTTAACTAATTCTTTTTCCCAATAGAGTCCAAATAAAAGACTACTGTCAGCTTAATTTGGTACAATAAAGTTGATTCAGGGGTTATAATGTGGACATTTCTGTATCTGGAATGGTCATATCAGGGAAATTAAAAACAAAACAAACTCTTACAACGTGCTTCCTTTGCCAGAATTTTTCCTTTCTATTTACACTTAATATTAAATTGGTATCATTTTTGATGAGATCAAGCATATATTAATAAGATATTTTAGAAATTTTGGGAAAAACTTATTAATTTTATAGAAAGGCTCTACTATGTCACATATTATGGCCATGAATAAGTGCCATAAACTATATGAGATAGCAAAAAAAAAAATGCATGTGAAGAAATATTGGGGGAAAAAGTTTAAGGAAATATTTCGTGTACTTTGCCTTCTTCTTTTCACTCTATTCTTAGCAACGCATTCCTTTTTTTCTGTTTATTACATTCTGGCCTTTTTTCTTTTTTCTGTAACTTTGGTTGTGTTTTGATATATGCTGAAGATTCAGTGACTGTTTTCCTGGGAATTTGAAAGCCATTCAGAGGTTATTATTCACAGTCCACAGGAGAATAACCCACTATTTGCATTTAGTTATTCACACTAGTTTGTAGAAATCATGACTCATAAAATTCCTTTGGGGGAAAATGCTTTCCCCTTATTTTTCTGAGTAGCTAGAACCTACAGTCCATGACTTTACAGTTACTTATCTTCCATTAGTGTGAATTAAATAAACTTTTTTTTTTTTCAAGAAGGGACAATATTAGCCAGTCGTGAAGAGAGAATGCTTTTTCCTGGTTGGTACCATTACATCTCAGGAATTCTTAATAACAGATGGTGAAAGTCCTGTTAGTTGCAACATAGCAAAAGCCTTCACAGAATTGATCTAATGAAAAGGTTCACCAGGTTCATGAAGTTTCTTCTTCTAAAATGTTCTCACATGCTCATGTGCCCAGCTCAACTCTTGTGTATTTTATCACTGTACAAATGCTACTCCTGAACAACTTTGGATGCTTCATGAAATTTTGAGTGGATTAAAAGTCTTGGATTTCAAAACATTTTAAGGGGAACATTGGGCTTCCCTGATAGCTCAGTTGGCAAAGAATCTGCCTGCAATGCAGGAGACCTCAATTTGATTCCTGGGTCGGGAAGATCCACTGGAGAAGGGGTAGACTACCCAACCCAGTATTCTTGAGCTTCCCTTGTGGCTAAAAGACACACCTGCAATGCAGGAGACCTGGGTTCGATCCCTGGGTTGGGAAGATCCCGTGGAGAAGGGAGGAGCTACCCACCCCAGTATCCTGGTCTAGAGAATTCCATGGACGGTATAGTCCATGGGTTCAGAAAGAGTCGGACATGACTGAGTGACTTTCACTTTCACTTAGAATAATATTTCACTATATTTGAAACCTATTTTATAAATGAGTTCCTAGAGAAGAAAATTTTTCAAATTAAAATGTGGATAATAGATTGTTATCGCTCTATAAGAGCCCAAGTAATTTTTTCTCATAATGTAATTCTGTTAAAATAATTGTGATCTTTTGTAGACAAGAATATCCTTTATTCATTTAATTGTTCCTTCAAGAATATTTGAGAGCTTACTGCATCAAGTTCTATGTGCCTGCTATAAAGAAAAACTTCAAATGTCATGGGCTCTATTTTTAATGTAGTTTACACTCTGGGGCTGAAATATACAGATACATATTTGTAAATAGCACAGTTTTTCTGAGACATATTGCTCATTAATTTAAACATATACCTCATGCCAATCACTGTATTGGTTACTGTGAACAAGAATGACCGATTTTTAATCTAAACAAGAAAAACAAACAAAAATAACTGATTATATGCTACAAAATACAATGGATCCTAAATGAGGACATCATTAACTCTGCTTTGTTGTTTTTTTAAACATTTAGAAAACATATGTGCCTGGGAAACCGAAATGAAGAATATAGTGTCAAATGTGGAATACTGGAAAGTGAACTGACCTGAGAACAAGAAACTGAAGTGTTATTCCTTACTTTCACACCAAATGTTTCACTAGCTTCTGCTATGAAATAGATGACCATAATGCTATAGGAAGGACATACCCAGTACAGTCGATGTTTGGTGTGTATTTGACCAAGTTCACTAAAATTTCACTACGTGAATGTTACTAAATTTAGTTTGTAGTATAAAAGCCTAATTAGGATGAAGTGTTTCGAGCCTGCATGAAAGACAGAGCCAAATGACATTCTTCATGAAGTAGGAACTCAGACACCGGTAATGCTCATGGGTCAAAGAACAGCAGAATCAAATTAAAAGAGTGTGTGGTTGCTTTTTTCATATGTTAATTTAGTATATACTAAATTTGAAATTTATGACAGAATTTTATTAGGAATGTATGTATAAATGGCATATCTAAAACAGTAAAAATTAAATCAACTTAATAGGTTCAATTTAGAGTTTGCAAAGGCAATTGTTTTTTAACCACTGTGCTAAATATTTTTAAAATAATTTATGAAACTTTTTTTTTAATTCTTGTGACAAAATAGGAAATGGAGACTGTAAGAAGATGTTCTTTCACTATTTTTAACTCATTTCTACAGAATTGAATGTAATATTTAAATTTATTCAGAAAATTTGATTAAGAAAAGTAAAATGTACACATTTATAGCATAGCTGTGTAGTTTATAACATATACATGTATAAATTAGTTTGTAATTTATACATGTATGCAAGATCACATGGTTATTTTTGCCAACCAAATCTTTTTGTGTGCTTTTTCCATGGTTTGAGCTTTTAATATGTTTAGAGAAGTAATGTTAGCATCTTTATTATAGGATCGAAACCAAAGGGGGTTTAATATTGATCAATTCACTTGGCCAAGGGGGATACTAACAACAGCCTCTTCTACAATTGGCTTCATTCTGATGTCAATGGAGCTCTGGTCAGCCAGGTCTAATTGGATTTTCTACATAAATCAATTGATCAGAGCTTGTTAAGACTGCCAATAGCAATTCTCCTACTTATTCTCTTTGTCCTGCTCTGGCATTTATGGCCTGTTAAACTTGTGCTCAAGCAGAGATGACTGACAGATTCTGATTGTACAGGAGAGATTCACTCTCGAATATACAAAAAGTAGGGTTGTTCTCCTGTTGGCTATCAAAGTAGTTTATTTCTTTGTTTTTTTTTTTTCTTTTGTTTCCAAAAGAAACTTTCTGTGTAGATTTTAGTTATTGCACAAAAAGTCTAGTGCTTCTGAGTGAGTTGAGATGGGTGTGTTTTAGAGGTCTCGAACTGTGTCACTAACCACCTGATTCTATTAGATTCTCACTGTATTATATATACATGATTTTCAGGATGTTAAATTATTTAATTTGAAAATATATAATATACAGTGCTTTATTTTATATGGGTATTTTAAAAAATATTAATTTCATATGTATCCCTCTTCAAAGTCTTAGTTCTCGCTGAATAAATGTATAATCTCCATCTATTTAAGAAGAAATTACGTACTCTCATTAACACTTAGAGCAAAGAGGTAAATTATTCACATAATACAGGCATTGTGATTTAATCAACAGCTCAGTAAAAAATCTAGAACTTCTCTAGATTTGGATAGGTGTTTTATTTTCTTATTTCTAAAAGCTTTTAAATAAAAGCATTTTCTAAATCAAAAATCAACCTAGGGGAAATGAAAAAAATTCCTAGAAAAAATGTGCTATATTCTAGAATGAATCAGGAAGAACGAGCAAATGTGAACAGATAGTTACTAGTAATGAAATTGAATCAGTATTTTTTAAAAAAAATTCTGACAAACAAAAGTCCGGGAATAGATGGCTTCACAGGTGAATTCTACCAAACATTTACAGAAGAGTGAACATCTATCTTTCTGAAACTGCTCCAAAACTTGCAGAGGAAAGAACACTTCTGAACTCATTCTAGGAGACTATCATCAAACTGATACCAAAACCAGACAAAGATATTACACACACAAACACATACAAAATCGAAGGCCAATGTCATTGATGAACATGGATGCAAAATTCTCAAAATATGCTAGCAAACCAAGTTCAAAAATATATTAAAATAGTTATAAGCTATGATTAAGTGGGACTTAACCCAGAGATGCAAGGATGCCTTAATATCCTCAAATCAAATAGTGCAATATACCACATTAACAAATTGAAAAATAAAAACCAAATGATCATATAAGTAGATAAGGAAAAATATTTTGACAAAAATCCAACAATTATTTAGTATAAAAACCCTCAAAAAATGGGTACAGATGGATCATACCTCAATATAATAAGGTCATATATAATAAACCCATAACTGACATCAAATTCCATGATGAAAAGCTGAAAACTTCTTTTTTTTATCAAGTAAATGATGTTCACTCTATTCACTTTTATTCAACACAGTATTGGAAGTTCTAGCCATAGAAATCAGACAAGAAAAACAAGAAATCTAAATTATAAAGGAAGAAGTAAAAAGTCACAGTTTTAGATACATAATACTACACACAGAAAATCCTAATGATCACCACAACAGTATTCAGTTCAGTTCAGTTGCTCAGTCGTGTCTGACTCTTTGCAACCCTATGAATCGCAGCATGCCAGGCCTCCCTGTCCGTCACCAACTCCCAGAGTTTACTAAAACTCATGTCTGTCGAGTCAGTGATGCCATCCAGCCATTCCCTCACTTCTGTTGTCCCCTTCTCCTCCGCCCCAATCCCTCCCAGCATCAAGGTCTTTTCCAAATGATCAACTCTTCACATGAAGGTGGCCAAAGTATTGGAAGTGTTCAAGTTTCAGCATCAGTCCTTCAATAAAAAATAAAAAAGAACACCCAGACTGATCTTCTTTGAGGAATGGACCGGTTGGATCTCCTTGCAGTCCAAGGGACTCCCCCTTCAAAGAAATTTCCCCCCCCCTTCTCCAACACCACAACCTTCAAAAGCTTCAATTAATTCAGCACTCAGCTTTCTTTATAGTCCAACTCTCACATCCATACAAGACCACTGGAAAAACCATAGCCTTGACTATATCGACCTTTGTTGGCAAAGTAATGTCTCTGCTTTTTAATATGCTGTCTAGGTTGGTCATAACTTTCCTTCCAAGGAGTAAGCGTCTTTTAATTCATGGCTGCAATCACCATCTGCAGTGATTTTGGAGCCCCCAAAAAATAAAGTCAGCCACTGCTTCCACTATTCCCATCTACTTTCCATCCAAGTGATGGACAGAATGCCAGATCTTAGTTTTCTGAATGTTGAGCTTTAAGCCACTTTTTCAACTCTCCTCTTTACTTTCATCAAGAGACTTTTTAGTTCCTTTCAACTTTCTCTTTCTGGCATAAGGGTGGTGTCATCTGCCATATTCGTGAGGTTATTGATATTTCTCCCAGCAATCTTGGTTCCAGCTTGTGCTTCTTCTAGCCCAGCGTGTCTCATGATGTACTCTGCATATAAGTTAAATAAGCAGGGTGACAATATACAGCCTTGACGTACTCCTTTTCCTATTTGGAACCAGTCTGTTGTTCCATGTCCAGTTCTAACTGTTGCTTCCTGACCTGCATACAGGTTTCTCAAGAGACCAGTCAGGTGGTCTGGTATTCCCATCTCTTTCAGAATTTTTCCACAGTTTATTGCAATCCACACAGTCAAAGGCTTTGGCATCGTCAATAAAGCAGAAATAGATGTTTTTCTGTAACTCTCTTGCTTTTTTGATGATCAGCAGATGCTGGCAATTTGATTTCTGGTTCCTCTGCTTTTTCCTAAAACCAGCTTGAACATCTGGAAGTTCACAGTTCACGTATTGCTGAGGCCTGGCTGGAGAATTTGAGCATTACTTTACTAGCGTTGAAAAGTAAAAGTGAAACTGAAGTTTTGCTCAGTCCTGTCTGACTCTTGTTGATCCCATAGACTGAGCCTCCAGATTCGTTAATGTGGTTTTCCACGCAAGAGTAACAGAGTGGGTTGCTATTTCCTCCTCCAGGGTACTTCCCATCCAGGGATCAACCTGGGTCTTCCGCATTGCAGGAGATGCTTTACCCTCTGAGCCACTGGGAAGCATGTGAGATGAGTGCAATTGTCTGGTAGTTTGAGCATTCTTTGGCATTGACTTTCTTAGGGCTTGGAATGAAAACTGACCTTTTCCAGTCCTGTGGCCACTGCTGAGTTTTCCAAATTTGCTGGCATATTGAGTGCAGCACTTTCACAACATCATCTGTTAGGATTTGAAATAGCTCAACTGGATTTCCATCACCTCCACCACCTTTGTTCATAGTGATGCTTCCTGAGGCTTCCCATTCCAGGATGTCTGGCTCTAGGTGAGTGATCACACCATTGTGATTATCTGGGTGGTGAAGATCTTTTTTGTACAGTTTTTCAGTGTATTCTTGCCACCTCTTCTTAATATCTTCTGCTTCTGTTAGGTTCCTACCATTTCTATACTTTATTGAGTCCATCTTTACATGAAATGTTCCCTTGGTATCTCTAATTTTCTTGGAGACATCTCTAATCTTTCCCATTCTATTGTTTTCCTCTATTTCTTTGCACGGATCACTGAGGAAGGCTTTCTTCTCTCTCATTGCTATTCTTTGGAACTCTGCATTCAAAGGGGTACATCTTTCCTTTTCTCCTTTGCTTTTCACTTCTCTTCTTTTCATAGTTATATTCAAATAAAATGAAAATGAAATACAATCAAATAAAATGAAAATCAATACTGCAATGAGACATCACCCTACACCTGTTGAAATAGTTGTCATCAAAATGACCACAAATATCAAATTTTGGTGAGGATATGGATAAAAGGCAACACAGTCTGTTGTGATCCACAGAGTCAAGGCTTTAGTATAGTCAATGAAGCAGAAATAGATGTTTTTCTGGAATTCCCTTGGTTTCTCTAAGATCCAGTGACTGTTGACAATTTAATCTCTGGTTCCTCTGCTTCTTCTAAATCCAGCTTGTACATCTGCAAGTTCTTGGTTCATGTACTGCTGAAGCCTAGCTTGAAGGATTTTGAGCATAACATTTTAGCATGTGAAATGCCCACAACTGTGTGGTAGTTTGAACATTCTTTGGCATTGCCCTTCTTTAGGAGAGGGCTTCCCTGGTGGCTCAGCTGGTAAAGAACCTGTCTGCTAACAGGAGATGCAAGAGATGCAGACTCAATCCCTGGTTTGGGAAGATCCCCTGGGGAAGGAAATGGCAACCCACTTTAGTATTCTTGCCTGGAAAATTCCATGGACAGAGGAGCCTGGCGGGCTATAGTTCATGCAGTCACAAAGAGTCAGAGATGACTGAGTGCACAAACACATTATACACACACACAAACACACACACATACACACACACAGAGTCTTTGGGATTGGAATAAAAACACCTTTTCCAGTACTGTGGCCACTGCTGAGTTTTCCTACATTGTTAACATATTGAGTGCATCACTTTCACCACATCATCTTTTAGGATTTGAAATAGCTCACCTGGAATTCAATCACCTCCACTAGTTTTGTTTGTAGTAATGCTTCATAAGGCTCACTTGACTTCCCATTCCAGAACGTCTGGCACTAGGTGAGTGACCACACCATTGTGGTTATCTGGGTCATTAAGATCTTTTTTTGTATAGTGCTTCTGTATTTTCTTGCAACCTCTTCCTAATCTCTTCTGCTTTTGTTAGGTCCTTACCATTTCTGTCCTTTATTTTGCCCTCCTTGCATGAAATGTTCCCTAGATATCTCCAATTTTCTTGAAGAGATTTCTAGACTTTCTCATTATATTATGTTCCTCTGTTTCTTTGTATTGTTCATTGAAGAAGGCCTTCTTTTCTCTCCTTGCTATTCTCTGAAACTCTGCATGCTTTCCCTTTCTTCCTTGCCTTTGGCTTCTCTTCTTCCATATGATCCAGCTATTCCACTCCTGGTATATTTCCAAAGAAAATGAAAACAGTAATTTGAAAAGATATGTGCACCCCAATGTTCATAGCATCATTATTTACAACAGCCATGATAAGGAAGCAATCTAAATCCCCAAGAAACAGATAAACAGATAAAGAAGATGTATGTATATAAAGATAAAGATAATCTATAAATATCTGTGTATATATTTATAACACTTTTAGCCATAATAAAGAGTTATATTTGCCATTTTCAGCAACATAGATGACTCTGGAGGGTATCGTGGTTGTTGAAATGAGTCAGATAGAGAAAGGCAAATACTGTATGTTATCTCTTACATTTAAAACCTAAAAATTGAACAAATGAATACAACAAACATGAATAGACTCATAGATATAGAGAAGAAACTAGTAGTTACCAAAAAAGAGAGGGAAAAAGGAAAGGACATGATAATGTTTGGGGATTAAAAAGTACAAAATAACATGTACAAAACAAATAAGCTGGGAGGATTTACTGTGCAACATAGGGAATATAGTCAATATTAAATTTAATGGAGTATAATTCATATAAATTTTGAATTACTATGTTGTTTACCTGAAACTAATATAATTTTGTAAATCAACTATACAACAAGAAATTGAAAATTCAAAAAAAATTTTGATAGACAAAGAAACAAGGAAGCATTAATTTTTTTTCAGCTTTAAACTGTATAATTCCACTCCTTGAAAATTTAGTACTACAACACATTAAAGTATTGGACTTCAATACAATATGGTATTCTTGTTTGAACTTCCTTAAAAAAAAAAACCTAATTGATTTTGGAGTATACTTGATTAACAATTTGTTTGAGCCCTCTGAGCATCTCTGGCGGGCTTGGGGTTTGATTCTAAATGTGATTTTTCCCCTCTGACCATCTTGTTGGGGCATCTCCTTTGCCCTTGCACCTGGGGTGCATTTTTGTTGGGATCCAACATTCCCTGTCAATGGTTGTTCATCAGCGAGTTGCAGTTTGGAGTTCTCGCAGGAGAAGATAAACACACATCTTTCTACTCCACCATTTGTTTCTACTTGCTCCTTGGAAAAAGGCTATGACAAACCTAGACAACATATTGAGAGAGTCAATTCCTAGGCAGGTTGATAAGAAGTCTAGGGGTCCTCAAAGAGAGAGGGGTCTGGAATTCTCAAGGAGGAAGAAAGGACAAACTTTTTTCCCCCTCTACATTCCTTAGGATTATGTAACAATAATGTATCCTGCTTGAGGACAGTCTCTGGAAAAAACCTTCTGACTAATTCTGTTATCTCAAAACGTAAATTATGGGAGTATGTCTGGTGAAGTCTTTACAACCTCCAGACATTCTTTTGATTCACTGTAATAATCACAATGGTGTGATCACTCACCTAGAGCCAGACATCCTGGAATGTGAAGTCAAGTGGGCCTTAGAAAGCATCACTATGAACAAAGCTAGTGGAGGTGATGGAATTCCAGTTGAGCTATTTCAAATCCTGAAAGATGATGCTGTGAAAGTGCTGCACTCAATATGCCAGCAAAATTAGAAAACTCAGCAGTGGCCACAGGACTGGAAAAGGTCCGTTTTCATTCCAATCCCTAAGAAAGGCAATCCCAAAGAATGCTCAAACTACTGCACAATTGCACTCATCTTACACATTAGTAAAGTTCAAAATTCTCTAAGCCAATACATGAACCGAGAACTTCCAGATGTTCAAGCTGGTTTTAGAAAAGGCAGAGGAACCAGAGATCAAATTGCCAACGTCGGCTGGATCATTGAAAAAGCAAGAGAGTCCCAGAAAAACATCTATTTCTGCTTTATTGACTATGCCAAAGCCTTTGACTGTGTGGATCACAATAAACTGTGGAAAATTCTGAAGGAGATGGGAATACCAGACCACCTGACCTGCCTCTTGAGAAACCTGTATGCAGGTCAGGAAGCAACAGTTAGAACTGGACATGGAACAACAGACTGGTTCCAAATAGGAAAAGGAGTACGTCAAAGCTGTATATTGTCACCCTGCTTATTTAACTTCTGTGAAGAGTACATCATGAGAAACGCTGAGCTGGAAGTAGCACAAGCTGGAATCAAGATTTCCGGGAGAAATATCAATAACCTCAGATATGCAGATGACACCACCCTTATGGCAGAAAGTGAAGAGGAACTAAAAAGTCTCTTGATCAAAGTGAAAGAGGAGAGTGAAAAAGTTGGCTTAAAGCTTAACATTCAGAAAACTAAGATCATGGCATCTGGTCCCATCACTTCATGGGAAATAGATGGGGAAATAGTGGAAACAGCGTCAGACTTTATTTTTTTGGGCTTCAAAATCACTGCAGATGGTGACTGCAGCCATGAAATTAAAAGACGCTTACTCCTTGGAAGGAAAGTTTTGACCAACCTAGAGAGCATATTAAAAAGCAGAGACATTACTTTGCCAACAAAGGCCCATCTGGTCAAGGCTATGGTTTTTCCAGTGGTCATGTATGGATGTGAGAGTTGGACTGTGAAGAAAGCTGAGCCCCGAAAAATTGATGCTTTTGAAGTGTGGTGTTGGAGAAGACTCTTGAGAGTCCCTTGGACTGCAACGAGATCCAACCAGTCCATCCTGAAGGAGATAAGTCCTGGGTGTTCATTGGAAGGACTGATGTCGAAGCTGAAACTCCAATACTTTGGCCACCTCATGTGAAGAGTTGACTCATTGGAAAAGACCCTGATGCTGGGAGGGATTGGGGGCAGGAGGAGAAGGGGATGACAGAGGATGAGATGGCTGGATGGCATCACCGACTCGATGGGCATGAGTTTTGGTAAACTCCGGGGGTTTGTGATGGACAGGGAGGCCTGGCGTGCTGCGCTTCATGGGTCGCAAAGAGTCAGACACGACTGAGTGACTAAACTGAACTGAATAGCTAATTAGAGAGTATATAATTCTAGCGCTAAGACTAGCAAGGGGGTACTCTTTCTACCCCCTTCTGATGTCTATGTCAGAAGATTTCTCTATCTCCTTTATACTTTAATAAAACTTTATTATACAAAAGCTCTGAGCGATCCAGCCTCGTCTCTGGCCCGGGATTGAATTCTTCTCCCCCAGATACCAAGAACCCTGGTATCTTTGCATGATTCAGCAACAACCTTTCAATATTAAAAAGAAGAGACACTGCTTTGCCCACAAAGGTCTGTCTATTCAAAACTATGTTTTTTCCAGCAGTCGTGTATGGTTACGAGAATTGGACTATGAAGAAAGCTGAGCCCTGAAGAATTGATGCTTTTGAACTGTGGTGGAGAAGACTCTTGAGAGTTCCTTGGACTGCAAGGAGATTCAACCAGTCAATCCTAAAGATAATCAGTCCTGAATAGTCATTGGAAGGACTGATGCTGAAGCTGAAATTCCAATACTTTGGCCACCTGATGTGAAGAACTGACTCATTGGAAAAGACCCTGATGCTGGGAAAGATTGAAGACAAGAGAAGGGGACTACAGAGGATGAAATGATTGGATAGCATCACCGACTCAATGGACATGTGTTTGAGCAAGCTCTAGGAGTTGGTGATGGACAGGGAAGGCCGTTGTGCTGCAGTCCATGGGGCTGCAAAGAGTCGGACACAATTGAACAACTGAACTGAACTGATGAACACTATTGCATTAAGTTCAGGCAACTGAACTGAACTCTACAACAAAGTGATTCATTTATACATATATGTGTATCTATAATTTTCAAATTCTTTTACCAATTAGGTTGCTAAACAATATTGAGCTTATTTGGACTTCTAGTCATTATTTGCATCCTGGACCCTGGAATTTGTACCTGATGCTGGTTGGAGAACCCAAACACCTGAATACTTTAAGATTCTGAGAGGCATGACAGTGGCCAATCTCTTATCTGAATCACTTGAAGATAGTTAGCAGCTATTCTAAGCTTCTGTATTTCTATCTGTAAAAGAGTGATATAATCTTACTTCAGTGATTTGTGAAATTACATTTTAGTACTCTCTGGAATTACTATTGCACATATTAGCTGGTAAATAAATGTGCTATGTGTTTCTCACATGACTGAAAATAGGAAAATTATAGGTAGGATTAGCTTCACAAGTCGTCTTTTCAATTTTTGTATTAAAAACTTCCTGTTCCCTCATTTTATGCCCAGCCATTTAAAGTATGATCATTAGTTAATGTTTTCTTTAATTTTGTGGTGGCAATTATCTTTTCCCTAGAACACTTATATTTTCCTAGCAAACTATACTTCTTAAAGGATAAAATTGAGGTTTTAACTCTCCAATATTTCTTCAAGATTGATTATACTAATTTTAATTTAATTTTTATTTTATGCTAACTTTAATAATGTTTCCTTTAGAAAACTGTGTGGGAGAATTCTTTTTTGATGCTCCTCTTGAATGTTGCTTATTTTCTTCAGACATTAGGTGATAATTGATTGTTCATATTTAAAAATTAACTTCATATTTTAAAGCTAATTTTAAACAAAATTAATAAGCATTAATCCTCAGTCCAAATGGAAATACAGTGTCTTCCTGTATTTGTAGTAAATGGAATTCTGATTATAGGAATGAATCCCCTGATGAGTTTATCTTCCAGATGTGCTATTTTAATGCCTCTCCTGTTGCCATTCTGTTTCCAGAGTCACTGCTTTCCTCTTTTGGTCTCAGCTCCTCTCTGCTCAGATAGCTGTAGGGCAGAAGAATGGAAAACTCTGCTTTTCTGTATTTCAGGTTTGTACACAATCTCTTCTTGCCTCTAGGGCTTCTCTTTCTGACTGTAGAATTGTTTGTGGATTTTGAAGGACAAGTATTTTCTTATAATCTTGTCATCTTTGAACATGATCATGGGTTTCTTAGCCCTGATGTGTATTACCATCAACACGTTCCAATATGCTTTACAACTTCTGTAAATCATTCTCTGTCCTTATTTCTTACAGCCATTGTTTCTTATTTTCCAATTCTCTTATCAAGTTTCTTTTATTTTTGTACTTCTGTATTTAGTCCCTCATGGCCTAATCAATGTGGCAAAGTACAAGTATATTTCCATCAGAGAAAGACATAGCTTAATATGACCAAGTATATACATGGAATTCAGATGATGTCACAATTTTTTCATTATTTTTAATGTTTCCTCTCAGTGTACATATCAATTCTCATTAGTTTACATTCCTTCTCTCTGTACTCCTTATTCTTCCTTTAATTCAGAGCAGTTTTTTTCAAATTTTTAACATGTCTCATCTCCCTCTCAGGTCTCATGTCTTCCTCTCAACCCCAACTCAAGCTCTCCGTCAATAAGATTTTAACTAATTTTTTTCTTCAAAGAGTGAGAAGAGGAAACAGTTTCAGGTTCTTCAGGTCTGTTTCTGGGGGTTTGAGGAGTGAGGTGAAAGTGAAAAAAAATTATCCAACCAAATTAGAGCCATTATACCTAGATAAATCAAGCATTTATACTGCTTATGTCAACTCTACTTTTATTGTTAATGTTGCTTTTGTTTTGTTAACAATGGTAGAAGTCATGTTGCATTTTTTTCATCTTAACAAAAGGCATCTTCTGTTTTTCTAGCTTGAGGTGAACCAAGACATTGGTAGGTGTTTTTAAAAAAATGTTGGTCCTGGAAATGGATGAGAACTTTAATAAAATTCATTCTAGTGTGGAGATTCCTTAAAAAACTGGAAATAGAACTGCCATATGACCCAGCAATACTACTTCTGGGCATACACACAGAGGAAACCAGATCTGAAAGAGACATGTGCACCCCAATGTTCATCGCAGCACTGTTTATAATAGCCAGGACATGGAAGCAACCTAGATGCCCATCAGCAGATGAATGGATAAGGAAGCTGTGGTACATATACACCATGGAATATTCACTAGCCATTAAAAAGAATTCATTTGAATCAGTTCTAATGAGATGGTTGAAACTGGAGCCCATTATACAGAGTGAAGTAAGCCAGAAAGATAAAGAACATTACAGCATACTAACACATATATATGGAATTTAGAAAGATGGTAATGATAACCCTATATGCAAAACAGAAAAAGAGACACGGGTGTACAGAACAGACTTTTGAACTCTGTGGGAGAGGGCAAGGGTGGGATGTTTCGAGAGAACAGCATGTATATTATCTATAGTGAAACAGATCACCAGCCCAGGTGGGATGCAGGAGACAAGTGCTCAGGCCTGGTGCACTGGGAAGACCCAGAGGAATCGGGTGGAGAGGGAGGTGGGAGGGGGGATCGGGATGGGGAATACATGTAACTCCATGGCTGATTCATGTCAATGTGTGACAAAACCCACTGCAATGTTGTGAAGTAATTAGCCTCTAACTAGCAACTAATAAAAATAAAAATAAAAGAAATAAAATTCGTACTGGTGTGCAATTTCAGTGAGATTCTTGAAAGCAAGGCCACTAAACCATTAGTCCTATTTATTGAGTCAGTTTTTTGAACTATATTTCATTTTGAAGTTGTAAAAGAGAAAGATAAATAAAATGAAAATCATATATATATTTGAATAAAACAATATTAACTAGGTACAATAAATCTATTGTGAAGATTATAATACTAGAACATATTTTACAAAGAATAAAATATTTTTACAGTATGTTATTTTGGCAAAACTGTTAATCAAACTATTTGAAAAACTCTCTTGGGATATCTCATAGTCAATTCCAATTTCACCCAGCAGTTTATGCTTTTAATCACATTTTTAATCAATCCTTGAGTCAATAGAAAAGTGAAAAGTGAAGTCACTCAGTCGTATTTTGACTTTGCAACCCCATGGACTGTAGCCCACCAGGCTTCTCAGTCCACGGGATCTTCCAGGCAAGAATACTGGAGTGGGTTGCCATTTCCTTCTCCAGGGGATCTTCCCGACCCAGGGATCGAACCCGGGTCTCCCGCATTGTAGGCAGACGCTTTACCGTCTGAACCATCAGGGAATCCCAAGGGGCCCATAATCTCTCAAATCTTCCTATCCTTCCCTATGTCTCAGACAATGTGTTTCCTTCTTTCACTGATGGACTTTTTAAGTATCATAATTAGTTGGATTCAAGGATATAGTTGAAAAGCAAAATCATCAGAGAACATCTCACTGATAGGTTTTGCAACTGAAAAATGCAGATATTCTTCCAATTTAGAAGATATTATTTGCTGTTTATTTATTAGTAGTATAGATCTCTGATAAGGAACAACTCACAGAAGAGTTCTGATACCCATCTCTTTGGTAAAAGGAGAGCGCTTCTTACATCATGACAAGATCATCATGTTTCCTACAGTTTAATTGTGTAGCAATTATTGGAGGACTTTCCCCATATCATTCAGTAGCAGAGAGGTAGGAAATGTTAGTGTTTACCTACAGGAAATGTTTGCTCCACTTAAAAAATTATCAGTATGAATTATTTGTTTTACTACTGAGTCATTTTCTATCTGTCTTGCATCCCTCAAAGGACTGCTGAGATTCACTATATTGTTGACATTTGCAGCAAATATTTGGTACGGTCTCATTCTATGGATTGCTTTTCAGATAAGAAAATTTCATTTTGTTCATATTTACCATAACCCAACTATCAACCACTTGGATTTTATAAGACTACTGCTTATTTTGAAACACTCATTATTATTTGAAAGTATGTAAGTGGCATACTAAGCAGTTCAATATCCCATCTTTTAATTTTATAATTAAAATGCATTCAAGCTGTGCTTCTGAGTTTTCCTAATGCCCTAAACACTAAATTGGAGTGTATTCTGAAATCATACATTAAACAGAAAATCTTTGAATTAGTAACTTAAAGTTTAGCTTTATACACCAAGGAGTTTTACTCATTAGCAGGTAATTTAAATTCTTTTTTTTCCCCCACCCCTTTCACCCCAGGGAATGCTAAGCTTGTTTTTCAAACCCTCCTTCTGAAATGTAAGGGGGCAAAAATAGTACAAAAGTCAGGATTCGAAGTCACATACAGATCCTTTAGCAGCCTTGATCTCTCTAGTTGAACTGTTTGTATCAGTATTCCATGAAATGATAACTGACCTGTGACTGGCAAGGCAGTCCTGAAAACTGTCTGCAAGAGCTTATGTGCTTATTAGGGGTTGTTTCCCTTTTACCTCCTTGGTTGGTTTATTAAGACCACCATGATAAGGCCCAAAGACTTTGTATTAAACACCTGTAGCTTATTTGTTTCACAATTCTGGAGACTCAGAGATTTAGATCAAGGTACAGCTGAGTTAGTTTTTTCTGAGGCCTCACTCCTTGGATTGTCTTCCTGTTTGTTCTTCCCATCATATTCTTCCCCATGTCTGTGTCCTAATCTCCTCTTCCTATAAGGACATCAGTTATACTGGGTTAGAGCCCACCCTAATGACTTCATTTTAACTTAATTGCCTGTTAAATACCTTATCTCCAAATAATTGTCACTATCTGAGAGACTGCAGGTTAGGATTGCAACGTATGAATTTTGGTGGGGGACTCAGTTCAGCCCATAGCACACTCAATAAACTTTCTCATTACTAAAGAAAAGAACCTCACACCATGGCTGTGATGAAGCAATAAAACTCATCGTCACACGGCTCACTCAAGTAGCTGCAGGACTAACAAACCGCAGGTGATTATGAAAACCCTAAACATTGCAATTTCTGCCCAGTTGTGAGGATGGGCTCCTGACCTTTAGCATCCCTTGCAGTCTTGAGTGAAGGCAGTGGTACCCCACTCCAGTACTCCTGCCTGGAAAATCCCATGGACGGAGGAGCCCGATAGGCTGCAGTCCATGGGGTCGCTAAGAGTCGGACACGACTGAGTGACTTCACTTTCATTTTTCACTTTCATGCATTGGAGAAGGAAATGGCAACCCACTCTAGTATTCTTGCCTGGAGAATCCCAGGGACGGGGGAGCCTGGTGGGCTGCCGTCTATGGGGTCGCACAGAGTCGGACACGACTGAAGTGACTTAGCAGCAGCAGCAGCAGCAGTCTTGAGATCCCATTATCTTTCCTCTCAAAATAAATGTATAATGTGGAAATGGTAATATTTTCCACAAATTCAGCATGGATGGGGGATGACATAGATGGTATAGAAAAATGAAGATTGAATTTGCCTTGTGAAGTATTCATAGGCTTAACTATCCAACACAAAAATACATGACTGAGTGCTTTTTTCAAGTTTTTGCTAAGCCAGATATCTGAAGAATGCTCAAAGATGTTTTTGCTGATCTATAAATGCTATGGGTTTTGCTGATGGAGTAGCATATTTTGCACAACTTAAATTCTTGCACACAAATATATAATTTACAATGACTCTATTCTTGGATTTTTTTTTCCACCTAGTAGATTTTCCCAATAAATAGCTCAGGCTTTTGTGTTCTAGTTTATGTATGTTGGCTGTACATATTAAGTTGCTGAGATGAGCATTATTCCAAATTTTTAAATTTAGATACTGAAAAATAAAGCATGATAATGTTTTAAATAGAATAGCTAAGAAATTCTGTATTTGTCCCTATATTAAGAACCATTCCTCTGAAAACTCAATGAGGTGGAGGAAGTTTCCTTTAGGATCAGCTCAAATAATTATGCTCCTGTGATTTTTGGGGCTTCCATAATCAATATGCCCATATGGGGTCTGTCTTTTCCCACTGATGTTTTAGATTTATAATTTGTCATGGCCTTCAGACTGCAATGATAATACAAACAGCAATAAATATTTCTACCATAAAATACCAAGGGGCTGCATGAGGCAGTGAGGATCAAATTGTTATCATTTCAAAATGTTGTTACTGTGCAGACACTAAGTTGTGTCTGGCTCTGCGACTTCATGAACTATAGCACACAAGGCTCCTCTGTCTTCCATTATCAGCAGGAATTTGCTCACTTTCATGTCCATTGAGTCAGTGATGCTATCTAACCGTCTTATTCTCTGCCTTACCTTTCTGCTTTTCCTTTAGTCTTTCCTACCATCAGTGTCTTTTCCAGTGAATCGGCAATTCACATCAGGTAACCAAAGTATTGGAGCTTCAGCTTCAGTAGCTGCTCTTCCAATTAATATTCAGTGTTGATTTCCTTAAGGATTGACTGGTTTGATCTACTTGCAGTGCAAGGGATTCTCAAGAGTCTTTTCCAGCACAATTTTAAAGCATCAATGGTGTGGCACTCAACTTCTTAATGGTCCAACTCTCACACCTGTACATGATTACTGGAAAAACCATAGCTTTCACTATACAAAGTGATGTCTCTCCTTAATACACTGTCTAGGTTTGTCATAGTTTTCCTTCCAAAGAGCAAGCTTCTTTTAATTTCATGGCTGCAGGCACCAACAGTGATTTTGAAGTCCAAGAAAATAAAGTCTGTCACTGCTTTCACTTTTCTCACTTCTACTGGTCATGAAGTGATGGGGCCAGATGACATGATCTTAGTTTTTCTTTTTTTTTAATGTTGAATTTTAAGCCAACTTTTTCACTCTCCTCTGTCATCCTCATCAAGAGACTCTTTAGTTCCTTCCTCTTCACTTTCTGCCACTAGAGTGGTATCATTTGCATATCTGAGGTTATTGATAATTCTTCTGGAAACTTGATTCCAGCTTGTGATTTATCCAGCTCAGCATTTTGTATGATGTACTCTGCATATGAGCTAAATAAGCAGGGTGACAGTATATAGCCTTGTCATTCTCCTTTCCCAATTTTGAACCAATCCATTATTTCATGTCAGGTTCTAACTGTTGCCTCTTGACCTGTATACAGGTTTCTCAGGAGACAGGTAAGGTGGTCTGGTATTCCCTTCTCTTTAAGAATTTTCCAGGTTGTTGTGATCCACATAGTCAAAGGCTTTAGTGTAGTCAGTGAAGCAGTAGATGCTTTCCTGAACTCCCTTGCTTTCTCCACGATCCAACAAATGTTAGCAATTTGATCTCTGGTTCCTCTGCCTCTTCAAAATCCAGCTTGTACATCTAAAATTCTCCATTCATGTACTGCTGAAGCCTAGATTGAAGGATTTTGAGTATAACCTTAATTAACATGTCAAGTAAACACAATTATATAGTAGTTTGAACATCCTTTGGCATTGCTCTTCTTGGGATTAGAATGAAAACTGACCTTTTTCAACACTGTGGCCACTGCTGAGTTCTCCAAAGTTGCTGGAGGTCTCCAAAGATCACTTTCATAGCATCATCTTTTAGGATTTCAAATAGCTCCCCTGGAATTCCATCACCTCCACTAGCTTTGTTCATAGTAATGCTTCCTAAGGGCCACTTGACTTCATATGCCAGGATGTCATCACCACTGTGTTGACCTCACCATTGTGGTTACCCAGCTCCTTGAGGCCTTGCTTGTATAGTTCTTCTCTGTATTCTTGCCACCTCTTCCTAATCTCTTCTGTGTATGTTAGGTGCTTACCGTTTCTGCCCTTCTTGATGCCCATCCTTGCATAAAATTACTACTCTACCTTCAGGTATTTATCCTCTAGCCTTGTGAAACCCAGCTACATACCCTCTGCTAGAACACTGGATTTCACCAGGGTCTTTGGCAATTGGATTTTCAGCACAAGTCATGTTATATCTCTAGAAGATATAGCATCAATTCAGGGGACCATTTCACTTTAAAACTCCAATATTGTAAATATATAATTGGCAGCAAAAGAGTTCCTTTAGGATGAGCCCAGGCAGTCATGCTCTTGTGATTCTGAGGGTTGCCATCGTTGGCGTTCCCTTTGCAGACATTACACGGATTTTACATTAGTTACATCTTTGACTTTAAAAGCTTTGCCACTACTCCATATTCACAACTCATTGCCACGCCATACGCTGCAAATGTCCTAACTTAAAGCTGCCCTTTAGTAACATGACTCTTTCTATTCATTTGAATTTCTCATCCAGTAAAATATCCACTACTTAGGATTATTTTACACATAGCTTTCCCTTCACTAATAGTCCCACCTGCAAGTTCCATGGTTGGCCAGTCCTAAAGCTTTGGTCAGTCCTAGCATTTCCATCTATAGTTCCTATAGTCAGTCTCCATGACTAGAGAAAGTAATATTTTTCAATGATTTTATGACAGCTTTCTATCTTTTATCCCTGAGATGTTATTCACAATCTTTAAAAATTTTCACAGGGTGTCTGCCCCTTTCCTGTGTTCCCTCTACTCTCTCAGAGAGAAAACCTTCTCTTATGTTTCACAAATAAATGGCAATTATTGGTTGAGGATCCTTCAGATGTCCTACCTTCAACCTAAAAACAGATGGAAATCTACATACTGCCTTATTTCCAGTCTCTATTAAACGTTGTTTATCTTATCAATGGTTGGTCCTGTGTGTGCCCTGGATCCTTACCTTCCTTTCCCTTGAAGGAATTTTTCTCCATCAACTATCTCCTCTCTTGTCTGCATACCCAGCCTTACCCCTTCTCTCCTGGAGCTTTCCTTCACTAGGGAGACACCCCTAGGTCTCTCTCTTTTGTAAAACAAAATCATTCTTTAACTCCATTTTCTTCTGTAATTATATCACTTCCCTTCCTATTCACAGATGAGTTTTTTTTTTTTTTAATAAAGTAACTGCCACTTTTTCACTTTCTAAAAACTCATTAGCGCAGAGTAATCTGCCTACCTAACTCCTTCCATCTGCTTTTTCCGAAGTTGTCAGTGTCCATGTTAAGTGCCAAATGCAAAGGTCATTTCTAAGTACACATTTTCCTTATCTGTGGTGTGGCATTTTTCAGTGCTAACCATTCTTTATTTTTAACAATTTTCACATGCTTGGTAACGTCATTCCAGTTTTCTCCCATTTATCCCCTTCACTTTTCTCCCAGTGTCAGTTTTTTGCTCCTTTTTCACCTGTTACTGAAATGTCAGTCTTTCTCTCTCCCAGTTATGAATTTCTTCTGCGCTTAAATAATTCTACTTTCTTTGAGTTACCTGTTGTCTGCTCATGCTTCCTCTGCCACCAATTCACTGATTATTCTTACATTTTAGCAGCCAGCTCGAATTCCTCTAATGTTTCCTACTAGAAAATTATTTATTCCTCTAATATTATATATTAGAAATCTAATACAAAGTATGTGAATTACATACAGACATCCAAAACTATATGACCGAACAAAAGTCATTTTGTCTCCCCCCAAATTTCTCATTATTTTCCTATGTGCTTGGCTTTATAAGCAGTATCATTAGAAGCATAACAGGTGGACTTTAGAAGTCCAGATGATGGAGTAAGGCAGCCTACAGCCACATTCCTGTGCTGCTGGTCGACTACTTAGCCACTCTAAGACTTAGTTGTCTCTTGTGTAAAATGGACATCATAATTTCATCATCTTTGCTTGTAAATTCTGAAGATTAGATGAGTAATGTAAGAAATACCCTTAGCACTCAGCCTGGCACATAATAAGCTATGAAGAAACATTTTCTTTGTTTATCCCCTATTATAATAAGAATAAAAGCCAAGAATTTAAATACTACTAAAAATAATTTGGAACTGAAAGCATTAATTGCTCAGTCATGTCCATTTCTGCAACTCCATGGACTGTAGCCTCCAGGTTCCTCTTTCCATGGAATTCTCCAGCCAAGAATACAGGTGTGTGTAGTCATTCCCTTCTCCAGGGTATCTTCCCAAACCAGGGATCAAACCCGGGTCTCCTGCGTTGCAGGATTCTTTTTCTTTCTTTCTTTTTTTTTTCATTTATTCTTATTAGTTGGAGGCCAATTACTTTACAATATTGTAGTGGTTTTTGCCATACATTGACATGATCAGCCATGGATTTACATGTGTTCCCCATCCCGATCCCTCCTCCCACCTCCCTCCCCATCCCATCCCTCTGGGTCTTCCCAGTACACCAGCCCTGAGCACTTGTCTCATGCATCCAATCTGTGCTGGTGATCTGTTTCACCCTAGATAGTATACTTGTTTCAGTGCTGTTCTCTCAGAACATCCCACCCTCGCCTTCTCCCACAGAGTCCCAAAGTCTGTTCTGTACATCGTTACCATCTTTTAAAATTCCATATATATGCGTTAGTATACTGTATTGGTCTTTATCTTTCTGGCTTACTTCACTCTGTATAATGGGCTCCAGTTTCATCCATCTCATTAGAACTGATTCAAATGAATTCTTTTTAATGGCTGAGTAATATTCGCATTGCAGGATTCTTTACTGTTTGAGCTACCAGGGAAGCCTGAGTCAACCTAAATTCTCATTGGAAGGACTGATGCTGAAACTGAAGCTCCAAGACCTTAGCCACCTGATGGGAAAAGCTGATTCATTGGAAAAGACCCTGATCCTGGGAAAGATTTAAGGCAGGAGATGGGGATGACAGAAGATGAGGTGGTTGGATAGCACCACTGACTCAGTGGACATGAGTTTGAACAAACTCTGAGAGATAGTGAAGGACAGGGAAGCCTGGTGTGCTGTAGTCCATGGGGTCACAAAGAGTCGGGCATGACTTAACAGCAAAAATAATTTAAGCAGTCATCTAAGTTAGAAACCTGGGACATATCTTATATTTCATCCTCTCTTTAAAGCTCTTGTGCCATCAGTCACTTATCTATTTTTACCTCCATAATGCTGTCTTTATTTATTATCCCCTCTGTATTCTCTGTGCCAACATTATAGGTCAGTCTCATACCTTGCTTGGACTGCAGTCATAGTATCTGAATTGATCTTGGCATCTCCTTCGGCTCACACCTCTCCAGTTTCTACTGCCAAGTAATCTTTGTAAAAGAAGCACATTTAATTATATTATTCCTCCGCTTAAAAAATATCCTTTATAATCAAGATAAAATTCTTAGTCTGGCATAATCCTATTGACCCACTATGATCTAGCCTCTCTCAATATGTTCTATTTCTTGTCACGTTCCAAATGTAACTTGTATTTTCAATTATATTAAATTACTTCCTGAGCTTTGAACACACTGCAGATTTGCAGTGCTCCAATTTTTTTTTTCTCTTCTTGGGACTACATTTCCCTTTCCTCAAAATTTTAAGTACACAGTTCATTTAAAATTCAATCATTGGCAGATCTTTGGAGTTTTTCTTTTCTACCTACACTATGTTTACTTAATACTTTCTTTAAATTGCCTTGCTCTGTTTTATCACTTAATGCATTTTTTGAAGAAAACTTTCTATCAGTGCTATAAATTAAAGATTATTACTTTTTCAAGAAATAACTGATAATTATTAACATTAATATAATGAAAACAAAATAATTGTATTACATTCTAATTAGATCCCACAGTTTAGCAAAGAGGTAGTAAGCTGAGATATTACAACCATTTTCCAAATGAAGAAAAATGCTGTATATTACAAATAATTTTCATAAGAAGTAAAATCTGGGAAATGAAGTCTGATTGCAGAACCTATAGTATACTGGAGACAATCTATCCTCCCTTTTTTTAATTTCTGCAAATAAATTTTTCTTATCTAATATTGCTGCTTGCTTATTTTTCTAATGCAACATTTTTTCTTCCTATTGCTTTAAAATCTCCTTATCTGCTTTAGTATATTTATTAGTAGACTCACCATAAGTCAATTTACATAGGACTGTCCAATTTTGTAACTGCTTTCAAGTGTGATTACTAATACTGTCTATTTTAGTTTCCCAAACTATACCAATATGTAGCTTACAGTATATAGTTACATTTTTTCTAATCTATCTGTTTTTAATAAGAACTGTGATCCAATATTATTTTTTTTCTGAAGTAATTGTGTTCCTCAAATGTCTAGGTATTTAGGCCCATGAGTTTATAATCAGTTGGTGTCATTGACTACTTATCAATCAATGTGTAAGGGAAAGGACCAGATAGCCATACCTGTCACCCTTGAGTTTACTACTGGCTTTAACGGGATCTGACTAAAATGCCCCTAGCACCAAAAAGCACGTTCAGTTATTTCTTACTCTAAGTTCACAACTCAGGGTTTTATCATTTCCTCCAGTAGAGAAGTGACTTAAGGCTGTTTTGGATTTTAATTCATGAGCCATCATGATTTGGAGAATAACTGTAAACAAATTTACTCACTGAGTTAACTCAGCCCCACCTATCTCTCTCAGCTACTTAAATCACAGTTCAGTGATAGCTGATTTTACTGGAGGACATATGGACCAGAGCATTATGTAACTGCCTGATAGACAGTGGTTAGCACTGTTTGTCCAAAGCCAGTGGTGGGATGGGGCTGAGATGGCAGAGACTCAGAGACTCACCCCACACTTGGGTGGGAGGTGATGCTCACAGGCCAAAGCAGAGGTGGTATTAATAGATGAGACACCAGGACTTCATCCTATAGCATGTTATATATTAACCTTCCATAGGGATGCCTGCCTGCTTCTTCCTCCAATTTAAAGCCACTACCCCAGCCACACCAATTCAAACACAGATCTCTGTCACTTCCTGGCTTCCTCACTGCTTTCTATTTTCTTAATTTCCTTAGGAAAGTTCCTCTAGGCATTGATCTGTGAGGAGATATTTAAGAGCAATGATGAGTTCAGCATCTTCAAAAGAATCACAATCAGATAACTATCTAATCAGGACCTGTTTTAATTTTTCCACATACAAAAATGCATCCATGAAGTGAAGTTTGGATGGTGACTAACAAGACTTTCAGAGCCATGGTAGTCTTCTATCAGTGGGCATTTGCTGCTACGTCTCTAAAATGATGCAGAATTTCCCACATGACACTCCTCTTAGCATCTTTCTGAATATTTCAAAGTTCCAACAAGACTTGAATAATGACAGATTTCCACCAAAAAAAGAGCATTGTGTTTATTTTCCATCATTGGGTGGCACATTGCCACGCATTTAATGGCTTTCATTATCTCACAGTTCTGTTGGTTAGAATTCTAGGTACTCTGTGAGTAGGTTCTCTGTTGGGGGGTGGGGTGGGGTCACAGGCTGAAATCAGTTCCAACTAAGTCTGCTCTCTCACCCAAAGGTCAAGGATCTCTTATAAGCTCATAAGTTATTGGCAGATTTTTTTTTATTATCATGGTGATAGGACTGAGGTACCTATTATCTTTCTGACTGTCAATGGAGGCTGTTCTTGGCTCCTAGAGTGCCTGGCATTCTCTGCCGTGTGGTCCTCTTCAAAACATAGCATCATGCTTTCCTAATGGTGGTATAAGGTCTATCTGACTCCTTTTAAGGATATTACTTTTCAAAATAATATCCCTTTCAATTTATTCAAAATCAATTGATTAAAGATCATAATTATATCAGCAAAATTCCTTCTGCCGGGTGACATAAGATTATCACTGAAGTGGTATGCTACCAGACTCACAGATCTCACCAGTTACACTTCAGGATAGAAAATTATATAAGCCAGGTACACTAGGGGGCCATATTAGAATGTTATTACGTTGCACAGCATGAAATGCATATATCACATTAATTTTAGATGGTCAACAGCTTAGGCTATTAAGAGTAAATAGCAATTTCTATACCATCCGGTAATAATTTAAGATGCAGACTAGCAATATTCAAGTCCTTCCAAAATGTAAATTAAAACAGACAAGAATTAAAGACCAGTGAGTAATTTAAGAAAGTCTTTGGGCAAGAATTCAGCCCTAGAGTAAATATTAGCACCTTAAACTAATTAATAGATAAGCAGTAATTTACTTTTCCAATTTACTTCTTTTGAGGTCAGAGCAGGTTGCTTTACAAACCTATGATTTAATTACAAAGGATCAAAAAGTGTAAATAATAAAGCCCCTTATAATAATTATATATCTGCATGATAGATTCTTCTCATTTTTGCCAGTCTTCTCAACACTACCAAGTCTACCTTTCAAAATCTCTTTAACAGTTGCTTTAAAATACATAAATTTCTGCTAAATCATCAGAATAACATAATATATTTTACGTTGGCCTTTAATATCAAAACCTAAAGGAGTAAATCTAAATAAGACTGATCATTTTTGGTCAGTTTGATAAATTTCCCAATTTGGTAATATACATAGGGTAACGCATATTGCATTCTCTCTCGGATGCTGCAATAGAAATTCTGTCTATTTTGAGGCTCTGTTAAGTATGTTACATTGGCATTAAACTGGAACATGGAAACCTTGTCCAATGCACAGCTCACAGTCACCTGGCATAATGGGTGCACAGACTCTTCGGAAATGTTACTAGCGGTTCAAGCTAGTGACTTACTTAAACATATGGCTTTTGAAATCAAAGTGTGATTCTGATCTACAAACAAAACTCAAGGTATATTTGTTGGTTTGGTCATTTGCTTACAATTTTTTAAATTTCATGTTTATTTTATATTGGAGTATAGTTGATTTACAATGCTGCATTAGATTTAGCTGTACAGTAAAGTGATTTAGTCATACATATCCATTCTTTTTCAGATTCTTTTCCCATATAGGTCCTTACAGTATATTGAGTAAATATCTCTGTGTTACACAGTAATCCTTATTAGTTATCTATTTTATAAATAGTGGTATGTATATGTTAATCCCAAACTTCTAATTTACCCCTCCCTCCAACCTTTCCCCTTTGGTAACCATATGTTTATTTCTAAGTCTGTGAGTCTGTTTCTGCTTTATAAATAAGTTCATTTGTATCATTTTTAAGTTTCCATTTATGTGATATCATGTGGTATTTGTCTTTCTCTAATTTACTTCACTCAGTATGATAATCTCTAGGTCAATCTGTGTTGCTGAAAATGGCATATTTCATTGTTTTTAATGACTAACATTCCATTCTATGTATGTACCACACACTCTTTATCCTTTCCTCTGTTGGCCATTTAAGTTGCTTCTATGTCTCATTTCTGTTTGTTTGAAAAGTGTTTGTTAGTCACTCAGCCATGTCTGACTCTGTGACTCCATGGACTGTAGCCCATCAGGCTCCTCTGTCCTGAGATCTCTTACCTCGGATTTTCCAGGTAAGAATACTGGAGTGCGTAGCCATTCCCTTCTCCAGGGGATCTTCCTGATGCAGGATCAAACCTGGATCCCCTGCATTGTAGTCAGATTCTTTACCATCTGAGCTTATGGGAAGCCCTATATCTTGGCTATTGTAAATAGTGTTGCAGTGAACACTGGCGTGCATGCATCTTTGCAAATTATGGTTTTCCTGAGATAAAAGACCAGAAGTGGGATTACTGCTGGATCCTATGGTAGTTCAACTTTTGGTATGTTAAGGAACCGCCCACAGCATAGGAGGGTTTCCTTTTCTCCATATCCTCTTCAGCATGTATTGCCTGTAGACATTTTAGTGATGGCCATTCTGACCAGCGTGAGATGAAAACTCATTGTAGTTTCAATCTGCATTCTTCATTGTTCAGTGTATTTTCATGCTGCTTTTTGGCCATCTATATGTTCTTTGGTAAAATGTCTATTTAGGTCTTTTGTACATTTTTATTGAATTGTTTTTTAATATATGATAATATTAATATATATGTAATATAATGCTATATATATACTTAATATGTATATACTTAATATAATATATATAATATAATATATTATAATATAATAATATAATATATAATATAATATACTTAATGTAATATTTTACATTAAGCTGCATGAGCTCTTTGTATATTTTGGAGATTGGTCCCTTAGTGGCATCGTTTGAAAATGTTTTCTCCTAGTCTGTAGGTTTTCTTTTGTTTTGTTCATGGTTTCCTTTGTGATGTGAAATCTTTTAAGTTTAATTAGATACCATTTGATTTTTTGTTTGTTTTTATTTTTAGTACTCTAGGAGGTGGATCCAAAAAGATATTGTTGTAATTTATTTAAGAGAGTGTTTTGCCTATGTTTTCCTTTAAGAATTTTATAGTATCTAGTCTTAAATTGTTTCCCTGGTGGCTCAGTGGTAAAGACTCTGCCTGTAATCCAGGAGACCTGGGTTCATTCCCTGTTCCCTGGGTTCATTCTCCAGGGACGATATCCTGGAGAAGGGAATGGCAACCCATTCCAGTATTCTTGCCTGGAGAGTTTAGGTCTTTAATTTATTTTGAGTTTACTTTTGTGTATGGTGTTAGAGAATGTTCTAATTTTATTCTTCTAAATGTAGCTGTGCAGGTTTCCCAGTACCTCTTATTGAAAAGACTGTCTTTCCTCCATTGTATTGAATATATTCATGTCCCCTTTGTTGTAGATTAATTAACCACAGTTGTGTGAGTTTACTTCTGGGTTCTCTGTAGATCCACTGATCTATATGTTTAGCTTTGTGCCAGTACCATACTGTTCTGATTGCTGTTGCTTTGTAGTGTAGTTTGAAGTCAGAGAGCCTGATCCCTCTAGCTCCATTTTTGTTTCTCAAGATTGCTTTGGCTGCTCAGAGTCTTTTGCTTTTCCATATAAATTGTTAGTTTCTTTGTTTTAAGTCTGTGAAAAATGCCATTGATATTTTATGGGGATTATATTGAATCTGTAGGTTGCCTTGTGTAGTATAATATTTTTGACAATATTGATTCTTCCAGTAAAAGAACATTTTATATCTTTCCATTTGTTTTTGTCATCTACTTATTTTATCTGTGTCTTATAGTTTTTGAAGTATAGGTCTATAGTTATTTTATTCTTTTCAATGCAATGATAAATGGGATTGTTTCATTAATTTCTTTTTCTCATCTATCATTGTGAGTGTATAGAAATGCAATAAATTTCCCTGTATTAATTTTGTATTCTACAATTTTACCAAATTCTTCATTGAGCTCTAATAGTTTTCTGGTAGCATCTTTAGTATTTTCTATATGTAGTATCATGTCATCTGAAAACAGTGAAAGTTTTGCTTCTTTTCCAACTTGAATTCCTTTTATTTCTTTTTCTTTTCTGATGGCCATGGCTAGGACTTCCAAAACTATGTTGAGTAATAGTGGCAAGAATGTACTTCCTTCTCGTGTTCTTGATCTTAGAGGTAATTCTTTCAGCTTTTCAACATTGAGTATGATGTTAGCTCTGGGCTTTTCACATATGGCCTTTATTATGCTGAGGCAAGTTTCCTCTATGCCCACTTTCTGGAAAGATTTTAATCACAAGTGGGTGTTGAATTTTGTCAAAAATGTTTCTGCATCTATTGAGATGATCATATGGTTTCTATTCTTCAATTTGCTAATGAAGCATATCACTCTGGTTGATTTACAGATATTAAAAAAATCCTTGCATTCCATATATAAATCCCACTTGATTATAGTTCATGATCCTTTTAATGTACTGTAGGATTCAGTTTCGCAGGATTTTGAGGAGCATTTTTGCATCTATTTTCATTAATGCTATTGGCCCATAATTTTCTTTTTTTTTTTCCTTTGTGGTATATATGTCTGGTTTTGGTATCAGGGTGACAGTGGCCTCACAGAATCAGTTTGGGAATGTCTTTCTGCTGCAATTTTTGGAATAGTTTCAGAAGTGTAAGTGCTAACTCTTCTCTAAATGTTTGATAGAATTCACCTGAGATGCCATATGTTCCTGGACTTTTGTTTGTTGGAGGCTTTTAAATCAGTTTCAAATTCAGTACTTATGATTGGTTTGTTCATATTTCCTATTTCTTCCTGGTTCAGACTTTGAGATTGTAACTTTCTAAGAATTTGTCCATGTCTTCTAGGTTATTTTGTTGGTTTATAGCTGATTGCAATAATCTCTTACTATCCTTTGTATTTCTTTGGTGTCAGTTGTAACGTCTCCTTTTTAATTTTTAAGTTTATTGATTTGAGTCCTCTCCCTCTTTTTTTTTTCTCAATGAGTCTGACTAAAGGTTTATCAAATTTGTCTATATTTTCAAAGAATCATCTTTTAGTTTCATTGATCTTTTATATTATTTTCTTTGTCTCTATTTTGTTTATTTCTTCTCTGATCGGAAATAAAATTTTCCCTTTGAATTTCTTTTCTTCACTCCTTTATTCCCTCACTCCTTTCTTTCTTCATTCCTTTCTTTCTGCCTGCTTCCTTTCTTTTCAGTTTGGTTTGCAAAATATAGATCTAGAAATAAAGGCATTTGCATTGAATTTCAAGCATTACATGGCCCTCTGTTCTTTCATTAAAACAAATGTTGGATGAAAAATCCAAAGATAAATAATGGTTAATAGTGTTATGCTACATGAAAAACTATGTACACTTGAATGCAATTAATATAATATTTCATTTTACATTGGGTCCTTGTATAAGTAGCAAGCTTATTCAACTGAAAATAGAAGCATTACTAGTAAGTACTTGTAATATGTGGATGAGTAGGGTTTAATGTTCATAAGTTTTTATGAAATTTCTCTCTGTGCTTGAAAATAATCATAAATATCAGTGAACATTTCATTTAGGGACTGATACTGAGGGCCGACGAATGGATGCTTTTGAACTCTGGTGTTGGAGAAGACTCTTGAGAGATGCTTGGACTGCAAGGAAATCAAACCAGTCAATCCTAAAAGATATCAGTCTTGGATATTCATTGCAAGGACTGATGCTGAAGCTCCAATACTTTGGTCACCTGATGAGAAGAACTGACTTATTAGAAAAGACCCTGATGCTGGGGAAAATTAAAGGCAGGAGGTGAAGGGGACAACAGAGGATGAGATGGTTGAATGGCATCACTGACTCAATGGACATGAGTTTGAGCAAGTTCAGGGAGTTGGTGACGGGCAGGGAAGTTTGGCATGCTGTAGTCCATGGGGTCACAAAGAGTCAAACGTGATTAAGTGACTGAACTGAACTGATACAATTTTGATGTAGGTTTCAGGTTATATTGTTGGAGGTTAAAGAGCACAGTAGGAAAGAATAGAAATGTGGGAATCAGGGAGACAGGGTTCAGATTTTTTCTATTTTTGTTGTTGTAGGCAAATTGACTATCACTTTGGACTTGATTCCACTTCTGTAAACTGAAATAATGAAAAGACATTGCTCATAAAGTGATATAGTTGTTTGAGGATCAAATGAGATATATAATGTGTTTATTGTAGTACTGGGATATAACAAATATTCAGTAAGAAGGCAGGAGGAGAAGGGGGTGACAGAAGATGAGATGCTTGGATGGCATCATTGACTCTATGGATATGAGTTTGAGCAAACTCCAGGAGATAGTGAAGGGCAGGGAAACTTGGTGTGCTGCAGTCCATGGGGTAGCAAAGAGTCGGACATGACTGAGTGACTGAACAAGAAAATGGTAATACTTTAATGCCCAGAATAATAGTTTCATAATTCAGTGAGTATGGGCAATATCCCATACTTTATTTACCTTTCTTGGCAACTCACAAGGCACAATAGCTAATGAAATGCTTTGGGGAAGCTTATGGTTTTTTTTCTCATGTTTACTTAAGCCTAACATTATATGAATTATTTGATGGGGAGCTGGTATGTATGTGTGTGTATGAGGGAGAGATTAATGTTTCATTTTATTGTCATTCTGGAATAAATCGCTCTATTACTCTATTTCTACATTATCATTCCATCATCATAGATAAGAGTCTTTCTGTTATATTAAGCCAATAACAATAAAAGTAATTTGAACTGGCAAAGTTAACACTCCGTGTGAAAGTATTTTCTGTTGATTAAAGCAGTTCTTGAAATTCTATAGTCAGAATATTTTGCTTTCTTTTTTCTTCATAGTAGAGTTGTGGTGTTTTTTCCTTCTGGTTCTTGAGATATATCTGTTTGGAAAAAGTTAGAGTCCTAGAGATTTCTTTACTGACTTCTGGAAACCTTTCAAGTATTGTTAGTATAGATTAAATTTCCATTATTGGTTGTTTAAGTTGTCATAGACATTTCTCATGAATATACCAAATTTTGAAGTTTTTCTATCAGAGTTTGCTCAACAATTTCTTAATTTATTAAGTATACCCCATTCTTCAACTCAAGGTCAGTTAATTATTTAATGTTTTGACAAAGCACTCTGAGAATTTATCAAAACCATAAGTTATAATTTTAAATATTTTAAGATGCATGTAATTTTCAAATCAAACACGTAGGAGAATTCTAAATTTAGCAGAAATGAAGGTATATTTAAAGCATGATTTCTGTTTTTGAACTGTGAACCTGGAATTGAAGAAGGGATAAGGAAAAGCATAAGAAAAGATGTGTACTTGCAGCTAAATGACAGTGATTTAATCAAGTGGGAAACTCTCTTTCCAGATGTTACCCTTGGAGCATATTTGTAGCAGCTGTGCACATTTTCTAATACTACAGGAGCAGCAAAATGTCCTTCTTTTAACTTGCCTCTTTTCCCAGAGACAACATTGGCAGGTAGAAATGGCTCTCTGAGCACAACTGAATGAACAGCTTTTAAAATGAAGACTACGGAGGCGGGGGAGAGGGGAGGAAGCAGAGGGTAACCTTAAGGCTTAGTGGCACTTTTCAGGAAATCAAAGGCAAGGAGTTAAGAAAATTTACATTCTTTTAAGTAGTATTGTATTTATTCTCTTCTCAGAGTTTTAGAATACATGGATTTATCAAAAGCAGTACTTCCCCTTCTGTTGTTATTATTGTTTCCTTGAACATCCTAATTTCATGCCAAGACAAAATTCAGGACAGACTCTCACACACAGATAACAGTGATGCAGGGTGTTTACATTCCTCATCTGCTACTTTCCCCCACTTTCCCTTGCCCCACCATGCCCCTTTCTTCACATGCCATGTGGCACATAATTGTTATTCCCTCAACAAATCTGCTCACAAAAAGATTTTATTATTTTTTTCATGAATTTAAGCCCAAATGTTATCTTTGTAAAGTTTATTTGCATTTTAAACCTTATCTCAGACTGTGGAAGCAAAGAATTTAACACTCTGTTAAGGGGATTTTAAGCATCACTTGGCAGACTGGGGTGTGTTTTCTGTGAGCAAATCCTTTTTCTGCTTCTCAGAAATTGTATTCTCTGTAGTTGCTTCTCCAGGTGGGAAGGCAAAGTAGCTCAGAAATAAAATCACTGGGTTTAGGGACAGGCAGACGTGTATTTGGATCCCTGCTTCTGCCAGTTACCTTTTGAGTAATCTGGGGAAGTCGCTTAAGCTGTCATTTTTCATTTGTTAAGTGAGTTAAGTAATCAACTCTACCTCATAAATTTTCTGTGAGAATTGAATAGGTTATTGACAAAAGTGTATAATTAATAAATGTAACTATTATTATTGCATTAGCTTGGTTTTGGTTGAAGAATTAGAGTATTTGATTTACCCTTAATTACTACTATTTTTAATAAAACAATAAGGGTTGCATTAACTCTCACACAAAATATTAAAAGCTCTTCAACTATCCATCACCTTAGGTGGCCGCTTGTGTCCAGTACAAGACCCTTGGAATTCTCAATATTTCCACTTGAGTGCCCACCTGCCACATCATATTCAGCATTTTCTCTGTTCTTCTTTGCATTGGAATCAATACTTAACTATAGCTGCCTGGCCTCCTTCTGACAACAAATAATGCCTGAGAACAGAAATACTTCAGATTCAGCAAGAATAAAGCAGATTAGAGAGCAAGGAAAGTCAACTATAAGCTCACAGATTAACCTTGCATCACCAGCATAAAATTCAAATTTCATACTTTTTCACCACTCAGGATTGAGATTTTAGCTCCATAAACCAAGTCCTGTACTAGCTGGCTTTTCGGACATGGCAAACCTGTGATGATATCCACTGATCCTTTCAGAACTTTCATTTTTCAAGATAATAATACCTGACTATCTGATAACACCTTAATATTAACCCTATCCTATGACTTACTATTTTTTACCCATTAAACAATATATGTTCATTCAGAATTTATTGGATAACAACATTATGTTCTTCATGGATCAAGGACTTAATGTGCTCACCCAGGATATGGGCCTTTTTAGAATAATCTGTTCTAATGTGTTTGGAGATAAATTCTTTATTATTTCCTGGGCCATGTTTCATTCTAACATTACCCTCATTCTCTAATCATGCAATAACAAAATTGACCATGTATGAAATCTGGCAAATTCTTCCTCGGTAATGGTTCCAGTAGCTCTCACACTATTTTTCTTTATTCTGATTACCATTAAACTCAGATTCTTACCGCTTTATTCTCATACGCATTCATTGATTCATTCTTTATGCTAGCCCCAAATTATTTAATCTGAGTAAAGGATGTATTTTGGTCACTTTCAACCTTGTCATTCATATACAAATTAAAAAATAGATAAACGTGTGAATATATCACATATTAACTGGCATCCTATTAATTCCTTAGGACTTCCCTGGTGGCTCAGACGGTCAAGCATCAGCCTAAGATGTGGGAGACGCAGGTTTGATCCCTGGGTCAGGAAGATCCTCTGGAGAAAGAAGTGGCAACCCATTCCAGTACTTTTGCTTGGAAAATCTCATGGAAGGAGGAGGGTGGTAGGCTACAGTCCATGGGTCGCAAAGAATCGGACATGACTGAGCGACTTCGCTTTTTTTTTTTTTTCACTTTCCAATTCCTTGTAGAGAAAAGGTCTAAATCTAAAGAAGATGTAAATCAAAAAGAAGAACTAAAAATGATGCTGAAAAATATTGAAGCATTTCTTCATGATACGTGGTTAAGAAAATATTTCTTAAAAGATACAGACAGAAAATATCATGGAGGAAAAATTTGAATAATTTGACATCATTAATATCAAAAGTTTCTGTTCACCAAGTAGTATCTTTAAGCAGCTCAAGAAGATACCTTAGACTTAGGTACCTTAGAAGGTACCTTAGACACTTGATTTGTAATGAATAAGCATTGCCTATAGAATTCAGATTATACTAGAAATTTCATGGAAAAAGAATTGACAAATTTCTGTCTTGTCAAGAGAATGCAAATAGTGTTTCATACCATGACATGGGTATGAAGCTAAAATATCTAAAGTTAGTTTTATTAAATTACAAGAACTCTTTTATTCTGCTAGTAAGAAAAGATCCTCATGCTGGGAAAGATTGAAGGCAGGAGGAGAAGGGGATGATAGAGGATGAGATGGTTGGATGGCATCACGGACTCTATGGCCATGAGTTTGAGAAAGCTCCAGGAGTTGGTGATGGACAGGGAGGCCTTGTGTGCTGCAGTCCATGGGATCACAAAGAGTTGGACATGACTGAGCAACTGAATTGAACTGAACTAAAAAGAATATTAACTATGGGAGCTATTTTAAATAGGGCATATGTTATATAACATGAGTACAAAATAAGAAATCGAATTTTAATTATCTCTCATGGAAAAAGCCAGCCTTTTGGTATTTTATAACTTGGAAGTCTTCAGAGAACCCAACTTCTATTTTATTCAGTCATTGTGGTGGATTCAATTTGCATTCTCTTGACAAAACAAATTACTATTTGAAGAATATCAGTTGAAAACTCAAGGTAAAAAAGAACAGACAGATATTCATCAACTAGTAAGAAAACCACATTTAAGAGATAGTTGTCCATTTAATAATGCATTTAATAACTAACTACTGAACAACTTGTGTATCAGACACTGGACTAGAATCTTTCTTTACATAGCATTCTAAGAAGTTACCACCATTGGAAAAGGTCATTGAGAAAAAACTCATTTTTAATCATCAACATGTATAATTTATTAGCCAATAAATCAAGCTAGGCATTTTTGAAATATAGTATCAGTTTCTGTTTAAAAGTATATGACAGTATTCCTCCTGAAAATTTGGACCAGGGAATTATTTCATATTTTGTTTTTGACATAATATTTAGCATTTTTTTTAAACAGAGAAAATAGGTTAAAAAATAGTAATCCAATTTGCTAATGTATGTATTTATGCACTCTTTATATATGTTTTTAATTTAGACATGTTTCAGATACTATGACATATTCTAATTAAAATAATACTATTAGAAAGTATAGGTTCTCTGAGAAGACATACAAATAATTATAAAAGAATGGATTAAATATAATGATAAGCCATATTCATAAATCTATCAGATCACAAAGAAGGATTTCCTATCTGATGAGACTGAGAAATTAGACAAATTGTTCTAAATAATATGATGCCTGAACCAAAAGATGAGATGGAATTTGTCAAGTATATGTAAGGAGAGGATGATAGGACATTTTAAGCAGATAGAAGAGCTTATAAAAAGACTTCAGATAAAGGAGGAAATTGCCTATTATCAAAATTAAATACATTCAGCACAGAATATTTTCATCTCAATATATTTTGGAATGCATATTTTGGAGAAAAGTGTCAGATTATCAAACACCTTTAATTTTGGCCCCATTTTATAATCTATTGTAGTGCTGACATAATGGAAGAGGAAAGAAAAGGCGGGTGAGTGGGAGGAAGATAAGAAGATGAGGTAGGAGGAAGAGGAGGGAGACAGGTAGGAAGAGAAAAAGAAGAAGAAGAAATTTTAGGGGAAATGTGTGAAATACAAGTGAATCTTCATAAATGTAAGCACATCTTCATCAGCTAGTTGTAGTTATATTGCAGGAGATTCACTAATACATCAAAGTACTAACTATTCTTTCCTTATTTTCTTGATATTCTTCAAAGGTATTTTATAATACTTTACAAAAATAAAAAGAAGCAAATACTAGTCATTAGTTCAAACGTCTGGTAGTACAAAAATGTTGGCTGTTTTTGTTCAGCCACCCAGTCATGTTTGACTCTGCGACTCCATGGACTGCAGCTCGCCAGGCCTCCCTGTCCCTCACATCTCCCAAAGTTTGCCCGAGTTCATGTCCATTACATCAGTGTATTGCACATTGTAAATTAAGTATAAATAGATTAAATTATTCCAGATTAATGTGTGCATCTGTTTCTAAAAAGTCTTTGTGATGGTCTGACATGAATAGTCCACAATGCCCAATAATTACTCCGCTAAGGCACCATTAAGGATGTGACATTTATTTGTAATGTCTCTCTGAAGCCAGATTTTCATGACAGAATTTTCATCAACAATTAAAGTAAATGATTGTTCCAGTCCAGATAAATATATTTTATCACAGAAGTAAAGCTAAGAGAATTTTACTGGAAAAATTCCATTCTGTATCCTGATTGAAGCTTATAAAACCTTATTTAACTGATAGAGTGGGTAATTTTTAATGATTATAAAAGCACAGTACAAACTATTTAATCTCAGAACCTCTTACTATCAGGCATTACATCTGCATTCTTCACTTTCAATTACTGACAAAAATTTAAAGTCTTATTTTCCTGATAATTCCATACTCCCTAACAACAAAAAAAGTAATTTCTGTTTACCCAGTTTCTGTCCAATTGGAGTCTAATATTTTATTGTTTACTCAATTTTTTTCATTTCATTCAACCCTTACTCCTCAAAGAAAGATATTTCTTTTTTTTTTTTTTTAGAAAGATATTTCTTTATGTATGGCTATTGGATCCCAACTTTTGTGTTTATGCCCTTGATAGATGAACTCATACAAAGCACAGGTCTCTCAGTCTCCATGGGCAGTGCTGTCCTCAAACTTGTCAACAAATACAAAAGGATGCTTTTTGGTTCTCATCATGGTGATCCTCACCAAGAGCATGTTTATGGCAAGTACCTTTTTATCACTTCATCTAGATAATTGAATTAATAAATTCAAAGAGGAAAGCTTTATTTATTGATATACATAGGGAAAATGCTGCATATTGTTTTAACAGTATGTTTCTAAGTTAGAAACTCTGGAAATGAAGAATACCTAATATTTATATAAATGCTTATTTATGTTCATGGAAGTAAAATGAAAGGAAATAAAGTTATTTCCTCACCTAGTGTATTTCATAAATTACCCTAATTTGTCCATGCTTCCTGTGTTTTTGTTTTTGTTTTTAATATGGATGGAGGAAAGGAGTACAGGATGGTAAGTTATAGTCTAATTGATTAATAAGGGGTTTCAATTCTCCAACAAATGTTTGCACTACAGTATTAACAAAACTGAAAGATAAATCATTTTGTTATTAGTTTATTTCTGCTAACTTGAGATTCATTTCTCAATTGCATAGGTGAATAAATTCAAATTAATATGTCATTTTTCAGTGAATAGGAAAAATACATTTAAAATTGCACACATTAGAACAGTATCCTTAATTTTTCTGTGAATAATGTAATAAAATGAATAATTTAATCTACTTACCTAAGTGGTTGATTTTAAGATGCACATTTTTCAATGTACTATAAGAATTAGTATTTAATGTCAAATTATGTTTTTAAAAGTTTTAGCATCAAATTTTGATTTTTGAAAATAATAACCAAAGAGAGAGCACGATATTTATCTTTCTCATTTATATCTCAATTTTTTTCGCCCTATATGCCTAGCATGATGTTTCAGCAGGATGTACACATTTAATAACTAATACAAGCTGATATTTATTGCTAGCACAGTTTTATTAGTAGGTGTGTGTATGTATGTGTGTTTATGAGTAGGTTAGGTACTATTTTATTCTAAATATCTGACATTTTTTACTAACTTTTAAAATGTAAACTAGGCTGAGTCACTTAAAGTATATATTCTCAGTATGCTCACCTCATTTCATATTTCACATTGATGAAATTTATTCCTTATGAGAAGTGCATTTGTAGAGTTGCAAAAATCTCTAGAATCTCCAGAAAAGCTTAGACAAACATATTAAATTGAACAATTGCAATTTGTCAGCATATATTTTATATTTTGTCATATAGTTTATAAATATATGAGTTATCAGAAGTTGTTAACATTGGAAGGGGGATTACTTGTGTATGCCCAGAATTGTGACCAAGCTTAGAGTTTTAAGACTAAAAATTCTAAGTCCCCTTCCTTCTAAATTCAGAAAGATTTCATTGGTTGAGGCCAACCATATTTGTAAATGTTCTCTGATAATAATCACCATTTCACTAAAAGCCACCCTTCCAATATCTTCACTCTTACAATCCATGCAATCTTAAAGCCCCCAAAACAAAAAAATATATCTGGAGAGAAGCATATCAGTCAGCTCTTAGGGAGTGCAACATGTGTAAGGAAAGGGTAACTGCATACGGAATAGACTGGGATTTCTTCCCATGCACAACCAGGTGCTTCCTCAGGAGAAGAGGGTGGAAAAGGGAGTTGTGACTGCCCCACCAAGAAGTTGGTGTCAGCCTTCATGTGTATCTTCCTCATCAGTGTGAAAGAGGGCAGTCACCCCATAGACAAAAGGCCTAGAGTAGTAGAGACATCCCATTAAAAAGGCCAGTGAGGGCTTTTGTAGATCTCCACTTTGCCTGCGGAGCAAGCACATGTGGAGGGAAGGAGAAAAGTTGTCATGGAAAAGCCGACTGTATGACCACACTCATTACAAGACTCTTTGCTGGTGGAGAGAAGAGATTTGAACTGAATATGAGGCTAAAGTTTTCATAAAGTCTAAAATAATAACAGTGAAAGCTTAATAATGAATAACTGAGGAGCCGTGGAAGTAAATTGAGGCGTTGTTAATGAAACGAGCACCTCCAGTGGAAAAATGGAGGCAGGTTGGAGAGTATTTATCATAGATGAGACAGTTACTGCCAAAATGAAAACTTTTCATGTTTTTCCCTTAATGAACTGACCCTCTTCAAAAAAGAGAAATACACATATCAAACTAAGTACACATATTTCTATTAATATAATGGTCAGCAAGTGATATGTTGATCTTTTGTGGATCTAGATTCTGCTTATTTATGTCATTTTCACAGACCATATATCTTCACTATTATCCCAAATGCTAATTTCCAAATCTTATCATGGTAGGAGGTATTATTCAGGTAAAATATTTCATATGAATTATTATCTTAGTAGCTGTATTCTGCATAAATATAAAACATTTCATATAATTCTTTCATAGAAAAGTGAGAAAAGTGTTAGTCTCTCAGTCTTGTCCAACTCTTTTTGACCCCATGTACTCTAGCCTGCCAGGCTCCTCTGTCCATGGGATTCTCCAGGCAAGAATACTAGAGTGGGTTGCCACACCCTCCTGCAGAGGATCTTCCCAATCCAGGGATCAGACCTGGTTCTCCTGAATTTTCAGGCAGATTCTTTACCATCTGAGCCACATTTTACATAAATGTAAAATATTTTATATGATCCTTGCATAATCCTTACAAAAAAGATCTACTTCTCCTTATACTAAAACATTTTATAGCTTTTGTTAACTATGGAATCAACATAGTGATGATTCTCTCTCTCACTCAGAAATTCTAAGATAGTGAGAAACAGTCTAACATAGTTCTCATTCTAGTTATTAGTATCATCATTATCCTGCCCTACACTAACAGACCGATGAGTGTGTCTCCAGTTGATGTCAAGAAAGCACTCCTTAGCGATAATTGCAGTAGGACTTTGAAAAGATATTTCCTTTCTGTTCTCCAGACAGCTTCTTCTCCTCAAATATAATGCAGAGTTCTTTACCTTACACAAAATCTAGTTGTTGAGATGAGCATTTCAGATCTTACAGTACACAAAAGTGCATATAGCTCAGTCTTCCGAGTTCATTAGTGTGACATTAAAAGAATCGAGATTTATGTTGGTGGTATTTCATGCAACCTATGACTCAGGACATAAGTCAGCCTTCATCCTCAACACCTACATGTTCTATTAATACTTTTTTGGTTCTCAACCAATGCAACTTAGAGCCTTGTTTTATACCCAGGAGAATAGTCTACACAAAATCTTTCCTTTAAAACCTGAAACATTTATGGAAATAAATGAATTACAACCAAATGAGAAGCAAAGGCTGTTTATTCAGAACTTTTTAGGGCAAGAGAGTCAACCATCATCTCTTGCATTTTGTCAGAGATTCAAAAGCAGGCAGAGGCATAGGAAAGCTGCAGACTAGTCAACAGAAAAGCTTCAGGTATGCCTTGATTGGAGGCAGTTGGCATGAAGAAGCTGCAGGGGTGATGTTTGAAAGCTGGAGCATAGAAAACAAGATGGAGATATGCAATGTTAGAATTTTGAGAAGACTTCCTTTCGTCAAGGTGGGAGTGTGGAGAGCATCAGTGAGGAATGTATGCAAGCAAGTAATAATGAGGTATGCACTGTGACATAGTCACTCTGAAGTAGTGATGGAGAAAAATTAGGAGGCAGCAAGCCTCCGGAAAGTGGGCCAAGAGTGATCCAGTTATATAAATTGCATTTTAGCGACCCCATCTCTCTAAATGATCTTGTTGAAAACAAATATATTTACTAAGTAAATATATTTACTAAGAATTTAAGGAAATGATATGACCATTTTAAACTTACTTATTTATGAAAGCAAAAAGACAAAAAAAAAATGTCTTTTATGAAAAACAAAGCTCCATTTTACCTCCATGTGATGCTTTTTCTATTTCCATTTCCCCTTCTTTATTTTTGTTTTTTCTGTATCTAGTCTGTTTTTTTAAAAGACACTTTGCTTTTGTATACCTCTTCCCTGAAATCCAGAGGAGCATCACTTTCCCACAAGCCAAAGGAACAAGATCATCATTGCTTGATGCCCTTAAATAAATGCATTACTCAAAATGACAACCCCATTGGCAATCAATAAAGACAAAGAAAAAAATGGCTAAAGCAAGTGTTGAGTTCAGAAAAGCAGTCTAGTTAAGCAATTGCTCACCTAATGGAACAAGATTAATAGTGATTGATTTCAAGTACACCTTACAGAGCATATTTGTCTAAACACTCATCCATTCCTATCTCCATTCCACCCTTCCCCTTTTTCTGTGTCACTTTTACTGATGACTTAAAGATTTAGTGAAAGAGCTATATTATATATTATTATTATATATATATTATAAAGTCTTGGTTTCTCAATACAAATCAAAGTTTCTAAATGTATTATTATCAGTGATTTGTGTTAAATAAATTTATACTTCATAAAAATATTACTTAATACTTGAAAATATTGTAATTCTATAAATTCTGCATGTGTACTTGGCCAAAATTTCTAGAGAAAAATGAAAAAGCCCCTTCCCCACTACCACTTCACACCCCAATTTAATTCACTTATATGTGTGTGTATGTGTGTTCAGTCATTCAGTTGTGTCCAACTCTGCAACCCCAATGGTGTGTAGCCCGCCAAGCTCCTCTGTCCATGGAAATTTTCAGGCAAGAATACTGGAGCAGGTTGCTATTTCCTGCTTCAGAGGATCTTCCTGACAAAGGGATCAAACCTGTGTCACTTGTATCTCCTGCACTGGCAGGCGGATTCTTTACCAATGCACCACCTGGGAACCGTGACTCACTTTTGCATGTATTATTAAAAAGCCATCTTTTCTAATAATACTTCTTTGATCCTGGTCATCGTGTCTCTTTAACATTGTCTTTTCTTTGAAACTTCATTTTTTAAGTTTTTTCTATTTATATTTTCATTCATTCAAAATTTTATTCTTAAAAATATTAAACATATATGAGATATTAGGCTTTACATAGAGTTTGGAAATGAAAAGACAGTGGTTTAATGGCTTCTGTCATCATTTTGTTATATGAGTTTTTGACAATTAATGTAATATAGTATTATGAGTTTGATAGAAGTTTGCAAAATAAGTATCACAGAGATGTCAATACTTAAAATGATCCAAAATATTGGTAGATTAAGATTTCTAGATTTCTACAAGATTTCTAGAGCCAGTGACTTTTAGACTTTTTGAATAAGCTTTCTTGAACTACTCAATAAGTCAATAGTAGAAGAGATAGTCTAGGACAGAGAAATATACTTACATAAATGATAAACCCTAGAATTTAAGAAGAAGGAGACACACCGCAAGTGGTACAGGCAACATGACAAGCCTCAAATGTTTGCATTTGGTAGCAGGAATTTCAGTATTGTGTTACAAGATGTTTACAAGAATCAGCATGGTTCTTACTAACAGCAGCCAATTTCAGTTCATTAAAACAGGAAGGTATAAAGAGCCCACCTGTTCATTAAAGCAGGTCAGTCCTCCTGGAATCACCAGGAAATCTAAAGAACAGATCTCAGAATTTGAAAGGAGGAAGAAAGGACAAAATCCTATCAATGCTACTACCTCTTGTGCTTTGAATGCTGCAGCTTGAACCACGATGCTGAACCTAAAGAAACTAGAGGTTTGCTCTTGCTGAAAGCACCTCATAACCACAGATCATTTCTTACAACTTCTTTTGCTATTTGTATCACTGATTTTCAGTTCAGTGTCTGGATTATATGCATCTCATGCTTCAGCCCATGCCATATCCTTGCTGCTGAGCATGATGGGAAAGAAAACATCTAGCTTTTCCAACTTCCTTAGAGAGAGTATGATAGTTAATTTTCTGTGTCAGCTAGGTTGGAAATGGCACCCTGATATCTGGTCAGACTCATTCTAGATCTTTCTGTGAAGGCATTTTTTTTAAAATGAGATTGACATTTAAATAAATAGTCTTGGAATATAGCAACCATTTCATAATTGGGTTGGCCACATCTAATCAGTTCAAGACCTTCATAGAAAACAAAAACAAAAACTGACCTTACCTGAAGAAGAAGAAAGTCTCCCTGGAGACAGCCTTTAGACTTGAACTACAATTCCTCCCAAAGTCACCAGTCAGTCAGCCTGCTACACATATTTGGGATTTGCCAGCCTACACAGTTGTGCATGTTAATTTGTTCAACTATATCTATCTCTCCCTCTTCTTAGGTAGAGAGCTAGATGACAGCAGATAGATAGATATTCCTTTATATCTATCTACATAAACATATAGTTACATACCTATCTAATTATTATCTATCTTTCTGTCTATTTGGTGGCTCAGAGGGTAAAGGAGTCTACCTGCAGTGCAGGAGACGCAGGAAACACATCTTCCCCTGGGTTGGGAAAATCCCCTGGAGAAGGAAATGGCAACTCACGCCAGTATTCTTGCCTGGAGAATCCTATGGGTGGAGGAGCCTGGCAGGCTGCAGTCCACGGGGTGACAAAGAGTCAGACACAACTGAGCCACTTCACTTTCTTTTCTTTCTTTCTGTCTGTCTATTTACATCCTGTTGGTCTGCTTTTCTGGTGAATCCTGACCAACACAGTGTACCATAGGCTTTGACTCACCAAGACTTATAAGGAAGGGAATCCCATAAACATAGCAAGTGTTTCAAAGGTGCAATGACCAAAAGTTGCACTGGTCAGCTTAGAAGTGGTTATGTTGTGGTTTTTAAAAAAAATCCTAATATTTGAGTGTTTTAAAAAGCATAGGGACACTTCTTGCTCTTGTGAAGGGTACTTGACAGGCGGCTGGGGGTATAACTGGGCTTTGCCACTGTCTTTTTTACTCTAAGAACCAGGTTAACACAGCAACAATGCAACCATTTTCTGGACATTGTCAATCACTGTGGCAAAGGTAAGAGAGAATGCTGTAAAAACACATCGGTTCTTAAATCACTGTCCAACCAAATAGTTTCCCATACCTTTGTTGACCAAAGTCATACAATCAAATTTGAACTCACAGAGCCAGAACTCTCTTATCCTTCTTCAGTGAGAGGAAATATGAGAAGACAGTATTTCAATATGACCTAAATGTACATGTTTTTAATGAGATAAGATAATTTTCAGAAATGTCACTCTGATATTTGGGAAAATAGAATTGTACAGATTTAGAGTTGGTGAGAGCACATTTAGTTTAGAAGGCTATTACAATAATACAAATAAGACATGGCTAATGATACTTAATCTAATAGAGGTTGTAAAAAATAGGGGAAAAATGAAGAAATACTGAGAGTCGTTAGAGGATGAGAATAAACAGGGCTTTCTAACTAATTGCTTGTGGATTATATATGTGAAGAAGTGGTTAATGATGACAGTCAGGGCTTTGAGTAATTAAATGAGTTTGAGGTTGCTTTTTTAAATATAGCATTATCTAGTGGAAGCTGATTAATATAAGTAGCCCCATTCTCTCAGACAAATTGCATAAGAAAAATAAAATATTTTGTTTTGCAGGTATTGAGTTAAATTTTGAGTATGAGGCACCTATAAAATATCTAAGAAGTTTTACAAAGCCAATTCTGTCTGAGCTGTAGATTTAAAAATATCAGAAAACATTTGATGGTTATTCATGGAAATTGTATAGATAAAGAAGAGAAGAAGGCAGAAGACAGAAATTGATATTTAAGGGTCCCTCATCATAAGAGAAGCAGATGTAACGTAAAACACTTGCAATAAAAAATAAAACAATAACCAAGTGGAAATTGATAGATATAGAAAGCAAACCAGAATGGAATGGAGTCAGCTTTAAGCCAAGGGAAGAGAGAACGTATTTCAAAAAGTGAGGGAGAAAAATTTTTGTTAGTAAGAAGAAAAAGAGCTGAAAAAGATTACTTAATTACTGTCTTAGGGCAATTCTTAAAATATACCTATAGTATGGTCCTGACTATTAACTAGGGTTTCACATTAGGCCAAAATGTTGTTATTGGAATCATCCTGATTGGCCACAAATCTGATTCTTAAACTTAACTGTTATTATAAAAATAGTGTGTGCCTTTGATGTACATGACTAGAATCTTTGGGTATGTGTTGACATGCCACAGAGTAAAAAAATTATTAGCCCTTGAGAAAGACAAGAGTGACAAACAGATGGAGGTAGGTCTGTTCAGTTCAGTTCAGTCACTCAGTCATGTCCAGTGCTTTGAAACCCCATGGACTGCAGCACACCAGGGTTCCCTGTCCATCACCAACTCCCAGAGCTTGCTCAAACTCATGTTCATCGAGTCAATGATGACATCCAACCATCTCATCCACTGTCATCCCCTTCTCCTGCCTTCAGTCTTTCCCAGCATCAGGGTCTTTTCCAATGAGTCAGCACTTCAAATCAGGTGGCCAGAGTATCGGAACTTCATCTTCAGCATCATTCTTTCCAATTAATATTTAGGGGTTGACTGCCTTTAGGATTGACTGATTTGATCTTGCAGCCCAAGGGGCCCTCAGGAGTCTTCTCCAACACCGCAGTTCAAAAGCATCAATTCTCCAGTGCTCAGCTTTCTCTATGGCCCAACTCTCATATCCATACATGACTACTAGAAAAACCACAGCTTTGACTAGATAGATGTTTGTTGGCAAAGCAATGTCTCTGCTTTTTAATATGCTGTCTGGGTTGGTCATAGCTTTACTTCCAAGGAGCAAGTGTCTTTTAATTTCATGGCTGCAGTCACCATCTGCAGTGATTTTGGGGCCCAAGAAAATAAAGCTTGTCACTATTCCCATTGTTTCCCCATCTATTTACCATGAAGTGATGGGTTGGATGAAGCATGAGCTGGGATCAAGATTGCCAGGAGAAATATCAACAACCTCAGATATGCAGATGACACCACTCTTATGGCACAAAGTGAAGAAGAACTAAAGAAACTCTTGATGAGGATGAAAGAGGAGAGTGGAGAAAGTTGGCTTAAAGCTCAAAATTCAGAAAACTAAAATCATGGCTCTGGTCCATGGGGTTGCAAAGAGACGAACACAACTGAGTGACTGAATTAAACTGATTTGACCAGACACCATGATCTTAGTTTTTTGAATGTTGAGTTAAAAGCCAGTTTTTTCACTCTCCTCTTTTTCATCCTCAAGAGACTCTTTAGTTCTTCTTTACTTTCTGTCATTAGAGTGGTGTCATCATGTTTGAGGTTATTGATATTTATCCCAGCAATCTTGATTCCAACTTGTTCTTTATCCAGCTGTGTATTTTGCATGATGTGCCTGCATACAATTTAAATAAGCAGGCAGACAATATACAGCCTTGACATACTCCTTTTCCAATTTGGAACCAGTCCATTGTTCCATTTCTGGTTTTAACTGTTGCTTCTTGACCTGCATACAGATTTCTCAGGAGGAAGGCAAGTTGGTCTGATATTCTCATCTCTTTAGAATTTTTCAGAGTTTGTTGTGATCCACACAGTCAGAGGCTTTGGCACAGTCAATAAAGCAGAAATAGATGTTTTTCTGGAATTCTCTTGCTTTTTGTATGATCCAACAGATATTGGCAATTTGATCTCTTGTTCCTCTGCCTTTTCTAAATCCAGCCTGAACATCTGGAAGTTGGTTCATGTAGTGTTGAAGGCTTGTTTGGAGAATTTTGAACATTACTTTGCTGGTATGTGAGATGAGTGCAATTGTACGGTTGTTTAAATATTCTTTGGCATTGCCTTTCTTTGGGGTTGGAATGAAAACTGACTATCCCAGTCCTATGGCCACTGCTGCATTTTCTAAATTTGCTGGCATATTGAGTGCAGCACTTTCACATCGTTATCTTTTAGGATTTGAAATAGCTCACCTGGAATTCCATCACCTCCACTAGCTTTGTTCATAGTGATGCTTCCTAAGGCTCACTTGACTTTGCACTCCAGGATGTCTGGCTCTAGGTATGTGATCACACCATCATGAATATCTGGGTCATTAAGACCTTTTTGGTGTAGTTCTTCTATGTATCCTTGCCATCTCGTCTTAATATCTTCTGCTTCCTTTAGGTCCAAAATATTTCTGTCTTTTATTGTACCCATACTTGCATGAAATCTTCTCTTGGTATCTTTAATTTTCTTAAAGAGAACTCTAATCTTTCCCATTCTATTGTTTTCCTCTATTTCTTTGCATTGTTCACTTAAGAACACTTTCTTATCTCTCCTTGATATTCTTTGAAACTCTGACTTCAGATGAGTGTATATTTCCTTTTCTCTTTTGCCTTTCATTTCTCTTCTTTTCTCAGTTATTTGGAAGGCCTGCTCAGGCAACCATTTTGCCTTTTTGCACTTTTTTTTCTTGGTGAGGGTTTTGATCACCACCTCTTGTACAATGTCATGAACCTCCGTCTATAGTTCTTCAGACACTCTATCAGATCTAATTCCTTGAAACAATTTGTCCCTTCCACTGTATAATTGTAAGGGATTTGATTTATGTCATACCTTTCCCTACTTTCTTCAATTTAAGTCTGAATGTTGCCATAAAGAGTTCACGATCTGAGGCACAGTCAGCTCTCAGTCTTGTTTCTTGCTGACTGTTTAGAGCTTCTCCATCTTCACCTGTAAAGAATATAATCAGCCTGATTTGCACATTGACCATCTGGTGATGTCCATGTGTAGAGTTGTTTTTTGTGTTGTTAGAAGTGGTTGTTTGCTATGACCAGTGCCTTCTCTTGGCAAATGTGTTTGCCTTTGCCCTGCTTCATTTTGTACTCCAAGGCCAAACTTGCCTGTTATCCCAGGTATCTCTTGACTTTCTACTTTTGCATTCCAGTCCCCTATTATGAAAAGGACATCTTTTTTTGGTGTTATTTCTAGAATGTCTTGTAGGTCTTCATAGAAACTTTCAATATCAGCTCCTTTTTCATTAGTGTTTATTAGGGCATATACTTGGGATTGCTGCTGCTGCTGCTGCTAAGTCACTTCAGTCATGTCCGACTCTGTGCAACCCCATAGATGGCAGCCCACCAAGCTCCTCTGTCCCTGGGATTCTCCAGGCAAGAATACTGGAGTGGGTTGCCATTTGCTTCTCCAATGCATGCATGCATGCTAAGTCACTTCAGTCATGTCCAACCCTTTGCCACCCTATGGACAGCAGCCCACCAGGCTCCTCCATCCACAGGATTCTCTAGGCAAGAATACTGGAGTGGGTTGCCAACACTGTGATATTAAATGATTTGCCTTAGAAGCGAACCGAGATCCTGAGAACTGAGAAATGTGTTCATGTATGTGTAAAAATTTATACCCATGAACATATTTTGTAACATTCACAGAACAGAATTTTTTTACATAGTTATATATCTAGTTTAGTGAATATAGCAAGAAGGTAAATTTTAACATGTTCTAGGTTAAGCAACCATGTGAAAGTGAAGACAGTATTTATTATATACAGAGGTATCTGGATATAAAAATATGAAATCAGCTTCTATTTAAAAACTATATTTTCATGCCCACCATGAAGTGAATTCATATATACACAGAAGATTGTTCCCAAGGCACCCATAAATATGGCATTATATAAAACTAGTGTTTATATCAAATTAAAGCATACATTCAATTTTTTATTCCATAAGACATTAAGTGGCATCTAAGTATTTTTTAGCCCATGTATGCCACACTAAATTAACATTTCCATAAAATGTCATGTAATATGTGAATCCTTGGAGAAGGCAATGGCAACCCACTCCAGTACTCCTGCCTGGAAAATCCCATGGATGGAGGAGCCTGGTAGGCTGCAGTCCATGGGGTGGCTAAGAGTCAGACATGACTGAGCAACTTCACTTTCACTGTTCACTTTCATGCATTGGAGAAGGAAATGGCAGCCCACTCCAGTGTTCTTACCTGGAGAATCCCAGGGACGGCAGAGCCTGGTGGGCTGCCGTCTATGGGGTCACACAGAGTTGGACACGACTGAAGTGACTTAGCAGCAGCAGCAGCAGCAATATGTATGTGAATTAGAGTGCTAACCGCTTAGAAATATAAACGTAGTAGACTTATGCAATATGATATCAAAATTGTTTTAGTTTACTGGATTTTCTGTCATTCATATAATACAAAGTGATTTCTATTAGATCAGTCATCAGAAGAAAACAAGGACTTTCCACTGACATATGTTCACTTTCCTATATACACTAATGTAGAAATGACTCCTATATTCTAGTTGATTTATGCTGTCTTAGAGGCTTAAAAGGAACAAATCAATTTCTGCAATGATAGCAAAAAGAGAAATAAAGAGTAAGGTATATTTATGTGGAACAAAAGCAAAGCAAAACAAACAAAACCCTAAAATTGCTTTCATTGTTTTTGTGTCAATACCAAATTAAAGGAATGAACTTGCTGTATATGTGGAAAATATTTCTTTTTAGTGCTTCTTGCTATACTCGATAAAATATGAGAAGAAATAAAAAAGAATCAGGAGAACTGCATAATAATGCTAATAGCTTCTTCTGTGACCTTGGGCAAGCCACTTGACCTCCTGGTGACTCAGCTTTTCCATCTGTAAAACTGAATGATAATTAATTACCTCATTTATTCTGTGCTCAATAGTTTACCATTTGTATAAGTCTTGTTCAGCATCAAGGACATTTCTTCAAGGCTTCCTTCTTTTCATGACTCGATGTCTATTTTTCACATTTTAAATAACGATTAATGTGATCACTATAACAAAACAGGGTGGGGGAAGGATAAGTTATCTACTTCTGCGCAATAGCTGATAGTCAAGCCATAATAATACATGCTTTATGTGTTTTCCTATGTGTGTAAGGTTGTAGATGAAAGGCATAGAATAGAACAAACTACATCTAAATAAATATCACTTATCAATTATTTTTTAGGGATATGCTCCTACAATATGAATAAATTCTCTTAAATCAAAATCAAAACCATCAATGATGGGAAATGCCATCTGTTGTACATACCCATTTTACCAATTGTTTTTTCAGTGTTTATTCATGAGGTCAACTACTTACCTCACTCTTACACTTTGGAAAAATGCAAACAGATGTTCCATTTTTCTCTTGATATCATCAGTCCTGATTAATGACGGTAAAGTTCAAGTCGGTGAATTTTCCTTGGCCTGCTTTCTATCTTTCAAATAACTTTAAGTCTTGCTAGCTTCTTGACACCACTTTTATCATTCAGTAAACACATTGATTACTTGACAAAGAAGATTTCAGCTAAATTGAACATTTTTGAGATCGATTTGAACACTGTCTCACTATTAGAAGAGCTAATACAATTTTAAGCACATTTATTTTGCTCACATCAGGTATACTGGCCTACAAATGCACTTTATAACTACAGAATGAAAGTCTACAATGATTCTTAGAACCCCAAATCTGCAATTATAATTACCATCCATGATTACTAACTCTAGAATTGTGTACAAGCTATTGAGGAAAGTATTGCTTAGATTTAATGCATAATTAAGAGCTTTGATAATGGTGGTTACTGATTTGTATATCTAAGTGACATAATGAAGTGCTTAAATAACAAAATAATTTAAAAGGAGAAGTTGAAGATTAACATGGAGGAAAGGAAATATTTCAAGTCATGGGAGCTTAGCACTTCCTCAATCAAATATAAGCCACGAAACTTTCTTGTTAGACTAAAAAAGTACCATCATGATACACACTACCAGTTTTTTAAAGTAATTAACATATGTGTGTATTTTTATAACAAAACTACACAAATAAAATAATGCTATTGCTTTAGTGTGCCTCATAAGGTGTCAAAAGCTATCTTATTAGTAGCCTTCTGAACAGAACCTGAATACATGTATGGTAAACATGTACCCATTTTTCTAGTTTACTATATGTGACAGTGTTGCCAAACAGCTCATAACAACATATCATCATTCTCTTTTCTCCAGGCTCCAGTAACATTTTTCTTGTTGTCTTTAACGCCTTTATCTAGTATTCATTTCCACCTTTCACAATTGGTCCCATTGAGGCTGTTGAAGCTTCTCCCATCTGTTTCAAATCAAAAGCAGTGCCCTATGTTGACAATGTTAGGCAAGAACACTTCTTTCACGTCCTAGATTCTGCTTTGGTTTTGTATTTCTTAATAGCAAACTAACTAACCTAAGTGCTTAAAATAGCAACTTTAAAAATTACATCTCATGTTTTTCTAGACCAGGCGTTTGGGTAAAGCTTGGCTAGTTAGTTCTCACGTGATGTCACATAAGAAAACTTTGTGGTATTAACTTAGCAGATAGGCCCAATTGGAAGGTGTACAGTGTTTTGCACATGTGTTCTGTGGCTTGGAGAGGGTGGCTGGAAGGCTGAACTCATCTGGGATTGACAGAGGCATCTATATGATTTTGGTGGACACAAGGTAGTTGGTTTCTTACAAGACAGCTCATAAACTAACACCCTGTGGCTATTCCCTGTGACGATAGACATAGCAGCAGTCAACTCTGTCTTGGTAAGGAGATATTTAACTAATCTAAATGGATTTGGAAGAGAGATGCAATGAAATGGACTTATTTAAAATTGTAGTCAGTAGTTTAGGGAATGAAATAGAAAATTAAATAAATAAACATCTGTCATATTTGGGAGGATTTCAAAGAAATGATAGTGCTAAACCAAGAATAGTAATAATTATTAACAAATAATTTCTCATAGAGGTACTACATAACAGTAAAAATGTATTTTTAAAAAGTTAGTTCTGCTTCAGTGTCAGAAGTTAAATCTGATTCATACTATACTAGACAGGATTCCAGTGGAATAAATGGCACACTTAGGATGATTCAAGAAATTTTTAACAAAAGGACTGTTTTCAAAGATGTGTGTGAGGGATTGGGAAATTATGAGGGGTAATGAAATAGTTCAGGAATAGTAAGAGTGAAGATGCAGTTACTTTAAATCCCTGAAATGACAAGGAGAGGGAGTGGGTACAAGAACCTGAAAACTGTAGACAGAGACACCATGAATAGGATTTTCCACTATATTTGAGGAATAGAGTTGTGCACTGTATTTGAAGAAAACACTCAGCCCAAGTCCCTCACCTGGCGAGAAGCATCCCCCTCTGATTTCCTACTCAGTTTCTCCATTTACCAATGCATTTACCAATGCAACTGAAAGCCAAAAATCTGATGGTCTTATCATGAAAAAAAGAAATTAAACAAATACCAATCAAGGGACATTCTATGAAATGCCTGAATAAGACTTCCCCCAAATGTCAAAGCCATGAAAAACAGGAAAGGTACAAGAGTATTACAATCAAGTGGAGACTAAGACGACATGGTCTCTAAATGTAATGTAGTATTCTATTTATTTTTCATTTTAATTGGAGTGTAGTTGATTTACAACGCTGTGTTAGTTTCACAACTACAGCAAAGTAAACCAGTTATTCAAATACATTTATCCAGTCTTTTTTTATTCTTTTCCCATATAGGTCATTAGAGAGTATTGAGTAGAATTCCCTGTGCTACACAATAGGTCCTTATTTGTTATCTATTTTAAATATAGTAGTGTGTATATGTCATTCCCAATTTCTCTTATCCCTTCCCAACTTTTTCCCCTTGGTAAACATGTTTATTTTCTAAATCTATGCCTCTATTTCTGCTTTGTAAATAAGTACATTTATACCACTTTTTATAAATTCTACATAGAAGAGGTATCATGAAATTTGCCTTTCTCTTTCTGACTTACATAATTTAATATGACAATCTTTAGGTCTACCCATATTCCTGAAAATGACATTATTTCATTCTTTTTTAATGGCTGAGTAATACTCAATTGTATATATGTACCACAGCTTCATTATTCATTCCTTCTTTGATGGTCATTCCATATCCTGGCTATCATAAATAGTGCTGCAATGAGCACTGAGGTACATGTATCTTTCTGAATTATAGTTTTATCCAGCTATATGCCCCAGAAGTGGGACTGCTGGGTCAGATGGTAGATCTAATTTTAGTTTTTTAAGGAGTCTCCATACTGTTCTCCATAGCGTCTGTACCAGCTTACATTCCTACCAGCAGGGTAAGAGTGTTCCCTTTTCTTCACACCATCTCCAGCATTTATTGTTTGTAGATTTTTTTACGATGGCCATTCTGACCAGTGTGAGGTGATACTTCATTTTGGTTTGCATTTCTCTAATACTTAGTGATGCTCAGCATCTTTTCATGCACCTCCAGGCCATCTGTATGTCTTTTTTTGAGAAATGTCTAATTTGATCTCCTACTCATTTGTTTTTTAATTGGGATGTTTGTATGTTTGATATTTACCTATATGAGCACTTTGTATATTTTGGAGATCAATCCTTTATTGGTTGCTTCCTTTGCAAACATTCTCCCTTTCTGTGGATTGTCTTTTTCTTTTATTTACGGTCTCATTTGCTGTGCTTAAAAATTAAATTTTAAGTTTAGCTAGGTCTCATTTGTTTGTTTTATTTTTTTTTTTATTTTCATCACTCTAAGAGGTGGATCAAAAAAGAGCTTGCTACAGTTTATGTCAGAGAGTGTTCTGACTATGTTTTTCTCCAAGAATTTTACAGTCTCTGGTCTTACATTTAAGATTTAGGTCTTAATCCATTTTTGCAGAAAAATCAGCTCATAACCCTATGAGATTTCTCTTGTGTGTGACTCTGCTTTTCTCTTTGTGCCTTTAGAATATTCTCTTTAACTTTTGCCATTTTAATTATGCTAGGTCTTGGTGTGGGTCTGTATGAGTTTATCTTGTTTGGGACTCTGTGTACTTCCTATAACCATATATCTTTTTCCTTCTCTAGTTTTGGAAAGATTTCAGACATGATTTCCTCAAACATGTTTTTATCCCCTTTTCTACGTTTTCTCCTTCTAGGTCCCCTATAATGTGAATGTTAGTATACTTTATGTTATCCTAGACATCTCTTGAACTGTTCTCATTTTTAATTAGCTCTTTTTGCTGTTCCAATTGGGTGATTTCCATTATTCTATCCTCCAGCTCTCTTATACCTTCTTACTATTCATTCCTTCTAGTATGTTTTTTGTTTCAATTATTGTATTCTGTTCTGACTGTTTCCTTTTTTAAAATTTTTTCTAGTTCTTTGTTAAAATTCCCAGTTCATCTTCTCATCTCCTCATTCAGTTAGTATTCTTATTACCAATGATTCAGATCTTTGATCTGGTAAAATATTTCTTTCTTTTTTTTTTTTTTTTCAGGATTTCTTTTCTGGCTCTTTCAGTTTAGACCAGTTGCTCTGCCTTCTGATTTTCCTTAATTCTCTCTGTCTCTATGAATTGAGATAAAATAGTTATCTATTGTCATCTTAAAAAGGTGTCTTTATGTGGGAGCATGCTTATACTATTTATATGTGCCCAGTGCCTTTGGCAGGAGAGCTGGATTTGACATGAACACAAGTCATGTCTTTCCTTCAGGTGTGCTGGCAAGTCCTGCCTTGATAGGGAGAGGAGCTAAAGATGGAGAGGTTGGGGATGGAGTTGGTATGTGGCAAGGCTTCCCCTTTGTTCAGTGATATGCTCTATTACGATGGGTCTTATCTCAAGTTGCTAGTACAGATTCCCTGAGGGGTCAGGGTTGAATCAGGGGTGAACTGTCTCTGATCCTTTTAAGTGTGTGCTCTTCCGTCTCCCAGCACCAGGACGTTTGCCTAGAGGGGAGGAGTTCTGGAGCATGAGGGGCCTATGTGGCTCTTGTCTAGTAATGACGCTTCTGCTGTGGTGGGCCAACTGTAGACAGTGGTCCAGGCTGCCTCTGATGCATCACCCATGAAAGTGCCAGCAATGGCTGCCCCTGCCATGTTCAGACTTAACTCTGGGTCTGAGTTTAACTTATCCCTCACAGCCGATCACTCCCACAGCTTATGCTACCACAGCCCCATGTGGAGCTATGCTGCGGGGTAGGTGGGGCCCAGCTAAGCTCTCAATGTGTTAGTGCTACTTCCAACATGCTGTCTGAGGAAGCACGAGAAATGGCCAGACCCACCATTCTCAGGTGATTCCCCAGGTATAAGTCACCCCTGTTGACCACAACTAAGATCTCTCCCCAGTTATGGCGGCCCTTGCTTTAGTGCAGAGCTCTGAGGTGACATAAGCAGGCCTGGAGTGTTTGCTGTCCTCAGGCTGGGGTACACAGTTGTGGGAAGTCAGGTAGCTACTGGAACATTCCTCTGTCCACTCTCTGTCCACATTTGGGAGCAAGCCAGAACTCATGGTCCTCGTAAACAGAGTCCAGGTTTCGCACAGCCCTCCAGTTAGTCTCAGCGACTCTCTGACCAGCCAAGGGGGCTAGTCTTCCCTGTTTTGGACCTCCAGACTGGGGTGCCCAATATGTAGCTAGAATAGCTCGCCCCCCAGGGTGGATCTCTGCCCATGCGATATCCCTTTTCCACTGAGTCCCCCACTTAGGGCCACAGGTCCTGACCTGATCACTTCTCTTCCCTTTACCCAACTCAATGTAGGTTTTCCTTATAGTTTTAGAGTATAGGAGTCTTTCTTCCAGTTTCTAGTTAGTTTTCAGTGAGAATTGTTCCACACATAGATGAATTCCCTACATGTTCCATGGGAGAGGTGAGTTCTGCATCCTCCTATTCCACCATCTTGATTGATCTCCCATAATGTACAATATGTAAGAAAAAAAGGAAGAAGAAGAAGAAAAAACACCACAAGAACAAAATCACCAGTTTTAAGAGCATATACAAATACTTATATTTTGGTAGCACTGTACAATTCTCTTGATAATAATTTGCATTGGCAATGTGTGTCATTCTATGTTTATAGATTTGTTAATACAATGACTATCTCCACTTTGCAAGCTAATTCCTGGGGAAGTTGACAGACATCAGATAAATTAAACAGCACTACAGACAAAACTTAAATAAATAAATACTACACTCTGTTAAAATATGACTGCAATGATTATTTCAATAATACTATGTAAAGTCAGTTGTCATCTCTCTGAATCTTAAAGTAACTGTAAGAGCTATGGAAAGAATACATTTCAGAGACAGAGAAAAAAGGGGCAGTGTATTTTAACACATTAACTCTCAAAACAATGTGCTACCTATGTATTTTATAGTGACGCTGATTGTTAGAGCTCTCTTGCTGGTATTCTGACATTAGAATTGTTTAACAAGTATCCTGGGAATTAGAGGGTATTCCTCAGTACTCACACATAGCCTTCTCTGCTGCATACATAGCAGTGTTTCTACATCCCCCAGACTGACCAAGCATTAACTAAATTGGATGTCAAGTATGTCAACATGCTCTAACTGCCAGTGACATTGTTATGTGGGCTCCTGAGAAGAAAGACAAAACACCATGCGAGAAACGGAATACAGGATTTAAAAAAGCAGGTGGACTGCAAAGGATTTGTCTTTTATTTTTGGATTTATTATCTTCTGATACGTTAGTGATTTATTTAAACAGCTGCCCTAAGCTTTCTGTAAAACATGGAATTAGAGACAGTCCTTCGTTCATAGACTCACAGAGACCAAACAGCAGTGCAATTAAAACTGTGGCTGAAAACTTGCAGTCCTTACCTTTTTTTAGATCCTGTATAACATAACATATACCTACATACATAACATAACATATACCTACATACATAACATAACATATACCTACATACATAACATAACATATACCTACATAACAATTACCTACCCCTTAATGGCACATAACTAAATTTTAAGAGGTATTATCATAGAAATCATTTTCCTTTATTTGCCATTTCCTAAAGAGTGTTAACAATATACAGCCTTGACGTACTCCTTTTCACATTTGGAACCAGTCTGTTGTTCCATGTCCAGTTCTAACTGTTGCTTCCTGACCTGCATATAGGTTTCTCAAGAGGCAGGTCAGGTGGTCTGGTATGCCCATCTCTTGCAGAATTTTCCACAGTTTATTGTGATTCACACAGTCAAAGGCTTTGACATCGTCAATAAAGCAGAAATAGATGTTTTTCTGGAACTCTCCTGCTTTTTTGATGATCCAGTGGATGTTGGCAATTTGATCTCTGGTTCCTCTGCCTTTTTTAAAACCAGCTTGAACATCTGGAAGTTCACGGTTCACGTATTGCTGAAGCCTGGCTTGGAGGATTTTGAGCATTACTTTACTAGCGTGTGAGATGAGTGCAATTGTATGGTAGTTTGAGCATTCTTTGGGATTGCCTTTCTTTGGGATTGGAATGAAAACTGACTTTTCCAGTCCTGTGACCACTACTGAGTTTTCCAAATTTGCTGGCATATTGGGTGCAGCACCTTCACAGTATCATCTTTCAGGATTTGAAATAGCTCAACTGGAATTCCATCACCTCCACTAGCTTTGTTCATAGTGATGTTTTCTAAGGCCCACTTGACTTCACATTCCAGGATGTCTGGCTCTAGGTGAGTGATCACACCATCTTGATTATCTGGGTCATGAAAATCTTTTTTGTACAGTTCTTCTGTGGATTCTTGCCACCTCTTCTTAATATCTTCCGCTTCTGTTAGGTCCATACCATTTCTGTCCTTTATTGAGCCCATCTTTGCATGAAATGTTCCCTTGGTATCTCTACTTTTCTTGTAGAGATATCTAGTCTTTCCTATTCTATTGTTTTCCTCTATTTCTTTGCACTGATCACTGAGGACAGCTTTGTTATCTCTCCTTGCTATTCTTTGGAACTCTGCATTCAAATGGGTATATCTTTCCTTTTCTCTTTTGCTTTTTGCTTCTCTTCTTTTCACAGCTATTTGTAAGGCCTCCTCAGACAGCCATTTTGCTTATTTTGCATTTCTTTTTCTTGGGGATGGTCTTGCTCCCTGTCTCCTGTATAATGTCACAACTCCTGTATAATGTCACGAACCTCTGTCCATAGTTCATCAGGCACTGTATCAGATCCAGTCCCTTAAATCTATTTCTAACTCCCATTGTATAATGGTAAGGGATTTTATTTAGGTCATACCTGAAAGGTCTAGTGGTTTTCTCTACTTTCTTCAATTTCAATCTGAATTTGGCAATAAGGAGTTCATGATTTGAGCTACAGTCAGCTCCCAGTCTTCAGCTATAGACCTTCTCCATCTTTGGCTGCAATGAATTTAATCAGTCTGATTTCAGTGTTGGACCATCTGGTGATGTTCATGTGTAGAGTCTTCTCCTGTGTTGTTGGAAGAGGGTGTTTGTTATGACCAGTGTGTTCTCTTGGCAAAAGTCTATTAGCCTTTGCCCTGTTTCATTCTGTACTCCAAGGCCAAATTTGCCTGTTACTCCAGGTATTTCTTGACTTCCTACTTTTGCATTCCAGTCCCCTAGAATAAAAAGGACATCTTTTTTGGGTGTTAGTTCTAAAAGTTCTTGTAGGTCTTCATAGAACCATTCAACATCAGCTTTCAGCATTACTGGTCGGGGCATAGACTTGGATTACTGTGATATTGAATGGTTTGCCTTGGAAACAATCAGAGGTCATTCTGTCGTTTTTGAGATTGCATCCAAGTACTGCATTTCAGACTCTTTTGTTGACCATGATGGCTACTCTATTTCTTCAAAGGGATTCTTGCCCACAGTAGTAGATATAATGGTCATCTGAGTTAAATTCACTCATTCCAGTGCATTTTAGTTTGCTGATTCCTAAAATGCTGATGTTAGCTCTTGCCACCTCCTATCTGACCACTTCTCTATATCTATAAGCTCTTTTCACCATAGTTTGTTAGTGGGAGGTATAAATGCCCGCATACTTAAGTAATCTGCCTGGGATTTATGTTTGCTGCTCTATCGTACAGTCTGATGAAATGCTTCTCCTGCTAATTGTGGCTTCATGGCATTACTTGATGAAATAAAGTTCTTGTTTTTGTTACAATACAGACCAATTCCTCTTTAGTTAGTCCAATGTCTTATTCTACTCAGTCTATATCTCAGAGATCACTGGGGGCTCAAGGATGAGGTAAATAATTACTCTGCCCTCAAGAAGATTAAGAGTGCCCTGAAAAGACTACAATTTTATATGTGTTGTATTCTCTGTAAGCCGACTTAATTAGAAAAGATGAAAAGGAAATAATAGCTTCGGTGCAAATACTACATGCTAGGCACATTCTACAGTTTCTCTCATCCCTTCAAAACTCTTTGAGAGCAGCAATCTTACTTTATTAAGGAGGAAACCGAGGCCTCTGATTAATGAATTGTGTGCCCCATCTGTAACAAGCCGAGAACAGTATTCCTTCATTCTTACCAGTGTTATGAAGATAAAGGAGACACTTTATGCAAATTCTGAAGAGGGTGATTTTTTTGTTGTTGTTTTTAAGAATTGATTTTTTAAAAAGATTTAAGTAAATTGTGTCTCATGGGAGACCATGCTCTTTGCCTTACAATAGGTGTCATGGAAAACTGTGAACAGGCCATTTACAATGCAGGGTTCCTTGTTTATTTTACTTTCTAGAACATTATGTAATAGAGCTAGCTCATCTGAACGATTTGAGTCAAAGAAAAAGAGGTTTTAAGTTTGAGACTGTCTGCTCACTGGTCCCTACAAATAATGACTAATGACTTAATCATGTGCCTGCTCACTGATTGAGCCTTCTCCTGCCCCATCTCCTCCATCCCAGGATGAGACCACCAGGTTATGTGGAAGCTGCACTGTATACTTTTCACTTGGGAAGAACTGCTTGGAAACCATAGCTGGGGCATTAACCAGCAAGGTTGATTCAGACAATTACATGTAAATATTTTTTTTAATTGAAGAACATTTAATTTTAATTACATATAAATGTTTTTAATTTATCCTTATCAGCCATGAAATGCATGTACATTATATAACATAATGCACATGATTGTGAGGGAAAAGCAATGGCATAACAAGACTACTGTAACTTATAAGGCAATAGGAATATGATGACTAGTCATGGACTGTTGCTCCTCTTCCTTTCCCCTCCTATAAGGAGGATAATCAGAAGTTTAAATTTTTTAATTATCTTTTACTAAACTCTTACATATACATACTTAACATCATCTGTTATGAATGCCTGGCCACCAAACACTGCTAAGTGAATATCAATATCCTAGGATATCAGCTCTTTCCCCTCTATAAAGAAAACTAATGCATAATACCCATGCTCCATATGATTGAGTTATGTACCCATGGATGTAACTTTTTCCTGGTAAATTCACATGTCAGTGTTCTTAATTCCAGATAATAAATACCAAAAGAAGAATATTCTTATTATGAAACAGTTAAATGCTCAATTTTTGTGTCAATTAATTGACATCTGCAGTAAAGATTTGTTAACATATATGATGGATAGCCCAATATTAAATTAACCCTTCCTCTATTGCTCACTGAATCATTTTCATCACATCCTATACATTATTATGTTTTCACTTTGTATTACAACACTTGATGGCTAGAGAAAGCAGAATATTAAGTCATTTGTTTTTATTTCAGTTAATACTTTTAAAACTTCCATATTCAACAGTTTAAATTATTTCCCCTAGGTGCTTAAAAATGGAAATATATTTAATAACTAACAGCTCATCCATCTCACTCAGGAATCTTGAAATAACAAACTGACAATTCTATTATAAATTATCCTCTGTTAAAAGGTATTGCTGCTTGATAATATATTTCCTCCTCCCTGTGAAACCAGCTATTTAATAGCCATTAGGTTTGTTTTCATTTTTTAGTGAAATTCCGAATGCCTAGCTTCAGGTATTATAACTTCTCTAGTGTGTTCAACCTCCTAGATTCAATCTCAGTTAACTTCCCCAAAATATTAAGGTTTATACTGATTTTCACGTCACCTTGAGAGTTTAAATGTTTCTCCTTCATTTCATCAAAATGACATTTGTGGATACATGAGCTGTCCCTAAATGAAACCCTTAGAGAAACACTTAATGCAGCTTCAAAGATCCATATTCATTTTATAAGTTTTCATTATCTTTAACTTATCATTTACTCCATGACTTTTTATAGTCTATAAAAAATAGTCTACCAAGGTTGGCATCCAGAGAAGTGTATCTGTACCACTGTTCATCTTGAACTTGAACTTTTCAAAAAAATATGTTTAATCCCTCAACATATAAGAATTTAATAGGTTTAGGTAAATAGAGTTGGCACTGTGTCATCAAAAGGAAAGCAAATGGTGCATTAGTTGGGAAGGATCATTAGATTTGTTTTCTTGAGTTGTTTTGATTTCCTAGGAGAGTTCATATTCTAAAGCATGCAAAATATGTGTTATAGGTTTCAGAAAGAAATCATTTGATTAACCCATAGCTGTTATATTTGTTAATTTGGACCTTCTTCTTTCCCAGTGATTTATTTTGAACTAAAGAAATCCTCCAAAGCTACCTAACTTAGCTAGATTTCTTCATGTGTGAGCTTAATGTAATCATGACCATTTATCCTGACATTTATATATAAGTATGGATTCTTCAACAAAATATTGATTATATGTCAGGCTCTGTTCTAAACATTGGTGGGACAACTGTGAGCAATAAAAAGAAGAGCTCCCTTCTCTCCCTTTGGCCCTTGTCTCATCAGTTCATTTCAGTTGCTCAGTTGTGTCTGACTCTTTGTGACCCCATGGACTTCAGCAGGCCAGGCTTCCCTGTCCATTACCAACTCCCAGAGCTCACTCAAACTCACGTCCATCAAGTCAGTGATGCCATCCAACCATCTCATAATTTCAAAAAGTAACAAATGACTAATAAAATTTAACAGGTAATGAAATAGACACAGGAGGTGGGCTATCCTTTAGAGTGATTGAGTAAGTCATTTCAGAGGAAACAGTATTTGAGATCTGAATGGTGAAAAAGAATGATCCAAAGAGTTCTGCGGGGAAGTGTTCAGTAGAGGGAAAGAGTGCAACAACCTTAAATTGAACAAGTTTGGATTGCTTAAGGGAGAAAAAAAAAAAAAAAAGAATCAATGTATCTAGGAGTTATGAAGAAGGAGAAAGCAAATCCTGGTCACAAAGAATCTTGAGGCCTATTGAAAGCTTAGCCTGAAGCTACCAAGTGGAATAATGGCAGAGGAGCAAGAGTATGATTACATGTTTGAAAATACTCTTGATGGCTAGTGGAAAAGAAAGTTGGAGTAGCAAGGGGAAAGCAAGGAGAATGTTGCAGTTGTTGAGGTCAGAAATTATTCAGAGATACGAAGACTAAATGGAGGTAAATATGGGAAAATGACATCTGTAAACAAACCTTTGGAGAAATGGTACAAAGAAGGGCATCAGAGACTGAAAGGAAGTTTAGGGTAAAAAATACCTATTTGGAGGCTTCCCTGGTGACTCAGTGGTAAAGAAACAGCCTGCCAGTGCAGGAGACACAGGTCCAATCTGTGGCCCAGGAAGATCCCACACACCACAGAGCAACTGGGAGCCTGTGCTCAAGATACCATAAGCTGCAGCAACTGAAGCCCGTGTGCTGGCCTAGAGCCCAAACTCCGCTAAAAAGGAGCCTCCGCATTGAGAAGCCCATGCACTGCACCTAGAGAGTAGTCCCCGCTCTCCACAACTACACAAAGCCCACACAGTGGTGAAGACCCAGCACAGTCCTAAACAAATAAATAAAAATTCTGCTTTAAAAATACCTATGTGGGTTTAAAATAACAAGAAACATCAGACCAGGTTATGGTCATATGTATGCTAATGTGTGTTTTCCAATTAGAAGGGATAAATTAGTGTTGTGAGAGAATAGTGAAGATCTTGAAAAGAACAGTTGAAAGTTTACTTAAGTGTTAGTCGTTCAGTCATTTCCAATTCTCTGTGACGACATGGACTGTAGCCAACTAGGCTCCTCTGTCCATGGAATTCTCCAGGCACGAATACTGGAATAGCTTGACTATGTCCTTCTCTAGAGCATCTTCCCCACCTAGGGATTGAACCCAGTCTCATGCATTGCAGGCAGATTCTTTTTACATCAGAGCCACCAGTGGAAAGCTTACTTAACTCAAGCAAAAATCTTTGTCTTGAGAGGTTTAAGAACACTCCTTTTGTTAAACAAGAGAGAAGAGAGATTGTAAGTGTGGATGCACACACACGGTGTTTGGTGATTGACATTCATGACATAGTGAATGGTTTGGCATTTGGAGACAGTCTCGAAGGTTCTGCATGCTTACTGAGGAGAAAGGCTGTCTCAACCAGTCACCTGCCAGGCTATATCTGTCTGCCGGGTACATGTTAGCTGCTCTTAAAAATGAGGTATGAAGTTTTCATAGTCGGTCATTTGGAGACAGGCAGTTGTAGACATACCAAGTGATTTTGTCTTCAAAGGTTGTTCTTATAAACTCATTCCTAGCAGAATCTAATTAACTTGGGATGTCTCACCCCATCCTCCTGTGGTTAGTATTTACCCAGCTAAGCTAAGATTTCTGGTATTGTACTTCACTGCCCCTTCTGCCCCCCGGCATATCAAGTTAAGAGTGTAGCTTTCAGTCTCTATTCTGAAATAAGTAACAGAGAAAAGTAACAGGAAGAACAAATGCATATTTCTTCATAAATTTCTTGCTCCAAGTTCACAATGAGGGGCAGAACCAACTCAGCGAGCCACCATTAGCAGGAGATATGTGTGTGTAGTCGAAAGGATCAAGCTTTCTTAATTACTCTAGCTGATTCTCTGCCATCTCTGATACAGTTTCCTAAAGGGCACAGTTATTGTAATATGTCAGAATTTTCAGATTATTCAGTTTGTTCAGGTTCATGATATTCTAATCATGATCCTCCGTGTATCTACACTCTGGCAGAGAAGGCAGCGAGCTATGTACCTCACTGGAAGCAATCTGTGTAAGCTTTCAGACTGGCCAGCGGGCACCAAGGATTTTCTCTTTCATAATTGTCCTGTAGACCCATAGGTAAATAGTCCATTTTTCATCTTGACATATAAAACAAAAACTTGAATTTTCCTAATCATCTTTTACCAAACTCTTACATATACATATTTATATTATCTGTCACGAATACCCGGCTGCAAAATACTGCTAAGTAAACATCGACATTCTAGGATATCAACTCTTTCCCCTGTATGGATCCAACTAATGCCTAACACCTATGATCCACATGATTGACAGCCACTCCCGTAGATTTCCTTAGCAAATCTTGACATTCCCCAAGTCCCCTAATACCTGCCATGGAAGGCACAAACTCTTCAGTAGGTACAACTTCTAGAAGTAGCCTCTAAAAAAAAATTAGGTAAACCAATGGATGTACCAGAGGAAGAAAATGAAGCTGAGATCATTAATTCCCTGTTTTCTTGGGAAAGTCTTGATCTCTCCCCATTGTCCAAGCTTCATTAATAATAAAGACTTTTTCTTTGAAAAAGAAAAAAAAAAAAACACTTTTAGGGTAAGATATATGGTCTCAGGAACTTGTTCTATGACATATAGCTAATAGATGGCAGAGCAGGTTTCTGGCTCAGATCTAACTCAGGACTATGTTCCTTCTTCTACAACCCAGTAATCATGCAATCCCAGGTCACTAATTTAACCTCTTTAACCACAAATTCTGTAACTACAAGATAAAAAGATTGTATGTATGTGCTCTATCCCTCAGTCATGTCTGACTGTTTGTGACTTTAGTCTGCCAGGCTCCTCTGTCCATGGGTTTCTCCAGGCAAGAATACTTGAGTGGGTTGCCATTTCCTCCTCCAGGGGATCTTCTCAACCTAGGGATTGAACCCACATCTCCTGCATCTCCAGCATTGGCAGGCAGATTCTTTACCACTACATCACCTGGGGATTTTGGTAAAAGGGTTAAAACATATTAATTGCAACTTCAGTTTCTCTTTTAAGGCCTTTGCCATTTCTGCATATCATATTAGCCATATCAGTAAAACATAAATCACAGTAACTTCAGTCATTTTTGCTTATTAAGAAGTTTTTTTCTTCTGTGGGACTGTATCTCTGACAGTTAAGTTTTAGATGAAGTGGATACTTGCTTTATGATTAACTTTGAATTCAACATATGGCTAAACCAAACATGTTGCAGTTTAAATTTAATAAGAATAAAAATTGTATTCAAAACAATTTTATTAAGTACCTATCGGAGGCAAACTGGTGTTTAATTTTTGGATGTTAATTATATCTAATTTGCCTTCAATGACAGCAATCCATTCTCCATTTGTTTCCACTCTAAGGTAAATATTGGGGTGAGGGTTTTTTTCCAAGAATTTATAGGTCTCTCCTGTTTTGTTAGTTTACCTAATTTATGAGCAGGAGCATAAACCTGTAGTCATGTATCAAAATAAGATTTTTGAATTTTATACCTCTTTTCAAGTCATCAAAGAACAAACAAATTCAAATTTCCCATATGAAAGTAGCTAGAACTTTTGCAATAATAAATGATTGGGTTGAAGTTAGCATCACATCTCTTAAACACATAATTAAAGTGTGATATTTTATCTGACACAATTAGCTTTGTGCATGTCAGTTCATCCTAATTAACTTAGTTGAGTTTGACAGCTATCAGCATTTCTTGTCTTTGTGCCCTTGTTATATTCTGGCACATTAAATTTAGTCTTAAAACATAAAAAATATGCCACCATAACTCTGGTAAACTCAAGCCTCTCTGGAGCACTGAAATGACAGTCGCAATCTCCTTCATTAAGAAGAAGATACTTAGAGGATAAAAATATGTAAATTTAACCAGTTTTCCATTGAATATTTTTGCATGAGCTATCTATTCAGTAACTTCAAGAAAACCTTTTTCTTATGATTTCAATATAATGCTATTATAGTTTTATCTATTTGATCATGCTATATATAAAGGAAGAAAAAAAGTATAGTGATAAAACCTATTTCTGTGCATCCCCCTGCACAGAAAAGGTATGAATAGAATAACAAATTTTAAAAAATTTATCTTCAGTATAAATATATTTTGAAATGTCTATAAAAGCATGCTAAATAATAAATCAACTGATTAATTTTTCAAATTTAAATATGTTTTAGTATAAAGTGAACAAATTTTTTTCATCAATTATGTGGAAATTAACTAAAGAAATCATTAATTAGAGTTACTCCTAAAAGCTGATCAAGCTGTATTATTATTATTGCCATTCTTATTTTACTTTTCTCAGAAAAACCCACATGTTGTTAAAACTCTCATATAGCAAGGAATTTCAAGAAGCACAGCTATAAGTCCAGTTGAAGCTCTTTTGTCAAGTATGTTTCCCCAGTATGGTGTTCTATTTATGTTTTTAATTTTCTTTTAATTAACTAACTTGGGAGGCAAGTAATCAAAATCTAAAGATTAGTTAAATGAAATTGTCACATTTTAGTGAGGAGTTTACAATATGCTAGATTCCTGAGTTCCTAGAAGAATCTTGAGAAAGTAGCTTGCCAACTGTTAATTGCTGATGCTTTCTCTATGAATAGTACATTCATGGATTATCTGTTAAATGGATAAAATCATGCTATCAGAGTCTCTACCACTGGTGAGATTAAGATGAAAAAGCTTAGCTAAAAATTAGAATTTGACAGTCATCTTCAGAAATGTTGCTGATATTTAAAACACCCCTGCAGATCACATAATTTTTATTTACCTTCATTTCTGGAGAGATTTTTTGTTTGCTTGTTTTTTGAGAGAGAGATACTCAACATTTAAGCTTCAATTTTGTAATAATTGTGCTTGTAATTTAAACCCTATAACTATATGACTAAAACTACTCCTTGATCAATGGGCTTCCCAGGCGGCATTAGTGGTAAAGAATCTGCCTGCCAATGCAGAGACTCAAGAGACAAGCGTTTGATCCCCTGGCGTAAGAAATGGCAACCCACTCCAATATTCTTGCCTGGAAAATTCCATGGGTGGAGGAACCTGATGGACTATAGTCCATGGGACCACATAGACTATAGGATGTAACTGAGCACATATTCCTTGATCTTTATGTTACACTTCCAAAGAAACATGTTAACTTTTCAATTTAGTTCCATTTAAATTTCTTATGGAAATTTAATTCAGAAAATATTGGATTCTCAGTAAATTCTCTCACTTCAAGAAGAAAAAAAATTGTGTTATGTAGATGTCCTATTTCTGAAATAAAAATGGGTACATTTAGATAGCTATTGAGATCCATTGTCCTAGATGTTCTGATGTACCCTAACAACAAAATTGTCAATTTATAAAATGATAAATTGTCTTGAATTGTTATTTTACTAGGAATATTGAGAATATATATTAATTTATTCTAGAGAGGACTAGCTTTACTTTTCAGAGGAACACATCATTCCAAATATTATCCTTTATGCTCAATCAAATAGCTCCATTTAAATTAATTTGTTCCTAATACCTTTTCTATTAAAAGAGTATATCCTCTATGCCTAGTAGCATGACCAAAAAAGAAAAAAAAATTAAAATAGCAATTACAAATTCTCCTACAGAATATGTACCACTTTGACAATCACACCCTTCCTGGTGGTACAGAGACTTTGAAAAACAGGTTGACAATTTCTCATAAAGCTAAACATATGTTTATATTACGCAGCTATACCATTCACATGTATCTTCCTAAAGAATTGAAAACTATGTTCACAAAAAATTTATATGGATGTTTATTAGTAACTATTTTCCTAATAATGAAAAATGGGGTACAATTCAAATGTTCTTCATCTGCTAAATGGATAAACTGTGGTGTAACCCTACAGTTGAATACTACTGGACAAGAAAAATAAATGAACCACGGAGAATGTATAATAGTGTGGTTGAATCTCAAGTGAGAGAATCCTTACACAAAAAGGTTCATTCTGCATAATATCATTTATATAAAAAGCACTCTAGAAAAGGTAAATGTATATGGATGGAAAGCTCAGTGGTGGCATGAAGCTGGATAAGACAGGAGGAATAACTGCAAAATGGTAGTGTGAAGGGATTTTGAGCTTTCCAGGGGGCGCTAGTGGTAAAGAATCCTCCTTTCAAGGCAGAAGACTGATTCAATCCCTGGGTCAGAAAGATTCCCTAAAGGAGGAAATGACAACCCACTCCAGGATTCTTGCCTGGAGAATTCCATGGACAGAGCAGTCTGGAGGGCTGCAGTCCATAGGGTCACAAAGAGTTGGACACAACTGAATCAACTTAGCACACTGACAGGATTTTGACAAGTAATAGACCTTTTGTATATCCTGACTATGGTGATAGTTACATAATTGCATATGATTTCAAAATATAAAGCTCTACATTAAAAACTGAATTTTGCTGTGTGACATTATAGCTCAATAAAACCTAGTAAAATATAGTTGTCAATTATCATTCTGTTTGAACTCCATTATTATTTGCTCTACTTGTAGCAAAGGGTTTTACTGCTTTAAGCAACTTGCCAAATAACAATTTTTGAAGAATTATTGGTAATTGTATTAGAATGTCATTCTAATACAAATATCATTTGTATTAGATAGTCATTCAAAGACTATCTCAATTACACTCAAAAGTTAACTTTTGAATGATTACAAGCAAAATGTTGGAAATAAGTATTGCATTTTATTATATTATATTAATGAAATAAGGAAGTTTTCCCTATCGAACAAGGAGAAAAAACTTTCTTATGTGAGAACAAAAATCTGCTTACTGACAGTGACAGTTACCATTGTAAAAACTTTTTATTTTTATATTATAATTTTAAAAAATGAAGCACAAAGACATTTTCCTAAAAGGAAGGCAAAAATTGGAAATCATGTTTGTACTACTCACTGTCATTCATTTCATTTCATTTGACTTTGCTTTGTATTCATTAAAGTAACTGACTTTTTCTGGGCTTAGGACTTTATATGGGGAGGGGGGCTTTGTCTCTTTTTAAAATAGTTTTGTTTGAAGTGATTTCATTTCTGTGAAAGAAGAAAAAAGCTGAGATAATTACAGCAGTATGCTTCATAAGCTCAGGGGTTTCAACTTTTCCATAGTTACTTCTTGAATTAGTTCTATTATAAAAATAAAACCCTTCACAGATCATTGTCACTCGTGTTATTGCCTTAAAATGAATCACTTCTCATCTTTTCTTCTTAATATTTGACAAGGCACAACTGGCTTTTATTTTTTTAAAGCTTTTCAGATCAAACTTTAAAATATCACCTTAAAAAAGAAATCTTCTCAGTAGAACTTTCTCAGTAGAACAAAAGTAAAACAATTGTCTCCCAAACTGGGCATTTGAAAATAAATTAAATATTAGGTTCATAAGTAAAGTTGCGGTGATTAATCAATTTATATTTATGTGTCAGACTGTTTTAATTATCTCTAAGAATCTAAGGCAGAACAATTCCTAATTGGATAATCTCTTACCCCTTGAGAATTTATAACTTGTAATTAATAAGTACATATTGGTTTTTAATATGGAGCATATCAGAGTAAATAGAGTGTAAGAAATGTTTCTTCCAGAATCCCAGTTTCAATAAATATAATACATTTATCATTTTATTACTATATAACAGGGTAAATATCACATCATACTTAAAGAAGAGTTGATTATTTAGCCTGGTTTATTACCAACCATCTCTCTCCTATTCCTTCAAAATGTGAAACTTGCTTTTAATAAAAAAGAAAATGAAAAAGAGGAAGCATAGGCACTAATTGCATGTCTCCTTGGGTCTTATGAAGACCACGAGACTGTGATTTACTACCCCACGCCTTTTCTCCACATCTCTTTTGTGTAATAGGTTGAATTGTGTCTCTCTCAAAAAACATGTTACTAATGCCCAGTATTTCAGGATGTGATCTTGTTTGGAAACAGGGTTGTTGCTGAGGCTACTAAATTAAGATTAGATCATACTCCAATATGATTAGTATCTGTGTAAGAAGATGGCCAATTGAAGGCAAAAACAAACATGGAAATGTCATGTGAAGATGAAGGCAGAGATTCAAATGATACATTTATAAAAGCAAGGAATACCAACAATTGACAACCACCACTAGAAGCTAAGAAGGAAAATACTCATTGAACATCCAAAATATATAAACAGCTCATACAACATCCAAAAAGCAAACAATCCAATTGAAAAAAGGACAGAAGACCTGCATAGACATTTTTCCAAAGAGGACATGCCAGTGGCCAACAGGCACATGAAAAGATGTGCAACATTGTTAATCATCAGGGAAATGCAAATCAAAACCACATTGAGATATCACTTCACATCTGCCAGAATGAATATCATCAAAAAGAACACAAATAACGAATGTTTGTGAGGATGTGGAGGAAAGGAAACTCTCCTATGCTGTTCATGGGAATGTAAATTGGTATAATCACTATAGAAACAATATGACGATTACTCAAAAATCTAAAAATAGATCATACAGTCCAGCAATTCCAGTCCTGGGTTTAAAAAAATGAAAACATTAATGCAGAAAGATACATGCATCCTAATGTTCACAGTAGCATTATTTATAATTGCTAAGGTATATAAGCAACATAAGTGTCCATCAACAGATAAATGGATAAAGAAGATGTGGTATATAAACAATGGAATTCTACTCAAACACAAAAGAAGGAAACTTCACCATTTGCAAAAACATGAATGGGCTTGGTGGGTATTAGGCTAAGTGAAGTAAGTCAGACAAAGACAAATATTGTATGTTACCACTTATATGTGGAATCTAAAAAAATCAACAATGTATCAAAAATAACAAAAAGAAACAGACTTACAGACATAGAGAACAAATTAGTGGTTACCAGTAAAGAGAGGGAAGTGGGAAGGGGAAGTACAGGGGTAAAGAGTCTAAGAGGTACAAACTATACGTATAAAAAAAGCTACAGGATTTATTGTACAATAGGGGAAACATGGGAGTATATTCAGTATTTTTAATAATTATATAAACATTTTCTATTTTTATTTTAAAAATTGTGAATCACTATATTATATACCTGAAACTTATGTAATATTTTATATCAGCTATACTACAGTAGAAAAAAAAATCAACCTCTGAGAAATAATAAAAGAAACAAATATGGTGATTTAAAAAGGTGTATGAATGTATATATTCCTAGGAATATTTCTGATGTAAAATATTACATAAGTTTCAGGTATATAATATAGTGATTCATAATTTTTTTATTTTAAAAATTATATAGGTGTATGAATGTATATATTCCTAATCTTTCTAACTTTCTTTAAAATATTGCTGAAAGTGAAAGTTGCTCAGTCATGCCTGACTCTTTGTCACCCCATGGGCTATAGCTTACCAGGCTCCTCTGTCCATGGAATTCTCCAGGCAAAAATACTGGAGTGGGTAGCCATTCCCTTCTCTAGGGGATCTTCCCAACCCCGGGATCAAACCCAGGTCTCTCTCATTGTGGGTAGATTCTTTACCATCTGAGCCAACAGGGAAGCCCAAAATATTGCTGAAGGGCAGCACTAAATATGCTTCCATACATTGAATATGCATAGCTTACATGTAGATAAATGTTTTCTCTGAGACAATGAATTTACTCTACAGGATTTATATACACACACTCATGCACACGCATATATACTAACAGTACTTGACACGTAAAGAAAGTCTTGTCTTAACTGGAGAAGGCAATGGCAACCCACTCCAGTACTCTTGCCTGGAAAATCCCATGGGCAGGGGGAGCCTGGTGGACTGCATTCCATGGGGTCCAGAAAAGTCGGACCCGACGGAGCGACTTCACTTTCACATTTCAGTTTCCTGCATTGGAGAAGGAAATGGCAACCCACTCCAGTGTTCTTGCCTGGAGAATCCCAGGGACGGGGGAGCCTTGTGGGCTGCCGTCTACGGGGTCGCACAGAGTCGGACACGACTGAAGCGACTTAGCAGCAGCAGCAGCAGCAACAAACTTTAGTTTTTGGTAAAATTTCCCTAGATTATACGGAGTCACTAATTCTGTTGTTTTTAAAACTAATTTTTTAAAAAAATAAAAGACCATTAAACCACATGAGAAAGAAGGACAGCACACCGTTTTCATTTCCTTATTTTCTCTTAAGGCCTGGTGGAAGCTAGAAGATAGAGACAGGTTTATGTACTTTATCATGTTTAGGAATGCAAGTTTATTAAATCATACCATTCTCATAGCTAGGTCTTATTGAATAGTAAACTTCTAATTTTTGTTTCAATAATTATATTTATTATTTAAATTCTAAAACCCAGCAGTAGTTTAGTCCCCATTATTTAAAGAAATGATTAAAATTCTAAGAGGAAAGTTTCTACTCTGAGGCTTACATTAACTTCATTTACTTTGCAATTATAATCCAAAAGATCTGATAATCAAAATTAGATCTGTATGAAATAGCTAAAAAATATTGAAAAGAGTGCATATCTTAGCACTCTTTGAATTCAAAGTTCAGTCAAGAACAGTGTAAACTTAGAAAAAAAAAGTAATTTTCCTAGACCCTCAGTTTGTTTATCCAAAATAAAAAAATATATATACATAACACCAAAAAAACCAAGTCATATTAAAAGGGAAATATGATAATTATTGTAAAATGCCTGATATCCAGTTTCTACCCCATTCATATCGATTCCTCAGCCAACTAATATGAGTATATATATGTTCATGTTAAACCCTAATTTCTCTCAATGATATTGCACTGGTCAGGCCTCCTGAGAGAAATCTCCACTTTGTGGAATTATTACTGGCATTCCCCCCATGACTTCTGCTTACTTAATATTGAGATCATCTCATTACTTCTCGATCATTTACCAAAGATTTTATGATCTTTTATGCCAGTAATTTATAATTATTAAAAATGATATCCAATGGAGCTTATTGTTACCAATGTTAAACAATTAAAATGAAATGTCTTTCATGATCATTTCTACTTCAATTATTTGAAATTTCCTTCAAGTAAGTACAGTCACTGCTCTTGACAACATCATCCAGGATCCCCTTAGTGGTTCTGTACACCATATGTTCATTGAGTCAGATGCCCGCAAAGATAACTGTGCCAGGAATTTCATTCCTCCTACCCCAAAATTGACTGATCCAGGATTGAGAAAGCAATTGTGAAAGTCCAGCTCCCTCACTTCAGTGGAGAACAAACCAGTGACTTTTATAATCCCGATTCCTGCTTCATCACCACAAGCATCACCTTATAATTTCTTCCCTCTTCTCCACCCTGCTTTCCTCCAGTCTCTTACCAATTTTTGAAGCATTTTTTAAATAAATCATTTCTATAGGAATCTTTGTCTCAGATTCTGCTAAAGGAAACCATCAGCCACTAATCACACCATTAAAATATTGTAATCTAATACAACATGCTTACAGAGAAGTGCTCTCTTTAAAATATAAGCCATAACCAAACCGCTGCAAAGTATATCTTTCTGCAACAATCTCAGTGATTCCACATTTATCCTCCAAAAATATGTGAACAGAATATTTATAAAATATGTTCATAAATGTGTGCTTAATATAGATGATGTGATTTTACTTCACAAGAAAGGATCTCATTATTATTAGCCACTGGCAGAGGAAGCACAAATTATATCCACTGCACAACTAGAAATTTAAACAATAAATTTAACTAGACTAAAGGTTCCTGGAGGCCTTGTTTATATTTATTCATTATTGACGTTATAAATTAAGTAGCTTCACCATCTTTTTTTTAAACTTATTTTGTGTTGTGCTCTTTTGCTGATATGGTGTAAATGTTTGCTGTATTCATACCAGACAAAAAGCACAGAACAAGGATTTTTGTTTATGGATTCATTTATAAATAAAAAGTGAATATAAGTTCTTCAATAAAGGAATCTTATAGAATAGATCAAAATATTTTAAGAAGTCCTCCATTTTTTCTTTTTCATAAAATATTTTTATGTAATGGGACAAATACAGTAAAGTTTTAGATATTCAAAACAAACATAACTATTTAACTAAAATTCTATCATTTTTCATATTTCATATTTTCAGTAGACATGATTCAAAATAACAACAGCTGAAATGGAAATACATGTGAACATATCTTTGAATATATCTCATATAGCATATTAGTAAATCTGTTGCTTAAAGTAAAGAATTCTTTGAGTGCCTTATTTAAAACTTCTATTTTAGTAATAGATCTTTTATCAAGAACCCCTTGAATTTATCGGTCTTAAATAATTTTCTGGATTAAAACCATGGAAAACTAATATTGATGCTATTTGCTTCAAGTAAACTGTGTGATTTTGGTGTAAAATCACCTGCTTTAAGTATATTTACCAGAATTTGAAATTACTTTTAGAGTGAATTTGGTTTGAACTCTAGGTTTGCATTACAAATTATTTTTTACAGAGCATGTCAGATACTAACACACTGTGTGGTTAAGAAATTTAATCAGGGAATTCCCTGGCGGTCCAGTGGTTAGGTCTCATCACTTTCTGGTCTGGGAACTAAGATCCTGCAATCTGTGCTGCAGTGAGTCTGGTATGTAGGTAAATCTGTATATCTTAGAAGTTCATGTTTGTTTCAATTTATGTTGCCTTCCTCATGAGCAGTAAATAAAAGCCTGTGAATGTTAACATGCAGCGCTGCTTTTAAGTTAAAGATAACAAATTAAAGTACAGTCAAATTACAAGCAGAATGCACAATTTATTTGAAGTAAATGCGATCTTAGGTGGTCTAAGTGGGACATGGCATTAACTTTGGCCTCAAAGAATGAGTTAAGTTCCAAAGGCCAAGAAAGAATATGTACTTAAACATTTCATCAATTTAGTAGATTTTCTATCAATATAAATCTGAATGCTCTTTTAACTCTTATTTCCAATTCTAGATATATCTATCCTCTAAACATACTCATATGCCCAAAGTTATATTAACAAATTTTATCATTACCCTCCTATTTATAAAAATACAAAAGCTTGAGACTATATAAATGTCAGTTGAGCAGAGAATGGATAAATGAAAAAATTGCAACTGTATAATGGAATAAATAAATTAGAGAGAGTTTGAAATATGAGGATATATGTGTGATACATTATTTGTTAAGGAACTTTCTAAATAATATACCTAATGACATTCCATGTCTGTAAAAAGAATGATGTTAAACCAGCATATCTTTTTCTGTATCTATAGATCACTAAAATGCATTTCAAAACAGAGAATGTACCACAACTTGGTATTGCTAGCTCTGAAGGGAAGCAGGATTACACAGAACAGTAGAGTTTAGCATGTGACAGTGATAATTTGTTATTTTACTTCTTACTGACTATAATTATCAGTGATTAAATATTTATTTACTTTACTTATTCAAATATTATTTAACTATTAAAATATTATAATGGATCTATAATAATAAATCCCCTGACCAGATAGATTTCCTACTATCACTCAGAAAGCAAAGAACTAACCCTCTCCCTTCCATCACTAGCATAGAAATGCATAAAGCAATTGTCTTTCTATTTCTGTCTTTCTGTCTTTTTCTACCATCTTTCAGTAATCAATCTAAATATTTTCTAGAAATTTCAGGCAGTCCTGGTATTACAATAAAATGTAAAATGAATTGTAAAGGTACTTGACACCAATATCTCATTATCTATCATTCTTATAAATCATGATGGCCCAGAAAAAGCAAGCATTACTCTATCCTTATTTGCAGAATTGTAGTGTTTTTGAATTCTTCTTCCATATCAATATGCTCCTTAATGTCTGATGAATTATCCAACTAATCTGTTTCCCTTGTCTCTCACCGTATTTCTGCTTTGCTATCTGAAATTAGCTTGGCATTATTCAGTAAATATTTTGGATCTGGTTCATACCCTTCAACTTTCTCCAAATACTGCCAAAATCCAAAGGACATTTAAGAATTCATTAAAGTAAGCTTTCCAGAAATGTATCTTGAAAATTACTGGACTTTATCCAATGCCACAAGGTAAGAAAAGGAAATGAGTTATAAATGTTGTTAAAGGAAGATATATAATGATGATCTACATAGGAAGTCCAAGAGAATCAATCAAATAACTATAAATGCATAAGATAATTTAATAACGGGAACAGTAAACACTGGGTACAAAGAATAAGTAACTTTCTAGTAATGCTTTCTTGGACATGACACCAAAAGCACAGGCAACAACAACAAAAAAATAGATGTCAATATTAAAAACATTATAAATCAAAATATTCTATCAACATGGTAAAAAGGCAATCCAAAATGAAAGAAAATATTTGTAAATCATAAATCTGATGAGATTTATATCTAGACTATATAAAGGACTCCTACAACCCAACACCGCCAGCAACAAACCCCCCGAATGTTATGCTATGCAATGAAGCAACAAACCCAACTCTGCTGACCTACTCACGTTTTTCTAGCGGTCACTGGATACAGAATCAGTTCAGTTCAGTTCAGTCACTCAGTCATGTCTGACTCTTTGCGACCCCATAAACCACAGGATGCCAGGCTTCCCTGTCTATCACCAGCTCCCGGAGTCCACCCAAACTCATGTCCATTGAGTCGGTGATGCCATCCAATCATCTCATCCTCTGTCATCCCCTTCTCCTCCTGCCCTCAATCTTTCCCAGCATCATGGTCTTTTCTAATGAGTCAACTCTTTGCATGAGGTGGCCAAAGTATTGGAGTTTCAGCTTCGACATCAGTCCTTCCAATGAACATCCAGGGCTGATCTCCTTTAGGATGGACTGGTTGGATCTCCTTGCAGTCCAAGGGACTCTCAAGAGTCTTCTCCAACACCACAGTTCAAAAGCATCAATTTTTCGGCGCTCAGCTTTCTTGATAGTCCAACTCTCACATCCATACATGACCACTGGAAAAAACATAACCTTGACTAG